>NC_090921.1:749577841-750827841 GCF_040938575.1 Ambystoma mexicanum | reverse complement strand
ACTATGGGTCGCCATTTGCAAACTGCAGGGCAGCAGTATGGCAAGCATTAAGGACATAATACCCAGACACGTCAGACATTGGGGCGATTACGTCACATAAGATGAGATGAGGAAAGATGAAGATCCTGTTCAGTACATTCAGGAGATTCAAGAGCTTTGGCGCCTCAAAACTCAAGAGTCTTGGGATAAAACAGTAGCAATATTTTACCACATATTAGTGCAGGGACTACCAGAGCCAGTTCAGAAGAGTTTGAAGAAACTGGTAGGGATGGAAGCAAAAGGATGGCCAGAGATACAGCTCACAATAGTGCATCATTGTAGACTATGGCAGGAGAAGGTTAAGAAAAAAGTGGAGGGCAGGAATGCAGATGAGGCGAAGCTAGTGCAGAGGAAGCTATCAAAGTATGCGATGGAAGGGGCAGTTATAACGAGCCCCACCCACAGGCACAGCGCAACCAACAGCCACAACAATTTGCACCGCTCAAGGGAGGAGGGTACAGGGGGCGGGGCAGCCCACAGCAGGGCTTTCGAGGAAGGGGAGTCCTACAAAGGGGGTGTGGCTTTGGGCCACAGATGCATCACAATCAAGGGAGGTTTTCAGGAGGTTTCTGGGGATACGGGCAACAGGTGCAGCAGAACCCAGCAGATCTTTTGGGGGGGTTTCCAGGGCAGGGAAGGGAGCCACCTCAGTGCTGGACCTGTGGGCAGCTAGAGAACATCTCATGGGTATGTCGGTTTAGAGGGACACGACAGAGTTGAGGAGAGCAGGACCAGCAGCCATATCAAGGGAGCCAAGACGATTATTATGCCCAGGACCAGCAGCCACAAGGTCAGACGCAGGGTATATATCAACAAATGCTGCAAGCACAAGCACCACCAGCACAGATGCCAGCACCAATACCATAGTACCTACAGGCACCACACATTAGAGGGAGTACATATCAACTAGCGCAGATTCAGAATGACGACGCATCAGCACACGTGTACACAGTGGTGACAGTACCCGTCTGACGACTGGGGGGAGCTACCATGGTAGGGAACAACCCCTTTACAGGAAATGGGTTGTCCATGTGCCCTCAATAGGACAGCCCAAAGATGAACTTGATGTGTCCCATCCTGTTGATCACACCCAACCCTGCGGAGGAACCTCGCAAAGGGGTGGCGATAGGTGACAAAACATTTTCCTTTCTTGTTGACACCAGGGCACTAGTTCATGCATTAGGGAAGGACCATTTATAATGTTAGGTGATGCCATGAAAACTGAAGGATTTTCTGGGGCTCGGGAAGTGGATCCTTTTATTGATAATACCTCACTATCTAAAGGATATCACGATCTATCTCTACCTTTACTTTACTCTCAGCATACACCTGTAAACATACTGGGACGACACATTATGAGCAGACTAAACATGACTATCTCATTCACAGACAAAGGCATAGTGTGTTTAACACCAGGCATACACATGCTCAATGTAAGGCAGATTGTTCAAGCATATTGTGGACGCACGGTACAGAGGGGGGTGCCAGTGGACCCAGACAATTTCCAGTATGGGACTGACATTGCCATTGCATGGCTTCCAGGCATCGCAGAGAAAGTGTTACGGGTCCAAAACGAGTACCTGTTCAGACCAGAAACACCATTGGATGAACCAGAAGGAACAATAGTGCCCATAGAAATGGAAGCAGTGGTGGCAAGAGCGGATTGGATTGCAGTACATGGGATGGATGACACAGGGAGGGCATGGCGCAGTTTTACAGTATGTAGACAACATTTTGATTTGCAGTGACACCGAAGATCAGTGAAGCAGGGACTCGATACACATGCTGACAGTATTAACTGACAAAGGGTACAAGGTGGACAAGGCTAATTTACAGTATTGCCAGAAGGAGGTGCTGTACATTGGGCAGATGATATCCAAGGACGGCCGACAGATTGCCCCATGGAGGGCAGAGGCAATACACAAAACATCACAGCCCACGACAGTGAGGGAGATGCAACAATTCTTAGGGTTGTGTAATTACTGCAGAGCATGGGTCTTTGACTGCAGCACATACACAAGGCCACTACTGTGCACCCTGAAAGAAGCACAGAGGGGAACAATGACACTGACATGGACCACAGAGATGACAGAGGCCTTTTAGGAACTGAAGGAAGCCATAAGCACTGCCCCAGTGTTAGGGACCACAGACTAGAAAAGGGAATTATTTCTATTCTCGCACATCAACGGTGTAGTGATGAAGGTATTACTGACACAGAAGACAAGCATGGGCCATAGGCCAATTGCTTACTACAGTGAACAACATGACCCAGTGATTAGAGGACATTATCTGTGTGAACAAGCTTTGGCAGTTATAGCCTTTGCAGTGGAGAAGTCATCAGCAGTAACAAAGGGGTGCTGGTAAAAGGAGGGATGTCCCTAAATACATCAGGGCTATGGGCTAACTAAACTGGATACAAGGGGAGTGTCTTCTGACAACTTTATTTCTGCGGTTTACTTTCTCATTGCTGTAAACCGAAAAACTATTCTGTCATGTATCATACAAACCAATTAATTCTGTATGTATTAGTACTTAAACAACTAAGTAAGCCGACATAAATAGATAGTAAATTCAGCTTTTAATTATTTAGCTGTTCATGCATTTCATATTCATGCATTTTTTCTTTTGATATACAGTTTTCTGAAAGTTCTTTGTTTTTTACATTCAAAAGCCTTTAGTGAAAGTATTGGCAACACAACTTTTTATGTTTTTTTTTAAACAAAGAAATAAATAAACAAAGTTTATTAAAAAAATTACAATGTGAGACAAGTGTTGCACGGAGGGAATGAGCACTCTCATAGCCTAAGGTGGTACACACAAGTTACAATGCACACACATGGGGGTAATTAATGGATTATTTGCGCTGAAAAAAACTGGATTTGTGCGCCATTCTGCCCGCAAATCCCCATTTGTTAAACAGGCATTTGCGGGCAGAATGGTGCACAAATCCCATTTTATTCGGCGCAAATAATCCATGAATTACCCCCATAGTCATTCTTATTACCTTGTAAAGTTACACCAAGAGCTGAGAACCTTTTGCAGATCCCAGGCCTGGGGATGTCAGCTCTAGCCAATCACGGTTTAGTATTTTAGGGGGGCGTAGCAACGGCAAGAACCAATGTTAAGACCCTCATACTGCAACATTGTTATATATAGTGATTTGGGGATGTACCAGGCTAGCCACCTGACATGGGAGAGCCAGTAGAATAACATATATAGGTGACCATATAGGTTATTAGGCTGCTGACGGCCAATCCCAGATGTCGAAAGGTTTTTGGAGAAAGGCCCAGGTAGTGATGGAGCAGTGACGTAATTCTACATCAAAACTGGCCTGTGAGCCAGGAGAAGTTGAGATGTCCATGGATTTCTTCTGTGCCTGTTTTGATCCTTGTTGGTTTTGTCTGTAATAAACTGCAGTTTGAACCTTGCACTTGACTGAGTCCTCCATTTATCCTGTGGAAGGTGTTGGGCCTTCTGACAGTCCACAAACTTAGAGACCCAAGCAACTCCTCACTGATGACGCCCAACAAAGCTGAAACATGTCTGGGGATGCTTGTGGTCTCGTGCAGAAGGGATGTGACCTAGCAGTTCGGGCTGGACTACCCCTATGGCGGTGGGACAAGCCTGATCTGCATATGGTCTTTCCCCTTTTGCAATGGCTTGGCAGGCGAGGAACGATGGTCTGGAGGGTTGCCCAGAGCGATGCCAGAGGTTAAGATTCATTCTAAACCTTCCAGCCATCACCTCTTTTTTTTTGCTGGGGCCTTCTGACAGTCCACAAACTTCAAGTGGCCCTCTGGCATACCTGAGAGCTTGTCCCAACAGGAGGTAACATTTTAATGTGGTTCTCTTCCTATAGTCTGTCTAGAAGACCCCCAATACCAACTGTGGACAATCTTTTTCTCCCTGAAAACATCAAAGTTGCTTATATTTATTTGTTTATATCTAAGAAAAACATTATTTGTTCAGCTTTTATGCCTTGTTATGTTGCTATGGTATGCGGTGTTAGGCTAAGTCACGGTATGCCAGTTTACACAATACCATGGCAAAATTCAGGGCCCACATTTTGTACCTGCTAAAACGGGATTATGGTAGATTGCAGCTGGCATGCACACCAGACACCACATCACAACCAAAGCATTGCAAGCCTGTCAATTTCCAATATAAATGTGCATTTTGTGCTTAAATCTTACCATGTTTACGGGCAATATCTGTGGGCCGATGTGCTTTGAACTGCATAAGCTCCTGGCATTTGACACTAGTTTCCATAAACAATCCTTTGGCGAGAACAAGAAGGCCTCTCCCAAAAGTAGATTTGCCCCACCCACACAGCCTCACTGCCACCACTTGAAGCTTTTGCCTTCCCTCCCAAAGGTTTGGTCTAGGTGCGCCCCTGTTTGTTATTTATTCGTACCTACAAATCTCTCCAGTGAACATAGTGCGGGAGGGGGAGTGAGAGGAAGGCAGTAGTACTGACATGGTGGTGGGCGTTGGAGAGGAGAACATGTATACCTGTATCTTGTCTTCACAAGGTAAACCTGATATATTTAAATCTGGCACAAGAAGGTGATGTGCAATTAAGTACGCAGATGAGGGAAGTCAGTTCTAATGATGAAATAAGCATGCAATGCTGGAAGAGAAAGGACAGACACATCTATAGTAAAATAGGCAAAGTCCATTCGCTCTCACACCCCTCCTGTCACGCACTCCACACACTCACCCCTCAGTGTCCCTAGTGTTCCCCTTGCCTGTCCTCGCACCTCCACCCCATCCCGTCCTCTTGCCCGGTTCTGGGACTCACTTGTGCTTTCCCTGAGTCCCCATGTGCCACCACGCATGGTTCAACATGCTGCCTACTCGAGGAGACGTCCGTTCCATTGGCGTGTCCCTTGGCGATTGCGAGACCGGCTTCTTCCGCGTCACATGACCAGCATCTCCCGCTCACGTGTTTCTAAGTTACGCTCACGTGATGCGGTTGCGACTCATGTGACTGGAAGGTAATAGGCAGCGCCGGTATTTAAACAGCCGCATCGCAACACATCGGTGCTTCACAGCTGTTTATTTGGAGACCTGTTCGGCGCTACACTTATTCCTTCGGATTACTTGGACACTGACCTCGGATTACACTATGGACTGCTATCGGATTTCCCCTGGCTTCTGGCTTTTGCTTCATTGGATTCCTTGTTACGATTCACGGACTGCCTTCTGGACATTCTACTTACTTAACCCTTTGGTACTACGTTCCGCTCAACTTCCTTGTCCTGATTTTGGCATCAGGTGGGCCCGGCACACGCAGCTCAGTGTCATCTACTGCCCTGCAAAAGGAAACAGCCTTGCTGGGTCCCGTAACCTCCTCTATAGGTGCAGCAGATCCACCACGGCCACTTATTGGTAAGACCGTTCCACTTCCTTGTTGTCTGGTTTGTTATTGCTGTCCTAGGCTTGTTACTTAACCGGTTCTTTCTTTACAGTGGTTCGGGGTGGAGAGGTCCACGGTTCCGGAAGATCATCTCCCACCTGTGGCTCAAAGGTTGTACAGAGAGTGATTTAGATTCTCTCTGTGTGGCACTTGTGGACAAAGGACTCTTCTGACTACACGACAGTCAAGACACAACAGACTGTGAAGCCATTCTGTCATGTAGTCAATGGAGGGAGCCGCGGATGATCCCTTGGCCACTATGGTCCAAGCCATAACAGTGTTACGTGCAGATATGGCCGCAGCAAACACTGCCATTCGCCAACATTTAGACAACATCCAAAGCACTAGACACCCCCTGCCTCCAGATGCTGAGTTTGGGGATGCTTCACCAGTGTCACCAGCCCCACACCCCGACCAGCCTCCTGTTCCACCTCCTCCGAATCCCATACACGTGGTACTCCTATCTCCTCTTCCATTGGCTGCCCCCGAGAGGTTTCATGAGGATCCTAGTAAGTTTAGAATCTTCTTGAATCAATGCAAACTGCATTTCTTGTGTAGGCCCCAAGCCTTTCCAGACTCAACCACTAAAGCAGCATTCACCCTATCACATCTAGCCGGTACAGCCGCTGCCTGGGCTAACCCGCTCCTGGAAAATGATAACCTAGCACTTTACGATTTTGATTTACTGGTCACGGAAATGTCCCGGGTGTTCGACACGCGTCACAAGGTTCAATCCCAAGATCTGGAACTCCTGGAACTGGGACAAAGGAGAGATTCCTTAATCGAGTATATAACAAAGTTCAATCAGCTTGCAGCCGAGACCTCTTGGCCTGAAAGTAAAAAGGCTGTTGTGTTTTATAGAGGCCTAAACAACACTATGAAGGACGCTCTTGCTGTTGTTCCCTCCTTGCCAACATCTTACCAAGACTTAGTTGACCTAACCCTACAGTTGGACGCCAGGCGTTCTGAACGCAGGGCTGAGGCCGGTTTTGCTCATATGTCAAACCCATCTGTCACCCCTGGTGCCTCCAACACCAGTCACGAACCCATGCAGATTGGGGGCATAAGGAGCCCAATCACACCCATAGAAAGGGAACGCAGGAGGGTGGACAATGCATGCTATTATTGCAGTCTAACTGGTCATTCCGTGAAGGAGTGTCCCCGTCGGCCAAAGCTCAAGTCTTCGGGTTTTCGCAGTGCTCGACCCTAGACCCAGGGGCTGGGTTGAGCGCTTCTTGTTACACCCCGAACCCTATTCCTGCATTCGTCACATCAGGCCCATACATGTACAGGCTATTCTCCAACCCACGCCTGATATCTCACACCCGGTTACTATTATCATCGAGTCTGGGGCCACGGGTAATTATATTGACATTGCGCTTGCTCAAACCCGAAACTACCCCTTCTAACTAAAACCAGGCCAGAACCAGTGCAGGCAGTCGATGGTACGTCTCTGATTTCTGGGCCCATCAAAAAGCAGACAGCCCCAATGCTCCTGACCATACAGGCTATACACAAGGAAACCCTGAGCTTTGATCTCATCTCGATGCCTCAGTTTGGCTTAATATTGGGGATACCTTGGCTCCAGGAGCACAATCCGTTAATAGATTGGAAAGCAGGTTCCGTGCACTTCGAATCTGATCTCTGTCAACACTATTGTCTGCTAGCAACCACTAGCAACAACACACCTGCTCAGGCTTTGGGGGCCATTGCTCACTTGACCATAGAGGATTCTACGATTCCCCCAACAGAACAACATATAGTAGGACTGATCTCCACACTTGTTCCCACCCAATACCAGGATTACACGGGGGTGTTTGATCGTGGTTCATCTGAAGTACTTCCCCCACACCGTCCTTACGACTGCCCAATAGACTTGGTTCCAGGTAGTGCTATTCCCACAGGCTGGATTTATTCTCTCTCTCCTACAGAAGACATAGCCCTGAAGGATTACATCCAAAAGTCCCTCCGCCTAGGCCATATACGTCCTTCCACTTCCCCAGCAGCTAGCCCCATCTTCTTCGTCCCCAAAAAGGAGGGCGATTTGCAGCCATGCGTGGACTATCGCCGGTTTAATGCCATCACAAAAAAAGACTGCTACCTCATTCCTCTAATCACACCTCTGCTAGACCGCCTCACACACGCAACTGTCTTCACTAAACTGGATCTCCGTGGTGCTTACAATCTAGTCCTTGTGCCCCCTGGAGATGAATGGAAGACCACCTTTTGCACCCGCTACGGGTTGTATGAATATACGGTCATGCCATTCGGCCTATGCAATGCACCGGCCACGTTCCAGAGATTCATGAATGACATCTTTTCCGATATCCTGGATGTGTTTGTCGTGGTCTACCTAGACGACATTTTGATTTTTTGCCAGAATATGAAGGAACACGTACAACATGTTCGGGAAGTGCTTTCTCGTCTGCAAAGACACTCCTTGTTTGCCAAACCCGAGAAGTGCCAGTTCCATGCAGACTCTGTGGAGTTCCTCGGTTTTCATATCACGTCCGGGGGGTTGGCCATGAATTCATCCAAGGTGGGGGCGGTGTTGGACTGGCCGGTCCCCAAAACCCTGAAGGCACTTCAGTCTTTTCTTGGCTTCGCCAATATCTATAGGCGTTTTATGTCTGGGTTCTCGTCTCTAGTGGCACCCCTTACTTCTTTGACAAGTCCTCGCACTCCCTTCCTGTGGACGGAGTCACACCAACGAGCCTTCGAGGCCCTCAAAACGGCCTTCACTACCACCCCTATCCTACAACACCCGGACCCAGAACTGCCATTCATCGTGGAGGCTGACGCCTCTTCCTTTGCCTTGGGTGCGGTTTTGTCACAGACTTGCTCTGCCACCAGTCGTCTTCACCCTGTGGCCTTTCACTCCCGCAAATTCACTGATGCCGAGTCCAACTACACTGTGACCGAAAAAGAATTGCTGGCTGTCATAGATGCTTTCCATGTTTGGCGGCACCATCTCTTGGGTGCTAAGCACCGGGTCACGGTTTATTCAGATCATCAGAACCTGCAGGATCTAGCATCCTTGAAATGTATCAACAGCAGGCAGGTCAGATGGCATTTATTCTTTGCGGCTTTTGATTTTGTTATCAAGCATCGCTCGGCTTCAACCCACGGCAAGGCCGATGCATTGTCGCATTCCCCTGGGGGGGGTGGCCTTGCCGGTGTTTCCGGATACTCTTCTGGATGTCGGCAAGGTAGTTTGTTTGTGTACACCGACTTTGCCTTTACTCGAAGCTGTTCAGAGCTGGGTCACCCTACACCCAGACCAGTTGTCCGAATGGGATCTTGTGATTCATGATGGACTGCCCTTTGTCTCTGATTGCCTATTCTTGCCCTCTGCAGATACCCGCAACATGGCCTTGGAGTGGTCCCACAACACCCAAGTTCATGGACATCCCGTCCAGAACGCATGTTGGCGTTACTGAAACGATGGTGCTGGTGGCCGTCCATGAAGAGGGACGTGGAATGTTATGTGAACACCTGTGCAGTTTGCGCACAATGTAAACATCGTAGGGGTCGCCCTGTGGGTCCCCTGCTTCCTTTACCTACAAGGTATCAAAGCCCTGGACCCGGGGCAAATCGGTGACGAAATCCATGGTCAAGGTGTGCCAGGGCCTGGGAGGGACACATTTAAATTTAAATTTATCACCTCGTTGCTCACAATACTCAGATATGATTCTGCTTGCCTTCCTTCACCCTGCAATTTCTGAACGCATCCCCAACTGCTTAATTACCATACACCACTGGATGACTCTACGCTGCTTCATGCAAAACTCTTCAAAGACAGAAGTCCTCTTTCGCCACACCTCTCCCACCTCTTCCCCGTCAATCCCTCACCCATGGCTCACAACCTTGCGGTTCTCTTTGACAGCCACCAGAAACTCTACCAGTTCCTCAGGGCCACTGCCACACAAGTCAGACTCAATCTCTTAAACATTAGACAAATCTGCCCACACTCATGCACCACTCAACTGAAAACATTATTTCTACTCGTGCTCAGCAAACTCGACTCCTGCGTGAGCCTATTCTTTATTTAACCCTCTCCTCTTTTTCTCCCCTCTGCATAGTGCTCAACTTTGTGACATGCACTCTTTTCAACATATCCACATACTCCACTATCACCATGCTGGATGCCACTCCATGCAAAATCATACTCTTAAAATTCCTGCTACTCATCTATAAATCGATCGATCATGCTCATGCCCCCCACTAGCTCACTAAATGCATCTCACTCACTCTCTCAAACTGTTCACTCTTCGACTCCCACAACCTATGAGACTGCCATCTCTCATGTGCCACCCACCATATTTTTGCTCCTTTTCCCTACTTGCCCCTCTCCACTGGAAGGCTCTACAACCAACAGCCAGTAAAGTCATCTCTTCAAGTAAACTCTTTAAATCAATGCACAAACTCCACCTTATACCAATGGAAAGAGAACTCCAAACCCCTCCATTCTCCTATCTAAACTAACCGCTCAACCCAGCTTTTCTGCATCCTGCCCTCAAACCACTCAGTGTAATTTAGTACCATGTAAATACTGGCCTCAGGCTCCCAATGCTAAACCTACTGTAATGTCCTCCAGTCCCTGTCGCTGCTTTACGTACCCTCGGCATACGTCATTCAATACATCACTCTTAACTAAGAGAACCTTATCCTAGAACTGCCTCTGTGCTTTCCTACTTTGCAAGTAATTCATGTTCTAAATGACATCCTTGTCTTAAATATATATTGCTGCGTGTGTTTTAACCTGTGGTGACCCGTGTGCCCTGTTCCCCTCTCTCCTTCGGCTTGCTTTCTTCTTTCCCCCTCCTTAATCACGGCCACCATCCCACCCGCTGATTGGCTTTTCCTTCCTTATCCCCGACCTCCCCCGGGTACCCCCTCCCCGGCAGCCCCACGGCTAAGGGCCCTTAGGCAAAGGGCGACTCCTTATGGCGGCCCCTGGTTGTGTCTGTAGGTGTCCGCAGGGGACGCCAGTTGCCATTATCTAACTGGTTAGTCCCACTGGCTCCCCTGCTCACCCCAGTCCATCTAGCAGACTCACATACTTAGGTGTTTTCCCCCTGTTTGTATAATATGCACTGTATCAGTATTTAATAAAAAATGTCATTGTGAAACTTAGGCCTTTCTCCCTCCATTCAGGATTCTCAAACTTAGGCGTGTTTTCTCCGTTTGTTAAATATGCACTGTATCAGTATTTAAAAAATTGCATTGTGAAACCTAGGCCCATCTCCTTCAATTCAAGATTCTCAAACTCAGGTGTGTTTTCTTCTCCCGTCTTAAAATGTGCATTTTGAGAGCTCTATAATCCTGAGTGTCGTCGTCTTGTCCTATTGCTCAACCGGCTTGCCTGTCACTGTCTCGTCTGCCTGCACCCTGCCTTGTGTCCTTCTCTAGTGTCTCCCTCTCTCCCTGCCACCTCTCTCCTCTCCCTACCTACTCTATGGTGCTCTCCGTCACTCCTATCTTTTCTAACTGCTTCTTTATTGACTATCCTGCTCTCCTCACTTAATCCGATAGGAAGAAGTTTAAAAAGGACATCCTGGTCTCCAACCCAGGCTTCCCTGTTGCTGACACCTACACCAGTGCCTCTTCCAAGTAAACTCTCACCGACATCCTCTTTGTCGTTCCTTCGCCAGACCTATGGACCATTGTAATGGTCTCTGTGCTCTCTCCTTTCTCTTCTCCCATTAATGGTGGCACCCGTTGGGACGCCCTCCTGGCCTCCTTCCATTCCTCTAAGGTCATCATTAATGTTTACTCGAATGGAACCAGGAAGGCCCTGAGGCCAACCTCCACCTCTTTGATAGACGCTTCCCATGCCTCATCAATTTCCTTTCTTCTCCTGCTGTCCCCTCTCCCCCTTCTGCAGCTACCTCGCCTCTTCCTGCTGCCTCTTCCTCTGCTACCTTGCCTTCTCCTTCCCTCTCTGCCCCCTCTTGGGCTCCCCCCACACATCTGCTGGGCATACCTCTGATCTGTACCCCTCCCCGGAAGTCCTTCAAGGATGGCAACCTTCTCCATATTGCCACTCTAAACTCTCGCTCTGCTGTCAAACACTCCTCCGACATCTGCCGCCTTCTGGAAGAACTTGACCTCGATATCCTCGGTCTCACTGAGACATCGTTCACGGCCAGCTCTGTCGCTAGCTTTGACACGCTCCTCCCTGACGGCTACAAGATCCTCTACGTGCCCAGATCCAACTGCTCTGGAGGGGGTGTAGCCCTGATCTTCCCCGAGTGGATTCCTGCCTCTGTCACTCCTACGCAGGCCTACTCCTCTTTTGAATGCCTCGCCTGCAGGCTCTCCCTCTCCCCTAACTATTCCCTTACTGTGGCTACTATCTATTGGCCACCTGGTCCAATCTCCTCCTTCCTCACTGAGTGGGCAGACCTCTCCTCCTCACTCCTGGCCTCAATCACTCAACTCCTCCTTCTTGGAGACTTCCATATCCACCTGGATCTCACCTGTCCTCCCTCTGGACTCTTTTGCAACCTCTGCGACTCTCTCTCACTCACTATTCTTCCCGCTGGCCCAACTCACTCTGCAGGGCACACCCTGGATGTTCTGATCTCCTCTCTCCACTCCTCTCTCCAGGAGTGATCACTTTCTCCTCTCTTCCCATCTCACCCTCCCTACCCCTTTGGCTGACTCTCACCCTGACACAGCCCTCTCCAAGCTCCACTCTGCTATATCTGATACTCTTATGTCCTTGCCCCTGTCATGAGAATCCGCCTGAAGCCCAAAGCCAAGTGCAACTCCTGGTACGATTCAGACCTTGTCACCTTAAAACGCAAATTCATGGTGGCCAAGAGGAAATGGCGTGCTTCATGTACATCCTCTGACAAACTGGCCTGCCGCCTGCTCCAAAGGCAATACCGGCTCTCTGTCCTTATCAAGAAGAGAGCTCATATCCAAGACTGCGTATCTGCGGCATCTAACAACTCGGCTGAACTCTTTAAAATCTGCAAGGAACTGGCCAATCCTGCCACAGCCTCTACCTTTCCTGTCCCTTTCCAAGCCCTCTGCACGGCACTGGCTTTTTACTTCATCTCTAAAACTCAGGACATCCTGTCCTCACTCTCCTCCTCTCCCCTCCCTCCCTCCCTCTACTCCCTGCTCTTCCTCTGGCCCTCCTGCAGCAACCTCTCTTCCCTCCTTCTCTGCCTTTCCCTTGTTCTCTGCATACAAGGTTTCTAGACAAGTCCGATCTATGAAAGTCTTGTCAAAACAGGTTCACCCCTGTTCCTCCAAAACCATCAAGGACCACATCGACTCCCTGGCTCCTGCCCTGGCTGATTTCTGCAATCACTCCTTCGCCAATGGAGTCTTCCCATCCCCCCTGAAGCACTCCCTTGTGAACCCTATTCTTAAGAAACCCTCTGCCGACCCCTCCTGCCCGGAGATCAGCAGAAGAGGCAGGTTTTAAGGGCCTTCTTGAATGGGATAATAGAGGGGAGCTGTCTCAGAGTCTGTGGTAGAGAGTTCCAGAGCTTAGGAGCTGCGATGTAAAAGGCCCCATTCTCAACCTTCTTGAGATTACAGCGTGGGAGGGCTAACAGATTCTGGTTACTTGACCTAAGAGGCCTAAGGTTGGCTTTGTCAAGGATGTGAACTTACAAGTATTTGGGCATTCTGCCAAGTCTACATTTAAAGACTATCGTAAGTAGTCTGAATTTAAAGCGTGCCACAATAGGCAACCAGTGTAGGGTGCGGCGGACCGCTGAGATATCACGGTGGGCTAGTCCCAGGATTACACGGACTGCACCATTCTGGACTACTTGAAGTCTATTAGAATCAACTTTTCCCAAACCAACACGGAGGCTACTGCAGTAGTCAATCTCTCCACCGACTATGGCTCTGGCAATGGTTGCTGCGTTTTCTTGCGAAATGAAAGATCTCAAGTGAGCTAGCAGTTTCACATAATAGAAAGATGCAGCAACAACACTATTCACGTGAGCTCTCATATTAAGAGACTGATACAGTATGACGCGTAGTATTTTTTGTTTTTGTTGAAGAAAGATTTCCACTGACCCTAACTTGAATGAGTTATAAATGGGGTCCAATTTGGAGAGATGGTTGGAGTTACCCACAATCATCAGCTCTGTTTTGCTTTTATTAATAGCAAGGTTATTGGCCATCATACAATTTTCAAGGTTCTGTTTAGCTCTTGTTCGTCGCCGGCGTGCACTCCGGAAAGTTGCACTAATACTTGTGTGTCATCAGCGTAGTTCGAGAAGGAAATCCCTTCCTCCTCAAGCATCTTAAAGAAGGGCGCTGTGTAAATGTTGTAAAGACAGGGAGAGGTACTAGCTCCCTGGCGTACCCCAAAGAGGACCGGAATTGGGTCCGCTTCAGAGTCCCCTAGGCAGACTGGCCATGTCTATTTGCCGAAAAGGACTTGACCCATGAAGCTGCAGAGGGAGAGAAATTGGCGAGCTCAACCATTCTAGCTACCATGACAGAGTGATCAACCAAATCAAATGCCGCAGATAGATCCAATGAAACAAGTAGGGAGACCAGACTTTTGTCCATGCTTGCAAGAAGGTGTGACTTGGGATCCAAAATGGAGCTCTCAGTACCATAATCATGTCAGAAAGCAGACTGGTAGGTATTCAATATGGGGAACTGGTTCAGATGGAGAGCAATTTGCGTGTAGGCAATGCGGTCCAAGATCTTCTTGAGTGGGTTTTCAGGGGCCAAGCTGGGCTTCTTGAGGATGGGGGTAATCCAGGCTGATTTCAGGTTGTCAGGGATGCAACCCTCTGCTAAGGAAGAATTGACAAAAGTACAGATTGCCTTTAGCAGTAGATAGGGACAGGATTTTATAATTAGGGAAGAATAGGGATTGCCCTTGCATTTGGTATGCTTGAGTTGTTCGATGATGTTCTTCAGCTCAGCCTCGGAAATTGGGTGGAAGTTAAATTCGATGACTGCTGGGTTTCTAATGAAAGGTTTGTTATGGAAGGAGTCCAGATTAGCAGTCTGTTTATGGACTGTGTCAGCTGGGATACCTAGGAGTTTGTTGTGCATTCCATTTTGGACTTATTGGCACCAGTTGTTATCTATAGATGGCATTTGTCCCTGAGGTTCAGGGGTGGACTCTGAGTCTTTTAAGATCCTAAAAAGTTCTTTCGTGTCAGATTTGGCGTTAAAAATCTGAAGATTGCGATAGGCCTTTTTTGCTGCTGTTAATTCTGTCTTATAAGATTTTACAGCTGATTTATACGCGTCATGAGAAGACATGTTTGGGTTTGATTTCCAGGAATGGAATAACTTGGCGGTAATGGATTTAGACTTCTGTAATTCCTTTGTAAAGCATGGGTTACTTCTATTAGGGCCTAAAGATATTTTAGACTTGGGAGGTGCCAAGGAGGAGGAGATGCTAGTGAAATGGTCAGTGAGAATGGATAACATGTCCGTTAAGGATGTGTACTCAAAATAGTTGATTGCAGGGTCTAGAAGAGGTTCAATTTTGTCCAGGGTGATGTTTTTAAAATTATGTGTGGTAACAAAGTTGGATTTAGGTTTTTTAGGTTTATCAGGCAATGGTATTGTGATGGAGAAGTGAAGAAACGAATGATCCGACCAGGGACATGGTGTCATAAATGTATCGTGACATAAAATGTAGAAATCCAAAGCAGCAACATCATCTTCATCTGGCAAGGCCCCGACCTATACTTCAATGTTCCCTATACAAAAAACAAACTGATAGGAATACATTACTACATTTCTTTTTTTCCCATTTTTCTTATTGGTTGGTTTGTATCAAACCTTTCAATGTGCGACATCCAAGACCCGCTTCTTTTAGATAAGGAGCTATTTTCTGGATCTTGCTAGGTTGAGTTGAGCTTTTCACTTTCCATCTACGTATTGCGAGATGAATTCAGGGTTTGGAATATTTTTTCCCAGGAATTTCATTGTTGCTAGGATCATGGGAATGGGATCTCCGAGACAGAGGGAGTCCTACCATTCTGTGGCATCTAGGGTTGAGGATTCCTTGACAAATTTGGTGAGGTGCCTAGTTCTGCTCTCGCAGAGTGGTTTGCATTCTGTTATCAGATGAAATATTGATTTTATGGTGGCCCCATCATTACAGAACCGGCACCACAGTGTAGGTTTCTTGAGTTGTTTCCTATATTGGAGGACTTCTGATGTGGGCAGAATGTTGAGACATTACTACATTTCTTGAGCTTTCACCGCAGGAGCCTCATAGAAAACCTCCCTTATTACCAATTCCTACGCCTAAGGAGAAACTGTACCTCAGTTATTGATTACCAGACACATGCAGACAGCCTCATGGATAGATTACTGTTCAGGGGATATCTTAAAAAATGGATCACTAGGGCAGCCAAAAGGGCTAGACATATGCCTAGAGAACCCCTATTTCAATCAAGGGGCCAGAAAAAACAGGAGAAACGGGTATGCGTCCTTGCATACAACACACACACTTTTGCTGTAAAGAAAGTGATTATAAAAAATGTTGGCCTTTGATGCAGCTTCATATAGCCAATGAACCCACCTCCTTGTTTGCCATGAAAAGGCAAAATAATCTGAAGGATCATCTTGTACATTCCAGGCCCCCAGGGAATAGATCTACTACCACTGGATGGGACCTGAGACCCCTCACTGCTCAGTATGCAAGTTTACTCGGAAGCTGAAATGCTTCGAGGTAAAGGGACAACAATGGGATCTACGCAAACACAAATTGTAAACCCTTGTGTGCCATCTATTGTATCGAATGCCCATCTGGGCGACCAGTCCACACCAGGATCGTTGAGCACAGATCCCGGATCCGGTGTAGGAACATCACTGCCCCCTTCTGTCCCACTCCCTGGAATATGGCCACTCCATAAATGACATGTCTTGGTGGATTCTAGACACAATCCCTAATGACTCCTGCATTAGTCGCAATCTATCTAAGTGGGAGGCCAGACGGATCCATTGTTTAGACACAATGGAAAATTGCCTTAATAAGGTCTTGCCACAGTATTGGTAACTTCCCTTGTGCTTCTCTCATCTTCTGCTACAGGAACTATAGACAGCGACTCGGGTTTATTTGTATTGGGGCACTTCGTCCCCTTGATGTATCCATCATAGAAAGGTATACCTACTAGCTTCCATCACCACCACGGGATGCCTTTATCCCCTCTCCCCGATTCCCCATATTCTCACTAGTTTCTGTGCTGCACTTTTGAGCATGTACTGAACTACATGTAACATTCCTCAGCACTTGTTGGGGTACTTCATTCCCTTGATGTATCCATTATAGGGAGCTATACATTCTAGCTCCCATCACTACCACGGGATGCTTTTATTCCCTCTATTCCCGATCCTTCATTTTCTCAATAATTTCAGTGCTGCACATTCCAACACGTACTAAACTACATGATACATACCCCAGCACACATCATTTGTTTTGGTTCTATACCACACCCATTCTGTACTTGTTGGAGCTGCTTCCCCTCCCAACCCGGCTCTGCCTCTGTATGATCACGCAACCTGCCGTAGTGCTTTACTGGGCACCTGCGACCCCGGGCGTGGGTTTCACCAAAACTGTGCCTGCACTGCAGTATCTACCAGCTTCTGGCAAGCACCGCCGAGTAAGTATTCTCTCCTCCTCCGTAACTTCTCCATATGGGCTGCATCCAGTTATCCACATATTGAGCCTCATGATTCGGTTTACTCGCGCGTTTTGATGCCCACCGATAAGTGGCTCTTTGTTCTTTTTCCTGTCACAGTTGGCTTTCTACATCCGGGGGACTCAACACCCCTGGGATTGTGTGTCATTCTCTGTACCATTCTCATCGGTGTGCTTCATTGGTTAGACTACACATACTGCCTAGACTTTACGCCATTCCCTAATGCGCGTTTGCACTCCAGGTAAACTGCCCTCTTGAGGCTTTAGTCTTTATGCTCCATACAGTCTATCTCAGCGGTACCGGCACGAATTATCGGCTTTCGTTATGAGGTTCTCGCCCCAACTATTCCATTTACATATGGCACCACTTCTTCCAGACATCACTCACTACGATTTTGTATTAACGTCAGAGTTCTACCGAACCCTGGACACAGATTGCCTCCATTACTTTCAGGCGCACTAGCCCATATGTATGATACTAAGGACCGCATGGACCGGCCCAGCAACAATAGACCAGCCTAGGTTCTAGCTATCTATCCCCATTTTCAGGTACTTCCGGTTTCAGTAACCACCCTTAGTAGGGTCTAGCCTTTCTTTCACCTCTGTGCATTAGACCCCCTGCACTGTTAGCTTGTTTCCTACACAACATCTTCTTGGTACAAGGGGACACCAATTGTAGACACTCATTCGGAGTGTTTTTACACAGCTAGAGTTACTACTTCAGCCTCCATGGCTTAGTATATGTCTTGTTTGCTCCAGATTTCCCTTTGATTCCTGTGTCCACACCAGATCTTTGTCAGACGGGAAGCCCTCCATTCCTCATTCGTTTGGCAGTTTACTTAGTCTGATCTGGATCCTTCTGGTTCCATGTAAGTTCTTTTCCTACTCACTTGTCACGTGGGGGCATGGGGTAGATCCCCGCACTATTCTGCAATTCCATGACATCCAGTGACAGGGTGTTCGGGTGGGGTGGTGGATTGGATTGTGTGTTTCCCACCCTCTCTATGTACACAAGGTATTTGGTGTTGGAACTACATGCTGCCATTTTTTGATGGTTTCTTCTGTTGGTGATGGCACACCTAGTGTGTTTTTCATGTCCATTTTCAATTGTACATTGCTTCTATTTTATCCACATGTGTTAATTACCAATTTTGTATGATTTTCTAAAAGTTTGTTTCTCCACATCCACTGCGTTCCAATTTTCCCTGGGGTCCTGAAGAAGGCGGCATATCAATCCACCCGCCAAAACATCCACACCTAGCATCAGGCACCCCCTGCACACATAGGACGCGTGGTGCCTATTCTTGGGACGTAGACCTGGCATGTGTCTTTAGGCTGTGAAGAAAAAAATATATCACTGGCTTTCTACATCTGAACCTCCTAACAACTCCCTTATTCGCTAGATTAGGACCTGAATGGGGGATGGTTTTTCTTTCTTATTTCCATGCCTTTCTATGTTAGGGGGTTATCCAGAAATTTTGAAATTGCAAATCATTTCCATATATTTATGTGGGAAACTGTGTTCCCTGTTTTCTTCATATGTTTATTTCAGTTTGTATTATGTTGCTCACAAAAGAATAAGTACTTTGTATATTTTTCAAATACATTTTGAATTTGTTCCATGTATGTTCTGCACGTGCTATTGAATACTTCTATTCTATGGACGATTCATCTGTCCAAAATACAATAAAATAGTATATTTTGGTTATTAAAGATTCTTTCTATGTCACATTAATTTGATCTGATTTAGCCCACAACTGCTTGTAGCCTCATTCATTGTGTGGTCAAATAACTTTCAACATTATCAGGTTTTTGAATGGTTCATTTGGTGACAAACCTCCTTGTTTTGGCCTCTGGACTGCTGCCAACGTATGGGTGATCATGATGAATGGGGAAAGGCATACTCTGTGTTGGGTCCCCATTGCTGGAGGAAGGTGTCTGTCACTGTTGCTGCTGGATCAGGCCCCCAGCTGTCGGGGCGCTTCCTTCCTTGATGCCTCTCTCTAGCTGTTGGTTGAGCCTCGACACAAACAAGTCCATCATGCACTGCCCCAAATTTGCATTAGCCCCCGGAACACTGCGCTGTCCAATCTCCAGTCGCTAGCATCCCTTAGATGATGGGAGTTCCAATCTGCAACAGTGTTCGCCAACCCCGGAAGGTATTCCTCTTGCAGTTAGATGTTCTGCTTCAGGCAGTAGTGCCAAAGGTGCTTGGCGAGATGCGCTAGCAGTCGGGAGCGTGTACCACTGCAGTGGTTGATATATTTCACAGCTGAGATGTTGTCCATCCTGAGGAGGACACAGCATTTGACCGAACATGGAGTCAGCGCCTTGATCGCGAATGAAACTGCTAGCAACGCCAGACAGTTTCTATGGTATTTCAGCTCTTCTTGCAACCACTTACTGCCAGGAGTACACAGCAGGCTCCCCATCCTTGCCTGCTGGCATCCGACTCTATGACCAAGTCTGGGGCACACCCAAAGAACACACCAGCCACCACTGCATCTTTGTACGTGCTTCGCAGGAAATCAGAACCTGCTGATCGTAGGACAGCCCCCTGCGAAGGTGCTGAATCTTCATTCTCTAAAGAGCATGACAAGTAGCGGGCCTGAATTGATGCCGCTAGTAAACCTACCATCTGGGCTATGCTCCTGAGCGGCGTAGTCCTCTTCGTTGACGTGATTTATCTGTGAATCTCACACATCTTCTGCACTCGCAAGCTCAGCGATACTTTGACCGGGTCTACTGTGAATTTCAGGAACTCTTGGGCTTGCTTCGTCTGCAACCCCGACTTTTCCCAGTTTATCCAGAACTCTAGATCCTGCAACAGTGATGTTGCTCTCTTGGCTTGATCATGCAGCTCCTCCTTGTCCTGCGTCATGATTATCATGTCATCGAGGTATATGATTAGCCTTGCTCTATGAGGTGTGCTACTACAGGTCACTGAAGTTTTGAAAATGCCCAGGGCGCTGATGATAGCCCGAAAGGCAGACTTGTAAACTCCCATGCCTGGTCTTGCCCCAGGAAAAACAGGAAATGTCTGTGCTGGGGGCAAACAGGAACTGACAGATAGGTGTCCTTCCGATCCAGTCTGACTAGCCAATCTCCGGATTGTAGCAGATCTCTGAGGAGATGTATCCCCTCCATTTTGAAGTGCTTGTAAACCAAGAATTCGTTCAGGTTTTGGACATTTATCACCAGCCTGACTTTGCCCTTCCTTCACACTAGGAAGAGTTTGCTATAAAATCCTGGGCGGCTTTCCTTCACTCTTGCTACTGTGTTCTTTTCCGCTAGGCTGGCTCAGCGATTGTGCGTCTTCCTGTGAAAACGCTATCGGGTGAGGCAGTCGTGTTTGAAAGGGTTCTGCAAAGAATTCTAGCTGGAACCTGTGCACTGTTTGCAACACCCACGCATCACTCGATACATTGCGCCAGCTGTGCGACCACTACACTATTCGCCCTCCGAGCAGAGCTTGCTCATCTGTGCCTCTCACCTGTAGGTGTAGGTAGCTGTATCTGGGCTCCTCTCCATGCACAGCTTCTGGCTCCCCTGCCTCATGATGGGAAGAATGAATCTCCTGTGGCATAATAGCCTCCACATCCACCTTGAGGCCTTTGTTGCTGGAAGCCTCGGCTGGACGAGCGGCCTCTGCCTCGGCAAGCCCTGTCAAAAACATTTGTGTCGAAGACTAGTTTCATGGATGT
Organism: Ambystoma mexicanum; assembly: GCF_040938575.1. Taxonomy (NCBI): domain Eukaryota; kingdom Metazoa; phylum Chordata; class Amphibia; order Caudata; family Ambystomatidae; genus Ambystoma; species Ambystoma mexicanum. Next base: position 750,807,023 of record NC_090921.1, on the reverse strand, counting down.
ATGTGCCTTTTCTAGGGCTGTGTAAGTTCCCTCAAAATGGCCATGTACTTCACGAACGAGTCGCTTAAGAGGAGACCTCCCATCTTGTTGCCGGTCTCTGTGTTAGTGAGCTCTGCCAGCCTGGGGTCAATTTTGAAGAGTATGCTCCTGTGCCTCTCGATGGACAGGGCGCAGCTGGCGTTCCCGAGAATACATACTGCTTGCTGGGCCCAACCCAAGAGAACTTCCGGGTCCACTGGCTCTCTGCTTTCCTTTTCCATGTGGGCGATATCCCTTATTCTCACCAAAGGGCCTGCCAAGTCCAAAACTTTATCTTGGCAGGTACGCCAAGATCTATCTAGGTGACTGCTTTGGGTATGCTTGGGGTCTTTACCAAATGTAGCCATAAAAGGTGACAATTGTGCCATCAAGTGATGGCGTAGCGTCCAATTTGCTCCCCAGGAATGGTCTTGGGCATTCCACTCTGAGCTTCAACCTGGATTCCTTATCGAGCGGCTTCTGAATCCTCTTGCGGAAGTAGTTTGCCACTTTTGGTGATGGCTCCGAACTGGTGGACCTGGGGTTAATAAGATCCTCGGGAGTGAAATCTCTCTTCCTCCTCCGCTCTCTCGGCCTCCGGATCTGTGTTGTGGGGGTCCCCGTCCCAGATATCAGAGCCCGTTTCTGAGGAGGCGTCTGATGCCTCTTGCTCTCCCCTGCGGGCATACGTATGCTCTGTTTTCTGCCTCTTGGGCTTGAACGTTGCTTGAAAGCCCGCCACACGTCTGCCTCACCCTTTCTTTGGTTACTGCGTCAGGCCCTCCAGCAGTGACCTTGGAACTGCTTTTGCGTACCCCGCTCTGCTTTCTTAATTCTGAGCCCTCAATGGGGCATGCCACCAGTGCTAAGCGGTCCTGCACTGGTTTTAGACTGGCTGCCAGAGCTCTCTTGATGGTCAGCTCCATCTGGCTCTGCTTTGATGTGCCCTCCATGTCTAAAAACTCTGATTCTGAGGACATTTTGACCACTTTAAGTCAACTGTTTTTAGAGGATTTAGGGATTGTGAGGCTAAGTGATCAGACCGCGGCTGATTTTGCCGCAGCCGGAAAGTTTGCATGAGAAAGGTGCGAACTACCAAAGGTTTGCGCCTTTCTCATGCAAATACACTTACATACTACGGGGGCTGCAAGCGTTTCCCCTGCAACTCCTGATCACTATACTGTACAGTATGTTGAGCAGGGTGTTGCAGGGGACGCCCCTGTTTTTTTTTTCGTTATTTTATTTTTTTCACGGGTGTGCTGCGGGGGTGTCCCCCGCAACACCCCGCTCACGATACCACACAGTATAGTGAGTGGGGTGTTGCAGGGGACACCCCTGCAGCCTTTTTTTTTCTTTTTTTACTTACCTGCAATGCTACCATCAAAGGTCAGACCTTTTTTTTCAGTCCGATCGTACAATACCGGGATTGTTCTTGGGTCCCTGAACATGTAAGAGCTGGCTGCAGTAGGGCTGTAGGTATTTTCTTGGGCCCTATGCACCTGTCAGTAGATGAGCAGATCTCCCCAGAATTTGTCAGCCGCTATATGTCTTTTTTGTTCATTCTTATTTATTTATTTATTACAGTTCAGCTTGTGAACTTTGGCACCCTCTAGCGAGCTGTATTGGCACTGCACGGACGTTGCACTCAATTGATGGCGAGGAGTTGTGCGAGGGAGGTGGGATGCCGTTGTACATGATATGAGAAATATATAAAGAATAGAAAGAATTATACAGTGTACCGAACTCGGCGGGTGGTGCAGTGCGTGGTTAGAAATGTTCCTCACTATGAGGACCTCTGTCATGCATGTTATGTGGGGGCGGGCCTGGTCTAGGTCAGGCCCCAGAGCTAATAAGAGGACACGGACACCAGTCTGGTACTTTCCACCTTTATTGGCGTCATAGATGACTGCTCCCGCAGTCTCTTAAAGGGGACATAACACTCCTCCCTTTTCATATATTTTTCAAACCAACCATAAACAGAATATAGTCACATGTCCCACAACATAGATACTTTTACTTTATCAGATTAAACAGATCAAACTTAAAATGTAAGCATCACAGTTGAACGATAGCACTTGAAGCCTTGCGCCAACGGGTGCCCTCTGTCCTCAGGGACAGTTCACTTCAAAATTCCTGCAGGAAGGTGGGCCGTCTGTGACGTTCTCTTGCAGGATACATCCTTTCACCCCCTGGTTCATCGCCTGCCGAGGTCAGCCCTCCTCCATGGTCAGTAGGGTTGTCTCGTCTCCCCCATCGCTAGATTTCTGGCCCTCTTGGCTCGTCTCTTCTCTTGCACAATCCATACTTTGCCACCCCTGCGTGGAGCCGGTTCCCCGTCCTCGCTCAGGACTCAACTCTGGGGACTGCCCCAGCTTCCAGTAGAAATAGGAGTTCCTGGTCACTGTCTTATTTCCGTCTGACGCGGTTAACATTGATCTGTTAGTGTCCACTACTTTGAGGGGAGTGGGCTCGTGAGGCAGGGACAGTCCCCCCCGCATTTCTTGTTCTCACCAGCACCCGATCACCTATCTCAAAACCGTCGCTTTGCAGATTACTGCGGTCGTTCACCCTTTCATTTGGCCTTCTCCTTCCTTCCACTACGGCATCATCATCATTGACCCTCGGTGAGAGTGGTAGGTGGTCTGGGAGAAAATCGTGTGGGCACTGTTGAAATAGTGCTTCAGCAGGGGCCACCCCCGTAGAGCAAAGAGCAGTTGTACGATATTCTGCCAGAAACGTATGTAGGGCGCGTTTCTTGCACTCCCCCTGCCCATGGGTTATCCGTAAAACTTTGTTCAATGTGCTCATGACTCTTTCGACGTCCCCGTTTGCTCTCGGCCACAGTGGCGTGATTTTGCGGTGGGCAACACTGTGGTTGCGCAAGTATTCTGCAAACCCTCTCCCCTGAAAGGGAGGTCCATTGTCAGAGTATATTTCCACTGGGAGTCCATGAGTGGCAAATATCCTCTTCAGCGCTAGGATTATGTCTTCTAGGGCTGTGGAGTCCACAAACTGGACCTCTGGGTACCTTGACCACTGATCGACAAGGACCACAAAATGGCTGTCTCGACAGGTCGACCCGAAGTCCATGTGTATCGCGCCCCATGGTACACAGCTCCTGTCCATTTGCTCAATCCAGGGTTCTTGTCTGTCTGGCAGCAATGCCGGGCACCACACACAGTTGCGGACAAACTCCTCCACCCGCTCTTCCAGCCCAAGGAACCACACCTTCATGCGGAGCCGGGCCTTGGTCTTGGCAACACCCTGGTGACCTCTGTGTGCCAGTTCCAACGCCTTGTCCACCAGGCTGGCGGGGATGACCAATTTCGTGCCCCTTAGTACCAGTACAAACCATCGTCCATGAATGTGAGTTCCCCTCTCACTCTCCACAACCGCTCGAGCGCTGTTCTCGCCTCTGCGGTCTGTGCCTCAAATTTCTCAAGGACTCTTTGACATTCCCCTCTCGTTCCAGCCATCTGGAGAATTCTGAAACACTCGTCATCTGCTGACGCCTTTTGAATGTCGTCGATTGATATGAGGGTTGGGGCTATCGCCTCGGCAATCTTGTTTATGTATTCCGCCGTCTCCACCTCTTCCATGCTCTCTGTCTTTGGGCTGGGGTGGTGTGTCTGCAGCATTGGTGGCCCTGGGGCGGAACGCAAGTTCTACATTGTATTCCTGGAGGGCAAGAAGCCACTTCTCGATTCTCGCTGGTGGCTTGACGGAGGATCCGGTCATGATCGAGATCAGGGGTTTGTGGTCCATGATGACTTTCACCAGTGTGCCATAGATGTAAAGATGGTAATGTTTGCACCCCTAGAGTACCGCCAAGGCCTCCTGCTCAATCTGGGAATATCTCTGCTCGGTTGCTGAGAGTGCTCGGCTGGCAAAAGCCACTGGACGGTTCATACCTTTTTTACCGGGCTGCATAAGGACGGCCCCCAAGCCCAACGGGCTGGCATCGACTATTATCTCTGAATCCTTTTCCGGATTGAAGACTGCCATTGTGTCTTCTGCTGTCACGGCTCCTTTGATCTCATCGAACATGCTCTGTTCAAGCGCTGCCCATCTCCATGCGCACTCCTTTTTCGTTAGGCTTCGGATCGGTTCAGCAGAGGTTGCCAGGTTTCGCATAAACCAGCCACAATACGTTGCCGTGCCCAGAAAGCTGCGCACCTCTGACACATTTATCCGGGCGCTTGCTTCCCTGATGCTTCTCACCTTTTCCGGGTCAGGGAATAGGCCACCCTCTAGGAACACAAATACAAAGAACTCAATCTTTTTCTGCAACAGAGCGCATTTGTCCCGGTGAAGCGTAAGGCCAAGATGTTGGATGCGCTGCAGTACACCTTCTTGTCTCTCCAGATGCTCCTGCTCAGACCTCGCGTATACCATGAAGTCGTCGCTGATATTAATTGCTCCTTGTAGTCCTGCCAGCGCCCCTCTGATGGAATTTTAGAAAAACTCTGCGGCTGAGGAGACCTCGAAGCTCAGGCATTTGTACCTGTATAGACCTTTGTGTGTGCTGAAGGTCGTAATATAACGTGACTCTGGATCCAGTTCAAGCTGGTGGTATCCAGTGCGGAGGCCCAACTTGGAGAAGTACCGTGCACCCTGCTGATCCGCCAGGATGCCGTCCAGGGTCGGTGTAATGACTTGCTCCCGCTGGATTGCTCTGTTCGGGAGGCGCATATCCACACAGATGCGTATGGCGTCTGGCTGCTTGGATTTTCTTGCGATTACTATAGGAGAAACCCACAGAGTCGGACCTTCCACCTTCTCTATGATGTCGAGACGGATCAGGTTGTCAAGCTCTTGTTCCATACTTTCTCGCAGGTGAAATGGCACCCTGCGATGCTTCAACGCGTACCGTGTTGTCAATGTGTAGCTGCACCGGATGTCCTACGAGCTTCCCAATTCGGGAGAATACCACTGCATATCTGGTGAGCAGCGTCTAGATGTACGCCAAGTGTACACCAAACATGAAGATCACAATGTGCAACACCTCGGTGGCAGCGCTCCCTAATAATGTTACCTCGCTGACTTTGGTTACAAAGAAACAGGCCTTCATCGATGTGTCCTCATGAGCAACTGGGGCTACAAACACGCCCTCCAGAGGTAGCGGTTGCTTTCCGCCGAAGGTAAAGATGCAGACGTTTGTCTTACTTAGGGGTGATGCACTCTCCAGTTGCCGATAATGGTCCTTCGCCCTGATGCTCACAGAAGCGCCGGTGTCTATCAACACATGTATCAAGGATTCACAGATGCGAATGACACACCTTGGCTGTCGTCTTCTGGACTTTTGTAGAACTGATATGCTTGAGATGAAAAAAACATCCTCTTCGTCATCTGCCGGCTCCTCAGGCTGGTCCTCCTCCGCCATGGGCTATTCAACCTGGGTAACCTTGCACTGTTCCCTCTGCGGCGTCGGTCTCAAGGATACCTGGCCTCTTGAATGTGTTGATGCTGCTGGTGCTCTGCAGACACGTGGAAAAGGGTTTGCTATGCCACAGCGACTGCACACATGTAGTTTCACCGGACATTCTTTGGGGTGGGGCAGGTCATACCTGCAGTCAAGGCATTGGGGACTTTCCCTCCCTTTTCCTTCTTTCCTGCTGGCACCTGTCACTCTTTTGGAACTGTCTCCGTCCCACTGTGCATACTTCCTCCAGCTTGACGCCTTCATCGCTGTGCACATCTTGTTGGCGCAGACATCTGTGAGCTTGTGGGAATGCCCAGGCTCCAGGGTGCATGCAAAGGTGATCCCGGGCTCACGCAGTATCTGGCGTCGCAGTTTGATCTCGAGACAGCCCTTTATGATTTGTTGTCGTATCTTGTGTTCCACATCTGGCCAGGCACACGCCACTGACATACGACGCAGCCTGCTGTGAAAAGCATCGAGAGATTCACCTTCTTTCTGCACAGCAGTCCTCATTTATTTATTTTTAAATATTTTTATTGGCATTTATCATTGTTTACATTTGCATAGTAGACAATCAATTATTAATAATGATTATTTTTAAGAAAGGGAAGAGAAGGGAAGGGAGGGAGTGGGAAAACAAACTTAACAACTAGTCTTTGTTGCCACGTAAGTATGTTGGGGCACAGGGCACGTTGTGTTTGGTCCGATGGGCTGCAGAAGTTCCCTGGTGGTAGGTCAGCTGGGGGTATCTGGTCCAACAGTTCTGTGGGGCTCCACTGCTAAGTGTCATAGTTTGCCCGTGGTCCATTGTTGTTCAGGTGAGCTGTGATGGCTCAGGGGGGTTTGTCGTCCGACAGGTGGAACACATCCCGTATTAAAGCTTTCCAGTCCTCATATGTTATGCTTACTTCTCCCGCTCTGTCTGTTCCCTCTCCCCGTACCACCGTCTCAGCTCCCGTCCAGTGCTCCAGTTCTTTGTACCACATTTCAAATCGTGGGCCCTTGGGAGATTTCCAGGCCATGGCTATAGAACTCTTTGCCAGCATGCATACCATGTCCATAAATTTCACTATGTGCCGTAGCTTGCTTATTCTTCGGTATGTACCCAGTAGGCATTCCTTCAGGGACCATTCGTAGCACGTCACCCGTGCTCTTCTGCAGGTCTGCGCTATTCTGGAACAGAATGTTTGGATCTTTGAGCATTCCCAGAACATATGCATTATCCCTGCCCCCTCTGTGTTACATCGGGGACATAGGGGAGTGTCGTTGTTGCTGAATTTGGCTACTTTTTCTGGTGTCATGTACGTTCTGTATAATACTTGTAGTTGGATTAGCCTGAATCTGGCGTTTCACAACACCTCTCTGGGAAATGTTAAGGCTCTCTCCCATTCCTTTTCCGTGATGACCATTCCCAGCTCCTCTTCCCATCTTGCTTTAAGGATCTTGCTTTTGGGGTTGGGCTTGTCTGCTAGTTGTGCATAGAGTCTGCACACTGGTTTCCATCCATCCCCCAGGTTGTATAATAGCGTTAGCAGCAAGTCTGGCTCTGGCTCGCCTGGCCATCCTTTCCATTACAACTTTGCCTGCACAGCAGTCCTCATGAGGGCCCTCTCGTAGTCTACATTTGCCATGGGTGCAAAGTACTCCAGCAGGGCTGCTTTGGCCTCTGTGAACGAGTCGTCCACCGGTTGCAGAGTCTCGAAAACATTGTGTACCGCCGGACCGGCTGAGTACAGCATGATGGACGTCATGGTCTTGTCGTCATCCTATCTGGTGGCCTTGAAGAAGATATCCAACCTCTTCACCCATGCAATCCATTGAGGACCCAACGAAGACGGGGCACCCGATATTGAACTCCTGCAATGGCGCGAGTTGCACCGACGTGCGTGGCAGCCTGGCAGAGTGCAGCGCTTCTCCTTCACCTGCCATGTCCACGAGCAGTGGTGGTTGTACTTAAAGAACAGGCTCATCTGGTGATGGTAGCTGTGGGGTCAGGGTGCACAAGCACTCACCTCTTAAGCTGCAACCCTACCCAACCATCGGCCGCCTGGTTGAGGAGCCGCAACCCACAAAGTTGTTGTCAGTGCGTGGCACCGTACTGGTGGCAGCGCATGGCGCTGAAAGAGTGGTCAGGCTGGCTTGCCCAGTCACTGATACTGGCAGTGTGCTGTGCCCAGTGGTGAGGAGGGGTCCTTCCAGAAAATTATGTGAGGATATGATCAGGAAGAGAGAGAGAAGAAAAAATATGTTTTTTTTTTCTTTTTAGCAGGCCGTCCCTCCCACCTGTGCACGGGCCTGTTCATCGCATGCTACAGCCTTGAGGGAGACTCAGGGGGCCCGTGGGAGAAGCTGAAAGCCTCGCCGGATTTACTGTGTGTAAATAAATCCTGCCATGGGCAGGAACAGCTGCTGAGTGCTGTAAACCTGGGGAGGTTTCCCCCTTGTCGCCAATGTTATGCGGGACTGGGCCTGGTCCAGGTCAGGCCCCAGAGCTAATAAGAGGACACGGACACCATTCTGATGCTTACCGAGTGGTCACAGATGAATGCTTCCGCAGTCTCTTAAGGGGACATAACACTACATGCACGACCACCCGCCAGAGTACGGCGTGGGGCAAAGACCCCTGATGCGCTTGCTGTTCTGCGCCCTGAGAGTTTCCCTTCTTCACACTTGCGCACAGCAAACAAGCCCTCAATGGTATACGTCTTCCATACAAAGTGTCATACAACTCACTCCGTCATTCTAGTAATAGATCGAGGTTCTTAACTGTACCCTGAGCATCAAAGAAAGAGGGTAAACATTACTTATACAACAGCCAGGACGTGATTGGTTAAGGACTGTCACATGTTTTGGGGACTGAACTGCACTTCTTTACCCGGATTTGTGGGAAATGGAGTTTAGTTAAGTTTTGTTGTTCATGTTTTTTATAGTTCTTTGAAGATGCTGTTCTCTGACATTAAAGCAAGAGAAGCATACTACAAGTCTTTGTGTATTTAGTACAATCATGACTTTCCGTAATGTTGATATGGAAAATCTGTATTTTCTATGACACAATACAGGGGCAGGCGTGCAAGCCCAAAATGTGGCACTGAGCGTGTTGTCAGGCAGCTCCTCAATCTTCTTAATGACGTCTGGCGGGGATAAACAAGGAAGAAACACTTGATTCACGCTCCTGTGGATCTGGCTCACAAACCTGCACTCGCTGATATCTTGCAGCGCGAGAGTAAATAACACTCTCTCCTTGACCAGTCGCATTCCACACAAGTCCCTGCAGACTCGCCTCATGATTTGAGCTGTTCCATGTGTTCGATATGGGTGTTCTCCAGGACTCTGAGGATATGCACATTGTTATGTCTCGATCTTCCTTCCAGGTTGTCGTTCTTAGTCGCTTTCTTCTTCACAGACTGTTGTAGGAGGGAGATCTCCCATTTCAAAACAGATACTTAGTCCTCACCTTCACTAATGCTTTGTTCAGCTTCAGTCATACATCCGCACTTTGTCAATCTGCGCCGCAGAGATATCAACTTTACAGGTGAAGGCATCGATTTTTGTACCAAGTGTATCTGTGCTATTCTTAAGAGCTAACAAGGTCTGATTAAGAGATGAGACGTCCAGTTGTGAGGGGCCCGCGTCAGTGGGTTGGGACGCCATTGCTACCTCCGGTCTGGCGAACAAATCCATTTTAGCTTGTTTCTTACGGTTTGCCATATTACACTATGTCACAGGATAATCAGAACAATTTAGTGATGATTTTTGTAAGGTCACTTCCAAAGGAGCATCTCCGTAATCAGGCTGTCCCAAATATATGAGTAACCCAGGATACTGCACATGGACAAAGCAAATTGTAGAGATCTCTGCTGTCCTCCTTCCAAACAAGCAAACCGGAATGCAGGACTGTCCAGTTTGGATATTGCGATCCGGGACTAAATCCTTGCTATCCCTCTGCCCCGCTTCATAGTATTGCTCCCACGTGCCCGAGCCCGACTAACCGGCACACCCTTTTTTTCTCATGGCGTTTCAAGCCACCTTGAAACGAATTCGCAGGATGAAGGGAAGCGCTGCTATTTTTCTCCACCCACTGGCCCTTAGATTGCAACGTTATGAGCAGTGAACCCAGGCAGGACTGCGAGTTCTTCACGTCCACTCACACAGCACCGGACCATGGTTAATACAGATGGGGCTTTTTTGTTGTTGATGTACGTGTGCACACAGATGTTTTTCCAGCCACCTGCCAGCTCAAGACAGTTCTTTAGCGGAGGGAGGTGGGCAGCGTCAACCCACCGCATGCAGTTTCCAGTCGATATGGGGGGATGGATATGTGCGCAATGGTCGAACCCCAGCCGGGGAGGAAGTGGGAGCAGGCTACTCCAACCGATCTCTGCAACAAAAACACCAATGCCTCACCTGCAGACCTGCCCGCTTCTCTGTTCCCCGTCGCTGCTCCTCACCTCTTGATCCGGTACTGTGGGAGCATTGTTTCTGCAGCTACCCTCCCGCTCTACAACTCTTCAGTGGTCGGGAACACACTGTCGCTGTGTTGCCGGAGCCACGTGGACAGCCCCTGTGGGACACACGCAGTACGGCTGCATTCCTCATTCCAAGACAGCTGGGTCCAACCCGCTATCAACCTGTGCTCTCCACACGTCGCACTCCGGCAAGTGTCAGTTCTTTGCACGGGCAGTTCTCCAGGAGCGTCTACAATGGGTTTAAGAAACCCTGCTGCTTTCAGCATCACCTCCTTTCAGAAGCCGCGCTTCCAGTGGATCACATCGGATCAGCTCTTGCAACCGCTCTGGAGCTCCAATTTGCAATATGGCCAGGATATATGATAGGATGTGTAAGCCAGAGCCGAAGCTCGCTCAGCCTGCGGCCATTTGGTCTCCACGCAACCACGAACCACCATCTCCAACTACATATCATTTGAAGCTGAGACAGGAGTGATGTCTGTTTAGTTAAAAGGAAACTGTCTCTTGCGCAGTGCAAACTAATAGGCGGTGGAACTTTGAGTGATATCTTCTCATTACAAGTATCCTGTCTCTTGCCTGTATGCTTATCACGCACAACAAACGACGACTAAGAGCAGGTGACTATCATATGTATTACCCAGGTGGAAAATTAAAGATATCTAAAATTAGTCCATGTCAGGTGTTAGATGCTAAACCAGGGCCTGATTAAAGAGTTTGAATATATTACCATGAGTAATACCATCAACGTGTTATCTTTACCCCAAGTGGTAATTACCGAGTGACCTGGTTGGACCGTATTATTCAGAGTCATGTGGACCTTTCCGTGATCCCCTATTTTGAAGTCCCAAGGGACTCAACGAGAGCTGGCATTTATTGCATGCAGTAATTACCACATACAGTACCGCATTTGTGTGGCGATAATAACCACCACACAAAAGCAGCCAGTAAAAATTCAACTTTGATTTTGGCAGAGTGGTAAAACACCTGATATTGGTAATTATAGGATGTTTTAACACTACTGCCAAACTTGTGATCAGGCACTTAGCCTTTGGAAAATCTCTCAAAATCTGTCGGTTCACTAGATTACAAAAGACAAACTAATATGACACCTCTAAAAACCCAAGAAAGCAAACCTTTCAACTTCTAGCAACCCCAGGTTTGGATTTAAGACCCACCAGAACCACTCAGATGAACCAGCAGCTCCCAAGGGACGGTGGACTCAGATTTCAACATAATAATAGCCATCACTAATCTGGACACAAAGAACGATCAGAGTACTAACCTCGCAATGACTATCGTCAGTAATGTTATTATACTTCGTACCCACAAAAGAAACATTCCTACTACCCCTGTAGAAATTGTACATTTTATCAAATTGCCAAGCACTCTTTGTGAGGGAGCAGTATTTAGCATTCTTTCTTGTTCGGGCATACCAACCACCTCATGATTATACGAAAATGCTTCAAATCCTAAACCCAAAAAGATTTTGCTTTGTTTAAAATCAAATTAAAAATCTAATTGGATATGACGTGGAGCACCACTAATCTGTCCTATGTCATCCACAAATTCAACTTGTGCTATGTTCTGGGATTGGATGATCCGTAGCAGAGGGATCTCAAACAGATGTGAAAGGATGGTAGCCTGTTCAGAATAAGATCGCTAGAATCCTTAAATATTTCTGCAACAGAAATGTGTTTAAGATCCATAGCTGTGTCTAGCTTCTTCATCGAGCGCCGGTCCACTGATCTATGCATAACTTTGAGACCGACAAAATGGGCGCTGCAGCTTGAGGCACCATTTAAGAGTTCCCCATAAGCGCAGCAGAAGCCCATTTCATCTGATGCGATTGCGAAGGCAGAACTTTGGTGTTGGCCAACAGAGCACTCTGCTCTCTCAAATTGCCGTCCACAACCCGAGGAACCATTTTTGAGGCGCCTCTGAATGCAGGATGGGCCAATGTAATCCAATACGTATGCAAGGGTACCACTTTACTGTTGGCCAAAAGAGTTCTCTGTTCAATCGAGTCACCGCCCAGAGCATCAGTTGTCACCTCCGTCGCTTATCCTCCTCCACTGGCATAGTAATTGTATCATATTTATACCTTATCACCGCCCTCTAGCATCGATGTCTGGACAGACGTGTTAAGGTTATTAACTAAATAGGGGAGAATACTAAGAAGAGTGAATAGCCCCTCTCTTCTACCCCAGATGACATAGGGACTTGAGTATACAAACTTTGGTGATGATAAAAACCTAATGTGCTAAAATAAAAAACGATGGACCTCATTGCGGGTGTGGTGGTATTTTTACTGGAAATACAAACCTACTTATTTACCATTACCGTCACTCAAATCAGTGGCAAATCCTTCAGATTTATTTTGCCACATTTACGGCAGGTCGGAATTCCACCTATAGTATATGCTACATTTTTGGGCAATAATGTGGAGCAAAAACCTCCAACACTTTACTGGAGGCTTTTCTATCACATCACTTAAACCTTATAATATGGCAGTGCGGTAAAAGTATCCGTAATTTCCGTACTGTCACTTTTATACCAAGCCTTATCGTCGTAATTGAACCCAAAATGCCTACACCAGAAAGTGCTAGTTAGAAACATTAATATAGCATCAGTATGGTATTGCTCTAGTGCTCCTCCCTCCAAGCCAAGGAAGAAAAACTGGGAGGCACCCCCAATAAGGAGCATAATGCATTAGTTGGGAGAGATGATTTGGTAGCTAAATTAGAAACAGTGAAGCCAAAGTGTTGAGGCTCTTATCCTGGCTTTGCAGCCAGATGATATGGTGATAGTGGACAAATCATCTTATCTCATTGTACTGTAGAGTACTGTTTGGTCTTCAGTGAAAATGTTTGCCTTCTCACATTATAGTTGCATTGTTTAGCCCATTCCATGATCCATACTGGGGACCATAGGGCAGGGAGAGACAACCAAATGTCACAGACATCTAGAAGCGCGTTGTCAGATCTACTTATAGCACATAAACATTCTTTTGCTTTAAAAAAATATTTTTAAATGTTCCTCACACAGTAACAATCAGCTTGGTCAGGATCAAACAATGAATACTAGCAGGTGACCTTATTGCACAGTTTATTTTGCTCAGTGTATTTAAATCTTTGGAGATTCAGATGAGATTTGCTTACGCTCACATATATTAGGACTCTGGAACTGTAAGACTTCCATTTGCTCTGGCTTTTAACTTGGGCTGCTGGGCCATTAACACCCGTCCCAGCCCCTGGAAAGGGTGCTTAACGTCATTAGCACCCCAGTTTACCAAAGCAGTAACCCAGGGTGCTAGAAAAAAAAAAACAAAAAAAAAAGGATTTCATTCATTGAACGGGACACGTGAGGGGTCCCGTTCAATTAATGAAATTCTTTTCCAAGATGGCCACCATAGAAAGGGATTGCGGGGCTCTTCGGAGCCCTTCTTCCCTTTCCATGGTGGGCGGAGAAGCAGGGAAGCAGCTGCGGTAGCGGCCTGCACCACCACAGCAAACGATTAAGTGGGGCTGGGAAAAGGGGAAGAAATAAAATAAAAAAGCGAACAGAGTGTGGGGGGGGGGCATGGAACACGGGCTTGCATTGGTGGTTCAAAACCGCGTTCCTAGCCACCTGATTGGCTGGCTCTCCCGCCAGGGTGCTAATGATAGAGAAAAGTGACACTATCTCTGAAGCTGATACACAAAGACGCATTAGACACGAAGCAGATGTGCATTCACCATGTAGTTACATGGAAAGTAGATCAAACTGCACTTGGACATGAAGAATATTTTTGCATTCAATAGACACTAGAACACATATACTCAATATATATACGCTGAAACGCGGGGCGTCTAAGAAGACATGTATTGCTGCTCAACGTAGAAATGCAACAGTAACGAGTGGCCATTTTAGAGAAAATTCACAGCGCAGTCACGTTAGAGTGAATGGAGAATTCAAGGATGCCCCGACGCTGCAGAGAAAGTCAGTTTGCTGAATTAGATGAAACACAGACTTGCACAGATCAGACAGGGGCTGCGAGGCCCCCGTCCAAGGCAGGAAAGGGAGGGTCGGCTAGCTGTACAGTAGAACAAAAAACAACAGTTCCCAAGTGCAAGACATATTTCTCTAAGATTAGGTAACAGAACAACCAATCTTTGGATGCCAGGTGCCAGCTAATTAATGCTTAAAGTTGCATGAAGAGTAGGTTGACCAAGTCTCTATAGGCCGAGGAAAGCAATAGCACCCATATTATTAGGATCTAAATTCATGGCAAAAGCTGAGCAGAATAATTCAAAACGTGACCTCCTCATCACAGGTGACACATAAGCAAAGGACAGTGCTAGACACAAATATGCACTTGCCTCGACTTCCTAAAAGTTCCCAGAACAAAGGCGCTGAACAAAGCAAAGTTCAAAAGGTAGAAGCCCTGGCCTGTGGCCTAGGAAAACAGGGATGGTTTCTCAGTTAATTATAAGAAGCGGCTTATTGGTGTCTCTCCCACTACCACTTTTTTTGCTCATGTGCTGATGACCTGTCAAAAGTCCAATGTTGGGGAAGCCAGTACCAACTAATCATTGCTGTCTGATAGTCCTGTCTTGTACTGTTGCAGGAGCTAATTAATTATTATTATGATGTATTCTCTTACCTTATCACTTTTAAGGGTGTTCTGAGGTGGGGCCACCAGTGTTCTATATCCAATGAAAACACTGATCAGTATGTATTATATATGAAGGTAACTTCTTGCACCAATCCCACCTTCGTGTAAGTTTTGTAATTGCAATGTCAATTATGATGTATTTTTCATATATAAACTATTGGTTGATGTAAGAATTTTGAGAGCTCTGGACAATTCGTGTTTGCTACTGTCCCCGTTTTATGCTGATTGGCAATAAAACAGGCCATTGTCAATTCCCTTGACTCTTCCGTTTATGGGCACCAGATTTCCCAGCCTATCTGGTCTGCTCAGGGCTGGGACTTTCCACCCCACCATAACAGTTCTATAAAACAGCATATTGATTTAGTTTGTGAAAGTCAAACATTCACAAATAAAATCGCCATGCTGTACAAGAACTGGAAAAGAATGTTGGCAAGTAGGAACATTACAGACTGGGCTCAAATTCTATCATTAATAATTAACCAAAATATGTCAACGTGGACAACTCATTTACTCTCCTTGTGCCTACCCTAACATTGCCAGTCTCTAAATATTTTAAAACTGTCCATCCTTAAGTGTGATTTAGTTCTCACAGTATGCGCTTCAAAAGTGCATTCGTTTTTAATGGCTCTGGCGGTTCTCCAAGTTGAGGCATTTGAATTTTCCCGGCGGCGCAACACATTCCTTTCGTTTCGCCATCAAATTTCAGAGCCTTCCAATAAGGACACACTTCAGTCATGGTGCTGATGAGAACATGCCGGCTCAAACTATAATCATCAGCTGGGTTGTACCGGACTGCAAGGCGATTGTAATCGCGTGATTGTGGAGCACAGAGTCGTGTTTGACGCTGATCTTCTCAGCCTGTCGCGTTGAAGCTGCAGAATGCGAATGCCATGCTCGCAACTGTGCGTCTGGCTGCACGTCGCTCGGCTGCTTCCTCGGCACGTATTTGAGCCAGCATGTGTTGCTTTTATGTCACGTCGCTCTGCTGCTTCCTCGGCATGTATTTGAGCCAGAGTGTGTTGCTTTTAAGTCCAACAGATGGCGATGTTTTTCAAAAAAGCATGTTTTTACCTGTCACAGGTGTGACATCTATGTATATTAGGTATATAAAAACACACGCCTATTCAAATGCAAGGTTGTGTCAAAATTTCAAAGCAATCAGTGAAGACCTTTCGTAGTTTTATGGTTTTGAACAAACATTTACATTTTTATTTATATAGATTTGCATCATTGTATTGTGCTGGAAAGCTAGTTATTCAACTGTATGCACTTAATTAAAGCAAAATACATATTAATAGTGACCATTGTAATGGGCAATGGGAACAACAAATAACTCAAAACCAAATTAAGATTCTCTAGGTGCTTTATTCTTATTACCAAAGGGGCATGTTTTGGATTTAAAAAACTGATGTGGTTAGGGCACATCTGGTGAACACTCTGTTGTGATAGTCAACTTTGCAGATTACTGTTAGAATGGATTTCTAAACTCTGGCCTGATGGACAGAGGTTTAGGAGGCCACCTAGTTTAGTGAAACAAGGGAACCTTCTGTACAAGTGTGATGCTGGAACTGCATTGGAGGGACAGGGCCTCCATGTCCTTGTCCTGTACTCCTTTTATCAGGTGTGTTCTGTGTTGATATCTGCACAAGAGTCCATCTGGGACTCCTGGCAGTGCAGCTCTTCCCATTTTTAGTTCTGGTGAACATACCCTTGGGATACACTCGTGGCAGCCATGGGTGGGGGTACAAACCTGTACCCCCTAGTGTATGTTTTTGGGTGCCTGCGTGTGGCCCACAGAGCAGGGTATGGGCTGGTGGCAGCTCCATGCTGAATTTGACAGGTGCTCCCAGTATCATCCATTTTGGGATACCCAGGCCCTGCCATTGGGATACCCTTGGGATACACTCGTGGCAGCCATGGGTGGGGGTACAAACCTGTACCCCCTAGTGTATGTTTTTGGGTGCCTGCGTGTGGCCCACAGAGCAGGGTATGGGCTGGTGGCAGCTCCATGCTGAATTTGACAGGTGCTCCCAGTATCATCCATTTTGGGATACCCAGGCCCTGCCATTGGCATCAGTTGATTCCCGATTGGAGACAAGATGGCCCCTCTGGCCTCTTGCTTTCTATTGCCCGTTACCTTGTTCTCTCAAAGTCCTGGGAAGCCCTGACTCTGTCCCTTCCCCCGAGTGGTTGTTGGGTGGCTGTTCCATATATGGTATTGTGGGGAAGTCCAGGCCAGATTGGCTGGAGTCATCCCAGTGACTGTATGTTGTGGGTACACCCTTGGGGTGGGACCTAGGTGAATGGAGTGTGTGACCAATAAACATGTTATGGGTGTCTGGTTTCTGGTGTGTGAGACAGTGGGCCTCATTACGAGGAAGGCGGTACAGGGTTAACGCGCTGGTAGAGCTGCCGGCGCTGTTAACCCTCTACCGCCTCATTACGAGGTCTGCTCGCAGGTCCCGCTAAGTACGTCTGGTAAAACCCTATGGGGGCTCAAATGGGAATGGGGATCTACCGGGTCTGGGTCCCACGAAAGGGAATTACCGGGCCCTCCAAGGTCGGAATGGCCCGGTAATTCCTCATTCCTGGAACCCGGACCCAGTACCTGGTATGGGGGTAGCCATGCCGCTAAAAGCGGCATGGCTACCTCCACACTCGTAATGAGGCCCAATGACTGAGACAGCCCTGCCCGAAAACTGGTATGAATGCAGTGTGGAGTACTGAATGGCTGGGTGCTTGTCCCAATCCACATTCCTTGTTGTGAGTGTCTGGATGGAGAAAAATGGCCTGAATGCACTGTGAACCCGATTGGCTGCCTTGCTGCTGAATGCCCTTCTGAATGGTTGGCTGCCCGAGCCTGGCTCATCAGTGTGATTGAGAGACAGAACAGTATATCTGGGGACCTCTCACTTACTGGAATTGTTCAGAAGCTGAAGTCGAAACTTGATGCTTATTCTTGAAGCCGAGCCAGAAGACGAAGAATTGCTGCCGCTTCCCTTCGACGCAATATGAAAGCTGTCGTGCCTCCGAGGACTGATCCAAGAGAGGACCTGGCTAGGAGACCTCTTTCCGAGCTACGTGGGAATATCGTGCACCAGCTAACCTTCACCAAGGCTCCCTGGAAGTGAGTCCTCGAAAAGGCTGCTGACCGGAGACGGGGACCGCCGAGGAATCCTGAAGTAAGCGCCAGGACGTCAAGGCCATCGACGACCATCACCGTCGACCGAGGTTTGGAGAACTGATGCAAACTCATCGACCGGAGCCGCAATGTTCGATTGCCTAAGACACTTTGAAGTCAAGAACTCCCTTGCCATCACCATCGACTGATTTGTCCTGCCGGAGAAAGTAGAGGTTGTGACGAACCGAGGAGTATCAGCCGGTGGGTTTCCCGCCACCCAAAGTCCAAAAAGACGCTGACGAAGATGTGAAAGTCAGCCGTGGTCGAGTCCCGATCATCGATGCCAACGCCAATGACCTGACGCCCTCGCTGGGCCTACGTTCTTCATTGAATCTGCTTTGAGGCAGCAAACTCTCATTATCGAGGTGCACCGCATGCCTCATCTTCGCAAGACGTCCATGATCGATCACTGACGAGCACTACCAAGGACGAAGCTGCCGTCTCGACGACATTGTTCACCTTTTGTTTGAGAAATCTTGATGTTCCGTGGCTCCTGCCTTAAAGGGAGTTCTTTCAAGAGGGATCCGTCGACGACCCATCGAAGAACTCTGCTAAACCAGGTACATTGGGGTAGTACAACATTTTTAGAAGGAAACAAGACTCTGCTAAACAATATTTGGACTGGGCTTGTTAATATCCTTTGTTTACAGGTTGCCCAAGTGGGGGGATACTCATACAGAATTGTGTCTTTGGTAGGGATAAAGTATTCTGCCAATTGTCTAACCCAACTTGTTTTCCTCCGATGTCTGGCGTTGATTCACATTACTATTAGACGTGTATGCCATTACAACTGTCAGCAGTTGCATTTTAAAGGAGTCAAGTGCAACTGGGGTACCACAGATACTGTACCGAATTGCCTTAGCACAAAGTGTGTTATTGTGTATGCATATATTCTGAACCTTATTTATATAAAGAACTATGTTATCACTAACATAGTGTGTGGACATTCCTTTGTGGGGGCTTGGGGACTACACTGTACTTAAGAACCAGCCTGCATGACCTCCTGAGAGCTTAAGCCTTGATTGCTCGTCCATTGCTACCGCTTAGAGAATCTTGGCTGGGGTGCTCTGTGCTTCTACTCTGCCATATAGAGGGCAGAAGTACAGATACCCCCCTCCCCCCACCTCCAGTCTTTACAACATGCCAGACCAATCATGGTAGCTTGGCAGGTAGTCAAGACTAAGTCTCAGGAGAGGTGAGAGTGATTAGAAGCCCACAATGAGCACACACAATAAAGATGACACAGAATACTCTTAGACAAGTGTATATCAAAAATATATATATACAGTTATTTTAGGCCCAATAAAACAACACGAAACAACCAAACTAATAATGCAATGGTTACCACACAAGCATATCACTACTTAACATATATACACACAACTACTGTAGCCTAATGCGATACAGGGAGTAAAACATCCACAACCCGTAAAAGAAGTGGGGTTAATACAAATTATGCATTAGGCAGTCTTCAGGATGGAAACCCTAACTTATTCAGTTCATCCCTATGAAGTGAGTAGCCTTGTGCTCAAAGTACAGCAGTGCGTAAAAACATGTGGTTGTGCGTAAATCGAAGACCGTACCTTTTCAAGATGCTGGTACAGTTAGGTAAGGACCCTGAAGGGGGTAGAAGACGTTCCAATCGGCTGGGAAGGGTATGCCCTCACGGACAGAGCAGTTTCCGATGTTCAAAACAGGCTACGGAGTGCAAGCTATCCCAGCCAAAGAGAGGATCCCAAGGAACCCTCGTGCATAAAGACAAATGGATGAGCCAGGTGCCAACAGTAAGTTATGCAAGTACTCACCGTTCCGTGCTTCAATCAGACCAAACTATGCCAGTTTAGTCGAGGTCATCTGAGGTTGCTAATCCTGCCTTTGCGCTCCGATCCAGATCTCAGGTGCTGTGGGACGGGACAGTAGTCCATGACGGGACAGAAGCCACAACTCTGCCCACGAAAGCAGCAAGGAGAAAATTCTGGTGCACCAGGAATCTGGGCACAGCAGAGCAGGTGGGAAAGCCACCCACAGCAACCGTCACCACAATGCAGTGGTGCAGGTACTGCAAGCAAAGGCTTATACTGTCCTAGTTCACGACCCAGAGGAGATAGGCCTTTGAAATTTGGCAGGAGGTGTCGAGAACCAAAGGCTAGGGATTCCGAATGTTTCAAGTCTCAACTCCAAATGGCGGCGCTCTTATGCGATGTCCCGGGACAGAGCTGGTCAGTTCACTGGACGGCCCAGGAATACCTCTGAGAAGTATCTTTTGACAGGAAATCAGGAGACGCTCTGAGTAATTGTTCCCATTACTCAAATGGGTTGAAGCACCCTTGTAAGGTCGAGAACGAAAAAGGGGTCTGACGGGACAACAGCAGGCTCAGGATGCCAAACCTTCCAGCTCATCTCCACGGGTCTGCTTCAGCTCACAGGATAATTGGCTCTTTCGGTAGTTCAAGATGAACCACTGTAGATCGAACTGGAATGAATGCAGGGTCTCTTCTCTTATCCAAAGTTTTATGCGTGATCGAATCTGCACAACCAATAGAAGATCTGCTCCCTTGCATGCACGCCAGTCATAGTCCACGGTGGTCCCAAAACATTCTTGCACCCCAGACATCCTGGTACCAGTAGTGTGGATTGGGACCGAAATACAAACAATAGGGATACCCCTGGGGCTAAAGTGGATTTAGGGGTAGAGAATACTGGTTAACTGACAAGGTGAAAATCCACATTCAGAACAATTTTCATTTTGTCATAGTTTTTTAGACAAATATATTTAAGGAGAAGGGCTTAGATTGGTCCTTAAAAAAGTTACTAGGGGGATAACACAGTGAGAGTAAACTATGAGTAAAATCGACATTTATTGTTAATACACTAGATTGTGTAGAAAAAAAACACCAAAAAACAAAATCATACAGCATAGATTGTAAATGTACATATATAAATAAAAAATACATGTGTATTTATAATGATTCAAGAAGTAGAAAATAAGAATAGAGCCAATAAATGAATAAATACATTCAAAAGCAAAGTTTGTAGCATTCAAAAACAAAGTTTGTAGAACAGAAAATTCTCAGATAAAGAAAAAAGAGAAATTGAAGTAATCATAGCAATCATCTAACAGATTTGTCTGATTTGCATAATTGAACAATTCCTGCTATTACAAACAAGGGTCAGGGTATTGTTTCGTGTTAATCCTGATGAGATATAGTCATTTACTCTAAACTATGGACCTGTTCAATTTATGGACAAGTCTCTTAATTTGCCAACTGCCAAGGTGTGCAGATTTTGAACCTAAGAAAAATAGGCCAGTGCAATATAGAAGGTACTGTTGAAACATAGTCCTGTCTTGAACTGGTGAGCACTGGAAACACGTTTTGGCTTTGCCAAAATTGGTGGCATCTATGTACAGCCTTCCCCAGGGCAAAGGAGCTTCTATTCCTGTTTGAGAGGGAGGCAGAAAGGAGATACTTATGTGTATCAGTATTGTGAATAGAATACCGACAGTCCCAACCCTCTTCCTGGGCGCCAGCACCAGTGACATGCAGGAGCCCAAATAAGGAAGTCCCAGGTCAGCTCGACCTGGGGGAAGGCAAAGGTACAAGATGGCCAAAGGATAGAACAAAAGACTACGTGGCACGGCCATTTTCGACACTGGCCACAGTCATGAGCCATCTGTGGTAAGTGCGTATGGTTCACTAAAAAGAAGTAAAAATACTAACACTGTAAACTGCTGCCACCAGTTCGTCCTTATCGCACTTGTAAATTCACCAAAAATTCCTTAGAGGGTGTCTAGGGCCATAAAACAACAGGACCCCAGTGCACGGTACAGTAATGTACTTTGTGCACTGATAAGAAGTTACCAAGAAATGGCAACAAAGTAAAAGACTATGGGAAACATAGCTTCCCAGTACTGACAGCCTGAAGGATGTGTCAGTTTCCCCATAACAAATGAGCAAAAGCACAGGGGAGAGCAGCTGAAGGCTATGCTGCACTGGAAAAAGTCATGTCAGGATAGCCAAACAAAAGCAAAAGGTTTGGGGGTTCCATAATATGGAGGGAAAAATTGCATTCAGAGAAATCTTTCCTAACATTTACCAGAGGGCGAAAACATGAGCTAATGGTGTCGATCTAGAAAAGTAGACACCCCTCGATCATAAGGCTATGTATTATATTGGCCAAAGACCAACCGTCTCATGCATCTAGTATTAGAAATATATAGCCATAAGCTTGACTAAGGTGCGGCCATTTTGAAGGGACTGAAATCTCCATTTTGTTTTTTCTCTAACATTTGCTTTTTGCCTCATGTAAAACTGCTTTGCTGAAACGTTATTCTGCTTCACTGGTGCACAATGCAAGGCCGCGAGTGGCATGTTGAAATATAACGCAGTAACTCAGACAGAAATGTCCGGTCCCCTCACTCGCATATCCTTGGAGAGCGTGCAACAAGGCATTTTAATCAGTACAGCAGGTGCCAGCTAGTCTCGGTAAGATACAGTAGAAACGCTGGAGCAAACACTAAATGACTTGAATTATGCTCTTCTTTGCGGCCCCCCTTCCCTGAGCCCGGTACAGCCCTGGAGAGCAAGTTGACCCCCCGGCGCAGGAATAGAAACTAGGAGATAGCAAGGCCTGGAATGTGTCTCTCCCTACGCACAGCTTGCTTGCAGAAAACGGAAGCATTGTGTTCTTTAAAACACAGACTTAATGTCTGTGGGCTTACAAAATTGCATACTGTCTACAACACAATGTGGGGAAGGGAACAGTGACTCCAACAGGAAGTTTTGGTCCTCCCTCTATGCCGTTTGAGGTAATCTATTTTGATTTCATAGAAATGGAGAGATGCCAAAACTTAAAGTATGTCCTAGTGGTCATATGTGCATCTAGCAAGTGGGTGGAAGCATATCCATTAAAAGACTGCACTGCTATGAGTACGGCTGAAGTAATGTTAAAAGAATACTTTCCCCGTTTTGGCCTGCCCCGTGTCATATGGTCAGACAACGGTCCACATTTTGTGGGCGCAGTAATATTACAGATTTGTGCAGGTCTCCAGATCGATAAGCGATTTCATTGTTCTAGGCACCCCATGTCTGCCGGTCTTATTGAACGCCATAACGGTATCCTAAAATCTAAGATTAGCAAGATATGCGCAGGAGGGGGCGTGGCCAACTGCCGAACGATGAGGACGGGATCCGCCATTGCTCTTGAGCCGCCAGCCAGATCCTGAGCTAAATCCTGCGAAAATAGCCATTGTGGACTGTTCAAAACCGCTCATATAACTGTCCGAATACAGGCGGCATCGATCCGTGCATGAGCGAAGCGGAATCGGCGAAAGATCCTGTAGATACGGCGATCCGTAAACACTGGCTCGGAGCCGCGCTCAGTACCCAAAATGGCCACCACAGGCTCGCTGAGAGCGAAGCACAAAGGAAATACGGCACACTAACGAGACGCCAGCGGTGATAGAAGGTGTCGCAGACCACGCCTGGATAGATGGGGATCCCCCCTTGCTGCGAGATCCCAACGCTGTTGGTGCCCGGAATCCGAGGAGACGCCGGCATTCTTATCACCCAGAGCGGCGCTGCATAGTTGGTCTCCCCCCCTGGCTGCCGTCCGAGGCCGGATGGCGCTGAGACGGTCCCCGCCGGGGGGGCACATGGGAATGAGACGTTGGTCTGACCTCTGTGACTTACGGGACGCGGCAGACTCCGCCAACACACCCCCGAGGGCCTGTAACCGTTGGGCCTGCTCGCTGAGACATCGCTGCAATACGCCAACGGAGTTTAAACCGTCAGCAACAACGTGGGCGCTCCGCTTCGCGTAGAGCGCCTGCGGACCCCTCCACATCCCTGAGACGGCAATCCCCGCTGCACTGAATGTCAATGTCATGGTTAGGCGAGGAGGGTGGCTGCGTACTGGAACTGGGGATTGTGATCGCTGCCCTCCGCCCCCCCCTTTAGAATAGTCGTGGACAACATCTCCCGGCTGCCGCCCTGTACACAAAGCTCTAACTTCTGAAACTGCCTCTACCACCATCTCCACAACACAAGTGCAAGTATGCAAACTGAGACAGCGCCTCGCTCTGGGATAAAGCGAACTGGTTGCCACCTTCAGAAAGGATATACCTATATGCTCAGTACCGCCACCAGCCCTGACGACACCCCTCCTGCACTGACCAGCGAGTATGCACTCCGGCCCCACCGAAATCGGATCCATAAGCCGATAAGCACGGGGCAAGAGGACCCAGAGGTGCCCCTTGAAGATAGCTGACCCTCGCAGCTGCGACTGCCTTCCCCGCCCGAATAGGGCATGCGCCCCCGGCATCACCGGGCTGGTCGGTGAAAAAAATGGGGAAAGATAAGCCGATGAAATTCTCGATGGAAAGCCGAATTGAACAATACGCAACAACACCCGTATCTCGCTCTCCCAAACAGCTGCCAATAGCAGAAGCAGTTCCCATGGAAGACGAGATCTCCCTCCGAGATATAATGAGCGCCATTGCCAGCTCCAGAACCTCGATGGATAAGAAAATGTATAGCATAGGCACAGATGTGTCCCCGCTAAGGCATGACCTACAAAAACTGATTGCACGCACTGGAGAGGCGGAGGCGAGGATCTCGGAAACTGAAGACTCCATACGAGGGGCGAACCGTCAGATGTCCGGCATGATGGCACAGATTAAGATCCTAGAATCAAGAGTGGACGACAGCAAAGGAAGGTCTCGACAAAACAATATACTCGGCCTCCCAGAGAAAGCAGAAGGAGATTGTATGGAACTGTTTCTCGAAGATTGGCTGATAAATACATACGATGCACAGGCCTTCTCCAAATTTTTCTCCATAGAACGAGCCCATCGCATACCGACTGGGAAGGCTGTACCCGGCGCACCCCCGCGAACAGTCATTGCAAGGTTCCTAAATTATATAGGGCCTCATTACGACCCTGGCGGAAATCGGAAAACGATGGCGGAAATGCAATACCGCCATCGAATAGCGCTCGGTGCGACTATGACCCGTCACCGCAAAGTACGAAGCCATTAGCGACACCGTAGTGAACGCCAACGCTAACTGCACCAAGTACGCGCGCGCGCCATGCCAAACCGTAAATACCACCATGGCGCAAGGGTACGCGAATTCCGACCCTAGCGGACATGTACCTAACGCCATCAAGCATGGCGGAAAGCACCATTCCGCCATGGTGAGAAGTACGGCATCGCGAATCAACCGTAAACGGCCCCACTGAGTGCCTGTACACCGCTCCCTGCCCACAAACTACAAGTCCCCGTAGGTGCAATGAAGTCACAATGCAACCAGTGAAATGTACAAGTCACCCATGCATGCCAACGAACAAAAGATTCACAAGAGGGGCCAATGGGAGCTGCAGGGCACAGATGGCACGAATACAGAAGCCATTCCAATGGACATGACCACAGTCCCCCCCCCCGAAACGCACGCAAACACAGGCACCTGTGACCAGCAATATTCCGAAAATCACAACATTCCACCAGTCCACCTGGCTGACCGGCGTCTGTTACACAAAACCCAATCCCCCGCCCCTGAGCATGACAACATTCAAACAGTCATATTGGCAGCCCCCATCCCTGACCTCACTGGGCTCCGTAGGCAAACGCGCCCAGCACAGTACCACGCGACTATACTCCGAAGCCGGAACCCAATGCAGATCTCCTCACAATACATCGCTCCCCAAATAGGAATATGCCACATCACTCGCAAAGAAGAACGCTACACGGCCCATATCAGAATAGAAATTTAATGCACAACTAAATCACCAAGCTCATACAGCCATTAGTCCATGAACTCCAAAACACATATCACCATCGTGGGCTGCATCCGCAAGGAATGACCAGCTACTACTTGTGTGACGCCCTGTTCCATCATGGTACACACAGCCACATTCACGTACGAAAAGGCAACATGGAAGCGCACAGAACCGCAGGGCCGTCCCAATGGGGAGGCACTAGTCCAGCTGAAAGGCCGAAATGTTGCTCCGAGCCACTAGTACTGCGTAAGGGCATGTGGCCCATTGGCGATCGTCCCATAAGATCGTAATGCTGCTCCACTGATTAACATGAAGCAGCAGGTGTCGGGAGTAAACGCCATCTGCAGGAGTGGCATACAGATGGCAGTGGCAAAAGGGGAGGAGATACCTGTCAACCAAAAGAAAAGAAAAAGAACAGAATGGCCATCAGAACTACATTCGAACAACTCACTTCAATGATCACACTAAATCCACAGCCATATGCATGCTAGCCCACTCCAAAGGATCATCACCACCCCAAAACCACTTGCGACTCATAACTATCTATATCGAGGTGTAAACACCATCACAAACGAGTGTACCTGTGCATGCGTCTGTCAAAACAGATTCCATCAGATGGGAATGTTAACGTGCATGGACACAAGTGTCTGAAGGCGCGTCGAGACAGGGAGGGCTCAACAAGGCCAGATAGACGATGGTCCCACTATGGCAGCCCTGCATCACATAGCGCAGGGGAGGCGGATAGATTCCAATAAGCCCTGTACATGGCAAACCCTGTATCAAATCACCTGCCCATGCATCCATTCATCATTCCCTCATCCTGTCATAAAAACGCCTGAATATATACTCACAAAACATTCGAAATTTCCATTGAGTCTGTGCGTTATGCAGCCTGCAAAATCCACAGTGCCCCAGCCCGTAATTCCAGTGTTGTGGAGTTACATGTATTTGGGAACGTCCGGCCTCATCGGCCACGTCACTATTGCGCACCCCAAACTATTCATATAAATCATTGCTCCTCGCCATGGCCTCTGTCTCAAGGACATTGAACAATAGAACGTTATATTTGCAGTCAGACCTGTGGGCATCTCCTCTCCGCTAGCTGAATACCGAAAGCGCCGGCCTTCGAATTCCTCATTTGCAACATCACGTCGAAAAGGCATCTGTGGCCGTTTGAAATCACAAATTATTCCAGCTAGTGCGGCTGTGTGTGAAAATGGCAACTGCCATCACCCACTAATGGGTCGCCCCGCCCGTCGTTGCAACTCGGTACAGTGATGCATGAGGGCCCACCGTTACTCGAGTACTACGTTCCACTGACCCATCACAAGTCTGTTCGCGACTGCAAAGATTGTATGTGAAACAATGGGACCATAGCCGAATGTACATATCAACAAATGTTACACGGCCATCGGGTACAAATACATGATTGCAATAGCAAGATGCCATTCCTCGATTCGCAGCGTTGTGTGCGGGACGTGCTCGCCCAAAGGGGAGAGCAGCTTGCACAGGTGGAATGATTCACCACAGGTGGAGGCCATACAGCCTGAAAACACATAAAATGCACACCCAGTCTCCTCCCACAACCACACCCACTCCGAAATGCTACCGGCAGGACTCGCGATGTTGGCCCTGGGGGACTTGATAGCACTGCAAGTACTGCAACTCCAAGAAGAAGACGAACACCAACTACAACCGGCCGCACGGAGGAGACGCAGGAGGAGGAGGAGGCCAAGGCAGGGCCAGCAAGGGCCGCCAGCACAGCCACTACCACCACGCAGGCAGCCCGCAATCCCACGCCTCCGAGCACATCCGTTCAACCTCACTGATGAGCAGATCCACACCCTCTACCGTTTGGACCGGGACACCATAGCCGCCATTGTGGACATGACACAGGCTGACCTTGTCAGCATGATAGATAGCCCAACCGCCATCCCACCCCTACTGAAGGTGGTGTCTGTACTCCACTTCCTGGCCACAGGCACCTACCAGCACACAGTCGGACAGTTGCATGGCATTTCTCAGCCACTGTTCTCACGGACACTATCGCAAGTGCTCGATGCCCTCCTGCAGCACGCAGACGACTACATCTCTCTACCACGCTCGGAGCAGGAAATTACCAACACAAAAGTGGGATTCCATGCACTTGCCGGCATACCGGGTTGCATTGGTGCCATCGACTGCACCCATGTGGAATTGGTCGTCCCACATGCCATGGAGGCCCAGTACCGCAACCGAAAACAATTTCATTCCCTGAATGTACAGATGGTGTGTGACTCCAACAGGATCATTACACATTGTTGTGCCAGATTCCCTGGATCAACCCATGATTCTATGGTCTTGAGGAACTCTACTATACCACGCTACATGGAGCGACACGCAGGGAACAGATCCTGGCTACTCGGTGAGTCTCTTTTCATGCATGATGATGTGGGGTATGTGATGCGGCAATGACCTGGCAGGAAGGGGGGGGGGTGTGCGTACGTAGCAATGGCATTCCACATCATACGTTTATCGTCCACATACAGGTGATGCTGGGTATCCACTGAAGAGATGGCTCCTCACACCAGTCCGGAACCCACGGGACCAGCAAGAGGAGGACTACAACCATGCCCACTCACGTACCCGTGTAGTCATTGAACAGGCATTCGGCCTACTGAAGACTCGTTTCCGCTGCCTCAGCAGGTCTGGCGGGGCACTCCTGTACCGCCATGAGTAGGTTGCAAAGATGGTCATGGCATGTGTCATGCTCCACAACATGTGCGTACGTAGAAATGTGCCCATGCCCCCTGACGCAGAACTGCAAGCACCTGATGATGGTCATGATGAGGGTGGGGATGTGGCAGCACCTCAAGGAGTCTGCGAGGCACCGGAGGGCCGTGACATTCGTCAGCATCTCATTGATGCATGCTTCTAGCACTCACGCCTGGTGGCTGATACATGGACACGGGACTCGTGGCACTGTGTGTGTCTGGTACATGCACAATATGGACTGTACGCCTATGATGGCCTAGTACACAAAGATCATTGTCCACACATCTCATTGGTTGATCGTGCACTGTTTATGGCATATGTGATATCATGTTGAACACCCTATCGACCCGCCACCCTAGTGAGCCCAACACACCCCCTCCACCCTCCTACATCCCCCCCGAACACCAGTGTCCAAAGATGCTCATTGTCAGTGGGCTGTCGCTATTGCAAGCCCCCTCTGCGGGTGTCAGGGGCACCCCTGCCTGTGGAGCGCAGGTTCCTCCCAGATCTACGTTGGGGGCTGCCCTGGACGGAACTTGCAACGGATGATGTCTCTGCCTGCTCACGTCCATGCATGTCCCTAAGGGTTTGTGAGAGCTCAGTGAGCACACGGCGCACCGCAGCAAGTTCGGCACATACGTCTTTGGACGTCGCATGCAGTTCCCCCCTCAGGCTCTCGGTGCTACTCTCCATTTGTGCCCTTAGTGTCTCTGTGCTTCTCTCCATTTCTGCCCTGAGTGTCTCAGTTGATGTTTCTATGTCTGCCTTAGTGCGCCCACATTCATCGGCATGGTCCTTGAGGAGCGTGGCCAGTTGCTGCTGTTGCACGATTAACTGGTCGAGGGACTGTTGCCTCTGCTGGGCCATGGCCATTTGCGGGGGTGTCACAGAGGGGCTGTTGACCTCATGTTGCCTTGCCACAGGGCTTGTGGGGGATGGCCAGTCGTCGTCTTGTGGGTGCCCCTGCGTGGTATCCTCATGTTGTATGGGATGGGACAGACAGGGGGAATGGGACAGGTCATGGATGGATCTGACTTCGACATCCCCGTCTTCTGTGTCGGAGCATGCTGCCATCATTGGGGTGTCACCTATGGTGCTGCTGCCACCAGAGGCAGTGCCTTCTGTGGCATCCGTTGGGGGGACCTGTGGTGGTGGTGTTGTGGGCATGCTGGCTGCTGGGGTGCGTGTTGATGTTCCCTCCTCTGTGCTGCCACCCGATGTGTGCTGCTGCCGTGTCTTGATGCGTGCAGCTGAGGTGGAGGGTCTTTGGCCGTTGGTCTTGGCCCTCTTTGCAGGTGCGCTGGTAGGGGTGTCCTGATGCTCGTCGTTTGGATCAGACCCTGTGGTGGAGTAAAGGAGGGCGAGGGTTAATAATGGGTCTATGGGTATTGGAATGGCATTGTATCACATGCATTGGGGTGGTACCTGAGGGTGATTTGGGTCGGGGCCTTGGAGGTGCTTTCATTTGTGTGTGGAGTGAGGGTGCAGTTGTTTGGCAGCCTGCAGTTAGGGTGTGCCTGCTGCACGTGTAGTGGGTGTTGTAGGGGTTTTGAATTATTTATGTATTTATTGTGAGTTTTAAAGTGCGCTATCAGGGCGATGTGTGTGGACGTTCTCCTGGACATGTGTTTCTGTTGCACTATGTGGACACATGGTAGTTCACATGATTGGACATTGTGGATTTAGCATTGTTTTATCTGGCCAACCTACCTGAATCTTCGGATGTCTGCACTCCTTTCTCCATCCCTCCGACTCCCTCTATGCTCTCCATTCCGATGGTGGAGGCACAGATTTCTTCCCAGGAGGTCAACTTGATGGGTGATTCTGGACCTCCCCCGGTGGCTGTGGCAATGTTGCGGTTGGCAGAGAGTATGCTGCGGACGCGTATCCGCAGGTCGTCCCATCGCTTTCGGCATTGCTGTGGGGTGCGGGGTGCGGTCCCCACCGCACTTACCCGCTGTGCCACCAGAGCCCATATGGCCTTCTTGTTCGCAAGTGCCGTCCTGGTCATTTGCGTGGAGAAGACGACGGCAGCATTCTCCTGGAGGGTCTCCTTTAGCACGGTGAGTTCCTCACGGGAGAAGTGGACCTGCCGCTTGCGGTCGCACGCTTTCTTCGCTACTTTTCCCATTTTTCTTGGTTTCGCTAGGGTGGATGACGGGTTGGGGTGTGTCTCGGGGTAGTGTTCTTAGTGGTTGTGTGGTTTTTGTGGTTTTATAGGTGTACGGCGGGATGTTTCCCGTTCCGGGCCCATGTTTTTACTTCCGTTTCCGTATATTTCCGGTCACCGTACTTTCCGGTAGGCGCACTCTGCGGTGTCCGCTGTGATGGGTGGCGGTATTGCACCTAGGGCGACGTACGGCGGCGGTGTGGGCCGTTTTGGGGTCATTTCCGCCATCGCGGACTTTGCACTTCCGCCATGCCGTGGTGCTCGTGCCCGATGGGTCGGAATGGGCCGCACTTTGCTCCTTCGTGCAATGGCGGAAACGCTATTTACGCTGTTGCGGTCCGGTCAGTCACTTTCCGCCAGGGTCGTAATGAGGGCCATAGACAGGGACGCCCTGCTGCAACTGGCAAGGTCAAAGGGAACAATCACATACAACGGATCGAAGATTGCTTTCTTCCCTGACTTCACCAGAGAAGTACAGAAAGCGCGCCAATCCTTCGATCCACTCAAAAAATGCCTGCAAGCGATGGGAGTCAAGTATGGACTAGTTTTTCCCGCCCAGTTAAAACGTTTTCATAAAGGCACATCTGTCCACTTTACTGACCCCAAGGAAGCTTGGAACTGGGCGGAAAGGCACATAGGAGACTGGGGCGCTGAGGGAAGGCGGAGAGGGGAACGCGGCAGACCGCATCCTGAACGACCACTGGAAATGGAACCCCAGCTGAACCCGCACATTGCGATCCCGCATCAGGAAAACGAATAATTAGCAACAATGCCGTTCCCACGAAAGAAATTGCCGAACGGAGCAGGCAAGGAAACGCAGTCTTGATAATACAACCCGAACCACATGGCACACCAAGGCTGGCGACTGACCAGCAACCACCCCCGAGACGACAAAGAGAACGCGAAGTACCCTAAAGAGGTGCTGTACAACCAAGCTTCAACTGGTATCCGGTTCATGAGATCCAGCTGAGCCATATCGCATGGGCTCGAGGCGCTCCCAGACTGGAGAGCCCCGCTAACGCAAGGCGGGCGCATGCTAGTTGAAGCTTAACTGTTTTATAAGTTTATGTTGGGCCGACAGATGCTTCCGTTGTGGGTGAAGTATGGGGGGGGGGAGGAGTTGGAACTGTTAATTTTATTCAACGTTTAGCATACAATGACAACATGAGAATACTACAAGAGGCATTTGCTGCAATAATAATCCGCCTTACTGTCTCCGGCGCAGATACAATCTACAGAATGCACCCGGGAACCTCACAATCAAATACCTGATGGCACCTGCATCGACTCCAAATAACAAACACCTAAAGCTCATAACCTGGAATGTGAATGGCCTGGGATCCAGCATCAAAAGAAGACTAGTGCTGCAATACATAAACAGACATTCCCCGGATATAGCCCTCTTAACCGAAACACACCTGGCGGGAACCACATGTAAACTATTCCAGAGATCCAATTATCTCACAGCGATACATGCTTGCTTCTCTACAGGGGCGAGAGGTGTGCTGATACTGATCCACAAGAGACTATCTCTTGAAATCAAAAAAGTAACACGAGACAGCGGCGGGCGCTACGTACACTTGCAAGCGTCACTATGGAATCAAACCCTGGCGATTACGGCAATCTACTCCCCACCAGCCCTCCTCAACACCTTGCTAGCTGACATTACCCCTATCCTGGCGACAGGAATGGCAGATACGTGCATGATAGGAAGGGACTTCAATGAAGTAATGAACAATGCCCTAGATCGTACACATCTGTGGACCAGAAACCCTAACACTGTCACCAGACTCGCCGCCTTCACGTCCGCACTGGGGCTCCGAGACACGTGGCGAGAACTACATGGAGAAGAACGCGAGTACTTCTTCCATTCAGGAGCGCATGCCTCAATGTCCAGGATAGATTATTTCATTCTTCCATCCCAGAACATTCATAAAGCCTGTAATGCATCCTTCTTTCCACGAGGAAAATCCGATCATTCTCCACTATTAGTGGAGCTGGAAGCGGAGAGACCACGCCCGCCGCCCACCTGGCGTCTTAACTCCTACTACTTGTGGTTACCAGACCGACAAGAAAAAATAGAAACGGCCACCTCCAACTACTTCGAGCTGAATGCAGGCTCGATGGATGATCCCTCCATCCTGTGGGAAGCGTACAAACCAGTCCTGCGAGGTGAGATCATATCATGGACTTCCGCTAAGAAAAAGATGCAACGCGAGTTGATCACTGACGCCGAAAAGGAAGTTGTGACTAAGGAAGCAGAACATATCTCCAGCAATACCCCCCAGACACATAGAGCCCTAATGCTAGTGCAGAAAAAATTACATAATCTGTCACTAGATTGTGCCCAAAAAGCACATAGCGCCATGAAAGCACGATTATATGAAACGGGGGGAAAAAGCAGGCAAGATGCTCGCATGGTTAGAAAAACGTGATGAAGGTCAACGTACAGTAAAGAACATCAAAACAAGAGAAGCCAAAATAGTCTCCACTGATGCGGAAATAGCAGAATGCTTTGCTGACTTCTACGAAGGACTCTATCCGCCTCCCACCGATACAGCAAACAGCTCCATATTGGACGATCGTCCATTCCTCACCATGGAACAAGCTGAAGCGCTGGATGGCAAAATAACAGAAGAAGAGATCTCGACAGCCATAGCACAACTCCAAGCCGGCAAAACCCCAGGTCCCAACGGTTTCCCTGTTGACATTTGGAAACGTCTGAGCCATTTAGACTTACCCGCTCACCTACTCAACCTGTTCGAAGACTCCCTACTGAAAGGCGTGCTCCCGCCAGACCTCCGAAAAGCCACGATAATCGTGATCCCCAAAAAAAAAAAAAAACCCGGATGAATGCGGCTCCTACAGGCCCATATCATTGATCAATTCCGAAGCGAAGATACTGGCCAAAGTGTTAGCGAACAGACTCCAAACGGTCATCACAGCGCTGATCCACCCAGACCAATACGGCTTCATGCCCCAAATATCTGCAGGCTGCATCTGGCCCTGGAGAGAGTGCCCACTTTACAGCAGTCTGCGGCACTGTTGACCATAGACTTCGAAAAGGCCTTTGATTCGGTGTACTGGGAGGCATTATGGACAATCATGAGGAAAATGAACTTCGGCAAACCATTTATAAAATGGGTCCAGCTTCTGTATAATAACCCCCTGGCAGAGGTGAAAGTGAACGGATGGCTCTCGCGTGTCTTTCAATTGGGTAAGGGCACCAGGCGAGGATGTCCCCCTCTCGGCAATGCTGTTTGCCCTAATAATCGAGCCACTGGCAGTCATTCTGCGGGACACGGACACATGGTCAGGTTTTCTCTGGAACTCAGAGTGGGAGGACAAGATAACCCTATATGCGGACGCCTCCTGATATACTTAGGTGACCCGGCAATCTCAGGCCCCATAGTCACTGATATCCTAATAAACTACGGAACCTTTAGCGGCCTCAGGGTGAACTGGCTCAAGTCTGTACTCTTCCCAGTGAAGGGCGTGGACTGTATATCACCACATGGCTGCCCCTATCAGATTGAGCTTACACAGTTCCGGTATTTAGGCATCATTATCACCAATGCACTGGACACTTACATACCCCAAAACCTATACCCACTAGTTAAGAAATTCGAACAAGATGTTGTCCACTGGGAAGCATTACCATTGACACCATTAGGTAGAGCAGCGCTCCTCAAGATGTTGGCCCTACCCCGATTCCTATACATCCTTCAAAATGCCCCTCTCCATATCCCCGCGGAAGAATTCCATAAAATAGATAGAACACCACGCAAACTGTTGTGGGGAGGGAAACACCCAAGGATAGCTCTCAAAACCCTCTAATGTTCAGTCTGGGAAGGGGGGTAGGTCTCCCCAACATCCAAGTCTATTACTGGGCGACCGAAATGGCGACAGTCAATGATATTCTTCATGGCAATCCAAAACTTCCGCATATACAGGCGTAAATAAACTCACGGCACGACGTGTCCCCGCTCGAAAGTCTTTATGGGAAACAGTGTCGCCCTCCTGAGCGCTCGATAGTGGCACAGAGAGCACAAATATGGAAAGAAACACAAATATATTGGCTGGGATAACAGAATCACTCCAGTCCAGCCTATCTGGAATAACGCCCATCTCACAGGCCTCAGCAAACTCCCCAAATGGCGTAGCTGGGCCGCAGCCTATATACACACTTTACAACAAACATTTGTGAATAATCAGCTCATTCCATTTGCCGAGATCTCTGTTCAATATGCCCTCCCACCTACCGAATGTTACCACTACGAACAACTGCACCATGCCCTTTCAGCCCAAAGGGACCAAATGGTAGACATGCCGGAATGCACACCTATAGAAAGAAATATAGTTGTAGACAATGTAGAAAACAAAGTCACATCCACCATGTACAATGCCATTTCCGCTTTTGCCACGCCAGAACTATCAGGCCTGAAACTGAAATGGGAAGGAGATGTTGGCCCAATACTCCCCGAAGACTGGATTTCAGCCCTGATGCACCCCAGAGATATAGCAATTTCGGCCAGAATCAGACTTATTCAACTAAAGATCCTCCACAGAATATACTATCCACGTATAATTGGGGGAGAGCAACCGATCCCAAATGTCTGCGCTGTAAACAGGAAGAAGGTACCTTCTACCACACCCTATGGCAGTGCACGCAAATACAACACTTTTGGCGACAATGTAGTTAAAGACTCTCAAGGGTCATGGGCCGCCCGATACCAACTGACCCCAAACTTCTCCTCCTGGGGATTGAAGAGGAAGGAGAACTATCCCTCTTCGAAAAGCTGCTGCTCTCAACGTCCGCAGGGGTTGCCAAAAGAAACATTGCACAATTGTGGGGATCGGAAATGTGCCCAAGCTATGATCAATGGACTGCGGACGTGGATGCTATCAGCCTGATGGAACGCCGAGTACACCAAGCATGTGGCTGCCCCGGCAAGGCGGACAAAATATGGGGAAAATGGGAACAAGTACTATGAACACGGAGTATTCGGGCGAATGAACTGCAAAACGTATCCTCGCCATCAGGCCAGGACTTAACGTAATGATTTGTCAACACCCGGTTGTGTAGTCAAGACAATAACGCAGCTGGTCTTGCATGTGTGTAATTCTCCTTTGTGGATGTGTATATGCGCCCAGACAATATTCATGCGCAATGCCTTTTCATATGTATGCAAAGTTATTTTTATGTTTTCTTTGTATTTATTTTTTTTCACTCTTATTTTCTTTGGTTTGTTTGGATATTGAATGTTCTGTATACATGCACAAAACTCAATAAAATTTGTTATTAAAAAAACAAGATATGCGCAGGAAGCAAGTTAAGCTGGGTAGATGCATTACCGCTAGCGTTACTGTGCATGCGCACATCTGTGCAGGTGAGAACTGGGCTCTCCCCGTATGAAATCGTCATGGGGAGACCAGCAAATGTTTGGTGTGCATCTCAGCCAAAAAGGCTGAGGGAACTGGAATATCCTGTGCTCAGTATCTTTTGTAATCTGTTAATACAAAAATGTTGTTTGATTCATCAGCAGGTGCAGGAGGCATTGCCAATAAGATACACTGGTCCGGGACACGCACTGGAGCCAGGAAACTGGGTGCTAATAAAGAACTTTGAGCGAAAGACATCGTTAGCACCCAGATGGCGTGGACCCTATCTGATCCTCCTGACTACGCAAACGGCAATTCGGGTGGATGGGAGGAAGGCTTGGATACATGGAACACAAGCCAAGAAGGTCCCACCA
Organism: Ambystoma mexicanum; assembly: GCF_040938575.1. Lineage (NCBI taxonomy): Eukaryota > Metazoa > Chordata > Amphibia > Caudata > Ambystomatidae > Ambystoma > Ambystoma mexicanum. The sequence goes on along the minus strand of NC_090921.1, from coordinate 750,770,826 downwards.
CCGTCTGAAAAACTGACTGATCGAGACGACCAGAAAGAGACAGCGGTCCCAGCAAAGGAAGACACGATTGCCAGTTCTTTGCCACAAAATCTGCCTGATCCTGAAAGAAAGCCTGAAAAGATTGCTGTGAAAGAGGAAGGGCAAGGAGTGCTCCAACATTGTCCAGCAGAATCTGCATCACTGCTGGCAAACACAGAACGTGTACCTCTTTGGCGCCCACCCTCTTTCGTTGTGCCGCAGCCTGAAACGAAAGCTGCATCATCACTGTGGCGCTCATCATCATCTGCTGTTGCGCCACAGGCTGACTCCGAGCTTGAGTCTGGAAGTGCACCTGCACTATTCGTTGATCACACGATACCAGGAGCAAGGTGATGCGGCCCAGGAAGAAGGAGTGATCAAACCTGCATTCCTGTTGATTTCCTTTTTTTTGTTGTTGCCTCTGTTTCCTATCCTCAGATGAAGTAGGAACCGGAGGCCTAGAGGAGAGCGTTGTGAGGGTTGGGCAGATCGGACAGCCCAATAATCGAGACTCCTCGGTGCTAACACAAAATCCATGTGTCCTGAACCCGTACAGACAAACGGGGTGCACATGGTACGAAAGCAATTGATAACTGCTCAGGAGTTCTTTTGAGCAAATGTGCAGACGCACAGAGATCTTGCCCAACGTGTAGCAATCCAGGCTGCTAAGAACTGGCAGGAAAGACTGTTGACGTTATCGAACTTATTGACATTCCAACGAGTGCTACAACGAGAGACTTTCACGACGAACACTGCAGAGGAAGAAGGACTGCGAGAGAAAATGCCAGAACCAGCTTTTGCCTCCTCCTGCACCACTGCTGATAATGAATTAAACATAGAAACTGAGATTGCACAAAAAGAGTTATCAAAAAAAATGTATGCTAATTCTAACAATAATAATGTGCGTAATGAGCATAATAGCACCAGTAATGACAGCACTGGTATTATGGTACCAGGAAGAAATGCACCCCTTAGAAATTCTCTTGCCCATAAGAAACAACTCCACCACTGAAATCCCTGTTCATGTAATTACTTACACTCTGTCCCCAATGTAAGAAAGACATATAGAAGGTTATGGGAATTACACATTACTGCAAATAATGAATATGACACATTCAATTTTGAAAAAGAATAACTGTTGAGTATGTGCTCATTTGCCACAGCATGGTGGCAAAGGAATAGGCTGGTATGTGCAGCCACTAACATTAAGTTCTGCATGCAGTGAATCTCTGAGTACATTATATTATGGAAAATGGAATAAAAGTGAAACGGGTCAATTAGATAGCACAAACATGAATGAATTTGAGGAGATAATCACGAGACCTATAGGTTGCTCTATATTTTATAGAGCACAAATGATAATGTCAAAAGCTACGCCCAAACCAATGCCACAAGATAGATTGTTTGTGCCGGGAAAACCATCAGTAATCATATTTCGTACGAGATCAGAAGGAAATAAAGATGCAGTGCCTCCCTCCTATACAGTAAATTACAGCCCACGCTCTGTTCCTTTTTGTTTAAAGAAGAAGGGCTCTTATTCAGTAGGGACATTCACTAGATGTCTGAATACAGCGATTCTTACTAGGGAAGTAGAACCAGTATATGTAGGTGACCCTGTATATTTTATATGTGGAGAAAAAGTGTATCATTGGTTGCCTAGAAACTGGGGAGGTACTTGTTATGTAGGACTTTTGTTCCCAGGAGTGTTTCTTTTAAAAACAGCGGATATAGCCAAACTATCTAGACCTAGGCCACGAAGGAGTAATGAGGATGGAATAATAGTAGAAGACGTAGCAAAATCATTTGTACCATTTTAGGCCCAAGCAATAAACTCCTATAATATACGACAACTATCCAGAATCTTAGATAAAACAATAAATGGAACAACAGATATATTATACAACATGACAGAGGAGAAAGGGATTAGATTATTGACACTTCAGAACAGAATGGCTCTTGATGTAATCCTGGTTGATCGTGGCGGTGTTTGCAAAATTGTGGGATCAGCGTGCTGTGCATTTGTAAACGACTCCTCTCCTACGATTTTTGAAGCAATAAGAAAGCTACATGTCTTAAACTCTGAACGCCATACCCAAGAAGGAGGTTGGGATATAGGCTCCTGGTTCTGGGGGTTATTATATTCATGGGGATGGAAACTATTTGCGATCCTAGGAACTAGGAATATTCATGACATGTTGTTGTTGCATACACTGCTTACCTGTAATATGCACCGAAATTAGTAAAGAGTGTGTGCAGATGATAGAAAAAATAGAGCACTATTAAATCGAGTACCCATGGTAATAAGGAAACAAAGACAGTCAAAGAATTCATGTCCATCAACGTAGATGACAATGAGGAGGAAACTAAAAATGCACAAGATTCAGAATTAGAATCTGAATCAGATACTTGGTCAGAAGAGGACGCAATCTATGGATGAGACGTTTGGCATACGGCCAAAAGGAGGGTTTGTCGATCTAGAAAAGTAGACACCCCTCGATCATAAGGCTTACAAATATATAGCCATAAGCTTGACTAAGGTGCGGCCATTTTGAAGTTACTGAAATCGCCATTTTGTTTTTTCTCTAACATTTGCTTTTTGCCTCATGTAAAACTACTTTGCTGAAATGCTATTCTGCTTCACTGGTGCACAATGCAAGGCCGCGAGTGGCATGTTGGAATATAATGCAGTAACTCAGACAGAAATGTCCGGTCCCCTCCCTCGCATATCGTGGGAGAGCGAGCAACAAGGCATTTTAATCAGTACAGAAGGTGCCAGCAAGTCTTGGTAAAATACAGTAGAAACGCTGAAGCAAACATTAAATGACTTGAATTATGCTCTTCTTTCCGGCCCCCCTTCCCTCAGCCCGGTACAGCCTTGGAGAGCAAGTTGACCCCCCGGCGCAGGAATAGAAACTAGGAGATAGCAAGGCCTGGAATGTGTCTCTCCCTACGCACAGCTTGCTTGCAGAAAACAGAAGCATTGTGTTCTTTAAAACACAGACAATGTCTGTGGGCTTACAAAATTGCCAACTGTTACACAATGAATGTTTGAAGGTGTCAAACTCGTCACCATTGTCAATCATCGTGCCTAGTTCAAAGGAAATGCAATAGGGGTGGTATAAGTTGTGACACTACTGATTACTATATGCTTGTTTTGTATATATGTAACTGTTGTATGAATTTTGTTCTCTTGCGTCCCCCGAGGTCTGATAGACACACGTTGCGGGGCGTGGGACCAGTTGGCCAACTGAGACTATTTGTTTTGCAATAAACCCTAGATTTTGGGAATACAACCTTGTGTCTGGCGTATCAGTTGTGTGTGGTGATTGTGCCTTATTTTCACAAACGAGGGTCCCTCAGGCGCCCCTTCAATGGGACCTGACCTAGGCTGTAAATCATACTCACACAAAGAATGGACAGGTAACCCTCAACCAACTGATTTACTTACAGACATCAACAATAATAATAATAATGTTTTATTTGTGTATAGTTTATAAAAAACCTTTACAAAAGCAAAATGAACAATTACAGAATTTTAAACAATACATACAAGTAAAACCAAGTATTACTAATACAGAGTAAGCAATTTCATTGGTTTTCTACAAAGCAACACAAAAGTAGTCTAAAAGAGAAACCTAACCTTGAAAGGAAAAAAAGATCATTCATTACATTACGTACACAAAACAGAAAAGGACTTTGGACACATTATTTAACTCGATTTATGCTACTATAAAGAAAACTGTGAAAGAAAACACTTCCTTAAAGTAGCCTTGAATTATCACAGGTTACCTTATCAAACACAAATATACAGTGTCAAAATATGAAGTCATAAAAACATAGCTTAAAATGTGTATGTATATATACACATATGAATTTTAATACAGTCTATCCAAAAATATACATTTGACTTATAATAATCCACAAATATTTTTTACAAATGCAGTTACTTATTTTTAACGTCATTCTGTTGCCATGTAATATTTTGTACCATAATAGATCCCTATTCACAAAATGTATTGTCTCAACAAAATTTGAAAAATAAATCATTCTTTGAGGAAGAAGGGCAGGACACAGCAGCAGCAAATGCTGGAGTATTTCTTCTCTACCTTCCACTTTACAAAATCTACACTATTTTTCACTGCAGGTCTCCTTATTTCTATTTTTTAAGATCTCATTGGTACTTGGAACATTCATTCTAAATCTCAGTTTGATTACGTATAGTTTTACTAGGATATTTGGAAAGGTATTCTTCGATCACCGGATGAAGCTTCCAAAATGAACATACCCGATTATACATTTTAGAATTATTGATGGTTGCTTTATTCATGCACCAATCAAAACTTTTTACTATTTTTTTTACTTTGTTTGGATTGTTTAACAAAGTGAATAGGGTTAAACCTAAGGTAGATAACAAAGGTTCTACTTCAGTTTTTAGTTTCTTCATGAAGATTCCCGCATTGTCTGCCCCTGCTATAGCATAAAAATCATTCTGTTTGGATGTTAGACATTTTCTCAATAGTAGGGCTCTTTTCCATGAAACAAGAGACTTCAACGACTGTAATCCTACTTCGTACCTTAGAACTTCAATGGGAATACTTTTTTGGCCAGAAGAATAATACCCCTTTCCAAATAATGCTTTCCACATTTTTTAAGTAATTCATAAATTCATAGGCACTAAACTCAAGTCCGTACAATAGCCTGGGAATTACTTTAATTCTATAAAAATCTCTTACAGTGACCAAAGAGAATTTACTATATTTTCTCTCGACTATACGCATTTTTCGAAGTGCAAATTTAGCTTTGCTCGTTATTCATTAATCAAGCGTTGGAGACCTATTTTGGTACTATCCATTAATAGAAAGTCGTCTGCGTAGGAGATCCACCCCAGAGCGGCACCGCCAAACCTGGGGGGAATCAATCCTTTTTCTTTGAGAGCGGTGCTTGCTCCTGACTGTCATGCGCCGGGTCTCGCAAAGTGTTTGGAATCACTGGCGGCTAAGGCGCCATTAGCGTTCGGACACGTTGCGATCCCGACGCATGCTAGCGGTCTAGTGGTTGGGACGCGCAACCGCCGGGAAGTTTAACTTCCTGCTTCCCTGGTGGCTTGCACACTGCAACCGCTGTTCGTTCCCGCTCGGCTGGTATACGCTGCAGTTTCCTTTCCTCCGTGGACTCCGCTCTGCTTCCAAGTCCCACTAGCTCGCCTCGCCTGGTTCCAGTGCCTTTTTCGCCCGTTTTTTATCCCCTTCCTTTGGTCCTGGCTTCTCCTTTTCTCCCCTTATTTCTCTGTCCTTCTGGTCTCCCTGCTACCTCCATGTCTTCTGCTTCGCCCCTTATCCGGCGTCCAGTCTTGGGCTGTCTCTGCCGGGTGCCCATCCTCCTCCTGGGGTCTTCTCTTGCGCCAGCACCTGTTCAGCTCCCACAGTCCGGTCTTCATTCACCTCCATCATCGCTCTCCGGATCTGTTTCTCCGGAGCCAACTTCCGCGTTGGATTGCTATAGGGTTTTCTTTTAGCCTCTGGCTTTTTTCCCCTAATAGGTTTGTTCTGGGAGCGAGTCCAGTGGGCTGTGCTCTCTACACGGTCCGCTGTGGCTTCTTCTCGGGGCAGACCATACCTCTACAAAAAAAACGAGACCAGTGGAAAAAGGCAAGGAAGAAGACATTGGTATCTCAACAGGATCCAGGTGAGGAGGAGGAGGGGTTGGATTTGGATCTAGAGGAAGAAGGGGAGACGATTGAGAGTTTGCAACGCCAAAACCCTACCATGGCTACGGCTGAGCAAATTCAGGAGCTGGTAGCCGCCGTCCAAGGTTTAACCCTTGAAGTTCAGAATTTAAAGTCTGGAAATACGGTTTTCCGTCAGTAGGTAACCTCCAGAGAACCTCCACCGGCAGACTTGCCGCCCATGGCTCTATTTTCCAGCAAATGCAACGGTTCTCCCAAAAAACTAAAATAATTAATTGAAGCATGCACCATCTACTTTGCCTTTCGACCCCATGCTTTTGCATCCCAACAGGCCCAGGTAGGTTTTATGGTATCTAATATGACCGGAAACACACTTTCCTGGGTCACCCCCTTGGTCACAACCAACGATCCCATCCTCCGAGACTATGAAGGGTTTCTCAGTCAACTTAAACAAGCGTTTGAACGTCCTGAGATCTCGTATAGTGCCTATGAGGAACTGCTAAATATTCACCAAGGCTCAATGGATCTCCTCACATATATATCCACCTTTAGGAGGTTGGCTTCCGAAGCCGACTGGGTGGAACAAACTAAGTACGTTACCTTCCGGAGGGGACAGAGAAGAGATAAAGGACGAGTTGGCTCGGGTAACATGACCTGCAATATTTTCAGATCTCTTGACATCAGTGTTACAGATAGACTATCGTTTAGGAGAAAGTCCCAAAGGAGAAAGAATCAAACCTCTCCAACCTTTTCTCAGCCATCCTATGCCCCTCCTCCTGTCCAGAATCAACAGGTCAAATAGAAGCCAATGCAAATAGGAGCCGCCCGAGGTCCCTTGACTCAAGAAGAAAGATGCCGTAGAAGAGACTCCAGATTATGTATGTACTGTGGATCGGACTGACACTTACTCCGGAATTGTCCAGAGGTTCCTCCAAGGAGGTCGGGAAACGAGCGGCCTCAGACCTAATGGGAACAGGGTACCGAGGTTGCACCAACAGTCCCTATGTAACCCTCACGTGACGGCTCCCACCGAACTGAAGATTCCCGGTTGATGGTGGTCAATCTCCAGATCCAAGCACAAGGTAGAACAATTGAAGCCCAAGCTTTGATTGACTGTGGAGCCGCTGGCAACTTTATTGACACCTTCTGGGCCGATCAAGTCCAGTTACGTTGCATCAGGCGCCAGGGGGATCAGAAGGTGTGGATGGAACTCCCCTTACTTCTGGGCTGATAACTCATACCATGGAACTACTAATTATTACTGTGGGGAAACACACGGAGAAGCTAGCGTTTGACGTCATCTGAGCTGCTCACTTCCCGGTCATCCTGGGAATATTTTGGCTAAGGAGACACAACCCAACTATCGACTGGTGTGTGAACTCTCTGTCCTTTCTTTCTCTATATTGTCAACAGAATTGTTTCTCTCAAGATCATAGAATCTCTGCCCAGATTCATCCCACCGGCAAGAAGCAACCTAAAAGCATATGTTGCATCCCATCAAAGCTCTGAAGATACCATGAAGTGTTTGTTAATAAGACAGTCCTTGAATAACCGCCCCATCGCCTGGAGGACTGCGCCATCGATTTACTACCCAGTGCCCTGGTGCCCTTTGGGCGAATGTTTGCTCTATCCTTGGTAGAGAAGAAGGCGTTGAGAGCCTACTTGGATGTCCATTTGCAGAACGGCCGCATCCAGCCATCCAAATCTGAAGCCGGGGCCTCATTATTCTTCATACCAAAATGGGACTCCACGGACCTAAGGCCATGGATAGACTACCGGGGCCTGAAAAAGGTAACTATTAGGGATCGCTATCCTATGCCCCTCATTTCAGACATTTTGAAGGCAGTTCAAGGGGCCTCAATATTTTCCAAACTGGACCTGAGAAGCACTTACCATCTGTTTTGCATCAGAAGTGGGGACGACTGGAAGACAGCATTTCACACTTCTTACGGTCTGTATGAGTACAAGGTCATGCCCTTTGGTCTAGTCAACGCTCCGGCCATCTTCCAATGATTTATGGATCGGATGTTTTCTGATGTCCTCTTTCTCACCACCATAGTATACTTGGACGACATCCTAATATTTTCCAATAACCATCAAGACCATGACAAACACCTGCACACCATATTGCAGAGACTCCAGGAAAATCAGCTACTAGTTAAACTGGAGAAATGCACTTTTTATGCCTCCAGTGTTCTTTACTTGGGCTATATTCTTTCCCAGCAAGGAGTTAAGATGGATCCTTCCAAAGTATCAGCCATATTAGATTGGCCCTCTCCCTCCTCCATTAAAGAAGTTCAGAGGTTCCTCGGTTTGGCCAACTTTTACCGAAAATTCATTAACAAGTTCTCGGAAGTTGTATTGCCCATCACTGGGTTATTGAAGGAAAGACAGCCCTTTCGATGGAATGCCGACGCTGAGCAGGCTTTCCTGAAAGTAAAAAACCTCTTTTGTTCCGCTCCCATCCTTTGTCAACCTGACCAATCCAGAGAATTCATCATTGAGGCTGATGCTTCAACTGGTGCGGTAGGAGCGGTTCTCCAAGAAAAAGATGGCATGGAACATCCTGTAGCCTATTTGTCTAAGACCTTGACAGCTAGTCAACGAAATTACTCGGTCATAGAAAAAGAATTACTTGCCATTACGATAGCCTGCGAGGAGTGGAGACATTTGCTACAGGGAACTCTGCATCCCTTTGTCATCCGCACCGACCACAAGAACCTCAAGGCCCTACAGAATATGGAAAGCGTCAACTCTAGACAAGTCAGATGGGCACATTTCTTCAGCCATTACGATTTTGTCTTAACGTACATACCAGGCACTCAGAACATCCTGGCTGACACCCTATCTCATAGGGATTCCTTGGACTATCCCGCAGAACGCCTACCTAATCCTATGTTTCCCCGAAATAGGATAATGTACCAGGTGTCCTCTTTTCTACAAGACGTCAAGGCTGCCACCGCTTCTGCCCCCTTGGCCTGGTTTCGGGGCCATCCTCAGGTGGTACGAAAGGAGGGATACCTGTTGGTTGACCACAAGATATTTGTGCCCACTCTTGCTCTTCAGAAGAAAGTGTTACATTGGTGCCATAACAACAAAACAGCGGGACACAGAGGAGTTAAGAACACCCTCGCACTGATATCTCGCTCTTTCTATTGGCCCCATCTGACCAGGGATGTGGAAAGATACTGTAAGGCATGTCCTGTATGCGCCAGAAACAAGTACAGGACTCAAAAACCCTACGGTCTGCTGCAACAGGTTCCCATTCCTTCTAGGCCCTTGACACAAATATCTATGGATTTCATAGTTGATCTCCCTGAATCTCAGGGTTGTACTTGTATAATGGTCACTGTAGATTCTTTCGCGAAAATGGCACACCTCTCCCCTTTGCCCGGGTTGCACTCAGCCTCGAAGATGGCTGATATTTTCATCCGGGATATTTTTTCGCCTGCACGGTTTGTCCAAGACCATCATTTCCAACTGAGGTAGTCAGTACACCTCACTTTTGGACGGCTCTTTGTAACCGTTTGGGAATTAAAAGGGCACTCTCGTCAGGTTTCCATCTAGAGACCAATGGGCAAACGGAACGTCTCAATGCCACCTTAGAGCAGTATCTTCGCTGCTACATTAATCAACATCAGGACAATTGGGTGTCCCTGTTACCCACCACTGAGTTTGCCTATAATAACTCCGAACACACGGCTTTGGGTATAAGTCCCTTCTATTGCACATATGGTCTTCATCCTCGGGCGTTGCCCGTAGATGCTCCGGGTTACACAAATATCCCTACTATAGAAGCTACACTTGAAAACATTGCTATCGCACACCGGACATCCACCAAAGGCCTTATGTAAGCCCGTAGCAAGTATAAAGCCTACTCTAATTGTTTCCGCAAGGTCCGTCCAGAATGGGATGTGGGTTCGAGAGTATGGCTTTCCACTAGGTATTTGCTCCGTTGGGTACGTCCATCCAAACTCTCTCCCCGATACCTGGGTCAATTTGAGATACTATCCAAGATCAACCCGGTCACTTACCGTCTTAATAATAATAATAATAATTTGGCATTTATATAGCGCTACGAACCCTCAGGTATCTGAGCGCTGCTTATGATTACCCACGGTGTGTGGTGCTCATTTATCGACCTCGGAAGGATGAAACGCTGAGTTTGGCGCTGCCGGGATTCGAACCTGCGTTCGCAGGCTCTGCACTGATGTCAAAGCGAGCACTCTACTCGCTGTGCCACTTGACCGGCTACTTAGGTTACCTAGTAGCCTATCTCGCATCCATCCTGTTTTTCATTCGTCCCTTCTTAAAGAGGCCGACCCAAATTCCACTTTCAAATCTAACCAGAGAGGTCCATGTCCTGCGGTAGTTCCAACTGAAGACTATGAGGTGTCCCGAATCTGTGACTCCCGGTATCGCAAAGGGCGCCTGGAATACCTCATACACTGGAAAGGTTATCCGACGTCCGAGGACTCTTGGGAGCCTAAATCCCATGTTAATGCCCCATGGTTGGTCAGGTCGTTTCATAGGGCTCACCCGGGTAAACCCGGGAGGGTAGACGGTGGGGGGGAGGCATACGGTCATGCGCCGGGTCTCGCAGAGTGTTTGGTATCGCTGGCGGCTGACGCGCCATTAGCGTTCCGATATGTTGCGATCCCGACGCATGCTAGCGGTCTAGTGGTTGGGACGCGCAACCGCCGGGAAGTTTAACTTCCTGCTTCCCTGGAGGCTTGAGCGTTGCAACTGCTGGTCATTCCCGCTCGGCTGGTATATGCTGCAGTTTCATTTCCTTCGTGGACTCCCGCTCCGCTTCCAGGTCCCGCTACCTCCCCTCTCCTGGTTCCAGTGCCTTTTTCTCCTGTTCTGTCTCCCCTTCCTTTGGTCCTGGCTTCTCCTTTTCTCCCCTTATTTCTCTGTCCTTCTGTTCTCCCTGCTACCTCTGTGTCTTCTGCTTAGCCCCTTATCCGGCGTCCAGTCTTGGGCTGTCTCTGGCTGCCGCCCATCCTCCTGGAGTTTTCTTCTGCGCCAGCACCTGTTCATCTCCCACAGTCTGGTCTTCATTCACCTCCATAATCGCTCTCCGGATCTGTTTCTCCGGAGCCAACTCCGCGTTGGATTGCTATAGGGTTTTTTCCCCTAATAGGTCTGTTCTGGGAGCGAGTCCAGTCGGCTGTGCTCTCTACACAGTCCGCTGTGGCTCCTTCTCGGGGCAGAACATACCTTGACAAAAAAATAGGAAACCAGTGGAAAAAAGGCAAGGAAGAAGGCGTTGGTATCTCAACAGGATTCAGGTGAGGAGGAGGAAGGGTTGGATTTGGATCTAGAGGGAGAAGGGGAGACAATTGAGACTGACGTATAAACATTGAAAAGGGTCGGGGCCAACATGCAACCCGGTCTCAAACCGTTGTAAATGTCGAATTTTCTATAATGATTTGTAATGATTCCCAGCTCGGACAACTTTCGCCACAGGGTAGGCCTATCAACTAAATCAAAGGCCATACTAAGATTGATTGATGCAACGAATACTGGCATTGCATCTTTCTTCAGGGCGGCCCTCTGTAGGGAACTGATAATCAAATCCCCACAGTCTGTTCCTATGCTTTTTTTGATGTGGATCAGCACCAACGAGGCAAAGATTTTAGAGTCAGCATCAACAATGGAAATAGGTCTATAGCTTGTTGTATACACTCAAAGTCCTTTCTTATAGATTGGAAGAACAACAGAAAGATTCCAAGAAACGGGAATGGTCTTAATTATTTAGTATATCCTCAAAAAGAATGTAAAGGACTCTTGCCCAAGATAGAATTTTAGTTTTAAAGATTGAATTCGAGAGATTATTAGGGCCCGCACACCTTGAGCTTTTGGAATGTTTAATGAGACGACAAATTGTCTCCAACATATTGACTAGGGACCAGATTGTTGGTTCAACACTACTTATAACTAGATCATTCCTGTGTCCTTTATATAGGTTACTAAAATGGTCTATCCAAGATTGTTCGTTGATGGGATTAATGGTCTTTACCTGTTGGGAGGATTCAAGATTATTCAAAATTTCCCAAAAGGAAGCGGAGATATTATTCTTCTGATTTGTGTTGGAGGAAAATATTTTCGTATATTTCTATTTTACCACAATAGATTTCAAATATGGCATAAAGTTGACAGCTGAATATCTTCTTATTTTAGATTCAAATTTAGAGGATTCAAAATCATGCAACATTGATAACATGAATATATCAGTTTTATGTTTGGTCCAGATCACCCTATTGCCACTTGTGTTAACTAAGATTTTTCTCACAGAAGTCATTATCTTTCCTGGATACAAAGCACTGGAGGTAGATTTGAAGCAACAAGGGGTCACTATGAGGGGAATCTTTCAATTCAAAATTGGACATTCTCTTGCTCAATTGACAGGATACAAACATGTAGTCTATTGTGGAGGAACTACCTCTTGCCTTCGAAGTTGGTTGTGTATTTTCTATTAGTTCTAAGCCCCATAGGTTTGTGAAGGCAAGCCATAAGGACCCCTCGTAGTTTGGGATTCCCTCTCTTTGAAGTGTGTACGGCGGGATCAGACCTCAATTCATCAATTGTGGTAGATTCAATGTTGCAGTCTGCGTTTAAGTCTCCTGTGACCACTATTTGACCTCCAAATGTAGTTTCTAACCAGTGATTAATGACTTCCCCCAGTAAAGAAAGTCCTTTTTCTAACTGTGCATCGGAACATTCCATCGGATTCCAATATACATTGACAATCAATAAATGAAGTAAGTCGACCTGTTCTTTTAACAAAAAGGTGCCTTTAAGCATGCAACCCAATATATTCCTTTCATCTTTTTTCACGATGACTCTACCCTGACGACAACCTAGCAGGAGCCCTCCTTTCGTTCTGCCACTAAGGCCACCAGTTGCGTTAATACTGATTATGTCAAAACCATCCTGTATTAAATCATCTCTTGCCCATGTCTCTTGAAGAAGAATAAAGTTGAAACATGATAATTCGTCGATTAGAGTCGTACGGTTGACTAGGCAGGAATGACCTTGAGAGTTCCAACTACATAGACTCACCATATCAATCTTGCTAAAGTGGTCAACGTAATGCTTTCAGCTCGGTAATAGAATCCCATAGAGATAGTGCTAGCCAGCTCCAATCGTGTGTCGGATCCACTTATAGCTTCTGCTGTTTGACAAGCTGTTACAGTGGATTGAGATTTTTTTATATCCTTGTCATGATCTCTGCTTCCAAAAGGTCAGGGTTTTCCCAACTCCCTTGGAAGCAGATCCATAACCCAGGTTCCGAGTGCCAACCAGTCCCAATTGGGACCTTTTGGACCCAGTCCTGGCGCCAGTGGCACCAGGCTCATAAATATGCCCAGTCCCAGCGCTGGAAGTGCCGGGCTCATAATGCTTGGGTGGACTTACCTGCAGCAGACCATGCTGCTTACTTGCCTGCCAGTTGAGTCTCTGATCCTCTTCTGTTTGGAACTACTTTTCCTGTTGGGTGGGGCAGGAGCCACTCCCTAGATTCAGAACACTGGAACTCTTCTGGAAAGCAGGAACTCCTTTCTTACCTAGGCGTGGCTGTGGAAGGAGACACCTAAGCACGGTTACCAGTCAAATGGTCGAATACATTTGGTCGACAGACAATTTGGTCGACACCATTTGGTCGAATGCCAAATGGTCGAATTTTTTTTTTTTTTTTTTACCCATTTTTTGGTTTTTTTTGGGGGGGTCCCCCCCCAACCCCCTTTTTTTTCTTTTTTATTTTTTTTTCCCCCACACGAAAACCCACAAAACACATACATATATATATATAAAAAAAAAAAAATTTGACCATTTGGCATTCGACCAAATGGTGTCGACCAAATTGCAGTCGACCAGTTTGTTGTCGACCAGTTGACTGGACACCCCTAAGCACTACAGGAGGCTATTTAAACCACACCCGATGGATGAATCTTGCTTTGCGTTATTCTGCATCCTCAGCAGCAGAACGCTCATCGTGTCTTCTGCATCTGATCCTGGGCCTAAGGAAAAAGGCTTACCATTCTGAATCCAGTCTTCAGCAACACCTATAAAGACAAGAAAGAACAGGTTAGCATTACGGTCTTTAGTGACAGCTCTTCACTTACCTGGTCCATCGGCTGTCACCAACGCCTCACGCTGCATTCCGGCATCTGAAAGACAAAGGCTTACCTACTCTTTGTGCGCTCCGGAGGTCTTCACACTGCATTCCGGCATCTGAAAGACAAAAGCTTACCAACTCTTCGCACGCTCAGGAGGCCTTCAACGCTGCATCCCGCATCTGGAAGACAAAACAAGGTGCGTTTAAAGACATTGGGGAACTTTAATACTCACGTGCCATTACTCCTTTCCACATCTAACACAGTGGGTATTCCGGCACCCTGCAGCCGCCCCAAACTTGTACCTGCAAAATAAAAAGACAGTTAGAGCGCATCGTGAAGCAGGCAACAAGTGCTTACTTACGTGCTTCCAGGCGCTTCTATTCATCACACGGGCTCCATCTTCAACTCACTTCAGCCCGCCATCCGCCATCGCCGGAACCCTGCAAAACAAGAGACATCATTACTAAAGACTTTAAAGACATTAGAATTACTCGAAACTTACCGTTCGTGCAGTAAACGACGGACAGCAGTTCTCTGAAGTCAAGAGGCCTGCTCCCCTTATCCAGTGAAGAAACTGGTTACAGCACCCTGCCTCGAGGCAGATGGAGAGCACGGCGTTCACTTACCTAAGGTGAGAGCGTTAACCTTTGGGGTTCTACAGGAGAAGAGAAAGGGAAGAAGAGAGAGACATTCAATAACACAGTTCATTAATCCCACATTTTCTATCTGCAGACATCTTACCCTTCGAGCCAGACATACAGTGCACAGCGGTCCAGCCCAAAGAGCCAGCTGTGTGTTACACATCACCTTTGAAGATACGGTATACGCCCAGTCAAAACCGGTGCCTCTACGGGAATCAGGTGAGCGTTACAATCCTCCCTTACAAGGGTCGATCTTCTATCATTAGATGTAGCTGGTGGCACATAGTTAGTGATATCAAAACCTCTTCTCTGCAAGGACACCACTTCTTTCAGGAGCAGAGTCCTTACTAGAGCAGAGGGTATCACCAATCGTACATAGTCAAATCTTAGATTGTGTATGAAGTCAACCAACGCAATGTCTGCTGACATTATTAAGCTCAGTTTCGGAATCTCAGCAAATAACAGAATATAAGGTCAGTTTAAGGACCGGGGTCCACCGTCATCGAATAGATAGCTCATACTCACACTGGGCTGTTCTTGAAATATCGGTTTACGTAAGTCCAATTCTACATTTGAGCTAGTTCTAATGTCCATTTTGTTTTGGCGATGGTTAATCGTACTTGAGTTAGAGCTCTTCTCACCCGTGATTTTGGGATTTCCTGTATTGTTGATTCCTCCATTTATTTCTTGTAACATGTTGGCAACTAGACGTTTCACTGCCTCTCTATCCAGATTTGTATTATTAATCGTGTTGGCATCAGATTCCCTCCCCATATTCTGAAACTGAACATCTTTTCTATATGAGTCGATTATTGGCCCCAACGCTGTAGTTACTGCCTTATTGGCTTTGGGTTGTGGGTCAAGCTTAGGTTCAAGTTCTTTCAGTTTAGGGCCAATTCCAACTTTGCTCAATTCTATAATGGGTTTTTGAACGGTAAGAGCTAAGCCCTCTGGTGCCATAACCGACTGCCCAAGAGAGTCACAGATTTTGTATACTTTCATTTTCCAATACCTTGTCAGAGGACCAATTATTCGTATTAGCTGAAAGTGGTGTGACTGTCCTATATAATACATTAGGGTTTTTAAAAAGCTCAAATATGTCATTAATACCATACTCAATTGTCTTCAGTTGCAGCTCCAAACGTGATCAATCTTTTTTATTTTTCATAGCCTCGGATAGATTGTTTTCCCCTTCCCGATAGTCACTCTGCGTACATTGATCAGTACTCGTTAACTTTGCACCAGTATGATTCATACGAGTATCTTTATCTGGTATGGATTTAACTAGATGGTAGTGGATTGTTCCCAGATTACTTCCTCCTGCGTGGCTTCATCAATCGTGTTTCAAAGTCCCTTATCTCTAAGAAACCTACTCCAGGATTTGTTCAAAGTTCTTTGGTCACTCGCTTTTTTGTCTGATTTTGTTTCTCCTGTTTTCTTAGTTAATTCAACTTTGGGTGGTGTATCTTCCAGTTGAACTGGACCCTATACTTCAGTGATCGGTACACCAGAATGACTATCACAGACGGGCGCTCGATCGTTATCACTAGAGTTGCATACATTGAGAGCACTCCAAATATCATCTTCCTTGGGCATTGAATTGGTGATGTCTATAACATCACAGACGGCCTGTCCAGAACCAACAAAACTTTTTCTTAAGTCAATGGTCAGATATGTTCATCTTGCTGATAAATATGACAGTATGGAGAATAGGCATCAGAAGTTATCTTTCTTTTTGCTTCCCATCTGTATCCTTTATCCATGCCTAAGCAGCTGATCATTCTGAGGCTGCTAACTGCATCAATGTGGAGAAAGTGGGGGCAGTACCTTTTTAATACCATTACTGCTGTCTCCAACTCCATACTATGGCATGTATACTTCGTTTTGGCTGATACTGTTAAACTGTGTCCTATATGTATGCAAGAACATTAGTACCTCATTGTTGACTGCTAATGTTCAGGGACGTCATTTGGAGGTTGCGAGGGGTCGCACCTGCGAGGTCTCCCTTGCTACCCCTAAAAAATATATATTATTTTTTAATTTGTATTGAAGCTCCTGGGCTGTGGCCAGCACTATGTGGCTTTATGTTTCTGGAGTGGCTGGCTTTCTTGTTGAGCAGTGAACTTAAATATGAAGGAATAGGAATATCAAATAATTTGTCTTTCTAGAATTCTATACAATAATTGCTACATCCATTCAAGGTTTATTTCAGGCATACTTCACAGGGCGAGTCACTGATTTAGTCTGTTTAACTCCTCAAATTCACAATGCAGACAAAAACTTTCAAAAAGCATTTAGAGTAGAATAAGCATCCATTTCGGACTATGTATTTTGCTTTTCGCAGGTTGTAGTTATAGCATGTTTTCTTTCTGCCATTGGCTCTGTTAAGATCATCATAAGATATTTCATCTCAGTGTCATTGGTCACCTGACAAAATCCTTGTGTTTAAAAGCTTGTGTACAGTGTGGAAATGTTTAACCATAGCACATAAAGTTCCCCTTGATTTCATTGTCCCACAATTAATGCTTTGTTGTAATGTGTCTTATATTTCCTATCTCCACGGCATGCTGTTCAGGATGTTTGTTAGCATGTATTGAGTAATGAATGCTGAGAGTACAGGATGCCATGCGAGTGCGCTGCTTTCCCTGCACTACTCTAAAGTCTTTAATACATAGTTATGAACCCTGCCAATGGTATGTATTTTGCCATCCTCTGAAGCCTGAAAAGTAAATACACGTAGGCTTGACATGTGGCCAACTTTGCACCAGACCTGCAGATGAATTAGCCTGCTGTTAAATCTGAGTTACCAGTTTAATGTTATCCACTACAGAGTGTGATTTGCTTTCTGACTTTGAGAACATTCAGACATGTAATTGCTCATTTTACTATAGCCGGTAAGATAGCTTAGTGGGTTGAATGCTCGCTGCTGCGATGTGTGTGTGATCTGCAGGTTGCAGGTTTGAATCCTCGTAAGGTCAACTCAGCCTTTCAGTATCAGCACAGGTTGGGAGATATTGTATGTATACTAGTTCTATATAATGTGCTTAAGCATAAGTGCTATATAATAATGCAACATTATCATTTGGCCTTGGACGTCTGCTTGCATTCACAGTAATTTGCTAATATGGGCCTGTACACACTGATAGTAACGCTACTTATGGAGATGCATTCTTGTATGAAATGTATATCACATTACTGATAACGTAACCATATTTTTCGTAGTGTACTTTGGAACAATGCTTTGTGATGCCAGTTTTGTCAAGGGGTGAAAGGTCGTGTTCCATCGCTTCCCACAATGTCACTTTAGGGTGCGGTCAAATGATATCACTTCCTGTGTTATCAGAGGTCAAGGGTCGTGTGATGTCACTTTCGCTACCACTGAAATGTTGGCGAAATGACATCCCTGCAAATGTTACCCTTGCAATGCCACTTGCTTATTATTCTGAATCCATCACACATTAATGGAGACTTCAAGAGAGTTCCCATGCTTATTTTGATTGCTGGCACAACAGCCTATCAAGCTATGGCTTATGAGAGGGGCAAAGGATGGAGTATGCAACCAAAGATCCATGGATATGTTCATTTCTTTGGTTTTGGGGGATAATTAAGGGTGCTCTGTCCGAGTTACGTCCAGTCTGGTCTGGGTAAATATAGCTCTGTGCTACATAGAGGGATCGTGGTGGCCACCAGAGGGGGACAGCGACCTCAGCAGATTTCCCAGTGGGCCTCTGCACCATGGGTCTCTACTTTGGACACCCTGGTTTTCAGCTCCTCTTACCCTACCTCCAATGCATCCCACCACCTCCTTGCATCTCTAATCATCTCCACATCCTTTCGTAGTAAACAATTTGTTATAAAGGATGCAGTGTTTTTCCTCATTATTACAAATGTTATTTGTCAGTTGAATTGTTGTTTGGTATACTTACATTGTAATCCCTATATTGAGATAAATGTGCTTTAAAAGTCCTGTAGGGTATTTTGTGGAGATTTGGGGCCTGACGGTATTTTATTAACGCCGAAAAATAACTTAGCAATAATCACTCTTTGTATTCAGATTTGGCCATGTGCAACAATAATACAATGGACATGCATTATTTCAGCACCCAGACCTGCATATTTGGTATACGTGGTTGGTGGTATTTTGGTGAGCATAATTCCCTTGTTTTATTTGTGGCCCCAATGTCCAGAATCCCTTATCTTTGCTTAGATTTTTCGTGTGATCACTAGAGAGACCTCAGACCTACATTTTAGGAATACCACATTTTTCAGTGATAGTGTTGGTGTGCCACCATGGGCGAACTCACTGACTTATTTACGACAGAGAGCTATATATATGGTAGTCTTGTGGTAATTTCCACTACCTTATATACGGTAGGGAGCTATGTTCAGAGAGTCTCTCTTCCCGTTGGCTCATGTACCTCCAACGAGCTATGCTACAGTCACTCACAATTATTCATACAGATTCTGACATGCACACATCTGTCTTAAAATGACCATTGCACTGTTTAAAAATCTCCCCACATCATCGGCATTGTAATGGTAAATAGTAAATACACCACCCGTCTGTTTTCAAATATTTTTCTGTATTATAAAAGTTGCATTTAAACACGATCTCATTCTTTACAGAAATAAATAAAATGGTACAGTAAAAGCATTGTCTATGACACACTGCAAAGAGAGTGGCGGAGAACAGAACTCAAATTGCAACATTGGTATTTGATTAAGACACGCACAGGAATCCCCTTTCCTACACTGACTGCATATTTTCGTGCACACACGGCTCCCACGCTTATGTAATTACCTTATCTTTTTAGTTGTTCTCTTTGGCGGTCCTCTTTCTGAATGTGGCTCCCTTGAAGATTAACTCCAGTAAAAAGGAACGCTGGCCTTCTCAAACCGGGGCCATTGCCTGGAATTCTCAGCTTTTGCAGATAGGAACGCCTCAGCCAGTGGAAAGGTCCTTCTTTCAGCTCTCCCCAATCTTGACTGTAGCAGGACGCAGGAATCTGCATTCAGTCAGGAGTCCCACAGCCAGGTCTTCTCCCCAGTAGTGCAGAAAAATGTCTGCCTGTCTTTTTCCCCCGATACTGCCCACTAAAACTTTCATCTCAGCCCTCTGTATGACGTGTCCCAATGAAATCCATCATCTCTCATCCTCCTACTCTCAACAATAGATTTGCTTATACATTTGCAATTGTTGCAAATCTGACTTCCTTCTTCCTGCAGTTACTGTGCACAAAAACACAGAGAAGCAGGCAGAGAAGAGAAGAAAAAAATCTGCACACACATTTAAATGGCTTTCAGAGTATGCCTAATTCTGCAGTGGAGAACACATTTTATTAGTGGGTTATGTTAAATAAGGTCTTATTAGTCAGGTTAATGGTTAATAGGTTAGCTGTTAATTTTCAAATGTGTCTCTCGCACCATAGGCATTTCAGGTGAAAAATAGTGTGCATTTTTAAATGAGCACGTGTGCTTTTAACTGTAAAAATAGATTTGCATCTTATATGTTAAAATCGTTTTTGACTGAATAGCCTGTCTTTCCTTGTTAATCTGGTAACCCATATAGCAATGCACCGCACCCTTGTGGTGGTGCTGCGAAAAAAAAATTGCTACCTGTGCAGTAGTGCTGTACTCTGTGCTGTTTGCTACCTGTGTAGTAGTGCTGTACTCTGTGCTGTTTGCTACCTGTGCAGTAGTGCTGTACTCTGTACTGTAACACGCCAAATATCCTTACAGTCCCTATATAGACATATGGTTCCCATATTGTCTAGGGGGAGAGCCCCCATGGTGTGCACACAATCTAATAAGAGGTCACTTTAAAAAGCATTTCCCCTTCCGAAACACGTGTGTACAGGTGCGCTATAAATGACATATCATGATGGTTCCCAGTCAAGCCCTGGTGGCCATGGGCCTGTCTGCGTTTCAGTCTTTTCAATTGAAATGTCCCACACAGCCTTGAAGGCTGTGAATTTGCATCAGTTCAGATACTGGCTCGGTTGAACCACCCCAGTCCTTTCGTGGCAATGGCAAAAGTCAAAGCGGTTTACTTCGAAATTGCCATCCCAGCAAAAAATCTGTGTAACGAGAAGAAAGGGAGCGGAGCATTTGCTGCGGCTTGCTATGGCTGCTTAAGAGTTGTGGATCCTGTGCCGTGTATTTGTGTTTGCAAATCCTGCATTTTACTCGGCTCACACAGGGCCCTGAACTTCGCGTCACAGGGCAGTGCTGCGCGGCGGCCGAAGGAGCCGTCAGATCATCGATCCAGTCGGTGCGACTCGATTTACACTTAGAACAATATGTGTGTATGGACATCCCCAACTTATCTGCACACGGTTCAGTCTTTTGCCCTTGTGGCTGACTTTGTTTTGCTGCAGGTATCGAGGAGCTCAGCGCCCGGGCCTGGTCTTTGAAGTAAATAATTTCCATGGAGCCAAGTCGTTGTGTGAGCATGACAGTGAGTTCTATACGTGATACTAGCACATGCAATGACTTGGCCAACTACTTCACACCAAGGCCCAAAGATCGTGAGCGTTTAGCTGCCATGGGAATGGGCGAGTCTTCTTTTATATTGTACACTCTTAGCTAAATTGCATCTTGGTGTCAGGTGAATTTGGTACCATGCAGGAAGCACATGGGAGAGGAGTGGACTGAAGTATGGATTGTTTGCTACAGAAGGCATTTTAATGACAAATGTTGCACATATATTAATGAGCACAACATAAGGGGTAGGTATAGGGTCCAGGATTGCTGGCAGGAAATATAATCGAGGAAACCAGTACATTTCTAGAGAACTATCCCCACAGTAAGGCAGGGTGTGTGCCTCAAACATGCCCCAGTATGTAAGGGGTATTTTGGCTCCAGGCCCATTTAATGCATGCTTGGTCCCTCTCCTCCTTGCTTGGCCCCTCTGCTGAGACTAGCAACAAGGACCCATGGTGTGCCAATTAAGGTGGTGGTTTGAGGCACAATTATAAGGAAAAGGACAAAAGGAGACCCTTTTCTTCTGATGGTGGTGGTCCCATCCACATTTTAAACTGCCACAGTGAGGTCAATAGCAGTGTATCTTATGATGCAAAGTAGAGTAGCTCGTTAGACAAGAATATCAAGCTAAAGGGATCTTTTCACATAGCCCCATCTAAGAAAGCCAGTACATATGTATAAACGTTCCCAATCCATTCAGGGTTCCTAATTTGAGAAATAGGAATTCATGCTCCTCTAAACACTGACACTTAACTTTAGTTAAGAAAACCTCTGAAACTACTTGCATGCAATTTCTCTGCCCCAGTCCCCCTGGTGCCCCCAGAAGGTCATGTGAGGAAACCCACTGGACGTAAAAGGGGAAATGTCTGTTTTTTGCTCAAACAAAAAATGTTTTAAAGGAGCACAGCACTTTCCTTCCAAAGTACTGCGAAAGAAAGACTAGATTGAGAGATGTTAAATAAATATACGACCAGTTTGGTGGAGCCAAACATTCTAGATTTAGAGCTTGAACCTCTATTGAAAATCTGAACAGATATTGGGGCACGGACTATATATAGGGCATCTTATTCTTATGATTAAAGCTACAGGGACACACAAGGGCATACAATGTGACTTAAATAACACCTAGTAACAAACAGTGGATGAAAAGCGAAAAACAATAACAATGAGGGCAGCCTTGCCTTTTTCTAGGACCTTACAATTCAAAGAAATGATGGGGTATGAAAGATCTAAAACCAAACGGGTGGAGGTCAGCAAACAAGTTACAGAACTATAGGACTATCAAGGGAAGGGTGAAGGGTGTGTGGGCACCCAGAGCCAGCCAGTGGAGGTTGGGAGAGGAGTGGCTTGGGGCACCAGGCATCAAGCAGGGGATGGGGGTGCACCCAGAGCGAGCCGGGGAGGGGCTGTACCCTAAACCAGTCAGGAGAGGAACAGGTCACAGACACCCAGCACCAGCGGAGGACAAGGCACTAATACAGAGACACAGTCCCCACATTGTAAGCAGGCTTTACTGCACACACTTAATTGTCACACCTGGAGCATTTGTAAGAGGCTAGAAGGAAATAGAATGGAGTCAAAATAGGAAAATCTAATATCTCCACATCTGCTGTTACAGGAGGTAGCTGCATAGTGCCATCTAGTGACTGGTGAAGGACGAGGCAAGAGGGCCTGGTAAAAAAGCAAATCACCCTACTCTTGTCCATGCGCCAAGCCATGTACCTCCTGGACCAGTTAGCTATATGGTGAGGAGGGGCATACACATAGCCCTTGGGGACCAGTTTGAGTAGTCTGTGGGCCCCCTTGCATTGTGGGGCAGGTCCGTGGAAGTCCTGGCACGGTGGGGTGGAACAACTGAAGGGCAAATGTATTTGGGGCTCAAAACATCAGATTGTGAAAACCCTCTTAAAGGGTTCCATTCAGGGCCGTACACATTGTCGTCAAGGACCAATCCCAGTGGTCCATGTGCCAGTTGATTCAGGAGTGTGCAGGGCTCTCTCTCCTGTTGCAGCGGACAGAGTCCTGTGTGATATCCTGTTCCACCTCGAAGGCAGAGAAAAGCTGCAGTGCAAAGGTGGTCAGGACAGAGGCAGTGGCCTCTCATGGAAGAGTTACAAGACCAAGCTCAGAGGTACCTGGGATCCTCGTTGCTGAGAGCAGTTACGCTGTCCACACCAAGACAGAACTTCGCAATGTATTCAAACGTAAAAATAAAAAAAGATGGTTTCCTGGGAAGGCTGCTCCTCACTGTGGTCAGTGGGAACAACGCAAAAGAGCACTGCGAATCTGGGAAGAAACACATGTGCTGGAGAAGCACCATGTGAGCAGCTCTCTCTCTCTCTCTCTCTCTCTCCCTCCCTCTGTTTGGCCAGAGGTCTTCAAAGCGGATAACGTGGACCAGTCATCATAGAGCACTGTGCTGCAAGCATTCAAATAAACTGAAAATTACATTTCAATCACATAAACTTTATTGAAAATAGATCTATAAAAACTACAAAACTACAATTGGTATTTGAACAAGTATCTATTGAATCCAAGACCAATAAATTACAAAAATAAATAGTTAAAATGAAACTTGTCACAAACCCAAATTATACTGCACAGATCCTGTGTAAAGTTCATCCCTACACTTCGAAATTAAGAAATAGGAATATTAAAGAAAGTATATTAGGCACCAGACAAAATGATAGTGCTCATATGGTCCATGGGAAAACGCAGGCACGCGGACTGGAGCCCTTCCATTTTGTGAAATTTTGCATATCAGTTGTGATTCTAATACACTGGTAAGGCACGCACTTTATTACTCGAAAGCATTGCAGCGTATTAACCAATAGGAAGACGATATCTCTGGAAACAAAAACCTTTGTAGTGCACCATATGAATACCAGGCAGCGGTCATAGTTTGTTATCCTCAGACCGCGCTAACAGCTTTCATCATAGCCATGACAACAAACCATTACAAGTAAGATGTATTCTGCCAAGTTACAGCACTTCCTTGTATAGGGCTTATGTGCCCTAAAGCAGTTTATTTTGTATTTGTAATGCACAGACCACTCAGAGGTATCGATAGAGGTATGGATATTTTGTGGCTGTAAAGCACAAACCAACAATAGGTGAATTCAGAGTGCTCCTACAGAAGATGGTATTGAAGAAATGATATGATAATTTATTTATATCGCGCTCGTACACAAGTGTTCAAGAGTGTGACAAGACAAAGGAGTGGAACAGGGGAGACAAAACAAGGATCTTACTAAATAAGAGGGAAAACGCTTAGAGGTGGGACGAGGGCACATTGGGATACATTATTTTTTTGTAAAATGCTTGCTACAAACCTGGCGACTGCCCTTGAGAGACCCTGAGGGCAGAGGATAGGAGTGTAAGCACCCTTTATTACACACAATTGTCACACCTGGAGCATGTGTAAGAGGCTAGAAGGAAATGTGAACATCTTATGCCTCCACCTCTGACGTGCAGGCACCTTTTTGATAGCAACTGCATTAGGATAGATGGGCTAAGAGGCGAACATGGGGGATTGGCAAACAGGTTATGCCCCTGCTCCGGAAACTAGAATTCTCAGTACACATTTGAGATGGAAAAAAGCGAGAGAAATGGGGGTTCCAGAGGAAGAGGAAGAGGTGAATGGTGACCCTGCCAGGGATGCAACCTCATTTCCCTTAGGGGGCTGAAAAGATATCTGAACTATTAAGGTCCCCTGAAGTTGGGAGGCAACTAGACGGATGCTTGATAAAACTTTGCATCAAGAGAGGAGTCCTGTCTTGCCATCAGAATGCAGACTAAACTTGCAGCCAGTGGGTAGCAGTGCAGATGTGGCATTGGGCAGATCCAGTGAGGGCTTGTCACCGTTGGGGACAAGTGATGATGGTTCGGACGAGAAGCTTTTCCCTTACAATGGCCTCTCCTTGGCAAGGAGGCATAGGCTAAATCCAGACATTACGAGTAGAAATCCATCCACTTTTGAAAGTGGCAATACAAGAAATTCGAATTCAAAAAAGCATATTACTCAAAAAGTAGCAATCTTTGTGGCCACCAGGGTAACACTAAAGATGAAAGAGGGGTTCTAGGTTTTGCTAAAACTAGGAAAGTGGGCTGACTGCATCCACTTGGTACTCTCTCTGCTATTGTTATGTACGGATCTTATTAAAGACAACACTGGAGAGCCCCACAATGCACATCCCTGCTCACCAATCCTGCTTACGTCGTTTCACCCACAACACTTACTAGGGGAATATAGGGTGCATATATTTAGTTTGCTGTTCATTCACCATTGAAACTACTGTTGTAGTCACAGACCCTTTCCTACCTCCTGAGTGTCTAGCATAAAGGGGAGCCAGGAAACCTTTCTATTGTGCACCGCCCAATTTCACCAGAACTGGGAAGGACATGATCTGCCTCTACTTTGCCAACTTCACTTCCTTTGACTGTACCTTGATTTACTTTGCCAGCTGGATGCTTTTTTTTTGCACTTCAACTTCATTCATGTAGAAGGGTTATCAAATCCAAATTAAGTTAAAAAAAAATAGAACAAAATTAATGTACGAAAATGGAAAATATATGAAAGGATAGACATTTGAAAGTAAACAGTAAGCCCTAAAGTAAGTTAGCTGCCGCCAAAAAACGAAGGCCTGGTTAGTTTGATTTGCTAGCAGGATGTTCAAGACATTTTAAATGTTCAAATCAGTGTCAGTTACAGCAGTATTTTGAAAAGAAAATTGAATTTAGAAGCAGTAGTTGAAAAAGATGTAATACTATATGTGACAGGGTTGTGGGTCTGACCCTGTGAAAAGGGGCCATGGACCCCTCACAACCTGGAGTTGGTGGCCTAACAGGCAATGGCAGAGCCACAACTACCCAAGAGGTCATATCACAGAGTTCAGGGGGACACCCATCCCAATTGCCCGGTATGTGTGGAGTCATGCATTTCCCTTGGTACCGCTTTCCCAGTCTTGATGGATTACAGCTTCTGTCTTGGCTGGGTCGCTTTCTACTCTTTCAGGTGTTTCCCAAGAGACTACAGCTACCAGCATAAACCAAATTCCTCAGGCCCGAGATGGATAATGGCTCCCAAGAAGCATCGCCGCCTAGAGACCAACTACAAGCACCACAATGCACCTGGGCCCAACTGATAAAACCCAGCTCAGAAAAAGAGGAACAAACTGGTTGCCCCAATGGAAATGGAATATCCTTCCCCATTCAGGAGTCGAATGAGAGATCCAACAAGCACCCCACAAACCCCAGATTGGCTCAAGGGGAGCAGTAAGGCAACTAACTGGAACTAGCTAGAGACTGCACAGAAACATCAGAGACTGAGGAAAACTCCCCAACCCCTAGTTGAACAGTAGCTCACCAGGGATATAAGAGGAACAGAGAACAAAAGACCACAGTGACCACATGGGCTGGTTGGTGCATAATGGAGCCTGGAAAGGGGGTAGGGCTAAAAGATTTCTAAGGGAAGTCCCAGACCAAACGGGACGGGAAGGATTTAGGATTACTTGACAGATTGCCCAGGGAAGCAGGTGACTCAAGGTGTCAATGGGCATCAAGAGACAATTGCAGACATGAATGGAGGGCCTAAAACAGCCAGTTGTCAGTGAGAGGTGTTTGGGTAAGGTCTGCGAAGCTGAGAGCCCAGAGACCATACAGCAGGATGTAGCCTTCTCCAATTCCCAAGGAGGAATTGGAGAAGGCATTTGGTGTTTGGGAGAGAGTGAAGGTAAGGTGTTGGGATTGAAAGAGTGGTACCAATTGGGTTTTCTGTTTGGGATGTGAGAGAGCATGGGAGAGGGAGTGTAGATGAGTGGGATTAGCGGCATAGTTAGGAGGGTAAGGAGAGATGCAGATAGCGGAAACTGGAGGCAGAAGGGTAAAGATGCAGAGAGATGGATGCGAGATCTATAAGGAACAAGCAAGATCATGGGGTGCTGGAGAGTAGAGACAAGAAAAGAGAGCGATAAAACCAGGAGACGGAGTGTAGAGAGGAAAGTGAGGCAGACAGGAAGGGGCAGAATAGTGGAAACAGGCCTAGGGCAGAAGAGTGATTGAAGACGTTGAACGACAGTCAACTGGAAGAAAGGCATGCCAAGACGACAATACTAAACCCAATAGGTCACTTTGGAAGGCCATGTAGGAGTTAGAATGATAAGACTAAAGTATGTAGGCCTTCCAAGAGCAGGGCAGCACAGACAGTAGACAGTATGGGTGCCCTGGCTATCGTAAACCAATCTTGAAAGAAGCTGTTTTGGAATAGGGAGCCCCCTTTCAGGATGAGGGGAAGGGAACCGGCCACCCCTAAACTTGGTGCCTCAGTTGCCTATTTTCGTACATGCTTTTATAATAAAGGTTGAACACCCATCTACATTGCCACGTGGCTTAATAACCGTCACATACACAAACGGTAAGAGCAGTTTTTAAAACGCTATCTAAACACACAATAACACACCAATTTTCAGGCATCACACTGCTTTGTAGGAGTGTAAGGTAAGGGAACTGCAGTATGGTACGGCCAAGGAAGAGCACCTCTCAGACGAGTTGGTAGGAGGAGCAGGAGTGGAGTTATGAAGAAGATACATAAAGTTAACACTTGAGGGAAATTGAAGGGATGAAGCAAGGGTCTATATAGATCGGTACCATGTATTGTGTAGATCAGAAGTAGAAAGAGTTTTTGCCCTCTAGGGCAAACTGACAGTGAAAGGAGAAAAGGTATAGTATGGCCAAGTCACAAAGACAAAGTAAAAGGTTTAACAATGATGAGTACACACAGAGATCAAGTTATGGTGTGACAAATTCAATGTTTGCTGAAGTATTGGTAGACAAAGTAATCCCATTCGCCTGGCCCTTCACTGGTACAGTAACTAATGTCAGGGTCATCACCTGGTGGGACATAAGGGATTCCACACTTATTGTGAGACTGTTTTTGAAACATTGGGCCTCATTACGAGATTGGTGGTAGTCATGGCGCTATTCGCGCCATGACTGCCATCAATAACGGGTCCGGCGGCACCGGTGTTGTTCAATGGGGACTTATCGGTGTAGTCCGACCCTGGCGGGACAGGTAAGTCCCACCTGAACAAACCATTCCCCATTCCCATTGAGCCCCAATGGGGCTCAATGGGAATGGGGAGAGCGCTAATAACGGGCTCGCTACTTGCAAGCCCGTTATTAGTGCCCTGGTCCCTTAGCGGGACCCGTAAGGGACGTGTGGTCGGACCACGCATTCCTTACGGTTCCCTCCAAGGGACCTCGTAATGGGGAGGTAGGGGATTACCCGCACCGGTCTCCTTACCGGTGTCCGGTATCCCTTACCGCCCTGCTCATAATGACCCCCATTGTTTTGTGATTTTAATAGGGTCAAAGGTCTAGCGATGTGACTTCCAGTGATGCCATCAGTGAAGGAACAAAAAGGCAAGTGATATCACTTCCACCACTGCTCTGATTAAGGTAAAATTACGCCAATGATTTGCAGCCTATTAAAGTGCTCTGTAGTGTCAGAAAGGCAGTAATATATTATTGCGCTATAGAATATATAGAAATATGACCATCAGAACACTTTATGATGAGAAGGAAAAAACCTTGGTTGGATCAGACTTGTGCTTTGCAGAGAGGTTGTATCTGCATTTCAGTGCAGACCTCAAAACATGGGCTAAAACAGAAGTACAAATGAAACGGACACCACTTTCCCTTAGACAAAAGGAAAACAATAAAATGAACCGTAATTTCAGAATATGTGGTTGAGGTAAGCTTGGGCTCTAACAGCAATAGCCACTGTTAATCAGTTTTACACACATATATATATATATATATATATATATATATATATATATATATATATTGGATATCCCAACTTCTATTAGTAGCATGAATATGTGTTCGGAGGGGTCATACTTTTGCATAGATAGAAGGTAGAAATGCTCTATTTAAGATGAGGTTACTAGTCAGACATGCAGGTACTATAACCATGTCATGGTTCAATCTGCTGACTATTGCCCGTAATGATTGTAGGGAAGAAGGTTGCAACTCAGGAGGAAAGTCTGGCAATCTTTCTACCATCAAGGGCACACATACCGCTGTATAATCCACAATCGAAGATTTCAAAGATACAGAAAGCACAGCGACCCATATTCAAAAACCCTGTGTCATCTGAAAAATGGTCTCCCTTCAACACTTGGCAACACCGGTAACTTCATCTTCAAGTGATGTGTGTCATTATGTGGAACTTCCTCATTTTGGTCCAGCAAAACTGGTACTGTTGGGAAAAATTAAATTGGGATGGCTGGATTAGAGGCAACATTTGTCAGCAATGAGTTTCTGTAAATATCCTTCAGTCCATCAGAACTCATGTTTCCAAAACTCGAATAAGTGGCAGGGGCCTGGGAGGTCCGGAAGACATGTATTGGCGTCTGCTGTGGGCACAATAGAAAGAAGAAAAAAGTCATCGTTTTGTATATTTTGTTATTACTGAGTATATACATTAAAAAGCTAGGCTAGCAAAATCTGAAATCCCAGAGGAAGAGTTACTTAGGTAAAGACCTAGCTTCTGAATGTGTGTATCCCCTTAAATTAACAAGCTTGGAATATTTTTCCCAGGAACGAGGAATGCCCGTGAGAAATAGTCAATGCATTTAATCTGAGTCCAAACCAATGCTGGAGAAAAGACAATTACCGGTCTATAACTATACAGAATAGTTACAGTAAAATAAACTCTAACAAGCTTAGACTTATCATTGCTGAATCAGAGAAAGATCCATTACAATAGGCAGGGAAAACACTTTCCTCAATTTGGAGCAGCAGTAGAAAAACAAAAGATGAATGGTTCTAGGGATAATTCAAACAATATCAAATTCACTTCATAAAATGCAATAACACAACAAAAACTAAATGCACTAGAGTGATACAACAACATTTAAACATTACTTGTGGCTAAGACACCTTTGTCTTCATTATGGACAAACATTGGTAGATAATGCACAGGAGAGTTGGGTCTGAACTGAGGTTTAAGGTGTTTTCATCTATTTAATCCTTTAGTTTGAGAATTCCTGTTGAGCACATCACAACAAAAACATGTAGCTTACCTGTAATGATCAGAACCACAAAGTATTGTCAAAGGGAGTGGTGTGCTATGCAAATCCAGAGACTTAACAGATAAAGCATGAAGCACACCATCAATTTCCCAACCTTTAAGAACATTTCCCTATGGTAGAGTATGATTACGGAACATCTTCATAGAAAAAATAAACTTTAACTCTGGCTTACTTCAACACACATGCAGATGCTCTACAGGGGAAATGTTTTCTTCCTCATGGCATCAGCATTCATAATCTCTCAGATCGTAAATCATACTCTTCCCTGAAGAGGAAGCCAGTGTGAGGGTTTGGTCCTGGGTGGTATATGATCATATTATATGACCCAAACATATCTCACCTGCAGAATTAAGATCAGCTTTAAAAGGAAACGAGTGTGGATGGTCATAAACCCAAAAGTAAACAATGAATCGAGCTCATACGAGATATAACCTATCGGAGAATGAAAACCAGAAGCTACGGTAAAATATATTTTAGAGATTTGTAAAAAGATAGAATTAATGAGGAATGAGAGACAGCAGAGTCCATATTGAAACTGAAAAGATTGCACAAGTGAAGCAAACGAATAGCATCCAAGATTCAAGATTCAACATTTGGTCTGTCAGACAACCGAGACACAAGGGTGCAGGGTGTGCAAATAATACTAACTCATTTTATAGTAGTGTTTCATTTGAGGAAATAAGAAGCCATCCACACTGATATTCCCAAAAGGCTGTCCTTTGAAAGATGGCTATCCCTTTGTAAAAACACTTGAAGATAAACAAAGCATCGTATGCATACTAGTGTAAGAGCATGTTCATACCTGTAACTAGATCTTTCAGCAACTTTGTGTAGATTAAACAGCATTGGAGAAGAACCGACCCAAAGAGCACAGGGAAGGGATCCAATTATAGCCCATTCATCCCTGCCAATTGATGACTATCATACCCTTGCTTTTGACTATTTCAGAAGGTATAGAACTATCCAAAAATGAAGACGGCCAACAATGCTTGGTCCACGGGTAGCCCTATGGTTCCCTGCAGCTAATATCTGTTATTAAGGGTTTCAATACCAGCCAATACTGCCCCATCCATGCCTCAATTACTAAACAACATTCTGAAATTCCTTGAATAAGATGTTCATGCTCTTGGGTGGATTTAAACAGCTTGGTGTTGCCAGCATTGCTGTATATATGCACCTCCAGCTTATGCATGTGTGTAATCAGCCAGGGTACGTAGTGCTGATTCATGAAGTACTCCACATTCTAAGTTGGAAACGTTTGAGGCGAAGGGAGGAGCTGCCGCCTTCTCTTGCCTACTCCAAGGCTTACCCTCGGCAATCCCTGATGGCGGATAGTGTCGGAATCAGCTGACAAATCCAGTAATACCAGAGCTACAGTCCTGAACCTGTTCACTACCCATCTTAGATCATCCATAAGAGCGGCTAGAACTATGTCAGTAATACGTAACTGTCGAAATGCTGCCTGCATGTCTTCTCAATGAATAGTTGTAACTGTGACAGTTTAGCCTTATCTAGCAGTTTAGCAGGGAATGGCTGAGTTGAAACAGGTTGAAAGTTTGCAAAATCTGTGGGGTCTGCTTACAGCTTCTTGGAGCTGTGGTGTTAGTGCTGCTAGTTTGTGGTAAGCAGGCACTATCTCTTATCCTAAAGGGTTATTACAATTAACATGGTTATTAACAAAAGGGTGTGAAATGAGCTCTTTGTAGATTTCCTGGTGTGAGAGGAATACATTCAGTTAATAACTGGCTTGTGTTATGATGCTGTATTGGAAATTGAGTGATTGTTATAGCATCCACTCGGGAGAGAGAAAGAGACCGGAATTGAGGGGTATTGGGAATTGTATTGTACCGAGATTTATAGAGCGCAAACTATGGCCCAATGGCATCTTGGCGCTGAGCAAAAAGCAGCCAAATCGGGAGAGGTGCCATATCGTAAAATGAGTGTTTAGTGCCTTCCGGAACAACTGGTAGTCTTTGATTACCCAAAGGGAAAATGGGAGCTTGTTCCACAGGGTGCGAGCAAGGACTGAAAAGTAGCATCCCTGCAGTCAATCTCTCTGATATCATAGCACTTTTAGAAGCGCATGAGAAGACGAGCGAAGGCACCTGGCGGGGGCGGTAGTGCTCCTGTTTATTTTTCAAACAGGTTGCACCCATGTCGTGAAGAGCTTGGTGCAAAGCACACAGAATGTTAAACTCAACTCGGGCCTTCACCGGCAACCAATGGAGTTGCCACAAAAGACATGCAGAAGGAGTAAGCCTAGGTGTATTTAAGGCCAACCTAGCCGCAGAGTTTTGAAGTACTTGCAGCTGCTGCACCTGGTACCCAGGCTGCACCAGGTAGGCCCCGTCACAGTAGTTCAGTTATCACATGATCGCTGAAGTGACTACCTTAGTACGGAAGTCGGCAGGAAGAAAAGGGCGATTCTTTCTCAATACTTTTAGTTTTCCGAAACCAGTACTGCAGACTGCCGAAATCCAAGCTTCACAGGAGCCAGTGGGGAGAAGCCACTTAAGCTTTTCACAGACATACTGGGGGTGGGGCACAGGCCAAGAGATTCTGTACAGAACTAGGAACTCCAGGTACTAGTAGCCGCCTGGGAACGAACACAGGCACGTCATTTTTTTCCCCCCATTGAGCTTCAACCATTTAGAAGACATCCAGCTTCCTATAGCTGACAAGCATTCTCTCAATTTATGAGGGGGCTCAATAGTGGGGGAGTTGAGACGGAACACCAGTTGTGTCGTCGACATGCGTGTAAAAATGAACCCCAAATTCCGATATGAGTTCTGCCCACGGACGCAAGTAAAGATTATACAAAAGCGGGGACAGAGCTGATCCCTGGGGCACACAAGGAAGAGAAGAGGAACTACAGGCATGAAAGAAGAGTTTGTGTATGCTCCACAAGGAACAAGTCAAACCATGCCAACAGGACCCCAGAAATCCCAACCTTCTCCAGATGGCCTAAGAGAATGCCTTGATCCACTGTATCAAAGGCCACAGAGCGGTCAAGAAGAATCAATACTCCAACCCCTCCACGGTGTTGAAGCAGAGTTAAATTATCCAAAAGTGAGATCATGACAGACTGCCCATCAGGGGTCTAAATCTCGATTCATAGGGGTGTAAATTATTGTTTTCCAGAAAACAGGAAAAGAGGAGTAACTACAACCTCCATAAGCTTCATTAAAACCGGCAACAGAGATATAGGCCTCCAATTATCCACTGTGGTAGGGTCGAGGTGAGGCTTTTTAGGAGAGGAGTAACCAGTACGGGTTTCAGGGGGGCAGGAATCACCCCTGAGGAAAATGAATATTGGAGAGCCACAGTAAACACAGAGTTAGCTTTCAGGGGGAGAGCCTTGAGAATATGTATTGGAACCGGGTCCATGGGGGAATAGTGTCCAAAAGGGATGAAAGAGCTTGTAAAAAGTATGGAGACCATACTATTGAAGGTTGGGAGTCTGATGCTGCTGACAGGGGTGTAGATGAGGATAACAAGCGTGTGGAATGAAAGGAAATTGTAGACATCAGTTAGTTACAGAGGGAGGAAGAGCTGTGTTAGGGTAGAATTCTCTTTTTGTGTGAAATCTGCACTCCTTGCGAGTCCCCCAGCACTTTTATCTGGACACCTGGATATTTCGACTGATTCTTCTGGGTGAGTGGGGACCTTTTTCCACACTCACCCCTCCATTTTGGCCCCTTTTTGGGATTTCTTTTCGGAGTTATGATTTCCTCACATTTTTAGGCATCTACTTTTTAGTGAAGCAACAAACAGCACCTTTTGTGCAGTGTTGTCAGAAGCTCCTAAAGCTTCTGCTTCATTGTTTATTAGGGGAAGGTCCTTTGTCCCTTTGTCCTTGGCAGGCTTCTCATGGAAAGCCTACGCAGGTTCCCAGAGTGCCTGGCAGGACAGAAAGTGGGGGGAGGTCGACCGAAACTGCCCTGCCTCTTGCCCTGCAGTGTGCCTGGCTACAACCAGTTCAACCTGGGAGGCTGGCTGTCCTCATTCGACAGCCACCCCCAAGTCTGAATGGTATATGGAACACGATTGGTGGACTCACATGTGCCTGTTCTCACCTGGAAAAATCCTGAGGTCCTAGAGCAGAAACTGAGAGTTGACCACTGGAACAAAAAGATTCCGAAGAGGTGGACAAAGAAGGAGCACTTCCAACGACCACCAGAGCCTGTTGAGTCACAGCTGCTGCCGACAGGGACGATCTGAAGAAGACTACTTCCTCCCATAGACTGGTGGGCCTAATCAGTCTTCAGAAAACCTCCAATGTTCGCCATCCCCAGAAGAGCTACGACCCCCAGGGCCTGCAAACCTCCAATACCTGGGGTCCTGTGCTGCATGTCGCTGAAACGTCTTCGGAAGCGCGAGATCGCCTGCAACTTCGAGGGTATCCTTCCAAGCCTCCAACAACTCGAATTGGCTCCAGAGAGTCCCCTCATTAGAGGAGAGGACCAAGAAACAGAGCGGCACAACAACAGTCTGTCCAGCAGCAACGACCTTTTGACTTCAAGGTACTGTTCACCCCTGGTCTCACCTACCTGGGGTATGCTTGTGTCATTCTGTGATTCGGGGTGCTGCAGATAACTTGCCTCTTGCTACTCCTCAGACCTCGATAGAGTATCATTGGGGGAACAACCCTTTGTGCCCTCAGACACTGGTCTTTGGGGCATCCCTTTAGGGGGTCATCCTAACCTCCCTGAGCCTAATAGTAATCAGTGATTTAATTACCTGCAACTCTAGGGGATCCCTACTGGATGCTAGGACTCCGAACACTGTATTTTGCCTCTTCTTTTCTGGCCAACCCTCAGCCACTGGTGGCCCAGTAACTCATCTGAACTTTGAGAGACTCATACTAGGGTTGCACTGTTAAGGCAGGATTGGAATAACATTATAAAAAGCTATTAAGATTTGGGAACGTGTGTATATATGTTTCTGGTTGGTTTACTATATGATTTTCTATCCTAAAAGCTATTCTAAAATCGCAAGTTATGCTATATTGTATATATGTTTGGTTTATAGTACTTACCTGAACTTAGAATTGTAACAGTGTGCCTTAGAGTATATAATACAAGTCTAATTTTCATATAAATCCTCAGTGTGTGTTTTCTTGGACCAAAGTATGCGCTGAGGTCTTTGTACCCAACTACAGCCCTCCTTAGACTAAGCATGGCTGTTCGCCACTTTACAATAACCTTGGGTAGTTCAGGCTGATCCTAGGCGGTAGATCCCTGTTCGCCGTATCCAAGTCCTGTCTCAGACAGTGACTTTTGTAAAATGAAAAAATAAAAATAACAAGCTGGAAGAAGAACATAAGGAGTTAGTGAAAAAAATGATAAGAGACTGAAGACTAGAGAGAAGGGCTACAGTTAGGAGAACAGGTACTTGTTAGAAGAACAAGAAGAGAAACAGACAGGAATTGCTGAGAGGGGGAGGGAAGGAGCTGCAGGTGGGAACAGTTGGCATGAAGAGTTCCCAAAGTGAGGAAGATGCTGAGGGTAAAAGGAGTGTGACAATGTTCTCTGCATAACTGGGGATTTTCAAGAATGTGGTCAAAAGGGCTGGGTAACGCCCCTTGCTAGAGGATGCTTGGCACGTAGGAGGTAAAAAGAGGATCCCAAGACCAAACTCACCGAGTCTCGCACAGTGAGCTACACCCCACCCAGTCAATAACAAAATGCCTGTTAGAAAATCCTCAGGAGAGTTAATGCACCAGCGTATTAATAGATCGGTTCAATGTTATTTTGCCAAAATAAATTACTTTGAGGTAATTTACTTCACATGCATTACTATGACATTATTATTCGCATTTTATTATTATTTTTATTTGGGGGGTTCCCCGCACCTAAACTCTCCCTTCCCATTCATTACCACGTCTACCGCAAACCCCACCCCAACCCCTTTTAGCCCCTTAACCTACCACGATACATACAATCTAACCTCCCTGGGGGCTTCTCAGTTAAGGGTGGAACAGTAAAGGGGGAAGGAAGACCACGCTTTGGCCAGCCTCTGCTTTTGCCTTCTTACCTGCTCCACATGCCTCTCTCTCTCTGTGGCTCTCTCTCTCTGTGTGTCTCTGTGTGTCTCTGTGTGTCTCTGTGTGTCTCTGTGTGTCTCTGTGTGTGTGTCTCTGTGTGTGTGTCTCTGTGTGTGTGTCTCTGTGTGTGTGTCTCTGTGTGTGTGTCTCTGTGTGTGTGTCTCTCTCTCTGTGTCTCTGTGTCTCTCTCTCTCTCTCTCTCTCTCTCTACCCTACTGTATTCACCTATAATGCATTTGCTCCTGCTACGCTTTCTCCAATCACGCTGAAACTTCCTCCTTTCCTATCCCTATCATAAAACTCACGTCTCAAAACTCCCACACTACTCAATCCCTCTTGACCAGCTACTTCTAACAGAGCCGATGAGCAAACCACTCTTCCCATAACACCTATCCATCTCCCCTCTCTTCCTCTGAGACTCAAGTGTTTTACTCTTCATTACTGCATCAAGTGAACATTAAACTCTAGAATGCTCAGTCTGTATGCAACAGAACTCCCTTTATCACTGACTTTAATGCCAGCTCTTTTCCCCTAGATGTCCTTGCTTTCACTGAAACCTGGATTGCTCCATCCGACGCCACCACACGGAGGGTACTACACGCAGTGGCAACTGGTGAATTTTTTTTAACTGGAGGGTCGTAAATATTTGTCCCAGAACCGAGCGTAGCGAGTGAGCCCGCACCACTTAAGGGGGTGAGGGATCTACCACGAGAATCTTTTTGAATAATGGATGAAAATGGTGCATTTTAGAGCACACTTTTTTTTTTTAGAAGAATTGAGTAAAAAGCCAAACAGTTTGTAAATGGGCTTTGTAGGGTATCTCATTAAAAATATACAATAGATGCAAGTCACCAACAGTGCACAGTAGCATTCCTCCAACACATTTTCATGATTCCCTTTCCCACAATATGTGCCAGTATAAAACATGTTCACACTGGTTGTGCCCAAACATTTCCGTGCTGATTGTACCATTATACCCTATTATTCCCATATAAGAACATACTCATGTTTGCTTTGTGCATAATGCCAGAAATGATACTATTAGAAAACATATCCATGTTTGTTGGGCCAATATACGGCAGTATCCCCACGTAGGAACATACTCCAGTTGGTTTTACCATTAAAAATGCATGCCAAAGTATGAAAATATGTCCAAACTAGCTGTACTAAAAAGCCAGTCGAGCTACATAATACCATTGACCCGGCTTGTTTTTACCAAAGATGCCCAATACAAAATGTCATGCCACAGTAAGAATAATACTACTGATCCTGCTTTCTTTTATCAAAGATGCCTCAGTAACAAATGGCTAGACTGGTTGCATAAAATGCCTTTGTCGTACAAACCTCCTACCCCACTCGCCAAAATCATCTTGAACCAGCACAAACACACAACATACACACAGCAAGCCCTCTCAGTCTCATTCACACAAGGACACACCATGCACTCGCAACACAAGCATACATGCATCAATACATATTTAAATAATGAATAAATGAACATAGAAACACACATTTACACAACATGCACACAGCAATCACGTCATGCACATCAGCATCCATTACCATAATTTCATTCACCTAACACCACAATCATGCATGTATCCATACACAATTTAAATTTTAAAAAGCACATAAACAAACTTACCTTCTGCTACGGGCCTTTCCTCACCAGTGCCCAGGCCCTTGCTAGCATTAGCAGGAATCAGGAAGCTTCCGGGTTTCTGCTCATGCCTACAGGGGCCTGAGTGTGGGTGACGAGACGCCCCACTCTAGCCTGCCCTGTCTGTATGTATGTGCGAGGAGGCGCAGGAGAGCCCCCTTGCACATACAGATATGCATTTCCGCAGCCAGCATTTTCAATGAGCCATACGAGGCTGGGTAAGCAAACACCCCCAGCCTTGCATGGCTCATTGAGCTTGCATAGCTAGGGAACTTTAACTGTTAAAAAGGAAACAGTGTTTCCCTTTGGACAT
This sequence comes from Ambystoma mexicanum, assembly GCF_040938575.1. NCBI lineage: Eukaryota > Metazoa > Chordata > Amphibia > Caudata > Ambystomatidae > Ambystoma > Ambystoma mexicanum. Next base: position 750,732,761 of record NC_090921.1, on the reverse strand, counting down.
TTAAGAGCAGGGCTCATATTTCACTGGGCTGGCTCCTCCATAATGGGTTAGAGGGGGCCAAGTACCGGTGGGTCGACGCCCCCTCGCCCATTATAGACGAGCCGCCTACACGACTCCAAATTATCCTTCATTCCCTCTCCTCGTCTAACTGGCAGAAGTGGAGGCATCGAACACCTACTCTCTTCCCGCCTCATTGGCTCACAAATCCCTAATGCCACGTCCTCGCCTACCTATTTTGAATTCACAGTTGCTACTATTGCTCCACCTCACTCGGTTCACATCTCCATCCATCGCCCCTCCTGGTCCCACTGGACCATTCTTTGATCAACCTGGGTAACTTCCTTGATTCTCTTTCCATTAAATCTCACCTCATTCTCTTAGGTGACATTCTTCCCTCTCCAACCACTTCTCAGAAATCTGAATGTGAGTCTTTTCTTAGTGACCATGCTCTCCACTCTATCCATAACCTCCCAACCCACACCATTGGTAACTCTTTGCATCTCAGCCACTAATATTACTGTTACACCATCCCTATCTGATCCCTCCATTGTTTCCACCACCATCTCCTTTCCACCCTCTGACCTCTTCTCACCACTTGCCTCACCTATTATTAAAAGGACATTTAAATCTTCTGCCAGTCTTCCCTTTCTTTCTGACCTACAGTCCTCACTTTCCTCCTTCACACCTGATGCCTCTTCCTCTATCACCGCCTTCTCCAGCTTCTAATCACTACTATACGACTCCTACTCATCTCACTTCCCACTGCTAACTTTGACCCCTCAGTCTTCAACCATGGGCTACTTCTTTAATACCATGTCTCAGCACAGACATGTGCCGGCTGCTGCGCAAACGGAGGCGCACCCAACCACATGAGGACCTGCAACTCTACCTTTTTGCCCTGAACTCTTGCAAGTCCTCTCTTGATAGAGCAAAAAGGGAACTCATCGACTCTCTCGCCAACCATTCTCGCTGGCTACAGGGCACTCTAAACTCACTCCTCACTTTTCCTAAACCTATGACTATCAACCCCACTCTCACAGCTAATGACCTAGCTGAATACTTTGCTGCAAACATTTCCAAAACTAGAGAATCTGTTGACCTTCCTCGCACTCCCTCCTCCAACACTCCGCCTACTCTACCATCATCCTGTCTCTATCTCCCACTTTAGTCACACTAATATTGAAGAAGTCCTATGTCTACTGATGAAAGCTACCCCTCTTGTGCCCCATCAGACCCTCTTGCTCCTGAGCTAGTGAAGCCTATTTCCCGTTTAGTGGCATCTAAACCCTCTGAACTCTTCAGCCTGTCCTACAACTGTGCTTGCTTTCCCTCTATTTTCAAAACGGCCACGGTCATCCCTCTCCTAAAAAAGAAAGTGGCTGACCTGAACCTTCCAGTGAACCTTTGCCCTGTGTCTCTTCTTCCACAGTACTCAAAAGTACTGGAAAGGGGTGTGTTCAACCGTTTTACCAATTTCTCAGACATCCACAACATTCAACACCCCTACAAGCAGTTTTCTGCTCCCGTCACTCCATGAAAATTGATATCATGAATGTCTCCAACTTCGTTGCCTCGGCTAAGCACTCTAACCTATCCTCTATCCTAATTCTCCTAGACCGGTTTGCTGTCTTTGACACTGTAGAACATTCTGATCACCTTTCCTTAACACTCTCTCTCTTCTCGGGATTCGCAATCAAACCTTTGTCTGGATTGAATCATGCCTAGCACCTCGCCAATTCTCTGTCTCCTGGAACAAGAACACCCCTCAACTTACTCCTCTAACTGTTGGTGTTCCACAAGGATCTGTCTTTGGTCCTCTCCTCTGTACACTCTACACCTCTGCTCTTGGGGCACTTATTTCCTCCTTTGGGTTCTCGTACCCACTCTTCGTGGGAGACAACCAGTTCATCTTCTCTTTTCCTGAACTCTCCTCTGATCTCTCTATCAAACTTTCAAACTGTCTCTCTGCCATTAAATAGTGGATGGCTTTTCACTCTCAAATGTTATCAAATTCCCGCCCGACACTCTCCCCTACCCCTCTTCAGTTAGAAAACTTGATGTCATATGTGACTCTTCCCACGCCTGCTTTACTTTCATCTCCAAAACTGCAACGGCAGCTCACCTCAGCCTCCTTAATATTAGGAAAATCAGGCACCCCCTTCCTTTCAACATCACCAAGCATCTCTTAACCACTCTTGTCTTCTCTAAACTGGACTACTGTGCCAGCTTGCTCTTTGGTCTCCCCAACTATGCTTTCTGCCCTCTGAACAAGAAAATTAACTTTGCTACCAGGACTCTCTTTGAACTCCCTCATTTCACACCTACTTCCTCTTACCGTCACCAGGCTGGATGGTAGACTATGCAAAACAGGGCCAGATTTAAATGTCTTCTCCTGGATCACAAATCTATCCACGGTAAGGCACCACCATATCTGTCCTCCTCTATCCAAATCTACAAGTCTTTTTCAGATCTCCGCTCTTCTGCTTGACTTCCCTTATGGCATCTCGAATTCCATGTCCTTCCTCTAACTTTGCTCTTTGTCTCTTCTTGCTCCACTGGCATGGATGTTTCTTCCCCCGGACAGCAGAGTAACAGTTCACACCGATGTATTCAAAGCCAAATTGAAAGCCTACCTCCTGGCCTTCGGGTTATCCTCTTAATTTACCTCTCATTGGCTTTTGCGCAAACATTTTTACCTCGCCTCTAACCGGCCTCTTTCTCTCACTTCCTCGCCTCCACTCTAACACTTCTTCCATCACGGACATATCCCTAACATACCTGGCTGTACCACCTGCCTGCACTTGAACATTTCTAATGTTGATTATCCATAATCTTTGCAAGTCCACCCGTTAGGTCTGTTTTTCTGAAGTCCAACTAAGGGCTTAGTAAAACCATTCAACTTAGACAGTACAAGACTCCACTCTTAGTATAAGGCTGTACCGCCTGAGTATATGGTAGTGTAGACAGAGCAGCCAGGTTTATTTTAGGAGGGAGAGAGGGCCGTAGGAAAGTACAATTAACCTGTAGTATATCAAGGACTCAATAGAAACACTTACTACCAGAAGTATAATAAAAAATAAAAGGTTTATTATAAATACAAGTAAGCCAAGTTAAGTCTTGGGTATAAGTACTGGCAATAGAGTCGTAAACACATTATAAAAACACAAAACAATGCTTGAAGCTACACAGACCAAAGCATAAAACGTCTTCAGAATAACTAACAGTAATTCTAGGGAAGTCAGACTTTCATAAACATTTAGTATAGGCCACACCTATTTATGGGGAGCAAAACTAATAAGTTATTTTCTGATTACTTTCAGTTATACAAGGTTAGTAGACCTGTCAGTTATGCAGTGACACTCTGCAAAGAAATCACATATTCAACCAACCCTGTTACCAGGATACTTTTCTAAATAGTGGAACACAGATTCAAGTAACAGTATATACCTATAACTACTTTGAGGACAACACAGCTATATTAGGTGAGTAAGACCTTTTTGCTGTAATATACAATTACAGTAGCTTTTCAACTCAATGGAACACAGTCTAAGATCAGCAACAACGTTTTACACTAATTTAGGATTGCACCAGGCAGGCCTAGGTCAGCTACACAAAGAACACTTTTTAAGAACACCACACAGCTATTCTAGGCAGGTAAACCCTAATGTTGTAATATACTATTGCAGTTGCTTTTCAGATCAGTGGAACACAGATTGGGGTAAGCAATAACTCATTAACTTATTTTAGGATGGCACACAGCTAACTCAGGTTAAGTAAAACCTATATACTTTTTAGAAGGAGCTACCAGCAACTTAAAAGTAAGTATTACCTAAAGCAGACTAATACTAGTAAGGCTAATAGCAGGTCAGGGGAAGCAAGACCCAACTGGGGCACTCGTACATTTATATCCTAACAGCAATTTGTTAGGGAGCATTGTCAGTTTCTGTGCTAATTCCCTTTGACACGAGAGACCACCTACACTTTTGCTGGACTGTGGACTTTTTTGATTTTAATCTCCTGAGCTAGTGGACTTTTTTTTATCACTCATTCTTTTTCTCTGACTGAGATTTTTTATTTTCACTGTTTTATGGAGTGTGGTAAACTCCATAGGTTTAATACAGGCATCTGTTTTTTGCTTTGTGAACCCAGCACCCTATGTGCTGTGTCACTGAAAAGTCCCTTGGACTTCTCTTTGTGTTTAAATACATTTTCTTGAGAGAACTACAGTTCCCAAGAATAGTAAGATGAAGGTTATCTTACTTACCTTTTCTTTTGTTCTTCAGCAAACATCACCCTGCATGGGGTGATGGGGAGTTGCATTGTAATTCCTTCTCCCACTCCTCATGCAACTTTTTGTTACAACTAACTTAAATGGCTGGTGGCAGTGGTTACTTTTTAATACCTTTTGTGCAGGTTACTAGCAGGTAGTTCTGAGCTGCAATACAGCACCCACGGGTGACCATTTTTTCCAAAATGGCCCGTCTTCTTTTTTTTGCCATTTTTCGATTGTCAGTTCCTTCTGGGCTTTTCTTCTATCCTTTAGAATAGATATGAGTCCATTGTGAGTTTTGCCTTTGGCGGGCTTCAGGCCTGAAGCCAGCCCAGGCTCCCGTGTGTCTGGGAAGGCAGGAAGTGACAGAGTAGCCCGAAACTTGTCTGTAGGTATGCCTGACTAAAACCAATTTTAACTGGGCGGCGAGTTGTCCTGCTAGACAGCCAACCCCCATGAGATTGACAGCTCTGAGAGTGTGAATGACTGGGATCCAGCATAAAAGGCAAGGATTTTTGGACTACAGAGAGTCGACCACTGGAACAAGAAATCCAAAGCAGAAGATGAGCAGAGACACGACCAGCAACTTCCAGGACTGTGAAAGCACCAGTGAAGCCTTGCAGCTGTGCTGACCCAGTTTTCACATCAACAGGGAAGACCCGCCAAGAACGACTTACTCTCTTAGGCTACTAGGGCCAACTAGCCTCAAGACAGTCCTCATTTTGGGCCATCCCCCGACTTGTTGGTAGTTTCCTGAGCTGCAGAATCCCAATACCTAGGGTAGCTGGACCATTAGAGTGCATAATCTTCCAAAGATGGAATTCGACTGAAACTTTGCAGGCATCCGTGTGGACCTCCAGAGGCAGGAATTCACCAAATGTCCGCTCACCCGGACCGAGTATTTGAAGAGAATCTGCAATATTTTTTTCTTCTTGGTGCTAAGAAAAAGGTGCCAAAACCATAAAGAGCAGCTACCGTGAGCTGAATACATTGCTGCTGACCCCTTCTCCCGAGTGCTGCCGCAGAAGCCTGCCCGTGGTCCCCCTTTTCATCACCACGACCAAGGAGCAAGGATCAGGGTCTGAAATGTTGCACCTACAATGTCTTCTTCACATTCGAGTTACTGTGGGGCTTGGGTAGGAATTACCTTGTGCCATTTATGGTGCTTCCTGGCTTGGGAAATGCCGTTTTCTTCAATTGAGAGTGGACCTTAACTCCTTTGTGCAGGCCTTGAAGTGTGTGCACCAACAGGTAGGCTCCCATTGCTCTCCTGTGTTTCTACCAGAACCACTGACTGGTTAACTAACTTTTCATCTGAAGATCCACATTGGAACTGTCCATTTGACTTTGGCTGTCCTGGTTTCCCAAACGTCCATCTTCTGGTCCTATTGGCTTTGGCAATGCTGGTTCTTCTATAGGTTTTAATTGTGAACTCTTTTATTGCTAGGAAACAGACTGCCTATAAGCCTCAGAGAGTGTATTTGTTATTTACAGTTGCGAGTTCTGCCTAACTTTGAAACTTTCCCTCCCATCTCAATTTTGCAAAAGTGATATATATAAGTGCTGATACAAACCTTAATTGACATCACTGTGTGCTGGATATGTAAAGCATAGAAAATGTTACTCACCTGCATTGTTGTTTCTTATATTAATTGATTTCATTTCAAATTGAACGTTATTAGTAGTTGCTACATTTTAGATTAGCTTGTGTGCCTTGTGTATATATAAATAAATATATTTTAATGTAACTTTAAGTGAGTGTTTACTTGGATACATGTGTGAACTGATTTCATTGTACTGCTCTACAGCTCACAATCCTCCATCCTAAGATAAGCCTAGCTGCTCAGCCACTCTACCGACCTGTGTGGTACAGGCCTATATTAAGAGTTGGGTGCTTAATACCAAGAGATAAGTCCTATCAAGTCCCACACCAGTTGAACTTTAGGAGAACTTACCTAACAGAACAGTAAAGTGAAACCAATAGCATTAATTTTGGGGAAGAGGCACAACCAATTCCCAGGCGAGTAAATTAACCTTATATATACTTTTCAGAAAGGCACAACACACATTCAAGGTAAGTAAGAACTTTTGCAACTGTTCACTCTCAGGGTTACAGTATCCAAGCAACTCTTTCCAAAGTAAGTACTTTTAAACATGTGTTATACTTTTCAAGACGCAATCCTTTACTTATCCTGTCCTTCCCTGTTCTTTTGCACAAGTTCTCTCAGAGGGGATTCTAGTGGTCTAGGTGCCAGCTGTAGGCAGGGTGAGATAGGCTTCTGTTGCAGGCAAAAGTCAGAGTTCCTGTGGAAGACTGTTCAAACAAGTAAGTATTTCACTTTAAAGTTAGTTAGCCTCCAGAGACTTCAGAGAAGACACCCTATGAGGATTCCAGCAGGGGCCTGGGTGAACTGGATGAGGACTCCCAATCACAGAAACACCCCAAGGCTTCACAGAAATCACACAGGCCTAAGGTAAGTAAATACCCCAGCCAACACAGTACCTTAGCACGGAAGAAGAGTTGCAGCAGGAAGACTTCAGGATCTGCAGCCCAAAACCCGGTTGTTGAATTCCTTTATCCTGAAGACTGAAGATGGGACACTGCAAGGGCTTTTGAAGCAGGGATCACGGGGGGCTCTAGGCAAGAGGATCTTCACATGGTTTACTCAACACCGAAGAAGAAGTTGCTATGGGGGAGACTTCAGGATCTGCAGCCAAATATCTGGTCGCTGAATTCCGTGTCATGAAGCCAAAATACAGTACACTGGAAGGGCTTCTGCAGCAGGGATGAAAGGGGAAAGCTCCAGGCAAACGTTTCTCCGCAGCTGGATGCGGCTGTGTGGTTTTGGTGCCCTTTTCAGGGGCCAGAAGACTACTGAATATCGCTGGTCAGATTCTCATCACTTGCAAGGTCAATCACTCTGGCGAGGGGACTTTTTTGGACTCGATTCACGTCTCTGGAGGTCCAGCAGGGTGCCACCAAAATGTCAGCTCGATTCAGAATTGTGAAGACTGTGCACTGCACTATGGCTCGAGGTCCCAGGGTGTCGGGCTATTGCAGCCCCACAAAGTCGCAGCCCGACTTGGGAAGGCTCAAAATGCAGGTTTTCTTAAGTCTAGTGGGTCTCACCAGGCTCGGGTTTGTTGTTTTCGGAGTCCCCGGGTCGCTTGGAAGGAAGGGTCACAGCAGGCTTCGGTTACACAGCAGGCTCTCCGGTCGCTGTAAATCATCTCAGCTGCGGTATCTTCATCTTCCTCTTCCGATTCAGGTCCAGTGGTCGACTTCCTCTTCAGCTTCCAGGATTTTATGCAGGAACCTCGCCGCTCAAACAGACGTGCAAAATTCAAGCCTGGGGATTGGCAGTCCTTTCTGGACAGCAAGCCTCCCAGTTTGAACTGGATTCTCGCAGGCAGGCTGGAAGACAAAGGGATGAAGAGTTTTGGACTCCTCCCTCGTTTCCTGCCTTTACAGACACACTGGAGCCTGGAGGTGCTTGACCGTGGTCTCCAGCCGAAGACAGAAAAAGGAGCAACCATGGGTGCCTTTTCCAGGCTGTGGAAACAGCCTGCGGTAAATGTACACCGAATTAGTAAAAAGGTTCGCTGCCACCAGCCATTAAAGGTAAGCTTGTCCCTGTAACACAAATGTTACAGTTAAAACGAGAAAAGGGATACATTGTATCTCCCCAGCACTCCATATAAGGTGGGGTGTGCTGGTCTCACCTAAGTAAAGTTTAGAGAGGATAAATATCCTTTCTATACTTAGGAACTGTAGTTCTCACAAGGTTAGTCAGAAAAAGTTAAAAGGGGAGCTCCAAGGGCAACCCAGCAACAATAGGCAGTCTGTGCCAAAAGTTGTCAAAAAAGATAAAATCAAAAAGACACTATGGAGAGTCTTAGAAATTACACCCATAAAAAGAGTAAAAGATTCTGTGAGTGTGGAAAAAGGTTCCCACTCACTGAGGTATAGGGAAAAGGTTCTAGGGTTGACGCAGGTCAGGAAGATTTATAATTGATTTGAAAATCTTACCTAACACCACCCATGTTTTGTCCCGGCGCCGGTTCCATTTTCTCCCCACCACAACTTGGTCAGGATGTCACTCAAACTAACTCCATTGTAGGTAGCTCACTGCTTCCCGTCAAATCTTATTTGGTTGTTTTTCTTTTTTTGGCTTATCTTTTAATGTAGTTTGTTTCGCTATTGTTCATATTTTTGTAAAGGTTTCTTTTGTATAAACCAAAAAAAAGTAAACTTTTTTTTTTTTTTTTTTTTTTAAAAGAAGACAGGTCAAAGAGGAGACATCTCCTTGAAACCATTGTTGGCTGAGGACTGCCAAAGAACCCCAGAAAAAGGCATGTACTAAGCACTGAGAAAACCAGAGACTGTTAAAAGACTTTCTTTTGTTGCATGATAACTTTCTGGAAAGAAAACCCTGAAACTTGTGAGGCTGGAAAGAAGCCACTTAGTTTCCCCTGAACTTTTAGTTAGTTAAAGGCGATGGACACATCCTGATGTATCTGTTAGTACTGATTTTCTAAACTCTGGCCTGGGGGACAGATGTATAGAAGGCCAACCTATAATGTGACAAGGACAACTCTGGGAGCTGTAGCCAAACCAATTCAACGTAGCAGTGACAAGAGGTCTAGGGAGTCACAAATTACACCCAAGTATAAAAATACAGTTATTTATGGCCAACCAACACTATGAAAAATGTCTACTAACAGGTAGTAGTATAACACAACACTAATAATAGAATACATATATACAGTCACTAGAGTAGGGCATAATACAGATAAAACCCCTGTAAAGGAAAGTTTAGATTAGTTCATGCACTACAGGTCCACAAAGAATTAGCCCTAGCTTCAAAAGTCCTTCCCTAAGTTGCCTGTGGCTTAATGCCCAAATGTTCAGGCAAAGTTCCAACACAGTTTGTAACACTGGAAAAAATGAAGGTAGGGTGTCTGGGGTTCAGTGAACGATTCCAAGGGTTAGAGGACACATTATTCTAACTAACAAAAGTGTCCCCAACTTTTAAAAGTCTTGCGTGTGCAAGCAATGGCAAAGCTAAAGTATTGTAAACATTTTAGAAAAGTTAGCAAAACCTTTAAAGGGAGTTTTGGGGCAGGTAAGAACCACTGTAACGCACCCCCTGTATTCTTATTTTTCACAGGACCTGGCAGGTCAAATGGAAGAGGGTCCAAGGTTGTTTTTCCTGGCATCAGGCTAAGTCCTTGATTCACAGGGGTTGTAGGTTCGAGCAGATCTCCGGTCGGGGTCTTTGGCTGGTGCAAGGACTCTCGGTGGCAGAATGCAGAAAAACACAATGCAGTACCCCTCTCAGGACTGGACTCGGGTAAGCTGTTTCGGACGGCGGTCACTGCAGCACGGCAAAGCAAAAGTGACTCACTTGATGCTAGGACTCCAGAATTTCGCAGAAGCGGAGGATCCCCCAAGTTCCAGGCCTCAACGTGGAACAGCAACGTCGGCAGGACGGTAGCCCAAACTCAGAGCTGGCCAGCCACAGGGCAGTCCTGGGGCATTTCCAAAGGCTCTTCACAGGGTACCGAGCAGACGCCAGGAATGGATATTCTGTCCACTCCATGGGTCGCAGCTCACTCACAGGACTGCTGAAGATCGACAGCAAGACAGGGCTGTTCCGGGACAGAAGCAGAAGGTGGTCGCCAGGCCTCCTGTCTTCTCACGGGTCTCACAGCTGGACAGGTGTCTTGGCTCCTCCAGGATCTCTCCAGAGTGGGTGCAGGGGTCCTATTCCTATCCCAAAAGCCAGGTAAGAGCAGAAACTCCCACTAGCCAATAGCAGAACTAGCCCCACACACCCCCCAGCAATGGTCCAATCAGAACCACTGGCGGGAACACTCATGCATAACACTCAGACACACTGAAACCAGTTTGTGGATTGGGATCAGACAGTCCCAGCACACATCATGCCAACAAACACACATAGCCCTCCAGTAGCCCGCCAAAGGCCTCTGCTTTCCCGGGCAATGGAAGTCCATATAAGGCCAGGAAGAAGGCTAAAAACCAAGATGGCCAAAGGACAAGCCAAAAACCTTGAGGCATGGTGATGTTTGGATACTAGCCACATTTAACAGCCAAATGCGGTAAACGCACTAAGGCTAAAATGGAAAGCATCAAAACAAATTGTAAAAAGTCACTGCTGCGACCAGCTCGTCCATTTAGCACACCTAGAGTAACCAAAAATCCTCTGTGTGTTAGTAAAGGGCAAAAACAAAAGTAGACCCGATTATACTGCCTTGTACAATGATAAAAAGTTACCACAAGTGATAACAAGTTACTAAAAGTAGTAACCAAGTAGTAAGACTAAGGGAAACAATGTTCCCAGTACTGACAGCCTGAATCCCCATAACAGATGAGCAAAAGGCTTCACTGCTCTGTAAAAAGCACAGGTCAGGATAAAAAATAAAAGCAAAAGGTTTGGAGGTCCATAAAAATGGAAGGAAAGATGCAGTAAAGAGAACTCTTTCCTAACAGTATCCATTCAATGTTATGGTTAGTCCATTTCTTTCTTTTGCCCAATCACTGTACATGTTCCCTAACAAAACACTTTAAAACTTAAGTTTGAGTTTGTCTGGTCAACTGATTCGCTTCAGACATGACAGGGGAGAAAGTGGGAATGGACCATAGCAAAGGCTGCCAAGAGGCCAATGAGGAGGCTTATGGAAGGGAGCTTATAGTGGTGAGTGGCAGTGAGAAAGTAAGAAGCCTGCGTCAGAGATGTTACAATTGAATTACAACATTAGAAACCAGATTATTGCTCTCGCAGTAGTTGGTGAAAGAACACGTCTAGACATTCTAGGACTGGAGTAATGGTGGATGTAGGCTGGCAGGGCAGTAGTAAGCCAGGTTATTTGGGCATAGCAGAGTTTAAGGATTGGTATAACTGCAGCAATTATGAAACCGGTAGGGAAAGTACCTCAAGCGAGAGACAAGTTGAAGTGGTGGGAAAGGGAGGAACTAAGGCGTTGTAGGGCCTTGTTGGTTTGAGGAACAAGCGGGCCAAGTGGGACGCAGGATGGGTTGATTTTCATTAAAATGGGCGTTAGTTTAGCTAGTTATGGGGAGAAAAGGGAGTGTTGCAGATTTTAGAAACGTTGGAAGGAAGCAGAACAGAACATAAAACCATTAGCAGACAGCAAGAAAGAAATAGAGTGAGGACGCCAAATTGCAGGCATGACTATTAGGGCGGTGAGGGGAATGGAGCAGGAGTGAGGAGATAAGGTTGGTGAAATCAGTGCATTCAGCTTCATCAGTACAGTGGAGTGTATAGGAAAGAGATGGTGGTACTGCCATCTTAGGCTGCTAGTAGCCATCCATGATAAATGCAAAAGTGCACAATTAAATATATCAAAAACAGTAAATATATCAAAGCTGCCAACGGCTTGTCTTTGGCACATTTAAAAGTAACCAAAAAGTCAGTATATAAAAAGATAAGGAGATAAAGTATCCTTACTGAACATCACTGTAAGGTGATGTGTGCAATTATAACAATACAAGAATTCACAAAAAGAGAGAGGCTCATTAGGAGTTTGCCAGTCCGGAAACAAGATGCCGATAACTTGTACCGGCATCTTTCCGGACTGGCAAACTGCAAGCCTGCCAGTAGGGGCTGTGACCTACCGGCAGGCCTGACCTGCCGCTAGTTCAGGCCCATATCGACAGACCATTGCCACAATCACAGGCACCGGTGTTACCAGTGCCTGTGATTGTGGAATTCCCATCCCAAGGAGTCCTTTGGGACACCATGGGAATGGGGAGTTACCAGCGCCTCTGCGGCCTGTAATATCCCAGTAACACCGGGATATCAGGTAGCAAAGATGGTACAGTAGTTGCCCGGTATCCCGGCGGGATACCGGGGAACCTATTAGGAGTCCCATAGTCTATCAGTACTGATAGTCTTGGGGACTAGGTAGTTTCCCCGATAGGAATGAGCAAAACAGGCAAGGGAAGTGGAGCTTAAGGCTTTACTTGCAAAAAGTCAGGAAAGGGTTGAAAACAAGCAAAGGGAAAGGGCGTCCCATAGCAATGTATGGGGAAGTTTCAAAAAGAAAATCTTTCCTAACCGAGGCTAGCAGGGTAGTTAGTATGGAGTGCGAGTGGAGGATAGGGTATCTTTTGCGGGTGATGTGCAGTATGAGATGGGGAGGTAAGGGTAGGAGCAGTGGGAGGGGCATGTAGGGGGCTGGTATGGACATTTCATGCGAATGCCATGACGACAACAAATCGTATAACTGTTAGGTAGTGAGTCAAGGAAAGCAAGTGTGAGCGATTGGGAGCAATCACGATGCAGTTTCACAGGAGCCACTGCTAGCAATTAGATTGATCTCAGGAGGGGTGGTAGTGTCGATAAAGGTTTGGTATTAATCTTTTCACTGCACTTGGGAAGTGTACATAAACACCATAATAGGAAAGAAGAAATGTACATCACAAGTAGGTATAGGACAGCATTACATTTGTTAGGGCAGTGAGGACACTAGGTTGAGTTAGAGGTGAGCAGGGATGATAAACTTCACCCTGCTGATGGATCGGAGGGTCTGATGGCATGGGGTTTGACCAAGGGAGAGAAAGCTCCAGAAGGTGGTAACGAGTCCCAAAACGATGAGACCCATGTTGGGGAGCGGGTCTGGACCTAATCCAAAATGTTGGCTCCACTGGATGGGGGAGCAAAGTGCTGGACTCCTCTTCAGGTGGTCCCATGGCATGAGCCCTGCTATCAAGAATTCGGTAGACATCATTCAGTACCATCAACATTGCTCCCTCTGTGCTGCACCCAGGTCAGAAGCCTGTTTGATAAGAAGCCAAAGATGATTCTGATCAAATGCTATATTGCAGATCTGTGTAAACATTTTTTTTTAAAAAGGCTGAATACAAAAATACTGATTCCCCCCTCCTCACCCCCCACACCTTCCCCACGCACACACATTTCCAAGCAATTATATGCGGGGGAGACCCCATACAGCCTCCCTCATACTCAGCATTTTCGCTGGCGCAGTAATGGACTGATACCTTTTGCATGCACAACACATCCCTCTAGGGAGGGATTATTCAATAAAGGTAAAGGTAAGACATGCATATTTTCAATGAGTAAGGGAAGGTTCTATGCAGCAAAAATGCACTGATCAGAGACAGTCAGATGGGGACAAGAGAGATGCATTAGCAGGACAAAAAAGGCACATCTCTACACATCAGCTTCAAGTTATGTTGGGAGAGGAAACTAGTGCATCTTCTGTCTAGCTGCCAAACTCCAAGATAACAAGCCTATACACAACATCCAATCACAGCCCTAAACATCATCACTTTCCAAAAAGTCCTGAAAACACAATAATAGGACAACAAAGCAAAGATTTGCCTTAAGACAATTATGCACATAGTGTGTATTCTTTTACTCACTTTTTCCCCCCCGAGTGCCAATGAACACATCTTGCTAGCAGTCCAAACCATGATGATGCAAACTTACCCATTTTGAAGGTCGGGCTTAGAGTAGGTTTTGGAGGCATAAGAGCTGTGACCAGCTTGGTTTCCCAGCAGGTGATCTATTCGGTCGTGCATCTCCAGATTCTGAAAAGCAACAGAAGTCTCAGAACACGCAACGAATAATAATAATAATAATAATTCGGCATTTATATAGCGCTACAAACCCTCAGGTATCTGATCGCTGCTTATTATTACCCACGGTGTGTGGTGGAAGGAAGGGAGATGTGAAAAAACACAGCTGATGAAGGGTTAATGTGCATCTACACTCTGCTTTGAGCACTGTGATCTATTCCCAGCTGTCGGGAGACACATTCTCCCTTCTAGCTCCCAGTGCCACAAATTCCAAAATGGCACAAGACACTGTTGGGGGTTCTTACCCTTGGTGTTGCAATGTGTTTCAAAACTAATTTTTGGAAACTAATTGAACATTAGAGACAACTCCAGGAATGAGCTCACATGTAATCTTGAATTGGGACTTTCCTGCCTTGGGCATGGAGGAATTCAAGGTAAGCATTCTGAAAGAGCCAGCGAGCTGTTGGGCAGTCTCAAAGACTGCGGTTTTAGATCTTGTTCATCATATCTGGTGTTGAGGGCTATATCACATATACCTACAATTATTTGGAGCAGAAAGACAGTTGTAACTTTAAAGCACTTGTCCTTTTGATTAAAGTAGAACTGATCATGAGCTGCAGGAGTGTGGTGCCAAGGTCAGTCACAGAGTACCAAAGTCAATATTTGCAGCTCTTTTGAACGGTCTGTGGTGGTAGCAATGAACCTGTGCTGTCTATTTCTGTGCCGCAATCGACTGGGAGGAGCTGCAGTGGGGGGATTTCGATAAGTGTAACCCAGTACATACCTCAGCACTGAGGAAAGACACCTTTTCCTGCAACTCCTGGATAATGGCGTCCTTCTCCTCAATCACAAACCTTGAATTCTGAAGCTACAATGAGAAAGAAAAACAATTTTCGGGATGCTGAGACATCCATTCAACAGGGTAACAGAAAACAAAAATGACACCCTCCATATTCCCACCATTGCAAATAAGGCACCCTAGGCCACGGGCCTCTGTCCATCACACTGGGCTATGCATACTGTGCTAGTCTGAGGAGTTCCCTCTACAGCCAGTTCATCCTATCTATATTACTCCTTAAATACTAGCTTAATGTGCCCATACTGGCCTAACTGGCAGGCTAGGAATACCAGTTGGTACACCTGGCCTTTTCCAATCCATCTACAGTACAGCTAAAATCCATCATTCAACCGACAGCCAGTACAGGAAATGGGCCACCAAAACAGGTCAGAATTGCAGTGATATATGCATTGGCTCATCTTTTCTCCAGAATATCTCAACAAAAGTCAAGAAACGAAAATCAAATGGTCTGGAATAATTGCCCACAAGTGCGCTCAAGTCACCAATTAAGCTTCCAACATGACTTTGCACTCTGTGCATGCATTAAAGTGAAGAGACTGGAAGCATTGGGAGATGGGGATTTGCCAACGACCCTGCTATCACAAATGGGTCCCCTGCGGGCAGTAGTCTGGATACAAAGCATGGCCTTTCACCAGCCAGGTAACAGCTCTGGCCCTGTCAGCGTAGCATCTCTTACCCCCATCAAGTGGTCTGGTTGGGCTAGAAGAGCAAGAAGCATAAGAGAACAAACTGGACACTTACTTGCTCGATCATCTGCCGGACCTTCCGCTGCTGGCTTTTCAGCATGTCATCTAAGTGGTGGATTTTCTCACGCAAGGTCAATACTTCCTTTTCAAGCTGTACAGACCTATGTAGGAAATGAATAGCAATTGGAGTGTGGACTTCACATTTATACAGGCTGCAACAGTGAAGAGAGACATAAGGACCCTTCCTTTCATTAACTCATAAATGCCTGAAAGAACTCATCCCCGGCTTTCCCCACAGATACACAGATCACTGGAGAATCCAAAAGCTTAAGGCTTTCACAGACGAGAGGAATGCAAGCAACATGTTCCAACCTTCAAACGTTTACGTGGAAGAACTAGCTAGCACCACACCCATCACAGATTGGCCTTAATGACTCCTGCCTCACCCGACTTACTCAGGCGGCAACTCTCAAAACAACCAAGCGCTCTCATGAGCAATCTAATGTTCCGCCAATCCCGCCGATCTCAGCAGAACTTGCTTCCTTGTCAGCGCCAAAGTAATTAATTACCTGTCCTGCTGCGGGGCTTCCTTCAAAGCTCTTAGCTTCTCCAGCTCCTTTTCACCATCTTTCATTTTCTTCAACAAATCTTGGTGCTCCTGCAGGGATCACAAACCGCTGAATACACTTTTTGTGGATCAATAAGCAAAACTGACTTCTCAAATAAAGTAGTGGCCACCATTCAGAAATTAAAAAGAGTTGAATGCAATACATTCGGGGCTTTATTAGTTTCAATGCATTTTTGCAGAATTAGTGCTTGCCTTGAAAGCAAGATGACACGGAGCAACATGGGTTCGATCCCTGGGTCCGCGCTTAGAAACCTCTGGGTATTAAGCGCGTTATAAATAACCTATCATTATCTGGAATTTCTGTTAGCACACAAGGTATTTCTAAGCTCCAGGGCCCATTACAAGTAAACTGGTGCTAGGGCAGTAAAAAACACAATTCTGCGGCAAAACTTAATTACTGCGTCCAGTAAAAACATTACAGGATTTGGTCCTTTTAAAAAAAATGTAAAAATGCAAAAAAGGGCACCATCATCTGCGCATGCCCTCATGGGCACAGAGGAAAACCTAGCTTTTAAAGGTTCCTCACAACCCAAGATGTGTGTGATTGGTGGTGCTCCAGTCCAAAATATCTGCTTTGAGTAGGTGTTAATAAGCATTGACAAGCGTGTAAGGCACGGGGGAGGCGAGAGGCGACCAGTGACAAGGAGGATTTGGAGAAGGGTGGCTGGGTTAGAAGTGCGGTGTGGATGAGTGTGTGTTTATTTGGGTGTTCCCTGGACAATATTGGGAAGGGCGGTGTTTGTGAGAGACACATGCTTATGTCTTCCTAGTAGCGAGGTGCAGAGGTCTGGCCCTTGGTCATAATAATATCACAAGAGGTGTGTCTAAGGTGGTCGACAAATGTACGACAATAATATAAATTCAAAAACATTTTCTTTTTAGCCAATACAATGTGATTTCCCAAACAATCCGAGAGGCGGTCAACCAATTCCGGGCAACCCAGGTAATACGCATTCAGTCGCCATGTTCGGGGGGGGGGGGGATGTTCCTTGCAACCGCAGCTCCACCAGGAGGGACGAGTAGTCCGAGATGCCCCGGGGGAGCAAGTCTGCCGAGAGTATTCTAAAGAGGTCCGTGTGCGGGACAAGTAGGTAGTCAAGCCTGGAAAGAGAGCCATGGGCCCCGGAATGGAACGAATACCCTCTGGTTCCCGGAGGCAGTTCCCGCCATACATCACAGAGACCCAGGGCGGACACAAAGTTATACAGCTTCGTGGGAAGGTTTGGGTTGCGTTGTCTAAGGTGGGAGCGGTCTAAGGTGTTACACATGACATCATTGAAATCACCCCCCAGAAACCACTTGTCCGGTTGATGCCTGCCCATCAAGGTGGTCAGGCCATTGAGAAGTTCTTGCCCAAGTCCAGGTGGGGAGTAAATTGAGACAAACCCAAATGTCTCCCCCCAGAGTGTCCCCAGCACCATCACGTAGCGACCTCGAGGGTCTTGTTGTAATGCCTGCAAGACAAACGGGACCCTTTTATGTATAAGAATAAGGGTGCCCCTGGATCCCATGGTATATCCCGCATGGAAGGCAGTCCTGTAATTGGTTCGCAGAAAGGTGTGTTTCAGTGAGCAGGGCCATGTTGGGGGAGTGTCTAGAAAGTAGTTGCTTGGCCAGGCGTCTTTTGATCGTGCAACCCATCCCGTTCACGTTCCAGGTGAATACCCTAAGGGATCTGGGGCGCATAGTCATGGATGGGTGAGATTGGTCAAGTGGCATCTAATAGAAGTATTGAAGGGAGAGGCAAACAGCCCGCAGGGGTGTAGCCCCGGTGTGTGACAGTACGGTGCAAGATGGACAAAGATTGAAGTCTGAAGCACTGTGTGTGGTGTGGTCCCAACTGGCCAGGAACTCTACCGTCCCCTGAAAATTACCGGGGAGGGCCGATCCTGAGATAACAAGAAACTTCCCCCAACTAATCCCTCCCTCCCCCTCCCTATACTCCTCCCCAACTTGAAGTACCTGTCGCCCCAACATTGCTTACAATCAAAAAAGGTAGTGGGTCAGCTGTAACAGCCCTTGTTAACGATCAACTAAAGCAATCCCCCGCTTACCGCATTGTAAGTATATGAAAATGCCTTTGATGGCCCCAAGAGTCCGCTGCGGTGGTGACCACGAAGTGGGCACCCACTGACCAGGGGGTGCGGCCCTCAGCAGGATTCAAGGCAGAGGTCCGTCTCCCCCGTTCTCTGGCAGATCTGGCAGCGGTGGCCGATCCGGTCTGGGACGCTGTTCCGGTGGTGGTCTGGGGTTCCTATTTCTGTTGCCTAGAGGTGTGGACCAGTCCCCTTCAATGTGCTGCTCCGCCCAGCCCCACGCCTCCCCGGGATCATCAAAATGGACCGTCGTGCCTTTATGGTAAATTTTTTATTATGCAGGGAAGAGCAGGCCGTACTTGACTCCGAATGTTTGCAGTTGTTTCTTAAGCTTCACAAAGGATTGTCTCGCCTTCTGTACTTCCTTGGTGTAGTCTGGGAAAAAGGCCAGTCTAGATCCGTTGAATGTAGTCGTGCCCTTGGTTCTTGCAAGTTGTAAAAGTGCATCGCGATCGTTTAAGAACCGCGTGATCACGGTGCATTGGGGAGCACCGGGCAGTGGTCTACCTGCGGGCCTCCGATGTGCTTTCTCAATAGAGAAGAATTTTGAGAAGGATTGCAGGTCGAACAGGTCCGCTATTAGTCGTTCCAGAAAGAGTTCCATGTAGGGGCCTTCCTCTGTCTCAGGGATGCCAAGTATGCTGACGTTATTCCGCCCGGACCTTCCTTCGCCCTCCTCCACCCTAGCCTCCAGCGCCTTAAGTGTGGCCGAGACTCCATGGAGTTGTTGGCACAGTGTGTTTCCCGTCTTCTGTAGTCGCAATGCGCTGCTCTGCTTCCCCAGTGCGCGCGGATAGATTCTGGAGGTCATGTCTAAGGAGAGAGACATCTAAACTTATGCGGTCTATCTTCTGCTCCATGGAAGAGCAGGAGTCAGCAATGGCAGCCATGACGTCTTTAAGGGAAAGCGTATGTACGGCTTCCATCTCTTCAGAGTGCTACGATTGAGGATCAGCATGTTGTGATGAGGGCACTGTGTATTGTTCAATTCTATTCTGCATATTGGGCTTCTTCGTTTTTTCTTTGCCCATGGTCGCTTCTCGGTCCGGGAGTCGTGGCTTAATAGCAGTGTTCCTGCCGAGGGCCTCGATGGGTGCCCGCTGGATTGATCCCACCCCGGCCAAGCTGTGGCAGAACCATAAGGTTGTCCTGTTATTACTGCAGTGCCAGGCTTACCTCCCGTCTCGTTCGGTCTTGGAGGCACTAGGGACAGATCAGAGGGTCGGTGGGCTGACCGTGGGTAGTAATCACTTTCTTTAGGCACTCAGGCTACGCTTGGCCTGAAACACTGTCGATTGCGCAGCCCAGCGTGTATGGTTATGGCTCCCGCGCGTACGTGTGCAACCGCGGGGAGAGAGGCGGCGTGATCGGGGACCAAGCTCGTTGTTTGTAGAGGTGGCGTTGCACACCACCGCCGATTCAGCCCTTAGTGCACAATAACAGCTTCTTTTGTTCACTGCGTTCCCAGCGTGGGAAGCGTCTGCTGTTAAACCGGTCTTGGGGTCCCGACCCTCCTCGATGGGGGCCCTCATTGCGGGCAATGGTTCAATAATACTAAGCAGCATGTCCCGGGCAAGGCAGTTCACGGGTCGCGAGGCCCTTCAGGATCTGTGATTCTGCCCAAAGTGAAGCAGCTCTGGACTCCGGACCCCTCTACGCATCGAGGGAACCCAGCTCTCCCAAAGGGCCACCCCGCCGGGTTCACTGCGAACAGGGGTTGTTGTGGGCCAAAGGGGAGGACCCGGGAGCCGCTCGTGTTAAGTCCGGACTCCCCCTCGCAGATGTAGCAGGTGAGACCACCTGCACGGATCAGTTTGTGTCTCGGGGGGGAGGGGCGCCGAGGGCACTCACCCGCAGGGCCCTACCTCGGCCTCCTTGGTGTGGGGTGATACCAGCGCACGGCTCCTCAGGGTCGAGGCGAGCCAGCCCACTGCCTCCGCTGGTCGGCTTCGTCCAGGATCCAGTTCGCCGGGAGGTAGCCGCTCCAGGTCCGCGGGAGGGCACTCAACTTCTCCCGCACTCTTCTCTGTCTGGGCTCACGGCCCGGTGGCTTGTCGAGACAGCCCCAACACACACCAGAGACTCTGTTCCGTGCAGACCACCAGGGAGCTTAATGGAGGCTGCAACGGCACCACCCCGCGCACTTCGCGCCACTCACAGGATCGCTTTGCCTAGGCGGCATTTTTGAGAGTGCGCCAGACGGCCCCGCGTCCACCTTCGCCTCGGCGCAGCTCCGTTCCCAGCGTCTGATTTCTTTCGCCCCACGGTCCAGATAAGCACATTGGGATCCGCTGTGCACAGGGGTTATTTTTGCACACTGCAGTTGGCGATATCGGGCGATTTTATCAGGATTAGTGCGGCGGTCGCGGGAGCGACAGAGACCTACGTCTTCCTTGTGTTGCTAGCCACGCCCCTCTGTACCTGTGATTTTTAATATACTTTTAAAGGCATGCTCTGCATTCATCTAATGGAGAATGCATTCAACACTGTAGCTAATTTAAGTACACTGTAAATATTTTCCCGGAAATGTATTGCTAAGGTAACTTGCTAAAATATATTCTTAGTTCTTGGACGTATTTGGTTATGGTTTGGTATTTTTCCAACCCTCTATGGCTTTGATTGATTATCACATGCTCATTTGCATTACTTGTAATACTATGCCCTAGGGGATCTAAGTTAATGTGAAGTGTTGGTGTAGTTTATCCCTAAATATCTTTAGGGATGTTTATATTATTTTTCTGGTTAGTAAAAATATCTGGGTTCCAATCTTGCCTACCCCAATCTATAAGCATTGGGTGAGGATCCCCTGAACTAGTGCCTCCCACATATACTAGGGGAGGCTTGTCTTTGTGACACTGTTATTGATTGTGCAGGGAGGACTTACAGGTTTATTGCGGTTCCCTGGTCCCAGCCCCCTGTCCATTTATGTTGGGTGTCTACCTGTGTTAGCTCTAGATACTTCATTAATCTGCATGGAGAGAGATGGGGCAAGGTCCCACAGTATCCCCAAATTTCTCGCCTTTGAAGCAAAGGAAATTGGGAGAAGTAGTGGAGGGCTAGAGATATGGCGAGCAGTGTGTCCATCTAGTCTTGCAATGCCAGGGGAGGGAGCGCTGTTTACAAAGGGCCCATTTCAAGTTGCTTCTCGCTGTTTTGGGACATGTCCCAGTGATTGGCAATGTTACAGTTCACATTACCCCATGGTTTAGGAATTTTGTAAGCCGGGTGTGAATGCAGCCTCGAATCGCAATCCTTTCAAATATTAGGCGGCCTTCCAAAAATTGTGTGTCTCCAAATTCAAACTTTCTTGTGCTTCTTTCTGGGCAGTGAATCAGAAATCGATTCAGCCTTGAATCCCACACATTCCATTTATGTACTCAGCAGGTCTAGTCTTGGCCAGAGTAGCTAACACCATTCATGTACAAATCTGTATTATTTTAGGCAAAGGAAGGCAACTTCAGCTCACTGTATCTAATGCTTAAGTGCAACTTCAGGGCCTTGTGCAAGAGAACAGGTTACTGATCTATTATTGCTATTTACTTGGATGTGCATCATCAGCCTACTATGTAGCATGTCTGCCCGCATTATATAGCACTTGTACAGCTAAAACGGCACTGAGGGTACCTTTTTCACAGAGGTGAAAACAGGGCGGCTCCCTCCATGCCGTTTCCATGATCGCGAAAATGACCCCCAATGAGTCCAACTGTAACCTAAAAGCAACTGTTGAACACAGTTCCAAGTAATAAATCAGGTTTTGCGCACTCAAAGTTATTCAAAGTTCCCTGATAGGAAAACACCTGGCTCAATTCCGTACTTAAAGTGACGTAACAGCACTTTTTGTAATATCCCATGTAAAGAGGGGTAAACTACCAATCCTGGATGTCTAGGTTGAATCCAGACAGGAATCCTATAAACAGCTTCCACCACCAAAGGTAGGGCAAAGAAAGCTGAAAGATAGGACTAAATGGAGACCCGGGAGAAAGGTATGCTCCAAACCTCTCAGATCTCAGAATCCAATTTGTATGGACAACGGCTGTAGGTAGGTCTATGCCGTTGGGGACATATGCTTATGCTTTTGGTTGGGTGGGCTTCTTTTGACAAGCAGGACTTCTGGATTGAGCTTTTCAGTCACCGTCTTCAACTTAACACTTCCTAATATCACCAGGCTGCACTCAAGCTAAGGAAAATAAAGAAAGGTTCTGATTCCACCATGATGAAGAACCACCGGAAGTTACAGATATCAGCACACCGTTGTATCCAAGCTAAATTGGTGCTTTATAAATCCTATACATACATATAGATCGATGGAAGAACTCGGACTACAGTCAGGCTTCTATTCTTGGCAGAGACGAGCAACAGAACTCAGGTGTCAGCTCAGGTGTCCTAGTCCAACAGCAAGGGTACACCACAGGTTTAACAGCACCAGGATGCGCTAGATCCAAGCAGCAGGAACTGTCCTCACTCTGAATGTTGTGTCAGCTAACGAATTATCCAATTTGATTGAAAAAAAAAAAAAAAAAAAAAGAATCGATCGAATGGTACATTTGACCGATTTAGGCGAGTACCATTCGATCAATGCCAAAAATACTGAACATGTGGAGCAGGAGTTCTGGGGGTGTCGCCCGCTCAACATGTTCTGTATTTTGGAGCTTGGGGGGGGGGGTCCTAGGTTTTCCCCCGGGTTCCTTGACAATGGAAGCAGGCCACCCAAAAAAAAATAAAGAAAAAGGGACCCTGCAACATCAGATCCTACCTGCGTTAGAGGGACGGATCTGACATTGCAGGGGTGCACAGCAGAAGCGGTGGCGAGCAAACAGGTAAATAGGGGAGAGGGTTGGTGTAAGGCAACATTTAATTTGTTTAGCCGAAGTAAAAAGTGATTTGCAGCCAAAGTGACAATGGTCAATTTTGACAGTTATTTTACTTCGGTCAAACAACCCAAATCTGTCAGCTAAGGGCTCTCCTGAGCTCCACAAGGATGATCTCCTTGAGGCAGAAGATAGAACTGGTTAGGTGCACCGGTTTAAGGGAGGGAAGCCCCATGGAAGGTCTCTCCTGTCGATGAAAAAACAGAGCTTTGCCTTTGTTGGGTAAAATTTTGTAGAGTCCAACTGGTGTGGGACTTTACAAGATTTATCTGCTTGGCATTAGTGACCCAACCTTTAACATACGCTTGTACTACACAAGTCGGTAAAGTGGCTGAGCAGTCAGGCCCAATTTAGAAGGGGTACTGTGAGCTGTAGAGCCGTACAATGAAATCAGTTATCACAAGTATTCAAGTTAACACTTCCACCCTTAAAGTTAAAATTTCAGAATCAAGTTAGTCAAGCAGTAATAATGCAGGCGAGTACATTCTTTTTGTACTAATACATTTCCAGCATATGGAGTGACATCAGCTAAGGTCAGTAGTAGTACTTATGGTTCACCATACAAAAGTGTTAGAGCGGAACAGAACACTGTAGCACTGTAACAATCGTCTGTTCTCCCAGAGGGATGTTTGCAGTCTTTTATCCCAGCAATAATAGGGTGAAACAATTAAAACCTGTAAAGGAACAAGCACTGCCAAAGCAGTAGGCTTCGGAAGTGATGCCTTTAGGGAGCCAGGACAGCCAAGGTCAATAGGACAGTTTTAGTTCTGATGCAATCTTCTTAGAAAACGTTAAACAGTCTGTAGTTGAGTGAAGAAAAATCCAGGAGCTCAAGTGAGCCTACCTGATGTGCACAAGCTGTTAGGCCTGCACAAATGAATTGCAGTAAGTCAAAAAGATAGAAAGTAGTACTCCAAAGCGAGGAAGCACTAGATTCGGCTAAAGGTGGTTAAACCCAAAGCCGCACAGAACCTTAGAATTGAAGCAGATGTTGCATCCGACTTCCTTCTTGATGTAGCGATGCAGACCCTTGTTCCAAGACTTTGGTTGTGGTGACGAAAGGAAGGACATCTGGCAGGCTTCTGGGGCAGCACTCTCGAGAGGAACTCGGCAGAAATGGATTCCACTTGTTTCAGAATCTCTTTGTGGTTTTGGCGCCCTTTTCTCAGTGCCAATGAGTCCCCAGAAGTCCTCCCTCTTGTCCCCACGACTGAGGCAAAGGAACCTAGGATCTGCAGACCTACACAGGAACAGAAGCCAGCTGGAAGCAATTTTCTTCAAACCAAAGGTACTGTAAAACTAAGAGGACTTACCTCTTGTCGTGTAGCCTTTCTAGCTCTCAGTTGAGACTTGTCTTGGTTGCCCTTGCAGAGTTGCTTGCAGCTTTGCCCCTCACAAGCCAGCTTGTGGCCCTACAGTGATTTCTTTTTCTACAGACATTTCTAAAACATTGTGCAAGACTTTTCACCTACTTGCAAGAAGTGCTTCAGCTCACCTACACTTTTGCCTAACTAAAACTAACATTGGCTGTCCTGGCTCCCTAAAAGACTCTTCTTACCTCTGTCTTTGTTCTTTGCCTTTCCCCCAGGAAAGGGTGAATTTACTTTGCATTGGAGGGTTTTAAAAGTGCTTACCTGCTTAAGAATATTTGTTAACCATTGTTTTCTCCTTCTAAAGCCTTTCCTTTGACCTCCCAATCAGTATTTCTATAAACGTACCACTGATAAATCAATGTCAACAGTGTCCCAGTTATTAAGTCACCTGAGGGTGTAGGAAGTGTCTGTGTGCCATCCACAGTGGCTATCAACTGATTTAGTGAAACAGAGTGTGTATTTATTGAAGTATATTTTGTGTTATAGGATTGCTCCCTTCTAAAGAAGGCGTATTCAACTGACTGTTAAATAAATTAATGATTGTTTAATCAAGAAACTCTGTGTGTAGTGTTTATTTGAATAACTGTCATTGTGAAATTCTGTGTAACAACCTTACAGCTCACATTGACCCCTCTTGAGATAAACCTGGCTACTCAGTCACTCTACCAACTTGTATAGTACATGCTTATACCAAAGGTTGGGTTAACTATTGCCAAGAGGACAAGGCTGGTGCAGTCTCCCACAGGGTACTGCATACAATCTTGCCTAACATCCTGTATGACCACTTTCATCTACCTTGGCAGCCCTCCTATGGCCTTCTGGTACCTGTAGTTTCACACAGATGGGGATGGACCAGAGTTTCTCGGGGCAGCACCCATGTGGTGCCGGCCCCCCTCTGCAGATGGTCTCCCTTTTACAATATTACAGTTTTGTACTTCTTTCAGTTTGCCACTTTGTGACTTTCATTCAATACAGCCTGGTTATTATTAACTCTCCCCTCGATTTACCGGCTGTGATGAACTGCTTGGCTTTCCTCTTAACTGGAGTCAAGGTCGGTACCAGAGAGGCAGGAGTCTCCCTAGCTCAGGCTTATCGGTGTTGATACGCTCTGTGTACCGCTGACATCTGCTGCAACACACTTGGGCTATTGTCCTCGGTCTTACGATTCCTTCAGTGGAGGTATTGCGGGGTTTTGTCGAAAAGGGCAAGGCTGTGTCTCTCCTCATCAGCCTCTCGATATTTGCCGCCTTTCTCCTCCTCTTGAACTGCCGTGTCTGGAACGTTTGGCAGTTCTCAAGCCTCTTCAAGAATTTCATCAACATCTTTCAAATCAAACACTGCCATGTTCTACATAAACAAGCAGGCAGGTACACACTCTCAAAGTCTGTCGCCCAAAAAATATGGAAGTGGGCACTCAAGCAGAACATGTTCCTAACCTCTCAACACGTTCCAGGGGAACTCAATGCTCTGGCAGACACCTTAAGCAGGTACCCTCTACTGGAAGAACATGAGTGGAAACGCAACAGAAATATCCTAGATGGAATCCTCTCCCAATGGGTCGTTCCTCATTAGACTTGTTCACCATAAGCCAAAAAGCGCAATGCCCAGACTTCACGTCCAGATTTCCCCAACCAGGTTCCAGGGGGAACGTCCTATGGATCACTTGGTCAGGGAAATTTGCTTACGCTTTTCCTCCAATGCCACTCCTTAGCAGGATTGTGCACAAGATGCACCAGGAACAAGTGACTAATCCTGGTTGCTCCTATGGGGGCGAGACAACGTTGGTTTCCACATCTGCTCAAACTGGCAATGTGCCACCTATTCAACCTCCCGTACCCCTACAACATGCTAACACCACAAGGGAGCATCCCTTCACCTTCGCCCTCAATTTATGAACTTGACAGCCTGGCTCCTAAAGTCATAAATATCGGCCACTTAAATCTTCCAGAAAGGTGTATGGATATCCTAAAGGAAGCACAGAAACCCAACACCAGTCACTGCTATTTGAACAAGTGGAAGAGAATTGTGATATGGTGCAGGTCACAAACCCTAAACCCAATCGAATGTTCCCCAGCTAACATTCTACATGACATGCTTTAACCACTAGACTCCGGCGTAGTATTCAAATGCATCAAAGTACACCAGGCGGCTCTGTCAGCTTATACCACTTCACAAAACAAGGAGTCCTAGTGGAAAGTTCCTGTCATTAATGCATTCATGGAAGGGGTAAAGAGGCTAGACCCTCCCATCTCTAACCCTCCACCAGGTTGGGATCTTAATGTTGTGCTCTCCAAACTCATGGGTCTGCCCTTTGAGCCTATGCACAAGGTCAGCCTGAAACATTTGACTTACAAAACTGCATTCTTAGTAGCCATCACCTCTATAAGATGAGTCAGTGAGCTACATGTTTTATCCGCCAAGACCCTTTCTTAATAATCCACAAATTCAAAGTTGTCCTCAGAACACGTCCTACGTTTTCACTGAAGTTCATTTCAAAGTTCCATGTTAATCAATCCATAGAAATTCCCACCTTCTTTCAAAATCTATCTAACTCAGCTGAGAGAAGTCTCCGTACACTTGATGTATGGAAGGGCGGTTTTGTACTATGTGAACTAAACTAAACCCCTAAAGGAAAACAGACCAACTCTTTGTTTCCATAGCACCTGGGAGAGGGCAAGCACATATCAAAAAGCGCCACCTTCAAAAGGATAGTCAAGTGCATGCAGCTCTGCTATTCTGTATCCAAAAGAGTTTTACCTTTCACAGTACCGGAGCTACCTTAGCCTTCATTGCAAACGTCCCTCCAGGTGCCATTTGCAAAGTGCTACATGGAGTTCCATTCCTACTTTACTTGAGGGTTATCCTGAATGTATCATAGTAACAGATGTATTCGCACCTTGAAACAGTTGTGTATAGGCACGTTATAAATGCCATATCATACTGTTCCATGAATTTGTGTTCCACTATTCAGAAAAGTATCCTTGTAACAGGGTTGGTTTACTAAGCGAGTTCTTAACCGAGTGTCACTGCATGACTGACAGGGTCTACTACCCTTGAATTACTGGCTGTATTCAAAAAGTATATGTAACCTGGTTTTACTCCCCAAGAATAGCTGATTGAATTCTGAGTGTGTTATAGGTTTACCTACCCTTGAACTGCTGACTGATATTCTTAATAAGGTAAAACTTTGGGTTGTAGCCCTTAAGTATTGAGTTGTTTTTATAATTATGTTTATATACAATGTGATAGCACTTATTTACCAGGAGTCATCTTTGCTTACTTCTATTTAAATAAACCATGTATTTTGACAATGCATAGTGTTTCTCTGGACAATATGTATCCTACAATGTCTTTGTACCAAGCTACAGCCCTCTCTCCCTCCTAAAATGAGCCTGCCCGCTCTGTCTACGCTACCAAATGCTCAGGTGGTACAGCCTTATACTTAGAGTGGAGTTTTGTACGGTCTCAGTTGTATGGTTTTATGAAGCCCTTAGTTGGACTTCAGAAAAACTGTCCTAACATCTGCCTCTACCAATATTATCCCAATCCTCCTCTGTTGACACTGCTTTCACTGTTATTACCGACTCCTCCCGTTACTGCCCCTTATTCCCCCATTACTATCGGCTCCTACATTACCTTCTCGCACTCTCAGTTCCATCACTTCCTCATTGCTTTATGTATCTCTTTCCAACATTCTCCTACCGCCTAGCTCAACCTTCTCCAACAACCCACTCTAGCCGACTGGTGCTCCTTGGGTTTTATACTCTCTTCCCTGCTCCCTCTCTGGTTGGGACTATTAGTAAGGGTCTGCACCAGTGGTTTATAATGGGAGAGGGCTGAGAGAGGTTTTTGCTCATACGTATAGCAGGCCTGTTTAAGGCTTGGGACCGGATGAAGCCCATAACTGCACTGTCCGCTATCTTGGGTTCACATCCCTCCTCAAACCCCAGCATGTGGAGTAAGTGTTGAGAAAACACTTGGTAAGGTATCAAGAAACTGAATGTGTGGTGAAATTGTGAAAGAGAACACCGTCAGGAAGCAATGCTTTGGTAACTTCATTTCTTGTGTGAAACAATCTGCAGACGAAAATGCATGAGTTTGCAACATTGCCTCTGCAGGGCTCCATGGTTCACCGTACTGCCCTTTAAAGCTGTGAAATTACTTCTCCTGTTGCAGGCTTAGTTGTAGCATCATTGTAAGCCTCACTACCAATGCCAGTTGAACCAGACAGCCTCCAGTTAAAGTGGGGATGTATTTTACAGGTTTTAGACTGTCTGATTAAAGAGAGCTTCAGGCTCTCAATTGGGGAGGAAGTGCATGCATGTTGGTTGTGTGGCTGTCCACTGAGACACGCTGAGGATGAGGGTCTCCTCATAACTCCCCTTGGCATTCATCCACTGGCTCCCGGTACCCAGTCTGAGTCACTGCACTTGTGGTGCCTAGAGCCAGACAAGCTCCCCCATTACAGTACAGAAAATGTTTCTAGTGTATCTAGTCCCAGGTCTGCCTCTTATCTTGTACAGCAAAACTAATTTTGGTGGCCTCCTGGTGCTGTGTTCTGTAGCAGGGTAGGGAGAAGCATGTTCCAAAAACAGAAGTGTTGATGAATGCAGATCGTAAATGAACAAAAGGAAGGTGATGTAGTGTGAGTCAATAGTCTTTCATCAGCAAGACATGGAGTTGGTCCTAAACATATAGGAGACCCATAACTCAACACAGATCTGTACATATAAAAAATATATCCAATTTTATTACAAATATTCACACATAAGAATACCATAAAACCCTCAAAATAATGGATGAAACCACAATCGGGTACAAAAAGTAGAATGTACACAAAATTATACAATATAAATCTGCAGTATAATAAACTGGATTTTGTTAGCTTGGATATATTAATCACACTCTCTCACGCTGTACTGCGAGCACAACTCATACAAGATTCTGTCCTATCCAGACCCCGCAGCACTTTTTGCTGGTCTTCTGGACTTTTTTCTTTTAATCCCGAATGAGTGGAGTCTTGTTCCACTCATTCATTCTTATGGGATCTGTCTTTTGGAACTCTATTCTTTGTAAATCCACCTGTACTATGGAGTCTGGCTGCTCCATACCTCTTAAAAGGCATCTGTGTTTACTACTGAGGCACACAACTCCTTACGGGCAGTGTTGCTGGGGCCCCATTGGGTCCTTCTTTAAGAATCATTTTCCTATATCCTTTAGTCAACTACAGTTCTTAAGGATATAGATACTTTGTATCTGTAGCCAAACTTTTGTTGTCTGAGCGACTGGCACACACCACCTTCAGTGGAGTGCCAAAGGAGTACTTTTTAGTCACAGACAACCACCTAGTCAGGGCTGGTGGCAGTGGACGTGTTCACCTCACATGTTCCTCTTAAGATAAGCCCGACTGCTCTCCCACACTACCAAGGTCCTGAGCTAGTACAGACTGATACTAAGAGTTGTGATAGCTTACTAAAGTCTTACTGCCAGTATGACTTTAGGAAAACTCCCCAAAGACTTAAGGAAAAGGAAATCCCCTTACGTTATGTGATGGAAATGGAAGTTCAGCGGGTTCCTGTGAATGCTCAAACCCTTCCATTCATTTGTTGAGAGACGGAGTGCACACAGAACAAGCTTGATCCTGCACTCCATCAGAGGTTAGCAAGAGGAAGAATTTTTGGTATATTCAAAGTGAGGAAGCCAGTGAGAGCAACACAAGGGGTTGCATGTGGCCTGTAGAAGTCATATCAGACAGACCACTCAGGGATCAACAGAAAGACCTGGGTGGTGGATGGTGGAAACATATCACAAGCTAAAATACGATACACACAAGCGGATAGGTTTGCTCCTGATTAATGTCTGGCAGAATTTAGCTTTGATAAGACAGAAATGTGTACAGGTTGGGCTCACAGTACAGCATGAGAGTGTGATTAATATATCCAAGTTGACAACATCCAGTTTGTTATACTGTGGATTTATATTGCATCATTTTGTATACATTCTACTTTTGTACCAGATTATGGTTTGGTCGATTATTTTTAGTGTTTTATATTATTATTGTATGTGAAAATTTGTCATAAAATTGAGTATATTTTTTTTATGTACAAATCTGTTGAGTGGGGGGTCTTAGGACCAACTCCAGGTCTTGCTGATGACACACTAAATCACTTTCCTTTTGTTTATTTACTGTATTACCCACAAGGTAGGAAGGCTGTGATTCCCCCACCGTGGGGTTGTCCGAGCCACTGTGAGATTGGTGTGTGATGAATGCAGATCAGCATACATATTCTGTCGTCTGCAAGTTTCTATTTAGTTGTGGTAAGGACATTTAAAGCATGCACCCAAAAAGAGAGCCACAGGTGTAAGAATCATATTCAATTCATTACTAACAAGTTCTACCATGGGAGCAAACCTGGTTAGCGGTGGCTGGAGGGAAGGGTGTGAATATTGGTAGGAGAGGTGTAGCATTTGCCTAGTGTTGTTCGAGCAAGGGTGGGCGTTACTAGCAGGCAAAAAGCTGCAGTTTGTGGCTGGGAGAACGATAATATATGGTGGCAGTAAAAATGGTGAGCAGCTTAACGCTGCAGACAGAAGCCTACACAAGCCAAAAGATTCATGTTACATAATAAACATAGTTCTTAATTATACATTTAGATATGCAGGTGAAGCTGCCACAGGATGTACATTTATAGCCTGGGGACGGAGAGATGTGTCAGTGAGAGAAGTGGAATGGGCGGGGCGGGAAGGTGATGCAACCCTTCAACCGAACCAGCTGGAAACAGGTTTTGTAAGTTGTTTTGTTAGAGAGCTGTAAATGGAGTGATTGTTAACCCTTTTGTTTCAGGACAGCTACAAATGAAAAGCATTTAAAACCTCGGATTTCCCCTTTTGTTTCAGGACGGCTCTCAGCCTCTGCTGCCCCTCCTTACAGTCATTTTTTCTGAAGTCCAACTAAGGGCTTAGTAAAACCCTTCAACTGAAACAGTACACGACTCCACTCTTAGTAGAAGGCTGTACCACCTGAGTATATGGTAGCATAGTCAGAGCAGCCATGCTGATTTTAGGAGGGAGAGAGGACTGTAGGAAAGTACACTGAACCTGTGGCATACCAGGGATTCAATAGAAACACTGACAACCAGAAGTATTATAAAAAATAAAGGTTTATAATAAATACAAACAGGCCAATTTAAGTCTTGGGATAAGTACTGGTCATAGAGTCATAAACACATCATAAAACAATACTTGAAGGTACACAGAGCAAAGCTTAAACCTTCTTTAGAATACCCAACAGTAATTGTAGAGAAGTCAAACCTTATCATACACATTTAGTATAGGCCACACCTATTCATGGGGAGTACAAACCATATGTTACTTTCTGATTACTTTGCAGTAAGTTAAGGGTAGTAGGCCCTGTCAGTTATGCAGCGACTCTCAACTAAGAAATCACATAGTAAACCAACTTACAAGTATACTTTCTGAATAGTGGACCTCTCATTCAAGGAACAGTAGAAACCTATAACTATTATTCAGGATAACACACAGTTATACAAGGTGAGTAAGACCCTTTTGTGTAATATATAATAATTACAGTCGCTTTTCATATCAATGGCAATGCCAACAGCATTACTTTTGGGGAAGAGTCACAACATTCACGCGCCAGTAAAATAACCTTATATATACTTTTCAGAATGGCACAACACACATTGAAGGTAAGTAAGAACTTTTGTCACCGTCCACCCTCATTACCAACCAACTCTTTCACAAGTAAGTACACTTGTTATTCTTTTCCAGACAGAATCCTTTACTTATCGAGTCCTTCCCTATTATATTGCCCGAGTTCACTCAGGGCCAGAAGAGGGACCTAGTCGCCTAGGAGCCAGCCGTCGGCAGGGTGAGATAAGCTTCTGTTGCAGGCAAAAGTCAGCGTTCCCGTGGAAGTCTGTTCAACAAGTAAGTAGTTCACTTTAAAGTTAGTTAGGGTCCAGGGACTTCAGAGAAGACGCCCCAGGAGGATTCCAGCAGGGGCCTGGATGCACTGGATGAGAGGACTCCAAATCATAGGAACACTCCAAAGATTTACAGAAATCACACAGGCTCAAGGTAAGTAAATACCCCAGCCAACACAGTACCTTAGCATGGAGGAAGAGGTCCAGCAAGAAGACTTTGCGATCTGCAGGCAAAAACCCGGTCGTTTAATTTCTTTATCATGAAGACAGAAGACAGGACACTGGAAGGGCTTTTGCAGCAGGGATCATAGGAACGCTCTAGGCAAGAAAATCTTTGCATGGTTTACTCAGCACAGAAGAGGTTGCAACAGGATAAACTTTAGTATCTGCAGCCAAAAAAAACCAAAAAAAAAAAAACACAGTTTTGAATTACTTTATCATGAAGACAGACGACAGGCCCCTGGAAGGGCTTTTGCAGCAGGGATCAACAGGGAAGGCTCCAGGAAAGAGTTTCCTCATGGCTGGATGGGTCTCTGTGGTTTTGGTGCCCGTATCAAAAGCCAGAAGACTGATTAATACCTGATTGGATTCTCGTTGTTTGTAAGGCCCAGCACTCTGGTGAGGGGACTTTCCGGACTTCATTCCGTCTCTGGGGGTACAGCAGGATGCCACAAAAGTTTTAGCACAATTCAGAAGAACATGCACCGCCCTATGGTTTGAGGTTCCAGATTTTTGGAGTATTGCAGCCCCGCAAGGTCACAGCATGACCTGGGATGACCTAAAATGCAAGTCTTCTTGAGTTAAGTGGATCTCACTAGTCTCTAGGTTGGGATTGTTGTTTTCTGAGTCCTCAGGTCGATTGGAAGGAAGGGCTACAGCAGGCTCTGGTTACACAGCAGGCTCTGTCTCAGTCGGGTTTTCTCCATCTTCCTCTTCAGATTCAGCTCCAGTGGTCGACTCCCTCTTCAGCTTCCAGGATCGGACCTTTATGCAGAAACCCAGCCAATCAAACAGACTTCTGTTCTCCTCACGTTCTTCTTCTTCTTTCAGTTCAATGACTGAAAGAAGCAGAACGTGAGGAGAATGAAACTCCTGGGACGAGGTACGGGATTATACCCAGTGATTGGATTTCACTAAATTAGTATATGTCCGGCTGTTAAGAAGGCCATGGGCCGAAAAATGTGTCGCTAACAGACACTACTCATGATTAATAAACAAACTCAGTCTCAACTGGTGCAAATTGTGTTGTGGCATTAGTATTCTGTGCAAATCGGAGGCGGGGGGAGCTTTCTTTGCCCATACGCACTGCGACAGTGAGCACCAGTCCTTAACTACTTTGAATATAGGATATCTGCCGCACAAGCAACCCCTGGAACCAACCCACAACCTAGTTCACTAATCAAACAGACTTGCAACATTCAAACTTGGTGGGTTGGCAGTCCTTTCAGGATAGCCAGCCTTCCAGTTTTAACTGGATTCTCGCAGGCAGCCCGGAAGACAAAGAGCTGCAGATTAACTCCTGCCTCGCTTCCTGCCTTCACAGACACTCTGGAGCCTGGGCAGGCTTGACCGAGGTCTCCCGCTGTAGGGGAGAATTCTGTTATAGGCTAATTTCCCAAACCTAGCGAGTCCCCCAGCAGCTTTGCTGGATTTTTGGGGTTTGTTCTTTTCTCCTGCTAAGAGTGAGACTCTTTTCCTCCCACTCTTAGGCATGATTTGAGGTATGTCTTTGACTTATTGTGCGCTTATGGGCTACGGGGTCTTTTACTCCCTAGGGTATCATCTGTTTTAGTGTATGTGTTACACAGCACCCTCAGTACAGTAACACAGGGGTGTCATAGTGACCCCCAAACATAGACTCCATGCCCTGGGACTGACTACTGTCTCCCAGGGCATGTAAAGTCACCATTGGCTTTACTAGTCCAAAATTGTGAACAGAACTAGTACAAACCATCATATTGTGGAAGTACTGGAAGGGGTTAATTCGATTGCCACTGGGTCTGTTTCCAAGGGGGCACTGTCCAGTCCCCCCCTTGTCGAGTTTCTGGCTGGTGGCAGTGGTTACCACGCAAAATATTCCACCAGAATATTTCCTATGGGATTTTCCAATTGGTTTTAAACGCACCATTTTTTTGGTGCAATGTTAAAGATACCGCTGGTTTATTTATTTAATATAAAATCACCGGTTGGGTCTTTTCGCTAGAACTCTTTTCCAAAATGGCGTTTGTGTCCATCTCTGTAACTCCAACCAAGGTCGGGCCCTTTGTTCCACTTTTTGGCGGTCTTCTCCACAGAAGCCCTCCAACTGGTGCCACTCTGTTTGGGTTCCACAGGATGTGTGGGTGGGGGAATTGGCACCCTGGACTATGTTGCCTTAACAACTCGAGTCGCACTCTGTTCTGATTGGCCCAGTGGTGAGCCGCCCGGCTCACCACTTAGCATGTATGAGTGACAGCTAGGCTGTTGAATGGGGGTTTTTCTGCATAAAAGCAGGGCTTTTGGGACTGGAACTTCAGAAGTCGCCACAGGACCTAAGAAATCCGAAGAGGGGAGAAGCTGAGCCATCTGCAACGACGCCACTGGTGGAGCCCTGCTGCAACAACCTCACCACTTTCCTGACGACAAGAGAAGATCTTCTGCTCTAAGAGTCTTCTGCCTTGGAGCTGGTGGGGACAACCAGTTTGCCATTCGCCTTCCAGGACGTCCCTTGGTCAAATCGCCCGTGCCAAGCACCCAGGCGGCCGGATAGCCAAGCTTCACCACTGTGACCGCGAATAAAAGGAACACACCTTTTAACCGAACAAACTCTGCGGCTGGTCTCTTCCCTGGGCAGTGCAACGACTCCAAGTTTCCTCCTCGACGAGATCTTCTCTTCCCCTGGTCGAACCCATGAACTGCACCCGCTGCCAGGAACAATTGCCCCCGCTGGAGCTTCCTCAATCTGCGTTCCGCCTGGCCTCCCTTTCTGCGGATTGCTAACGGTGACCCTTAAATCCTGGGCTTTCCAACTGGGTTGGCCCCCAGACCTTCTAACTTTACCTTTCGCATCAAACTAACCTCTTTTGAACATTTGTGTAAAGACTTGAGTGCTTTTTAAACTGTGTGATCTTGGGCATATTTCGCCTTGCTCCATTTAAAGTGGGCCTGGCCTGTGAACGTTGGCTCTACAGTAGACTCTGCCTTCACTAACTTGCTGTGGTCTTAGAAAAGTGTTGCGAACTGTTTTATTTTCATGACCTGCCTTTTTCTCTCCCTTTAACTTAATTATTGGCGTGCCATCTAGGTTACGCGCTCACATCCGTTTTGACAAATAGTGATGTTTTGACCTAGACTTTTCTAATAATTAAGGGAGGTGTGTATACTTTATCTGACTGAGTTTGAACTAGCTTTGATTTATAGTGTATTTCCTAAAGTGTGTTTTAAATAAATAATTATATACTTTTGATACCAAGCTCTGGTCAGTGTTTGCTTGCTTTACTGTGTTTTTAGCCCTATTGTGTATCCTTTGTATACTGCCTTACTCATCTTGAAAGCAATCTGACTGCTCAGCTACCAGGTAAATCTGGGAGGTGCGGACTGCTACCAATTGGGTTTACTGCTTACTCCTTGGTAAAATGAGCACTCATGCGAACATGTGGAAACAGCCTGCGGTAAAGGTGTGCAGAATTAGTAAAAAAGTTCACTGCCACCAGCCATTAAAGGTAAGCTTGTCCCTGTAACAGAAATGTTAGTTAAAAGTAGAGAGGGGATACACTATCTCCCCAGCGCTCCACATAAGGTGGGTGTGCTGGTTTCACCTAACAAAATGTAAAAGGACTCCAAAAGCTCCTTTCTACCCTTGGGAACTGTAGTTCTCACAAGGTTATCCACAGAAAATTAAAGGGGAGCCCAAGGGCAACTCTGCAACAATAAAAAGGTATATACCAAAGGTTGCGAAAGTGGAAACAATTAAAAAGCACTATGGAGAGTCTTAGAAATGATTCTGAGAGTGTGGAAAAAGATACCCACTCACTGAGGAATAGGGAAAAAGAATCCACCAGTAAAGCAAAGGTTCTGGGGTTGAAACAGGTCAGGAAGATATATCATCACTATGAAAATATTACCCAACAGTAGAAACATGTATCTGAATGCCCAATAACATAAAACAACCAATGGAATGCAGTGGTTTGCTGACAGACTGCAACTGGCCTTTAACAAGCCAGGCTGATGCTTGCTACTTAATAAACTACACAATTCATAGTTCAAATTATAATGTGTGTCTGGGGATAAGATTGGTAACTCACTACCACAACTCCACCAACCCTGATCAGTTACAATATACTACCTATTGCCACATTCTTTATGGGAGGAGGGACGAGTTCCTCTATCATTTTACTCACTTTCTCCATCCCATACATTAGCCGCTGCAGCTCCTCCACCTCCCCTTCCTTCTGAGCCAGCCCATCTTCTGCCTTCTTCAGAGAAGCATTGGTATGCTCAACCTCCTTTTGATAGTGGTTGAGGGTCACCTGAAAAAACAAAGGGGTTACCAAATTCGCCCTTGAAGTAGTGCAGGGTTATCACAAACCGAGAAGCCAAACACGTAGCAAAGCCTCATTTCAATCTGAAAAGTGCGCTGATCCTCTGCGACATTACTCTCCGTCATAACCAGAAGGCCTGCCTTAAAAGTTAGTGATGCTTTGGAGGAGTCACAGGCAACACAAAGCAAATACAGCATGGACAGTAGCTTTGCCTTTTTATAATGCCACTTGCAATCAGTTAAGTCAACCTACAGTCATCCTATTGACAGCTCCAAATACCTAGATACTCTCATATGGTGCAGCTACACGTGGCTCGCTACAGCCAACAAATTCCCAAATATTCTTTCCCATTTTCAGCCACCTACGCAGAGGTACTCCCCATTACATTACAGACAGCACACACTTTCCCCTCAGTCAGAAACATACCTCCTCAAAGCTACATATCCATTCCCTCTCGACTATTTATTATAGAAGGTCCTTGACTCTCACTGGGAACATTTCCAACAGGACTACAGGCCCCTGAACACTTTACACAACAGAAACGCCTCCAGTCATGTCTCGGAAGGTAGCACGCCTTCCACAAATGCACATGACCTCATTCAGTATAAAAGCCCCCACTGGACTGTATGTTCCTGAACGCACTCACTCAGTACAGCTGTTCCAATAGTACTACATGCGCCAAAATACATTCTGACTCATGGAGTACAGGTACCCCCGCCCCTCCTCCCAAGAGGCTACATAACCAAAAGGTGCATGCTTCCTCACTTAGGGCAGACACCCAACAGGACTGTAAACCACAGAATGTGCTCTGCTTCACTAGAGAAGAATCCAGGAAGCACAGTGCTCAACTGAGTAATGAGGACCAAACCGCAAGCCACTTCCCTACCTCATTAAAAGTGCCAGCATAGAACTCCACATCCTGTAATACTGTCTCACTCAGAGGTCCCCACAAAACTGCATGCCCATAAATACAGACAGAATGGTCAATCACGGCTCGTTTAATAATCAATCTCTCAGTCTGCCCACATCTCGCAGACTACATTGCAACACTACATTTATTGGCATAGAGGGCATGATGGTGAGGCCCAATTCAATTACTCTGGTTTTAGACGCAGCTGCATCAGCATCCACACAAGAACCTCTAGTTGGAATTCCGAAAAGCACCCCTTTCATCAGAAGCATTGAAGACTCTACGAAAATACGTTCTCTTGGTCTTCCAAACCCTATCCTTATACTTAACTGCATGAACTACTGGAAGCAGAAAGACCAACAATAAAGCCGTCTCGCAGCTCTCACTTTTAATGGGACATTGTAGGTTCACAGTACTAATTGGTGTGGGAGTTCTTGGATTCCCTTGTCTCTCCAATAATATAGAACTCCCACATAGCCACCCTAAAAGCTCCAGGCTAGATAATTAATCTTTTTTTTTTTTTTTTTGCAATACCTTTCCCCGCTAAATCGCTCCTCCGTTCCCCCTTGGCTCTTCCGAGTCCATACACGGTCACCTCTAGACAGTGAAAATTGATTCTAGTCTACTTCAGAGATTGCACTTACAATACTTTCCTCAACTCCTCAAGTTCTCTCCTGAAAAAGAAATATCTGTTACAAAGCCTTCAGCTCTAAATCTTTTATTAGGGAATATTTACAATTTGGGGTCCAAAGGAGTCTGAACTTTCCTCTCAATCGCTAGTATGCTTCCTCATCTGCACCTCTTCTTTTCCTACTCCACAGATGTTTCTCCTCCTTCCTGCTCCGACTCCTACTTACATCTGCTCTCCACCACTTACTCTTTCCCCAACATGGTCTCAGCCCTCCATCTGTGATGTCACTCATCTCCCACACTCTGGCATTTCTCTAGCAACCTCCTCCTTCCAATTCTCCAATTGTTTCCTCCTCCCATCCTGCTATTCACAGCTTTCATCCTGCACATCCAACTTCTCCAACCTCCTCTTCTTCGCCACCTCTTTCTACCTTTAAATGCTACTCCTCCAACGTCTACCATGCCTCCAACTTCTTTGTTCCCAGACTATACTTTGCAGAATCCAGTAGCTTCATCTTTGATTTGAGCCACTTAAGTGATCTTGGAAGCCAAATTAATCCCAGCAGGGCAAGAGCAGAGAGTTTTTTAACAAGAACATTGTGCTTTGAAGTGCCAGGTTGTCAATATTTTAATTAGTGACTCAGACCATGCTAAACCCGCCCAACCTTTTGTGATCCAGACATTCACACAGTGCTTTCTTGAATTGGCCACACTCAGACCCCCGGATTGGCAGTCACAGAATTCCAACTTTTATCCTCCACAGGCTAAGACCTGGATAGCCCTGGCTGGGGCAAAATACACTAGAGAAGCTCAGACACCATGGGATTGTTATGGTGGCGAGTAGGCACAGCATAAAAGCTTCCCAACATAATGTATGAGGTCAAAGGTCCTAAATTACAACAATGGCAACAGGCACTTGTGGTTTTTGTATTTTTCCCGATGGGTTACTCGATTTTCTCTGATGAATCCTAATTTGTGTCCTTAGCATGGGCATCATGTGATTGAAGTGCCCCTGAAGGACCCTAACACTCTGAGGGACAAGGTAAAACCAGTTTTTGTACTGTATGTCACCAACCAGTAGGACAACCCTGAGAGTTGCATGAAAAACAGAGTACCGGCTTAGTATGCCTATGTGTTGGAGAATGTGAAACTCAGGAGGACATGAAGAGGGTTTCCTTCACCAGACACAACTGCTAGCAGTTGGGCAAGAAAAATAGCACTGCATGGACAAAATGGGGGATACGCATGTAGCAATATATGAGGATTTCCTGACTAATCCCTGTTGCTGTGTGCCCTCAGAATCTATTCAGAAGTGACTAGTGTGAAAGAGTGTCTGGAGTTTTGATGGGGAATACACATCCCCAATCCAAGGCCCAGAAACAGACCTGAAAGGTTTGAATATGGAAGCCCACAGTGATTGCTTGCCAGTGGAATGTTTGAGAATGAATTTCCCCCAGAGGTTAAAATTACTCCGAGAGAGAGGGTGCACACCAGGACTTTGTTCAGTAATGGAACAAGTGCCTAAAGCACTGAGAGGACACCTTTGGCCATCAGAAGCCAGGGCCTTTGCACAAGGAAAGAAACATGCATCAGTGCATTGTTCGTTCCCGTGATTCAGGGCTCCCAAAAAAGTCACATGCTCTAACAACTCGCAGACCTCAGAGAGCCTGCAGTGAGTTTCCCTGCTCGGAAACCAAGACACTGAGATGAGCACAGAGAAACGAGAGCACTGCTAACCAGACAGATCAACAGATCTATGGTTAGTACGCTGATCAGATTACAACCTTGCTACAAGTGATAACCTCCAAAGGCACATCTTCAGTCATCGCTGGATAACTTCTGCCGGTCCGCTCATTGGAACTGCTGTTTTCTTTCGACAGAATAGGTCCCAACACTCCCAGGCAGCAGGCTCCTTTTCTCCGTTCTTCAGCCTTCTTGGGTAGCCCTTGAGCTTCCCACAGCATCCAAGGACCCTCATCATCACTGGAGTTGCCACCCAAACCGTAAACAGCTGCTCTACATTAACCCGAGTCATCCAGAAGGCCAGAAACTGACGAAATAGTTAAGAAACTGCCAGCATTTTCTGACTGTAATGTTCATATCTTTAACATTGAGCCATGTGCTAACATTGAGACCGGTATCCCAGTCCTCCAATCCGATGTGGGCTTTGCTTCCCTGTAGAAATAGGTTTTATGGTACAGGAGAGGATGTGTGCTGCGAGCTAAAAGGGTACACATGTGGGCGCTTTGGACTAAAAGTAAATCTAGACCTCCCACCGTGTGTGCAAGTTCATTATTCCAAGCAATAGCTTAATCTACTGTACTTCTTCACCCCACGTGCCTCTGGGGAAGAATTCCACTGCTGCTCGGCCACAGGTACTCTCACTGACCCGAAGACATTTGGGAGTTAAAGTTAGCTTGCTTAAACCTGGGTGGCATTGAACACAGGCACCCAGAGATAATTTCTGATAGCACTAGTGTCTAGCATTAAGTAACTGATTTTGTTTATATACACAATCATTTTGTCCTTTTTCCAGTTACTGTAACTCTAACTGGCAGATACTAATGCCCTCTTGAACCAGACCTAAAAAGGCTCTTATAAAGTTGAGCAATGACGTAAAATCTAGGCAAAAGACACCACAAAGAAGTCCGGCTTGTATCGAGACAAGTAGCAAATTCGAATAACAAACATTTTCTAATCAGATCATCAGCTTTTGAGATCTTGTAGAGTTTTCTTTTTGCTAAATGTCAGTTCACTTTAGTATAGTTTTTTGTAAACTGGCGAGCATGATTGTACTGATGCTGACAGTGATAGCAGCTACACAACGCTCAACAAGTGTGATTTTACAGAAAGTACTAACCTCAAAGGCCTTCTTGTCCGATTGGTGCCTCTTTTCGGACTCCTGTAATTTCAAAAACAGCTTCCTCGCCGTTTCACGAATGTTTTCAATGTCTTCTTTGGGGGAGTCATCCTGAAAGTTCAGTAAAACAGCACAGATTAGAGGAAAGCAGCGCCTCCGTTTAACACTTTTTTTTTTTTTTTTTTTTTTTTAACAGGTGCACGTTTGAATGCTTTCCCATCAGTAACAAATGGCAGTAGGAAAGATAGAGCTTGTACGCTTCTCAAGAGGAATCTTTTCTTTCCGTAAGCATCTTAGGTTTACATAGAGTGGCTAAACGGGTACTTTTTGCCAACATGTCTTGATTTTCTGGACTGTGCACACAAAGGCCCACTTGTGAGGCTGAACAGCGACATCACTACCAGCCAGAACTTCCCACGCATGTTTCTTGGTTTACCTGCTCTGCTAGCGTCTTCCCATTCCACTGATTGGCATGCGGTCTCACACCATTTGTCTTTTCCAATAGTACCTGTAGCCATAAAAATGTAACATTCAGAATGATTCACAGGGTGGAAAGTAGATGCAGAATAATAAAAAGAGGGCAGTTATTCAGCTTTAGGAACTGGGACCAGAT
Source organism: Ambystoma mexicanum (assembly GCF_040938575.1). Taxonomy (NCBI): domain Eukaryota; kingdom Metazoa; phylum Chordata; class Amphibia; order Caudata; family Ambystomatidae; genus Ambystoma; species Ambystoma mexicanum. The sequence continues at coordinate 750,690,916 of NC_090921.1, read as the reverse complement.
GTGGAGGTCTGAAAACTGGAGTTTCACCAGCAGTCATCCTTCCAAGAAGCCCAGATTACAGAGGAATTCTCATTTATTGATACCCTCCATGAAGGAGAGCTCTCTTATCGACTGCATCCAAGCAGGCAGGGATCATAGTACTTTAAAACGTTGCAGGAATACGTCAGCCACGGTATGGTTTTATTACTCAAAATAATCCAACACTGGACCTGGATGTCACCCCATATTATCAATATTATAGTACTGCTGATCTCAAAGTGCAACAAACAAATGACTCGAGGTTCAGCTAAGACTGCTCTGAAGCTTGTGAGCGAGGCATGGTATAACAACTAGACACTGACGCCAGAGCTGCAAGTTTGAAAACCTTTAGTGATGGTTTAAAGGGGGTTGGAAAACTCCTATCTTGAGCTATCAGTAAAATGGGAGTATTCTCGACCATCAAACAAAATGTAAATACAGTCCTAGTCAGTCCCTAGTCAAAATAAAATAGCCTAAACTAATAAAACTAAAATGCCTGCCCTCTTTCTAATACAATAACTGTGTAATGCAAAAAGGAAAATCAGTGTTCAAAAGAAATGTCTGTAAGACTGAGCAAACTCCCTTGCACATGTTTTGTAGCACGGGGTAAGGTGGCACACTTGGCCCTTGCGACACGCTCTGGCTTCAGACACAAGGATGCAGTTTGTTTCGTGGACCAGGGCCCACTTGCCTTCCACGAAAAGTCACTAGTTTATCCACTGGACCCCTCAGCTTTTTCTTACTCCAGTCCAAGTCACCTTTTAGCTTGCAATACAGTTCAACAAAAGTTTGTTTCCTTCTGGTTACCACAATTCAGTACAGGTTTCCCTCTGCCAGGCCCAAACCTTTCAATCACAATTTATAGGGGTTCCCTTCCCCAGGCTTCAATCACACTTTCATAGGCTTCCCTGCGTGGGGCACAAGCCTCATTTTACTTTGCTTCTGCTGTCGAAGGCTTTCGAAACTGCAAGGCTTTTGCTCTTACCTCGGCATGACCACTTTGACTTTCTTTCCTCAAACGTCCCTTTTTTTCTCCTACACCAAGGCCTCTTGGTAAATGTAGTTTCGAGCTTAGTACTCATTTCAAAAGTTCAAATATATCTCTCACATCCAGGTTTCCCTCTGCTGGGATCAAACCGAACAACAATTCAAATCTTGCATCTCAGTTTCTCTCTCTTCCGGTCGCTTTTACAGCATCAGATATTCCACAGAGACTTTCTATTGGGCAATCTCCTTTTGCCGGACCACTCGTTACTTTGTATCTTTAATTTACAGTTATTTAGAATGTTTTATTTTCTCTCACCTCTTATCAGCCCACGCGCAACCTTCATTTGTCAGGTACTGTTGCCATCAAGTTTCATTTAACACAGACCAGACTTTCAATGCTTTCATCAACTCTCCGGCTGTGTTAATTAATTTGCTTCTTTCACGACTGTGATCCTGAAGTCAAGGCTGAAACAACAACTGCCACGGCACCTCCCCAACTCTGCCGTTCAAACAAGAGGGTGGCTGATATCCTTGAAACACAAACTAAGTTTGTCTCTTCTCTCTAGCTGGGCTGCCTTGCGCAACCTTCAAGGCCTTTCGGGGGTAACGTATCTCTCGACGGAGTGTCCAAGGTTTCTCCGTACCTCAGTTCCATCGCTCGACCTGTTGCTCTGCTCCACCTGGTTCGCAGTTACCCAGGGAGAACTGCTCCTTCTCGTGCACCGCCTTGTTCAGACTGTGTCTCAGTGTTCCACCTTTTAACCATGTGGGGAGAGCTAGTAGGTACCAGCTGTATGTAATTAAGGTCAAGTGCCTGACCCTGCCTGATCTTATTAGTGGGCCATGTCCAATGCATTGCACGGGTGGTACTCCTTTCAGCCTCAGATCTCTTCTTCCTCGGCTCAGTATTTGTGTAGGAAAGAGGGGGATCTGGGTGGCTGGAATATCCTATAAAATAGGAAGGGACATGGGTATTTGGAAAGGGGGAATACCATGTCTGGCCATTGGGTGTTCATCCCACTCCCTGAAGACCCCTAACCCAGATGATCCTTCCGCACTTGTCCTCCCCCAGGGCCTGGATCCAAAAGGTGATGCCCGTGCTCTGGCCACCCATGTAAGGGATCCCCAGGGTTTAGGCAGTGAAGCACCCTCTGGTTTTTCACAATCTACACAACATTTTAAGAGTGGTACTGTCCAAATTGTTCACAGACTGAACATAACTGGAGAAGACCCTAGATTCCACAGAACGTGCAGGCCCTAGGCCAAGCCACTATAAATGCTTCATCGTGCACTGCCTTTCATTGCCCTGTGGCTTGCAGTTTGTCGTTTGCAGTTGCATAATTAAAATTACTTGTGTTTGCGCTCACACCTTGTACACATAACCTAGCAGTGAACTTTGTATCAAAAGTTGGAAGGGCGTGGCCCAAGTAGATAACGGCATAGTCCCAAAGCGGGGAAGAAGTAGAGTGCATCGGTCAACGGGGAGAGAGTGCTAATTTGACTACAGCCCAGTTTATCCACGGACCAAGCTGATAGACTGTGGCTCATGCAAATCTGTGATATTTGCACTTTTCCCCAACATCACAGACCGCTTTGATAAAAATGGAAGCCATTATATATATATGGGTTTTAAAGAATATCAGTACTACTTGGTAATACCTACGTTTATGTGCAATTGTGAGAGGGTGTGTTTATTGCTAAGTGTTTGGATTTTATTGTATGTCAGATTAATTGTGCTTATTTGCTACATAATTTTTATAATTATGCTAAAGTAAAAAAACAAATTCGGAAGACTGAATGTTATCTTGGAAATATGTGTTCCATTTTCTTTTATAATAATGTGTACGGTTTTGTAAACCAAATCATAATTTTAAAAAAATCACAACAAAAAAAGAAATTGACTACATTACAGATATTCTATTGCATGCCTCTTAAAACAGCCAAGCAGTAAAGGGTATGCCATGGGACTATGTGTCCAACAGAACCATCCAAATGCCCCCTGATTCACAGAATAGCAGGGTAGCTCCCTACATCACATTGATAACTAGGCAGCAAAAGCATGTTATGGTGAAACCAATGTAAAGGCTGCTCGTTTTGTATGAAACATTATTCCTTGATTTACTCGTTTTTTTTTAGCGTGTCACTTGATTATGATGTTTCTGTGATGATAGCAGGGAATCGGCACAGACAGCAAAGGCGGGTACAATGTCAAGTGTCACAAACAAAGCCACTAAGATTTGACCGAGATGCTAACCAGCCAGAGAATAACAGCCCCCATACCCCACTGCCACCAACTCGTCTAGCTCAGAGGGCCAGGCATTGGTGGAGGCAGCAGAAAGGTTGGGGCATCTTTGTAAAAAAAATGTAAAAAGCATCGGACTAAGCAGGAAGGCAGGTATAAAATGACATCACTATTCTTGTGTTTTGGCACGCCATCAAAGTAGTACACTTTTGACACAAACGGGGGCTAGGTGGTACGACCACCATGGCTTCCCAAAGAAATGCTTTTTCGTGCCACCAATCAGGATACCTTGTTCTGCGACGTGCCGGGGTTTTCTGCCTGCCGTCCAACCGTCTGGTGTATATCCTGTCGCAGTTTGCTCAGTGAGGTGCGGGCCTGGGAGATGGAAGAGATTCTTTAACTTCACACATCTGACTAACAAATATTTGAAATGCGCAGCGAGTGAGGAGCAAGGGACGGAAGCACAACAGGAGTATGACATCAGAGAAACGCACACAGCAGCATGGAAGGGGCAGAGAAGCAATGGAAACCAGGTGATAATCAGCACACATTGCCAGCCAGTATTACTAGGAGAGACAATGAAGCGCCAACAGTCTAGACATGGAAGGTGTGTGCAAGAGAGGAAGCAGGCGGCTAAAGACTGTGCACCATGATGTGAAGAGTTACAGGAAGAACTACACTCGCGGTTTCTGAAATTCCCATCAAACGAGCCTATGCATGAAACAGCATGGAGGTGTGTAAATACCCACACATCTGCCTCAAAGCTGTGGCTGAATGAGGAGAGTCTGACCGCAGAGGAGGCCTGCCAGGCCCATTTATTCTACCACTTCTTGTCTGCTTCCGATTTTTTCTGTCAACCACAACTCTGTCACTCTACCACTCCAATTAGAGCTGTGCATCCACCCAATTCAGTTGCTAGTTGTGCCTCACCCCCCCACCGCACTGCCCCTCTCCTGCTGGGAAGCAGTCCCGTGTATTTAGCGCCAGCCATGGGGCCTGATTCACAGAACGTTTTCCTATGGCATTGCGCCATTATAAAGCACTTCCATGAATCAGGCCCATATCTCTGAGGAAGAGCCACTCCCCCTTTCATCATCTTAAACTACTCTGCTGCAATGGGAGTGAAGTCATAAATCACAATAGAAGTACATTGTTGCAGGTCACATGCCATTTCATTTCCTGATGTAAATTGCAGAATTAAGTTAGCTTTCATTTCTCCACCAGCATATCCCACCCCGGCACAGGGCAGAGCTGCCAGAGGTGGAAGAGCTACTGCAGTGTCTTCTTACAGGATACCACTTCCTTCTGTAAGAAGTCATTTATTGCAGGTTCTTCCTGGTCGAAAAACACTTCAGCACCCGCCGTGCTATCCTAGACATTTGCAGCACAATCAGTTTCTTACTGATAGAAATATTTGAGATGGAGATAATCACCAAACTCCATTAAAGACAGGCGCCAACTGATTACGTGAATAGTAAGGTTCAACATAATCAATTGGCGCCTGTCTTTAATCGAGTTTCGTTTTTATCTCTAGTACAAGCGTTTTTTTGGCTTTTCTACCGCCATCCTCCAATAAGACACGACAAACTATTGCAAGCACTGTGACTAACAGGTCGCAGAGTCAAACAGTTGAAGTGAAAAGCGCATCGGCTACTTTCAAATATTGGAGATGGTCAGTTGGCTGCGCAAGTAGAGAAGCAGCTCTTTATCTAGAGGACGGTTACTTGCAATTGTGACAAATGGTTGACAGAACAACGCAGGCGCACACAGACACATCGCAGTTGCAAACCAAATTTGATAAACTGTGTCTGATGGTAACAAAACAACGTCAGGATAAGGTTGACGTGCAGGAGCACCTTGTAAAAATAAAAAATAAAAAGTTGTACATTGCATGGAGATGACGGTTCCCAATTACATCTGCGTGAAAGCAGTCCTCTTCGTGCAATTCCGTTTTAGGAATGGGATGTACTTTAGGCATACAAATCGGGCGGTCCACCGCTTATGTGCCTAGAGTATACCCCACACCTAAAACAAATCCTAAATGCTGCCGGCTACAGCCATGAATCCCGATGCATCAGCAGGCAGAACTCCATTCTACGCCTGCATGAACATTCTATGCAGGTGAAGATGCAGGCGGTCCGATTCCCTGCCTGGGGATGGGGCAGGCAGACTTCACAATCTGCCACCTAACCCTGGGTACCTATTCCATGAGCATAGCATGAATCGTCATTTTTCTCTGCCAATAAATTATGATCCATGACCATATCTTTTCAATTTAAAATTACCCCCCTACCCCGAGCGCCTAAACTGTCAGTTTATAATGAAAATGAAACCCCTCCCAATGTTCTCTAGTTCCTTGCCCATTCTCCAGGCAAAGACGTCCAACGCTATTCTCGGCTTCTATCTGCAGCTCGCAGAGTGGGGGGCTCATCGCCTGGAGGGTCTCAGGGATACACTCTTAAGAAACAAAGGATGCGCTTGCGTAAAGGTGCATGTTTGGGATCGCGCAAACCATGAGAACAGCAAGCAGCTTCCCAGGGCTGCCTACTATAGCACACAATCTCAGATACAGAGCCCAGTACCCGTCTTGACTTAACCTATCAGCAAGTAGGTCCTCCCCATTCCCCTTGCTAAGGGTGTTTGTTAGGTATAAATATTCTCGCTCCACAACCTCAGGCCACAGTATTTACAGGGCCATTGTAAATAGTCTTACACACTTCTACCAGCAAGCATTTCTTTCCCTTGCTTATGGTTTTTGTTAGGCTGTGATTTAGTCACCCAAGGGTTGTGCATGTTGGCCTAGCAGGACAGCGCAACTCTCGTTCAGCTCCTCAGGGCTTTCTCTGAGTCTGGTCTTACCCACGGATTAAGACCTAGCTCTCTCAATGCGCTGAATATAGCCCTCAGCAAGCTCCTTCTCTGGGAATCCTTTCTTCTCTTCTCTGCCCCTTGGCCGGCAGCCTGGTTTACCCATTCCTGTAGCGGCCCCAGCATTTGTATAGTCCACCTGATTGATGTGCCCGATATATTAGTCCCTGGCTATATGTCCTGTCCGTGAAAGGGTTTCCCCTTTTTTATCTGCTTCTGATCAGCTGTGTTTCATGTCTTAATCACTGTTCTGGGCTGCCCCATATTGTTACCATCCTCTTGGTAATGTTTGTTAATTGTTAGAAGTGTGGCAGCAGCCAAGGAATAGGAAGGTCAGTCGGCCATTTTGAAGTGAGGCGGAAGCTGCGGTTTTCCTTTTCAGCTCTAGGAGGTGGATGCCGGTCTCCTTGGTTACTCGGCAGCAGTTTGCAGACTAATCCACCTGGAGATATTGAAGGATGCATGGTCTTCGCTGGCAGAAGCCCAGTATTTGGAAGTGGCAGTAGCAGTGTCTCTTCTTCCCCGCTCATTAGAAAGGCCTACAGTGACAAAAAGGGGTGCTCTTGAGGGCCCCGGGGCCTACGGGTTAGTGACGCTATAGGAGAGAGCAGATAGACAGGTAGTAGAAAAGAGGGCTCTCTCCTGCCCGATTCATTCGTATGAGAGCCTCACTTTTGCCCTGGGGAACACAGGGGTCCATAAAGATGGTCACGTCCCCATAGGAAGTGGAAGTGTGGGATAGCCAACTAGCGCATTGGGGCAAATGCTGAGATTGCAATCCCCATTTACTTCCTTTAATACCATATAAGACGGACTGGATGATCAGCGGGCCTCTGGCGAGTCACCCATGTAGCACTACATGTAGTCGGGTGGGCATCACCGGTGCACAGAGCCACCCCAGGACTTCAAGGTGGGGTCCCTAATGTGACCTTGTCACAGAAGTTCCATTAGAGACAAACGCAGAGCAAATGTCTTAAATGTAAAGCGGGGGGGGGGGTGCTCACTGTTACTACGGAGAGCACCCATTGCTGAGCACCATCAACAGACGGAAGAAGAGGATCTGCTGCACTTGCTGACAGAGTTTCATCTTTAGATATTTACCCTGCCATTTCTACTGAAGGCGTGCTCCAAAAGCTGAAGTTGTGAACCAAGAAGCTAGGATGCCCGATCAGAGCCCATACAAAGATGGACCACTGCCTGCACGGCTGCTGATCTCGGCGTGTGCTTTGCAGCAGACATCGTGGGCCTGTGGGCCGAGCTTAATGTCCGACCGATTGGCTTATATACGCAGGCCACCATTCACTCCATAGGACGTAGCTGACCACATTTACAGAACGCTAGACACTCACTGGGGCAATGCAATCGCTCTGTCAATAGGGGCTTTATATATAAGGCCATACGCATTTTTGCTAAACTTGTAGAGAGGTTTTGGGCAGTCTTGTCTAAGTGGCTAAAATCGGGCGCAGTAAGGGATTTCCCCCAGAGTATCTGGGCACTCCTAATTCTGGAGCCGAGGTCCAGGGTAACTTGCGCCTTTGTTCCCCTGAAAACGGTGCTCCTAATTTACAGCGGTTTGGTGAAAAGGAGAAGTCACGCATAATGTGTTGAATCAAAAGTAGCATTCGGAATGATTTGCGAGCACACTATACATATGTCTGTTCAGAGCGTAGAAATTTTGTTCCAAAGACCAAATATGCAGCCGAGGCTAAGTGTATGGAAAAGGAAAATACACTGGGGCCAACAGGCCACGAGCACTGGCGTCCACAAATGCCAAAGGTGTGAATTGTAAGCCCAGTCCGTTGACATTTTGCAAAGAAGCACCCCCTAGTGAGGAATAACAGAGGATGAACATGGGCCACTGACGCCTGAAAGGGGCGCTGGCCCTGAGATCTGGAAGTATATTCACCTCTTGGATGTAACGAACCTCATTCTTCAGCTGGCTCACGTTCCACTCGTGGTTCGCTTTGTCCTGAGCCTTCGCTTTGAGGTAAACCTGAAAAACACAGGCGGCAATTTAGAAAAAAAATGCTTTAATTCTCGTGGTTAGAACTTGCATATCGAAGTCAGGCATAATTACTATTGGCAGCAGTGGCGTGACAAGTCGCCACATGCCGCCAATTACCCGCTGCTCAGTGGCAGCGCGAGACGTCTGCTAATGAGGGCTGTGTGACTGGTGCTCAGTAGAGGGAGTCTCGGGCCTCACTGCCATCATTAGACAGGCTCCCAAAGCAAAACCATCATTTCATAGGTACATCCAACAAGCAGGGTAAACAAGATCCGAGAGCATCGGAATCCATAACTGCCCTGGACCAGTACAGATGCCCTTTCTAAAGCGCCAAACCAGATTTCAAACAGGCTCCCAGTGTACTGATGCTTCCCAGCCGCCCCCTTTCCCGGACCTTTAGCCAATTAAGATTGTAAAGAGGGTCTCCGTCTACCCATCCAATATCCACCTTCATCATCTAAATGGGACCATTCTGATTTGACCCGTTTCAAGTGCTCCATCATGACGCCCCCCCCCCCAACACATTTCTCTCCTCGATCCTCGATGTCCCCTTCAGGGGCTGAACCAGCTCTGGAGATGAGCAGTGCTATGTTTAGATCCTCCAAACACCCCCAAGTGTCTCATAACAGCAAGATTTTGCAGTGAAGAGTCATACATATTCTTTGCAACGCTTCAACCCTTCTGCACTGTGCAGTAACAAAAAGGCACTAGAAAATGGCACTTAGGCCATCAACTCGGGCAAGCAGACTCAGTCTTCCGGGGTCAAAATATCCCTAACCTACGTCAATTGTTTGGCGCTAATCTGGATCAGCAACCGATAGGGCAAAAAGGGTTAAGAAACAACAATAGGTTGACAGGAGGACCATAGAGGAGAACAACCTCTTTACTGTAGGAGGCGGTGAACAGAATGACAAGCAGCGACCCACTCCGCATTCTTCAACCACTGCCAGCGGCTCAGGGGAAGCAAACCCGTTGAGCAACCACGTCACAGGAGTATAGGGCCATAAAACTCTTGAAACAAGGACGTTTCCACAGAGGAATCAGTCCAAGCACTTTTAAGGAGACACTATAGTCCTATATTGAACAAGTTGGGCGAAAGATAGCAAAAATATTAACAGAAATAAACAAACTGGCACACACCTTAATGATCTCCTCGTCCCCATCTGTGGACTTGACAAGTTCTGAATCCAATGACTGGCTGCCATTCACAGGCCTGGAGGAGACCACAGCAAAGGCCCGTCCAACCGGCTGTGGGAGAACAAAACACACAGCACACATTACTGCAGGTCACTGAGAACGGTACCACTTTGTCGAAAATGTATTCAGTGTTCAAAAGGCAGTCACTGGAACAGTTACCTATCCCTCATCGATAACTGCACTGTGATTTTTTTTTACTCTTTCAGACACTTCAGGTTAGATTTTTCAACTAGAGCTCATTCTCTGTCACAACCCCCACTGCCTGTACCTCTAGTTTATGTCTCATTTCAATCAACATGTCTCTGTACTAAAAAAAATTAAAGAAAAATGGTCCACAGTGGAACAAATTATTTCAGCAGAAAGGTTGGGCACCGGTGATCTATCCCAAAGACATACAAATATGGATAGTTTGTATTTATTATTCAACAAAGTATAACACCCTACCTTCATATGCTAACAAATGAACGTGTTCACATTAAGTACTATTGTCTTATTTGGTTGTGGGAGCAGTGTCTAAGAAGGATAGTAATCGTTATGGCTGCCTACGTTGGAGCAATGTAGACCATCTACTGGCGGGTGGTGGATGCAAGGACGACCATGGTGGTGTAAGAGTTTGGAGCTCACATTGCAGGTACCCGGAATGAGCGTGTTCCTGGATAAGGAGGATTATTGCCCAAATGATGCACTGCAGTATCCTGGGAGTTAGCCCATGGGCTCGCAGAGATGGGGGTCACTACACAAGCAGAAGGCCTGCAATGGGGATGAAGACACAATTATGGTTTGGGGATCCCCAATGGATTATGTTGTTGCGTCCAGATACAATGTGCTATGTGTTTGTTTATTGCGATTAAACACCCAATATAGTGATGGTTGCATTAATTAGAATCTGGAGAAAAACTCAGCACAAATCTCCTTAGCATGCCCTTCATATGTTCCTGGCATAGTAATGAGTGCCCACTCCACTGCAGAGAAGCACTTGCCATTACATCTAAAAGAGACAGCAGTTAGAATAGTGAAATAATTCAGCCCTAGAATCGGCGAGGCGAGTGCTGGATGCTTTGTCTGGCCAACTCCTGTCATGCCGATCCTAAGGTAATGCATATGTATGTTAGTTAATACAATGTCAAGGTTATGGCTGGGTAGATGTATGTGCATGCGAGGACCTACACCCAAAATATTAGCAAAACAACCACGTTTATAAGGCGTACTGCATACAGCTCCTGTCCTGGGCTCCTATTTAGCTTTTTTGGTTGAAAACAAACTCTTCCCCCCCCTTTTACCACAACGTACTGAAATTGAAATGCCCAAAATATTCTGTTAAATTGACCCTTTTGTAACTTGTTCAGTGCAAAACAATTTCTTTTCGGAGTAATGTAGGTTTAGCACAAACAGAACAGTAATAAATCCCTTTGTCTTTGCCTTGCCACAGAGTCAATGTATAATCCCCCTCCCTTCTGCGCAATGGTATATGCAGCTTAGAAGCAACCCTGCTACTATTTAGGACAGCCGTTTAACACTGGGGTCAGAGCTGCGTGTGCAAGCGGCAGCGAACATTTGAAACCCGCGAGTGCCAACAGAGCCATTCATACTCCTAAGGTTGATAAACTGGGCCATTACAAAACCCATTGTGAGGTACTTAGGAAGAGTAGAGTCTGGCAAAAAGCACTACATGAAGGTGGAAATGATGTTAGGCTCGACATGCCAAGAATCAACTCTAAGTGAGGGTCCCAAGAGGTGAGAAGAGAGCATTGGGGGAAGTATGGAAGAAAAGCAAGGCTGTACCAGGGTAAATGCATAAGGATGAAAGAGAAAATGCTGTTGATATGAACGTTGTGGGAGAAAGTCAGCAGGCTTTAAGCATGCAGAGCGTGGGGACATTTAGGGGAAGTGAGGTGCGACAATGTTAAAGCGGATTATCAGGGAAATGAAATCAGCAGGAGCTTGAGCTATTGGACTATGTTTATATTTATTTTATTTATTTATTTATTTTGCATTTTTGGAGTGGTCACACAGCCCGCGGGCATCGAGGCGCCGTTACAGGAATTGTTGTCGTCTTAGTTGCGCATGTATAATGCGCTTAAATACCCAGAGGCTTCTAAGCGTCGACCAGGGATCCAACCTGTGTTGCTTTGTGTCATCTGGCTTCCAAGGCGAGCACGTTGCTGCTGAGTTAAGGGCCTGGTTAATTTAAAAAAGTGATAAATAATACTACAATTCACTCTGAATTACAACTGCAGATTAGTGGCCTACCAACCACGTTTACCCCTTGAAACCAAGCAACGTAAATCAAAAACAAAACCAAAAAAAAAGTAATAGGGAGACTAAATATCCGCATATTACCAATTCTAAATAGGAAAACTAGAACGAGTAGGAGCCTCCACCCACACCACGTCACAGATACGTTGAGATCAGAATGAGCACTAACATTAATACTGCCGGGACCGAAGAGGAATTTTATAGTTCAAATGTATCTTTTGAAATGACTAGATGCAAAGAATGATCAATTCCCAAAAATCTATTTTAGAGTTAAAATATAATTTTACTTGCCAAAAAAAATAATAAACAACAAAAAAAGAATACAAAAATAAAAAAAAGTCATAATGATGATGGGAGAGTATGGGCCAGAATATTTATACTCCCGTTAACAGAAACTCTCCAAAGTATCAAGTTAATTAGTGCTGCCCAGAAAGATCATAAATTTGAAGAATTTTCAAAAACAAATGAAATGGCTGCAATGAGGTCGTCGTAGCCTTGTGTCTGGATTTGATTTAACTCCTGAGAGTCCTACATGGCTGTCGAGAAGTTGCACCTCGGGCAATTACACCAATTGTTGATTAACAGATACATCTATTAGAAGAAATAGCATTTTAAGGTGATGCCGTCTTCACTTTGTTAGACTTTAATTACTTTTTTATTCACTAAAACAAATATTTTTTTCTCAACTTAAAAAAAGAAAAGTGGGTAAAATCCTCCCACATGAAAGTTTGATCAGACGTCCCCTGTATCATGACAATAAAAACACCTGCATCATTACACCTGCAGTGGCGGTTTAGGAATTTCCATATTATATCCATCATATGTATTTATATCACTCCATGATATTTCTTCTCTCATCACCAGCCCAATAGATAAGGGGTGTATCGGCCACTTTTACTCCCTAAACACAGGCAAATATTGCCAAAAAATACACATAAAAAAACAACAAAAAAAAAACAAATCGGGAGTAAAAATACTCCAACAAAAAAAAAATAGGAAAACATGTAGAATCCTGCACCCCTGCTTTCACCCTCACAGCTCTGTGGGTATGCTTGGGCCAGAAGTGCACGTACTACCACAGGAAGAAACTATTTTAACTGCCTGGTTAGAAAGATACAGGTTTACTTCTTCCAATGTGCACGAATAACTAGGAGCAAAAAAATTAAATATTACTAAAACATTTACGTTTTTCAGTTAAAAATATGTGCCACACTTAGATGTAATTCTTAACCTTAGCCTGCGTCGCTTCTAGACAGGATTGTGAATGTTAGCATGTGCCACACTTGGATGAAATCATGATCACTAGCCTGCCTCCCATCTAGACAGAATATTGAAAATTAGTAAGTGCTGCACCCAGATGAAATAGCGAATGTTAGCAAGCATCGACCTAGACATAATTGAAAAGACAGCAATGCCAACTAACCAATCCACTAACAATTTCATCCCTCTGCATACACCTCTCAAACTCTAACCAAACACAACCACAAGCCTAAACCACAGCAATCAGCACAAACTTCACTACAATGCAAGAAGAAAACAAACCACACATAGACTTGCACAAAAGAACACAACGATTACCGACTGCAAAACACCCCAAGCCCAGCCAACGGACCCACCGGGCCAAGGCTGCCACCAGCACATCACTGTTCTCTTGCACTTTTCCAGCTTCCTCCCACTAACTCATGCCCCCCCTCCCTTTTTCAGAGCCGCCAGAGCGACAGGGGACCACTCCGGTGGTGATAGTGTGCTGTACAAATATCCTTTAACACTAACTTTAACATTAAAACATATTTTTGCTCGCTTATAAAATACTCGCATTGGGAATCGACTAACATTTTTACTCCCTAAATAATCATTTCACTCTCAACTTTAAAAATAGGGAGTAAAATACTCCCACTTCCAAATCTTATCTGGAGTTCTGCTCGTCACGGTCATCAGGTCACCTCCTTCGCTGATGGTCCATACTGCTCTTAGTCGTTGAGGGCAGGCAACATCCCCAAACACCGGGGCCATATGGAAACGATTGCAATAACTCCCATTTATTCGCAAAAGAAGCACGATTTTCAGTTAGGGCTGTAGATTGGCTTTATTTTATTGTTTTACTATGCGTGGATTTATGAGCTGGCTTAGAAAAGATTAGGTTCTTTAAGCGCCACTACATTAGCAGTGGCATAGAAGGTACCCGATCCATAATGTGCCATTAATTTTGTTTATATTGGCGATTTAACAGAATAAAAAATATATCGCGTGTCCCATTAATGACATAGCATTGTAGCCCCCCTTCCCGACTCCTGCTCCGCAGGTAATGCCTGACAGCCTCAAGCGAACTCCTTACTACGGCCCATCAGGTTTCAGTGCAGATTCAAGCAGCACCTGCCCTTGAACCCCTTCGGAATTGAGAGGGAGAGAGAAAGATAGCCTGACTCCCTGGCGTAGCTCTATCAGGGTGCACTCATTGCTAGCAGCCAAGCGCCCAGTACCCCGCAAAGTACGGCAATCTGTCTGCGGCCTGCTCAGGACCACATGCTGCCAGCAGTCCTCATACATCGCATGGATGTAGGCAATGCTCTCCTACATAAGTGGATTGCAGGGCCGGCTTTCAGCATGGTTGCCGCGGGCATGTGCTCAGGGCGCCTCATTAGCCCCCCTGCCACGCAAGCTCGGGGAGTCTGAAAAAGGGCTGCCCACCCCTCCCAGCTGCCATGGTGGGTGAAGGCGCCCTATTGAAATGATATGCCTGCTGCTCCCGTGCTGCCACCGAGCGCTGCAGCACGGGAGCCGTGTGCTTTTCATTTCAATAGGGGGCTCCATCTAATTCTAAGGTGTGAGTGGCCAGGCTAAGCCTGGCATATAAGGCAACAGGGCAATGCCCAAACCCAAAAGCTAGTATGGGCCACTTTTTTTGGCCAATGTGGGCCAGTTTGATGAGCTACTTTACCATGCGGCTAGTAGTGTTAACCAGTGTTACTGTATATTCTTTAAAATATAATTTGCATCAGCTTTTATCAAAAGTCACCCCCCTTGTGTACTAGTCTGCTACAAAAGGAATCAATTGCCATTTGCAACTGCGCACCACTTTTTTATTGGTGCCCGAGACAATGGTATGTCCCAGTCCGACCGTGAGAGTGACTGCGAAAAGGTGACGTTAGTACCGATGTATAATGCCCTAATGTAAAGCTCCTACCTTTTGTTTCAAGTGGTCATTTCTTTCTGGGAGGCCATTCTGCAAAGTCAGGCGAAGAGTTCTCACGTTATCCTGCAAAAGAAAAAACGGAGGCAAAAATTAACTAACGTTGAGAAGGGAAATTCAAAAGAACATAAAACAGTCGGACCTGGGGACGCACAAAAATGCCTGGGAAATCCATGCTTATGTATAGGGGAAGAGCGGCAGCGGATCGCGAACAGGGCGAATGAGCGCTTCACCAAAAGTACCCCTCTCCCGAGCATGGACTGTACCACTGAGCCAGCCACAACAGGGGAGGCTCGGGGATCAGACATTCCACACAGACGCGCAAACACTAGTGCAGGTCACACTGCAAATATACGAATGAAGTCATCAAAACCACAGAGCTGCCGAGATGTGAAAAACACCACTGCAGCACGGAAAGCGCCAGAGACAGCAGTGAGGGAATTAGACAGCAGATTACAAGAAAGAGCGTTAATGTGTCAACTGCACAACGGTACTGTTTTTTAAATCATAAACTAGCAAGCGTTGGTAAAGGAACACCCTTGCGTGACGTCCTAAGTAACGTCAGCTTTTCCACCAACGTGTCTGTGTGTGGAAAGATGGTGTGGCTGAACTCCATGTTCCAAGTTCCATGGCAGCAGTTGGAACCTGGACAGAACGACGGGAACAGGAGAAGGCAGTTGGAAATGCAGGGTGGAGGCAGCCACAGGCTTGTTGTATGCAATATTAAAAAGTGTTTAGCTAACCGCGTGTGATACGGGCAGGGCATTTTATAGGCAACTTGGTGCCCAGGGCGAAACACTTGAATGTGCTCCCTCCCCTCCCCCCCCGGCCTGGCACTTATCACCCCCCCCCCAAACTACACCTCTGCGTCACGCCACAAAACCCTCCTCAATATCAATGAATCATTGCTAAACCAATGAAGTTGGTTTCATTACATTGTAATTCAAGAACTTTACAGAAGAAATCTAATGAGAAAACACAGCTGTTGCTGACCAAGTAAAAGGTTCTTCTGTCACCTGCATTTAGGGAAGGCCTTGTCTGAATGCAGTTTCAAACCGCCTGTTCTGACACTGTGGTTTGATCAGCCTGCTGGGTCTGAGAGCCCACAGACCACTGACCTTGTGTTGCAGGCGTTCTGTTCGAACCACCTCACTTGTGTTTCGCAAGGGGTAACACTAGACTTGCCACAGGAATTATTTTCGGATAGAAGGTTATCATTCCAAGGTGGAGAGACTTTTTCTGTGTGGCATGCAAATTCTCTTGGATGAATGCATAGATTTGGTCAGCCAACTGATGCTTTGTGTTGGCCTTCAAAATAAAAATGCCCCATGTTCAGTTGTTATCCCTTCACTTATAAATGGCCTCCACTTTAAAGGCTCTATCAACACAAAGAGCATAAGCGGGACACTGGGCGGCGAGGCGGAGCATCTCAGAGACTGCATACGCAGTATGCATTCCTTTATTTGAAACAAAGCAGTGCTTACACTTCTACTGCAGCGAACCCAGAGGCAGATGTCAGGGTCAGGCCCTTCCTGCACCTTATGCTCTGCTCCCCCGGCAGTCACCCCCTCTGCCCACTCCAGGAAACAGGGCTGGGTACAAGCCTCCTTCCTGAATACTACTAAAAGCATTGTCAAAGCCTACAGTTCTGGCATTTGTTTATCATTCTATGGGCTTTTGACATCATGTGCCTCCTAGGTACGTACATTCATTTGCTCAGATTCTCATATCAAATGCAAGCTAGTGCCATTATAACATAAAAGGCCCAGGTACTCGCATGCCCTTAAGGGTGACGCACCAAACGTTCCATCCTACACCTATGGGGCAGAATATGTGGTATTTTTAATTTGCCTGAACTGCCCTCCTGACCTTTTCCTGGTGAGCCCTCATTAAAGGTTTCAATGATATGAACACACATTTTGCCCCAAGTCCCTCAGGGATAGAGTGCCCAAAGGTCCCCGTGTTAGTCTCCTCGCAAAGCTGGTTAAATCAGGTCCACTCGATGGTGACACTTGATTCTAGTGGGACTCCCTGACCCTAAAGGTGTCCAAGCAGGGAACCCCTGTGTAAATCTAGTAAGGATTCCAACAGCAAGACACTCCTACAAGAGTTTGAGTGGGATATGCATGTTGCCCTCAATGGTTACATCTACGAAATTAATGGAAGTGTGCTACAGTTGCTGAAAACCAGACAGGACCAGTTTGAGTGGTGTCTGGATTCAAGCCTGAATCCACAAGAGAGTTTGCAAAAGTTGAATATGGCAACCGCACCCTCCCCCTATGTCAGTCTAGAAAAGTAGACACCCCTCGAACGGAAGGCAATGCAGGATAATTGGTTGGCCGAAGACCAACCGCCTCATTTGAAGTATAAAGAATATATGCTCATTACGTAGCTATTAGTTTAACTAGAGGGCGGCCATTTTAAGGTAACCAGAATTGCCATTTTGTTTTCACTATGTTTCTCTTTAACATCGCTACTTTTGCCTCATGTAAAACTGCTTTGCTGTAGATATTATTTCGCTTCAATGGTCCAAGGTTATTAAAGACATGTTGAAACATTGCGCGAGGAGCCAGACAGAAAAGCCCGTTTCCCTCCTTCCCATATCCTTGGAAGCGGGGAGCAAGGCATTCTTATCAGTACACGGATGCCAGTGAGTCTCCTTAAAAGAATAGCAATGCACGAAAGTAATATTAAAGGGTTTGAATTATGTTCTTTACGTCCCCCCCTTCTGAGCGCTGCGAGCCCCGGAGAGCAAGCTGACCTCTAGAGCGTGAATCAAAACCAGGAGATAGTAAGGCCTGGAATGTGCCAGTCCCCCTATGCGCAGCTTGTCCATGAAAACAGAAGCGCTGTGTTCTCGCAAATAAAGAATAGTGTCTGTAAATTCGAGATTGCAAACTGTTACTAAATATGGTGATCTAAAATGTCATATTCGTCACCATTGTCAATCATCGCCTCCACTTCAAAGGGAATGAATTAGGGGCGGCATCGAATGTGTCAATTGTGTCATTACTGATTATGAGACGCTCATTTTGTATATATGTAACTGATGTACAACTCTTGGTTGCTTGCGTCCCCCGAGGTCTGTTAGACACATGTCACAGGGCGTGGGACCATTTGGCCAACTGGGACTATGTTTTTTTTGCAATAAACCCTAGATTTTGGGAATACAACCTCGTGTCTGACGTATCAGTTCGTGTGTGGTGATTGTGCCTTGTTTCCACATCCGAGGGTCCCTCAGGGGCCCCTTCAACTAGTAATTGGGCGTTTGGCAGAATGCCTTCTGTGAGGGCGAAATATCCTGAACTTTTTTTATATTTAGTAATAAAATGATGTGGGTAAATCTACCTCTGAAAGTGACGTCTGCTAATCAGCGCCCCCCCTCTTCATAATGCTACATGCTTTAAAGCATTTTGCAAGCGAGTAACTCTGCTGGACCGTCTACTGACACCTCTCAGGAGCTGCCTTGTCGCTGGGCAACATGTCAGTACAAAGGGATATTTCCCTTCCTGCGAACAGACCAACAGAGCACAAAGCTCCAATAGGCAGGATTGGATCTGCATTTAACCATGGTCAGTCTTAATCCTAAATTAAATATAATTGTTTCTTCTGAAGGCACACCCCTGCACACTAATCCCATAAAAAAATACAGCCCGCTAGGGAAAAAGGCCCAAGACACTGACAAGGATAACGAGTATATATTTCTACAAAAATAGGAATGCATCAGCAAAAACCTCTGCTGCTGCTGAATGTTTTGAGGTCCGTTGGCAGGTGTGGTACATTATAAGCACAAACAGTGTCACTAGTGACATCATCATATAAAGTACAATTCAATTCTACAATGCGGATTGGCGGAGGCCTGTAACTGCAGGGCTTGCTCCACATGGGATGCAAGGCCACTGGTCCATCTTCATCTGTTCATCTTCATTCACGTGGGTGCTGCTGGGCTCATCATCCGCGGTGAGCTGACCTAACAATTAGCTACTCTGACATACAATGTTATTCTTCTAATTGTACCAATGCACCTGGCAGATGCAGGGATGGGCTCGGGAAAGGGCCGAGGTCACACTAACTTATACACACTTAACTCGCTCCCAGACAGATCAGCAACCCCCATTGTACTCCACCTTAGTTTTAGGCTATAATTCCGATGCCACGCTGCACAAATCACGTGACCCATTCCTGAAGGCGCGATAGCCTTGCCTTCTGATCTTAGTGATTGATCGAGGGATGTAAAAGTTTTATGGTTGGTGGTCTGGGTTTCGATGGTGCTGTGGCATGCAGGGGTCATGGGATGAAAGTATGGCGAAGCTGCATTTCTCATGTGGGGATCGTTGGGGCAGGAGGGCCTTGCTATCGGCTCAGTGGGATGTTGCTGACAAGAGGCACTCAGATCCCTTCTTATGACCTTGCAGGCCACATTTTTCCCACTGCGTGAGGGCCTGTAACTTGCTGAACAATGGAGGAGGCTGTGGATTTCTCAGACCTGGCCAGGGTGGGGGTGGTGGTCGCACTTGTGGGAGGGGCCTAATGCTAGCACATAAAATACTGTTTGCGGCGCTTGTGCCTAACCTCCAAGATGGCTGCCGCTTGCCAAGATGGGGTTCACACCTGCATCTGCCATATAGCTTGTAATGCATGCACTAAAGTGATTGTGCATTCCCTATATGTACACCTCCCTGGATGTGCTATGTTAGCGTCTAGTTCTTGATCGGTATCGCCTAGGGGGTGGGGAAGACCCTCTCTCCTTCTCAACACTTCCTAGAACCCGGTGGCAGATGAAATAAAAAAACGAAATATAAATCCATGTCTGCTTATGACCTGGTGGTTTCTAGGAATCCACAAGCATGATGGCAAAAATCGTTTGGTGCCATTTTATTACATCCCTTCTGCATCAGTGACCTTCCTGCCAGGGCCTGCTGTGTATTAACTACCCGGGTCCGAGTTTAACCACAAACAGGCCATTTGGGCTCTACCCCAACAAACACCTTTGTCTTCCCTGGGAAGAATTGTTCACCTTTCTGGACCAGTGCTTTAAAGGCTCTCATAAGCCAAATGAAATGATAGAAATACGATGAGTCATTTATAACGCGCTTGTATACTAGTGTTTCTAGGTGCGACAAGACAATGGGGGAAGACAAAACAACCAAACTTACTAGGCCATGTGTCATTCAGATCATGCAATTGCGATAACGCATTGTGCAGGGTGGGGGGGTGAGGAGGGGGTGGGGGGGGTGCCAGGGAGAGGGGAAAGGGGGATGGGGGAGGGCACTCAGGGCAGTTTTGCTCTGAGTAGGTGCAGCCGGGGCACAGCTGCTCAGGGTACGTGCAAGGAGGCTGGGGAATGAAGGGTTACATCTGCAGCCCCTAAGTGTGCGATAAACCCTGTAGGCACTGCAGGGGTGACTGGTCATGGAGGAGCATGGTACCCCAGGGAGATTGAGGGTAGCCAAGCAACCAGTCAGCGCGGCAGACAGGTAGGCGAGTATGGAGAGGGAAAGCAGAGGAGAAAAGGAAGGTCTTGAGCTGCTTTTGTGGAACTTCTGGTGGTCCGGCTCAAGTTTAAGAGAGGCAGGAAGGCCATTCCAGAGGGAGGCACTTGCAGAGGAGAGAGAGAGAGATCGACCCCCCCCCACTGTCTGCCTGGAGAAACGTCTGACCCTCAGAGAGTTAGAGGTTGCTGAGCAAAGGGCTCAAGAAGGAAGGTGTTTTGGAAGAGAGAGTTGGATGTAATGCGGGCCCCGGCCCCAGAAAGCCTTGTGGATGATGCAGAGGGTCTTGAACTTGATGCTTGCAGCAAACAAAATCCAGTGGAGCAATTTCAGGGCTGGAGAGATACGGCTGGAGAGATATTGTCCCTTGGCTTGAGGACAAGGACAAGTCTTGCAGTCCTGTTCTGGATTAGTTGCAGAGGGCGGAGAGTAGAGGCAGGCACTACATTTACTAAATTTTACTCTGGACATGCAGATGCCTAGGTATCCGACTCGTGAATGTTTGCATTGTAGACCAAAGTCGTTGACGAATTCGCTAGTGGAGGCAGTTAGCGGGAAGATTATGGATTTAGCATTGTTGATTCTAAGCCCCGAGAGGTGGCCAAATTTCAGTACTGCTCCCATCACTGGGTTTAGATTCTCGTTGGCGTTCCAAAGGAAGAGTGCAACGTCGTTGGCGTACAAAGATATTATTAGGTTGTGAGGGCCCAAAGAGGCCTCTGTGGAGGTGGTGTAGTTGAAGATCTGAAGCTAAGGGTTCCATTACTAGGGCGAACCGTAGTGCGGGGAGCCTTGTCTAGTTCCTCTCACCAGGTGTTTGTCGGTTGAGCGGATATTTCCTAAAGTGATATTAGACGCTGGCTTTTTGTATAAGAAAGATTAATTGTATGAAGCGTTTACCCAGGCTCATGCGCTCCAGGACTGTAAAGAGGAAGGGCCATTCGACCGAGTTGAAGGCTTTTTCAGAGTCCAATAGTACCAATACTGCTTGGCACTCCGGGTCTAGGGCTTCCATCACTCCAAACATTCTTCTTATTCCAAACAAGGTGTTTCTGCCTGGGATGAAACCGGGTTGGTCTGCCAACACCATGGCGGGCATCATAGAGAGCAGCCTTTTGGTCGGGATCTTTGCAAAGATTTTGTTATCTAAATTTATTAATGATATAGGTCTGTAGGATCCACAGTGGTCTTTGGGTTGGCAGGTTTATGCAGGAGGATTATGTTGGCCATGTAGAGTGTTTGTGGTAGTTGGCCGTTGACCAAGGCTTCGTCATAGACCTGTAGTAGAAGTGGGGCTAGGAGATTTGCAAAAGATTTATAAAATTCAGCTGTCAGGCCATCTGGTCCTGGTGCCTTCGTTTTGGGTAGTGCCTTGATAGCGTCGAGTATCTCTTCCGTTGTGATGGGCGAGTTAAGCAGTTCTCTGAGATCGGCATCTGTCCAGAATAGTTCAACTGTATCTAGGTATTGTGCCAATTCGACGGGGTCTGTGGTATAGTTTGAATCGTATAGACCTTGATAAAATTGGCGGAATGTCTCAACTAGGTCTTCTGTAGAGTAGACGAGATTTCTGGTGTGGTCAATAACAGATTCAACCATCGTGGCCTTCCTGTCAGCTGCTACAAGCCATGCTAGGAGTGCTCCTGGTTGTTGCCCCTCACCGTACTGTCGGATCTTATGGTGTCTAGCTAGAAATGTTACTTCCCTTTCTGCAGCTGTTCTGAATGTGTCCAGTTCTTTCTTGAGTTCTGCGGGTTATTGGCGGATGAGTGTGAGCGTTCAAGTTCTTTAAGGCGGGACTCGCAGGTATTTAACTCTCTGCATATCAGTTTGAGGATCCGTTCTCTTTCGCCAGGCAGACTCCTCTGATGAAGCACTTTAGGGTTTCCCATAGTGTCCCTGCTGAGGTCACCGATCCTTGGTCGATTTCGATGAAGGTCACCATTTCTGTTCTGAGTTCTTCTGCAAAGACTAGGTCCTGCAACGCTCTGGATTTGAATCTCCAGTGGGGTCTGGTGTTGCCCATTCATGATGTGGTGCATTCCAACGTTACCGCTGAATGGTGTGATATGGATCTGGGTAGGATTTGGCAGTCACCCCATTGAAAGCGACTGTGTGAGGACACAAGGAGGTAATAGAGTCTTGAGTTAGTTTTGTGGACCCAAGAATAGAAGGTGCAATTGCGGGTGTCTGGGTATTTGCATCTCCAGATGTCTATAAGATTGTATGCTTTGCATATCTCGGTCATTTGTAGGCTTGCTTTGGAGCGGGGCGTTGCTGTGTTGTGAGACTTATCCTTGGTAGGATTGAGTGGTGTATTTAAGTTCTTCGCCCCATATGACTGTGGATCGCCTGTATGTTTCTGGATGTGCCATCACCCACTCAAAGTGGTTGGGGCCATCAGTGTTAGGACCATACGAGTTTACTAGGATGATTTCTTCTCCGTTGATTGTTCCATGCACTAGGAGCAATCAACGGATGATTTCTTCTCCGTTGATTGTTCCATGCACTAGGAGCAATCTGCCCTCTTGTCTCTTTTTTAGTGGATATGAGTCGGAAGTTAATTGTTTTGTTAATTAGGATGACTACCCCTCTGGCGTATGAGGAGTATGAGGCAAAGTACCTATGGCAGCCCCACTCTCTGGCCCAAAGGTTTCTGGATGTGGGGCGCAAGTGTGTCTCTTGAATGAAGGCTATGTCCATCTATTTTGTGCCGGCCTAGATACAGTGTTATTTTCCTTACTTTAGTTGGTTGGTTGCCGCCTTTGATGTTCCACGTGGCTAGATTGAATATGCCAGTCTCATTCTCATTGTTTAGCTGGGTTTACTGTTCTGACCTCTGATGCGTGACGTCACCGGGGCATCGCGAGGCAGAACTCGGTGTAGCACGACCCTCCAGTAACGGTGCATGTGTATGATAAACTCTCTTCAACCTAGCAAACCCCAACTTTTTTGGGTCCCCCCCACCTCAAGGGGCGCTTGGGGCCTTCCAAGTCACGCGACCCTGGGGTAGGTTTTACACAAGTATTGTGTCCGGTGGGGTTGTCGCTGACTATATGTCATTCCTTAGTTGACTGTGGCTGACTGTGGCAGGTTTCCCCAAGCCTCCTCTCTCTGTGGCAATGCTGGGTTGTTGTTTGGTGGTCTGCAGCCGGCCTGGTCTAGGTGTGAGCTAGCTTCTTCGGGTGTCTGGAAGAATTGGGCCTGTCCGTTATGTTGTATTCTGAGCCGAGCGGGAAAGAGCATCAAATAGGGTATCTGGTTCTCACGAAGTCTGTGTTTAATGCTGGTGAAGGTTCTCCTTTGTGCCTGCACAGCTGGTGAGAAGTCCAGATACAAATGGATGGTGTCGCCGTCGTGCTGTAACTCGCCTTTTTCTCTCGCCAGTCGAAGGATCGTGTCTTGGTCTTTATAGTGGAGTAATTTTGCAATGATTGGGCGTGGCAGAGCCCCTCGGATCGGTTTCGTCGCCGGGAACCTGTGAGCTCTTTCCACGATGAACAACAGAGAGCCTCTGTCCCAAAAAGTTCTGTGCACATTGCCTCTACATGATCTTCCGTTTTCATCCGGATTTGCTGTTCTCTGACTCCTACAATCCTCACATTGTTCCTTCTGGAGCGTCCCTCCAAGTCTTAGTTTCGTGCATTAGCTATTTTCATTTGATATTCTAATGTGGACACTCTTGCTGTTAGGGCTGTTGTGCCATCCTCAAGGTCAGACATGCGCTGTTCGACCGTATCTAGCCGTTCGGTATGATTGTCAATCCGGTGTTGCAGTTGGTCCAGCTTGGAGGAGAGACGGTCCATTTTGCTGTCAAGGCTTCCAATTCCGGCTTTCAGCTCTAGAAGGATTTCTCTTATATCGAGGGTTTGGGAAGGGTCATCTTCTAGGAGGTGTTTCGTGCCTCGGAGACTCCATCCCACTGCTATGCCGTGGTGTTTTAGCTGTAGTAGCAGATTCGAAATTCAGCTTTTGCTGCGACTTGTCGGCCTTTCCCATGGTGCTTGTGTACTGGTAGTTATTACTAGGATATTTGTAACGGTGGGGAAGTGGTGCCTTGAACTGCGGGTGTAAGGCAAGATCTGGAAGGTACCATTGCGGCTGTTCGCTTGCGCGTGGTAAGGCTCGGGGGCCGGCAGAACAGGAGTGTTTCTGCGCTAATTTAGGGGTTCGTTTTCTGGTGGTTTTAGAGCAGGGATGTATTCGAAGCACTAGGATTCTAATACCGATGTTGCGCTTGTACCAGTTCAAGATAGCTTTACGGGTGTCACCCTGTGTTGTTTTCATTTCCAACTGATGTGCTGGATTGCTTGTATGTCATACGATGGTGTCTGGAGAGTACAGGGGGTGTGGCCGGCCCATCTGCAATGGGGCATTGGTGGTATATTCAGATCAATTTGTGTGGTCTTGAATTCGCAGGAATAAGGGTAACGATTTTACTGTTGAATCCCGTTTGGTCAGCGTCTCGTTGCCCTTTGCTGTTAAGTTCTCAGATTCATACTGTTGTGAATGGGAGATTCGTAGTATGGTATGAAGGGATGTGTTCTACTTGATGGCTGTTTCCAGTGTGGCTAGATTGTCGATGCAGTTTGTAGCAGGGGTGGGGGCAAGGGGTCGTGGCTTCGCGTTTGATGTTAATGTCAATAGAGATTTGTGCTTGAGATGGCGTACCAATCTCTTTGACGTGGTGACTGCCCTTTTGGCGTCTGTACTAATCGTCACTGTACGGTCTCTGTCCGGTTTTTGTATAGAGCTGCAGGCTCTTGTGTTGATTGGGCCTGGTGGTAGGCCGTTATGCGCGCAATTGGTTTCTGCTAGGCTATGAGCTAAGCAGTTGCCGCATTCACAGTCTTTGCCTGTCTATTGGCTAGAGTGCGCAGTGTTAGGCTTGTTCTTTGCGTATTTTGCTGTGAATCACTGGCAGCCGTGGTTTGGAAGAAGGGCACATTCTCCCGAATTGCTTAGGGCCGAGTTCTTTACATTGTCACTTTAAAACAAGTGGTGCGGCAGTATGATATGCTCCGAGATCATGGGTGGGGTGTGCTGTCTGCTCTGTTATCGCAGGGTTGGGGCGCTCAAGAATGCTATGGTTTCGATGTTACTATACAAGCTCTCAGGTCACGTAATGCGCTCCGTCCTCAGCTGTTGGTGTGCCCTTCTCGGTTCAGTCGGATGCGCACAGGCACCCGAGATAGACTCTGCTCTGGGTCCTTGCTTTTACAATGATAGTTGTGATCAGTCCAATGCCTGCTGCTGTGGCTCTTGAGCTTGGAGCATCTGAAGCCGAGATTGTCACTCTCTGTCTCACTTATGGTCTGGCGGTACATTTCCAAACAACTTGCAAAGCTTCTCTTCCTCAACCCCGGGACTGGAGCATCAGAACCTGCCACACTTTTGCGTACAAGCTTATTAATTACAAATATACAAAAATCAATAGAGTATCATTTTTCAGACTAATGATCAATTCTATTACAGGATACATTCACAAAATCTAATTCATCCTTTGCAGGACTGGATTGCGTAGCCTAAAACCTCATCCAGAAAGTTGAAGTGTGGGCATTGGGAATGAGAGGGTGTCTGATGGAGTATTTTTACTTACTGAATGATGTAATGGAATATCTTGTTCCACACCAGTTCCCGATTTCATGGATACTTTTTTTGGCTACCTCTCATTGACCGTTCCCCTGTGATCTCGTCTCAGAAAACATAGAAGCAAGCCGATCCCCAAGCAGACATACTCCTTGGTTCTCAGTCATCTCCACCTCGAAGGAGCTCCAGAGCCTACCTTCCAAGTTGCCTTCTCCAACTTTTCGCACCTTGAAACACTGGTGTATAGACGCGTTATAAATGACATATCATAACTGTCTTGAATGACATACTAGCACAGATTGATTTCTGAGTTATTGGTATTAACCTGGTGCACTATAGGCCAACTGCAAACAGTGCAATTGTTGCATAAAACAATTTCAGAAGGGACACGTTACCACAGGGTCGTGTACCCTCCTAAAAAGTACTATCCTAAAGGTTCTGGTGATTTGGCAAGCCCTGCATCTGAAAGCCATAATGGAGCATTCCAACCACGTACCCTGCCTACCACTTCAATGTTAACTCAGCATGAGTACCACCTCCTACTTGGCTAATCAGCCAATGCCCGACTACAAACCTGAGTCCCAAAGTAGCCACGCAACCTGGTTGAGTGGAGGGCGGTCCTATGCCTCCTGAGAAACCCACCCATCAAAGTCCAGAGAGTATGGAGTCCCACTGTGTCATACAATGGCTCGTGAACCCATGTTTGACCCCAAGGTTAGTGTAGATCAAATGCTTCCACATAAAGACTTGCAACTATCTCCAATTAACTGTGCCTTCTAATGAATATAATTAATTTACTTAACTGAAAGCGATATACCTCTGTGCAGAAAATAACATACTGGTTACCTTGCCCGCCTCACTTCCCTTACGACAGCTTGGCCTTTCCTGGTTAATACATGATACCAATAGGTGACCCAGAGGAAGTTAAGGAGCTCTGTATAGCATATCGCAGGATTCTATCCCTGGCCCTAAAGCAGGCACTACTCTCTTGGTGGAATATCACTGTTGGGTATCCATTAAAATTCCCCTCCACCTCCCCGACTTCAGCAGGGGTGACCTATGCTCAGTTTTGAGCGTAGGTCCTGTTGAATGCTCAGACAAGAAATACTTTACAGGAAGTTGACTCTGGTTAGCGTGAAACAGCAACTTATAAGCCACAAGTCGAGGGATAATAAAATCTTATAGAAAGTAAATGGATCGGCTTTATTATTTTTTTTTGTGTGTATAATCGTGGTTAACAATTTTTACAAACTTGGTGCGAGTTTTTGTTTTGTCTCCTTTCTTAGCTGGGCGAAAGGGGCATGGTCTTCCGGCCATTTTGTCCTACCCGTGTAAGTTTTGATCTGTTGCCTTTCCGGCCAGGTCCAGGTAATGCAAGAATTTTGCTGTTGCTATTGTCAAAGATGTAGAATCCCCGCTCATCATTTGATTCCACCAGACTTCGTCGGTTGTTGTCCGATGTTTTAGTCTGTGGGATCGAAGATAGGCTGTTCTTAAGTTGTCAGCTGGATCGGCTTTATAGCCACTCACTGAAAATGTTCAACAAACGAGGAATGCAGCCTTCCTACGCAATAAAGTCTACCCGGGAACCAGAAACTTTTTTTTTGCACCGAGAAGAAGGTTTGGTCAGTGCAGAGATCAAACATAAGAGAATGTCAATAACACCCCAAATTAATAATATTCAAGAATGTTTTAAATCTGCTTTGAAGAACTACATTTCACACAAGTCTAAACCAGCAAAAGAATTCTTTGCAGCCGCGGGACAAGTGCACAAAAAACGATTTAGCTTGGAGCAGACCAAACCAACATACATTAAAAAAAAGGGGAAACCTAGAAACGTATATCAGAAAAGGAGACAAGGATTACATTAAAAAAAGCACGAGTCCTTCGCTGTGCTTTTAAAACTGTGTTTCATTTAAGGACATCTTCCAAAACATTCATACAAAGTACCGCTGACAGAGCACCTTAAATGTTGGATGGCGTGCTGGTGTACACTGCAGAAGATCTGTGCTGCTGCTTCTGTACAATTTGCCCCTGGAAACGTTTACGAAGTAGCCTGGCATTTTGATAACAAAAAATGTTTAACATATTTAAAAACCACTACAACTGAGACCTGAAAAGCCTCTTATGCTAACCAACAATCCAAATACAAAAACTAAAAAGGGAATTCCGATCTACTTATTCTTCACCTGGAAGTCACTTGGTCTCACATTCTCCTGGGGGCCAGGAGGGAAGTATTTTAGAGGACACCCCCACCTCCCTCCCAACATTTGTCAGCACTGCTCTGTCATGTCCGAACCGGGCGACCCACCTAAGAAACATGGCCGCAACCAGGAGGCGGAGAAGATGACATTAAAAATAAAATGCTTTGCAGTTTGGGAGAACAGCCTACAAAACAAGGCAAGGCTTAGGGTTACCCTTTGAGTTGTTTTTAGTAGGACACCATACTCGGTCAATGTCGATATTCAATTCAGTGTACAGTTTTTTTGATCAGGTTAAAAAATTCATACAAACATTTTTAAAACCATGTACAAACAGTAAAAGCAGAATTAGATGATAAAAACAAGCAGTACATGAAAAAAACAGCGTACAATCCCTAGAACGTCAAACGTTTCGGGGTTTTGCTACATTAATTCCACTTGCTCAGAAAAAATTCAAACATATATAGGAATCATCCTTTTGTCAGAGAAACGTTTTCTGACCAGTATTAGCCCAACAGAAGACTGGAAATCTAGCAGTTCAGAGAAACATATGAACACACACAAGGTTCGTAATGTGCCAGATTGCAGTGCCACTGCTTCTAAGTTCATGGAAGGCCACGATAAGAAAACACTGCATCCCAGGGCTGACGCACATTCCAGGATATTGTAGAAGTGTCACATCAGACAATCTTTAACTAAAAGCTAAATATTATTGATATTTAAAGAATTATTACAGGGGTGGGAGGCAAAGGACACTTGATGGGATTCAGCAATAGTGAAAGATATATACGAGGGGTGCAGATTCATCAAGGTAAGGTCCATTAATAGCAGAGTCGGGCAAGTACCGGCATAAGTACCGCTTTCCCGCTTGCTATGCTGCTGGAGCTGCTCTTTTGGATTCTGTGAACTACGACTTGGATCCTGCCATTATTCAGAGAAAGGTGACTTTTGTGGCTTCTAGTCACCAGTGCCCGGCACGAACTCAGTGACGTTTATTGACGCCGACTTTTCTCTCTATTTCAGCGTATTTCAGTGTATTTCAGCGCTTCTACAGTGATCGACACCTTGAATTGCTGATCCCGCCTTAGATTTGCAGGGATTGGTTCCCATTCTAAGCCTATGGTTGCTTGCTAACTACAAATTGTTTGCGCGCGCACACGGGCAAGTACCGGCATAAGTACCGCTTTCCCGCTTACACGCACTAGCTGCCGTCTGTGGCAATCCGTTTATTTTTATTTATTATTGTCCATTATTTACATTTTTCTTGCTAACGTGGAAGTTGGCAGTTTCATTTCAAGTTCATTGGTAAGCCACCACAATTACTTTACTCTGCTTTGATAACTAATGAATGGTGTTTTTCACCTATAAACTCACCACAAGTATGCCTGACAATGCATGCTCCTTCCTCATTTTAGCCGCTTGTAGCCAGGTGGCAGCTCAATCCCCAAGATTTTTTTCCACCATTGCGCCGACTCCTCTTTTAGCGCCCCGTACCCTTGGTCCAATAGTTCCTGCCAAATTTCCTTTTCCACCTGCAGCGAGGGAAGTTCCTCAGATGATTGACTCTAATCATCTCTCAATCCCGCATATACCTAGACCTAATGTTTTATCCTCTATCAACAATTCACCATCTGCCTGTCATTCTCCACAGGCTCGGATGAACACCCACCCATTGTCTGACGTCAACCCTCATTCCTTGGCCCACGCCAAGGGTCTGCTCCCTCTCAGATAAAATTCCCTTCCTTGCACCCTGACATTTCCATCCATGCGTCCTCGAGTGAACCACCCATTTCTTCGAAGTCTGAAGAAGACTTGTCTGGGATATCTATTCACTCCTCAGTCCTTCGTTCATCTTTGTTTATCCACTCATTTGCTTTGCCCACGCCAAGAGCTCCACAAGCACCGTCCACAGATGCCTTGTCTCAACAACTTGCATTCATTCAGGCAGCTCTCACTTCCATTAACTTGGCCATTTCCACTATGAACAAACTGTACGACACCATCGATCACAAACTTTCCAATCAGTCTACTCTTTTTGAAGAACTTGCCAAATGGTTACATGTATATGGTTCCCCATCCATCGCCTCTACGTGTGCCAATTCTCTCTATCCACTCTCAAATCCGGCCTACTAACTGCTTGGATGTTATTGCTGACAATGAGCGAGTCTCCAACCGCCCATCCCCGGATTGTTTCATTGTTCCCTTGACCAGTCACCTTCCGTCCGTTCCAGGTGTCATTAGACCGATTGTTGCTTCCTCCCCTCCACCGATGCCCCTCTTGCAAGGCGTCCCTGTTGACTATACTCCCGCACCTTCAACTGCTTATGCAGCTTCTCCTGAGCCCTCTTCTATTCACCTGTCCCTTCCTGTACCCCAAACTTCTTCTGTCAATCTTATGCCTGCCCCTCTTTCTCTTTCTGAGCCAGCTCTCATTCCTCTGCTTGTCCCGACTTCAGAGGTCTCCTCTCATGTCCTCAATCTGCCTTCTGCCCCAATTCATATTTCGCCAGTTTCTTCCCCTGTGGACTCTATGGCTCCAAAAGACATCCCCATTGCCAAATAGAAGATCTCGCCCTGCAATCAAGAAAACCAAAAAACTGACCGGCCTGAAACATTCCAAACACACTCTTACAGCCTTTTTTAAAGCTTTAGGGCAGACTTCCAAATCTACCACGTCCTCCAATATTCCCTCTGTGTCACCTCAACTCCAACCTCCTACTGCCCCCAACAAGAAGGTGCTCTCAGTTTCTTCCTTGAGACCCCCTCCCCCTCCCTCTACCAGTCATCCAGTGTCCCTTTGCCCATTAAGCCAATTAGTTCAATCACTTGAACAGCATGAGCTCCCCCATCAGTTGGTTGCTCAGTCCGCTCTATCTCAAACACAAACCATGTCGCTTCAAATTCCAACTAACTTATCAATTCCTCACACAAACCCTTCCACCATGAATGTGCCTTTTGACTATAAAGCAAGTATTGCTGCCTACCTGGCCTCTCGCTTGTGCCATCTGCAGGTTCCCACAAGTCATTCAGTTGCACCGCCCTCTAGGACCTTTGACCCAGTCCCTGTCATGCAAGACCAAACAAAAATTGTGCAGATCGCTCTTCCAATAAAGATCTTAAAGCCAGTGTTGATGCTTACTTAGCCTCACGATTAGGCTCTACGCAGGCTCTTCACGATGATTCCGATTTGCTCACACAGTTCCTCAGTGGTGTCAATGCAACATGAAGAAAACGCTTTGCGCTCATGTTTTAGGGCGACTCCCTTGCCATCCTCTTGAAAATGGCACTTACCAAGTTCTTCTGCTAAACCATCTTCTAAGCCTTTGCTATCATCCTGTTCCCTTTCTCACCCTTTTATTCTTAAGTGACGAGACAGGAACTTTACCAAATATGACTTAAATCGATCAAGCGTTTTGAATATCTTTGGTGATATTGAGGCCTTGCATGACATCACCACCCATGGCATACACCAGATCGAATTTGTATCTGACACCTGTTTTTCTGTGGTTAGACTTCGTATCCCTTCTGGTGTAGTCTGGAACTCAATTTGGCGTTGCAAAATGCAACTTTTCGAACTGGGCTTTCTTTCAGCTTTAGATCGGGAGTCTTCGTCGAACCTGACACAAGCACCGAAGACCAAAGTTAACATCTATCAAGGCTCTGTTAATAAACTCACTAGCTGCTCCTCAACCTTTATTCGCCTGACCTAACCACTAACTGCTACAACTTCATTACCCCTGAAACTTGCCAGTTGGAACACGCAAAGCCATGCTCACCTACACATCTCCATGTCCAACGCATTCAATACCCATCACATCATAGCCCTACAAGAAACTTGGCTGTTAACTCCCCCTGTATGGGACGGCTTTGATCTCACTTTGCTCCTGGCTTTACCTAGTAAGGGCAGACCCTCCTCTGGCCTCCTAGTTGCGGCCAATTCAAAGATGGGCCTTTCCGTCTCACCATGGGCGTCAGTGCAGGGCCACATTCAATTGGTGAAGATCATCCATCGCACCTTCACCATTGCACTGGTTAACATCTATCGTAATCCCCTTGCACAAACCGATGAATCTTTTTATGATGGTTTAGCCTCCATTCTCGATATGATATTGAGAACTCCACACATATCACATACAATTGTCTTGGGTGACATCAATCTTGATTGCTGGAAACAAGCTCGATCAAATCATTCAAGCTCTATGTGGTCTTCTTTCATGATGCAGCGTAACTTCCATATGGTCAATGGTGCAGTGCCAGGCGACCTCTCTCCTCGATGCACCTGGCATCGAGTAACTAGCTCGAGCACCATTGACTACATTTATGTAGACACTAAATTGTTTCAATACATTGACCAATTAACCATCATCGATCAAGTTCACAATGATCATAAATTGTTGTCTATGAACATACAGTGGTCTCTCTTTGTTCAAGAAACTCACTATTTTACTCCTGAATTATCCATCAACATAGCAAGATCACAAGTGTGTTGGAATCTTTCAACCTTGTCATCATTTAAACAGTGTTGAATACAATGCCCAATTGAGCCAACCCGCACACTATTCTGAGTTATTGCACCCCTTTGTCAATACTTTAACCACCTCGAGACGGTTAAGTGGTAAACATAAACACTCTTTCGATCCGGGAATTCAATCAGCTAAAGCTGACTATAGGAGAACGCGCAAAGCCATCTTGCGACTAAATTCTCTGTCATGCAGGCTTGACCTAACTATTCTCAAATGTAGGTATAAGAATTGGATTAGAAGTAGAAAAGCCCTTCTTTACCAACATGATCGCAAAACGATGTTCGGGGCAATGAGGAATAAAAAAATCAAGCTACATGTGGCAGTTACTTCACGCACAGACATCCAACTCACAGGGTGCTTTGCAGATCAATGGGGTTTCAGATTCTGCCTGGCCGATTCACCTGCTGGCCTTATATGCTGACCCAGAATTCTCTAATCATAAAATTGAACAAAACTCCTTCCTCCCATGGAAAGTCGATTTTACAATTTCCTCGATTCAAGAACAAATAATGAAAGCAAGCTCGTCCCGGGCTGCTGGTCCAGACGGCCTCTCCAATATGATCTTTAAGGCCTATCCCTTTGAATGAGCCTCTATTCTATACATTATTTTTTGCAATATCTTAAAGTATCAACTAATCACCCCCTTCTTGGAAGACATCATTAATCATTCCGATCTTCAAAAAGGGCGATGGTAGTTTACCATCTAACTACCGCCCAATAGCGCTTCTTAATGCTCCGGGCAAACTTTTTTGTAAATTCATCCTCCGTGACTTCAACACGTGGACTAAAAATTCTCATCTGCGTGACCCCCAGCAGTCAGGTTTTGTTGCTGGCTTAGGCACCTCCATCAATTTATTTTGTCTCAATGCACTCAAAGCACAATGCCATGCGACAAAACAGCAAATCTTTTTTGCCTTTGTGGACCTCCATGCTGCGTTCGACTCTGTCAGCAGACCACTTCTATTTGCCAAATTACTCAGTGATCACTGCCCGTCCACTCTTTGACATAATCTCCATGCTACATACTGACACCTCCATTCAAATCCGTCTCTCTTTAGATGGGCGATTGTCACCAAGCATCCCCACGGCACGTGGACTAAAACAAGGCTGCCTTTTAGCCTTGGCTGTTTTCAATTATTTTATTCAAGATGTAAAACTTGCCTTCGAAAACATCATCTCAGATTCCCCCAAATTCAATAATCACCCAATCAAAGCATTAATGTATGCTGACGATTTGGTTCTCATTTCCAAAACTCATTCTGGTTTACAGAATCTGCTAAATGCTTTTCAGAATTATATTCACTGTAATGAATTAAGAGTAAATACCAACAAAACTCAAATTGTATAATTTTGCCCAAGGAAACAGACCGTTAAAGCATCTGTGGCATATCAATCAGATCCCTTTATCCGTGGTTTCCCAGTGCACCTATCTTGGGATGATTTTCGAAGGCAAGTCCCACCCCTGTGGTCACATTCTACACTTAGGTACTAAAGTGAATACAGCCATTTCGCAGGCTTCCATTATACGGTTTAAATATGGCAAATTCTCAGTAAATCCTGTACTTCAATTTTGGAACATGAAAGTCGTGCCTACATTACTCTATGGCCTTGAAACCACTAATGAAGATCTTTCATCGCTGTTTGTACTTTGGGAAGCTAAATTCTGGAGACATGTCCTACACCTACCTCAATGTACCGCTTGTGCATGGATCAGGTTTGATCTGGGCCTAATCTCACTACAAGCAATCCATAATTGGCGAGTCTGTGCTCTTTTTAGGAAATGCTTACTCTCAACTACCCATATCTCAATTTTGAAACTGCTATCTGATTACATGTTTTCTGTCACACATGCCTTCATACATACCTGGCTAACAAAAGCTTACTATATTTTGGCAAATGCAGACGTATCAATTGAAACCCTACTAACAAACCAAGACGGAGCCAAACTTAAAATCTATCAAACTGATTGGCTTCTTACAAGAGATCTCTGTTTACAATATAAAGATGGGGATGGCTTAAGATTTCCACACAAATAAATTCGAACCTTAGCACCTTACCTGATGCTTTGGCCAACCCCGAAATATCACCTGGGTATCCTCCGTCTAAGGTTTAATCTATGGATCACCAGAGACACTCAAGTCAGATGCAATCTTTTACCACCCACGGACAACGTTTGTCGTTTTTGTATGACGCCTGATGCTCGTGAAAAACACTTATGCATTTGATTACTTAATGTGTACCTCTTCGTGGTCAATGAGAAACACACATTTCAAAATATTGTAAATACCTAGGTACTCTAGACCCTCGAGACTGTTGGGCAGCAATTTTAAATTAGTCTTGTACAGCAATACAAATTGCCATTGTTTATTTTTTGAACTGTTTGATGTTAGAATCTGCACCTTGCTAGCCTTTGCAGTCAAAATGTATATTTTGTTCTCTTAAATGATGCATTTGCCTTCTGCCATTCTTTTTTCATGTTAAATTGTTATGTTTGTTTTAATGATTGTATTCATGAATTGTTTTATATTTGAAAGGTTGATTAACCTCTTAAGTGCCATTGAGGTTCCCCCCCAGTGCCAATGGCTTTTTTTTTTAAATCGCGGTATTCACCGCCCAAACCCGCCAACATTTCCCCCCTCATTAACCCCTTAAGTGCCACCGACGAGCCGGCTCGAAGGTGGCAACCTGGAGCGGTTTTTACCGACGAGCCGGCTCGTCGCTGGCATTTAAAGGGTGAAGTTCAACCAAACAAATAAAAAAAAAAAAAAATTGCAGAGTCCTGCAGATCGGCTTTTAGTTTGTGGAGTAAGAGGTAGTATGAGATCTCATTCTTGATGTCTGCTGGTAATTTGTTCCAGGGTTTTGAACTGGGCAGCAAAGTAGCAGACGCCATTTCTGGTTCTGTGGAACCTGGGAGTGCAAAGCGAGCTTTGGGATGCTGATCTTAAGTGCTTAGAAGGGGTGTGGCTCATGATGAAGGGAGAAGGGCAGTGTGGGCCTCTGTTAGCAAGGCTCTTGGGGATGGTGTGAAGGCTATGTAGATGATTTGAAATGCCACACATTTGTGTAGGTGTTCCCATAAAGACAGTCAATCTTGGTGGTAAAAGTGCCTTTTAAAAAAAAAATCCTTTCCTTTTACTCCTCCTTCCCGTCCTCCTCTGTTAAATCCCACAGTTGCTGAGATTGGTGACCAGGGCCCTTATGTGTCCTCCCGGGTCCTGGCCTCCCACACCCAATCGCCTACAGCCTCCACACGCCACCCCCTCACCCAGCACTTTGCCTTGGCACCCACTGGCCTATGTCACCACAGGCCTGCACTTAATTAATGGCAACAGACCACTCCGCCCAAGCACTCCCTTGCTCTTGATGCACCTATCACTTACACCCCTCCCTCCCCCACACTCCCTCATCCCTTCTCTCTCCCCTCTGCACTTGTACGGTCTGAATGCTCACAAGGTCTAGTAGGTCTGCCTCCATCTTTCATTGTTGTATTTGTTCTTCATTCGCATGTCCCTCCCTGTTGCCCTGTGGGCGCCATGATACACAACTTACTTGATGTATAAGCACCTTATAAATGCACAAAAAAATAGAATAAGCCAGAGATCTTTATGGATTCATTCATACAGAGCAATTTGCAAGTTTTCACTGTAACAATGAGAAACAGACAGGGAGCGCAAAAGTTCCCAACAGTTCTCATTTCTTGCCGTATATATTTAGTAGAGGGAAAATAGAGCATTGATGGTCCGTGGATGCAGGAGATGGGGTGAATGGGTGGGCAGAGGTAGCCATTCCCTTGCAGACACATCTGGTGGTTGATCGAACAAGCACCCAACTGCCTATAGAACAGGACCCATTGAGTCGGTACAGATGCTGAAGCCCCTTTGAGACTCATGTTTTGGTTCAGAGATCAAGTGGTGGTTTGCCTTCTCCACACAGAACTGGAGGCTTAGACTGAACGCCGGACAATTCAGGTTAGCCCAGCCCTATAGAGAAGAGGTGCATCTGACACTTTTGCTCCGTAAAAATAGACAAATACTCCCAGAAGAAAAATAGGAAGTACAAAGATTCCCAACAAAAAAATAGGGAATAAAATACTCCCACTTCAGAATCTTATCTGGAGCACTGGGTAGGCCCATGTTCAGAATCTTATTATATTATATACCGGCTGTGTCCATTGAATCATACGCCGACCCAGCAAACATTTTGCACTCTCGGTCTGTCTTTCACACTCACTATCTCTGTGGGTGAGTTATGTTGTCCT
This sequence comes from Ambystoma mexicanum, assembly GCF_040938575.1. NCBI lineage: Eukaryota > Metazoa > Chordata > Amphibia > Caudata > Ambystomatidae > Ambystoma > Ambystoma mexicanum. Next base: position 750,654,087 of record NC_090921.1, on the reverse strand, counting down.
GTGGTTGTTTTCTAGAGCTGCCCCAGCCTTTGGTAGAAGCCACAGGGCCAGTGAAAAAACACTTATCTTGAGAGTGCGAGGGGGTGTGGGCAGAGAGGGGGTAGCCACATGGAGGTACTGTGTTTTTTACAGTCAAAAATAGAATGAATGCAGCAGCGACAGAGGCATTACATCCCCCGACGCTGGCCTGGTATCTGGAGACTTATATTGTCATCACATGTGTTCTGCAGGAATGTCACCATCACACTGAGGGCGAATTGTCCTTACAGAGTCAGTGAGGAGGACACGGATAGGATCTGTGGGGAATGCTGGGGTTAGGACAGACCTTGTGAGGCACAGGAAACCCAGACTGTAGGATCCACAAATGTGTGTGTTAAATTCTATTTTGTTAAACAAAATATTGTATATTCTCAGCAAAAGAACATATAAACAAAACACGGAATAATTTAATTGTACCAATGGTGTAAACTGTCTCTTTGTAAAATGTTAGTGTTTATTTGTAATCATAATTTCCAGGATATACAGTAGTCATAATAGGAATGCAAAGCTTGTTTTACTGTGCAAAGCACATTCCCTCCTTATTCCTCTTCGTCACTACCCTATCCTATCCTATCCTATCCTATCCTCTGTCTCCTCTTCCTTCTCTCCGCCCCCCCCCCCCCATGGTCACCTTTCCCTCTCATCTTCCTTCTCTCAGACTATACCTTACAATGTTGTAGACAAGTCTGATTTATTAAAGTGTCGTCCAAACAGGTGCTTCCCCTGCTCCTCCTGAACCATCAAGGACCACATGGGCACCCTCGCTCCAGCCTTGGCCAATTTCTGCAATCACTCTTTTACCACTAGAACTTTCCCCTCTCTCCTCAACCACTCCCTTGCGCACCCCTTCCTTAAAAAGCCTTCTGCTGATCCTACCTGCCTGGCAAACTATCACCTAATCTGCATCACTCCTTTCCTTGGCCTGAAGCCCAAGGACCATTTCTCTCCAGCACTGAAATCTGTGCACTGGCTCTGGTGGCTGCAAAGTTCAAGTTCTCTCCTCTCCACACGGAATCAGATGGTTGTTTCCATGACCATCAGTCTAGCTTCAAAGAAGCGAGAGGCACGGAAACTGCTCTCCTGAACACCCGTGAAGATCTACTCACTAATCTTGATTCAAACTTTCCTTCTGTCCTCATCCTCCTTGACCTTCCTTTCCTCTGCTTTTGACATGGTCAATCATGCCATCCTGATCAATCGACTCAGTGAGAACCTGGGCATCACGGATCAGGCCCTGAAGTGGTTGACCTCCTTCCTCCTGGACCAACCCTCCCAAGTCCAACTTGGGTCCTTTCTCTCTACATGTGGCGTTCCCAAGGGCTCTAACCTCTCACCCTGGCTCTTCAATGTCTATTTGGCCCACCTGATCTCTACCTTCTCCTCTAACTTTCAGTGTCATGCAGATGACACAGCTCCCCTTCAGGCTCCCCTCAGCCTGCTCTCCTCTCTTGCTCAATCCTGACTGTCTATCCGTGATTCTTAATGCCACCAAGACTGAGATCCTTCGCATTGGGACCGTTGCTCCCGCTTTCCCCCTCACAATCTGGCTGCCCTCCTTGGGCACCCTTTCTTCGCCTTCCCATGAGGCAAAAAACTGATGTGTCATCTTAGACTCCACTCTCTCCTCACATCATGGACCTATCCAAGAAGGCCCACTATCAGCTGCACCTCCTCAGAGGTATTCTTGATTTTCTCACTTTCCCCCAGAGGCTCACTGTCTCCAGAGCCTTGGTTCTCTCTAGGCTGGACTACTGCAACAGCCTCTTTCTCAATCTGGCTTTCTCCACTCTCCGCCCTCTGCAAATAATCCACAAAAGGACTGCAAGCCCGGTTACTCTCACCTGATAATCCCGGAGGCGTCTGGAAGGCTCCCAGATATGGAACCCTGGATGCATAGTTGCCCAGTACTGAATAATGAATCTGCAATTACAGATGGGAGGATTTGTGATAACTGTCTCCAATGGGTGAATCTCCCACCTCCCTCTGACTGATTTCCTTCCCACCTTAGTTATTTGTAGGGTGAGCTATCCGTCCTGCGTTTCTTTTGCAGGGGTGCTTGACGTTTGTTGGTGAGCTGCCCGAGTTGCTTCACTGGTGCAGTTCACCTTCCTTGAACCCAGGCCTGCTGTGACCCCAAATCTGCTGGTAGGCAGGTTAATTGTAAGCCTTTGTTCTGTTTATGGTGGGAATTTGTTAATGTCTTTATATCATCCTTTTCCGGTGTGAAGGTCTTGATGCTGGCGTGCCGGATGGAGAGGCATGTTTTCTAGGTAAGTGAAAGCACGAAGCGCAGCGCCTTTATTGTCTTTTAAGGCTAATCTGTGTTTTCTTCTCCTCCTCCCCCTCACAGGCCGCTGTGGTGCTGCGAGTGGATGAGAGCGCGATGAAAAACAGGCCCCTGGAATCCGTTAAGGTAAGTACAGCGCTGTGCGGTTGTTGAATATTGAAAGCGAACTTGAACAGGTCTCTTTTCCTTCGCAGATGTTGCTGTGGTGCTCCAGATGGAAGCGTGGCGTAGCGCGATGGAATTTAGGTAAGACCAATGGAATTCGATTTGGAAGCGTGCGTTCTAATATTGGTTTTCCCCTTTCTCGTTATTGCAGGTCTCAATGTTCGAACAGCAGCTGTGGCAGCGGTTCACCGGAAGTCCTTAAGCTAGTAATCACAGGTGAGTGACGTTTCTTCTTCTCTCGGTTTCCACAGATTGCAGCCCAGTTGATATGCTGAGTGCTGGATGGTTTTTTCTCATGTAAAACAGAATAATCTTGTTCTTGCAAGAAGATGCTGAAGACCAGGAGCTGGACACGGTGAGAGTCACGCTGTGGGTTGCAGAATAACTCTAAGCGTGTTCTGCAGTCAGGGTGTGGTTTATATAGCCCAGGTAAAGTAGTACCAGGGAAAGTAGTTCCAGGCCTGCCACACCCAAAACACTAGACCGCATGGCTTGGTTCTTAGAACTAGACCGTTTGGGTGCTTCCATGTTGGATTTAAAGGCCCATGTACATAAATGGGACCTAGTTTGAGCAGCCTTTCCTTCCTACATATGAGCCTGGTGTCAAAGGCGCCAGGACTGGCTCCAGGAGCCCTTTTGCAGTGGTTTTAATGCCCTCAGGGTTCTGGTGGGAGCCTGCTTGTGGCACAACTTGTGCCCCCTCACAGTGGTCATGACAGGACTATCTCTCCAACCCTGAAATCATTCCACTGGCTCCTGGTGGATGCAAGGATCAAGTTCAAGACCCTCTGCATCGTCCACAGGGCTTTCTGGGGCCGGGGGCCGCACTACACCCAACTCGCTTCCAAAACACATTCCTTGTCGAGCCCTTTGCTCAGCCACCTCAAACTGTTTGAGGATCAGATCTTGTCCAGGCAGATAGTGGGCATAGATCTCGCTCCTCTGCAGGTGCCTGCCTCTGGAACGGCCTCCCTACCCCTCTCAAACTTGAGCCGGACCACCTAAAGTTCCGGAAGCAGCTCACAACCTTCCTTTTCGTCTCTGCTTTCTCTCGCCCTCTCCCCTGCTAACCGACCTGTCTGCTGGGTGCATTGGTTGCCTTACTACCCTCAGTCTCACTGGGTACCAGGCTCCTCCATGACGAGTTGCCCCTGCATAGCCTCCGAGCCTACCAGGCACTTAGGGGCCATAACTGTAACCCTACAGTCCCCAGCCTCCTGGCACTTACCCAGAGGCGCGGCCCTGATTGCCCTTTTCCCTTCCCCCTATCTGGGACTTCCCCCTCCCCCCTGCACTTTGCGCTATCGCACTTGCACGATCTGAATGACACAAGGCCTAGTAAGATAGTTTGTTCTGTCCTCCCTCCATTGTCTTGTCGTGCTTAGAAACACTTGTGTACAGGCGCGTTATAAATGACTTATATCTATCCTCATGAGGCATCCACCTCCAGAGGCAGACAACCCCTTTTTGTTCCAATGAAAAGTCATCCTTTACTAAGAGTGGCTGCTGACCCTTTCCCTGTCATGGGCAGCATACAAGGGCATCTCTGATTCAGCATTCTTCCTGTTTTTCCTGTAGTGTCTTTGTGGTGGCTGTGACTTCTTACAGCATCCTTGGTGACCTAGTTGCCTTGATTTCTTCTAAGCCCAACCAGAGATTCTCTCCTGAAGGGCTTTTGCATGGGCCTTCGAATATGTTTAGGCCCAAAGTCATCTTTGAATTTCATTTTCTAGAGGGCTTAGTCCTTCCTCTACTATTCTGGAGTTTCTAACTCCTCTCTCCCTCATTCTCTGGAGGTTGGGGGTGCTAAGACTTTACCTGGAACGTGCTGCAGGCACCAGTAATCTCATTACTCTCTTCCTCGTCCCAGTTGTTGGTTCCTCTCCTCATAGCTATTGGGGGCAATTGCTCTGGGGGTTTTATCTAGAATATGGACAGAGGGAATGCCTGGTGAGTTGTGGAATTGTACCTTCGCCATGAAAGGGGAGGGGTCTGAGGTCACCCGTTGTAACGGGAAACTTGTTGTTTGAACAAAAAGGTGGTGGTCTGTCTTGGGAGTCAGTTGCCGCAAACCAAGAGACTTCTCGCTGAAATCTAGGGAAAGGGGTAGGGTGTCCAAATGTCTTGTATCCAGTAATGCCAGGAGGGTCCTAACAGATGACTGCAAAATGTGATGCAGATTGGTGAAACAGTATGGAAGTAAATAGGGAACATGTGCTTTGCCACAACCCAAAAATGTTCATATATATATATATATATATATATATATATATATATATATATATATATATATAGAGAGAGAATCAAGCTGGGGTGGTTGCGATACAGTATTTAACAAGGGGGGGGGAGAGAGAAAGAGAGAGAAAGAGAGAGAAAGAGAGAGAAAGAGAGAGAAAGAGAGATCATTATATACCACACGATAGCTGGCAGCAGTGTCAACTCAGAACTTCATCCTTCCAAGCATGGAGTACCAGTGACTTGGTATTCAAAAGGGTATAAAACGTCAAATGATTATGCTTTTCAAATCAAAGAAATTCAAACAACGATGGTAATTCTTGCATAGAATTGTTAGCAACTCAGACTGCATTTCGTAGCCTCAACCCATCACACGTCAGTTGAAAAATGAGATGGCAATAGATGCTGTGTGTGCGTGCAACTGTTGAGGGACACCAGACCTCAGTAGTTGCAACTTCCACATCTCTTGTCAACATACTGTCCTAGATTTCCAATCCCGTCTCCATTCACTGTTTTCTAGGACCTCACAGCCCATGCACAGGACAGGACAGCTCGTAACACCCACCAGCGGCAGCCTGGCAACTGCCCCTCCCCTCACCCATTGAACATGGATAAAGCAGAGCATAAAAGACTACAGGCATGAGACAAATAGTGAGGTGTTTCGGGATTGAGCTCCCTCAATTCACAGCGAGCTGGTGGTGGAAACTGGGACATGAAAAGAATGTGATCTGCCAGCCGGATCTAATCAGAGGATGAGGTGGGAGACATCAAACTTCATTAAAACCAACAAAGCTAGGAGATGGAGGAAGCGACGCAGTGGGAAGAGAGGCAGGGTCGATTTCTAAAGTACACAACATCCTGGTGGGGAACCTACCCTCTGTATATCTGCATTCAGAACTCCTCTCAAAGGTTTATTCTCTTTCACTAACTACAGCCACAAGAAGCCTCCCAAGATGAATAAGCACCCAGGTGAAAGTATGTCTCAAAAGCAGAAAGTACTGCAGGCATGGCTAATGTCACAATGGAGAAATAATTAGAACGCTGTAGAGCTCCCACAGTTGGCCATCAGCAAAAGCTGTAGCATTAAAGCAAACTAAAGACTCATGGTGGAGGGAACCAAGACAACCAAGCAGGGCTTAGATAGAAAAGGCAAACCAATCGGAGCTTCGCTTGAAGAAGGGAGAAGAGTAATTAAAAAACGTATAACAGGAATTACTGTCCACAGAAGAGGTAGCCATGCAAACAGATTGTCTGGGATTAATGAAGGTCTTCCTTCAGGGACAAATAGTAACTTTTCTTGGTGCAAGTCCCACAGTGCAGAATTGAAAAGACTGAACCTGAAAGCAGTTGAAGGGGCAGGCTTGAAGATTACTCCCCTGCTGCAAGAATAAACTAAAAAGAAGAAAATTAAAAGAAAAGACTAAACCAATGTTTGTTGAAGTAATACAATCTCAAAACAGCTACAAAAACTTTTTGGGAGCTGTTCAAGAAATTCAAGCTAATTCCGGTGCAGCAGATGAAGCAGATAACGACCAGAGGCCAAAACACAGAAAACAGACACACACTAACAGACTATGCTTCACGGGATAGATCAGTCATACAGTACGTTTGCATCCGTTTTATGTATGCTTTAAGCTAGACGGGAGGTAAACATGAGTCAGGGGCCATGTAAACCTACTGTTGTATGCATATGTAAATACTTAAGTGGATTGCTCGTGGTCATTTCTACCTTTACAAGTTGAGTTTTGTTACGTACCATGCTTGCATCCGCATGCCAGAATGTTTGGGTTCAAAGGTGGAAGGCTCGCGGGGTGGAAGTGAGAGCGTTGCTGTAGTGGAGAGGCTGGTAGTTGGTGGCATTGCGGATGCAAGCAAGGCACCGGGTTAATGTAAATAAAGGCAATCGTGTTACCTTTGAAGGAGAGTCGCATGTTATTACAGTTGGCGACGGGGATTCCCGGCACCGGTACCCACGCTGAAGGATTGAGATATTCTAGGAAGTGAGAGCAGGAGCTCCAGAGAGACGTTTTGGTGTCTCTGTGCAGATTCAAATTTGACAGGTGATTTTGGTATTCACCGCATTACTTTGCAGGTCGGTGAAAAAAAAAAAAGAAACAAAAAAAAAAAAAGCTTGACGATCTTTAAACAATGATCCGTCACGTTGAGGCCAATGCTTCATTACACAACAAACATTAAAGAAAAGGACATAAAGGAGTCCCGATGTCACGTGATTACTCAGGGAGATCCGGAAGTCAGGCGACGACTGTACAATCCTCTTCACACTCGTCACAGTATAAAAAAAAAGTTTTTCTCTCTTTCTTCATTCTGTTTGCATAGGAGGATTTACATGTGCAATGATAATTAGCCAAGAAACAGAGAAAATAGATACAATAAAAGGAAAAGACTAAGCATCCAATTAAAGAGATATAAGAATACAAGGAATAAGCATACAACATCCAGCCTGTTTTCTGCCTGGGCCAGGCCAACCAGTTGTTACGTGGTCAGAACAGAATGGAGAGAGTTCTGGGTAAACTACACCAAAACTGTAGAACAGGAGGGTTTAACTCCTCAGAAGAAGAAATTGTTGTTACATGCTTTAGGCCTAGAGGGCCAAAGGAAATAGAGAACTTCCTGATCCAACGGTTGATGAAGCAGGAGACATTGATGAACACGAAAAGGCATTAAGGCAGTTAGATAAGTAATACACACCAGAAGTTAATGTTGCCATTAACTGATATCATTTTTACATGAGTACATGAGAGCACAAAAAGAGCATGAAAGTGTGGAGGAGTATGTATCAGCTCTGAGAACACTGTCCAGAATATGTCGCTTTGAGAACGGTATCACCCTTGAAGAATTGATAAGGGATCAGATTATAATCCATGTTAAACATCCATTAATTCAGGATGGATTATGGATGATGGGGAATCTGTCATTGCATGAAACTTTGGCAATAGCGAAAAAAATGGAACACAGTCAATTGTGCTCAAAAGGAATGAGGGCGACAAAATTAGAAGCATCTCAGAATTCCACACAAATCAGCAAGCAACCAGTTGAAGCATAGGAACAGGGATCAGTAAATGCAGTACGCACAAGAGAAAAGGCAGATGTAAGCACAAACAAGTTCATCAAAGGCAGAAATTGGAATTCAGGACAAGAATATAAAGAGTCTGTAGGACTAGGACAAAAATGCAGAAATTGTGCTGCCAAAGGTCATTTTGCAGTTGTGTGCAAACACAAGAAGAAGATAGCAGTAATACAAGAAGATGAAGAATCTGATGAGGAACGAGTTTTTGTGATTCAAGAGCCACCAAGTAAAGAACTACAATGTCCATGTTGAGAGATTGTTTTGGACAATTAGAAGATAAAATTGATGGTGGACAGTTGCTCGCCATATACAATTATCACTAAAGAGACTTGGCAAAGGCGAATGAGAGAAGGTCGGAGGAGTACCTTTAGAACTCCGGATATAAGAAATCCGGGTGGATATGAAGGATCCAAAATTCAGATAGAAAGGGTGGTTCACCAGCATTGTGCAGTTCAGAAGACGTCAGGCTCAGATAAAAGTGTATGTAGCGGAGAAAGGAGTCAATGTGATTGGATGGAGGGATCAGGCAGCACTACGAATCAGACTGGATCCATGTGAAGAGGAACCTATCCTACTGGTGAAAAGTAGCGATAAACAGATAAGAGGAGAGGATAAGAAGACAGAAAATGTATTTCAAGCGAAACTGGGACTGCTCAAGAATTATATGCACAGAATAAAGTTAAGAGACGCAATACCAGTGGCTCACAAAAGAGCCAGACCCATACCGATTGCTCCGATTGATAAGGTTGAACAAGAATTGCAAAGGCTTGAAAATGAAGACATTGAGAGAATTGAATCATCACAGTGGATAAGCCCAATTGTTGTAGCCTTGAAGAAAAACAGCAAATTAAGAATATGTGTGGATTTGAAGGATGTGAATAAGAACATTGTTGTGGACGTTTATCCATTGGCCATAATATCTGAAATGTTAAACTGCATAGAAGGGGCCGATAGGTTTAGCACATTGGATCTCTCAAATGCCTACCATCAAATTGCACTCACGGAAGATTGCAGGGACATCACAGCCTTCATTATACCTTTTGGACTATGTTGTTATAAAAGGATGCCGTTTGGGCTGGCATCTGCAGCAGCTATTTTTCAAAGAACTATGGCTCACGTACTTAACAGTTTAAAAGGAACATTAGTATATCAGGATGATATCATTGTTTATGGAAAGGGTGCTGAAGAACATGATCGCAGACTGAATGATGTGTTAGACAGATTGAGTGCCAAGGGTTTGACTGTTGAGAGGCAGAAATTTAAGTTTAGAGTTTTTGAAGTTGAATACTTAGGGCATGTAGTGAATGGAAAGGGATACAAACCCAAAGTAGAAGCTATGAGAGCTATTAGAGAATCTCCTGATCCTGCTAACAAGGAGGATTTAAGGTCTTTCCTGGGTTTATGCGAATATTCTAATACATTTGTGAAAGATTTTGCTAGTATAACTGATCCACTTAGAAAGTTGATGAAAAAGGATGTGAAGTTTGTATGGGATGAACATTGGAAAAATGCTGCCAGTTTCATAAGAAAGAGAATTACTGAAGCGGGTGAATTAGGAGGTTTTGTATTTGGCAGACGTACAAAAATCACAGTGGATGCCAGTGGGATGGGCTTAGGTGCTGTGCTGTTGCAATTATCAGAGCTAGGACAAAAAGGTTATGTCATGCATCCCGCGCCATCACAGAGACAGAAAGTACATATTAAGTCATAGAAAGAGAGAGGTTAGCTTGTGTGTGGGCGGTTGGATACTTTAGAAAATATTTGTGGGGAAACATGTGTGATACAAATTGATCATAAACCATTAGTGGAAGTTTTGTCAGTCATAGGAATGTGCAAGGTGTCCCCACGTTTGGCCAGTTTGAGTCTCAAATTTCAGGATTACAATTTCATAGTAAGATATGTGGCAGATTTCTTCTCAAGACTGCCTATGACCGGGTCTGTAGTAGAAAATCATGAGGACATGGAAGTAGTGGCTACTGTGTTTGAAGTGACCCCCAGAGAGGAATGGCTAGCATAATTGAAAAATGATTCGGTTTTAGCCAGAGTTATTGAATATTCTAGGTCTGGATGGCCAGAGAAGAAGAGACTTGATGAAGACTGTTCTAAATTTTGGGAGGTCAGGGATGAGTATTCTATACACAATGAACTATTGCAGAGAGGAGACAAATGGATTCCTCCCCAAGTTTTGCAATTAGGGTTGATTGAAAAGGCACATCAAGGACATCCTGGTATATCAGATACCAAAATGAATCTTAGGACTAAGTATTGGTGGTAAAGGCCTGGCTGTGAGTGAAGTTGAAGAATGCTTGGCCATCTGTTCTTGCTCTTACTGTGGACCAATTGAATTAGCGCGTCAAGTAGACGTGACGCATACAAGGACATAACCATTAATAGAACTTAGTAATAACCCCCTGTCTCTGGTTAGCTGGAACACAAGGGGACATACTCATCTTCAATGGTCCTCAAACCTTCTTCTAAATCAGTTTGATATTGTGGCCCTTCAGGAAACCTGGCTCTTAAAACTGCCCCTATGGGATGATCATGATATTGTCCTTTTGCCAGCCGTGGGGGGAAATAAGGGAAGACCGACATCCGGCCTCATGGTGGCTGTCAAGACAAGTAAAGGTCTACATGTGAACAGATGGGCTGAGCCCAATAACTTCACTCAACTGGTTAAGATCTCTGACTCTAACACTACCTTTGCTTTAATTAATGTGTATCGTAACCCTATGGGTATTTCTGAGGATCTATTTTATAGAGATTTAGTAAGTATCCTAGAAAAGGTCGCACTAGATCAAAATGTGATTGCTACAATTGTGGTAGGGGATTTGAACCTTGATTGTTTTTCTGTAAAAAAGATCTCTGTTGCTCAGGAACGGTGGTTAAAATTCACACTAGACCATAATCTGTTCATGGTAAATGGAGCATTTTCCGGAGATATCCCGCCTCATCATACGTGGGAAAGAGGAACATCTAAATCCACCATTGATTACCTCTTTGTTACAAAAGCATTGTTCTCAAAAATTTTGGATTTCAATATTGTTGAGCAAAAAGAAAGGGACCATCTGCCATTAACGGTAGTATGGCAGGAGAATCGTAATGAGCCAGAGCAAAAACACTGGTATCGACACTCTCTTGATACCAATGTTAAAAAAACCCGCCTTAGATGGTCTAGGAAGGCGCTTGATGATTTTGAGAAGGGCACGAGAGAGTGTTTGGGCAACGGGATGGACTCATGTGGAGGTGTTATCTACTATGAAAAACATTCACATTGATAGAAATCTAAAGCACCCGCATAGGCATACTTTTGATCCGGTTGTCCAACAAACCAGAGCTTGTTATAGGCGAGAGCTGAAGGCCTGTCTCAGATTACCATTGAAAGAGCGCAGAGCAACTCAGAGTCAAATTAAATGCCGCTACTGTAACTGGATGAGGGCGAGGAAGGCAACGCTCTTCCAGTCCGATAGCGAGTCGTTTATGCAAACCATCCAGAACAAAAATTCTGGACAAATATGGGCTCTCTTGAACAAAACGACAAATCCTACTCAAAAAAATGACCATCTGAGTGGGGTGACTGAAGTTGCCTGGTTGGCTCATTTCAGAAAGCTTTATGCAGATGCCAAATTTGATGGACACAATTATGTGAAACAGTGCTCAGATTCATGGCACTTAGAGTGCTCTGAGGATATAGTTGAAGATCTTATTAGAAAATCTTCTTCTTCTAGAGCAGTGGGCCCAGATGGCTTGAGTAATGCCATGTTTAAGCATAATCCATCTAGATGGGCCGTCATTTTGAATAACATCTTTCAAAAAAATCTTATTCATCAGGGAAGTTCCAACTTCTTGGAAAACCTCTCTGATTGTGCCCATTTTTAAAAAGGGAGATAGAGGCTCTCCATCTAGTTATTGTCCCATTACTCTTCTTGACGCCCCGGGAAAAATGTTCTCTCGGCTAGTCTTGAGAGTCTTTGTGAAATGGACGTTAGCTTTCCATCAACGTGATCCGAGCCAGACAGGTTTTGTTGCGGGTTTGGGTACGGCGGTAAATTTGCTAATATTGAATGCATTGAAGACGCAGGCTCAAACCACTAATCAACCCATTTATTTTGCATTTGTTGATCTCAGTTCAGCCTTTGACTCTGTGTCTCGGGTTAAGCTTTTTGAAAAACTTCAAGCTGCAAGTTGTCCTGCTACTTTGTGCGATATCATTTTTGATCTACATTCCCTGACATCCATCAAGGTGAGGCTATCGGTGTTAGGCTTGCTGTCAGCTGCTATCAATACCTTCAGAGGCTTAAAGCAAGGTTGTATTCTTGCGTCGGCCCTTTTCAACTTTTTTATACATAATGTGATGCACACCATTAATCAGGTTCCATCTGATTCACCAAAGTTGAACGGCTCTGCTTTAAGGGCCTTATGGTATGATGACGACTTAGTTTTAATCTCTAAAACACCGATAGGTCTACAACGGCTGTTGACCGCTTTGGGTTCATATTTGGTTGATAATGAGTTGATTATAAACATGAAGAAAACACAAATTGTGTATTACGCACCCAGAGTGACCAAAAGAACTAGAATGAACTGGATGATCAAGGGTATCAGTGTAGAGGTGGTTGTGAACTATCTATATTTGGGTATCTTGGTAGACGGAGCCACGCAAATGGATTCCCAGATGAGAGCTCTTGAGAATAAATTGGTGTCAGCAATTTCTCAGTCCAGAATTCTACTATACAAATATGGTAAGTTCTCAATAAATTGTGCAATTGTTTTCTGGAGACAAAAAGTGCTGCCCAAACTATTGTATGGTCTGGAAACGTTGAACATAATTAAAACTGCTTTCCTAGTAACATTGGAATTTAAATTCTGGAGAGCCGTGTTACGTTTACCTTCATGCGTTCCAGGCCCGTGGGTGAGACACGAGTTGGGCCTCACGTCATTGTTGGCGGAATATGAGTGGCGATTATGTGCCTTGTTTCGCAAATGTTTGGTACACACACACACACGGATAATCTAATCATTTTGTCCAAATATATGTTAACATCGTCTCACAAATTTGTGACTACTTGGACAAAACACATTTTTCGAATATTGGCTAATGCTGACATAAGCATAGAGCTCCTTATTACAAATACAATCAAGGCAAAAGATAAAATCCATAAGAGGGATTGGATTGAGACCCAAAATCTCTGCCTTAGATATAAGGACTTCAACATCAGTGCTTTTTCTAATAAAAATTTGGGAGAACTAGAAAGTTATTTAGTCAGGTCTCCAACACCGCAAATGCGATCCTGCATTTAACGTCTCCGCTTTAATCTGTTTCCTACGAGAGATGTGTTGCTAAGGAGGCGACAAATTGAGAAGGAACTGAACTTTTGTAGATTCTGTACAAATAAAAACATCAAAGAAACATTAGAACATCTAATAGTAGAATGTCCAGCTTTAATAGACCTTAGAGCTAAGTGTTTCTGTAAACATCTGACCCTTTTTGGTTGGATGGTAGAAGAACATAGATGGACTACTATTCTAGCTACAAGAATCACTAGTATCCCTATTGCCACATATAACTTTTTGAATGCTCTAAAATTGAATACTGATTTAAATGTAAATTAAAAAAAAAAAAAGAAAAAAAAAAAGCATCCTCAAATTCATTCTCATGCTCAGTGACTTCTTTGTATTACTATACGTGGGTATAGGTGTCCAGCGTTAATCAAGTGTGTTAGGCCACCTTTATTTTACATATTTTATTCGATTTTTTTTTTATGTATTGGTGTTTTTATTGATGTTTTTATATCATGCTAACATTCAAAGTTTGGACATGGTGTCCTCTTCTTTAATATGTGTTTATCCTGTATTTGACCTTTTTCAGTTGTGCGTTGAAATGTAGATATAATGAATTAAGTTTTGTATTTGATAAAAGTTGAGTTTCTCAGCTAAATTCAATAAAAAAAAAAAAACTAAGTATTGGTGGTCGGGAGTTGATCTAGCGGTTGAGAGATTTATAAGAGATTACTAGCCATGTCAGGATAGTGATAAAAGTTGCAAAAGCTTCAAGAATATCCAGTGTAGAATGCCCATGGGAAAAATTAGGGATTGATATTATAGGTCCATATGGAGATTTCATGCGAGGTAAGAGGTTTGTAATTGTTTTAGTAGACTACTATTCCAAATGGATGGAAGTGAAATTAGTAGACAGAATTGACACAGCTGAGGTTATAACATTTTTATTGCAAATTTTTAGAAAGGAGGGGTTTCCCAAACAAATAGTAAGTGACAATGGTGTACAATTTAGAAGCAAAGATATGATGGATTTTGCAAAACATTTGGGTATTGAACGGCGATTTTCATCTTTGTATCACCCACAGACTAATGGAATGGTCAAGAGATGTAATAGCGTTGTAGTGGAGACCATAGAGTTAGCTATACGTAATAACATGTCAGTGGAAGATGCCCTCAGGGATAGAGTGTGGAACAGCAGAATTTATGTTAGAAGAGAATCAGGGAAATCCCAGTTTGAGTTGATGAGGGGCAGAGTCCCCAATACTTTATTGATCCCAGCTGGGATAATTACAGGGGGGGGGGGGTTAAAAAATATCGCAAGATGGACGAGAATCAGTTCCAAAATAAAAGGTTGAAGATTGTCCCAGGTGATTTGATAAGAATAGGACATGTGGTGAGAAAGGGGGAATCCAAATATTCTGACCCGGTAAGAGTTACAGAAATGTTTGGGCATGCGGTCAGGATTCAAGATGGCACTATATGGAATTTGGACAGAGTAAGTAGGTGGAGGTGGACTGGTAATGATGAAGTGGATAGAGTAACAGTTAAGAGGAAGAAGAGAGCTATTGAATTGTTTGATAGAGGTGACCAAATTAATTTAAGGGAGAGAGAGATGAGCGATTTTGTGGATGGTGTTGGAGAGAGTAACTAGGTGAATGGGGGAGAATTAAGTAGAGCTTGAAGACCATGAGAGTGTGGTTATGTTTCCACATGATTCTGTGTTACAAATGGGTAGAGAGAAGTCCTCCTGTTTGGGCTAAAGATAACATAATGAACTGACTGATTTTGGATTTTGAACAATAAGTTACCAAATGATATGAACATTTAAGTTTTAGTCAAGATGTTGTTTTATATTTTGTTTTGTTATTTTCATTTGTTTAAGTTTAATATTTGCTGTTGAATATTGCTCCGTTCACATAAGGGGGAGATGGTGTTGAAATGATATGTTAATAATACAGGTGGATAGTTCGTGGTCATTTCTACCTTTACAAGTTGTGTTTTGTTATGTTACCATGCTTGCATCTGCATGCCAGAATGCTTGGGTTCAAAAGGTGGAAGGCTTGCGGGATGCGAGTGTTGTTGTAGTGGAGAGGCTAGTAGTTGGTGGCATTGCAGATGCAAGCAGGTCCCCGGGTTAATGTAAATAAAGGCAATCGTATTACCTTTGAAGGAGAGCTGCATGTTATTTCACCTAGCTGCAATCTCTGAAATGGTCTGCTCTTAAAATTCAAAAAAAGAAAGTACTGGTATAAGTAATAATGCACAAAAGGGGGAAGTGGCCTCAAAGATTAAAGAAGAGGGTATCATTACTGGACCTGTTCACCTATTGAGATTTATAACAACTTTAAAGATAAGACTTGAACCCTTCCTACCCAGATTTCCAGGGTAATACTTTAAGCAAAAATATCAGTCTAAAGTCTGAACATTGATCTTTGTCCAATGAGACTGGCTCAATACATGTAGCCTCCAATGAGGAAGCTCTCCTGGTGTCATCAAAGAAGACCCTTGATGAGGCCCAGGATAGCGGGGCAGCACAAGAGACACCTCCTATTAATGAGCCCTCTTTCCTTGAGGATAACTCCTGTCCTGATGAGGAAATGTGTCTGAAGCTTGTACGATTTTTATTACTAAATACCAGATCTATTAGTAAACATTCTACTGACATATCCGATTTCATTCTGGAATATGACAGACATCTGTGCCACCATAGAATTGTGGTTGCATCCTACTGCACATCTGGCACTTGCACTGCCGGTACTTCAGCGTATAAGTTCTTCAGAGTAGATCGCCTTTTGGAGAAAGGGGGCAGGGTTGCCCTCATTTTTCATACATCACTCAATATTTGACAACTTAATACAGCTATGATCGTAGATTGTGAACTTTTGCAAGCAAATTCGGCTATTGATCATAATACTACTTTTAACATATCTGTATTGTATCAGCCAACTAATATTATGACAGAGTTTTCAACCCAACTATGTAAGTTGCTCTCGTCCGCCCTCAAACCAAGTCCCAAAACAATTCTCCTGAGATTTAAATTTAGGATCTTAGGACCCCTTCGACTCTATGACCAGAACTCTACAAATATCCTTAGATTTAAAGCAGAACATCTTAAAAGCCACTCATAGTGGAGGAGGGATCTTGGATTGGGAAGTCACGCATGGGCTAGTCCTGGACAGTGTGGAGGTTAGTCATGTCCTTGGTCAGACCACCCCTTCATACAATTTCAGAAGTCTCAGTTGCTGCCTTAAAAAAAAAAAAAAAAAAAAAGTGACCCTCTAACGAAAGTCTGCTGCTGTAATTTGCGAAAACTCACTCCGGTGGCCATGTCCCCTTTTTTTGCTCCAATTCTCAGTAATCTTTGCAGCTTTAATTCATCTACTCGGCTGGATCTGGCTCATCAGGAAGTGATGACTAAGGTGGTTAATACACTTGCACACCTAAAACAAAGAAAGTCTCAACCCTCATAAATATGGTATACCCTGGAAATTCAGGTCCTTAAATACCCAGAAAATAAAACGAGCACTTAAGAGATGGAAGAAATTGTCATCCTTGGAAGACAAAACAGCAGTCAAGGTACATAAAAATACAATTTGTGACGCTAAGAAAATCTCTTACCGAAAATGAATAAAAGGTGCATCGAGTTCGAAGGCACTCTAAGATCCTAAATTAACTTGAGGAGTCATGTCCTCCTGCCTCTTTGGTTATAAAGGACATTGCTTGGTGTACTAATGTCCAGATCTTCATGAGGAAAAGAATTGAAAGGTTCCAGGAGGACTCTGAATAATCTGTGCCTCATCAATGGCTCTCCTGATCCAGGTAAAACTGTCAAATGAACTGCCTCTCTTCCCCTCTTAAAGATTACAATCCGATATGCTCAACCTGCTGCTAAAAATCAAGCCCACAATTTGTAAAGGCGATAGCTGTTTTGCGCCCATTGTGAAGGTCTGTGCGTCCTTTCTTATGCCACTGATTACAAAATTTGTCAACCTCTCCTTTAGGGCAAATTTGTTTCCAACATCCATCAAACGGGCATGGCCATCGCCTCTTCTTAAAAAACCTTTGCATGATCCCAATCCAGGCAACTATCGTCCTATAACAAACACTCAGTTTCTTCTGAAGATCTTGGATAAGGTGTTATACCACAAATGAAAAATGTTTTAGAACTACACAACATCCTGGCCCTAAACAATCAGGGTTCAGAAGTAGTCATAGCACGGAATCCACCCTTTTGGATTTAAAAACAACTATTCTTCAGCATTTTTAAGGGCAAAACATCCCTCTTGATGTTGATTGATCTCACAGCAGCGTTTGATCTTGTAGATCACACCATCTTGGCCGCCAGACTACAAGATTCGGCCTCTATCTAGAGAGGCATCTAGTTGGGTCTTATAATTTCTATGGAATCGAATTGCCAGAGTCTTTCAAGAGGATATTATAGCCGAGGGATAGGAGTTAAACTGTGGGGCACCACAGGGATCCTGTGTGTCCACAACATTGTATAATATGTTTACTCTTCCCCCTTCTCGATATCTTGGATGCAGAAGGCATTGTGTATGCAAACTATGCAGATTACACCAAGTGCGTTATTGATTATGTGCTTGATTCCCCGACTGTTAATAACACCTACAATCTAATCCAGCAGTGGATGATAAATGGTCTAGTGCTTAAAGCAAAGACCGAAATTATGATGGTCAGCACTACATCAAAGCTGCGCAAAATGGATTCGGCCTTTTACGCCTTTCAAATTGCTGAGCGTCAACTGGCTACTTTACCTTAAGTAAAAACGCTGGGTGTGGTATTGGATCCAGACATGTCGATGAAAGCGCATATTCTAATTATATATTTTTTTAAATTAATCGCTTAATACCAAAGAGGTTGCTAAGCGCGGGCCCGGGATTTGAACCTGTGTTGCTCTGCATCGTCTTGCTTCCACGGCAAGCGCATTGCCGCTGAGCTATACTACCCCTGCCGGGTATTAGCAGTCTTGTGTCCCGCTCATCCTATTGCATCAAGCTATTGGCACAAATTAGGCCTTTCTTGGATGCAGCAGAGAGTGCAACATTGTCTTGAGCAATTATAGGCTCCCGTCTTGACTACTGCGCCAGCCTTTTGCAGAATATAGGCAGCGGAGAGCTCCATCATTTGCAAATGGGCCAAAATAATGTGGTTTGAGTAGTTACTGGCCTTCGAAGAACTGATCATGTGTCTGTGGCAAGACGATCACTTGATTGGCTTCCTATCCGTAAACGGACCGTGTTCTGAAAATCATGCATCATTCATGCATGCCTCTACGGGACAAGTCCAGTCTATCTGGCTAAAGAGCTAACATGGCTCCCTGTTAGGTGAATGCTGCGGCCCAACAACTGCGGACTGCTGCAAGTGCCCATGGGCCGTGGCCGAGCTACAACAGGTTCTAGATGGTTGTTTTTCTGTAGCAATCCTTTGGCTATGGAATGCCCTGCCACTGCATCTAAGATTATGTAGTAAAATATTCTTTAAACGCAGATTGAAGACTCTTCTTTTTGAGTAATTCACTATGGTCTTCCCCTGCGGGTTTCATCTGTCTAATTCCAGCCTTGTGTATTTCTGCTGTTTGTTTTGTCCCAGCGCGTCTATGCCTAAGAGTGATGTTCCAGCGTAGTACAAATAAATTACATTACATATCTTGAAAGGGCGTATCCGAGACTCGTTGGAATGTGCAAATATTGCATTACTGTTAACAGCTGAAAAAACTCTGCAGAATGTGGCGTATAGCAACATCATTAATGTACTTAATGAACACAGACATACTAATATACTCCAAGATACATGCTAAAATGGTACAAAACTAATTAATATTATCCACACAGGGGGAGTATCCCAAATACAAATCTATCAAATGGATTGACACTTGTGCTGCTTGAATGGTATAGTTTGCGCCAAGAACATCCTTGTAACCGATTTCCATGGGTGCTGATAAAACATTTCCTGAAGATCCCCCAGAAGATGATGGGTCCGGGAGATGACTTGGAAAAGGGTGGGCAGGATCTACACTCTTAAATGCCGAACTGAATGTCCAAGAGTTCCCAAATTTCAAGCTTGATATTCTGTGTCCTTTTGTAATATTTAGCAAGTGTTAAAGAACAACTCAAACAAAATTAAAATATGAAATCATTGTAAAGACTGGAGGGGGAGGGGGTATCTGTTCTTCTGTCCACTAAGGCACAGAGCACCCCAGCCAATGTTCTCGAATGGTAGCTATGGACGAGCAACCAAGGCTGAGATTAAAGGGCAGTACTGCAGGCTGGTTCTTAGGTACAGTGAATCGCGGGCTCCCCTTAATGGAATTTCCATTAACTGTTAGGTGATAACACAGTCCTTTTATAAAAGAATAGTCAGGTAGATATACACAAATAAATAAGACTCAATTAAGATATCTATACAGTTGTATGTGGTAACACAATTCACTTGTAATGCACCAACTGCTGACAGTTATTAAAAAGCATAAAAATTATTAGGCACGGGTTAACTCAAACATTACTGTAGAAAGGCAGGTAATCATTAAAACATAGGCAGGGTGCGTACTTTAGGATGGAAGGCAATACTGTGCGAAGATCCCACCCCCAACTGGGCAACCTTTGAGGAAAAGTTAAGGTGTACTTTAAGTTGTATATATAACAGCCCAGACCAAATACATTCATTAATAGTCTGCTTCTCTTTCGACATATCCCACTACCACAAAGTACCTGGGAAGCAACAGGAGCACATGGTCCAAGATAAATCTGGGACCCTGATGAATCCGGAGGATGGAAGATTGTTAGGCAGAAACCTCCCTCTGGGACCACTGCAAAAGATATAAGACTACAGGTGTTTGGCAGTAAAACCACTTGGTAGCAGTCTGTACCACACAAATTCACTTGGTAGCTGTGGCTGAGCAGTCAGACTTCCCTCAAGAAGAGTTAGGCAGTATACAGAGTATTCACAATAGGTCAAGAGAACACCATAGAACAAGTAAACACTGACCAGGGCTTGGTGTAAAAGAGATATAATTATTTATTTAAAACCACATCTAGAAAAACACATAGGCACTAATAGTAAGCAATTCAAAAACACGGTCACTAAAAGATATACACTCCCTTAAAATAATATTAGACAAGTCTTAAGTAAAGCCCCACTTATTTTCAGACAGCGGTGAGCGCTTAACGTAGATGGCACTCTAATAATTCGTTTTAATAAGGGAGAGAAAAGCAGAGAATGAATTGAAACAGATCCCAACACTTTTTCACGAACACAACAAGAGAGGAAGGCAAAGTAACACCGTGAATTCAGAGTCAGTAGGCCGGATCCGCTTTAAGAGGATCAAAACGAAATGTGTCCAAGGTCATACGGTTGCAGTGCACAAAAGTCTTGTAACGGTTCAAAATGGAGTAGGACCAAAGAAAGGGACCAGTTAGAGGGTCAAGCCGGCCAGCCCAGTCCAGAAGGTTAAGGGGTTATTATTACCTTGATTAAAGTGGTGGGAATACTCCAGCGGGGGCAGTTGTTCCTGGCAGCGGATGCAAGTCGGTGCTTCGTCCGGGGAAAGGGAGCATCTCGTCGGGGAGGAAGACCGGGGTCTGTTGCACTGCCAGGGAAGAAACCAGCCGCAGAGTTTCTCAGGTACGAGGAGCGGTCCGTTGATTCGCGGTCCAGTGGTAAGTGGCTATCCGGCTGCTGGGGTGCTTGGCACGGGCAATTCGACCACAAACCGGTCTGGGGTGCGAAGAGAAGAAGGTAAACTGGTTGTGCCCACCAGTCAGGGGGAAGAAGCCTCTCCAGCTGGGAGATCCTCTGTCGTCGGGAAGTGGTGAGTCGGTTCCACAGGGCTCCACCGGTGGTGTCGTTGTGGTAGGTCGGCTCAGCTTCTCCCTCGTCGGATTCTCAGGTCCTGTGGAGACTTCTGAAGTTCCAGTCCCCAAAGCCCTGCTTTTATGCAGCATACCCCATTCACTCAGCCTAGCTGTCAATCAAACATGCTAAGTGGTTTGGGCCAATCACACAAGAGTGCGACTTGAGTTACCAAGGTAACTCAGTACAGGGTGCCTAAACCCCCTCCCACACCCCCTGTGGTACCCAGACAGAGTGGCAGCACTTTTGGAGGATTCAAAAAGTGGAACAAAGGGCTCGACTTGGGTTGGAGTCACAGAAGAGAACACAAACGCCATTTTAGAATCGAGTCCTGGCAAAAAATACCAACCGGCGAATTAATATTAATTAAATAAACCGGCGGTATGTTCGAGGCTATGAGAATTAAATCATTAAAGTTGGTAGCCTCGAACAATGGGAAAATCCCATAGGGAAATATTCGCAGTCGAATATAAAAAGTAGTTTCACCTGCCACCAGCCAAAACTCAATCAGGGGGGACGGAGACGTGCCCCCTCGACTAACAGACCCCGGGGCAATCGAATTGCCCCGACCAGTACGTCCACAATATGATGGTTTGTACTGGTTTCTGTTAATAATTTGGGACTAGTAAAGCCAATGGTGACTTTACATGCCCTGGGAGACAGTCAGTCCCAGGGTATGGAGTCTATGGTGGGTTGTCACTATGACACCCCTGTGTTACTGCACGGAGGGTGCTGCGTAACACACATAGTAAAAACACATGAGACCCTATGGAGTAAAGGACCCCATAGCCCATAAAACACATTAACAGTCAAAGGAACACCCTAAATCATGTCCAAGAGTGGGAGAAAAAGAGTCTCACTCTTGGCAGGAGAAAAAAAACAAACTCCAGAAATCCAGCAAAGTTGCTGGGGGACTCACTGGGTTAGGAAATTCAGCCTAAAGAGAGAATTCTCCCTAACAAAGATTCTCTCTCTCGTCACAGTACATTTGGTGTCTTGGCAGGCAAAGTGGTGGAGGTTCTTGGCTTTACTCGACAAGACCCCTCAAGGATGCCCCACAAACTTCGAATAAGTGGTCTTTGGGATGTCGAGAGGAAAAAGGAAACCAAGCAGTGTCGGAAAGGCAGCAATGCAGGACTCGCAGTGGTCTCCAATGTCGGGACGCTTGCTGTGGACCTCGACAAGGCCTGGCTGAAGACTGCAAGGGCCTTAGATGACTTTCAGTGGTGACAGGTGCAGTGGCAGAAGTTTTGGGATTTTGCGGTTTAACGCCTTTCGGTTCTTCAGTGGTGCAGCCGCAGCACAGATCTCATGATGGTTTCTGGTGACCTCAACATGACCACTGCACTGGACTGCGGACCTTCACCAAGTCTGGACCCTTGGGACATCTTTTTTGGATTTTGGTGGTGGGAAACACACTTGAAGACCCTCCTCTCAGACAGCGATCTCGGATCTTCTTCGGCATGGAAAAGTGGATGGATGTCATTTCAGTGGTGCCCCATGAAGATTTCTTCAGTTGTATGTAACCTTCGCAGCTCTGGGTGTCGGGAAGCACTATGCCAGGGTACCCCCTCTTCTGGGTGATACTCAGAAGCTTTGCTTCCACCAGTCGCGAACACTCCTGCGGACCCTGGGCAACACAGATGAACTTCCTGGCTTCAAGAGGTCCAGGCACTCCTCTTCTGTACTCACAAAGATTCTTTCTTTGGACGGACGGCTGGCACACAGGACTGGCTTCCAGGACACTTTGGGAGAAGCAGATGCATGATGTTCCCTCATACCTATGGGAAGAGGTCAACTATCCAGGTCCTATCTGGTTCAGTTCTTGAATCAGCACGTCAGCTTTCCGATTGGATGAAGAGATGCAGCCGCAGATGACGACTTCGAGCTGGATTCCAGGATGCAAGCTTAAGATAATTTCAGCTTCTGCTTCTTGTTTCAGCTTCTGACAAGGAGGGGAGTGTGAGACCCCTTTATACAAAACAACCCCATTCACTCATGCTGAGACAAGCTCAACCAGCCAGTCACACAAAAGTGCATTCATGCAGGCAGCACCCAATCAGGCTCACATCATTGAGGCCATTCACCAGAAGGCAGACACCTATAACACAGGATGTGGATTGGAGGCAACGCCACAGCCTTTCATTGCACTACACTGCATTCGTGCCAGTTTCAGTCAGGGCTGGCTGAGGCATTGCGTCACACAATGAAAACCAGACACCCACAACAAAGAATGCATATGGACTACTTACACCATTGATGAAGGCTCCACCCCAATGGTGTACCCACATCAAGCAGCCCCTGGGAATGCGCCAGCCAGTCTGGCACGAGACAGCCCCAGAGCCCTATATTGTCCTTCCACCAAACAGACATTCAGGGGAAGGGAACAGAGCAAGGGCTTCTCATGGCTTTGTGAAACAAGGGGGTAAGGCAAAGGAACCCAACAGGCCACCAGTGGCCAGCTGGCCTTTGTGTAGGAATCCATTGATTCCTATGGATGTATAGGAATCATTTGGCTTTTTTTCAGGCCCTTTTATAAAGACTGTTAACTTGCCCTCTGTTAGCCCTGCTGTTTATTAGAGCATGTCACCGCCATCTTGGAGTTCTCTTCTGGGAATGCTGACCTGCTGCTGGTGTCGGTTGTAGGTCAAAAGATCGACACCAAAGGACCGAAAACCAAAGGATTGAATTTATTTCCCCCCCCCTCCCCCCCAACCCCTGTTTTTGTGGTAAAAACCACTTTTTTTCACTAAACGAAAACCCCAAAAATAAATAAATAAAATAAAAACGATGCTTTGTTTTTCGATCCTTTGGTGTCGATCCTTTGACCAGACACCGCTGGTGTCTCTGCAGCATCCACTTTTGACAACTTGGGTCTCGGTCTGCTGAGTCCCTCGATTCAAACTTCAAGTAAGTCTGGGAACTTGGATTCTTTTCAATCGTCATCTCCATGTAGGTATTGTTAAACGCAGGGTCACTTACACTTGAAGGTCAGCGATTCCAGGTATGGTTGGGCTGTCTTCTGAACATCCTGTTTGAGATTCCGTTTTCCCATATCAGTGCGGGTGGGTGTTTGAGAATATTAGAATCAGATTTTCAGAGACTAGTAAGGATGTAGGTTTCATGCTCCCAGAAAACAGGCTCTCAAACACCTTTTGAGGATGAAATACTGAATTGGGGTGGGGTCGCGAGCCTAGGGAATCCCACGCCTTCCATCCTTTGGTAGACACATCATGTAGCAGTCAGACTAGCCCACAGCGGCTCGTCCCCTAACATGATAAGATGGGAAGTTCATGCAACTCACCACATTACTCAGTCTGAAAGAGTCATGGTGTGCACATCACCTGCATCTTTGCACTCATTTTTATACAGCGCTTCCCAAAAATGTTATTTCTTCCCTTAGGTGATGCTGGTTAAGTCTGATGTGCACACCATCCTTTCATCCACATATAAGCCTAACCTCCGTTTCCAGATGCATTTGTATAGAAATATGTTAGCTGAAACAATGCAACGTTTCAATACTTGGCCGGCAGCAATATACATGGTGGCAAGGCACCCTTGGGAAACGTATCTAAAGGTTGTTTCTTTAGATCAGAATGTATATCGCTGCCCTGTAGAATTCAGCCACAGTTATAGGAATACCAGACAAACATGGGTCAATACAGCAGTGCAAAATAAGTCACAAAGCTGCCAGAAGACAGGGTATGAGGAATAAAAAAGAAAAAAAAAAAAGACAAAAAAACGGCCTATAAAATACCAAACAAACACCACACAGTCAGACAAGAGGGATATGCGTGGCGATCCAAGCCATCATAATTCACCCCCAACCAGCTGATCCAGCACGGAACCCAAGCATAGCAGAATACTATTAAAACATAAAAATCATTAAAACCACAGCAAATAATTCTATATTTCCACAATTGGTCCCGTCTGCCATACATAGTTATGGTCGCATCTAGACAGTTGAACCATATCCCTAACTCGGTCTTCAACCTTTGGGGCCCTAACCATCTTCCACACGCTCTCTTAGCACTGGTATGTACTCTTTATGCCCAAGGCTGAACCTGTACTATCAAGGGGACAGGTTTCAGGATAAAATTAAGAAATACAATCAATGGTTCCAAAGAGGCCTTCACAGCCATCACCATTGTAATCTGCATAAAAACCTCTTCATACCTGGTGTTAACACAAGCACAATTCTAAAACGTATGTGCCAATGTTGATCCTGAACTTCAGAAATCCCACCAGGATTGTGATGCTGGAAATGCATTGGAGGGACATGGCCTCCTTGTCTGTGTCCTATAAATACCTCCTTAAACTGTGTGCTCTGCTTATTTTCTGTCCATGGGAGTTCAGCCTGGACCCCTGGGAGTGCAGCTCTTACTTTTTTTCTTGGTGGACAAAAACCCATGCGATACCCTTAGGGCCCTCATGGGTAGGGGTACAACCCTGTGCCCCTAGTGTATGTGTTTGGGCACGTATGTTGCTGACATAGCAGATAATGGGCTGGTGGCAAGCTGACTTGACAGTGGCTTTGGGCATCTGTCATTTTTGGATCCTATATGAATGTATCCTATTTTGAATTAACTACTCTAATAGCTCAATCATTAATAACCTATAGGTGTGCACCACTGTTTCCAACCAAAGGCAGCAGATAAGGCACATTTGACTGAAAGTAATCTTTTCCTCAGGATGAAGGGAAAGAGTGGCTGAAAGGATTCTCTTTAATGAAGGGCAAAGCCTCCATCAGGCCAACCACAAACATTCCTCCGACGTGCTGTGAAAGTCAGAGGCAATGGTCGGGGCAGAGCCTTTAATGAGCCATGACGCATTAATGCTTAATCGTCAACCTTAGAGCTTTGTACCACTGAACGGAGCATGCACACTGCAGATTGTTAGTGCAGATTTCACTTTATCACGTCTTCGGCAGGGCCTTTCATCGCTTTGAATTTAGGAGAGTTAGAACAAAGAGAAAGGAATGGCTGAAAAGACTCAAGTTTGAGTAAAATAGATGGAAATATGAGAGCCTATTTGAATGTATCTAGAGGGCTTTATTAGATTATATGTTTTACCTCATAATGTTTTGCACAGTGTCCGTGTTAACCTTTTCCTCCTTTTAATGACTGATGTAGGACTTACTATGCATGTGGAATCTTCGAGTGATAGCTTTTATAATTATGTGTATTTATATATTGTTCCTGTTAGGGTTTAAGGTTAAAATCAACCAAAACAACACGATTAAAAAAAAGAATTAATAACAAATGAGTATCAGAGAAAAGCAGAGAATCTTCTGCTGTTTCCAGACACCTCCCCCAGAGGAATGGGAGGGGTGGAATGGGGGGGGGGGGAGAACTGCGCAACCCAGAGTGCTACCTGCATGTTGTAAGCATGGAAGGATGAACAATTCTGATCATCAGTCATAATCAATCATTTGTTTAATCTTGCCATGAAAGCCACTGGCCGCGAGCAAGGAACAGCTGCAGCGCTCAGCGAGAAAGGCTGGTGACAGGTTTTCAATGTTTTATTGGTCGGACGAGCAGCAGTGGATAAGTCCAAAGTCTGCTTTAACAACTGGCGAGGGCTCGAACCTCGCCTCCCCCAGGCTTGCTACTTTAAAAAAAAAAAAACAACCCTAAAGCTACTCTTGTTTTGTGTACACTCTGGAATCAGATTACATATGTTTTCAAAATTGTCTTTCCACACTGACTTCAAACCTGAGTGTAGACTTTAAAACTGAAAAGGTAAAAATCGTGCATTGATACAGCAAGCAATTCTGTTGTATATATCTTGATGTTAACGATACTGTCCCATCCTATATCAATATTGAAAATATATATTGCGATATCTCCAAAACTCGATATATATCGCACAGCCCTAGCCCTGACTCTCTAAAAACAAACACCCCCTCCCAGCTGCAGACGCTGCTGGGGGAATGGGAGGGAGCCTTTAATGACTGCTGATCACTTTCTTTCTTCTGCAGAGCATTTAAAGTGGGAGTGATTTACCAGTGATGCCCATTTAATAAACTATTCTTTTGGACAAGACGTTCTTAATGTTTCTGTGTTAAGAAATGCAAAGGGACATTTTTATTCTAAAAGCACACACAGCACCAGTTAAGTTCACTCCTGGTTTCGGGCCTTCATGGGCAATTTGTTCAGATGTTACCTGTCGTCATTGGCTGGTAATGGAAACCTGCCATTTTATGCACCTTGAAATGACGGAGTCAATCACATCTGCTTTAGGTGGCCATTGACAAACTTTGACAACCGGTACATTCAGGCGAATTAAGTTTTTTCCTCCTAAAGATACGCAATCAGATCAGATTATTATATTGGGCTGAATGTATGAACAAACTACAGCACGGCGCACCGTGATTTAATGAATTTCGATAAAATACCTGGAAAAGAGCCTGGAAGTGCAAATCGTTTGAGCTTCGCAAGAAGAAATTGTGGCAACCAGGCACACTCGACTGTAATTAGTCGCCCCAAAGAGTTTCCCTTTATTATCTGCCTTAACTAAAAGTGGTGTGAACAGTGGGGGTCTCATCTGATAAATGCTGCCCTCCAAATAGTTACATGTCCTGAAGATAGCTCAATAAATCAGACATTGTGAACACATTGGTACAGTGTATCACGATTTTAGAGCCGAAACACGTGTCAGAGTAACTAATCCAGAAAAGCATTCGGAAGTATGAGTTTTTCTCGTTGCTTGTAGCTCGTAAGAACGAGTTGAAAATGTCTCTGAAAATTGACGAAAACCACAATATACCAACCCGTGGTCACAAATTTTCTGTTATTTTGCAATTTAATTCTATGCATGAATAGTGAAATGCAATAATCATTTGTTTGTGAGGATTTTATTACAGGAATGTAGTTGTATGCGAAATGTCAGTTGGTTAAGCCATTGTTTCAAGGCTTTTCAACATACACCGTGAAAAATAAAATTGATTAATAACAGAAATGATATGAGCTTTTTTGGTTCACATTTTCTCTTGAGCTGGAGGCATCAATAGCTGACAGTCTTGCAATTCTCATAGTTTTTTGATAAGCACAAATGCTCACACTAAGGGAGGGGTTACCATTCTCCTACAGATCGAAACATTCACAAGTGTGCCATTAATACCCACGGTTCGCAGTGCCTTTTTGTGCATCTCGCATCTGGCTGCAGGTGCTTTTCTGGAAGGTCTGGGCAGATCGCAATTAGGGCTGTGGTTTCCTTTCACAGCAGTGTCTTTTTGTGGACATGTTATAGTCCAAATGTAGCAAGAGTACTGAGAATATCCAGATCGGGCATGTGAAAGAGGAGCAAAGTGTGTGTCAGTGTGCAGGCTATAACAGCGGTCAACTAACAACAACATATGATCCTTTAAAGCAGTGTCTTCTGAAGAGATGGAGCCATTCTGATGTCTCGAGGGCAGTGTTCCCTTTCAGGCCAGAAGAAAGAAAACAGGTGAGCAAATAACATGCAAACGCGCGAGTGACGGCTGGGGAAAGGAGGGCAGTAGATTAAATCACCAAGCTCCTTGCTTCCCTCAGCAAAGCTGGGGGCTCGGCCGGGAAAAGCTACCCGCCAAGACCCCAATTTGAACAATCGGCAGGCCGGGCCGTCCTGATTGTTGGAATTCACGTTGGGGTCTTTTTTCACTGTGTCCTCACTCCCTCAGGCAGGGCAGGGCTTGCCTTTTCACCTGTGCATGTGTGCACACGCATGCAGTAGCAATGGCAAGCACTGGAACCAGACTGCTGTCCTTCACCCCTGTGCCGCTGTCCTGTGTGCACCTTTATGGTGCATTCTTCACTGCATTTGCCGTGTCCGTAGCCGCCGCAGCGTCAGCATTGTGGCCCTGTGTATTGCGGCGCTCTGTGTGTGCCATGCGGGGGGTGCCAGGCAGCACTGTATAGAGCAGCCCAGGTAGGGGGGCAATAGGGGAATCACAGGATTTCAGAGGAGGGGCCTGTGCCCCCCTGACGCCACCCTGGCGACACCACTGCTTTAAAAGCTAGGAATGCAGAACGGTCTTCTGATCAATCAAAAAAATTGTTATGGTGCGATGCATAGTGTGTAAGAAAAATCGCATAAATCTTTTTCAGTGCTCAATATTGCCTTGAGAAAATTGAGCATCATCACAAACAACCAAACCGAGCGTTGCATGCATGTGCTTGTGGCCTGCCCAACCTACCCAAAGAACTACTGGCACGATTCGGAATATTAATCCAGGCAAATCTGGTTTGGATTATCTTTGCCTTTCATAGCAAACGTAATAAGTATAGACAGGATGAAAAAGCAAATTTTTTTTTCGTATTGGCAGCCCGAGATAACGTATGCTTTCTTCTCGAATTCTCCTATGTTTTATTCATGGTCGACCAATTGGATTTTCTCGCTCCTGGTTCATTCCAGATCAGTTGTATTTTGCACCCTAGCTCTCTGAGGTGAATTCATTTTCACCCACTGTATACTCCACCCTGCCTCTCTTCGATAAACTGTTGCCAACTGTATTAACTGTGACCTCACTGTATTTTGTCGCTCCTAGTTGACTGGCATGAATTGTTTCACCACACAATTACCTGTTACTTCACTGTATTCTACCCCCTAGCTATTCCTGTGTTTGTCACCCCCTTCTAATCTGCTCCCTGGTTCTGCAAGATACATTGTTGCCAACTATATCAAGTGTCCTCCCACAGTATTTTGTCACTGCTTGGTTGGCCCAGATCAGTTGATCAATTAATGGCCTCTCATTGTCTTGGGTATTTGGTTAACCTCCTGTTCTGGTGCACCACAGTACTTGTTACCCAGCTGTGATTCAGCGCATTAGTGGCAATGTTACCCTGATTCACTCTGTCACCCACCGTGAGCAAAGGCCCCATGCAACCAGACTGTTGTCTCAGAGGTAAGTAAACAATCCCCAACCCTGGACCCTACACAGTTTGTTTTAAAGAATGCTTGTATCCCCACTGCTGGCCACACAGCAAGACATTACAGTCCAGAGAAGAACAAAAAAGATAGCAGGATTTCAGTGGAACAGAGAGAGTTGGAAAATATCAAAGTCCAGCAATAAATTAACTGACGAGAAACAGCACTGGTAGTCCTAAAAACTCTGCTAAAAGACCTGACATCCTACATTTCGAGGTACTTCACCAAACGACTTCCTGCACTAATAACAGATGAGCACGTCTCACAGCAGAGAGGACTATGAAGAAATAAAATGAAGCAACACCAACAGCTAATAACCTCATCCTCAACCACCAAACCACTACCAAGTCTACACATATTACACCTTTCATCATGAGGCAACAATGACCACAAATTAACTTTCATTCAAGGGCACACCTGGGGTCCCTGCTTGGAACATGGAAAAGCTCAGAAGGCAGAGAAGTTCCATTGGGGGGTTCAAGGGGCAAGAAACACAGGAAATCTTCAACTAGAAAAAGGATTGGGCAACAGGGGGAGAAGGATTGGTGGGCCATTTGGGATTAGCTGTGCCTACCTTGGTGTAATCAATCTGGTTGAGAAATCAGGACTTTTGTCTGTGTTGCCTTCATTTAATGCATATGTATTTTCTGCTTTTTGATTTAATTGAGATTTGTAAATATAAGTTAAAAGTTTAGATGTGAAATAAAAACACTTTCCCTAATAAAAATAAATTAAAAAGGTTTTATTCAGGGACCTGAAAACCAAAAAGAGATACAGGGGGCATCCCTTTTTGATAGATATAGTCTTTGAGGACATGCGGGAACGTACAACCAACAACATCTCAGGAGGATAGTTCAGGGGCAACGTGCTCGCCTGGGAAGCAAAATGACACGGAGCAATACAGGTTCGATCCCCGGGTCTGCGCTTAGAAACCTCAGGTTATTTATAACGCGCATAATACCCAATCCTATCATTCATGTGCCACTAACATCAGCATCGTGGCATCATAATGCCAAAGGACAATTGTACAGTGTCTTAAGTGCCTAGAATATTCAACCAGAAGTAACCACTGAAGTCACTAAATGATACATGTCCCTAGCGCCATGAAAGAAACGTTAGTATGGAAATGACCATGTTTCAAATGATTTTTTGATCTTATAAAAGCTAGGATTGCTCTATGTCCTTGGCAAGTAAATTCCAAGGCAGTGTGTTGAGAAGGGTGGGCCTCCCAGTTTCTTTTTGGATTAGGTTGAGTCCACCTTTGCCATAAGTGATGCTGATCTGAGGTTCATATTTGGAATGTGTCATTTAAAGTTTGATTGCAGGAACCGAAGGCCCTTTCCATGGATTGCTCTGGATGTGATCCAAAGCATTTTAAAAGTGATTCTCCTGCATACCGGCAGCCAATACAGAGACTGAACAGCAGGAGAGATGTACTCCCTGTGGCCAAAGTAAAGTAGGCTGCGCACAACTAGATTTTACACTCTCCAAAGTCTAGCAATGGGGTGCACTGCGCACCACCTAAATACAGACTGTTGGTGTAATCTATTCTAGGGAGAACAATGGCAAAGATGATGGTGCATGTTTGGGGAAAAGCCAAGAAAGGAAGACTTTTTATCAGGACTTTCAAGTAAACAAATACTTGTTAAGCTACCCAGGCAATTTGGAGACAGAGAAAGATCAGCGTCCAGTGCAATGACTACATTTTTTTAACCAGCGAAGGAGCTATAAGTGCCCGAGATCTAACGTCTCTGCCTTTAAGAGGGGTGTTAGAGCCGAGTTACCTGAAATAAGGAGGATGTGTTTTTTTGGGTTATCGTTTATAATATTTTTTTATGCATTCTGAAATTGCTGGAAAGCTTTAAGAAAAGTGGTTTATCATCTACATAATCGTAAGAGTTACGACTGAGAGATCTTAAGAATGAGGAGAGAGGTGATGGGGAAAGGGCCATGGGCAAATCGAGGAGCCTCTTAGTTCACTAAATAGACATTTGTTTTAAATCTGATTGGAAACGATCCATAGAGATTTACACTGGAAGACCTCATTTCGGAAGGACATTATCTAATTAAGTGCTTTCAAGCGTACAAAAGCTTCTCACCCACTGGCAAAGTTGAGGAGATTTTATTTATTTATAATGCGCTAAAATGGTGCATAGTCATAGTGGCACACATAGACACAAACACATAATTCAATAATGACAGGATAAACATACAACCACGATCAATTTAAACAGAACATATGCAGTTTCGTGGTAGTCACCCTTTCTGGTGACTACAGGGATTTTCAAAACGCTTTTAAAAATATAATACTAATAAATGTTTGGTAAAATGTTCAATCTGCATGACTGCAGTCTAGTGGCAGCATTTCTCCAAAAAATGAAGTGCGTTTATGGTGCAATGCAAAGCAGGATATTTGTCCGCGGGTGGTCACACATCGGTTGTTTCTGTGCAGTTAATTGGCGCGCTCCGTTGACAACGGCCAACAGAGCGCAGGGATCTATCACAGTGGTATGTTACTTTGAATATATTGTCACCCCGAACACTAAATGTACTGGTTTGGCTGACAGCATATGTAAAGTATGCCCGCATCCTCAGTAAATGGAAACTCCATTCACACACAGGCTGCGAATTTATGCAGTACTTTGGCTGGCAGCATATTTAAGCCAAACACTATGCGCCGAGTACATGGCGCTGTAATTGGTGGTTCCATATACTCAGCGCCTAGTGTTTGGCTTACTTATGCCGTCACCAAAAGCCCTGCATTTATTAGTACTTAAGATGACAATAGATGTAAGCAAAAAGTAACATTCCGGCGCGGATGGGTCCCTGCGCTGGGATATCTGGCTTTGGGTGACTAGTCCCGCAGGTCGAGTGCCTTCATTTTCATACTCAACCTGAGAGAAATGCCGCCGCCCCATGATTAGTGGTGACAAACAATTATCAGAAAGGACTTCACAGTTTGTTGTCACCGCCAATCATGGGGCAACAGCATTTGTCTTAGGTAGAGTATGAAAACCGAGAAACTCGACCTGCAGGGCTAGTGAAATTTTTAAGAATTTGCAAAGCCTAGCTCGGTGTCTAAATTCCTCAAATCAAATAAGCAGCCTTGCAGTATGTTGTGATTGATCCTTCTCGGCCTTCGACTTAAGTCAAAGTGGATTACACGGTCTTGGTCGTCATTAACTTTGAGGGAATACCAAATCAAAAAAAGAACAGAGTGAAGCGGGTGCGTTTCTCTTGATCTGTTCCTGGCAGTCAGTACTTTGTTTCTTTCCCCTGCCTGGAGGAGGAGCCTGCACAAAAAAACATTGCCCAGAAACAGAGTGGAGCAGAGTGAAGCGGGAGTTTTTCCTTTGTTCCCGCGCTTCCCCACTGGCTGTCTGGTGGAGCCGAAGACTGCCGCTGACAGACAGTTGCAGAGGTAAGTTGTAAGGAGATGAAGCGGGAGCAGGGCTCCGTAAAAGGAGTTTTGCAGAGGACTAGCAGGCAAGCCCACCTACAGTCCCTCGCATGCTCCGGAAAACGAGCGGCTGAGCCCAGCAAGGAACAATGCAATTTCCTAGCAAAATACCCACCCCCACCCCAAAAAGAAGTGGCCCAGAGACCCTGTGCAAGGCACCCTTCGAACCAAGAGGAAATGTTGGCAGACAGGAGGCACGCAATGGTACTTTTGTGTAAGTGGGGGAGAGGAGCGAGCATCTTTCATCAAAGCCCTTGGGGTTGAAAGTTAGGAGCCAGGAAGGTGCAGCTAACGACCTGGAGGACAGAACCTTGGGCTTGGAGGAGCAGACTGAGCCAAGAAGTGCGAAAGTATGAAAAAACTGCCTTCAATTAATTCCTTACTGCTGAATATATCACAGGAGGAAGGGCTTCAAGGAACAGAGGTGGCAGGAAATCTACAGCTGACTGAAACCACAGGGGCCTTAGTGGGTGGAGTAGAGTGGACAGGCGTTGATCACTTGGCAGGAACCGTCCAATTGGTGAGTATGGAGCACCCGACTCCTGGGAGTACGTAAAAGGCGTTGGGTCCCATTTCCGGTCAGGACAAGCGCTCTTTTATTTCCTACATGAGAGAAACCCCAGTATTACATTCTTTGGATCCCTCTCAGAACACCACAAGTAGAATATTGCCGAAGAAATCTACACAACAAGCTCACCTTCACCCTCGAACAGCATCCGAAGATGCGATGAAGCTCGGCCCGACAGCTAAACTGTCAGGTAATTTGAGCTTAGCGGCAAGGCTGTCTCGTGACATAGCAGACATTTCGAACCAGCAGGAAAACAGTAGAGTGGCTGCACGTAAAAGATTTACAGCAGCGAAAGTAAACGAGAGCTTAAGCATGTCTATGAAGAAGCACTCAAGAGTAGATGCAGTGGGGTCGCTAGCGATGACTTAAGGATGGATAACACCCAATACTATTAATATCGTGCTAGCGGACATACGGGTGGTGGGGGGCTCGGGACCTGCTGACCCCATACATGTAAATGGGATAAGCACGGTATCAAATTCTGAAACCTCACCTTATGATGCCTCTTATATACCAAGTAAATCAATAAAAGAAGAAGCTCTCATAGGTTGCATAGACCTCGTGGTGCCATTTCTTGTGAGAAACCCCAGATCTTCAAATCCAAGCGAGCCGGGTGTCTGCACTAACGATATCCCTAGCTCTAATCTTAAAACGTTATGCATCCATAAATGACAGTTATAGGGATCAGGCTACATTGACAGCCATGATGCATTCAAAACTGATCCATCTTTATGAACTCTATGCAAGGCAGATTGGAGCGAGAGAATGAAAAGAGTCCCAGTCGCACAAGCTCCTGTTAGACCTCCTAAAGGAGACTCGTGAGAACTCCTAACAGACCTAACAAGAGAAACCTTGAGATCACCGGGAGCCAAGAAAGAAGAAACAAGAGGGTGGTAACAATCACTGAGGAGGAGGAAAGGAATGAGAATGTGGGCTGTCGATGTACTGAAGACTTGGTAGTAGTGACTAGGGAGGGGGGTCGCCCCTCGCGTCCTTAAGGGAGGAATATGAGTGTGGAAGACATCAGAGAGAACTCGTCTTTGAACGATCAGTCACTCAACCAAGTAAACGTACCGGGTACCTCAACAGGGGTAGTGGAAAGTATTAACTGACGAGACGGGTCTTGGGTCACAACCACCCAGAAAAGAATACCAACTTTAGAATTTGCAACACGCAGCGCAAAAAAACCCTCCTGAAAACCAATAAAACTGCTCAGACAAAAAAAAAAAAAAAAAAAAAAAAAAAGGAAAATATGCCAGTAGCAAAAAATGTAAAATCTAATGACTCGAGACAATTTCTGCGCATTTGAGACCTTCCACACCTGAACCGGTTACACCCCAGTAGAAAGCAAATAAGAAAAATGCAATAAAGGGTCTAAAGCAAAAGCAAGAAGTCAGAGATCCAAGCGTTATACTGATCACCTCACCTGAAAGTGACTTAATTAACTTTTCACTATATGAGGATGAGGACCCTGATGCTAATGAAGGTCAGAGCTTATTTTCTGGGGAAGAAGTAAGCTGTCAAAGAATGCCATCTAAAACAAAGACTCAACCTGTGAGGGAAGAGGTGGATAGGATACCCAAATTGGATCAAAGTGTAGTTTTTTTTACACTTGCTTAAAATCGACTTCCGTCAGATGATGTATCTTGAACAGTTGACCAACAGAAGACGTGCAATTCAGAAAGCACAGTCACAGTGAGATCGAGTGGCCGTACAGCGAATCCGACAGAAATAAAAACAAAACCCCTGAATGAGGCGGAGGACAGAGTGAATACCAGGGAAGGCATCTTAACTTTGGAGAGACTATTATCAATAGGTGACAGTTTGATGATGAACCAAAACAATGTGTTGCGTTTGTTCCATCATATACCAAAGTTAAGAGATATTGAATCTGCTGGCATTGCGGTAGTTGACTTTATAAATGAAAAACAACACGATCGGGTGTGCTTGCATGTAGAATCTACCTTAATTCGTAATTTGCTTTTAGATGCAGCAGAGTCCTTGTATCATCCGTTGGGCTTCTCGATAACAGAGTATGGTGGTTTGCCCGATAGGATGGAAAATAACGAGTTGGGAGCATGAAAAAAGGCGATGAGTCGGGAGAGGAGTATAGTCAGTCGATGCCCGATAGGGTGCATCACCTCTGTTTTGCCCGTAAACCAAACCCCCGGTGAATTGTGGATGGAGGAGGGGAGTAGGAACCCATTAAAGCTAACTTTTGGTTTCAAAAACACCTCTAAAAGAAAGAATTGATAAATCAAATTTGATGAAGGTTAAACTCTTGGGATTGTCTGGCAGGAGCCATACCAACACACAAAAAGATGTAATGCCAAGAGCCACCCTTAGAGGAATGTATTCCTATAGGTTGGTTGAACACTAGTGGGATCTGTTCATTTGTTTACCAATGTCAATGTGAGCAATTTTGATATTCTATGCCTCCAGGAAACCTGGATGAGTAACATCCCCATTGTAGATGGTTTTAGTATGTACTTGAACAGTGCGTTAAAAGGTCTGAAGGGCAGTCCTTCTACAGGCCCATTAACCACCGTAAAGAATGGGAGTCGTTTGATGGTGGTTGAGAACGTAATCCCAATCCATACATGCAAATACTAGTAATGGAATTGGAAGCCTCAAAAAGAAGTTGCAGAAAATCCGCTGGTGATTCTAAATGTGTATTGGAACCCTGTGGCATGGGAAAAAAAAAACAGTTTAGTAAATTGTGTGATGACGACAACAACAACGACGACGACGACAATATTTCGCTGACAGAAGCAGGGATTTTTCTGTGTGGCGATTTGAATATGGACTGCATGACAATTAAGCCGAGAGATGGCATGAATGTTGGAAGCGACTGGCAGGGGAAGAAAGGGTGAGCAGCCACCTGGGTGAGGGAAATACAAAACGTAATTTCAAAAGATTAAATGGTTTTACACTAGGGGATAAACGAGGGGCACCTACATGGCAGAGGGCCACTGAAGTCCACGCTTGACTATTTCTTTGTCTCTCAAAATGCCGCAATCCAGGTAAGATCTTTAGAGAACATTCCAACTCTCAACAGTCATCATGACCTATTAAAAATGACACGGTGTCCTCGGTCCTCGAATTGAGAGGACCCATGAAAGGTGTGCGGCTAAGGTCAACATAAAAACTGGCAGCAATAGGTTGCGGCTAAGCCCAGCAGATGTGCCTTGATTGACGGAAAAATATAAGTGCGCGCTGCAACACCAATCGATTGGGTTTGTTTATGCGCCCCTCTTACTAGAATTTATCGAATATAAAATAGAAGGGGAGGCGCATACTTTAAACTAAAACATACATATGATAAAAGCTATCCAGGCCAAAAAGAAAGAGCTACATTAGGAATATACGAAATCCCCCACTCTTGGTTAGAGCAGCGCGCTGTAAATAACGAAGCAGTAATATAAGATTTGGTCGATTTCACAGAAGAGCATGGTTCTCCAACAAGATGCGGAAGCAATGCTTAGTTTGTTATCCTCCAAAAATGTTAGATGCTTGCGACAGGTGTAAATGACACGGCAAAGGCTCAACTAGCTCTACAAAGCAATCCGTCATCAGAGGACAAATGGGTTGAACATTATGGAAACCTTTTTGCAGCGTTAGAATTATCTGAATTGGACCTGCTGCTTAAAGACCGTGGAGAATAGGGAATCCCATTGGACAAAGACGAAATAGCGGGTTTGATCAAGAAGGCTAGCAGTTCCTGTGCCTCAGGACGGGATGGACTGACAAATTGTGTGCTGGGGGCGGCGCCAGACGAGTGGGCCGAATTTTGTTTCATTTTGTTTGTTAGGGTCATGAAGGCTGGCAAAGTGCCCCCCCTTGTGGCGGAAGGCCATATTGGTCCCGATTTTCAAGAAGGGCATTAGGGTGGACTCTAAAAATGACTGCCCTCTTGCTCTTCTTGATGTTTTGGGGAAAATATTTTCCTCAATGGTCCTGGTGAGGTTGAGAGAATGGGTAATAAGGTTGGAACATTATGATGGTCGCCAAACCTGATTTGTCAAGGAGGTTGGGTGTAGCCTAAACCCGTTTCAGACAGGGACGTCATCCTGCGACCTCTGCTGATTGGCTAGCGACCTCTGCCAATCGCTTACGACCTCTGAGGGGGCGTGGCCAAAGCACAGTGCCACGTGTGGGCTCCTACATTTTGCGGCTTGCCTCGCAGCTTTAAAAGCATGTATTTGGAGCAGAGTCCATTCCAGCATGTAACTTTCTTCAAAGGGAAGCAACTACTGCCGTTTCACAACTTGAGACAAGAAAGCCCACGCTGCTGGCGCAGCCCAGGCCGTTTTGCCAATCGGTGAGTGCGTATTTGCATTGGCTGCTGGCAGGTGGGGGAGGGGCGGCGGCTGCAGTGCTAAAGCGAACCCCAGATTGCCTGCAGGCTATATTGACAGTGATCATCAGTCACCTGCCCGAGCTCTCTTTGCTAGCAGAGGCAGCAAAGGTTGCACTGGGTCACAGGCTTTGGAAAGGCAAGAAAAGGCTTGCATGTCCCAGCACCGGGCCCAGATCCATCTGAGCACAAAGTCGGCCCCCGTGGACCACGAGGGCTCTAAACTAATACCCACTCTTGGGAGAACTTGTTCAAATATGTAATATAGCGGCACAAAGAGAAATCTCTGCTTGAAATTAATGCATTATTTAATGAAGACTTTAAAAGGGGGCCTTATTTTTTGGTTTGCCAGTCACTAAAATGGTAGAGAAGCATTAGAAAACATATATTTGCTGTATACACATGTTAGAAAAGGACTATAGGCAAGCCGATTTCATTTTTTTGTAATTAAAGTGTGCATGCTTTTTCTCAGTTCGGAGACCCGATTACCGCAGATAACATAGAAAGCACGCATTTGCTAGCTGAATACAACAAAAATTGCTGTAAAAACAAGCTTGAATTATTGCTAATGTATTTCCCAAACCTGCCACTTTTAACGTTATGCAACACCTGGGCAATAAAACGCAGGATACTCTGCATGTCTCTCCAAGGACAACGTTCTCTTTCTTTGAGTTTACGTAAACACTTAAGACTTTTAAATGGTCTCGTGCAAATATACCGAGTGCTTTTAGAGAGAAATTGGTATTGCATTTTTTAAGACAGTCTAGTTTAAAAAGAAATCTATGTCACCCCAGTCACAGCTCAGAGGCTTTGTAAAATAACGCCTCCTGCTTTAATAAAAGACACCAAAGTACATGTTCAGCCTTCACTTGCGTCCAATTAGAAGGCATGATTTGCTTGTTTTCTTGGAATGCCACAAACATAATTTCCTGGCACTGGGAGACACAAAAAGAAAACCTGTGCTGGATGCACATGTCAGATACACCCCCAACAGGGTGGATCGACAGAGGGGATTTGGGTTCATACGCTTCCCATGGTAACATGGGCCTTGACACACTGCTACATATGATGATCCATTCTTGTATGAAATGTCACAATACAGTGATATCGTAACCATATTTGTCTTAGTGTACTGAGGGATAATGGTGTATGATGCCCCTTCCTGTGATGTCACATGGGGGCGTGGTTAAATGACATCACACCCCATGATATCACTCTTGGGGGCGTGGCATTGTGATGTCACTTCCGCTACCCTGGTGCTTTGGTGAAATGACGTCCCTGGTTTCAGATAAACCTGCTGAACATTTGCACAATAAGAGGAAAGACTATATTATATCTATCCTTTATAAACTTAAAGCAAGCGTTCGACAGCATAAATAGAGACCTGTTATGGAGGAAGCTCTTGTGGAATCGTCCAAGAGATTTGGTCTCTGCAATTAGGTCACTGTATTAGGAAGCCTCAGTGCAGGTGAGACTAAACAATTGGGGCCTGCTGTCTAGAAAGTTCAACACTTATAGGGGTCTAGAGCAGGGTTGCCCTTTGGGCCCTGCCTTGTTTAGTTTGTTCATTTCCGATTTGAAGGACGTCATGAATCCGCCTAATGCATTCCCTCCAAACATATATGATATCCCGGCAGAATGGATGATGTACGCAGATGACTTGGTCATCCTTGACCAGACACCTATTGGTTTACAGGGGAAATTGAGAATCCTGCAGGACTATGTTGAAACCAATGGTTTCAAAATAAATGTAGTGAAATCAGAAATCTGAATACTACAGATGTTAACGGGAAGAAAAATGTGCTCCTTTCAGTGGCTAGTGGGATCTAAACTGGTAAGACCAGTGAAAGCAGTAAAATATTGGGGAATGTGGCTTATTCTAAGTGTAAACGACTCTGTGGATGACCAAGCTAAAAGCAAAAGCAAAGAGCTCGGCAGCCATGGGAGCCGTGATACATGAAAAACATGGGACATTCTCAGTAATCCTGGTGCTTAAATTCTTTAAGCAAATGGTGGTCCCGGTGTTCTCATACGGGGCCGAGTCAGCCCTGCATCTACCCTGGGGAATCTGGGGAGTACAGGAAGACAAGTTTTGGAGGAGAGTCTTAGGTTTGCCAAATAGCTGAGGCGTTGCTAGGGGTTGTCTGAGGAGGCTATAACCCCAGATCTTTCGGTTGTAGCCCCGGATAGAAGCTCAGGAGCTGCAACCAAAAGGCTAGCTAGCCCAGAGTCCCAACAGTCCCGACTTTAGCATAGCCCCAGATCTTTTCCAGACCTAGCAACACCCCTGCCAAATAGTATCCCTATTTCAATCATAAGATACAAACTGGGCATCCTTTATATCCAGGCTATGGTGACTAGGAAAACCATTGTGCTGTTCTGCAAATTAATCATGGATGACAGCCCTACACAATTTTTAGTCTTAAAGGAAAGACT
Source organism: Ambystoma mexicanum (assembly GCF_040938575.1). NCBI lineage: Eukaryota > Metazoa > Chordata > Amphibia > Caudata > Ambystomatidae > Ambystoma > Ambystoma mexicanum. Next base: position 750,613,396 of record NC_090921.1, on the reverse strand, counting down.
AAAAGGCTACTCCTACGATGGAGTACTGAAATCGTGGGCACAGAAGTGCAGAGAGCTTCTAAGATGTATGGGACAATAGAAGAGCTGCTAATAACTAATCCTGACTGTTAAAAAGAAGGTTTGGTGTAAAGATTGGAGGGAAATAGAGACCAGAAAAAAAGGAGTTCTAACTATTTTTTTGCATCTGAATATCTAGCTAAATTCCCCAGTTCACACCACCGTGAACTATTTCTGAGATTTTGAATGAACATAATGCCCACGAAAGAGGTCGTAATGGCCCGATAGCAGGGGGGCTCTAAGAATAATGAGTGCAGATGGTGTACAAATATGGTGGAGACCTTGCAGCACCTAACGTTTTTTTGCCCAGAGCTCAGAGACCGAACAGGCGAATTTATACTGGAAAAACCATCTGTAGATGCAGGGGATTGGCGGAAGTTTATGTGTGAGCGAAATGATTTTAAAATGATAATTGCACTAACCAAATAATTGGATGAGTTGTTTACAAAACACAGGAAAAACAAGAGGGGACGGATGCATTTGGGAAAGGGTTGGGACAAGGCACTGCTCCAAGAGATTAATAGAACAAGGAGGAATCCATTGTGTTGTAGGACTTTTAAACCTTGGTATTATGAATTGTGGCAAAAATTATGAATACGACATGGACATTGGATTTTTTTTATCTTTGGTATTATGAATTACAGTAATGATTTAGTATGTTTCATGGATTGTGTATTGACAATGTGAAGAATGGTAAAAGTTGGAAATAAACTAAATACCAATATCTTTTTATTTTTTTTAAAGAACGGATTTAAGTAATGTTGGGGACCAGGGGTGTGCTGGGGATCATACACAGTCACTCCACTCCTTCCCACTAGCGGGGCAAACTCTCTATTCAAATTGGGATAAAAAGAGAGAAGGCAGTTCTTATGCAAAGGAAGGAGAAAGGAGAGGAAGAGAAGCTAGGAGGAGAAGGCATATGGGAAAGGGAAGGCCCGGGTTTCTGCTTACATGTAGTGTGTGGCCATCCTGAAAACATGGAGTGGATTCAACGCCTGGGGTCCAGAGGCCGGGCTTGGAGACCCCCAAGTTCTGAAGTAGTGCGACTACTACGCAAACACATGCTGCCGGTGTAGCACTTCCACAGAAGAGGCACCATAACTACACCAGTTGCAGAAAGGGGCAGGACTGTGAGAAGTCCGAATTCACAATATGACCTCTCAACGAGGCACGATAAGATCGGCGATCTGTGACGCTTGTTTTGTCCACACACAAACATTGTAAATGAAATGTAATCTGTAAATACTCCCTTCACAAAAGCCACATAAATTAACAAAATGCTGATCTAAACATACAAAATGTATATTTTATTTATACTCCAAACCAGGGGCGCCTGGTACGCGGAGCCTGGGCATCCGCTGACAGAATGAAGTTGGGGCTGAGCCCCTCCTTCCCCCTCCCCCCGGGCCGCAGAGAAGAGACGCAGTACGGATGGCCCTTTGTTCCATCCATACTGTGCCTCTTTCTGACGACCCGGTTAAAAGCCGACGTTTAGAAACTGAGGGACAGATGCAAAGCAAGAGGCTCTTGTTTACATCTGTCCCTCAATTTCTAAAATCGTTTTGGGTTGGGTATACTTCTACATCTGTGCACCAGGGTGCATAGATGTAGAGGTACACCTAACACAAAACTAATTTTAGAAATGAAGGCACCGATGCACAGAAAGCCTGTCCCTCAATTTCTAATAATCGTTTTGGGATGGGTATATTTATATATCTGTGCACCCCTCTTTGGAAGAGGGGTGCACAGATGTAGAGGTACACCCAACCCAAAACGATTTTTAGAAATTGAAGCACAGATGCAAAGCAAGCCTGTCCCTAAATTTATAAAAATCGTTACAGATTGGGTGTACCTCTACATCTGTGCACCCCTCTTGCATTGCCAGGCCCGTTTCTTGGCCCAGGCGAGGCGGGCAGCTGCCTGGGGTGCAATTGCCCCAGTCCCTGCCCCTGGCTGGAGGGGTTCACATGTCTGGGTTTGTGGCTGCGATTGCCGAGGGCAGAGAGTTCGGCAGCGCTGTAGCAGGTGCTGGCGCTGCCTCTTCTGACTAATGTCACGTAAGTACATATGTACTACGTGACTTTACGGAAGTCAGAGCAGGCTCCCAGCCCACCCCCTCCCTTGACTTCGGGCCACTTGGGGTGGGGTCGGGGCATAAAAAGGCGCCTTTCCTGATGGCTGCCCACCTTTGCTGTAGGCTGTACCCTGTGCTCGAGACGGCAGAAACATTTCTTTGCAGCTCGGATTTGTTCGTGTGCACGGTGCACCGCTTCATCAAAAAGAAGCTAGGTGCCATGTTTATTTTATTATGCTTTGTTCTTCTAAGTCCTTGACCACTTTGTTTGCGTTTTCCCTGTCGGAGCCGTACTATGCAGGATTGCTCTCGTGTGCGTGTACTGAGTGTGTGTTTGTGTCAGCGTTAAAGTATGAGAGAGTGTTTTCACTGGTCCCCTTTTCCCACTGTGTGCTCCCACTGTGTGCCCCCAATGTGCGCCCCCACTGGTCCCCATGTCCCACTGTGTCCCAATGTGTGCCCCCACTGGTCCCCGTGTTCCACTGTGTGCCCCCCCTGGTCCCCGTGTCCCAATGTGTGCCCCCACTGGTCCTTGTGTCCCACTGTTGTGACTCTTAGTCTTACAAATCTTCTCAGAGGATAGAACATGGTAGGCATATCCACCTGTCCTATTGTAGAGGTTAGTTCTACAAAGTTATTGAATCATGATGTAATAAAACCGATTTCATTTGTTTAGCAGTGTTATATTGAATTTGGGAGTGGCACGCTGTGGGAGTGGGGCGCGGGGCGCATTCCTAGTGTTTCGCCCTGGGCACCAAATGGGCTAGAAACTGCCCTGTGCATTGAATCCATCTGTAGAGGGAGGGGGCAGGGAGAGGGCAAATGGGACTGTTTGCATGTCTCTGAGTGTGCACGTGGTGAGGGTGAATGCTATGGACTGAGAACGGAGGCATTGAGGGAGGGAACTCCCCTGAATTCTAAGGAAGGAAACAGCACGAGGGGGTGGGGGGGCTAGGTGGGATCACCTTCTTGGGGGGTTTGGCGGGGGCAGTAGAATGTGATAATTCGGCATCCCGGAAGTGCATTCGTAAGTGCACCGACTGTTGGACTGGCTGCCCTTTTCTGAGTGCTCCCTGGTCTGCTGCTGTTTGGAATTTACCCTGTTGGACTGTCTCGAGGTGCTCGTCGGCAAGAGGAATCTTCATGTGCTACGAAACGCGCCTCGTTGGACTGCTGCTGTGACGCGGTGCCTCGCACGCCCACAAGTGTTCCTATTGGTTCCTCCCAGCCCACACCCACCAACGTGTTCCCGCAGCCTATATTTCCCGAGTGCACGCGCATCCGCGCGCGCGCATCCCGGAAGTGCATTCGTAAGTGCACCGACTGTTGGACTGTCTGCCCTTTTCTGAGTGCTCCCTGGTCTGCTGCTGTTTGGAATTTACCCTGTTGGACTGTCTCGAGGTGCTCGTCGGCAAGAGGAATCTTCATGTGCTACGAAACGCGCCTCGTTGGATTGCTGCTGGCTGCTGTGACGCGGTGCCTCGCACGCCCACAAGTGTTCCTATTGGTTCCTCCCAGCCCACGCCCACCAACGTGTTCCCGCAGCCTATATTTCCCGGAAGTGCATTCGTAAGTGCACCGACTGTTGGACTGTTTGACGGGACACGGGCGGCGCTGGTTAGAGGTGACTTATAGCGATTCGATTCATAGAATTCCTTAGACGCGTGAGTTAGAAGGTTGGAAGGTCCCGTCTATTGCCTACACGAGAGTATAGGAAATTTAAAAACATGGTCAATGGCCTACGTAGTGGGCGGAAAATTCGTGACACCCTACCTGAATTCAGCAACGATTCAGGTAATACTATCAATGAGTCTATTAAGGGGGTTTCCTTATCTGCCACTGCAAATATGGGGCTATCTTTGACTGATGTCTCTCTGTGTGTTGGCCCTATGCTCAATTCATGCTCCAGAGTTACGGCCAAGATGCGTCTGTTAGAGAACGCCCCCATTATCCACCATTTGATTGGAGTTGGTAATATGGGTCCTACTGACTCTATTGAGAGTGTTGCTACATTTAAAATTAATGATCTTAATGAATGTGAGGAGATAGCGTATAACCAATCTCATTCGATGTCTCCAAAGTCTCTTACTAATATGTGTGCTCCGGCTTTTGCTGGAGCTACGTCAAGTAACAACAAATTAGCGGATGTCTCTATAATACCACCTGGTATTGAGGCTGCATTGGGGAATCGTATGAGGTTCTCAAAGGCTCCCTCCACACCCGTTACTCAAGCAAGATTTGGTATTGAAAACGTCCACTTATTTAATAATGTCGTTGCCTCATCTCAAAGCATGAGTGGGACAGCTATTATGGGTCCTAACAAATTGATGGGAAGGGACTACAACAAAGTTAAATCTAGTTCCCCCACTGACACAAAAATCAATAATGACCCTATAGATGTACTCTCTCTGTCGGAACATGAAATTGCGATGTTCTCTGCCTCACAGAATCCAGATGTTAGACACCATGGTACTCATAATGTAATGGAGCAACAAAAATCATGCAATGAGTCTATGGGCACTGATTTTCCGGTAATGACAAGACTATTAAACCTGTAAGATAAAGGCCATGAACAAACGCATGGCGAAATAGGTATCCTAAAAGGTGTTCTAGTTGACGTTTTGTCAAAGATTAGTAGGATTGAAGGTTATCTATTTGCCTGTGATGTGGGTGCTATGAGTAAGGACACAAAAAAGGTGGCTCACGAGTCTGCCAACCAAATGATACACCAAGAATTGAAATCAGAGGCAACTCAACCTCGTATTGAGGGCATCCATCAGGCCTCGCAAACCTTGGCAGATCCAAGGATGGCAGGGGAGAGTAAACCATCCTTCGCTGCTATAACAGCTGTCCCCAAAATCGATCCCAAAGAAGGGATAGAACCAATGATTCAGAAGCTGTCTTTGGCCATTTCAGCTAATGTGCTGGCTATACATCAGCTGACGAATCGTTTTAGTGATTTCCCGCGTGACTTGCCTTCTGCAGATTGCACCATTCGAGAAACGGGGGGAACAGAGGAAGGGCTACATATTGAGGGGAGTGTATTCCCTAGTAACCTGTCTGATCTTACCAATCTAATTGACCTTGGGGAGGAACTATATCCAAAAGACCCCCCTATAGCCATCCTATCTTCCCCCATAATCTCTCAAGTTTCGATAGGCGAAGTCATGACTAGGAAGCAGAGAAAAATGGCTGCAAGAGCCCAAAAAAGGAAATTCCATCAAGAAAAAAATATTAAAGCTGCCAACAAAAAAACAAAAAATGACTTTATGACAACATATGCTCATAATGAGGCGAATAAGAAGCCGTGTTCTCTTATGATATCTGAAGACCAGGTTATCGACTTGGAGCAACTTAATCCAGAATCCAAAGAACTATTGAATCTACCTAGGTCCCGTGATTCTCCCGGTGTAAACCCAAAGAGACTGTGTGATAATAATAGTAAAATGCATGCTGATTTGGAACCAGGTACCCTAGGTGACGCAATAGAAGCCGTACAACAAGATATAAATTTGGAACTAACTAACTTTAAGCAATCAAATCTGCTGAATTTTTTCCCTAACATGAGAATTAAGAAAGCATCGCCCATAATGAAGGGAGGAAATGGTCCGAGAGTGTTGAAAGAGCACAGAAAACCAGCTCAAAAACAAGTAATTAAGATTGACATTAAAGAACATCAGGAAGGTTCTCGGGCTCCTTTGCATGTGAATGGTTTAATCGACTCCCCGACCCTGGAAGACCATAGTGGAGAAATCACCGGGGCTGGTGTCCCCATTGATATACTCCCAGACAAGGTTGACCTACAGCTGTCCCCAGAGTTGCCATCTATCATGGGTTGGGAATCTAATGAAACATCTAATGGGAAAATGCTAAATCGATCTGCTATCCTCAAAGTTTTTCAGGATATACCAGCATTGAGAACTATCAGATCTTCTGATATTGATTGGGTTAGGTTGTCTTCCAATAATAACAATAGGATGATCTGTGGCTATCATTCGCACATCATCATGAGGATGATTTGGGCTCAAAGATCTGATTTTGAATTAATGGGTTTAACCCCATCGATATTTCAAAATGAAGATTCAGCGAAATCCTTTGTTGATAAAACAGCCCCTAAGCAGATTATGCAAATGGGGCCTAATGAGGGAGTATTCCCAGCCCCATTGAATGAAGAACTTTTTAAGCAATTTATGACTCTAGCGATGGCCTGCTCTGGTATTAAGTCAAATGATCATTTAGATCAGTTTTCGTCCTCTCGGAATCTAGCCAATAAATAGAATAAGGAGAAGGGACTTACATTAATGTCCTGGAATGCCTGCGGCCTGAAAAATTTTAGGCTCTGGGCATCTCGAGTGGAACCTGAAGCCCGCCCTGAGATCATCCTGATTCAAGAATCTATGCATTTGTCCCACTTCGATGTTCCAGGGTATTGTACCCACATTCAACCTGCTATCAAGGGCCCATTGGGACGTCCATCTGGTGGCCTTGCCGTCCTCATTGACAAGGCCTACAGAATTTCCTCCGAATTGGTCTTTGCTGATTACTCTATGATAGCAGTAAAACTAAGAGGTATAGGTTGCGGTACTGGTACATTGGTGGTTATTTGTTTGTACTGGAATCATGTCCATATAGCACAGTCTGATTTACAGGAGATTTTAGACAAAATCCTTGTCGATATCATATCCAATGATCCAGGCACCCCAATTATTGTTGGGGGGGATTTCAATGCCTCGTGTTTTATACCATCCAATTGTATACATTCTCGTTCCTCGACTCTTTCTATGCATTTGGGGAAGCAGTGGGTCGATTATTTTCTTGCATGGGACATCCAATTGGTAACCCCCAACCTTGATCATTATAGTTATACTTGGGCTCGGGGTAAGGCATCATCAATGATCGATTATTTCTTTGTCTCTACTAATCTCATGCCTGATGTTGTTTCACTAGACATATGTGACCCAGTTTTGGGTGATCATATGGCTTTACTCCTTAATTTGAAATTTTTGCCCCGACAATATGATAAAGATTTGGCTTTAACTACAATTATCTTAGATCGGCCAAAAATCAGTTTACGTTGGAACGGCAGTTTATGCTCGAGAATGATGGACCGATTGAAACACGACACTATTATACATGTCCCAGAGGTTAGAGCTGGTAGTGATTGTCCCATTGTCGAAAGGAATAATGGACTGAGAATCCACACTCATGTTCAGTACTTAACATCAATAAACCAAAACACCCATTCATTGTTTCATCATCATACATTTAATTTAGCAATAATAAATCTTCGCAAAGAGAAACGTAAGGATATACGTAGCCTTGGCCCTCCTTATTTGATGGGGGACAATTACGCGAAGTTAAAAGCGAAAATTAATCAGAGATACCGTAATAGGCTTAAAATTATGAAACATGAATTATTGATAGCGGACAATCAGAATATTCTATCCTGCCTCCTAAGACATGACTCCCGGCAAGTTTGGTCTGCTTTACGACAGCTGACTGGAGTTTCGTCAGTGAAAGAAGCAGCCGTAACTGCCACTACTTGGGCTACATATGTACAAGCTAAATTTGCCCTTCCACCACGTTTTGCTGATATTGGCACCATGAACTACCAAACCATGATTTTAAAAAAATCCCCCTGGGTTCTGGATGATATTATTCGAGCAATTGGTAAGATCAAGCCCTCTCGGGCCCCTGGCCCTGATGGCATCCCACCATGTTTGATAAAAAAGGACCCCCTTTTTTGGGCAAGAATTCTTGAGAACAAATTTGACAGTGTCTATTTGACAGCTTGTATTCCACCTTCGTGGTGCTCGGCGAATATCATCCCCATTTATAAAAAAGGGAGTTGGGATGATCCGAACAATTTTAGACCTATTGCACTCATGGATGCATCAGCGAAGATCTTTACCTATTTATTGCTGGAATCCATTCTACAGATTATAGATCGATTAGACATTTTGCCTAAATATCAGGTGGGCTTTCGCAAACAAATGGGGTGCTCGCTTAATGCCTTTATACTAGCACATCTATATGCCCAAACCAAGGGGAAACACACCGGTCCGATCTACATGGCAGCCTTGGATTTAACGGCGGCGTTTGATTCAATCATCCGCGCAGTTCTTTGGGAAAAAATGGCCGCTTATGGCTTCCCGATGTCCTTGGTGGCCATATTAGCCCTTCTCCATCAAAATACTACTTATCGAATAAGACTAACTAAAGAAGGAGCTCTAACTGATAAAATACCCACAGAAATCGGCCTTAAACAGGGGTGTAATTTGGCTGCAGTCCTATTTAACCTATATTTGGCTGATCTTGACACAGCCTGGGCTGATGTTGTGTCATTTCCAGTGAAATTGGGTAGTCTGGTAATCAACTGGCTCGCATTTGCGGACGATCTTTTGTTTATGGATCGCACCCCGTTTGGCCTACAGGCCAAATTGACAGCTTTTCAATCCTATGCTTATAAAAACAACCTTCAAGTAAACACACTGAAATCGTTTATTATTGTGATTTCTGATGGGAAAAGGAAAATTACCAAATTTACCTGGTTGCTTAATGAGTGTATGATTCCTAAAGTTAGGATGATGCGCTATCTAGGCTATCACCTTTCCGATTCCTATTTAATAGGAATGTGGAAAGAGATGATTAAGAATAAAGTTAAACCTCTCACTTCCCAAATGAAAATCATATATTACAGATATTGTAAATTTTCCTTGGACCCTTTAATACAATTTTACTTATTAAAGGTAGAACCAATACTCTTGTATAGTCTAGACATTTGTACATCTGAGATAGAGTTTTTTTTGGATTGCACACAGGGCAAATTATGGAAACAAGTTCTGGGGATGGCTATGTCAATACCGAACACGATAATCTGCCACGAAGTTGGGATCCTACCCATATCTGTTAAATGGCATTGGCGACGACTTAATAACTACGTCAAATTATTGGCTCCACCGAAAAAATCCCTCTATGAGGACCTAGCACAAGTACTGAATGAGGAGAATGTACCTTCGATGGTAAAATATAAAGATAAAATGGACAAAATGTTAAATGAAACCATGATTGATAAGGCTGATTTAATAATAGGAATTCCAGCATGTAAAAAGAAATTCCAAAAATACTTCTGGTGTGTTATGGTGGACCAAATTGGTAAAAGCAAAATGTATTATGAATATGCCAAATTTATTAGAAAATTTGGAGACCGTGCGCATTATTTGGATATTTTCCCGTGTAACACTGCTAGAAAGCTGTATATGAGGTTTAAACTGAATCAATTTATCACAAATGAAAGGTTGTTTCTGTGGGATCAATCTAGTTGCAGTAAATCTATGGGTTACTGTCGCTTTTGTGAACAAGGGAGAGTGCTTGAAACCTTGAAACATCTTACTATGTTTTGTCCATTTTTCAATTCTCAAAGGAATTTATCCTTTGGGCTGTATATGTACAATGATTCTGATACTTGGAAAGAATCCTTGTGGAGAAGGTGTATGGAAGGTTCTAGCCAACAGCTGATTTTATGTCTGCCAAGATTTTTAGGATCTTTGGATTCAATTTTAATGGCGCAGTATAAACTACTTATAGAAACTACGGTTTAGCCTATTTCGAGAAACTGAAGTTTTAATTTGATAAGGATATTGTACTATATGGTATTCTGTTTGTGTGATATTGTTATGCCTTGTTATTGAGGAAAGGTTGATGAGAAATTTTAGATGTATTTGAATTTGTAAATTCGAATGTGATTTGAAAAAAAATTGATTTACAATTCTAGAAACCTCCTATGTTATTATTTTTATATGTAATCTGTTTTTGATTTTGTAAAGGTTTGTTTTAAACCATAAACAATAAAAAAAAAAAAAATTCGGCATTTCGAAGACTACACAAATCGGCCAAAATAAATCAGCATTTTTTGTATTTGTTCTTCAAAATGCAGAATTATCACATAGAACCCAGTATGGACTTTGCCATACTGTTGACCTTGTTCAGTGTAATAGCATTCAATGGGACAGTACTTGCAGGGCTGCTGTAACTCAATGGTGCAGAGCTATTGGGCTTCTATATTTTTAAAGAAACAGTAACAGCCCTTCCCAGCAGGGCTGTGCAATCTATATGAGCCAGCACTTTCTAGTAGAGCTGCCATATTTGAAATGGGGCAATGCTGGTACTCCTCAGTTAGATCGCTATACTCTTGATGGGGTAGAACTGCTGTTTCCCAACAGGGCTTCTATAATTGTTGAATCTTCTCAGCGGTAATACTTTGCTTTTGTTGAGACAATGGTAGTTCATATTTGTGGGGCTGCTATACTTTTGATGGGACAACATCAGCACTTCTCAGTTGAGCTGCTACACTCTTACAAGGCCCAGCACTTCTCAGCCGATTTATTTGTTGTTATTTATAATGCGTGTAATACCCAGAGGTTTTTAAAGGCGGACCGAGAGATCGAACTGGTGTTGCACGAACCGAGGGATCGAACTTGTGTTGCGCGGACTGAGGGATCGAACCCGTGCTGCTCCGTGTCGTCTTGCTTCTAATGCAAGCACGTTGCCCCCGAGCTATCCCACCGAGACTCTGAAGACCTAAAGTACATTTAATGATACAGAACCAGAAATATTGAGCAAGTCTGATATCATCTTCATCATCATCATCAGAATAACAAAACACTGTCGTGGTTATACAAGAGCTAATATATAAGGGATGAAATTACTCGAATGTAGTACACTATTCAATAACCCAAAGTGCTTAAGCATAGTTAATGTGACAATACTACACTTCTCACTGTTGGGACAGTATTGCCACTTCTCACAGAGGCTTCTACGCCTTTTATGGGTCAGCACTGATCCAGCCTACGGGACAGCTTCACTTTTAATGGCACTTCTCAATAGGGCTGCTATACTTCAGTAGGAAATGATCAACACTAACCCGCAGGGAATTGCCTACTCTTGATGCCACCGAAGCAGCACTTCTACCCACCACTGCAGCTTTATTTTTAATGGCACCGTGCATGTACCTCTCAGCCACTCTGCTTTACATTTAAACCGACCGAATTGTCATTTCTCAGTAGGACTGCAACACTATACCATTGTGGTCTGTATGTTGAGTACTTCTTCACCACGAATGTGGATTCATGGCACTCTCCCAGTGTTTAAATAGTAGATCTGGCTACATTGAATTGGCAACAAGCATGTCCCGAGCTGCCTGCTGTCCATAAACTGCCGCTCAAGATGTTGGAAGCCGTCATGGGGCAACGGACAGAAGGCTTGAGCCTGTTAGATATCAGAATCAACAGGGTCTGTTACCCCTTTATCTCTCCTGAATGAAAGAATGAGCTCTCTCAGGCACAGGTTATCACCCCTGCAGACACATTGAATGAATATGGTATGGATCTATAGATCAAGAAAACTGGAGTGAGAATTCAGAGGCCCTGATTCATGGATTATTTGCACCGAAAAAAAACGGGATTTGTGCGCCATTCTGCCCGCAAATCCCCATTTGTTAAACAGGGATTTGCGGTCAGAATGGTGCACAAATCCTGTTTTTTTTGGTGCAAATAATCCATGAATCAGAGCCAGTGTGTTTTAATAGAAATATAATTGTCTTCCAACATGGGAGACTGACTCCATTAATATACATGGGATCACTGAGATGACCAAGAGTGAAACTGTACGTTCAGTTGCGAGATTACCAGCAACAGGTGATACTATGCTCCAAGGATTGAGGAGCCCACTAAATATATCACACTGTTTAAAGGTGTGAGACCCATCCTGAATGCTTGCCCAAAGAGCCTTGGCCAGAAATGTACACTGAAGAAGCGAGCATGTGATCCGGGGTCTGCAGCCCACACACACGCAGGGGATTCCCATGCTCCCACTTGCGAGATTTTCACCAAATTAGTGAGATTGTGCTCCAAGGTAGGAGGCACACGCACAGTCTTTGCTCTGAGGTTTGACACTCGCAGGATGGGCTGGCATTTCGTTCTCCCATACTACTTGTGTTGCTCTGCCTTTTGAGGGCTACTACAACCTGGATGATTATAGAGGGGTGGAGTAGGGGCATTGATGGCCTACTGGAAGGCTTAAACCTCCTTTTTACTTGACTTTAGTATATGCAGTACAAGCTAGCCAATGTTTCCACTGTTGTGCGCCCCACCCCCTTGCACCAAGTTGGCAACTACGTGCAAATGCGGTCATATAACTGCAGGTGGTGTCACTTCCTACATTTGGGCACCCCCGGGAAATTCATAAGTCGGCTCCCCTGCTCCAAACTTTCAATAAAACACCTACAAAAACCTCAGAAATAAAAATAAATTACACCATTAAGCAAACAGCGCAACAATTTCACAGACAACAATGCTATTAATAAAATTGTATTCAATATTAATAAAACGTGCTAACATTGCAGTATTATTACTCTTGCTGTAATTATTAAAAGCTTTAGGTTTTGGAGTTATGCTACAAGGGTAACAGAGTACCAACCCGAGGGTTATCTCTTCGCTGGGAGACAGAGAAGGGCAGAAAGTGAAGGGGTGAACAATACTAACGTGACAAACTATATGCATCACGAGTGCGCAACGGAAACACAGCATGCAGCAGTGACTGTGTGGGGTTAGCAGACACTATGTGAGCCTATGCAGGCGGGAAATCACTAAGTTCGAGAACATCAGAGGCTGTGCTTCCCGACACCCTGCTCGGGTGGGAGAGAGGACCGCAACGGGCACTTCAATCCAGGCGGGTCCATGCCATGCCCCCAGCTAATTACACAGGACAGAGAGCCTGGGCCTAGATGGCTGACGTGGGACTCTAGCCGCGTGATGACGCTGGATAGCACCCCTGCCTGCAAAGGGAGAGGGTCAATTACTCTCCATTGCATTGCAGTCGTTCCCCAGTGCACGCGTCTTGCTGTGGATCACTCCTTCAAATCTTCTGAAAAAGCACAACCCTCAGGAACGAAACGGTATCCTTGTTTACAGGTATAGGTGCTCACCTCACAGGATTAGCAGGTCTCTGCTTAAGTACTCAGACTCTCCAACGGTAAACCACCCAAAACACTATGCGCACACTGATATGACTTAGTCACAAAATGAATTACATGGTTCAGCCGTCGTTATCTTTTGTATTACACACTGCACTTTTTTTGGTTGCGCCACCACAGCACAATTTAATGACGTGCTTTTAAGCTTATTGTATTATATAGTGCTTTGAAAAATAGAGGCCGACTGGAAGATATCCTGTAAAATTACATAGTCTGTGCATAGCCGACATGCATTACATTGAGCTGTGTTGTGTGGAAATCATTCTATGTGGCAGACTACCCACCATGCGACGTAGAAGCGGTGAGCTTGTGGAGTCTGTCATGTCGAACATGTTTGAGGGCTGGTTGAACTTGGCTGAGTAATTTTATGCCAAGACAGGAGGCTTCACATTATGCAAAACAATCTTTACTACTTGACACCACAGCAGCAACCAGAAAAAAAACTTACACAAAATAAGTTCTCTATCTTCAGAATCTGAATGTCAGTATTTTAACAAAACTGCAGGGAAACATCACAAAACAAGATTGAGGATAGGTCAAGCCCTGCCACCAACCATGGGCAGGCATCACATCCTCTTTCTTTGCTGCTGACCTCACAAGCTAAGTAACTCCCTTCAGTTTGGAGCTTTGTGCTAGTCAGTGTTATTGATACCGTTACTTTGTAGCCCTTTGGGTTTCACGTTGTTTCTTCTCTAATGCAAAGTTTTACCATTAGTAGATTGGGTTTCTCCTCCCCTGCTCCCTTAGTTACACGCCTCGTTGTGAGGGCGCGTTTTTCTTGCCGGCCTGCGCGCAGTCTTTCGCCTCAAGCCGCTTAGTGTTGCTAACTTTGTTTCCTCATAGGCAACCACTGCGTAACCCAGCTCCTTTTCCAACTGTTCCTTTTCCCTTGTCCCTCAGCATCACAGGCCCGATGCACATGGGCAGAAGCTAGCAGTATCCTTCGGGAAGCTCTCCCGACTAGGGCGCGCTCCACCCGCTTAACACCTGCTTGGCTGCACGGCTTAGCCTGCACATAGTTGCAAGGTGTTTCCCTCGTTTGCTGCTACATATTCAACCCACTCTGAACAGTGGGGAAAAGCAGCTTTTGACAACGCCTGCTCGTTGTGTATGTATATCAAAGCACTATTTCTATTCCTTAGTGTAGTCGTTCCGCTGTATTTAACTGCCTTGCCTTTTTTGTTTCAGAACACTTTTTTCAAGCTCATTCCCCTCTGTGCAGTGTGTTCTTTTAGGTTTTTGTTCTCCATGGGGGCTAGTAAGGGGGCTGAGGGCCCTTTGCCTTCAAAGAAAAGTGAAAGTTTGGGGGAAGATTGTACTATCAGAGGGTATGCAAAGTTATCCCTTTCTGCCCCGGCTTCGGTGGCGCAGGTAATTCAGGACACCATAACTCTGCCCTTCACAACCTTAATTCCACTCTGGCCTCAGCCTTTAATAGACTTAATAAGATCTCTGATTTTCACTCTCAATCAGAGGCGGAACCTTGGCTTCCAGTGCATGTCCCTCAAAAGTGTTCGGCAAAGTCCAAGCATTTGGAAGGACAAATCAGTCTAGTCTCTAGTTACCCAGATCTGATTCTCTCCCCTAAGAGGGGTCTAAAGCAGAAATTTGTTCAGGAGGGTCTCTCTCAGCCACAGTCTTATTCTACCTGGGCGAGTCAGTCACCGCCAGCTGTTACAGTCTTTTCCGTGCACATATCTTCAGAGGATAGTTCGGACGATTCAAACTCCCCTCCCACGAGGTGTAAGAAAAAAAGGGGCCCCTGTAGATTTATCCCCTGGTGCTACAGGTCCATTGTTAGACAACAGTGGGATGCCTTTCTTCGATCCTACCCTCATTCAACATCCCAGGTCAGCGGAGTGGCATCCGTCTGATGCGATCTCTGCCTTTTTGAAACGATGGATCAGGCGTCCCGTACCCATGGAAGATAGGAACAAGCTCTGTTCCGAGTGTCCTGGACCAGTAATTCCAGACAAGTTGGCCCTTACTCCCGATATCAACCAGCCCATGTC
This sequence comes from Ambystoma mexicanum, assembly GCF_040938575.1. Taxonomy (NCBI): domain Eukaryota; kingdom Metazoa; phylum Chordata; class Amphibia; order Caudata; family Ambystomatidae; genus Ambystoma; species Ambystoma mexicanum. The sequence goes on along the minus strand of NC_090921.1, from coordinate 750,598,221 downwards.
TCTTTCCTTTCTCAAAAAAGGAAATACCGCAAAAAAGGGGTTGACATGGCCTTGAAGCTGCCAAGATAAGTTATTGGATATTGTGGGTCCCCTGATGCAGATGCTTGAGTTGGCGGAGGAGGCCGTGTTATTTTATTCTCCTGCAGATGTTCAAGCTCTCCGGAGCTGGGTGCAGAGGGCGGTTTGCCTGCTCGGCAATACCAACGCCGCCATTTCCAAGGAACGGCGTAAGTCTCCCAATAGACGCACCGATTCCAAATTAGCGGATATGAAAGAGGGGGAGGCAGACCCCAAAGACCAAGGCAACCTGTTCTGTGAAAGGGTCATTAAAGACCCGTCTGCTTATGTACATACATTCACATCCTGAGATAAGGCTCAAGCGAACATCAAAGGTTTTCGCCACTACATTTTTCACAAGGCTGCAAGAGGTATAGCCTGCTCCTCTGGCCGCTTCCCCAGGGCTCTAACTGTCCCAGGCAATATGCATCCAGAGGTGCACAACATTTCTCCTGTGTTTGAGGAGCCCAAACCGTGTTCTACCTCCAAAGGGGGTTCCAGGGGAGAGGACGTGCCAGCAAAGAGGCTGGTAGGGCAAGGACAGCTCCAGCTAATGCCACGTGTTTTAGAGGCTTCTTCCCACAAATGTTTAGGGGGGAGGTTTTTTCCTTAGTGGGAGGTGCTCACTTTAGATCCTTGGGTGTTACAAACTGTAAGGGGTTTTCAAATAGAGTTGTATTCCCCGCCTTGTCAGCTCACATCCCCACTTCCTCTTGTTTGACAAGGCCAAACAAAAATTTGTAGATACAGAGGTCCGGGATCTCATCTTCAAGGATGCAGTGGTTCCAGCCACCTTCAGGGCCCAAAAAGTGGAGGGGTTTTTCCCAGTCATAAATTTACGAGCCCTAACTCTTGTGGTTTATCAATATTTCAAAATGGAGGTAATTCACCTCTTCAGGACACCCTTCTGCCTGCAGAATGCATGGTAAAAAAAAAGAAATACATAAAAAAAAAGAAACGACCTCAAGGATGCGTATTTTGGTCGTCCCAGTCTGTCCCCTCCACCAGGAGTTTCTCCAGTTCCAATGGGGGACTCGCACTGCGCAGTTTTCCTCCCTCCCGTTTGGCCTCTCATCAGCCCCATGGTGCTTCACCAAGCCAATGAAGCCGGGGCTGGCTCATCTCAGGTCAAAGGGGATATGAATGATATCTGGACAACATGTTCCTTCTGGCACAGAGTTTTCAGATTCTTCAAATTCATCTAAATTTAACAGTCACTTTTTCACAAGCGTTAGGGCTTTATCATAAATGCAAAGAAGTTCATTTTCCAGCCTGCGCAATGTATCAAATTTCAGGGCTCCAGTATAGATTCCAGGCAGTGCATCCTTCTGCTTCCAAACAGCAGACTCTCAAAGATAGGGAAGGAAATTTGCTTCCTCCTCAGGAAAGGAGGAAAGGGAAGGTCTCCGTAAGGCGGCTAGCCAGAGTAATGGGGATGGGGTCAGCCTCAATTCAAGCCATCTTTCTAGCACCTCTTCATTACAGGGCCTTGCAGCGCCTCAAGGGCAAACACCTGCGCAAACCTCCATCTTACTCACAGCTAGTGGTTCTGTCTCCCGACGCCAAGTTAGAACTCCTTTGGTGGCTCAAACACACGGACGCCTGGAAGGGCAGGGCGATTTTTGGGCCATCTCTCTATGTCGCTCTGGGGTCAGATGCCAGCAGGGCAGGCTGGGGAGCCAGGATAGGGCAGGTATCCACTGGAGGAAAGTGGTCAGATCAGGAAAAATCTCTGCATATCTACTGTCTGGAGCCGTTAAGGGCTCCTTTGCAGTCCAGAGTCTTCTCAGAGATCAGGATGGACAATGTATCAGCAGTTTGTTACATAAACCATATATATGGGGGGGAGGGAGGGTGTGGGGGGCTCGCTCCAAAGCCCTGGCAGATCTAGCGAGGGAATTTTGGCATTTTTGCCTCGACAGGAACTTTCTACTGACGGCATAGTATCTCCCAGGAGCCAGCAATGCAGAGGCGGACTGGAATTTCAGACATTTCAGGACAGGAGCGACTGGATGTTGGACAAAGCTTTGTTTGCCAAGATCCTCTCTATATGGGGTCCGATTCATGTAGATCTCTTTCCCTCGAGGCTCAACCGTCAGGTTCCCGTTTTTACAGTTGGCGTAATGATCCCAACGCGGTAGCAACCGACGCTTTTCTGCAAGTCTGGTTGGTTCCCCTGTCCTATGCTTTTCCCCCCATTCCCTATGACAGCACGGGTCCTAGTACAAGTGCACAGGCAGGCTGCAGCAATGGTAAAAGTGACCTCTTTTGGCCCTCTCAGGTATGGTTTCCAGCCCTATTCCAGCTAGTGGTCGATGTTACTTGGCTTCTTCCTCTTCACCCTCCTGTGATAACAGATCCAGCAGGTCTCCCTCATGAGCTGGTCCTTCAGGGGCATCTCACCCTATGGCCCGGCCGATTTCAGCTCTTCCTGGCGTTTCCAAGAGCTTTCGCAAGACTCTCTCTGTATCATGAAGGACTCTTGGGCAGCCTCCACCAAATTGGATTACTCCTCAGCATGAAGCTGGTGGGTGGGCTGGTGCGTGGCTCAGCACATTAATCCTGTTTCTGCCCCTCCAGTAGAGGTAGTTCATTTTTTGGCTGAATTGTTTAAAGAGGGGGAAGGCCTATGGAACTATTATCAGGTTCAGGTCGGCCATTCCTGCTGGGCGTGTGTTGGTAAAGGGGAGCCGGTGGGTAGGCACTTCCCTATATGCATCAAATTCCCTCCTAAAGCCAGGTATTCGGTCTTGTGGGATGTCAATTTAATCTTGGATTTATTTTTTTCCTCTGGCCTCATAGTAACGGGTTAACCTTGCAGCAACTTTTCTCCAAGCTAGCCATGCTATTGTGTCTTGTGTCCGCGTGTCTGATATCAGAGCATTGGACGTGGATAATAAGGTGCTACAAAGTGTATGATTTCTTCGGTATCGTACCCTACTTTTCCAGAGGATCACAAACTGTGTGTAGTGCAATTTTTTTTAATGTTTTGAACAAAGGACTATGGGGCTTAGAGCCCCAGGGGCCTCTCAGCTGCTCATTTCTTACAGGTGTGTCATGAAAGAAGCAGGTATTGACATTTCTTTTTTCGGGGCCCATTCAGTAAGGGGTGCCATGGCTTCTAAGGCCACCTTCCTGGGGGGAAGTTAGGAACAACACATTCTGAAAGGAGCCAATTGGTATAGAGAGTCCACGTTCAAGACCTTTTATCATAAACATATTGAGCATGTAGCCGTCAATGTAATGCAAGGGCTTTAAACTTGCATAATTTGAAGCTTTGTCTTGACATAGAATGGTTAATCCCCCTCACTATCGTGGGAGGGGTTTAGATTCTATTAAAGACAAGGAGGTGAGTATTATCCCACTCACTCACTCTTTTCTGTTCTGTTTTCTTGCAGCTTCTGGATGAGGTCTATCTGGTCCAAGGAAGTTCCAGGAATGTTCAAGAGGACAAAGATGCGAGCAAGTACGGGATCTTGCTGTGGATCGTCCTTCATGCTACAATGTTTGTTCCTCCGGAATGGCATCCGTCATAGTGAAGCTACATAAGAGGATGCAGTGTTAAAGGAAAGTACTGACTGATATGGAGGAGGAACCCTGCCCATTGGTTGGTGGCAGGTCAAGACCTATCCTCCATCTTGCTTTGGGATGTTTCCCTGCAGTTTTGTTAAAATGCTGATGTGGTATCCTGGTATGATTGTAGCTAGTGCTTGTGTATGAAAGGGCCTCATAGAATGTTAAAGTGGAGCTGAGAGTGTTGGAGCATGTGGGTTCCACAGAGTGTCGGTTGGGACTTGGAGATAGACTGGGAACCAGGAGACTGGGAACCAGGGCAGAGGCTTATTACTTACTCTCCTACCTTTCATTGACTATGCTATGTAACCAAGAAGAATAAAGCCCGTTTCCTTTTACACTTACCTGAGTCAGACTGGTTCCTGCTCCATGTCATTCTGGACTCAGATACATCATTTGGCGGCGAGGATTAAGAACCTGGAGTAAGGTATGGAGAGTGGAGGAGAACTGAGGAGTATGGAGCTGATGCCGTTTGAAGAAGCGCTACCATGGAGTGCTGATATTGGAAGCTGGAGAAAGCCTGGAGTTGGCAGTGGCTTCAGGCATTGGTAGAAGTTTAAAGCCCATCCAACCTAGACCAGAGCGTGAGGATGTGAGCAGGCGAAGGAAACTGGTGCGGACTGTGGAGATGACCGTGTCATCAGTGAGGCTGTAGGAGAAGGCCATGGCACCAGAAAGGCTTTGGAACAAGCCTGTGGCCCATCCATGGGCTGGAGAAGCATCTGGCCCTGACAGAAGCATGGGGGTTAGTGGCAAAGTGAAGTTACCACTTTTGGACAGTCCGGAGATCCCAGAGCACCGTTGCGCCTATTTGGAGTGGAGGAATTATGGGACTTGTAGTCCGGAATGGGGAGTTTTCCTTTAAGGTACTGTTGAAAAAGAAATAAGAAATTTGGGTTGCTGGTTTAAAAATACCATTTTCTGGGTCCCTATGGGCGGTGGGCAGTGCGCGCGCCCATCAGGCCCTAAGTTGTTTTGCGTTCCAGCCTGCCGGTTGGACTGGAACGCACTAGAAGGGGCCGGGCGATGCTTGCCATGTTCGGAGCTCCGGAGTTGCGAGAGAAAGCTGTATTAGAAGAAAGCTCCTGGCACCGTGACTGAACTTCACGACATTTCAGGAAGTACACAGTGTTTCGTGGGAACATGCGGTCATGGATATTTATTTTGCATGCAGAGGTGCAAGCTTACAAGTTTCCATTTTGGGAACAATGCTGTGCGTCGTGCTCATCAGGACGAGAATTTATCTGCGCCTGCTGGAGATGTTGTTAGTTTATATTATGAACGGAGTTGCGCATCGTGCTCTTGGGGAATGCTGCCTCTGCTAGTGGACACTGCCTGAAGATGGATGCCACTATTAATTACCAGAGCAAGTCGGCGGACGTAAGGAATTGATTTTTTTTTCTTTTAGTCTTGCGGCATGTGGAGAAGAAATATTTCAAAATGCATTTTAACATGGAGTTGAAATATGATCAGTGCATATTAGATGTATACCGCATGAGGCACAGTGGACATAAAATTACTGTAGTGTGTTGATTCTTTGCCGACATGTTTATTTTCAGAAAGACAGTTAATTATGCATTGCTGAAATGTGGCTAATAGTTTGGATATGATGCATTTTATAAGAAACTATGGAGTTTTGTTGAATATTTAAGTTTTGAGTGAGGCGATTAGGGTCTACCGAAGTTACACTAATTTATCAGTTATGCAATGTTGGCATGTTTGTGTTGAAAAGTGTGTGCAGAATGGTAGACAGATGAATGTGAATAACGTATTAAGAAAATTTCTCAACGTTCTAATGGAGATTAAGGAATTTAGAGCGAAATAAGGAAAAGTATTTCTTCAAGGAGCAATTATGAAATTTTAAATATATATTATTGAAATGTCCACAGAGTTTTGCAGTAGAGATTATGCCATTTTGCAGGGATGTTCTATTTGAGGTGAATTCAAAATGATATGTTTATCTGATATTTGTAGTGATTCCTTGCGTCCTCAGCATGGTGGCTGATCACCACCATGGCTGATGGTGCAATTTATCCTTGTTTTAGGAGATGTAGAGATTTTTAAAATGCGCATTTGTAGTAGTATGTATATTGTGTTGGACATTAAGTTTGGAGTTTTTGTGGGAGTTTTGCGTGTGTGAGCGCAAAATGTAGAAACTTTGCACGTGTGCGACGTATGTGGGTACGCATGGGGTAGCATGTGTGTAGTAGTGGGAGTGAATGTGTTTAGTAGTAGAAGTGAACGTGTGGATGGAGCACGTGGTAGTGGAGTTTTACTCGAGTATTGGAGTTGTACCAATGTTTTGGTGGAGTGGCTCTCGCATGCCGGCCGGGTGCGTTTGCCTTTTATCTTGAAAAACCTTTTGTAGTAACCTCAGAATTTTTTTGGGGGGAGTTTGGACACTTTAGATAGTAGTGCTCCAGTTGAGGTTAACCCTTCAGTAGGGTAGATATGTAGACACCAGGGCATGGGGCCCATTGTTTTTTTTGTAGTCTGGGGTCATGTGTATGCATTTTGTATGGGAGTTTTGGGCAGGAGGCCCATTTTGTAGGTATGTGCGTTAAAGGTGACCGCACATGGTGGTGTCTGCTAGGAGTAGTTGGACTCCTAGAATGTTGTCTGTAGTGCCAGGAGGTGCAGGGTAAGTTCAGTTGTTTAGCACACCAGTTGATTTTTATGTGTAATAGGTTTTTGGAGTGGCACACAGTTTGTAGGTCAGTGTTAGATTTTTTGACTGTGGTTAAATTCTTTTGGGTTGTAGTTATGGTCGGTGGAGGACCAGTTTAACCACGCACTGACATCAAAGTTTATTAACATCAAAGTTTATTACATTTTACTGGGAGCTGTGGAATTTAGCATGACATATTTTTGTTGTGCTTTAATAAGAATTCCAGCATTTTTTCATCCTATGCATACAGTTCATTCCATCTTTGTAACGGTTGTGTTACTGTTATTTTGCATGGTTTTTACCGTGTTTGGGTTGTCGCACCATTTTTCTTCCTTTCTATGGTTGCGTTTTGTAGTTTATGTGGTCTTTGTCGAGTTTGTCTCCTTGCTTTCATTTTCATCCTTTTCTATGTTTTCTTTAGGGGAGAAGGGACAAGGTGTTGTGGCGTGTTTGTTTTGGATACTGTTGGTGGTGTTGTTGTTGGCATGTTAGGATTTTTGTTAGGCCAATTGTGTACGCGTGTTGGGCTACACTATATTTTGGAAGGTATGTTGGTCTCGTTGAGACATGGTTTGTGCTCAGGTGTGACAGAGTTGAGGCCAGGAGTGGCAGTTCTGGCAAAAGGTGGTAGGTTAGGAGGGTTTATGATGGTAGTTTAGTTTTTATTGTCCATGTGGCAAGGTATGCGCTCGGTGGTGGCAGCACTGAGACCTCGGTGTGGCAGGCCGGGGTAGAAGGTGTTTTTGTTTGTTTTGATTGTGATCCTGACATAATGGTGAGGGTATTCTGTTTTATTGTAGTTTGTTTGTAAGGAGGGGGATGTGTGGTATCCTGGTATGATTGTAGCTAGTGCTTGTGTATGAAAGGGCCTCATAGAATGTTAAAAGGATAGTTCCGGGACTTTTTTTTTTATTGTCCCTACGGTTCGGCCATGTGTTTTTAAGCATAAATCGGTAGATCGTAGAAAACTTTCCTATGGACCTTACCCGACTTTTCGTCCATTAACGCACTCGAAATCAGCCGCCATTTTCTGATAATCCTATCATTTCCCCCCATCGACCTGGCTCACCTGCTTTTGCGGCACTAAATCAAATCCCCCGCCCCTGAGCCTGCCATCAGCAGACGCGTACCGGCCATTTCCCAACGCCAAAGCACGTTTCGTGTCAACAATCGCTGCGCCTCAGCTAATGAAGTGTCGCCATGGAAATGGCAGGACGCCTCTTTCCTCAATAAGTATAAACACACCGTTTCACAACACACAGAAGCAGATTTTCGATTCCATTACTCTCTCTGTGTTACTTTGAGTATTCTGTGACTCGTTTCTGTGCTCTGGTCAGCTACCTTCGCCGCTTCTAGGCCTTGTGAACACCTGTACCATCTCTGTAAATTATTTTACTTTCTTTACCACACAATGGCTACAATAATGCCGTATATGTACGAGCCCGAGTACACCGAGCAAGAACTACTGGAAAGGCAAGCACGCGAAAACGATGGGGATTCGGACGGCAGTTGGGAGGACCAGTCAACGGATGAAGAGCCTGGACCATGTCGCATGGACGGCGTCTCCACCTGGTGCACGTGCAATCGGTGCGAGCTAATGCCAACTGAGGAGGAGGCCTGCTGCTGCCGTGAAAATTCCGGGTGCTTGGCCTACATTTCGGAAGGCGAGCCAAGTCCGCAATGCATCACCGAGCTGCCAGAGTTCAGGGAAGCCTGCCTCTCACGGACCGTGTTGAGGATGATGATGGTGCTTATGCACGAACTTCGCGGCACTGTTCGTCCGCGTAATCCGAGTAACGAGTAAGTATACTCTGGTTGTGATGTCAGTGATGCCACTACTATGTCATGGTCGTCTCCCACATATAAAATTACATCTACATATCATTCGAATGCATGTAAATTGGTTCCATATTGTGCATTTTCTAGATAGAATTTTTTTCAAAGCAGAATGACATTTTTTACCTGAATCGACAGTGATAAGAAAGTTTTGTCATTTTAATACAGTTTGCATCTTTCATTTTCACAGGTGGTACAGGCTGGTGGCCTATCGTTGCTTCACTTGGTGGCTTCACGGGAGGCTCGGACACCGCGTTCGGAGAGTAATACCTGCCTGTGCGGTACTTGCCATTAGACATTTCCCCAGCGACAGTGGACAATACCGCGGATTTTCCCTGGATGTGCTGAAACCGGAACTTTACAATGTGTAATGTTTATTATTTATGTTCAATTGAAATTAAGATCTAAAATAAAACCCAACATATATTTTAACAATGGTTGTTTTGATTTTTTAAATGAATCTAGTGTGTCTCCATTGAATAGTCTTCCTGTGCCTTGTCTTGTCACACCACATGTCTCCGGCCAGCATCCTCCCTCACGCTGGCCGCCCACCTTCAATCCACATAACCGTTGAACCCATATGCAGCAGACATACATATGTTATTTTGCGGGTTGGCATCAAGCCTCCCGGCCTTGCCTCCTCCCCCAAAAATACTTACCACACCACTTTGTTCAAGCGTTGGCAATAAAAGGCCGTTGGATTTTATTGATACAAAACACGGTTATAGGTAAATAATCAATATGGTTGATCATAATAAATCATCCTTTTGGGCACCGGGTACAGAGATGACCCCCTCTGGCCCGTGCCGCCTTGCCACCACAGGTCAGCCTGCTGCTGACTAACTGCCTAGGCATCCAGGGTCTCCAGGGTGAACTGCACCCATATATTCTCCTGGGAGGGTGAGGTATTTATAAACTCACCCCCCTGCCTTCCATGTACTAGATCCTGCAGCCTGCCTCTTACATGCAGTTAGATGGCCTCTCCTTGGTGAGGCCCTGCGTCAAACGAGTCTTGTCTGCACAACCACCGCCCCAATCCACCCCCCGCCCTATCAAAGGCAGTTCGCACCGGGGTACTTGTGCTGGCAAGTGGAGCTGTCAGGGAGCGATAAAGGCCAAGAGGTGCCAAAGACCATGTACACTTCAAAGTGGTCTATAGAGCATGGGTTGTTGTTCCCATGTCTACCTCCAGACCCCGTGTCTCCTGCCAAGCATCCCCCCTCACGCTGGACGGCCCCCTGCAAACCGCATAATGCCACGACATATACACGTCATTCATTCACAAACACACCCCTGTTTCGAATTCTTTATAACCCACTTCATATTTCTAATGAGAACTACTTTGCGCTTTGCTAGTCAACCCGTGAAGGTGCTGGTTATCTGCTCTTCGTCTCTGTGAACTTCCGTGACCACTTCGAGGAAACTCGTCAGTTTGCAACCTGTGAACTGCTCCCTGTTCTACGATAAGAAACTACTCTGATCCCTGCATCTAACTGTTTGTTCGTCAAGGTAAGGCCATGTACCATAATCATTTTGCGTCCAATTTCTTTTCGTTCAAGACAGTACATGCAAGGAACTGGTCACATGTTCTGAGTTTAGTCAAATTATCTTTCTATGTTTTTAAAGTTATTCAAATACTTATCTGCATGTGAATAACGTGTATAGTTCCAAGAACCAAAACGAACCTTGCATTGAACCTTTTATGTGTCATTTCATTTTTTAACACATTGGTATTCATAGAGAATGGTTGATCTTTACTTTTCAGAACTTTCCACAATGCCTGCCTGTTCCATTGGCGGTTGCCCTTCGAAGACCCATAATAAATCTGAAGGTACTATAATGCATGTGTTCCCTAAGACAATAGATCAGATAAGAGAATGGGTCCGATATTGCGGATATCCACCGTCTGAGCTTGAAAGTAGAGTCCTAGAAGTCTTTGCGGACAAGAGGGGTGATCGATACCGCATCTGCAGCAGGCACTTTAGCTCAGACATGTACTCCACATCATTGCTAATAAAGAAGAACACACCGCGAGCGAGGCGAAAATTGCTCTCAACCGCTATTCCCACTCTATTCGTCCACATCCCTCCACTGGTGAGTCAAGTTTACGTATTTATCTCTCGGCCTTGCGGTAGTGTGTAGCATTAGCTAACAATAATTTCCCCATTTATGTATCCGCTCAATATGAAGGCGGAAGATTCTCCATCCGTGTCGTTATTGCAGTCATCAGCCACTTCAAGCGCCTATCGGGTAATCTTACTTAGCTATTCTGCCACTGACTTGTTTTGGGCATGTAAATCAATAGTTTTAATTTATCGTGTGATTATTTTACCTAATGGTACACCCTTGTACTCCTCCTCTAGTCTTTGTTTTCAGTTATAATTATTGTTATCCAAAATAATGCAAGTACTGTCTTTCAGGGAGATGCGGAGGAGTCCAACGTATTTGTAACGCTCACCTGATTCTCACAGAGGCGCCGGTCTTGACTGGGCGACTACCGTATCTTCAAAGGTGATGTGTAGCACCCGGTTGGCTCTTTGGGCTGGACCTCTGCGCACTGTATGCCTGACGTGTAGAGTAAGATGTCTTAGGTAAGTGAATGCCGAGCTCTCCATCTGCCTCGGGGCAGGGTGCTGTAACCAGTTTCTTCACTGGATAGGTAGCGCAGGCCTCTTGACTTCAGAGGACTGCTGTCCGTCGTTTACTGCACGAACGGTAAGTTTCGAGTCATTCAAATGTCTTTAAAGTCTTTAGTAATGATGTCTCTTGTTTTGCAGGGTTCCGGCGATGGCGGATGACGGGCTGAAGTGAGTTGAAGATGGAGCCCGTGTGATGAATAGAAGCGCCTGGAAGCACGTAAGTAAGCGCTTGTTGCCTGCTTCACTATGCGCTCTAACTGTCTTTTTATTTTGCAGGTACGAGTTCGGAGCGGCTGCAGGGTGCCGGAATACCCACTGGATTAGATGTGGAAAGGAGTAATGGCACGTGAGTATTAAAGTTCCCCAATGTCTTTAAACGCACCTTGTTTTGTCTTTCAGATGCGGGATGCAGCGCCGAAGGCCTCCGGAGCGTGCAAAGAGTTGGTAAACTTTTGTCTTTCAGATGCCGGAATGCAGTGTGAAGACCTCCGGAGCGCACGAAGAGTAGGTAAGCCTTTGCCTTTCAGATGCCGGAATGCTAACCTGTTCTTTCTTGTCTTTATAGGTGTTGCTGAAGACTGGATTCAGGATGGTAAGCCTTTTTCCTTAGGCCCAGGACCGGATGCAGAAGACACGATGAGCGTTCTGCTGCAGAGGTTGCAGAATAACGCAAAGCAAGATTCTTCCACCGGGTGTGGTTTAAATAGCCTCCTGTAGTGCTTAGGTGTCTCCTTCCACAGCCACGCCCAAGTAAGAAAAGAGTTCCTGGTAAGAAAAGAGTTCCTGCCTTCCAGAAGAGTTCCAGTGTTCTGAATCTAGGGAGTGGCTCCAGCCCCACCCAACAGGAAAAGTAGTTCCAAACAGAAGAGGATCAGAGGCTCAACTGGCAGGCAAGTAAGCAGCATGGTCTGCTGAAGGTAAGTCCACCCAAGCATTATGAGCCCGGCGCTTCCAGCGCTGGGACTGGGCATATTTATGAACCTGGTGCCACTGGCGCCAGGACTGGGTCCAAAAGGTCCCAATTGGGACTGGTTGGCACTCAGAACCTGGGTTATGGATCTGCTTCCAAGGGAGTTGGGAAAACCCTGACCTTTTGGAAGCAGAGATCATGACAGTATTGACGACAACAGTTGATGTCACTCAGATGCTCGAGGTACGTTTCCGGACAGTTCCATCGATGGAGATCATCAGATCTTGCATTCTTGTAGCGTGATTGTTACACACAATGTTTCTTTCGTTTTTAGCCATTGATATGTCCTTCTGTCGTCGCCCTCCTATGTGTCTTCTTTTTTCAATATTGTGTTCATTACTAATGAAAGTCCTATGTTTCAGGGAGTCGATGGAGCATTAGTCCAAGAAGAAGGGGGAGCGTGCAGTTACGGGTCGGCGCAACAGCTTGCAGAAGTGTGCACCGCAGTTACATCGTCCCTTGATGTTCTTATGCATTTCGAGGTATGGATACTGACAGTTCGATCAAGCGAAATCATATGACGTGATTACATCCGCTATACTTCCTTCTTTATTAACGCAAGTACTATGTTTCAGGGAGATGACTGAGCTTCTTCTACAAGAACATCACCCCTAGTAGTTGATGCAGATCTCTGGGTGGTGACACTTCCAACGATTGAGCAAATCGAATCATATTTACATATCCATTATTTATTTTAGACAACTGATCATTTGTGCAGGTCTATTTAGATGAGCCGTTGACGCCTGCACAAAGTTTATGTTCTTTTTAACAAAATAGAAAACCATACTAATGCAATTACTGTGTTTCAGGGAGTTACTGAAGCATCATCTTCAATAATATCATCAATGGAAGTCTATGAGGAGCCCGAGGTATGGATCTTGCAGTTCCATCTAACTAGATCAACAATGCGTGAATAATTGTCGTTTGAATGTTCTACACAAAGCGTTCATTCGTGTTTTGCTATTGAGATGTACGTGGGTATTGGTCCCCAAGTACATTTTGTGTTTGATATTATTATACATACTAATGAAAGTTCTATGTTTCAGGGAGTCGATGGAGCGTCAGTGCGTGATGGATGTGCTTATCATGAAAATATAGTCGTTGCAGCGCAAGAGGAAGTGGAGACATGCACACACGAGTCGGAGCAACAGCGTCCTGATGTTGAAGTTCGAGGCAAGAAAGTTTCAAAGAAAAGAAAGCAAAAGAAGGTTAGTGTTCTGGTCACTATATTATGTTATTTTTCACTGTTAATAGTTCAATACTGTAAGTTGTGTTTAAACTGAACATCCCTTTTCCAATCTGTCCTCTAGTTGCGAGTAGGTGTACGAACTAGATCTACACAGACAGTGAAGCGAACGAGAGATGTTGCTTGTCAAACCTTTTGGCAGGGACTTGAGACTGGAGATGCATCGTGCCAATGGGAAGAATATGAAGTGATTGACAACGGAGCTATACCACCACCAGCCATTGATAGTGAATGTCCTCCTGGTAGTTCGGATGCAGTCGGAGATCAATTTACAGAATCCACACCCGCAAAAACTAAGACCGCGAGAAAGTTGAAGAAATTGTTTTATTCACCCATCGCCGGAGAAGGAACAGATGTTGCAATGGAAGAGAATGAAGTGGACGACAATGAAACACCATCAATATCACTGAACATAGCGGAAGACGATATCAGAGATTCTACCTTTCATGTGAGTGACATGTCCTCAACGTTACAGGCCGAACCAGCTGGGATGCAGAGTGACAGTATAAGGAAAGAGGCCAAATTCATTGTATTCGATAGTTGTTTGATTGATATTATTATTCGGATGAAATGTGGGCATTCGGTTGGTGGGGAAGTATGTGGGGAGCCATTGATTAATGTGACTCGTGCAATTCGAGGCACTAACCTTAAAATACATGCCACCTGTACAAAATATCATCCTTTCTCATGGTCTGCACAACCCATGCTGGGGCAACTGCCAGCAGGCAATCTACTTTGTGCAGCGGCTGCACTTTTTAGTGGTTCAAGTTTTAAAAAGTTAGTCATTCTTTCAGTTTGTGGGAATCCATTTCATTGCGAAAACTCAGTTCTACAAATACCAAACCGATTATCTATTTCCAGCCATTAGCGAAGCTTGGAGAATGGAAAAAATGTCTATTGATAGTACATTCGCGGGCAAACGGTTCAGGCTAGCCGGTGATGGACAGTGCGTCAGCCAAGTACTGCACCTACCACTTTCAGGACATGGAAAGTAAGAAAATTGTGAGTTCGGTGGTCGTGCAAGTGTTACAAAGTACATCCTCAGTGGCCATGGAGAAAGTTGGCTTTGTAGCATCATTGCAAGAACTACAATCGCGGGGAATGGTGATCGACCTGATAGCCACGGACAGACACGTTTCAATTGCCAAGACAATGAGAGAAGAGTACAAAAATATAAATCACCAATTTGACGTTTGGCATCTTGCAAAAACAATCAATAAAAAAATGTCGGCTGCAGGTAAAAAAAAAGATATGCAAGGTATTTCACAGTGGTCCAAGTCAATCAGCAACCATCTTTGGTGGAGCTCAAAAACATGTGGACGGTCGTTGGAAATTCTACTGGAAAAATAGCGGTCAGTAATGCTACACTGTAGCAACGTTCACCGCTGGACCACAAACCAACATTTCCACAATTGTGAACATGGCCATTTGTCCACAGAGGAGGCACGGAAGAAGAAGTGGTTGATTCCTTCATCACCCACTCACAAAGCCATTGAAAGATTGTATTTGATAAAACTATAACAAGAGATTTGAGGGGACTCACGGAATTCTGCCACACAGGAGATTTGGAGGTGTTCCACAATATGTGCCTAAAGTACAGGCCAAAACGATTGCATTTTGGCATGGAGGGCATGATAAATCGGACTCTTCTAGCGGTCTTGGCACATAACCATAATGTTGGCCGTCAACAAAGTAGGACGACCGGAACTTTAGGGACGCTTCGCTACAATAAGGCCTTCACTAAAAGAAGTAAACAATGGGTGATCAAACCAGTGTTTGAGGATATGCAATATGACTTTGAGAGACTTATTGTTGATGTCCTAGATAGGCACATACATGGAGTTGTGAACGAACCTGTGCAGGGGACAACTGCATTGCCACCCAACATTGCCTCTGTTCCATGTCCACCTAAAGAAGAGCTCATTGAGAAATACACATCACGGTTTAAATGATTGTAATTTGATTGTCTGTTCTCTCGAGTCTCCTCAAGTCGCAGGCCCATTGAATATGTGTAGCTATGTATTGTGTAAATAAAAGTGATTGCTCTGTGAGTCCTGTGAGATGGCCTTACACTGAATGTAGCTAACTAGGAATGTGTGCTCGTTCAAAGTGAAGGTCAGCTGCTTTGATTTTTTCTCGGGTGCCGGAATGGCCCACGACTCAGTATAAGGTTCTATTGTTATTTGACCTTGACAGGCCGGGACCATCCAGAAAGACTTCTTTTTGGGGGTGTGGTGCAATAACGTAAGAAACGATAATGAATATAATTTCAGAAACGAAAGCCATTAGTTCATTAGAAGAAATAACGTCGGCATAGAAGGAGTGGTATTTCGGGGCTGCCCTACGCACAGACACAATGGAAAATGCAAATATAATGTAAGTAACTCTTTAGATGAGTGTATACCGCAATTTAATTACTATACAGTAGCTTTAAAGACTGGTTAACTTGTACTTGTTCGTTCTATGTGGCATATTGTTTTGTACCGCGCACTATCTTGAGGAGAACCATCTCCTTTTACGGAAGCACCTCAAAACCTTCCTCTTTGCTTCTGCTTTCTCTCTCCCTCTCCCCTGCTACAACTGGTCCACTGTCTGCGACCTCGGTCCTGGGCCCTTCCACTCTCCACCTGCACTGCCTCCCTGTCAACCCCTGCACTGGGGGACTGTCTCAGTATCCTACAGCCCCCCCTTGACGTATAATACCCAGTTGCACTGTCCTAGCTATGAAATAATTTCCCGACCTAATATATAAAATGAATAATTTTAATAAAGATCTGATGGTGAGACTAATTTCATTTTTTATGTTTTTAAAACAGGTACATCCTTCATTATTGAATGTGTCACGAGTACCAGACACCGGCGGATGGCTTTTTCAACCGCCAGTTGCTTCTCCGCGTGAACAACGTTACCACCCTGACCATTTTATGGGACGATCGCCAAGTACAAGTATGCCCTTACGCGGTACTAACGGCTAGATGCAACATACAGACCGTTGTGGTGGCCTAGTGCCTCGTTGTTGGAACAGCCATGCAATTATCAGTGCGACCGAAGAGCTTATTTTATTGTAAACCAACACCCTGTGTACTGCACACGAACATCGCTTGCCTCAAGACGAACTATTTTGGATCGAGAGCAAAGAAAAATGCAAATCGCTGAATATTCTCTAAACATTTGATGTCAAATAAATGTACTTTACCAAATTTACAATCTTGCGGTTTGATTTAAAAGTACAGTTTCATATTCCCAATTGTGGCGCGCTGTGTTGTGAGCTGATCTGTGTTGATTTCCGGGTTCTGTGTTAAGTCGCGTAGAAGACGCCTGGGCGCGTTTGCCTACGCAGCACAGTCACGTCACGGATAGAGGCGGGGAATATGAATGTTTTGATAAAGTATGTTTCAGGGGCAGGGGATTTGATTTAGTGCCGCAAAAGCAGGTGAGCCAGGTCGATGGGGGGAAATGATAGGATTATCAGAAAATGGCGGCTGATTTCGAGTGCGTTAATGGACGAAAAGTCGGGTAAGGTCCATAGGAAAGTTTTCTACGATCTACCGATTTATGCTTAAAAACACATGGCCGAACCGTAGGGACAATAAAAAAAAAGTCCCGGAACTATCCTTTAAAGTGGAGCTGCGAGTGTTGGAGGCATGTGGGTTCCACAGAGTGTCGGTTGGGACTTGGAGATAGACTGGGAACCAGGGCAGAGGCTTATTACTTACTCTCCTACCTTTCATTTACTATGCTATGTAACCAAGAAGAAAAAAACCTGTTTCCTTTTACACTTACCTGAGTCAGCCTGGTTCCTGCTCCATGTCATTCCTGACTCAGATACATCAGCTGACTTTCAGTTTTTGAAGATGAAGCAAACTTATTTTGTGTAAAGTTTTTTGTTGCTGTGGGATCAAGTGGTAAAGATTGTTTTGCATAATACTCGCCTCCTTGTGTTTAATAGAATCTAAACCCCCTCTCACGATCGTGAGGGGAATTAACCCATGGCTCAGCACTGCTGTGCCCTAAAGCCCCCAGCATCACTGTGCCCTAAAATTGTCACAATACAATAAAAGGAGTGAACCACGAGGATATCGCTTCTAGTGCGGGTGTTGGTGATCACACGTACTTTAAGGTGAAAATTAATTCAAAGTAAAAGAAAAAGGCGCCGCGTCATTGCATCATCTCCAATCTGTACCGAGGGGACTCTGCGGTGACGCAGCCAGCAGCCATTGTAGCGTGTTAATAATCCCCGGAAACAGGTTTTTTCGAGTGACCTTGAAACACACACCTACCCTACCGTAGCAGAAAGGCGTGAAACGAGAACCTCGCGTGCGCAGAATGCCGCTTTCGTGATAAAAGAAAAAGCCTTTCAGCGATATGCCAGCACCAGAAGAGCCGAGTGAGAGGTTGCCTAAACTAGATGCACGACGGTCACTGCTCTGCAGAAAAATGAACACATGCGGCCTGATTTACAAAAGCCTGCTTGAATGCGAATCCCCTACTGGAAAACGCTTTTTAAAATCAGGCCAATTATGTCCAAAACAATGACATGTTATTTAGTACCACTGCTTCAAAATGCATCGTGCAGTTTGGGTTCGAGCACTTCTATGTTTATTTTTGTTTGTTGCTAACGTACTACAAGAATGTTAGCACATTTATAAAACTCTCGGAATTGACTCTTGGCTTAAAGGTGTTCATTGTTTCACCTTCAGAAGGATGATGAAAGGCTGAGCAGGCTGCCTCTGGGTTCGAGCCTGCGAATAGCAGGTGACGGACAGATCACTGCAGTGGTCGCGACCACAGTCACACACCCCACATTGTCCGAGTCTTTTCTAACTTTAACCCAACGTGAGATAAACCCAAAACATTGTGTACCTTGCTTGCGTAGGAGGCAACATTCCTGACTCATTGACAGACATAAAACAGCCTTGCGTTTGGCTGGACTAGCTCCGAGATTGGGAGGAGGGGGGGGGGAGGGTTACAAGCAAGCAAGTGCGGACATTCTGGCTTACAAAATTCCACTCTGCTCATTAAATAAAATAGCGTAGAAATATTTACACAGTTATTTCAGAACAATGTCGGGAGATGAGTAGATAGCTGGGTTTTGAACCGATTGCATTGACAGAAGTTTAATGCAAGCAAAAGAGCGGCGCCGCCTTTAAAGCCCCCGCCCCTACCCAGGGAATATGCGCTGGCAGGTTGTGCGCCTAATGTTAAGTGCCCGAGAGCTCTATTTTTGGTATGGGCCATCACACAAGGCGATGGTGGTAATTTGATTAGAAGTGATGTAACCACATAGCACAATTAAAAAATGCAATTTTGGCACGCTCCGGGAGGACAGAGGGCTATAACGTTGAGCGAATAACGAGCACGCATCTGAAAATCAAGTAACCCCATCCCTACCCAGCAAGATTTACAGCGGTAAAGGGGATGGGGGCCTGCCGATGTTCTGCCCTGGCACGGCTTCCCGGGAGACCGGAACTCATCCCTTGGGCACGCCGGTTTCATTCCGACAATTCTCCCTGCGTCATCCCTCCATACAGGCCAAACCAAGGAATTGCCAGGGACACCGGATCGTCCTGTTTACTTCAGACGGGCGTGGCTGTCAACGCCGAAACTACGAATATCAAAGCAGCCGCCTCATTAGCATTTATTTACACGAATGCTGGCTCCAAGAACAGTCTAACTAGAAAGGCGTGTTTTTATTCTGAAGTAGTGTTAAAATGTGTGTGTACTGCGACAGAATATCAGAGTGCCTATGCTTGTCCACAGAGTGAAGTACAATATCCAGTCCTTTCTCTGCTGGAGAAAAGAAAAGTGAAAGGTAGATACGATGACGGGAAGGTGGGAATACATTCTACAAACGCTGGGAAGGGGACGGGGATGGCAGTGGGGGAAATTAGAATGTTTTGTGAGGGTCTGGGTGTACATCAGTTTGTATATTTCTGCAAAAGGGAGGAGGCAGGTATGTCCTGTGATAACTACAAAGAGAGGTCAAGGAGCCCCTCTACCGAGAACGAACACGGACAAATAACCGGTTCTTTGGGAAGGTGCCCATTCGGGAGGGTGTACTACACCGAAACACGTATCTGCACCACTTGCCTAATTATGCCTTATTTTACCTGAATTGACTTGCACTACACCATCTGCCGCATTTGTACCACAACTTACCTAATTGACTTGACAGCCATGCACTGTAACACTTTCCTATGTGATGTACCATAATCACAACCTTTCATGACACCCTAACCAAAAGACGAGAAGACATAGGCATAACAGGCACAGCACTACTTTGGATTAAATCTTTCCTAGCAGACAGAACAGAAACCGTTTGGTTAAAGCCCTTCAAATCCACACCACGAGTCAACCACTGTGGCGTACCACAAGGGTCGTCGCTATCACCACTGTACTTCAACATCTACCAAACTCCACTAATCAGAATCTTCAAATACGAAATTACATGCTAGAACTATGCAGACGACACTCATATCATCTACAAAATCGAAGCCACTCAAGCCGATCACTCAACCCTAATATAGTGTCTAAAAAAAGAAATCTTTCATTGGATGAATGCCAACATGAAAATCAACCCAGGAAAGACAGAAATTGTGATTATATCCAAAAATCTAGAGAATAACACCTATATTCCATGGCCAACGTAAATGGGAACCACACTAATTGCATCTAAGGTACTAAAAAATCTGGGAGTCCTGATGGACAACACCTTAATCTTAGAACCACAAATAAATGCAATAATCAAGAAACGCTTCTTCCTCCTTCACACGGCAAGAAGAATCTTACCTTTCCTCTCCTTCACCCACAAAACACTCACAATCGTCACCCTGATCATGTCAAGAATAGACTATGCAAACAGCCTATATCTCGGGATACCAAAGACAACCTACAATTCAGAAAATGACTAAAAACCTGGCTCTTCAACATCACAGATTCAAACTGAAAAACCAAACCACCGAACGGGAAACACAATGAAAAGGATGACAAATCTAGGACGACAATGACAACATCTAGAACCGAAAAAAGAAACTCTTACTACAACAAGAGAGACCACACTAAGTCAAATAAGACACAAGCGACACCCATGAGGACAGAATCCAGCATCCCTAGCCAATTCCCAGTGAACAACCTTCACTCACTCGATAAATGCTACTGTAGATCATACCTGTATAAAGTTGGGTGAACGTTAGCACTTGCCACACTAACTAAGCTGTGGATATTGGCAGGGGCATGGACCGAAGAGAGTTGTGAATGAAGGCAGACGCCGCCCATGGACATAATTGCAAGCGTTAGCATAGCCACGTTCCAAAGGGGGTGGGAGCGGTAACATGAATAAGCAACCGAATAAGATGATGAATGCGGAGCAGCCCCAACACATGGAGGGAGTAAACCCGGGCTGACCGATGCCGCCCTCCTACTAGATTGGGAATGCTTTCTGGGCTAGACTGCAAGGGACGCACAAACGTCTGCCCGCATACAAATAGGGGCAACGTAGACGGCCGGTGCCCAACTTGGGCAAGGTTATGCATGTGAAAGGATGCCATACGGGAAAGGGACCACGAGTGTCGTACAGCCCCTGATCTGGACATAGACACTGAGACGCACACACACCCGATTAGAAATACGGAAATTTAGCGTCTCATTTTCAGACAGCAATGCCAATTAACCAGCCCACTAACAACTTCACCTCACAAACTCTAACCAAACACAACCACAAACATACAACACAAAAATCCACACAAGCTTCACTACACTGCAACAACAAAACAAAGCAAACAGACCCACACAAGAGCACACAACGTCTTCCAACAGTATAAACACCCCAAGCCCAGCCAACGGAATTCCGAGCTGAGGCTGCCAACTGCACATCAATGCTCCCTTGCACTTCTCCAGCTCATCCCCACTAACTGCCCCCAACCCCTCCCTGTTTTTCAGAGCCCCCAGAGCGCCAGGGGACCACTCCGGTGGTGATATATCCTTTAACATTAACATCCTATTTAAATGTATCCTTAAGTCTGTAAGTAACATGTATCTAACAGTGTCTTGATGCCTATGGGTTTGGTGATGTATTTAAGCTCCAAAATGAACTCCCAGGCAAGAGAAAAGACAGTGGCAGAGTTTACTTAAGAAACACGTGGGAGCACAGAACAAGAGGGACAGAAACATGGAAGGATTGGCTACTTTAATTAGGAAGGGGGGGGCACAGTCTCGGGAGGATAGATCAGGGGCAACGTGCTCGCCCTGGAAGCAAGACGACACGGAGCAACACAGGTTCGATCCCCGGGTCTGCGCTTAGAAACCTCTGGGTATTAAGCACGTTATAAATAACCTATCACATCATGTCACTGGTCACATGCAGTACTCACACTGGGCCATCTGTTGGGCAGTTTTCAAGAGACAAAGGAAATCGCCCAGTGGCAGAGAAATCACAAAATGAACTAGTAACATTAATGGGTCATTTAGAGAACACACAAGAAGACCCCCACGTCTTTAAAAAACGGCAGCTGGGGCAAAATCCACCTAGGCGTAGTAGACCCTGTGCCGATAGGTTACCTTAAGGACGCTGCCTCTGCAGCGCATGGACTTTGCGGGCTGGCGCTTACTGTGTACCATGTAATAAGCGCGCAGAAGTGATTCAACGGCAAAGTAAAAAAAAAAAAATATGAGTTCTAAAATGCCCAGGGTTCACGCGTATGGTGGCCCTGGCGCAGCGTTGTCGAAGGAGCTACAATGACACCAGCACAGCTCCCTTTGGTTCTACCCCAGACCATGGGGGGTCACCGTCACGTGCATAGGCGCCGAGTACATGGGGGAGGGGCACCTGGTTCCACACTGCTTGAACAACGGGCCGGAGTCTCTTTTTGCCCCGTTAACTTTTCATAAGCCTTTAAATAGTTTCATGGCAGTGCCATGAAGCTATTCAAACGCGTACAAAAACAAAAATAATTCTAATCGGATTGAGCACTGGACGGCAGGGCTTCTGTTCCTCTCCTGTTAGGTGCAGGCAGGTTGAAGTGTCAGCAGACATCTTGCCAAATTATCAAACGCTGCTCACTCCAAAGTGGGAAGGCCACTTATTCATCACCCGAACCTCGATTGCGGGGACAGCGGACATGCCATGCTCGTTGGCTATATCTTACTTTTTTCCTCTTTCATTTTTCTAGCGTTGACATTTTGCATCTCACATTATATCCATTCTTACTTTCCTGACTTTATTTTTCTCTTCTCACTTGTCAACCGTCCCCTTTTCTTTGCCTCTTTCATCTGCCACCTACTCCCCACCCCCTGATTTTCTACTGTCTCCCTCCCTCTTTCTCTTCAGCGGTAAATTATCCCCACTCTCTCCCAGGTGTTTTAAACCAGTGGCCAATGATTCAAACGCCAATAAATTAGCTGTGCGTGTTAGTGCACCTGCAGTAAAACTATATGCGCAACCAGAAGGTCCAACTGCCTAAGAGACTGACACAGGGAATGGAAGAGAGGGAAATTTGGAGAGGAGGGGAAGGAAGGTAAAGACATGGAGAGAAAGAGGAAGGGAGTGTGCTCGAGATAGAAATGTGGAGTGTAGGAGGGCTGGTGTGGTTGCAGAGAGAGTGCATGGGTAACGACTTGGGAAAGTGTGAGCAAAGAAGAAAAAAATGATGGACGCATCAGGGATTAATGTGGGGAGAGATAGGAGGGATGGAGACTGAGGGAGTGTGAATTGGCGAGATGGAAGGATGAAAAGAAACCAAAATTAAGCATTTGAGGGATGGAGAGAGGGAGTGACACATGGGAAAAGATGGAGGGAGAGTTGGTGCAGGGTAGCTGGTGGGAGGATCTAGGGTTATTGGAAAGAGAAATGAGAAGGAAAGGGTTAAATAATTATGTAGATGCACAAACCGGCTTTCATGGTGCAGATACTATGCCCCCAAAAATGTACACGTAGACACAAACCCTAAGAAAGAAAAAGTATAAAACGGAAAAATAATCCATACCTCTGCAGAGGCCGCAAGGATCCAGTAAGGGATTTGCCACCCTCCAACCAGTGCAGCAGAAACACAGGCCCTTTGAAACGCACAAGCGTGTCTTGCAACGAGGCTGAGAAAATGGTAACCAATGATTGTGTTGTTCACCCAAGCACTCGAATGATGGCCAGAGATTCCGGTCAGTCTCCCAGGGACAGCGTCAGTGCCTTTACATCTTTTCAGTTGAAATGAGCTCCGAGCTTCGGGAGGCCCCCTGTAAAGGTTCTCTGTGTTGGCAGTCTTATGACTGCAGCAACGCGCTCCTTTAATTAGGGAAATGAAATGTGTGCTTTGCAGTGCAAACAATGCAGGCGGTCTTTGATGGTGCCTGCAGACCATCACCTCCCTCAGGCCTCTTGCAGTATCCAGCAACCTCTTATCACATTGTTGCATTTTTACTGCAGTTTCCTCTACATTAGTACCCTACTGTCAAAGAGTGATTAATAGATTTTCAATGAACACTTGGTGTTTCAGCAACCTGCTGGCTGTCTGTCCAAGATAAATGCAGCTATTAACCCCCTTACTGCATTCTTTTGACTCCATTATAATTTCCCACGGGTGCTTTGGGCTGTTTTCCCCAGCGGTACGCAAGGGGGCCCCAAAACCTGATTTTGAAATGGGCACCTGCCAGCCATGAAAGATGTTCAAACATCCCTGCAGTTTCCTACTGCTTTGTATTCACTTCTCCTAACCCTCCAGCCCTTACACCCCATAGTTGCTGGCTTTACTCCGATTTATGTAGGTACAATTTAGGAAATGTTCCATGTGTGATACAAGTTTCCATTCTGAGAGGTGGCCCCTGTGCTTTATCTCAAATCACTGAAAATTGGTGCAGACCAGAACCTCGTTGTTTGCTGTCTCAGCTGTGAGGTGGCGACTTGAATGGGCATGCATTATGACCTGCCTCACTGCCCTCTTTCGGGCAGATTTGGGGTCGATTGCATTTGTTGATTTGAAATTGTCATTCTGATATACTGCACCTTCAGGACATGGACACCATTATGAATGAGTATCAGATGGCAACAGTACATGAAAACATATCATTGCTTCAACGGTGGTAATTTCAATAAACTGTGGTTGGCATTTAGAATGCTTTGTTTGTGCCAGTCTCCTGGAAGACAAGCAAAGCAGTATGCTGTGCTCCTCTAGACACCTTACAACAGAATCACATATTTTAACCAACAATTTTAGGGTGTTTTACAACTTACTGGTGCAAATCGTGCTAACCTTGGCAGCATTAGTGTTAAGGATTCAGTAAATGCAAAAGTAAAAAAAAAATAAAAAAATAAACACCTCTCATCCCTGTACTGAAAATCTAAAGTCGGCACCCATGGTTACGTAAGAGAGGAGGGCGCGTCAAATGATGCATATAAAATACGGTAAACGAAGACGCACGATGGAAGAGAACAGTTTTCAATGTATTTAATTGTAAGCCAACTCGCTCTACCACTAAAGATTAAATAATGGTGTGGGTCATGTTGTCAGGAATACTGGGGTTTCGCCAAGATCACAAGGCCGCACTATCACACACACAATCCACAACCCACTGCAAACCGCTTCTTCCCTATGGGCTCATTAAGAAAGCTGCCGTGACGCCTTGTGTAGCAAGCTCTGCCGATGTGTTATACTCCCAGCATCCCAAACACCGCGCTACGCAGCAGGACCCAGTTACGTAACAAACGGAAACAGTCGTGGGGATTGAGACCCATAATTAGTGGGAACGGAGCCCCGGAGGGAGCTAGTGGTTTGGATAAATCTGAAGTTCTGGCCACGTCCTGTCGCGCATCTGCCAGCACAAGTGTAAAAGCTCCTGTGCGAGAAATAAAACATCCGGCGGCATCTGGAACAAGTCACTGCACGCGGGGCCTCGGAGCATCGCCTGCTCTAGATCATGTGATGCCCCACTCCCTCCTCCCACCCAGGCAGACAGACCCCTGTACGTACGTACACACACCACCCCCCCTCCATTTTCAAAAGTGTCTGAATTCAACCCCATGTCAAGGTTTATCCCACCTATGCCCGAGAGGAGGGGTGTGGGAAAGCCATTGACCTGATGGGTGGCAATGATGCTAATTTAATTTACCATGTGATGAGATTTTGTAAGGGCATCATGAATGTTTTTAAAATGCTATCAGAGCAATTATAGGTGAAACATGACAGATGTTGCTAGACAGTG
Source organism: Ambystoma mexicanum (assembly GCF_040938575.1). NCBI lineage: Eukaryota > Metazoa > Chordata > Amphibia > Caudata > Ambystomatidae > Ambystoma > Ambystoma mexicanum. The sequence continues at coordinate 750,573,046 of NC_090921.1, read as the reverse complement.
GCTAGTCTTCATTTAACTCTTGTAATCCATATTACGAAAATTGTTTTAGATGTATTAATCCAGATGTCTTAATGTTGTGTTTGTTTTTGTACAAAGCCCTGTGAGGCTAAATGTATTTAAATAAAAAAAGAAAGTCATTGCGTGCGAAACCGTGAAAGGATCCCCAGGCAGTGTCAACGACTGACCGAGAGCACACAGTTATGTAGGAGTAATTAATTAAAATACCCGCATGGATACCCCAAACCCGCTGCCAGACAGGGTCAGAATAACCATACATGCATGACAATATTTGCTTGTATTTATTTGTAAGATAATTATTGCACAAAAGCAGACTGTTCGACTCCGACCATGTATTATGCAACGACGCAAGGTATCTCTACAGTACGTCGCCTGCCATTTGCACTGGCAAGTGTCCGGAGAACGAGATTTCAACCTGCCCCGAGTTGTTTTCCAATGTGTGTCAGAAGCCGTGGAGGAGGGGTGTGGGGGTGAGCTAAATGGGAGTACAATGCTGCTCAAGGGACCTTAATGGAGCATCCAGAAATTTTCAGGTAATACATGTTTAATAATTTAAAATTAAAATTATAGACGATTTGTTATTTTTGCCGCTGCCCTACTCTATTCAGACGTCTACATCAATCTGATTTGAAATAAAAATAAACCATATTTACACGAACAAACACATGCGAATGATCATTGTGTAAAATAGGGCTGCACTCTTCGAAACCACACAAAAGTTGATCATTAACATTTACTAAGAAATTATTGATGGCATCCATATTTCCAGTAAAATCACTTCAAGACCGAAGACAAAGCGTGTACAATACTTAGAAGCAATCGGGGTGTGTTTGAAAGAAAACACAGGTATGCTGCCCCGGGTGTCACAGCTGGATTCTTATAATTTAAGAAAACAAGCATCCCTCCCAGCTTGGGAGACCTCGCTCACCGGAGATTCCTCGGGCTTTAGCTGCTGTAGGGTGCATAGGCTGCTGCTGCGGCCGCCGCTCATCCTTGCACACTGCCAAGGTGGGCACTGAAATCCCGACGGAGCCTCCCTGAGAGGGAGTAGGGAGGCGGGGAAGAACTGCTACTGCCCGCCGCTCCGTGCGTGAGAACGGCACACACTGTAAGAACTGGATTACCCTGGCGTGGCACCGCCTACCACGCATGGCGCCACGCCATGATAGGCTGCCAGGGCAGGCGTCAGCAAGCTCCTCGCGCTCCCCAGAGGACATGAACTGCCGCGCGTGTCTTCTTTCATCATTACAGAAGTTCCTGAGGCATAACATTATGCAAACGTGGTTATTAGAACAATCAGAAAATAGTAGATTCGAAGCCGCTTTTGTCGTGTATTTAAAAATTGATTTAACTGACAATAACATAATTACAAAATATTGAAATAATACGCTAAATGATATTATATTTAGTTCATTAACATGATGCCTTTCATTTTCAACTTTGCTTAGACTGTTTTTCCTCCATATGCCGAATAGTATTTATACGGAACACGGGAAGCTTCTATTCAAGATGGCCGTTGCCTCTACACGAGGCCGATTAGAAGCGCCAGAAGGAGCTGACAATAGCTATCTGTGCGTTTTGAACCAACTATGCTATTAGCATATGGAATTACAGCTCAGCAATGGACCAAACTATGAGATGGCGGCTCACCTGGCTGTGTGCTACTGTCTATGACTCAGAGGGGTCGCGCCCAAAACTGCTGCAGTGAGAAGAAAGGCTTGTTCATGACTTAATCTGTATAGACAGGAATGGAGGATGGCTGTCTCAGTGCAAGGCTTTACCGTTGAGATTAGCGTTCCAATTGCTTAAATCCAGAGAAGCAATGCTTACAATATATCAATTTTAGCACAGCGAAAAATGTTTCTAAAATATTACTAAATATAGCACTAGTTCATTTGGACTTCGAAAACATCAATGCAATACAGTATCAACGTACAGTGTGCAAAGTTATTAATAAAAATAGATCACAAGAGTTTTCCAATCCAAATTATCAGAAATTGCACTGAGGAGTGCTTTCAAAATACTAATAGAGTTGGAAGTAAAGTGGGGTTTGTCCTGAGTTTAACAGTGGGTTAAGTGACTGTGCAATGTTTCAAAAGGACTGTGTACACGGTGTTTATGATTGACACCTAATGTGTAGTCCTTGTATAGACTCCCTCACACTTAGCTGGATTTTAGCACTTCAGTACACATCCCATTCATTTATTTCAATAAAACGTCAGAAATAATCTGTACAAGAAAATTAAAGCATTATTCATCAGAGACCTGAAACAAAAATCAGGACGTTTAGGATAAGTAAAGATTTGAAAGGTCAAGATGATGAAGGATAACATCCAGAAAAAAACAGAACATTATTTTGGTTGGAAAAAATAGTTTGGAAATCACGATCTTCACAAACAAGTCATATCTACCATAACATGTTTACAAAACGACATAGAACAGACTATTCAATCTGTCAAGTCTTGCATATCATATAGGAAGAGACTGCCCTATTGATTATAATTTGTTACAATATGGAGCTAATAAATTGTTCCCAAATTGTGGTATGTGTGAAATGTCTTAACATGGGTTAGGTCAATTCAGGGTCTACGTATGGGGCTGGTGGAGGTCCAGATCAGCGCACGCCTCTTGCATATCTAAATCAAGACGTAAATGTCTTTACGTTTCAGAGGTATAGGGTAGTGTCCACCTTCCTCAGGACCAAGAGATGGATTTAAACAAGCTGACCCCCGAGGGAAAGAAGAAAAAAGAAAGAAGAGAAAACACATAACAAGAAAAAAAGATACTGTAATGCAGCTATCTGGTTAATTAACACAGCTGCAAGCCAGGAGACCTGAGGCAGTGCTGTGCTGTCAACCTGCCAAGACCCCTAGAATTGCTGCCTGAGTACTAATGAAAATTTATCTTGGAGGTCAGGACAACAGGAGCATGTATAGGGGAGGCAACAGCCTGAGGGTGTAGAGAGAGTGGGCTGTAACATGTGCAGACCTTCCTTGCCCGTCATCGTAGGCTGACCTGGGAAGCATATCATAATATGTAGGTAAGCAGAATATCGGCTTAATAATACCCAGGTGTCTCTTCGTTGAGTCCCTTGGTCCTGTCCATCGTTTTCAGGCGGTAAATTCATCTGGCTTCCTTATTACTGAGGCTTATTTGTGGATTAGGGGTATTCTTAACTACATCTACCACCCACCATTTAAGGTTATCGGGGGAGTGTTGCAGTTCCATAAAATGGCTCACCATGGGTGCTGTGTGATTTCTGCACCGGATCCTGGATCAGTGTTCTTTGAACCTGATGTGGATCAGTCTTGTGGTTTGCCCTACGTAACAAAGGCCACACTGGCATTCTATGCAGTACACAACATTGCTGGTCTTACAATTCGACATAAAGCGCAGATCCCATCTTCTATTTTCGATTTGAAAATGAGTTGTCTTACTCGTGAATTTACATGCCCGACAGTTACGGCAGGGGAAATGTCCCACTATAGGTCGTAAGTCCCAATTACTGATGTTAGATCTAGATTGTTTGACTTTGGAGTGTACTAACTGATCTTTAAGGTTTTTCGAGCGTTTGAAGGCAAACAGTGGTCTTTCCAGGTTAGGAAGGCAAGTTGAGATCATGGGACAATATTTCATCAATGCCTTTTTTATGGCAAAAGATTCAGTGCTATATGTCGTCACACAAGTTATCCTTTCCTGGTTGTTGGATTTTATTTTAGATTCGAGGAGACTCTCTGGGTGTAAATCTTCCTCTTTTCAGAGCATGTGTCACCAGTTTTTTGCGGTATCCCTTGTCCCGTAGGTCAAAATACTAATAAATATATGATGAAAAGTACTAGAACTGCATTCAAAAAGATGGACAGGAAACAAACATTATGCACCAGCAAGAAGGAGCATCCAGACAACAACAAATCAGCTTTGTCACGAAATACAGCAGTAATCATTACATTCTCAGGAGAGAACTCACCAAATATTGGCATATACTGCAATTAGATGACAATATCAAACAGTACGTTTCAGAGAAACCAACAATCACCTTCAAACGGGCAGAAACATTGAGAGCGAAGTGAGCCCATCATTACTACCAGAAATGAAGACCAGCATGGGCAACGCATGGGCACCCCATCAAGCCAGCCGGTTTGAGGAAGTGCGGTACCTACACCAAGTGCAGGTATGCGCATGACAAAACCGAAACATTTCTAGACATGACTGGCAAGACCATCAAGATTAAACAAGGTATTAACTGTAGGACCAAATTTGTCATATATCGCATTATCTGCGTTTGCAACAATCTATACATCGGCAGTACGAAAAGAGAGCTACGAACAAGGATTCGAGAACACGTGGCCAAAATTGGCAGCCAAGACCCACAATTCCCATTGTCAAACCACTGGCAAAGAATGCATCAGATGGGGGACAAATCTAATATCAGGTTCATAGGTTTACAACAAGTGAACCTAGGTAAAAGAGGTGGAGACAGAGTTAAACTCCTCAGACAAGCGGAAGCTAGACCTATCTGTTACCTCAACACAACAGTAACGGGATTGAACTCTGACAATGAGATGGTCTCCTTCCTCTAAGGAATACCACTTTAGGATACTTATCAATTAGTACTAATTCATGAGCTTACTTCCCGCCTGTTCAGACACTGTCTAAGTATTCGCCATTTTATTAACATTCTATAGCTAACATTGTTTGATATGACAGGAACAAGAGAAGTTTGTATATATGCAATACAATGTATCAGACATACTAACAAACATGGTGCACCACAAGGGTTTGTTTCATTACATATGCTGCCATTTAGGGACAAGTACTATGGCCTAACCTACTGTGCAATAATCTAGCAAAGACATGCTAGGTAAGCTAACAAAATGAACATACACAATACGGAACCCCAGTCATAAGTTTTGGCCATTAACACCATTAATACATAATATGGTATCTCAGACATTTTATTTGGATTAGTAACATCAACGCTGAGCCATTTATTTTTAATAGCCTCTAATCTCAAATTTGGTAAAACTATCATAGTTATAATTATAAGTAGACTCAAATAGTTGAAAGGGGACAAGGACCACACCAGCAAATACCCCGCATACACCAATGCATAAGTATTTTGAAATATTAGTCATTGTAATGAACGTACGCTTGCTTTTCTAACATGGCGGCCGCCATTCATGCACAGAAAGTACGCCACCAAGCAAGCATAACGTTGCCATGACAACGTGGACTAACGCGTCAGGTTGACACAGCAATGTCTACAATTAGGGAACATGGCGCCGGCACTTGACAGAGAGCACTACGGCTGAGGGATCTATCCCTGGTAATACGGTAAGAAACCATTCATGGATTCCCTTACTATTCTGAACGTACGTCTAATACCTGTCCTGCTGCACAATGAATGATCTATGCAAGAACAGTATTCACCATATGCTCAGCTAATACCACACAAGAGTAATCTGTAACGTGAATATATCTGTTGCTTGAATTAAGTTCATTCTAAATTAGGGCTGTACCGAATAGCATATTTAGTATTCGGCCGGATACCGAATAGTTTGTCAACTATTCGGCCGGAGCCGAATAGTGAGCCGAATAGTTTTTTTTTTTTAGGCCCCCCTATGCAATACAATCTCGGGCCACCGGCTTTGGCCCGGTGGCCCGACAAACACAACATTATTGCGGTGAGGCCGCGGGGGTTCCCTGTGGCCCCGCGGCCTCACCGTGCTCAAGGGGTGAGGCACATTTCACAGCGAGGCCGCCGGGGTCGGCAAAGTGCCCCGGCGGCCTCATGAGTCTGGGGGGGCCGCTCCTGTAGGAGCGGCCCCCCAATGCAAAATAAACATCGGGCCACCGGCTTTGCACCGGTGGCCCGACAAACAAAACATTATTGCGGTGAGGCCGCGGGGGTTCCCTGAGGCCCCGCGGCCTCACCGTGGTGAGGGGGATGGGGGGCACCGAGGCCGCCGGGGTCGGCAAAGTGCCCCGGCGGCCTCATGAGTCTGGGGGGGCCGCTCCTGTAGGAGCGGCCCCTCAATGCAAAATAAACGTCGGGCCACCGGCTTTGCACCGGTGGCCCGACAAACAAAACATTATTGCGGTGAGGCCGCGGGGGTTCCCTGAGGCCCCGCGGCCTCACCGTGGTGAGGGGGATGGGGGGCACCGAGGCCGCCGGGGTCGGCAAAGTGCCCCGGCGGCCTCATGAGTCTGGGGGGGCCGCTCCTGTAGGAGCGGCCCCCCAATGCAAAATAAACGTCGGGCCACCGGCTTTGCACCGGTGGCCCGACAAACAAAACATTATTGCGGTGAGGCCGCGGGGGTTCCCTGAAGCCCCGCGGCCTCACCGTGGTGAGGGGGATGGGGCGCACCGAGGCCGCCGGGGTCGGCAAAGTGCCCCGGCGGCCTCATGAGTCTGGGGGGGGCGCTCCTGTAGGAGCGGCCCCTCAATGCAAAATAAACGTCGGGCCACCGGCTTTGCACCGGTGGCCCGACAAACAAAACATTATTGCGGTGAGGCCGCGGGGGTTCCCTGAGGCCCCGCGGCCTCACCGTGGTGAGGGGGATGGGGGGCACCGAGGCCGCCGGGGTCGGCAAAGTGCCCCGGCGGCCTCATGAGTCTGGGGGGGCCGCTCCTGTAGGAGCGGCCCCCCAATACAAAATAAACGTCGGGCCACCGGCTTTGCACCGGTGGCCCGACAAACAGAACATTATTGCGGTGAGGCCGCGGTGGTTCCCTGAGGCCCCGCGGCCTCACCGTGATGAGGGGGTATGGGGGGGGGGGGCGTCACTTACCTGGTGATTGGGTCCGGGTGCTGGCATAGGAAGTGAGGGACGGGAAGAACTGTTCCCTTCCCTCGCTTCCTATTTCAACACGTTAGGCTGGTTCCTCTGTGGTCAGACTGCAGAAGCCAATAGGCAAACAGCTTGTTTGGCTTCTGCAGCCTGAACACTGTCAAACATTCTATGATTGGCTGTCATCTCCCAAACAGGGAGAGGGCAGCTAATCATAGAAAGTGGACTTCGGCTTCGAGTCCCTAAACAGAAACTATTCTGCCGAAGCCGGATAGCTGTATTTCAGCCGAACTTCGGCAGAATAGGGACTCGAAGCCGAAGTTCGGTACAGCCCTATTCTAAATACATGCTGAACGGAATGTACCATGTGTGCATTCTCTGAGCTTTGTTTAAATAACTATGTGTACAAGTGCAGCGTTTACAACGCGCTTGGCTTAACAATATTTAAAGAGTAATAAATGCAAATGAGGCTTATTGAATATATGTAGAAATGTCCTGAAAACTGCTATCACTATCGAATCGGTCTTCGGTAGTATGGATATTTGGGCAGATGTGCACAACTTAACGAAGGAACTAGGATCGTAAGCACCAACCCGGTGTCTTTTTAGCGTAACATTTCTAATTTAACACCCAGAAATTGGGAGACACATTGATTTTGCCGCGCAATGCCGCGCAAACGACCCATTCCAAGGAAAAGACGAAGAGATGAAAGAACAAACACTCCAGAACAGCAACTTAGAACAACAATCATAGACTGGACCCCAACAGACAGGAACACAAACTGAAGGAACTCTGAGAGAAGAGAAAAATCCCTCTACTTAACTCCATACCTCGCAGACAACCGGCCACCACGGCAATTCAACCCAACATTAGAAGCAGCAACAAACAACCTAACACAAGCAAGTAGAAGAAGGATGACCAACACAAACAACAAACAGATGACCAACCCAATAACCCCCTACATCACCAAAGCAAGAGGAACTTCCAATCAACAACCACAACTCCCGGAAGACGAACCCGATGAAAACACAAAAAACCCAAGACAAAACCTAGAAGAACTCTTCGAAGATGCTGACACCCCGAATCCCACAGCCCAATAAGTGACCGACCAGGAAGGAAACCTCAACACCGAGCGGAAGTCGACCTCGACAAAGCCCAAACCAAACAACACCTCCAAACTTCACTGCAAACGAATAAACGCAAGATCCATGTCAAAACACTCAACAGAGATCTTCAACCTACTCGACGACAACGGCATTGACAACCTACTCGACGACAACGGCATTGACATTGACAACAACATGGCTGGATGACAACTAAAAAATCACACTCCAAAGCTGCCTTCCGACCGACTTCAAATGCCTACAAATAAACAGAAAAAACAAAAAAGGAGGAGACATCGCTATAGCATTCAAAGAACACCTGAAAATAAAAACTGCCGAACCACTCAACATCCTCAACTGCGAAACCATGGTAATACACCTAACAGCGAACTCAAAAACCAACATCACATTCATCCTGGTATACAGACCACCAACATATGATGCAACATTCGTCGATAACTTCATAGAAGCCATCACCAACTTAGCCATCAACCACGAACACCTAATCATCCTGGGGACTTCAACATCTGGTTTGAAGACAGCCACGCCAACTCCCAAAACTCACTAATTGAACAACTCAGCACCATGAAACTACGACAACTAGTCAAAGGAGCAACGCACTCGGCAGGACACACCTTAGACGCAATCTTCGCCAAAGAAAAACTCATTACCACGGCACCTCTGATACAAATACTATGGAGCAACCATCTCATCATCCAATTCGTGATCACTCTGCCTACCCAAGCCTACATCCAACATCCGAAACTCACAACCACCACCAGAAGAAACTGGAAACACGTCAAAGAAAGCAACCTTTTGGAACAACTGGAATTAACGAAACCCTCAACTACAGAACTCGAGCTAGCTAACCTAGACAGGAAAGCAGAGATACTGCACAAATGGATCACAGATACAATAGACAAGATCGCCCCAGAAAAACCATCCACCCCATCAAAAAAAAGAGAAATGGCAAAATGGTTCACCCCACTATTAAACGACATGAAAAAGGAAAACAAAAATATGGAATTGGAATGGAGGAAAGAATACAACCCAGGGAAAAAAACACTGTACCAGAAACAAATCCGTGCATAGAAGAAGGAAATTCAAAAGGCAAAGAGAAGACATTACGACGACAGAACAACAATGCCACCAACACACAAAAAGAAATGTTTAGTATCATTGAAGAAATGAGAAACCCACCAGGCTGAGATAACACTCCAAACCCCTCAGAAAAACTATGCAACGACCTGGCAGATCACTTTAAAAAAAAAAAATCAACAACATCCGTCAAACCATACAAAAGCGACCAACCAACCACAACATACAACCCAACAAACCTAACATGGAACCACAACACAAACTCCAAAGCTTTCCTGAAATATCAGCAGAGGCATTTGCAATGCTGGTAAAACGAAGCAAGAAAGCAGGATCACCCATGGACCCATGTCCCCCAGACATCTACAAATCAATCCTCACGCAAGGATCGCCAGCAGAACACTACAGAAACCTTCTAAATCTATCACTATCAACAGGGACTGTACCGAAGATCTTCAAATCAGCATACATCAAGCCACTCTTGAAAAACACAAGTGGTGACGTAGAGGACCTCTCCAACTACAGACCGATCTCTAACATCCCCTACCCAGCAAAACCTCTAGAAACCTACGTATATAAACTAACCCAAGAACACGTAGAAAAACACCATCTGCTGGACCAAGCTCAAATCGGTTTCAGACCAGCGAGAGGAACAGAAACAGCACTACTATCCATCTGGGACGACCTCAAAACTAACGCAGACTCAAACACTACCTCAGCCCTTATTCTGCTCGACCTCTCCGCAGCCTTTGACACAGTTAGCTACGACACCCGGACCAAAAGACTAGAAGACATAGGCATAACAGACACAGCACTACGCTGGACCAAATCATTCCTAGCAGACAGAACAGAAACCGTATGGATAAAACCTTTCAAATCCACCCCACGAGTTAACGACTGTGGTGTACCACAAGGATCCTCACTATCATCACTATATTTCAACATCTATCAGACTCCAGTCATCAGAATCTTCAAAAAATACAACATTACATGTTACAACTACGCAGTTGACACTCAGATCATCTACAAAATCAAAGACACTGATGCCGACCATTCAACCCTAACCGACTGTCTAAAATAAGTCTTCAACTGGATGGATGCCAACAACCTGAAAATCAACCCAGGAAAGATAGAAATCATGATCGTATCCAAAGACCAAGAGAACGAAATCACCATCCCATGGCCTATGGAAATGGGAAACGCACCAACACCTTCGAAGGTAGTAAAAAATCTGGGAGTCCTAATGGACAACAACCTAACCCTGGAACCACAAATAAATGCAACAGTGAAGAAATGCTTTTTCCTCCTCCACACGGCAAGAAGAATTCTACCTTTCCTCTCCTTCACGCACAAAACACTCACTATCGTCGCCCTAATCATGTCAAAAATCGACTATGCAAACAGCCTCTACCTCGGAATACCAGAATACCTCCTGAAGAAACTGCAATGGATCCAAAATACAGCAGCAAGACTACTCCTCAAACTATCCAGAAGAGACTGCATCACTCCAGCCCTAAAAACACTACACTGGCTCCCAGTAAAACATTGCATCACCTTCAAAACAATGTGAATAACGCACAGGGCAATCAGCGGACAAGGAGCAGAATTCCTACAAAAGAAAATAACAGTCTACAAACCAACGAGACCCCTCCGATCAAGCAATGAAACCCGCCTGGAACTCAAACCATACCTTAAGAAAAAACTTGGAGACATCTCCTTCTACCACTTAGCCGCAAAAACCTGGAACAACATCCCAAAAGAAATAAGAAACACAGAAGATCACCTAAAATTCAGGAAATCACTAAAAACCTGGCTCTACAACACCACAAACTAAACCTGGAAACCAAAACTGGAAAAAGGATGACTAGCGGAAAGTGGACGAAAAGTGATCTGCCATGAAGCCGTGACCTGCCTGATCTGCCTGCTGCTATTACTGCCCGGAGGTGTGCCCTGTTCCCCTGCTTTCAGCTTGAACATTTAAAACGTCCATTCCGCCGCGGAACGCGGAGCGGAAAGTGGACGAAAAGTGATCTGCCGTGAAGCCGTGACCTGCCTGCTGCTATAACTGCCTGGAGGCGTGCCTGGAGGTGTGCCCTGTTCCCCTGCTTTCAGCGTGAACATTTAAAACGTCCATTCCGCTGCGGAACGCGGAGCGGAAAGTGGACGAAAAGTGATCTGCCGTGACCTGACTGATCTGCCTGCTGCTATTACTGCCTGGAGGCGTGCCTGGAGGTGTGCCCTGTTCCCCTGCTTTCAGAGTGAACATTTAAAACGTCCATTCCGCCGCAGAACGCGGAGCGGAAAGTGGACAAAAAGTGATCTGCCGTGATCTCAACGGGATCACGACGTGTGAACGCTACGCTGTTGGTCTTAGCGCAATTGACTGTTGTCTTGTGCAAACTTTAGCAGAACTCCAGCAGAGCGGCGACCGGCGGTTGAATTCATCTACTGCCATCTACTGCCTCGGACGTATAAAGTGAGCTGATCTGATTAGTGCCTTAACGCAACTCGTATCCTTGGCCATTGACAATAGTGATCTGTAAACTGTGAATTCTGATCTTAGCGCATTACTCCAACAGCTGGGCCCGGGCCAGGGAGACTGCGGGGGGTTGACCCCTTTGATCCCTGTGAGCCCGGTGAGATCACTGGCCCTAGCCGACCCGACCTGGTTGGACAAACCTATTGAAAATAAAAACCTGATTGACTGAGCACATCTGTGCTCTCACGCTGTCATGATCACTGCTTCCAAGGAGCCAGGACCAGCCCAACGTCCTTGGAAGCAGGCCCCTAACCCTAATCCTAAGCACCAGCCGGTCCCCACTGGGACCTTTTGGACCTTGTCCTGGCGCCGGTGGCACCAGGCTCATCAAAACCATTGGTCCCGGCACTGGAAGCGCCGGGCTCATAATAGGTGTGAAGATGCTTGGGTGGACTTACCTGCAGCAGACCATGCTGCTTACTTACCAGCCACTTAGAAGCCATCTGAGAACAGGAACTACTTTCTTACCTGGGTGGGGCAGCTCCACTCCCTGGATACAGCACTGGAACTCTTCTGGAAACTGGAACTCTTTTCTTACCTAGGCGGGGCCGTGGAAGAAGATGCCTCATCACTCCAAGGCTATTTAAACCACACCCGATAGATGAAGCGTGCTTCGCGTTATTCTGCATCTGCAGCAGAACGCTCACCGAGTCTGCTCCGGCCTTTCTTCTTCCGATCCTGGACCTGCAAGAATCCTACTTACCATTTCAGTATCCAGACATCATCAGCACCTGCAAAGAACAGAAACAACAGGTTAGCAAGGCGAACTTTACACGCAGTGCTTACTTACCCGATCCATCGGCTGCGGCCGTTTCTTCACGCCGCATCTCCACCTGCAAGAACAAAAGCATTGCCATACTTACCGGCACGCTGTGAATTCCGGATTTCTTTGTTCTGCATCGCCGCCTGTGAAGACAAAGTATCGTTAACAACTTACTGGCATTCCGCAGACTCCGGCCCTGCAACCCAACATCTGAAAGGCAAAAGAAAAGACATTAAGCAGGTATCTACTACGTTCATCACGCTCGTCGCAATAAAACGCCTGCGAATTCTCCGGCGTCTCTTTAACACGAACTAAGCTGCAAGGAAAGAGACAGCTAGAGCGCTTGCCATACTTACGAACTTCCAAGCGCTTCACTTCATCTTTCATATCAAGAGCCTTGCAATACATAAGGGAAAGGCATTATACACAGTCTGCATAAAAACGTGCCACGCATGTAAAGACTATAAAGACAAAAGGTGTCCAGAAACTCACCGCTCGTGCAGATAACGACGGTAACCATCCTCTGAATTCAAGAGGCCTGTGTTTCACCAGTGAAGGAACTGGCAACGGCACCCTGCACCAGACGCAGATGGAGAGCCCAGCATTCACCTATATAAGGTGAGCACGTTGACCTGGGGGCTCTACGAAAAAGCTGGGAAGAGAGAGAGAGAGAGAGGGACATTCAACAACCCAGACCATTAACCCCCATATTCTTTCACCTGCAGAAACCTCACTCTTCGAGTCCGACACACAGTGCGAAGAGGTTCGACCCCAGAAGCCAATCGAGTCCTGCACATCACTTTTCGAGTCACAGACAGCTTCCTGCCAAGACCCGCGCCTCCGTGGGAATCAGGTGAGCGTTACAGAACGCGAAGCCACCACAAAACTCCTACCCAGGCGCAATGGAAACCTCAGACACTGATCAACTAGCCCAGTTGCTCGGGGAATTAAGAGCAGAAGTACATGCAGCTCGTCAGGAAACAAACTCTCTAAGAAGAGAATTGATACTTTCCAAGGAGCGAACAGAGGACCTTGCTAGGCAGTTGTTACAAAAGCAGGCAGGACAGACACCTTTGCCTGTTCCAGGAGGAAGTTATCCTTCTGCATCATCTTTAAATCCAGTGCAAATCAATTTGCCAGGTAATGTTCTCTTGGCTCCGCCCGAACGCTTTTCCGGTGATCCAAAGAAATTCGCAGTGTTCATCAATCAGTGCCGCCTACACTTCTTATGTCGACCAGCTCAATTCCCAACAGACCAGACCAAGGTGGCTTTCGTGCTTTCTTATCTCAGTGGCAGCGCTGCAGATTGGTCGATCCCTTTAGTCACCCAGGATGATCCGGTTTTACATGATTTTCAGGCCTTCCAGTCCAGCATGGAGAAACTGTTCGCAAGACATGCACAAAGGCAGGCCTTGGACAATGAGCTTCTCTCATTACGACAGGGTAATCAAGACCTCTTGACTTATATAGCCTCCTTCAATAGACTCATAGTGGAAACACAATGGCCCGAGGACAAGAGAATAACGCTTTTCTACAGAGGCCTGCGTGGAGAGCTCAAAGATGTGTTAGCGCAAGTTGTGAATCCTCCACAAGAATGTTCTGACTATATTGACTTAGTTGTCCAATTGGACCCTAGACTACAGAACAGGAAGGCAGATCGTTCCAGATTTGATACCCAAGTGTTTTCTAAACCACAGACCTCGAATAAGGGAGCTGACACTGTGGAACCCATGCAAATAGGGGGCATGAAAGGACCTTTAACCCAGAAAGAGCGGGAAAGAAGAAGGCAGCTGCAATTATGCCTCTATTGCGGAAACTCAGGACACTTTCTTCGGGACTGTCCAGTGAAACCAGCTAAGAAGACTGTAGGAGCCGCGGATACCTGTACCACAAATTCTGAGCAGGGAAACGACCTCGCCCGACAAGAGTAGAGGTCCTCTTGCCGAGCGTTAAGATCTGTCCCGTGACCTTGCATTTCGTGATACCCATGGTCCTCATTAGTCCTGAACGTCCGGATCGTTTGCATGCAATTGAAGCTTACATTGACAGCGGAGCAATCAGTAACTATGTGGACCGTGAAATGGTATCAAGGATGAATCTACCCCTTGTCCCTAAGGCAGTAAAAGACGTCATCACTACTGTGGATGGCACGGAGATAGCCTCCGGACCAGTAACGCATGCCACCCAAGAAGTGACGCTAGTGAGTCAAGATGGACACCGGGAGAGAATCGTGTTCGATGTAATCAAGGCCCCTCAGTTCCAAATCATTCTGGGAATCCCTTGGTTAGAGAAGCACAATCCTCAGATCAATTGGCGAGCAAAGACGGTTCAGTTTCCAGAGTGTTTTACCACTTGTTATCCTCAGCCTGATGTTTCACTGGCGGCAATCTCTTCTGAGGAGGTGCCCAAATTACCTCCCGAATACCAGGAATTCCAAGACGTCTTCCGGAAGGATCAAGCCAACACCCTGCCTCCTCATAGGTCTTACGACTGTCAAATAGATCTGATACCTGGAACAACTCCTCCTTGCAGCAGGATTTATGCCCTCACCGAGCCAGAGAACCTTCACCTCAGACAATACCTAGACCAATACCTAGCTAACGGGTTTATCCGTCCTTCAAAATCTCCAGCTTCATCGGCTTTGTTCTTCGTTCCGAAAAAGGAAGGAGACCTTAGGACTTGCATAGATTACCGCGCCCTGAATCAGATCACCGTTAAAAACAGATACCCATTACCTTTGATCCCTGAACTCCTGGATCAAGTCAAAGATGCATGTATATACACAAAGTTGGATCTCAGAGGAGCCTACCACTTGGTACGGATAAAAGAGGGCGATGAATGGAAAACGGCCTTCCGCACCAAGTACGGGCTATTCGAGTATCAAGTGATGCCCTTTGGACTGTGTAATGCTCCTGCTGCTTTCCAGTATTTTATGAACGATGTCCTTAGAGAACTCATAGACGTGTGTGTTGTTGTCTACATTGATGACATCCTCGTCTATTCATGATCTGAAGAGGAACATCAGAGACACGTTAAAAAGGTTCTCGAGAGGTTGCGTCAACATAATCTTTTTGCTAAGCTTGAGAAATGCGTTTTCAACGTAACGGAAGTCGAGTTCCTGGGATTCATATTGTCACCTAACGGAGTCCATATGGATTCAAAGAAAGTTGATGCAATCATCAAGTGGCCATCACCAACCTCGGTAAAAGGAGTTCAAAGCAAGTTAGGGTTCGCTAACTTTTACCGCAGATTCATTCCTGAATTTTCTCGGATAGTCCAGCCCATCACCGCTCTGTTGAAAAAGAACAAACGTTTTGAGTGGTCTTCTGAAGCAGAACAAGCTTTTCAGGACTTAAAAGCTAAATTCATTTCTGCACCTGATTTAAAACATCCTCGCCCAGAACTCCCCTACATCGTGGAAACAGATGCTTCTAGTCTTGCTATGGGGGCAGTTTTATCACAAAGAGATCCGGTCACACACCAACTACATCCTGTTGCCTTTTGGTCCCGCAAGTTTTGGCCTCCCGAGATCAACTATTCAATTACAGACAAGGAACTTTTGGCCATCAGATCGGCCTTTAAAGCCTGGCGGCATTATCTTCTAGGAGCCAGACACACTGTCACCGTAATGACTGATCACCGCAATTTACAATATCTAAAGACAGCCAAAGCTCAGTCTTCCAGACAGCTTCGCTGGGCTCTGTTTCTAGCAGAATTTGACTTTATAATTACTTATCGACCAGGCAGTAAGAACGGAAAAGCAGATGCTCTCTCCCGGATGGGAGTAGATGAACATTTGACCAATCCAGAACCAATACCCATAATCCCAGAACAAAGAATTTTGGGTTTGGTCAACGCTCAATCTTTTGAAGACATCAAGACCATGGTTAAATCACTCCTAACTCCGGGCGATTTGCAAGATTGGCAATTAAAGGGGAAAGAATTCTCAGTGGATAAAGACCTACCATATTTCCGAGGACGATTGCATTTACCCTGTGAGAAAATACAAAAACAAGTAATCTCCTGTTATCACGACTCTCTAATGGAGGGTCATCCTGGCATTACCAAAACCATGGAAAAGATTAAAAGACATTTCTGGTGGCCGTCATGGAAAAAGGATATTAGAGACTTTGTAATCTCCTGTGGTGTGTGTGCCCAGAATAAAAGTCAGAAGGAGAAACCAGCCGGCCTATTACAGCCACTAGACATCCCTCCCTGTCCATGGCATACCCTGTCCATGGATTTCATCACGGATTTACCTCCATGCTCGGGGTATACTACCATTTTAGTAGTCGTGGATCTATTCTCCAAGATGGCTCACTTCATTCCTCTGAAGGGTCTACCATCAGCCTCAGTATTGGCCCGAGAATTCTTAGAAAACATCGTTCGGCTACACGGTTTTCCCTCGGTTTTAGTCTCCGATAGGGGAAGTCAATTCATCTCTCACTTCTGGCGCAGTTGCTGTCGTCTAGCCCAAATTGATGTAAGACTTTCAACTAGTCACCATCCCCAAACTGACGGACAAAACTGAAAGGACAAATCAAACTCTAGAGCAATATCTACGTTGCATGCTCCAACAAACTGAAAACCCCTGGAAGGATATTCTTTGGATCGCTGAATATGCTTACAACAATTCGATTCATTCTGGAACAGGGAAGACTCCATTCTTCCTACTATACGGACACCATCCTAGAACCTCTAACCTGGATCCTCCCCAAGAATTCGAAGCACCTTCTGTGGATCACTTGCACTCGGAGATCACCCGTGCTTTTAAGGAAGCCTCGGCCCATCTGCAAAGAGCTAAAGCTCAATTCAAAAGAGGAGCAGATCGACACCGTAAAGAGGCTCCTCACTACGCTGTAGGAGATCAGGTCTGGCTATCCACTAAGCACCTGCCTCTAAAGGGACCCCGCACCTTCATCCCGAGATACCTTGGACCCTATCTCATATCTGCCATAATTAATCCGGTGGCTGTCAAATTGGAGTTACCTACGCATATGAAAATACACCCAGTATTCCATGTCTCCTTATTAAAACCAGTACAACCAGAAACCCGATTGACTGAATTCCCAGAACCGGTTTTAGTAGATGGAGAACTTGAATTCGAAGTTAAGAACATCCTAGACTCCAAGATCTCCAAATCTAAGTTATATTATCTGGTTGATTGGAAAGGTTACGGCCCCCAGGAAAGGTCTTGGGAACCTTCAGAATATGTCCACGCACCTCGTCTGGTCAAGAAATTCCATCTGAATCACCCCGACAAGCCAAAACCCCCGGAGAAGACACGCTTAGGAGGGGCCTTGAGGGGGGGTACTGTCATGATCACTGCTTCCAAGGAGCCAGGAGCAGCCCAACGTCCTTGGAAGCAGGCCCCTAACCCTAATCCTAAGCACCAGCCGGTCCCCACTGGGACCTTTTGGACCTTGTCCTGGCGCCGGTGGCACCAGGCTCATCAAAACCATTGGTCCCGGCACTGGAAGCGCCGGGCTCATAATAGGTGTGAAGATGCTTGGGTGGACTTACCTGCAGCAGACCATGCTGCTTACTTACCAGCCACTTAGAAGCCATCTGAGAACAGGAACTACTTTCTTACCTGGGTGGGGCAGCTCCACTCCCTGGATACAGCACTGGAACTCTTCTGGAAACTGGAACTCTTTTCTTACCTAGGCGGGGCCGTGGAAGAAGACGCCTCATCACTCCAAGGCTATTTAAACCACACCCGATAGATGAAGCGTGCTTCGCGTTATTCTGCATCTGCAGCAGAACGCTCACTGAGTCTGCTCCGGCCTTTCTTCTTCCGATCCTGGACCTGCAAGAATCCTACTTACCATTTCAGTATCCAGACATCATCAGCACCTGCAAAGAACAGAAACAACAGGTTAGCAAGGCGAACTTTACACGCAGTGCTTACTTACCCGATCCATCGGCTGCGGCCGTTTCTTCACGCCGCATCTCCACCTGCAAGAACAAAAGCATTGCCATACTTACCGGCACGCTGTGAATTCTGGATTTCTTCGTTCTGCATCGCCGCCTGTGAAGACAAAATATCGTTAACAACTTACTGGCATTCCGCGGACTCCGGCCCTGCAACCCAACATCTGAAAGGCAAAAGAAAAGACATTAAGCAGGTATCTACTACGTTCATCACGCTCGTCGCAATAAAACGCCTGCGAATTCTCCGGCGTCTCTTTAACACGAACTAAGCTGCAAGGAAAGAGACAGCTAGAGCGCTTGCCATACTTACGAACTTCCAAGCGCTTCACTTCATCTTTCATCTCAAGAGCCCTGCAATACATAAGGGAAAGGCATTATACAGAGTCTGCATATAAACGTGCCACGCATGTAAAGACCATAAAGACAAAAGATGTCCAGAAACTCACCGCTCGTGCAGATAATGACGGTAACCATCCTCTGAATTCAAGAGGCCTGTGTTTCACCAGTGAAGGAACTGGCAACGGCACCCTGCACCAGACGCAGATGGAGAGCCCAGCATTCACCTATATAAGGTGAGCACGTTGACCTGGGGGCTCTACGAAAAAGCTGGGAAGAGAGAGAGAGAGAGGGGGACATTCAACAACCCAGACCATTAACCCCCATATTCTTTCACCTGCAGAAACCTCACTCTTCGAGTCCGACACACAGTGCGAAGAGGTTCGACCCCAGAAGCCAATCGAGTCCTGCACATCACTTTTCGAGTCACAGACAGCTTCCTGCCAAGACCCGCGCCTCCGTGGGAATCAGGTGAGCGTTACACACGCCTGGAAAGGGCAGGCGCAGGATGTCTGCAACTTATGGCAAATCCATTACTGAACAGTCGGCACGCGGGAAGCAGGTGCCAAGCGCTCCAACACATACTGAGAATCAGATTCATCATCAAACTAGATTACAGCTGCGCCGCTGGAATTCGCTAGTTTCCTCGAGCAAAACCACACGCGCCCCTGCAAGTAAGTCTGACTGTGACTGCAAGGGTGAGGGAAACAGCCTAACACCTGATATTGCTCTTGAACACGGTCTAACTACTGTTACAGACCAGGTATAATTTGGGAGCCTACACTCCAAAACAGACGGTGACACCCTCACGAGCGAAAAGGAGGTTGTTGACCTCACTAACATTAATCACCAAGACATTACTCACCCACATGCTGTGAGCTCAAATCGAATGGTGAGCTGCCCGGCCGACCTGTGTCCCGTCAGTTTAATTCTTGATGGAGCCCTTGAAGGAGACTCATTCTGTGAAGCTGAGAGACAATGTGTTTGTGATCATGTGCCAGATCCTTCTGGTTCTCTCTGTAGGCCGTCCTTCAAAGATGGAGAGGGGGCAAGTCTGGCCCCTGATGCAAGTGGAACCGTGTTTCCTGTCTGTCAGACCGAGGATCCCACCCGAAGCTCGCTTACGATGGGCGACAAACTATCTCAAAGAGCCTCCAGAAAAATGGAGAGGAGGCTCTTTGTATAAACTCCAAAAGTTGCAAAGACGCGTTTCCCGATGCTTTTCCTGAGAATAAAAGCCCTTTGCGCAAAGTCATCTCAAATGATGACGAAGTATTCCTGCAAGCCCATCACTCCACAATAGATACTCTATGCTGCGATGAGCTCAATACTACGGGAACAAATAGACGAAACTTGTTGGAGGTCGTCAATAAAATACGAAACGACATTTCCGCTATAAACAAATCACGCAGCTCTGCCATTAAAGAAAATGTGGAGGCTACGAGACAAAAGCCCAGTATCAAAGAGGCCATTAAAAACATCACAGAAGTAATGCATGAGTCTTTGAGTGTCTCGTCAACGCGGAATTGGAATAACACCTATGGGAAACGCAGGCCCATTGAAAATAGTGTATCTCCTACCCTGCCGTGCTCACAGAGGAAAGGCACGAATCCACCTGTCCTGCCAATAAAGAGTATTTTAACACCTGCTCAAATGCATAGTGGTGCACATAAGGCAAGAAAATCATCTATCTCTTCATCTTCATCCCCTGACTCGTTTACCTCAGATCAAAACTACACCAAATCAAGATACTCTAAACCTCTACAGCAGGCTTCGGTTCAACAAAGGAATAAGGAGTCACGTTCTGAGTTAGTGGGTTGTATAATGAAAGAGATCCAACCCATAGTGATGTCGTCGCTTGCCATTTCAATAGCTCCATTCATAAAACTCTACGAGCAAGTGGATGGGAACCTCAAAGACCTGACCACCTTGGTCGCAATGATGAACTCAAAATTGGTAGGCCTGGATATGGAAATTACAGTAACCAACCAGATACAGCGCGATTCCAACAAAAGAATAGAGGCTTCCTTAAACACCCTGCTGGATCAAAGAAAAACTAATAGCATGGAAAAAAAGCTGCTGGCTGAAATCACGAAAGAGGCACTTAACTTATTAAAAACTAAAAAAAAAAAAATTCACCTGAGCTCCCTAGAGAGGAGACTATGATGGCCACTCCGAATCAACAGGAACTGAGTATATCGAACAAGAGAATGAGCGGTCAGGCGACTGCAAATCTGGCACCTTCCTCGAACACTGTAGCCTCCTCGCTTGAACATATAGCGTGCACGTTAGGTCGAAGTCACGAAGAGATTGACCCAATGCTGCCTCCTATAGACTTAACTAAAGATGAATCCACCAAGCAAGATAAAACACAAAAGGCAAAAAGAAGGTAACTCAAAAGAGAACTGAAGGACTGGATAATCCAATGGAAATCTATACACCATGCTCTACTGTACTTGAGGCTGTTAGAAGAGAGGTTCCCGAACTAGAAAATATGTCTTGCTTCGAAAGTATTTTGGAAAAAACAAGATCATCAGATAATCCAGCTATGCTGGACACACAAACACCAACTACCTCAACAGACGTGAGCAAAAGCGTAACCCTTCAAGTCAGCGATTTAATGAACCCTGAAACAGAGGAGGCAAGAAACAATGACATCTTTCCGATCTTCAAGGGAAACACTAATCAACTGACTGATACATCTAAAATCCAAGTAAAAAAACCGTCACAATGTAAAAAGTCTAAAAATCAATGAAGTAAGAACTTTCGTCGCTGTAACGACTCCAGAAAGTTCTTACGTAACATAAAGACTGTAAATGTTACTGTAAATCAAAATCTAAGAGCATAAAATCAAAAGCTAAGTGCAAAAATTCAAATCCAGCACAAGAAGAACTCCGATACGGCAACTATAGGCGAGTTAGAAGAAAAAACACCTGTGGATGTTAATAAGGACGATGAGCAAACTAATGAATTATTGAACTTGTCCACCTATGAGGAAATAGACGAATCGGAAGCACACGAAGCTGCGCTGTTAAATGGGACATCGATAGGCCACAAGGTTCCCCTTCAAGAGAAGGAAACGACTAACACTGAATCAAAAAACATGATTCCAACATTGGCTCCGACTGAACTAACTCCCAAAAGAATATGTTTGCTGAAACCGAAACTGGTAAAAGCGGTAGAAGAGCTGCACTCAGAGACAAGCCCGATCTTTCTCACAATGAAACAAAGGAGAGATAACCTCATCAATAAAAATGCTGACACAGAAAAATGGGAGATGGACTCAACCAAAGACACCCCATATTTAGAATGCTCGAAGGAAACTCGAGGGGTGTTATCTGAAATCAGAAAGTTTGTACACATTAAACAAAATGGGAAGGGGTCATTTGCAAGAAAGGAATCTGTGCCGAAACAGATGCTCGTGGAGTCTAAAACACGAGCAACATTCCAAACACAAAAAGAAGTTGGCAAAAATCCTGTTGCATTGAACAAACCGAAACTAGAAAGAATTGAAAGTCAAGACGATCTGATCATGAATCGTAACAACGTACTACGCCTCTTGCACTGTGTACAGCGCCTGAGAACCATACAATCGTCTGACATTCAAACGGTAGAATTCCCGCAAGAAGGCCTGAATGATCATGTGATTCTTCATCTGAAGTCAAAAATGATATTTAACATTATCCTAGAGGCACCGTCGGAGATGATGTCACTAGGGTTTGACATTTTGGAATTAACTGACAGAGACAATTATAACGAACATACTCAAGAGCACACAGAAGCTTGGTCAGCTTCGCCTGACAGGAAGAAATCTACTGAGGCTCAAATATCGGCGCCAACGCGACAGGCCCCGAAGTACCAGCCAAATCGGGACTTCGAAAGTAAATACGACTCAAAAAATGTGTCATACAATGCAAACGACTTGTGGGAGCAAATCCAAATAACATTTGCTAGTCATCAAGCCTCCAACATGAAAATCAGCACATATGAAGCGAGAAACTCTGAGAAGGAACGACCCGAAAACTGGGGGTGGCTCGCCAAAGCCCTGAATAAGACAACTCAAAGTTAATGTCAATCGGAGCCCAAGACACCAATGATTAAGATCGGATCCTGGAATACCAGAGGATTTTCACATCTGTTTCAAGAGAGCTGGCTTTCTGAGCTGGATATTGTTTGTCTACAGGAGACGTGGATGGGAAATTGCCCTATTTCTGGAGACTATGAGATTGCATTTAATCCCGCCATTAAACAAACGCTGGGTAGACCCATGGCAGGCCTCTTAACCTTGGTGAAAAAAGTTCTGGACACTACATTATCAAATCGGAGAATGTGTCCCACTATATACAGGCAACCACAATTGCACAGAAGAACACAGGTAACAGGAAAAGGCATTTTCTAAATCTATACTGGAATCAAAAAACAACATGCGGCATTAGCTACATAGATGAAGTCACATCGGTCATAGACGAATGGCTAGAGGTGGATGCTGCTGCCAATATTGTGATTTGTGGAGACCTCAATATGAACTGCTTAGCATCAAATAAAGATCTAAAAGTGAATAAGCATAATAAAACACAACTTGCTAGTCAATGGATGTTAGAGATGGAACTAAGAAACCTGATGCTGATGAATGGAAACATTGCAGGTGACATCCCGGCCAAACCTACGTGGTCCAGAGGTAATCAGCGATCTACGCTTGACTATTTCTATGTCAGCGAGAAAGTACACCAAATGTCGATCTCACTCCAGGTGCATCACACGTCCCTTAGTGATCATGACTTAGTCATATTGTCACTTGCTACAACTAATGGACCCAAATGTCCAGCATAGAACTTTCCTCTATTGATCTAATCTAACAGAGTGAGATTGAGGTTAAAGAAGACGGAGGTCACACACATCATAACCTCGAATGTAGAAGAGCAAAAAGAAACCGAGTATATCCATCTCCTAGCCGATTTCAAAGAGAAACAACAGGGCTCTAAAGCCTGTGGTTTCGTCGCAAAACACAAATTTGATCTAGAGGTGAGAAAAAGGAAGAGAGAACTGAGAGCGCAAATAAGACATCTGCCAAAATTGGATCTCAACACCTACTTAAACGCGAAAGAGTATGTAAACAAAAATATAAACATTGGCTACGAAACCACAAAGCAGTCATGTTGCAAACTGACTCAGAGCTAATAATGGAAAAGCTGCAAAACAAAAACTCTTCGGAATTCTAGAAGTTAATTAATAATGAAGGAGCGCCGCAAATGGCATTGCTGGCTAATGTTATAACTGAAGTTGAATGGGTAAAACATTTCTCGTAACTATATAGCAAAAGAAGAACTGTAAGAGAGAGCTCACTGTCCATTCTTGAAAGCTGGAATTTAAAATTTGAAAAAAGCGACATTGAAGAGGTAATAAAAAAAGCTAGCTCCTCTAGAGTCCCAGGTGCCGACGGCTTAACAAACCATACTATTAAAGAAAATCCGGAGCTGTAGACAGAATTATGCTACGCTTTGTTTAACAGAATATCGGCCAATTGAAACAGCCCTGAATCGTGGAAAAGCGCGATAATTATTCCAATCTTTAAAAAAGGGAACCGCGCTGATCCAAAGGACTATCGACCTATTGCGCTACTAGATGTGTTGGGCAAAGTGTATGCGACCCTACTACAGCAACAACTAGCGAAATGGGCAGCCGAATCCAAACATCCAACCCACGCCAGACTGGTTTTGTCAAGGGAGTTGAATGCGCCTTTAATTTATTATTGATAAATTTACTCAAAATGGAATCCATAAGAACTGGAACCAAGGTGTATCTAGCCCTGATTGACTTCTCCCATGCCTTCGACAGCATAAATCAAGACCTATTATGGGACAAAATGAAGACTTGGGAGTGCCCTGAAAATCTGATCGCAGCCATCCGTGAACTACACACTGGCACAAGTATTAAAATCCGACTGGATCAAAAGGGCACCCTTTCTGAAGCTATTAACACCTTTTGCGGAGTTAAGCAGGGTTGCCCATTGGCTGCTATAATATTCAATCTATTCCTATCAGATATTGGAGGAGCGATTGATAACGTCCGATCGTTCTCTCCGAACATACATGGCTCCCCAATAAGTTGGATGTTGTATGCAGATGACCTGATATTACTGGATTCCACACCAATAGGTCTACAGCGTAAGATGGACGCCGTGGAACAGTATGTAAGAGATAACGGTTTACAGATCAACAAAAAAAGTGTGAGGTGCAAAATTTGAAGAACTCAAAGAAGACATTCAAATGGCATCTGGGGAATGTAAGCCTAAGTAACATAACAAACACAAGATACTTGGGCATGCAAATCAATGCCAATCTGAATGATAGCCCCTGGGAAGAGGTCGCCAAAACCAAATGTCGGCAATTTGCTTGCCAAGGAAGCGTCTTACACAAGAAGTATGGCAAATTCTCTATAAAACCGGTAAGGAATTTCTACTGTCAAAAGGTAGTGTCTGCACTTATATACGGCGCAGAAAACGCATTTAGATGCTCCTCGGATGTTTGGTCGACTCTAGAAAACATCTTTTGGGTACGAGTCCTGCAATTACCGAAGGGAACCTCAACTGCTTGCATCAGATATGAACTAAATCTAATATCAATCAATGCACAAGTTAGTTGGAACCTGCTGAGTCTATTCCGGAAGGTGATCATGAAAGAAGTAGCTCTGCAGTTTGAGTTACTCCATAATCCAAGCAAGGGAAACCCTGATTGCCTTTTATCTCTCTGGAACAAACGTTGCGAGGAAATTTTGGCCTTTTACAACATAGATCTTAAAACTCTTCACAACAATCCGAATGCAGCAAATAGCAAGGTCTGGCACCTAGATTGGATTCTGACCGGGGATCTAAGGACATCTAATAAGCTAATGAAAGATGCCCCGCTTGAAGCCTGAAAGTTAAACAAGTTGCAGAACCATGTCGAAATGTATCCAGATAATGGTATTAGATCCTTGTATATACAGTTTCGACTTAATGTCTTCAAAACTAAAGAGTGGTTGAGGGAGTCACGCAAAACAGAAGACACCAATGCAGGATGCAGATTCTGCAATCAGACGGAGGAAACATTAAAACATCTAACACTCTCCTGTAAAGGGCTACATGAGCAAAGATCGCTGACATTGGGGCCAAAGCTAATTAAATATCAAACGCCAAGTGCAGATGCATGGTGGCAAGCCTTGTTTGATAGTCGGGAGAAGCAGCTGAACTATGCCTTAATCCGTTTTTGACACTGCTGGAAAAACTGTTGACGTAATAACTAAATGTAGAAATAAAAATGTGCAGACAGGGTACATAAGAGGGTGACAGCGGATGAATGTTAGAACAGGGTTTGTGGGCCATCGTGATGACTAGGATAGGTCGCTGGATGGTTACATGAAGAACCTATGAGGGGAAAAATTGATAATTGTAATGTTGTAATGTTGTACGTGTTTCTTTTTTAAAGGCTAATTTTTGCCAAATAAAAAAAAAAAGGATGACTAAACCGGATAAGACACAGACATACCTGACCCGAGAGAATAACTCCGACGGCACCTGGACGGGTGACACCGGATAGACTGGAACACAGGCCGCATGCACGGAGACTTAGTCAACTACCCCAGACAATCCCACCAACACTTTCGCCTGCCCCTTAATTACCGCCAGGTACCATAATGGTGTGGAATTATTAAGATATTGGCAATCACCCCACTACCTGAGAGGTTGTCATTGGCAGGTGCACTGGCCACAGGAGTATGAAGGGAGGATAAGGGGAGCTATGAGAGAGCATGTTAGAGGTGGGGGCCAGAGGAGTAAGGAACCTGAATGCCAGTCGGACCTAGATCAGGACAGAGCCGCATCAGGGGAGACTACGCAAGCCGAGCGCATCAATTCAGGATAGAGACGCAAAATAACCTACCCTACTAACAATTTCCCTTTCTGCATACACCTCTCAAACTCCAAACCAAGCACAACCAAAACCTACAGCACAACAAACCGCACAAACTTCACTACATCGCAACAACAAAACAAAAACACACATAGCCTTGCACAACAGTACACAACGACTACCGGCTGCAAACACCCCAGGCCCAGCCAACGGACCCACCAGGCTGAGGCCGCCAACAGCAGATCACTGCTCTCTTGCACTTTTCTTGCTTCCTCCCACCAACTCAACCTACCCTCCTTTTTCAAAGCCGCCAGAGCGCCAGGGGATCACTCTGATGGTGATAGTGTGCGGTACAAATGTCCTTTAACATTAACATTAACAGTAAGTACTAGGACTATATGGCAAGCAGATGCACATTGGCACAACATGGGAATGTCTTTAAATCTCTTCATGAACTCGACCCCCCTACCTTTCCTCCCTCCTCTCATTTTACTCTCCCTCTCGCCACCTCTGATCTGCTGACCTCTTCCTACTCACTGTCCCCCCGACTCTTTGTGCCCCTTCCCATTTCTGTTCCTTTCAGCTCCTTGCCCTCCTACACTGGAACTCTCTCCCTCTCTCTATCCGCTCTATTTCCTCTTACTCCTCCTTCCGTTCTTCCTTGAAATCTCACCTTCTTCATGTCCCGTCCTGGTAACCCCATCTCTTCTCTCTTCCTCTTCCACTGTTCTGTTTCTATCCACAGACTTAGGAAAATTGTTCTACATATTGTTTTGATGGTTTGTTTCATGTTTTGCATTTAAGCTTCAAATTCTTTGTATCCTGTTGTTGTCATGTAAAGTGCTTTGGAGTAAAGCGCTCTATAAATTTGATAAATACAAATAATTGAGATGTAGCTTGTCCTTATGTTAGAATACACAGGTTACTATTACGCATATATGAACTAAAACATACATCCTCAAATTTTCAATTCTAGCCGCACAGGGATCAAACCCTTCACCAGAACACCTGAATTCACACTTTCAGCCAATCATGGATGGTAAGCACAGTACAATTTGGTTCTAGATAATGTTCCATTACAAACAGAGTAATCAGAATAGTATAAAGAAACGGGGGATATACCAAATTGATGATGTCTTATGTTTTTCTCTCCATTCGCTTTCCTCACCCCAACAATCCTCCCCACAATCCAAACCTTATTTTTCTGTCGAATTTAGACTTATTTTGGCATAATATCTGTATTTGACTTTGATGACTACATATGATTTGTTTTTGTTCTTACATGTATGCATTGTATCGGCAAAATACACATATACATTGGTCATTGTTATCAGTTCTTTACCATGCCCTGATTTGAGAAAGGCTTGATTAAGCCGAAACACGCGTCATTGTTACGGGCAGTCTCTAATGGCTAATTAAAGATTCAAAGTTGCAAAAACTTGGCGCAGTCTCCAAGAGTCTCTTCTTTCATTTTGTGCATTAAAGTGGCTCAATCTTTCCCGCCACCGACTCCAGGGAGACGCAACAATCTTCATATAGATTACTTATTGCTAATACTTGACATCAACTCAATAAACACAATCCAATAACTTGTGTCACCGGCAGAAGACCAGACCTAGGGAAAGAAAACCTTTGGATTTGGTTAATTAAAACAGCTGAAAGCAAGGAGACCTGAGGTAGCGCTGTGCTGTCAACCTGCCAAGACCCCTAGAATTGCTGCCGGAGTACTAGTGAAACCTTACCTTGGAGGTCTGGACAACAGGAGCATGTATGGGGGAGGCAACAGCCTGAAGGTGTAGAGGGAGTGGACTGTAATATGTGCAGACCTTCCTTGCCCGTCATCCTAGGATGACCTGGGAAGCATATCCTAATATGCAGGTAAGTTGAATATCGGCTTAACAATACCCAGGTGTCTCTTTGTTGAGTCCCTTGGTCCTGTCCATTGTTTGCAGGCGGTAAATCCACCTGGCTTCCTTATAACTGAGGCTTCTTTCTGGAATAGGGGTATTCTTAACTACACCTACCACCCACCATTTAAGGCTATCGGGGGAGTGTTGCAGTTCCATAAAATGGCTCACCATGGGTGCTGTGTGATTTCTGCGCCGGATCCTGGATCGGTGTTCATTGATCCTGATGTGGATCGGTCTTGTGGTTTGCCCTACATAGCAAAGGCCACACTGGCATTCTATGCAGTGCACAACATTGCTGGTCTTACAATTGGACATAAAGCGCAGATCCCATCTTCTATTTTCGATTTGAAAATGAGTTGTCTTACTCGTGAATTTACATGCCTGACAGTTATGCCAGGGGAAATGTCCCACCATGGGTCATAAGTCCCAATTACTGATGTTAGATCTATATTGTTTGACTTTGGAGTGTACTAACTGATCTTTAAGGTTTTTCAAGCGTTTGAAGGCAAACAGTGGTCTTTCCAGGTTAAGCAGGCAAGTTGAGATCATGGGCCAATATTTCGTCAATGCCTTTTTTATGGCAAAAGATTCAGTGCTATATGTCGTCACACAAGTTATCCTTTCCTGTTTGTTGGTTTTTATTTTAGATTCGAGGAGACTCTCTCTGGGTGTAAATCTTGCTCTTTTGAGAGCATGTGTCACCAGTTTTTTGGGGTATCCCTTCTCCCGTATGTCAAAATACTAATAAGCATATGATGAAAAGAAAAGTGCTTGGCGGTGGAGGGGGGAGTTGCGAGGGGAGCAAGAGGGTATAACGTGTCACATAGTCTGCTACAAGGAATATGGCCCTTGTTGAGCCTGCACAAACTTCTTCTTCTGCAAAATGTCCAGCTAAATGAATTAGCTAGTGTAACATACTGTGATCAAGCAGAATTTATTTTTATGCTGCTGCAGCTTCTCAAACCAAATATGGATAGTTCTGTCCTGCGCTGTGTTTTGACTAAGAGCCTGTACCACAGGGCTCGTGCCTAGTCATGTGTGGTGGGTCACATGGCCATCCATGTGACAGTGTTAATAACTAGACCGAGCGGCTTCCCGCTCACCCGTCTTCACCATCAGACCCTGCCTGAGTTGCCTTATTGCGGTGCTGCGCCAGCACCACCGGCGGTTAGGCAGAGGGTGTAGAGAAACCTCTCAATGCTCACACCAGAAAATTGCAACCCACTAGGGAAAAAGGCCCGGCACACCACTTGCAAGGAAAACAATGTTTTATTTCCACAAAAATAGAAATGCACCCGCAAAGCACTGTGCTGCCGCAGAACGTTCTGGCAAAATCAGTATGAGCAAAACTTTATGAAGGCACACAGTGTCATCAGTGACGTAATTTACAAAATGTACAAATCCAAATGGCTGGTTGGGGCGAGCCTATACATAGGCTACCTGCTCCATAAAGGATGCCAGGCCATTTGTCCCAGCCCCTTCTGTCCATCTTCTTCAACATGGGCTCCTCCTTGCGCGTCATCAGTCATGAAGCTACACTTAATTGGTTATTAGGCGAAGAAAAACAATGCAGGCTCTATCTCTAACCTGATGTGCACCTGGTACTACAGACAAGAGCTAAGAGGATACTTCGAGGTCATTGCATCACACACACTCGATTCCAGACATGTTGGTGCCTATCCAAAGCTCCCACCCTCATTTTAGCTATGTTGTTTCACCCCTCCTGGCACCTCGTAGCACAAATCACGTGGCCCATGGAGAAGGCAACTGGTCCCTGCTTTCTGATCTTTCCTGATCGATTGGGGGTCTAACAGTTTTATGGTTGGTGGTCTGGGACTGACTGGTACTTTGGAATGCTGGGGGTCTTGGGGCGGGGGCTTTTGGGTGCTATTACTTAGAGCTGGGAGAGGGAAGGTCAGAGGCTTGTGGCCTCCTTCTCATGGGATCTCTTTTTGCAGAGAGCTATCAACCCCCTCGTAATCTTCCAGGGTGCATTCCTTCTAGGATATGAATGCTGGCAACATGAAACAATGAAGGGCCTATGAATATCTGCTGCTCTGGCCTTTCTCACCGGTGCCCAAGCTACAACCTATTCATTCATGCATACACTTATTCTCATGGGTGTGTGGCTCAGGCCTGCAGCCCTAGCTGCAGCGCAAAGCTAGGCCTCAATTTCAATATGGCTGCTATTGTCTAAGATGACATTTGACTCGCAATGTACTCTGAAGCCAAAGCATGCACCACCCTCCCGGCCCCGCACTATGGCCCCTGCCAACAGCCCCTTCCCCTCTGTAACGTCCCTGAGACCCTACTGCACACTTCCAGACCTCATCCAAAGGTGCTTGGGGGTCTGGGATGATCATCCCTCCTTCCCAACAAGGGTCTGCCCTGCCGAGCCCTTGAGAAGTGCGGGCCGGAAACGCCGGTACCCATAACATCTGTTGACAAAGTAGTGGAAGATCATGTGTGTGCACCAGCCACACTGCACAGAGCGCCCTCTGAACGGTGCTCAACATTGAGTCGGACTTGATCCGATGACTGTCAGCCACGACGAGTCCCCGCTGTGCTGGCGGGCTCATGCAGTCAGAGTCCCCGGTGCATGTTTAGGGGTGAGCGTGGTGTATAGCGTGCCATTTATAGCAGGGCCAGTACCTTCCTAGTTACCGCCGGATCCTCCGGCGACGTCCCGTGGTGCATGGGCGCATGCACTGGAGTCCTCAGTACAGGTGGAAGAGAGCTGCAAAGGGAGTGATCATGCTCATGAGCGACACAGCAAGGATTGCCGCCACATTGCTGTACATAATGCTCCTGCCTGGGGGAGAGGAATGCAGTGACTTCGGTGAAGTTCCCGCCAAGGGGAGAGAACATTGTCGCGGCAAGCTAATGTATGGTGAATTCCTGCCTGGGGGAAAAGAATGGTGCAGCAAGGACCACCGCAGTGACTTCCATAAATCCCCAGCAGTGACCCTGCTGATCCTTGTGGCAACACGAGCCAGGAGCAGGTCACGCAGCTGGCCCTTTCCCCAGAACCTTTAACGTTATGGGGCCTAGCCACCCGAGAACCCCATCAATGACCCTGTCGATCCTTGCGGTCACAAGGCAGGAGCAGGTCATGTGGCTGGGCCTTTCCCCAGAACCTCTAACGTTATGGAGTCGGGCAACCCCAGAGCCCCAACATGACAGTGACATTGCCTATCCTCACGGTGCTACCTGCGCCAGGAGCAGGCTCTTCTTTATGTGTGCCGCCAGCAGCCAGCCCATCATCGCACTGCAACTGCTTGCTAACAGAGACTGCCATTGTGCAAGGACTGATCCCGCAAAGCTGATGTGGCCACAGTAATACAGGTGCGGCTTTGCCTGCTTGCAGCCCGCACTTTGCATAAGGACCAACCAGAGTGTCCCCCCTTTTATGTGAGTCTCCCAATGCTCAGTTGGACAGTGATGTACATTGTGGCTGTGCTCCAGCCCGTCTGGTGTGCTTAAAACGGACTCAGTAAAATGAATGTCGTTTTCCTTTTCCATGTAAATATCTAATGGTCTATGTGTAATGCTATGCTTGCCATTACTTTATTTCATACCCCTGGCATGGGATGTTGAGACTGAGAGCCCGTGCCACATGGCTTGTGCCTAGTCACATGTGGTGGGTCACATGGCCAGCCATGTAACAGTGTTAATAAATAGGCTGAGCAGCTTCCTGCTTGCCAGTCTCAACCATCACACCCTGCCTACGTGCCTTATTGCAGCGCTGCGCCAGTACCACCGGTTAGGCAGGCATCCTGCCATGCAGAGTCCTTGACAAGCACAGGCCGGCACCGCCGGCCCCAGTAACATGCTCCACGGTCCTCACTGAGAAACATTAATGGCCATTTTATTTTTTTATTTACAGTTAAAATGTAACCTTTATACATCAACCGTAAACCGAAATAAAATCAAACAAAGAAGATTCCAAATGACAGTGACAACAAGCCAATTAAGAAAATCTAGTAAAATGCTATGTCCACCATAATTTAGTTCTAAAATTAAAACAGTGAGCTAAAAGGAAACCATTGAGCACAAAAACCTCTGTATCGTCGAAATACAATTAACTAATCTTTCCCTGAGACATCATTTAAAATGGTAAAAATATACTTTAAGAAGTCTGTTAGTGCAAGTGATGGGCTCAATAGTCTCATGGCCATAATTCTAACCCGTAGCGCATCTGAACAGACCGCATTAGAAGAGTGAACAAACTTTAAAAACAATAGTTGTCTCTTTGCTACTAGCCTAGGACATACTATAATCAGATGGTACAATGATTCTAAATAATTCAATTTACACATTCTACAAGTTGTTACACATTTTTAAGTTTTAGTCTAGGACCTATGACCGCATTGTATGTAACACATTAAACCAACATCTTAGAAGCCAGGATCTTACAGTTAGAGAAGGATACTTTTTCAAATAGGACATAGGAGATAATATAATTGATAGTGCATCCCTATACAATTTACACACTTTAAGATTACGAAGCAAATCACGATTGTTTATATTATCTAACTTCTTTAACGTTTTGGCAAAGATAGTAGCGTTGTCAATTAACATGGAGTTCGGTAGATTCAGTACTGATGGCAATTTTCGCACTTCTTTGTGAATTACAAAACAGCCAAGTCTTTCCCTTTCAGCCAGACCTTATTTAACATCTGGAAAATAGTATTATGATCTCCCTTTAAAATCTAACCATATAATGATAATAAATTCCTTAAAACTGTAAATCTCCATGAAAGCATTCCAAATTCAAGTCTAATTAAAGAGATCGAAACAGAGGGGGGGTGGATTTAAAACTGCTCTCCATACACTACCTTCCAAGACATTCAGCCAGGAAAGGTCAGTGTCATCTAGGATTTCCAGAGTGGTTGTGTCCAGGTCACCAGAAGCCATCCTGAAGTCCATGCTGCGGATGCAGCACAGAAGAACTGAAAGGCGGTAAACAGTGAACTCCCTGAGACACCTGCTTCTGCCACTGCACCCGTTGCTACTGAAAGGCATCCAAAGCCAACCAGGATTTTATCTTCTTCAGCCAGGCCCTGTTGAGGTCCACAGCAAGTTTCACCTTCGCGGGACATCCACAGCCGGAGTAACGGCCCACAAACAAAGACCACAGCGGTTCCTTTCTTCTTCTCAACATCAACATCCCAGCAACTTCTTCTTCAAAAGAGCGTCCATCTTTGAGAGGTCTCATCGAGTAAGGCCAAGGAAATCCACCACCTCGCCTGACAAAGCACCCAGGGTTCGGGGGGTTGCTAGGTTTGTAAAAGATCCGGGGCTAGATTAATGTCAGGACTGTCGGGACTCAGGGCTAGCCAGCCTTTTGGTTGTAGCCCCTGAGCTTCTACCCGGGTTGTAAAAAACCTGAGGGCATCTTCACAACTACTCCCCTTGGATCCTCTTCTCAAGTGGTCAGGGAATGGCCATCGCTTCTGGATCTGAGCCTGTGGGTGGAGATGCGAGGGAGGATCAACTGGGTGGAGGGTCCTTGGGGAGTGTGGATAGGATGTCTTTAACCAAGGCATGGTATCCCCCTTTCCCTTGTTGTAAAAAATCCTACCCTCACGTACCTAGGATCGGGTAACCTGAATTACTGGTACTAGTTAAGATTCGTCTGGTCAGCTAAGTCTACGATCACAACTTGAACGCTATAAGGGTCTCCTCAATAGAGGGCAACCTTTCTCCTGAGACACTGTGCTGCCCGTAATATAAATGGGCACCACCGCGATTCAAATGAAATAGCAAGGTACGACCATTAAATGCCAAGCTGAAGGAGAAAAGGAAAGACCAGTGTTACCAAAAAAGTTCCAATACGGAAAATATAACTGTGAAAATGGAACCAACACCTACCTTGATATTAGTTATCCGGACCCAATTTTCTGAGAGGAATCGGAACTGAAACTGGACCAAGACTTTTAATTCAAGAAGGTATGTTAAGGCAGGGATAAGTGTGGACGAAGGAATCACAAACGGAAGGAAGGGAATGTTAGCTGGTTAGTAGGGCCTGCCCCCGGGTGGAACAAGGACAGCCTAGCGGAGAAAAAAAAAAGCACTTGGTGAATCACTGCATAGCGTCCAATAGTCTAGTGCACCATGTAGTTGAGTTCCAAATGTCCAGCAAATACCCCATCCACAATCCAATTTGATAGTTCCCACAAAAAACAAATAGGATAATTAAGGAGGGTTCTGTTGCAGAAAAGTATATCCAGTTTAAACAAGCTCTGGTCGATTAGCATGCGAGCAAGAAAGTACAAGCAATGTTTCAAAGGCAGTCTGTGAAACAAACCGTGGTCTGGCAGAGTTCAAACAGGAAGTAGGTATAGGGATAAGCCAAGAGCAGTCCTTGAAGCAAGCCTGAGTCAACAGGGTGCAAACAGAAAACAAAGCACAAGTACTAAGAACTAGAACTCCAGATACGAATACAAGAAGGTAGTGAACCGCGTACCAACTTCAACCAGAAGCACCGGATGGATGTATGGCTGTGATTACATAGCCAATTGGGGAACGTGTTGACATGCTACTACCCCGTTACCATGGCGATTGGAACACTACCAAAGCGTCGAAACAGTAGTTTCTATGCGGTTTGCGTACTGAAGACTGTGAAGTCCTGTGCACCTTACAGTATCCCCCCTCAAAGGCCGAATCAACCCCTGAGAGGCATGAAAACTGGCCACAAGAAGCAGAGCATGAATGTTCCAGTCAACATAGTAATAGCTTTACAAAGGTAGCGGGCGCCCCTCTCTCGCAAGAACAGACATGATAACCTGTTCAGTGGTTATTAACCACTTGAGAGTTCGCAGCCACTGCTTTTACTCACTGTGCCTTTCACAGATGGGAAATATCCATTTGCATATCAGTCTTTGTCCTGCCCAGGGGCAGTCCAGCACCGAAATACAATGGCAATTCCAATCTGAACGAGAGTACCACCAGCAACCCCATACACATGTTTCACCCTTGTTGGGGATCATCAGTGAGGTGAAGCTGATGCCTCTCTAAGCACAGTGAGAGGGAGACCACGTCTGGTTGCCCCCAGGAGACCTAGGGTTACCAATCCCAGGTTCCTTAAAAAATAATTTTACAAAGGTAGCGGGCGCCCCTCTCTCGCAAGAACAGACATGATAACCTGTTCAGTGGTTATTAACCACTTGAGAGTTCGCAGCCACTGCTTTTACTCACTGTGCCTTTCACAGATGGGAAATATCCATTTGCATATCAGTCTTTGTCCTGCCCAGGGGCAGTCCAGCACCGAAATACAATGGCAATTCCAATCTGAACGAGAGTACCACCAGCAACCCCATACACATGTTTCACCCTTGTTGGGGATCATCAGTGAGGTGAAGCTGATGCCTCTCTAAGCACAGTGAGAGGGAGACCACGTCTGGTTGCCCCCAGGAGACCTAGGGTTACCAATCCCAGGTTCCTTAAAAAATAATTTTACAAAGGTAGCGGGCGCCCCTCTCTCGCAAGAACAGACATGATAACCTGTTCAGTGGTTATTAACCACTTGAGAGTTCGCAGCCACTGCTTTTACTCACTGTGCCTTTCACAGATGGGAAATATCCATTTGCATATCAGTCTTTGTCCTGCCCAGGGGCAGTCCAGCACCGAAATACAATGGCAATTCCAATCTGAACGAGAGTACCACCAGCAACCCCATACACATGTTTCACCCTTGTTGGGGATCATCAGTGAGGTGAAGCTGATGCCTCTCTAAGCACAGTGAGAGGGAGACCACGTCTGGGTGCCCCCAGGAGACCTAGGGTTACCAATCCCAGGTTCCTTAAAAAATAATTTTACAAAGGTAGCGGGCGCCCCTCTCTCGCAAGAACAGACATGATAACCTGTTCAGTGGTTATTAACCACTTGAGAGTTCGCAGCCACTGCTTTTACTCACTGTGCCTTTCACAGATGGGAAATATCCATTTGCATATCAGTCTTTGTCCTGCCCAGGGGCAGTCCAGCACCGAAATACAATGGCAATTCCAATCTGAACGAGAGTACCACCAGCAACCCCATACACATGTTTCACCCTTGTTGGGGATCATCAGTGAGGTGAAGCTGATGCCTCTCTAAGCACAGTGAGAGGGAGACCACGTCTGGTTGCCCCCAGGAGACCTAGGGTTACCAATCCCAGGTTCCTTAAAAAATAATTTTACAAAGGTAGCGGGCGCCCCTCTCTCGCAAGAACAGACATGATAACCTGTTCAGTGGTTATTAACCACTTGAGAGTTCGCAGCCACTGCTTTTACTCACTGTGCCTTTCACAGATGGGAAATATCCATTTGCATATCAGTCTTTGTCCTGCCCAGGGGCAGTCCAGCACCGAAATACAATGGCAATTCCAATCTGAACGAGAGTACCACCAGAAACCCCATACACATGTTTCACCCTTGTTGGGGATCATCAGTGAGGTGAAGCTGATGCCTCTCTAAGCACAGTGAGAGGGAGACCACGTCTGGTTGCCCCCAGGAGACCTAGGGTTACCAATCCCAGGTTGCTGGTGGTACTCTCGTTCAGATTGGAATTGCCATTGTATTTCGGTGCTGGACTGCCCCTGGGCAGGACAAAGACTGATATGCAAATGGATATTTCCCATCTGTGAAAGGCACAGTGAGTAAAAGCAGTGGCTGCGAACTCTCAAGTGGTTAATAACCACCGAACAGGTTATCATGTCTGTTCTTGCGAGAGAGGGGCGCCCGCTACCTTTGTTAAACATAGTAATAGCGTTTGCCCCTCTGTATTCTGGTGTCCAGAATTGCCCATACCTCATATTCATCAGATCCCTGGCTATCTATTGGAACTGGGTGTAAGGACAATCTAGTAGCAAGAGGGCAAGGTTTCAACAAAGAACCATGAAACACTGGGTGAATCTGCCAGTGTGCGGGCAAGTCCAGATGAGCGGCAGCAGGATTCAACATGTGGAGGACAGACTAAGGACCAACATGCGGAGGACAGAGTAAGGACCAACATACCAAGGAAGCAGCTTGCGCTTTCCTGGTATATGCAGATTCTTGGTAGACAACCAGACTCTTGAACCAACTTGATAGACTGGAGCAGAGAGGCGGTGATGAGCATCTGCATATTTCTTTGCACAAGCCTGTTCCAAATGGCTCTTGACGTCCGCATGTATAAACATCAGATCACAAATACAGGCCATCGCTGCTGGATTTTCAAAGGCAAAGGATGGATCCAACAGGATTTACCTGGGATGTTGTCCGTAGAGAGCAAAAAAAGGAAATTAACTGGTCGAGGAATGATGGGATTTGTTACATGCAAACCCGGCAGTATATAACAAGGAAAGACAATTGTCTTGATATTGTAGACCTAGACATCGAAGGTATTGCTCGAGTGTAGAATTTAATCTCTCAGTCTGCCCATCTGTCTGCAGATGATAAGCACTGGAATATCTATCCTCAATACCAAAGGAGGATGTCAATGGTTTCCCAAAATTTGACGTAAACTGAGAACCCCTATCTGAGACAACAACAGATGACAGGCCGAAGAAACGAAAAACATTATTTGACATACAGGTCAGCCAATACAGGAGCAGAAGGGCGGCCCATACAGGGGATAAAAATAGCTAGCTTAGTGAAGTAGTCTATCACGACCCAAATGGTATCATATTTAGGTATAGATGTAAGTTCCACAATAAAGTCCATTGAAATCATGTACCAAAGTTTGTGTGGAATAGGAAGAGGATGTTATAGACCCATGGGTTTGCTAGTTTGACCTTTGCACAAAGCACATATTGAGCATGTCTTTACATAATGAATGACATCCTGCAACATGGTAGGCCACCAACACCATCTCCGTACAGTTCCAAAGTTTTTTGCCTACCCGGATGCACTGCAAGGAGGGAGTCATGACACCATTGAAGAGCAGACAACCGTGTCTCCTCATTTGGCATGCATATCCATTCATAGACATAGGGAGACCATGAATGATGGTTAGGTCCAGTTCCTCTAAAAGGGCAGTGTTCCGATTAACCCATTCCTGCAACTTTTCCCTGAGTGTGATTTGTGGTGCACAACCAAAAACCACGTGTTGTGGTAGCAGGACATTAGAATCCCCTATATGAGACGGAAGTACTTTACTCAACTGGGATAGTGCGTTGGCTTGGTATACAATACAGCCAGGTCTATTAGTAATAATGAAATCAAATAACAAAAAGAAGGAGTGCCATCAAGTCTATCTGGCGTTGACACACTTTAAAGATTTGAGGGCCAGGGGGTTACAGCGTTCCATGTATACAGACAAAGTGTGACGGGCCCCCATCAAATGATGTCTCCACTCTGTAAAGGCATCTTTAATAGCCAGGAACTCGCGGTCTGTCACAGAATAGTTCCTCTCAGCGGAAGTCAGTTTACGGAAATAATACGCTACAGGGTGAGTCTCCCCTGTCCCAGGAAACTTTTGAGACAGGACAGCTCCCAAAGCAATGCTGGAAGCATTGGCTTCCACAAGAAAAGGCTGTTGCAAGTCAGGTTGTTGCAAAACTGGGGCAGTGGTAAAGGCCTGTTTCAGAGTGTCAAATGCCTTTTGAGCAGCATCATTCAATGCGAAGGGCACCTTGGGACGAGTAAGAGCAGTTAAAGGTGCAACAATAGCAGAGGAGGAATGAATAAATCTTCTGTAAAAGTTTGAGAAACCAATGAATGACTGTAGTGCTTTTACTGAGGAAGGACCAGGCCACTCCAAGATGGCCTTTACTTTGGAATGATTCCTTTTGTCATGGGTACTGCGCGGAACTGGTCTGTGTGGTGCTGTTGGCATTATGTGCAAGGTATACGGTGTTATCCTCCCAAGATGGTGTCGTTTTCCTCGAGCATCGTTTCAGTTCTCCGACTGCATCGGGAAACTGCGACTCCTCCCCATCATCATGGAAGAGTATTTCCGGTGTCAACACAGAACGAACAGCACGTTGCTACGACTATCGTCAGCCATGCTCTGTGAGTTAACCAGGATCCTTACTTGAAATCCCTGATCGCTCTGCAATTCTATATTCCTCTCGTTTACTTACTCTCTTTTCTCATCTCCTTAGCGGGTTTCCCGTGAGCGAATCTCCTGACCAGTTTTGCTTGATTCCCGTCTTGGACTTAGCCCGTTCGTCGTTCTCTTACGAGTGAGTTGTTCGCTTTCCTCTGACGCTTACCGTCTTGCTTAAATCCTCCGATAATCACACTCTGCCTCCTTTGTCCTAGCGGAGGTACTTTCATTTCCTACTTGGGACTACATTACCCAGTTTCCATCTTGACCGCGGATGTCACATCATATCGCGGGGACAATCCTTACACTTCTTGCTACAGGGTATGTACTCTGCAACTACCATCTACATCCTTAGTGAAAGTGAGAGATCCCAATCTTACCTTTCCATCTTATGTTATTAGAACAAACTCGAGAGAGCCGCTGTGGATCTCCGTTTACCTCGCTACGAGTGGCAGAATTCCTGGAATCCACGTTCCCAACAAGCAGAGTCCTCTAGAACTCCTCCCCAGGTACGCTCTCCTCCTCTCTCCCGTTTTCTGATATTCTCATACTACTTAATGGTGTCTCACTACTTTTCTCATTTACACCAACAGTCGGGGTTCTAAACACAGACACAGCCATCCAAGACTCCTTAGTGCGTCCAGCTGCTGCACCTCGACACTCACTAGCCTCGGCAGCAGTTTTCCAGAACCCTCAACGATCCACAGCTACCAGGGTTTTCTCCCAACCAAGGGTTTCCCTGACTCCTCCACTCCACACCTGGTTTATAAGGCAGGGTGAGGGGGATTCAGGTAGATTCCTAATAACCGCACTGTGGTAGAAGACAAGGTAAGAGTGTCTGTTGTTATACTAACTGCCCATACGTGTTAAGACTACCGCTGCCTTTAGAATAAAGAGCCATTGCTCTTATAGTAGGAGCCGGAGAGATAACAGTAGCAACACCCCAAAAAGAAAGAAAGACAGTGGTGGCCTTGGTACTGTGGGTAGTTAGATTCCAGACAGCATGGAACAACAGATACAACAATTAGTTAATGCAGTCCAAACGCTCTCTGCTGAAGTACAACAATTAAAACAAGAAAACCTATCATTAAAACAGCAAGCTAACCGAGCAGCCCATAGTGTGGAAGTCCCGCCTGGTCCGCTCCCTTCTGGGCGTTTTGATGATAACCCGCATATGGTCAAGGAATTCCTAGAATCCTGTACCATACAATTCGCCTTCAAGACAGCCTTTTTTCCCACAGATAGGGATAAAGTAGGACACATGATAGCTGAAATGACGGGCGCAGCTCTAGCTTGGGCAACCCCTTTAGTGGTTAATAACAACCCAATTCTGGATTCATACACGGCATTTTGCAATAGCGTCAAAAGCATGTTTGGTAGACAAGATAGCCTCACAAGAACGTCTTATGGATCTCAAACAGGGTAGTCTCAACATCCTGAACTATGTTACTAAATTCAAACAGTATGCTTCTGACACATCCTGGGCCGATGACACCTTAATGACAGTCTTCAGACGAGATCTCTCCGAAGAATTAAAAGATGAGGTGTCCCGAGTCCCACGTTTCCATAACATGTCGGAATTCATTACTTTAGTAATGCAATTAGATTATCGAATGCAGGAAAGAAATCGAGAAAGAAGGAAGGGTCGAAATCCTAGATCTACATCAGACAGCCCCCCTATTACTCCTAAAGCGACCTCCACCGAAGAACCTATGCAGCTGGGAACAACTTGAGGTCCTCTTTCGGTAGATGAAAGGGCTAGAAGGAAATCTTTAGGACTTTGCATGTATTGCGGGGCCAAGACCCACACGGTCAAGGAATGCCCTTTAACTCCACCTCAAATGGCGGGAAACGCCAGTGCCCGGTCGTGAAAGGAACCACAGGACCGGGTTCATTGTCTCTTTCCAGTTCCCCCCTTAATGCATTTTCTTCCTCTCAGACTTCCTCCACTGACCATTCCATGGTTGTAGTAGGGGTATCCTTGTTCTGGAATAATAGGCGTCTGGAAAACGTACCAGCTCTAGTTGACAGTGGAGCTGCGGGAAATTTTGTAGATGACTATTTGGCAAAGAGCCATAATATCCCTCGTATAGTGAAAACACTTCCTATACCCATAGAGAGTGTGGATGGTAGTCCCCTTACCTCGGGTCTGATCACAGATCACACATCTCCTCTTTCTGGGGACCTCATTACAAGTCAGGCGTTAA
This sequence comes from Ambystoma mexicanum, assembly GCF_040938575.1. Taxonomy (NCBI): domain Eukaryota; kingdom Metazoa; phylum Chordata; class Amphibia; order Caudata; family Ambystomatidae; genus Ambystoma; species Ambystoma mexicanum. The sequence goes on along the minus strand of NC_090921.1, from coordinate 750,531,453 downwards.
GGGTTTAACGGCGCAGTCGGCGCCGTTAACCCTTAACGCCTGATTAAGAGGTCCCGGGTTTTAACGCCTGCTTTTTGCAGGCGTTAAAACCCATGCCACAAAGTGACCTTGGTGCTAAGTACGGTGCCGCAATTTGCGGCACCGTACTTCGCGCCTTTCCCCATTCCCATTATGCCCTATGGGGCAAAAATGGGAATAGGGAAGGGCAAATGGTGAATGGGGAATTACCGCCCCACTCACCTTGGAATGGGGCGGTAATTCCGCCATCCACCATGCCGGAGTCTGGCATGGACCATGGTGCTAAAAGCACCATGGTCCAGCGCCGGACTTGTAATGAGGGCCTATGTCCTTATCCAACCATTCTGAAGACCTAGAATTAGACATTATACGAACGGCACACTATCCTGTCATTCTGGGTCTCCCGTGGTTAAAAAAACACAACCCGTATATAAACTGGACAGCCGGAACACAATTTTTGGGCTCCGAACATTGTGTCAGTCGTTGCATGGGCCAAGACAAGGAAAGGAAGGAGAACGAGACACAGATGATTCCTCATGAAGTCTCATCGACCACTGTAAACGAAATCTCCATGCTGCCTCCTCAGTATCACAAGTTTCATCTGGTCTTTTCTCAAACGGAATATTCGGAACTGCCTCCACATCGCAGAGATGATTGTGCTATAGACCTCATGCCGGACTGTCCTCTCCCCTTTGGCAGAATGTACATTTTATCGGCTAAAGAGAAAGAAGTACTAAGAGACTACCTTCGCACCAACTTACAAAATGGTCTCATCACAGAATCCAATTCCCCGGCTGCCACCTCTCTGTTCTTTATCCCAAAAAAGAACACCACAGAGCTCCGTCCCTGTATTGATTTCATGGGATTGAACAACATTACTATACCAGACAAATATCCGATGCCTCTCATTCCGGATATTCTCGAAGGGGTCCGTGGAGCGCATATCTGCACAAAACCTGATCTAAGGGGTGCCTATCATCTCATACGCATTAAATCTGGCGATGAGTGGAAAACGGCTTTTAGAACACCCTTCGGGGATTATCAATACAGGGTAATGCCCTTTGGTCTATCAAATGCGCCAGCTGTCTTCCAGAAATTTATGGATCACATCTTTGCTGACATCACCTTGCACTATGTTATCATCTATTTAGATGATATATTAGTCTTCTCTTCTACAATGGCAGAACATATCCTACATGTCAATGAAGTACTACCTCGTCTACAACAAAATCATTTGTTCTGTAAGATCGAAAAGTGTGAATTCCACAAAACCTCAGTGGCCTATCTGGGGTATATACTTTCCGGCGAGGGCATCTCTATGGATCCAACAAAAGTAGCAGTCATTAAGGAATGGCCAATCCTAAAATCTGTCAAAGAAATCCAAACATTCCTTGGATTTGCAAATGTCTATCGGCGATTCATTCCACATTTCTCCACATTGACACAACCCTTAATTCACCTGATTAAGAAAGGAATACCGTTCCATTGGTCCCCAAAGGCTCAAGAATCTTTTGAGGAACTAAAAACACTTTTCACCCAAGCACCTATACTAGCAATGCCAGATCAGCAAAGAAGATTTATCGTTGAATCTGACGCCTCTCAACAAGCATTAGGGGCGGTCCTCCTTCAACCAGATGAGCGAAACATTGAAAGACCTGTTGCATATTTGTCCAAGACATTATCTCCAGTGGAAATCAATTATACAGTCCTGGAGAAGGAATTACTAGCTATAAAAAGAGCTTTTGAAGAATGGCGACACCTTCTACTCGGCTCCTCACATCCCAGAGAAGTTAGAACAGACCACCACAACCTCAGGTCCCTGCAATACGCACAGACTTGCAACAATTGACAAGCGCGATGGGCCCATTTCTTCTCTCCCTTCAGGATTGAGTTTACATTTGTCCCTGGGAAGTCTAATTTAAAGGCGGATGCTTTGTCCAGGAGGGATCCTCTACAGAAATCCCCCTTTCAGAAAGAAACTTTATTTCCTACTGCTATCTTTGTGTCAGTCGTTCAAGACTTTCTTACCAAGATCCAGAGAGGAACTCAGGAGATAAAGAATTCCCAACCCGATCTTGAACCAAGTTTAAGGTTGACAGAAAGCAAAGACCTTCTGTTTAGAGGTGAACAGATGCTTATCCCCAACAACGAGTTACAGACAGAGGTATAAAGGATGTGTCACGATTCACGAGTAGCAGGTCACAGAGGAATCAACAACACTCTCGAATTAATACAGAGACATTTTGGTGGCCAAATCTGAAACAAGACATATCTGAATATATCACCTCTTGTCCTGTTTGCCTTCAGACCAAAACCTCCAGGAAGGCGCCTCTGGAAGAATTGGTAAAGATGCCTCTCCCTACAAGACCCTGGCAGATCATATCCATGGACTTCGGGGTAGACCTTCCTGAATCTGAAGGATATACCACGATCATGGTTACTATCAGTTCTTTAACAAAGATGCCACATTTTGTTCCCCTGCCTTCGGTTCCCTCAGCTGCAGTAATGGCCAGGATATTTGTGGAGCGCATTTTTTCCCTACACAGGCTATCCAAGACCATTATCTCGGATCGAGGACCGCAGTACACGTCTAAATATTGGAAGATCATGTGTAAAACATTGGGGGTTTCCCGAGCCCTGAGTTCTGGCTATCATCCGCAGACCAATGGACAAACGGAGCGACTAAATCAAACCCTAGAAGGCTACCTGCGATGTTACATCTCCTCCGCCCAAGACAACTGGAAAGAACATCTTCCTCTCACTGAATTCACATACAACAATTCAGCTCACTCAGCTCTTCGTGCCATTCCCTTTTTTTGTACTTACGGGTTTCATCCCTCAGTTTTTCCTTCTCAAATACCACAACCCTCTCTTTGCCCTGACATCGATGGGTTGGTGGAAACTATCCGACAAGGCCATATAAACGCCCAGATTGCGCTGGAGGAGGCTCAGGTCAGAGTCAAGAAACAAGCAGATAAACACCGTACACCTGCACCATCCTTTCAGAAGGGGGACTTGCTTTGGTTATCCAGTAAATTCCTTCCTAGAAGGTTGATTCCTTCTAAACATTCCCGTAGGTATTTCGGCCATCTCCAGTGATCGATAAAAGGGGTTCCGCAGCCTACAGATTACAATTACCTGTTTCATGGAAACGTATTCATCCCACCTTTCATGTTTCTCAACTATAACCCGACGTTTGCAGTTGCTTCCACAAATCTCCTTCGGGGTCACATCCCCCAGTCATGACCGATACTGGTCCCGAATATGATGTTTCAGGCATTTGTGACTCTAGATACAGACGAGGGATCCTCCAATTTCTAGTAGATTGGAAAGGGTATTACTCAGCTGACAGAACCTGGGAACCGGCTTCGGCGATCCATGGCCCTCGGTTGATCCGGCGTTTTTATAGATGCCACCCGGGTAAACCATGTTTTGCCTCCCTTTGGAGTGGGCATACTGTCATGGGTACTGCGCGGAACTGGTCTGTGTGGCGCCGTTGGCGCTATGCGTAAGGTATACAGTGTTATCCTCCCAAGATGGCGTTGTTTTCCTCGAGCATCGTTTCAGTTCTCCGACTGCATTGGGAAACTGCGACTCCTCCCCATCATCATCGAAGAGTATTTCCGGTGTCAACACAGAACGAACAGCGCGTTGCTATGACTATCGTCAGCCACGCTCCGTGAGTTAACCAGGATCCTTACTTGAAATCCCTGATCGCTCTGCAATTCTATATTCCTCTCGTTTACTTACTCTCTTTTCTCATCTCCTTAGCGGGTTTCCAGTGAGCGAATCTCCTGACCAGTTTTGCTTGATTCCCGTCTTGGACTTAGCCCGTTCATCGTTCTCTTACAAGTAAGTTGTTTGCTTTCCTCTGACGCTTACCGTCTTGCTTAAATCCTCCAATAATCACACTGTGCCTCCTTTGTCCTAGCGGAGGTACTTTCATTTCCAACTTGGGACTACATTACCCAGTTTCCATCTTGACCGCGGATGTCACATCATATCGCAGAGACAATCCTTACACTTCTTGCTACAGGGTATGTACTCTGCAACTACCATCTACATCCGTAGTGAAAGTGAGAGATCCCAATCTTACCTTTCCATCGTCTGTTATTAGAGCAAACCCGAGAGAGCCGCTGTGAATCTCTGTTTACCTCGCTACAAGTGGCAGAATTCCCGGAATCCACTTTCCCAACAAACAGAGTCCTCTAGAACTCCTCCCCAGGTATGCTCTCCTCCTCTCTCCCATTTTCTGATATTCTCATACTACTTCACGGTGTCTCACTACTTTTCTCAATTACACCAACAGTCGGGGTTCTAAACACAGACACAGCCATCCAAGACTCCTTAGTGCGTCCAGCTGCTGCACCTCGACGCTCACTAGCCTCGGCAGCAGTTTCCCGGAACCCTCAACGATCCCCAGCTACCAGGGTTTTCTCCCAACCAAGGGTTTCCCTGACTCCTCCACTCCACGCCTGGTTTATAAGGCATAGTGAGGGGGATTAAGGTTGATTCCTAATAACCGCACTGTGGTAGAAGACAAGGTAAGAGTGTCTGTTGTTATACTAACTGCCTATACGTGTTAAGACTACCGCTGCCTTTAGAATAAAGAGCCATTGCTCATATAGTAAGAGCTGGAGAGATAACCTTTGTACACCTGTGTCGGTTATATCGTACCCCACAAATTCGACCGTAGAGGCGTGAAAAACCCATTTCTCCATCTTTGTGAAAAGATGGTGTTCCCGCAACCTCTGTATGATGGAGCAAACGTGTGCCACATAGTGTTCATAAGTAAATTAGTATGTCGTCTAAATATACAGTGACATAGTGATCTAGCATATCTTGGAACACGTCATTCATAAAATGCTGAAAAGTAGCTGGGGCATGACAAAGCCCAAAGGGCATGACCATATATTCAAATAATCCATAACGAGTTTTGAAAGCAGTTTTACGCTCATCGCCCCCATGTATCCGTACTAAGTTGTAGGCCCCCCTCGGATCCAGTTTGGTAAAATGATTGAGGAGCACGATTGATCCAGTAATACAGAGATGAGTGGCAAGGGGTATTGGTTATTGATAGTTACGGCATTAGGGACTTTGTCGTCAACACAAGCCCTCAAATCCCCTTCCTTCTTTGGCACAAAAAACAAAGATGCAGATGCTGGGCATTTGGAAGGTCGTATAAACCCATTAGCCAATAACATATCCAAGTATTCATTCAAGACTTGATCTTCCTTCACAGTAAGGAAATATATTTGACCAGTTGGAATCTTACAAACTGGAAGCAGATCAATAGGGCAATCGTAATCACGATGTGGGGCAATTGTTCAGCCTTCCCCTTGTCAAACACATCTGAGAACTCTTGGTACTCTTTTGGGACACCAGCAGAAGAAGATTCGGTAAAAGCACCTATCAAGGAAACATATTCAAGGATAGCGATACTAGGCGTGTTAGGCGCATTAACACTGGAATCAAAATAGTTATTATTACAATACTTTGACATGAACATGACTTTCTGTGTTTCCCAGTCAACATGAGGATTTTGTGCTTTCAACCAGGGGATACCCAATATTAACTTATACTGGGGGGCAGGGATGAGGTCAAACGATATATATTTTCCAGATGTCCTGAACCAATGGACATTTGGATAAATGTTGTGTGTTCTGTGACAAGACATGAAAGCAAAGCCATGCCATCAACTGCATTGGCCACTTCGGGCTGTTTTTTTAACTACTGCAGGGGCGCCTCTCTGTCAAGCATAGGTTATGTCGATATAGTTTCCTGTGGTCCCCGAATCGATGACTACTTGATTTTTCAACATGTTATGTTCGGACAACAGAAGAGAGATAGATAAATGAACCAGAACATGATGGGTAGGGAGAGAGGAGTCCAATGGATAACCATTCGACTGAGGGCCTCCCTCTACGGCTGAGGCTTGGCATTTCCCCTGTTTCCACTGTTTCAAACCCAAAGAAAATGGTTAGGAGAAGTGCAATACATACACAGGTTAGATTTGCACCTGTGTTCTCTCTCTGTACTAGACAAAGGACCACTGAGAGTACATATTTGCATTGGTTCTTTGTCGTTGATAGAGATTTGTAGGGGTTCGGTTTTATGGTGCAGGGGCAAAGTTGTTCTTTTTTCGTCCCTTCTTTCAGCCCTACGGCATCGATTTGAAGAACCAAATCAAGCAGTTCTTGGAACCCCATGGGAACCACACAGACATTTGGCTAGCGCATTCTTTAGGTCTTCTGATAGCCCTTTATAGAAGACTGCTGCTTTCTTGTCCTCAGGCCAACCAGTCTATGCAGCCAATTGGTTGAATTTAGCAAGATACAGCAAAAGCGGAGGACTACCTTGTTTTAATCCCAGGAATTCACGATCAGTAGTCTGAGTTTTATAACGGGTATCAAAGGCTTGATTCATGGACGTAATAAGGGCATCACAATCTTATAGAAGATAGCTATTGGACTCCAGCAACGGGTAAGCCCATGCGGCTGTGGTCCCCCTGAGGTAGGAAAGGACAAAAGCCGCCTTTGTAGTAGTGTCAGAGAACGAAGCAGGACAACACAAAAAGTGCAGTTTACATTGATTAATAAAAGGTACGAGAATTTTTTGGTTTCACCCTGGAATCGGTCAGGCGAAGCAAACAGAAACTGGGATGACATTAACATAGGGACTGGGTATTGTGCGGGAACAGGGTAGACAGGTGCTGCAGCAGCAGCAGCCCCCACATACTCTGCACTTTGAGGTGGGGGTGGAGCGTCATGCAAAGAATCCATCCTATGATGGAGAGCCGTATGAGCTGCTGTGATATCACTTCTCAGATCAGCCACCAATTGTAACAAACTGGCTAGCGTGTCGGCAGTGTCCATGGCTTCTGATTCTGTCAGTACTCGCGTACCTAGGATCAGGTCTCCTGGATTACTGGTACTAGTTGAAAATCGTCTGGCTCAGCTAATTTCATGATCACAACTTGAACCCTATAAGGGTCTCTTCAATAGAGGGTGGCCTTTCTCCTGAGACACCGTGCTGCCCGTAATATAAATGGGCACCACCACGATTCAAATGAAAGAACAAGGTACTACCAGTACACGCCAAGCTGAAGAAGAAAAGGAAAGACCAGTGTTATCACAAAAAGTTCCAATACGGTAAACATAAGTGTAAAAAGGGAAACAAGACTAAAATTGCTATTAGTTATCCAGAGCCAATTTTCCGAGAGGAATCGGAACTGGAACTGGGTCCAAGACTTCTAAGGTATGTTAAGGCAGGGATAAATCTGGACGAAGGAATCACAAACGAAAGGAAGGGAATGTTAGTTGCTTAGTAGGGCCTGCCCCGGGCGCAATGAGGACGCACTACCGGATAAAAGTGGAGCACTTGTTGAATCACTGATAGCGTCCAATAGTCTAGTAGACCAAATTGTTGAGTTCCAAATGTCCAGCAAATACCCCATCCACAATCTAATCTGATTGTTCCCTGAAAAAACAAAAGGCAGAATCAAGCAGGGTGCTATTGCAGAACGGCATAAACGTATGCCCAGTTGCAGTCCGTGAAACAAGTCGTGGTCGATTAGCATGCGAGCAAGAAAGTACAAGAAACGTCTGAAAGGCAGTCTATGAAACAAACCATGGTCTGGCAATGTTCAAACAAGAAGTAGGTATATGGATAAGCCAAGAGCAGTCCGTGAAGCAAGCAAGAGTCAACAGGGTTCAAGCTGAAAACAAAGCACAAGTACTAAGAACTAGAACTCCAGCTACCAATACAAGAAGGTAGCGAACTGCGTACCAACGTCAAACAGAAGCACTGGATGGTTGTATGGCTGTGATTACATAGCTGATCAGGGAACGTGACAAAACGCTCCTACATCATTTCCATGGTGATTGGAAAGCTACAGAAGCATCGCATTACGTTTGCCATCTGCGTACCTGTCGTTGCGAGAGACACCATGGCAACCGCCTGGGACGCAGATGGAAACAGTAGTTTCTATGCGGTTTGCGTACTGGATACTGTGAAGTCCTGTGCACCATGACACCCTCCCCCTACCTTCATAGGTTGTTGCCAGTCATTTCCTCTTATTTCCCCTCAGTCACACCACTCTAGTACTGGGACGGGTAAGAGGCGACTAGGAGTTGTACACACTAACATTCTGTTACACCACTCTGGTACTGAGATGAGGAAGAGATCTGGAAACTATTCTGAGGGTTGGGCATGTTCAAAGAACATCAGTAATTGTGGTCAGGCAATTGACTGAAGGGCTCGCACCTGCAACCTGTTAACAGATCACAGGTGCATAAAAGGTGGAGCTACCAGCAAAGAAGGGAAAACCAGCAGGAGAGAAGCCGGGCTAGGGGAGACAGGCCTGAGAGGGGAGAAGTCCTGCCCAGAAGGGGGCTGCCAAGGAGGGTCCTACCTGTAGGCCAGGACGCTGTCTATTGCCAAGTAGAGGCTGCAATCCGAGTGGGCCGTGAGAGGGTCAACGCTGCCTCTGCCTGGTGCCCACAGCTGGAGCTGTGGGGCACAGAAGACTCCCCAGTGCTGCAGGCCACCGGTAGCGGCGGCGAGTGAAGAGCAGAGCTACCGGCAACCCAGAGCGAGATTCGCAGGAGGCGAGTGCTGTTCGCAGAGCTGCTGAGATGTGTGTATGGAATCAAGAACGGAGAGACAGGGCATCCGAGGAGCCACAGAGGACTGGTGAGTGAATCAGAGGGAACACTCGTACCAGGACCCTGCTGGGGCATATTGTGATGCCGGATGAACTGAATATGTGTGAAATTGACAGTGAACCCAAAGTGAGGGGGTTTTGAACAATACAAGCAAATGCTGAACAATAAGGAAAGGAACTTGAATATAAAGCAAGCAAGTAAAGGAACCTGAATATAAATGTAAAGCAAGCATTATTGAATACCGAACTAGGAGGAAAGATTTGATAAGCCTACTAATGAAATGAAAGCATGTGTGAAACACACTAAATGAACACTTATGAATAAAGTGAAAAGCAGTTGAGGAGCACTTATGAAGATTTTGAAAGCAATGTGGTGGACAAGAGTTAGCACCACAGAGTAAGTTGTATGGAAAAACACACTGTGGCAAAGCTAAAAGACTGGCAAGGGGAAACTAAAGTGAATGTAAACCAGAGCACAGTTGCAGTGAAAGAGAAACCTGTGTGGGCAAGAAAGCCTGGAGTTTTCATCTGCGTGACCTGTAATGGGGGGCCCATGTGGTCCGACAACTGTGCCTAGAGTGAGGATACCCTGTCTGGAAAAGCCAAGGAAAGTAAAGATAAAGAATCTTCACGTGTGAGTTATATTGCAGAAGTGAATGCCGAAGACAGAAATCTGTTTAAACCATTGGGGAGTAAAGTCAACCTGGAACTGGTTGTGAGAATTAAGAGACTTGAACTAATTGTAAGTTGCAAGCTGGAAGAGCTGATGTCTTGGGGAAGGGAAACCCAAGTCATTGTAAACTGTGTTGTCGCCTTGGGGAACAGAACCCTGAGGCCTTTTTGGAACTGTGTTGTCTTGTTGGGGAAGGGAACCCCAATATCTTTTCGGAACTGCTTTGAACTTGGGGAAGGGGAGCTGTAAAGTAAGCCAAGAGTTGGAAGAAGCTCCGAACTTTCTTTGGAACACTATTTCCTTGTTGCTGACAATCCTACATATTGCTTAGCTTTAGTTGTGAGGGCAAGTATAGGTTTTGGACACAGACACACTTTTAAGTTGAACTTACTGACTCAGACTATCATTAGATTCTTTAGGTAGGGAAATCCCACCTTAGCATAGGGCAAGTTAGGCCTTAGACCATTCTGACATTTAAGTTAATAAAGGTATTTCATTTGAACATTGAATCTGTTGTCTGTTTATTGCTTCATGATGCCTTCGGGGCTACAACCAAAAGACCCGGGATATAGCCCCTCCGAGCCCCCCACCCCAGACCCATGCTAGCGACACCTCTGCCCAAGGTACTGGAACAAGGAAGAGCATTTTACATCCTCTGGAATCATCCAGGGGTCTGTTTATTTTGGATCCTGTTCTCATGTGGCTTCCCAGGTACCTTGGGACAGTGGGCCCTGCAGAAAAAGAAGCAGAGCATTATTGACCATATTTGAACTGGGCTGTATTATACAAGATAAAGTACACCTTAACCCTTCCCTTACAGGTTTGCCAGGTGGGGGGATCCTCACACAGTATTGTCTATCTATCTTAAAGAAAGCCTTCTGTCAATGTTCCTAATCTAACCTGCCTTTCTACAGTAATATCTATGCCACTATCCAATGCTTTATGATTATTATGGTTTTTAATAACTATCAGCAGTGGTGCATTTTACATTGAATCTAAAGTACGGTTTATAGTGATAATATCGAAAACCAAAATCTCGAAAACCAAAATCTCGAATACAAAAGGCCGAAAAATAAAATATCGAATTTTTTTTTCAATGTGTTTTTTTTTTAAATGGGGGGGTTCCCCCCCAACCCCCCTTTTTTTTCATTTTTTTTTATTTTACCCCTTTTTTTTACTTACCTGACCCCAAAAACATATATAAATAAATAAATAAAAAATTCGATATTTTTTTTTTCGATATTTTTTTTTTCGGTCTTTTTGTATTCGATATTTTGGTTTCGAGATTTTGACTGACTACCCTAAAGTACATTGTGGTACCGCATAGATGTGTATATATTTATCATCATTAGGATAGCGTTAAAAAGTGTGTTGTTTATTGATGTATATATTTCCTTGAACCTTACTTTATATTTTAAAAAATGGTGCTATCAAAAAATATAGTGTCTGAGCATTCCTTTTTGGGGGCTTGCAGATTCACTGTCCTTAAGAACCAGCCTGCATCACCGCCCTTGGGTCTCAGCATTTGTTGCTTGTCTATTGCTACCACATAGAGAACCTTGGCTGGGGTGTTCTGTGCTTCTACCATAACTGTATATGGGGTAGAAATACAGATACCCCCTCCAGTCTTTACAAGGTGCAAACTAATTATCTGGTGCTACCCAATCATATCATGGTATGACACGTGCAGATACTTGCATGTTGCTTGTTCACTGCTCCTAATTTCACGATTTGTCAAGCCGTTGGGTCTATCTCTTCCATGCAGTATGGACTTTGCTTTTCTTATATCAGCACTTAGGTTCACACACAGGCCTACTGCAAGTGGTCAGAAATGATAGGCAGACCCATAATGTAATGTTTTCAACATTTGACATTTTATTGAAATAAAAGGAGTTGGATAAAGGCCTATCTGTCCCTATCCTAAGGAGAGTTTCCCTACATACAAAACTAAACCTAAAGATTAGTCTATATCTCGTCATCAAAATTATATACGCTGTCCTTGTGTCCAAAACATGAATCTGACCTTCACACTAAAGATGAACAACTAAAAGTGTAAGTAAAGTGTCTCTAATGTAAGTTTGGTAAAATATGTTCAAAACAAATAATTAATCCAGCAAAGTAATCCTTGGATCCAAAGGGAGAGTTCCCTCCCGCTGGATGTCTCAGGTAGGATGTCTCTTTCAAATAATCACTTCTTGAGGATGGCAAAAATGTCTCTTTCAAACAATCATTTTTTCGAGGATGGCAAAAGTATCTCTTTTAAATAATGTCCTATGGATGAAAAAATTGTCTCTTCTAAGCAGCTGCTTCCTAAGGCTAGTGATAGCAGTTCTTAAAGGATGGCGGACATATTAATGTCTCTTTCAAAACAATAACTTCTTATGGAGATTCTCCTTGCACATTCCTCTGTCAGGAAGCCATTAGTAGATTCATCAGATCCCTGGTGTACTTTCCTGCCAGGTATCTTTTCACAACATGAACTTAGTTATTTTATTTAAACTTACCTGGTGCTTGATCTGGCAGCTAATCTTTTCTTATCTGCTTTCTACAGATCCCCTAGTATACTCTCCTGCCAGGTCCACAATGTCAACAGACCAGAACCTCATAAAGTGATTTCCTGGTATACTTCCTTGCCAGGAATTCCTTTCTGGGGTCTATAGATCCCCTGGTATATCCTCCTGCCAGGTATCGTCTCCCCAACAGCTTACTGCCTGGTGTACTTCATTCACCAGGGCTTCCTTTCAAAACAATGTTCTCAATATGTTTCAGTATAGCACAGTTGTATTCTTTTACTGACAATACTTTCTTGGCTTAAAGTAATACTTGTACCAACTTTACCCACATTGACATCTCATATATGGAGACTTATTCGAGTTCGACCTTCTAACTTCTTCTGTTGTGTTCATAGGCTTTTGGTAATACTTGCTCCAACTTTCCCCACATTGATATTTCACATATGGAGACTTGTTCATGTCCACCATTCTAACTTTATCATTAATGTTCATTGGCTTTTGGCAATACTTGCTCCAACTTTACTCATATTGACATCTCATAAATGAGCATTTGTGCAAATTCTGTCTTTGTTTTCTACTTGGTCGGTGTTCACATAAAGTTCTTAATGGTCCCCACGCTTGTCGGTATGCCCCGTCGTTCCCCAATAGCTCACGACCGAACTCACTGCTGTCTGGCAGTTCCTCCGACTCGTGGTGTATTGTTGCAGTGAAGCTTTCACCTCGATATAGCATTCTGTGCTCTGTGAATCCTCTCTCTGTTCATCTGCTGTCTCTGTGTGCCTCTGCCGGTAAGCCTACTGTTTTTGGTTTTGGCCGCGCTGCCGGCAGCTCTGCTTTCGTTGCCAGTAGTCCAGCGGTCCTCTCCAGGTGCCTGCAGGTTCTTCTGTGGCCTCACGCCATGCTGGTAAGCACTGCCTGCAAGCAACAGCTTGAGAACACCAGTTCTCTTCAGTATGGTCTGCTCCCGAGCCTCTGCCTTCTCCCATGACTTTGCTTCCTTCCATTCGGCTTTAATCTGCGTTACAAATGCTGGCACCACTCTTAAATGTCCTGAATGGTGGGATTTCCCTATAACTACTAGTCTGAATGTTTAGCTTAGTGGTTCTGTTGATCGATAGTGGCTACTTCTTTCTCGTCTCAGTACTGGAGACTTTATGGGAGTTGGCATTCATAGGTTTTATAGGACTTCTTAAGTGATTCTGTTTGGGATTTTCATTTAACACAAAACCATCAGAGACAGGAAGGGTTATGTGTGTATTATGTACCTATGAGTTGCGAATGCTATCCTTCCTGGAATGTCTAGTAAGAAAGGGGTTTAGAGTTTTATACTTGGAGGGATTTGTATAATGATAGCATGCCATCAGGAATTTAGGCATTATAGGGCCTTCTCTTGCGATGGAGTTACCACATCTGCCCGACAGCCATCTCCCCCCATGTGATCCTCCCTCATAATACCATCCCAGGGTCAGGATCAGGTAGCGGCTGCCGTCCCCTTACCACATAGGAGGAGATCTCAGGCTAGGTATCAGTGATGACTCCACAAGATTCATCACACTAGTCAAACACACACTCAGGACATTGCCTCCTCCTCACATGCACTTTGAATTTGACTTGCGGAGCACAAGAGTTTAACCCCATGTGGATTTTCATGGTGATCACTTAGTATAACATATCCGTATCAGAAATGTATTGCAATCAGTATTTAATTGGTTGTCCTTCTTTTCTTCTCTCCCCCCTTGTACCCGATGCTTCCCAATTGCGTATGTATTAATGGTACACACAAAAATGTGTTTTTATTTTTTTTTAAATTTAAATCAGTGTTTAGCTTAAAGCTAAACCTTTCACTGTGAAACAGATACATTCTACAATATGCAATAATCAACATCATACATATCAACACATTCTTCTTATACTTGTTTCTCTTACTAAAAAGCTACATTTACAATAAAAATCGCATTTAAAATGTGTCCTTTCTTTGATCAAGCCGCATCCATTGATTATGTACCGCCCAAAATGTATTTATATCCTGTAAACAAGCCGTCCCCCAATTATTATCACATTATGTGGTCAAAGGAACTTCCTTTAAGAGTCTAATTAAAGCAAAAACCATAGAAACCCGTTTGCCACACCACAATATCATCCATCCTTCTTCTGGTGTGATAGATGTTAAATCCTCAAAGAATCTACCAAGTGCAGGTTTCTTTTATCACTCAATCCAGTACATTCCACGAACACATGCTGAAGTGTTTCTTTAACCCCCCACTATGTTACACAACCTGCAGTTTGGATCCTCATTTTTGCACTGCTTCTGAGCAAACAACATTTCCTTTGTTGATATATATACATAAAAACAGAATCTCATGAATTGGGAGCGAAGATAGGTGCAGGAAAATGTTAAAGTATTTCGGCAAAACATTAAAAGGGTGACATTCACAAAGAGGCATTGGGAATAGGGTGAAGGCTGCCCTTTGATCATCGCATGTAAGACAGCAATAATGTTTCCACATTTTGTTTTTAACAAACAAGGGCTTCACGAGAAAGGTCTCTTCATTTGTGTCTAAGTCTGTTAAAATCTTAAGGCAAGTGACCTTCCGCTCCACTAGGATTGATTCGCTCCAGTTAAAATTAGCTCCTTTCAACAAATCAAACCCTCTAACAGTGGTTTCCAATACACACGTCTGATAAAGGGAAAGGATATTCCATGTAACCATGGCCTGTAGGGAAATATAGACGAAGTTCCTGTCTGATAACCTGAATGGGGACACCCCTGGGAAGCCACACAATCTTCCTCCAAAAAAGGGCCTCAAGAATCGGCCACGTTTTGTAAGGGGTAGCGATAAAGCAGTCAGCCTCATATATTAGAATTGGAACCACCTTTTGGTCGTTAAAACAAATGAGCGGAGTCAATGTACATTTTCCAAACTTCTTTAACAGGATGGCCCCCTGCTTAGCCAGGCTACTGGTATTCACCTTCAAAAGCGCCACCCTAAGTGCATCATTCAGACTGGAATTTAATACAATCCCCAAGTAGAGGAAAGTCTCCACTCTTTCCAATGGTTCTCCTTCCAGATACCAATTCCCGGACCTACCCCGTCCACCCAGTGGTGATTGGATTTTAGCAATCCAAGATTTAGGCACATTAATCCTCATCCCATTCCTATCAACATACAGGTTATGATATGATATGATATGGCATTTGTAACGCGCCTATACACAGGTGTTTCAAGGCGCGACGAGGCAGGGAGGGGAGGAAACAAGGGGAGACAGACAACGATCCTACTAGGCCAGGTGTCATTCAGATCGCGCAAGTGCAGGGGTGGGGTAGGGGGAAAAGTGCAAGGGGAAGGGGGAAGTGCAGTACAAGGTAAGTGGCGTAAAGTAATAAATAAATAGGGCCAGCTGGTGGCAAGTGCAAGGTAAGTGCAGAACAAGTGCTGGAAAAGGGGGGGGCTTTAGGGATACAGAGACAGTCCCGCAGTGCAGAGGGGTTCCAGGGCATCAGTGCAAGTGGAGAGTGGCTGGGCCCAGGACCGAGGCCGTTAAGAGTGGTCCAGTTGCAGAATCAGTGCAGTGTCAGTGAAGAATATTAGCTGTTCAGCAGGGGAGAGGGAGAGAGAAAGCAGAGGCAAAGAGGAAGGTTTTGAGGTGCTTCCGGAACCGGAGATGGTTCTCCTCAAGTTTCAGGGAGGCAGGAAGGCTGTTCCAGAGGGAGGCCCCTGCCGCGGAGAGAGATCTACCCCCAGGTTAAGAGCATTTAATTTTCTTTGCAAACCCTATTGGCATTTGGTCTAGGAGGACCAGGTCGTCTGCATATAAGATGCGACCAATCGGTCTCCCGTTTAGACTTGGAGGGAAACTCATTACCCCACGCAAGGTTTCACCAACGTCTGAGATGTACAGATTAAACAGAGCCGGAGCCAAAGGATAGCCCTGTTTCAGCCCCATAGTCGTGTTTACCGGGCTTGATAGCAGCCCGGCTCCATTCAATCTGACTCTCAAAGATGTTTCAGAGTATAAGGTCTGAATGGCATGCACTAAGCCTGGCAGACAGCTCCACTGATTCAGATTGTCCCATAAGATGATTCCATTTACTGAGTCAAATGCCTGCGCCAGGTCTATAAATGCCAAATATATCTTCCACCCCTTCACAATGGCAGTTATCTTCAAAATTGTCATGATGCCTACCCCCAAGGAGCCAGACCGGGCCCAGCAACCCCAGAGGCAGACATCATGTTCCCGAGGGAAGTCCCAGCAGCCCCAGGTAGGGGCCCTTTGGACTCAGTCCTGGCGCCTTTGGCGCCAGGCTCATGTTGGACAACTGTCCAGGTGCCATAGGCACCAGGCTCATAAAGGATGACTTTGTGTTAAGGAGTGCTTGGTGTGAACTTACCTGATGCAGACCGTACTGCAACATCCAGGTCACCTAGAGGCCTGAATGGGACTATTTTACCTATGGGACTACATTACCACACGGGTGTGGCCGGAGGAAGAATACATACCTTAGAGGAAGAATACATACCTGGAACTACTTTGAAGGCTATTTAAGCCACGCCCAAGCAGCAACTCACGCTTCGCGTTGTTCTGCACCTAGCAGCTGGACGCTCACCGTGTCTGCTCCTGCATCCGGACTCCAGCCACGCCCGACAGCATCCTGGAACACCTGTAAAGGGAGAAGAGAGGAGAACAGGAGAAAGAAGAGACGTTACCTGCTTAATCTGCATTCCAGAGTCATTTCGCCGACGATCCTAAAGGGAAGACATTCATTTTTAAAGGCACATCGCATAGCTCGCTGCAGCGCAGCATTCCACTCACCTTTACTAGGCGCCTTCTTGCCCATCAGCGACCATCTGGATCTTCCGCCGCATTTCTGCGCCTAAAGGAGAAAAAGACAAGAACAAAGGTGAGCTAGGGAAGAGAATAAGAAAGGCTTAATTTCCACCATAAAACTTACCTGTTGGGTCAATCCCACTTCACTTCGGGTCGGCGCCGTTTCTTCGGCATTTCCGAACCCCGGCCCCTAAGGGGAAAAAGACATAAGCATTAGTGAGCGAATGCAAGGACATTAGCGGAACGCTCATCAAAGACTTACCTGATATTTACTGGGACATCTCTTCTCACTTCGGGTCGGCGCTGTATCTTCGGCATTTCCGAACCCCGGCCCCTAAGGGGAAATAGACACAAGCATTAGTGCATTAATGCAAGAACACTAGAGGAACCACTCTTCAAAAACTCACCAGAAGTTTCCTTCGACGGTTCCATTCCCTAACTCGGAATCTTCATTCAGCACCTGAAATAGAGAAAACAGACAATGGTTATTTAAAGCTTGAACTTGCAACAGAATTCTTACGATACCTTACCGGAAAAGTCAAGCAAACTTGAACTCTCACCAAGCCGAGATCCAGTGAAGTAACTGGATAACAACGCTCCCTTGCATCAGAAGCAGGATGGAGAGCTCGTCCTTTCAGACCCTAAGGTGAGACTTCACGGGGAATCGCAGAAGGGTTTCGTGGAGGGTGAGAAGGGTAGTGGGAGGCCTACGCAATATCCCGCAGATTGTTAATACTCCCTTTTCACACACAGAAGGATATTTCTACGAGCCAGACAAGCCAGATTTGGGGGTCCGGTCCAATCCATCTTCCGAGTCCTACGCATCACCCTAGAAGAGGCCACAGCAATCCAAACCAGGCCAGCGCCTCCGTGGGAGTCAGGTGAGCTTTACAAAAATGTTCAACAACAGGACATTGATTGAAACTAGTGCCCATTTCTCTCACGAAACCCGACTGGAATGGGTCATAATGGCTGTGTTTCAGAACCCAGTCGTCAAGTCTCTGAAAGAGCACTGAGGCAAACAACTTCCCAATCACATCAAGAGGGGGATAGAGCGATCATTCCCAGGATCCTCCCTATCCCCCTTCTTGATGATAGGCACCACAATTGATGTTTTCCAGGACTTGGGGACAGCTCAATTGTGTTAAAAAGTGAGTCAAAATGCCTCACCCACTTAGCATCCGGGACTATGTTCATCTGTAACGATTGCGGCCTACAGCCCATAGAATTACTAATTTTTTTAAATTTCTCCTGTTTTTGCACAGTACATGCTTATAAGTAATCTATACTACTACTTACTGTGTTGTACATATAGCTAATGTATCCAATTGTGATATTATCTAATGTGGACTTTGCTATGTGAATATCTGAATAATTCTGGGACTTTAATCAATTGGACTGGGACTATGGCCCATGCTTTGTGGTGGCTGTGAATGTTCTAATTTGTGGGTTCGGACCCAACTCTGACCACATAATTGACTTATGACACAATGATCAGATGATGATTAGATGCACTGATGAATGACACAATGTAGTCCGAAATGCATTGGCAATTTCTGCATCTGCGCCTACTCTCTAATTAAAGAAATACCATAAATTATTTTTAATTGAAAAGTATCAAGAATCTTTTTACACAAGGAAATCGATCTCAGTAATTACAAACAATACTACATTGAAACAACTGTTTTTACGCAACCATTTCGTGGATATTAGGGTGTGCAGCCCACACTGAAGGCTGCAGCATAGGTCTCTTTTTCTCTTGTTATTTTGCGTGCCCAGCTTGGAGGCAGCAATCAGTGGGTTTGCACCCCACTCACATACATTGTAGATTATAAGAAGGTTTTCTAAAGAGGATAGCTCAGCGGCAGCGTGCGCGTCTTGGAAGCAAGACTCCGCGCTTAGAAACCTCTGGGTGTTTAAGCGCGTTATAAATACGTAACTAAGACAAAAAATAAAAACATAATTAGCAACTAAGAAAAACAAACAATTCTTGTAACAGCGCCTCGATGCCTGCGGGCTGTGTGAGCGCTTTATAAATGTAAAAAAAAAAAAAAGAAAAGACGTATTGATCCAAGAATAACCAGGAAGAGGCGGTGCCCACTCACCACAGAAACGATTAATGAAGGAATTATTCACTTCTCCAGTGTAGCGATCATATAAAACGTACATACGCACAACAACGGACGCCATGTTTAGGAGGCAGGTCTGGGAAGGTAGAAGTGTGCTTCATGTGCATACAAGGGAAATAACTCAAAGTCTCCCCTGTGGGCTATAATGTTTATCAATAATACATGAAGACACACATGTATATCTTGGTGAGACCGGTTTATTGAATACAAAATAACAAATCCTACCATCATTTGGTGATGGATGAAAAGATTTCCCCACTGCAATGTCCAGCAGCACTGGAATGAACAAAAATATATTACAGAGAAGAAAAAGAAACAAATGGCATAGCAAGTTACAGCGTCTCTGTCATACCTCCCAAGTCCAAACGCCTAGCATACGGTGACAGCAATGCTGCAGAGATTCAATGTGTAGCTAGAGGCATTATGCCGTCAAAGGTCCAGTGGAAAAAGGAAATTGCCAGCATGCGGTGGGGATAGAAGGGCAGAAGATACTTCAAACTCTGCAAACTAAGAAAGGATATGATGATTCAGACATAGAGAGTCCATACAAAGAAGCACTGAAGTGGCTAAGTAAAATGTGTGACAGCAAAAGCAACCAACTAAGACACAGATTGTGTTTTTATAAGAGGAAACACGAACACAATGAAGCAGTAGATACCGGTCACGCAGTGCTGAGATAGCTGGCAAAATACTGCTGACACGCTAGACACCATGGTGAGAGGATTCATTAGTGGTAGGTGTCGAAGTGCCAAAATGGAGGAAAATTGTTACAATGGAAGAATTCCACCCCGGAAGATATACTGACAACAGCAGAGTATAGAAGAAGGTGCACTGCATGAACAGATGGAGTCGAAGCAAATCATTGATTCATTGAAAAGGAAACAATGGGACTGAAGGAAGTTAAATGCAAACCAGCATGGAGAGAAGGAATACATGAAAGAGTGGAAGATGATGAATATAGTGAAAGGGGGAAATATCTATTACAAAGCAGGCCCAAAGGAGTGCTTTAGGTGTGGGATGCAAGAGCATGTCCGGAACTAAGGAGAAAGTATGCCAAATGCTAAAGAATAGGTTACTTTGCAAAGAGCGGCAGGTTACTTGGCCACAGTGGGTGTCGCCCTGATGCAGAGGTGGCGCTTAACCACGCACTGTCATTTTGATGGTCTTGGTACGCGCTCCTCCTCTTCCTGGCGTGAATGCCGCGCGGTGGTGACCTCCGGCGTGACATGCTGCAAGGATACTCTGAGGAAGGCCAGCAGATCCTCTTGATCAAAGGGGTAGAGTCCAGAACTCTCTCGACGCACTCAAGTGCTCTGCGCTTTAGCTTGATATTTGCACAAGGACGACTTAACGAGATATGTGGTAGAAAATGGCAATCCAGCACTCCCCCTCCGCAACTAGTGCTGGCACAATCAGCGATAAGAGTTGTGCTATGAACTAGGCATGTTTGCAACAAAGACACTTTTTTCAGTAATCGTTTTAATCCTCAACGTGATGTTGACACCGTATATTTACTATGGGATCTGGTTTTACTAGCGTTTTAGTGGTTCCATACAGTAGTACTAGCTGTTGATGATGTAGTTACGTCTTGCGAGGAACAATACAATTTCTGGAAAACAAATCCTGTCTACAAACTTTAAATAGAATCACAATTTCTTAAATCTTATGCTACTGGGTATAGTAGTGCAGGTGTGGGAATTCAAGAGCACAGTGCTGCTAAAAATACAAGTATCTATTCCTACATTTACACTGAGGGGCGTTTCGGGACATATGAGTAAAATCGTTGGGCTGCGACTGGCATGCGTCTATACTTGTAAATGTATCGTCTGTTAGGGTCTTGAAGAAGTGTCCTGTAATGTACTGGGGGACACTTTGAAGTTTAATTGATGACGATTTCAAATGACAGTGATTTTGGGTCTAATAGCTTTTACTTTGAAGCGCTCATTTCACTTCTCCTTCAAGTAAAGGAATTGCATTTGAGAGGCACTGCGGAATTTGTTTTCTTCTCACGGAGAGTGCAGGCTGTTGAGAACACGTATTACTAATTGGCGAAGATGCTCAAGACGTAACACGCCTGGGAGGAAATACTTTGCATCATGTCACACCTGATTTACAGCCGGCGTGCTCACTGTTGACGTCACAGAGTGCGTGGTATGTGTGGACGAGAGAGAACCTGAGAAACAGCTTCCTGGAACTGGGCAAGGACAAAGCTGCTAGCATGTCCCACCCTGCTGAATAACTCAGCACTCTGTGTGTTGACAGCGCTGGAAATGGAAATGATTTACTGTGGGATCCCACCAGCAAGCAACCGAACATGCATTTGCCTCTCATAAGATTAATCACGAAGACCTGGAAAATAGAGCAAGAGAGGAGCGTTTCCTTTAATGTTGCTGGCAAAGTATAAAAGGTGCACATCTTTGGGCTTCTATCCTTCTTGTGCTATTTAGAGATGTGATGGCCACTAAGGTCATCCTGGAGACTTTCCTATTTGGTCAGCATATTTAAGAAGGGTGATAGGACTGAAATTGGTGAATTACTGACCTATCGCTCTTCTGGATGTGGGGAGCAAAATGTTCTCTCCCATCATTCTCAGGGATCTGAATACCTGGGCTGCGGAGGTTAATTATCTGGGCAAAAACCAGTCTGGATTGCGCAAGGGGCTGGGCACGCAATGGAATGGCTTTATCCTAACTGTGCTCCTTAGGGCAAGCCACCTGAAAAAAGGCCTCTGTATGCTACCTTTCTAAATCTCTCCTCTGAATTTGGCTAGGTCAGCATAGTAAAATGATGCAGAGTGGAACACCCCAGATACATTGTTGGAAATGCTTAGGGCCATACATACGGGAACGAAGGAAAAAGTTAGACTGGATGTAGGGGACGCCTGACCAAGGTCATTACTACAAAACAGGGACTCCAACAAGGCTGCGTTTTAGCGCTGGCCCTTTTTAATTTAGATCTGTCGGATATGGGACACTGCTGGACAAAGCCAAGGCCTTCCCCCTCGTATCGGTAAACTTTCACTGAAGTAGTTAAGTTTAGTTTATTTCTTATATAATCACAGCACGCCCATAGGCCTCAGTGCGCTGACAAACATACCATAATACAAACATGATATATAATGAATCGAAAGCGTAATCAACCAGTAATTAAAAAAGGGCAGAATAAAGGTCCATGATTCCAGCAAATGTCAAAGATAGCATTCCAGAATACTTCTCAGCTTGGTGTGGGACGACACATTCCGCATGTTTTTACATTGGCTCAAAAACAATGGTAAGTCACTGATGACTTGCTCATCCTTGATTTAACCCCTATCGGTTCACAACATAGCTCTGATGCTTTGGCGTGCTGCATGAAAGAATATGAACTTGAGGTGAATTCTAACAAGTCAAAAGTAATGATCTGTTCGAACAAGAGAAGGGCAAAGACGTTTATTTGGAAATTGAATAGAATAGAAATGGGAATCGTGAATCAATACATGCATCTGGGGTTCACGCTTTACAACAGACCAAGGATGAGTGCCCACTTTGACAAACTTAACAAGCCATGTGAGGTTTGCATTGCGCAAATGAAAAAAATAAATAGCAGATACGGACGGTTCTCATTGTTAGCCATACTTAAGTATTACAATTCAAAGGTTATTCCCATTCTCTTGTACGACTCAGAAATACTCTTCACTAGGAAAGATGTAGAATGGCAAAGGTTAGAGGGGCTGAGTTGGAGAAAGGTCTTGGCCCTTCCAAATTATGTCCCATTGGTGGGACTGATGTATGAGCTGGGTCTACTTTCACTGGCTGGTCCGATCAAATGGAAAATACTGAATCCCCCACCCAAGAATAAAATGACCGTTTATTGATTTAAACTAGGAATTGACCAAGAAAGAGTGCTCGTATTTCAACATACCTCCTCAGAGGTATTCTTCCTTTCCTCTCCTTCCCCCAGAAGCCTGCTGTCTCCAGAGCTCTGGTTCTCTCTAGGCTGGACTATTGCAACAGCCTCTTTCTACACCTGCCTGCTTCTACTCTCCGCTCTCTGCAACTCATCCAGAACAGGACTGCGAGACTTGTCCTTGGCCTCAAGTCCAGGGATCATATCTCTCCAGACTGAAATCTCTGCACTGGCTCCCAGTGGCTGCGAGGATGAAGTTCAAAACCCTCTGCATTGTCCACAAGGCCTTCTGGGGACTGGGGCCTCAATACCTTCAACTCTCCCTTCCTAAATACCTTCCTGCTCGAGCTCTTCGCTCATCCGCCTCCAACTCCCTCAGGGTCAGTCGCTTCTCCAAGCACCGAGTTGGTGATAGATCTCTTTCTTCGGCTGGGACCTCCCTCTGGAACAGCCTCCCTGCCTCCCTGAAACATGAGGAAAACCACCTCCAGTTCTGGAAGCACCTCAAAACCTTCCTCTTTGCCTCTGCTTTCTCTCATCCTCTCCCCTGCTGAATTCCTGGTTGAAACCTTACTGGTTACCTGGCTACCCTCTGATCTCGGGCCCAGGTCCCTCCCCCGCCAGCTACACACTTGCACTGCCTGCCTGGCAACCCCCGTACTTGGGGACTGTTTTCTGGTTCTCTACAGTCCCCTACCAGCACTTGACACCTGATGTCTGCACTTACCCTTGCACTTGCCACCAGCTGGCCCTACTTCTCTTACTGTTTTTATTTATTCTATTACCCCATGTGCTGCGCTGTCCCCACCCCCTCCCACTCTGCACTTTTCCTCTTCCCCCTTCCCCTGCACTTGCGCGATCTGAATGATACTTGGCCTAGTATGATCGCTGTCTCTGTCTTCCCTCTGTTCCCCCTCCTTTGCCACGTCGCGCCTTGAAACACTTGTGTATAGGCACGTTATAAATGCCATATCATATCATAACATTTGGGTGAACAAATGTGAAATTCTATTGACCTTGATTAAATCAAGTAAAGAATACTGGATAGAGAACCTGCAGTTAGTGAAAACATCTTTATGGCACCATGATAGGTGTGTTACACGTAATGCTAAAAGTAAATACACTCTATTTTATGATGTTGATGGGGAAGAGCAGTGTTATGATTTAGAGGCTATGTCTGAGATGTTACCGACCACATGGAGCTTCACACCGGAATTATGGCTGCCGGCACTGATCGAGGGGGGCCCCCGCCCAGAGAGGAGACTGTTAGGGATGGCTACTGTGACAGCCAGGTACATGATAGCTAGAATATGGGGAAAACGTAAAGCACCTTATTTTCTGGGATGGCTACATTTTATGAATATATGTGAACAAAGAGAAACTCGATACGCATCAACGCTCCCAAGCAGTAGTAGGCCGATTGATTATTGGGGTCCTTTCAGGCATTATTACTCTGAGTTGACATAAAACACACTGATAGCTGGGGGAACTCTGCAGCAAAGTGACTTAAACTACTAATGAAAATGTACCTCATTAGTAACATGAATAACAAACTTTACCTGACGATTTATACGCTCTGCTGAACTGTGAATATATGAGAGTCTGAACTATTACAGATTAACCTGCATGTCAGTAAGATATCCCTAATTATGAGGTGTAAAATGGAGCGATTAGACTGGTATGTGTACTATCCTAAGCACTGTACTGGGGAGCCTGGAGGGGGGTAGACAGGGGAGTTATTGTTTGTATTGGTATTGTCCCCACTTAATTCTGTTGTGTAAAAACAATAAAGAAAGTTACAAAAATAGTTACTGTGATTTATACCGCGTACCGCTGCCATTTTCATGGTCGCCAGGCACCCAGGCGGCTCTGAAAAGGAAGAGGGTTGTGTTGGGTTGGTTAGTTGGATTGAGAGGGGAAAGCATAAGAGAGTTTTGATGTGCTGTTGGTCGTTTCAGTTCAGAAAAAGCAGTCACTGTGTGCTTGTATGTTTTTAGTAGATCGACATTTGTTT
Source organism: Ambystoma mexicanum (assembly GCF_040938575.1). Lineage (NCBI taxonomy): Eukaryota > Metazoa > Chordata > Amphibia > Caudata > Ambystomatidae > Ambystoma > Ambystoma mexicanum. The sequence continues at coordinate 750,506,729 of NC_090921.1, read as the reverse complement.
GGTCGGTGGTTGTATGCAGGTGTTTTATGTGTGCCTTGGGTGTTGTGGAGAGTTGGTAGAGTTCCTGTAGTTTGGGGTGTTTTTGTGGTGAAGGTATGTGTCTTGTTTCTTCAGTGTTTGGTGGTGATTATGCAGAGTATAAGAGAGATTTTGGTAGGCTTAGTCTGTGTTGTTTGGTTTTTTTTGTGTGCGTTGGGTTGATCCATTGGGCTAGTGTTATTCTATTGCGTTTGAGTTTTCTTTGGGTGGTCCCGTTTCGTAGATGCTTATTGTGTTGCATTGGTGATTCTTTTCTCTGCAGTGTTTGTTCATTAGTTTGGTGCATTAAAGAGCCATGTTTTTACCAGTTCCCTCAATTTTAGGTGATCTTCTGTTATTTGTATTTCCTTTGGGAGTGAGTTTCAAAGTCTCGCCGCTACGAAGGAGAATGTTGATACCCGGAATTTGTGTTTTGCGTATTGTTTCAGCTCGAGGCAACTGTCATTACTGGACTTTATTGTTCGTGTTGGCTTGTAGATGGAGATTTCTTTTCCTTTTATGAATTCTGCCCATGGCTGTGGATTGCTCTGTGTGTTATGCAGAGTATTTCGAAGAAGATTTGTTTTTTAACTGGTAACTAATGTAGTGTTCTCCACGCGGGGGTGATGTGTTCTATCTTAGTGAGGCTGGGGAGTAGTCTTGATGCTGCATTCTGTATTCACTGTAGTTTCCTCATAAGGGATTCTGGCATTCCGAGATAGATGATATTGGCATAGTCTATTCTTGACATGACGAGAGAGATGACAGCAAGTGTTCTGTGTGTGACGGTGAAAGGGGCATATATCTTCTTGATTTTGTGTAGGTGTAAGAAGCATGCCTTAACTACTGTGTTGACTTGTGGCTCTAGCCTTAGGTATTTACCATATGGACAACAAACGAACTATGTAAAAAACAACCCCCTGCCATAAATGCAGATATACATACTTCAGATTAAGGGTCTCGTCACGAGTTTGGGGGTAACCCTTAAATGCGGCGGTAACGCTATTAACGCCGCATTTAAGGGTATGCCAAATCATGGCGTTGGCTGATTTCACCCCAGCTCTGAGCTGGGGGGAAAATCCACCGAAAATTTGCCGATTTTCGGCGCTATTTCCCGCCGGCGGGAAATCCGCTGGCAGTAATAGCGTGAAAATTCCCCATTGTGCCCAATGGGGAATGAGGAATTCCCGAATGGGCCCAATGAGTAATGGGCACTAAGCGTTCCGCCAAACCCGTGATCCGGTGCTAATAGTGCCGGGGTTGCCGGTAGGGCTATTAGCGCCGGCAGTAATCCCGCCGGCGTTACCGCCCAACTCGTGATGAGGCCCTAAGACTTAATATACTGCCAACTCTAGAAGTCATAGGGGCAAGACAACCTATTCAAAGAGAAGAGAGTATTTGTTGCCTTCACATGGCCAAAAACACTATATAGACGTTAGAGCAACTGGTAACTGAATGTCCAAAAACATATGAACATTGTGTTAAGATATCTTAAGACCTTTATCCAGGATAAGAGAATCTCTGATTCATCGTAGTTAGGGGCGAGGATTGGTCGGGATCACAAATATCTCTGATATTTGCAGCGTTGAGATGTACCAATTAAATGTTATCTATTCGTGAAAACACGACCCATGAGATATCAATTATTTGATTTAAATGATTTATGCATCTGAATTCATACTTTTTATATATAATAGCTTGTGATGAAATAGTGTAATGACTTATGAAAAACTGCTTGGATACATGATACAAATTGACTATGCAATCTGCACTTTATTACAAATAATAACCTAAGGACATGATGACAAGAAATTGATGTTTTATAATTGTATTTCATATGTAATTTATATGTTGTACTTGGTACTATGATTGAAGATAATCGCAGGAATTTGATAACTGAAGAGACTTTTATTGTTGAATTTTATATAAGTATGAACATGTAACATATTATGTATTTCATACTTTATGTTTATATGTTTTCTTTCTCTTACAACTTTATTTCGGCGTAAAAAGCCATAAAAGATTTCACAACATTAACAATTAAACATTTTGAAAACCCTACAAAATTATTAACATCACAATGACCAGTATTAGTTCACAACAGTGCAGAATTTCTCAGTCCAGCTCGTGATGCCCATGAGCAGGTGAAAAGCCCTGCGGCTCTTTCTCCAAATGAGATGTGCGGGCTCAGCTTAATAGCAGTATTTACCAAGGGAGTGCATACATGTTGTAACTAAATAGGTCCCTGGCCAGATTAGTGTTCCAGAGCTTCAGTCCTACGATATCAACGTCAGAAGCAGCTTCCCTCGTTTGGGAGATCCTGATGCAATCAGCGATTTGATCCATGCTGATAAAGTAAAAACCCCCCACATGTTTCAGCCATTGTAGACACTCAAGAAGTGCTGACTTTGGTTCCTACCATTGAGATGACAATTTGGGGACTCCATGCAAGAAGATTGACCGTGGTGCGGTGGCCCTGATGGAATTAGCTAGAAGTTTTGACGAATCTTATACCTGGGCACTGGCCTATTTCTTTGTCTGAGACTTCAAACCCTTGGGTCAATGTCTACCCGCAAACTAAAAGTCTGCTTTGAATGGAGCAAGGAGACAGAATGCGTGGTCTCCTTAGGGTCAGAACCGGCTCAGTCAATGCTGCGAACAGCCCTTTGCCACTGCAGGAGTTCACAATCACAGACCATGCTGTGTTTCTATTGCTAATCGCATTACCACCCGGACTTGGCTGCGGGGTTCGCACAGAGCTCTTGAAAGAAGTGGCCATTAGTCCTCAAATCATCTGTTCTGTTCTGGTGGCAGTGGGGTTCACACAGGGTTCTTGGATAAAGGGACCATTGGTCCTGAATCATCTACTTTGTTTTGGGGCAAGCTCTCTCCCACTTGGGTAGTGGAAGATTTACCCACACTTTCTCTTTTCCCTGTAGCACATTAGCATATTTTTAATATGCACAAGTTCAGACAGAACTATGATGCAGGAGCAGTGACACTCCTTTTGCCCATGGCCCTCCTCCCCTTTCTGTGCCAATCTCCCCAACACCAGTAGCTAGATTTAATATACTTTCCGAAAAGGGCTGGGGCAATTGCACAGAGAGTATCTCCCGTCAGTCTCATTACCTTTTCTCTGCGGTATGGGTGGAATGGGCTCGATAATAAGGTCATCACTAATCGAATTGGGTGACGGGGCAAGTCCCCCCTCCTCACTTGGCGTTGGAGTTTTACATTGCGCTAGGTTGCAATAAGTCCCCCTGATGTCCCCCTGGACAGTCTGGTCTACGGAGGGAAGCAACCCCAGTATCACTGTGCATGGAGCTGGGAGGACTTACTACAGAGGTTGAAGCCATCATGTTAGGTGCAGTCTGAGACCTCCCCAAATGTGGTTGATGGGCCTGTCCGTCTTCAAAGTCTATCCGTCCCTCATGGCCCGATTCGGCAACCGTTCGAGGAGATGAGGAACCAGATAGAGCTACGGCCATCGTAGCATCAGAGGCAACCACCATGCTCCCCCTCCCTGGACATGGGGTCAGGGATAGTGCTAGGTACGCCCAGAAATTGTATCTTGTTAATCAACATAAAAGCCCCACCGAAAGAACGGACAGGATCCACCCTCCTATGGTGCACTAAGCCGAGAACTTCTGCAGGTGCCAAAGTAACTCCAATTGGGATTTGTCTAAGCCTCTTGTGGGTCAGTATTTTCCGTTTGCCGGCCAGGTGAAGCCATAGTCCCAGTCCAAAACCGGTGCCAAGTACTGGAGCTGAAACAGGGCCCACCCCTAGTCCCTCGGCGTGTTTCTGGGTAGCGAGGGCTGATGACTGAGTTCAAACGAGCTTCCAGCAGAAGCACACCTGGCTGCTTGTGGGCGGGGACCTGCCTCCCCATCAGTGGCAATGAATTGTAAAATTAGTTTTCATTTTTCGGTTGCGTTTACACCCCAATATCACAGCTACAAAGGGTTAAAGGGCACTTGCGGCGGTCGGGGCGAGATAAATGAAGTTCCAGGATAACAGCCAAAGATTCACGATGAGATGGAACATCACTTCTTTACTTCCGCCTTGCCGGCCCTAGCCGGTCCCATGTTGCACAGCACGAGGTGCAGCACAGCCCCCCGCCCACCGGCTCGCAAGCACCCCTGCGGGTTGCCAACTCCTCGCGGGCTAAACCTTGGTCCTAAACCTTTAGAACGAAAACAAACCCTGTCTGTTGTTAAGATGGAACTGTGTAAGGTTTAAATGTATAAACCAGAACGCAAATAAACATAATAAAAGGTGCACATTGTTTAAATATAAAAAGCTGTATTTAAATATTTCCCTCTCAGTACAATCCTAATGAGTGATTTCACAGGCATCCTTATCAGATGTTTAAGGGCTATTGTGGCTAATTGTAATTGTTTATCTGTACAGCGCTTATACACAAGTGAAGTGCTTCAAAGTGCTTCAAGGCAGGAAGGGTGCAAGGGAAAAACAGTAGTCCTTCTTAGGCCTTGAAGTTTCTGAATGATCTAAAAAGAAGTAACTAGCATACTAGGCCAGATGGCATTTCACCCAGTGCAAGTGCATGACGTGTAACAGGCGCAGCCAGATTAGGGAGGGCAGACAAAGGGGGACAAGACTGAACTTACTAGGCCTAGTAAGTTCAGGTCATGCAAATGTACAGACGGAGGTGCCAAGGAGGGGGTATGGGAAGAGGGGGAAACAACTGTGCCCAGTCCAGCAGGGCCTTGGGTTAAGTGCAGAGATGTTACCTCTCTCATGGAACAACTGATGAAGTGCAATAGGGGTTTCCCCTCTCATGGAACGGAAGCTGAAAGTGCAGTAGTGCTGGGCATAGTGCCGAGGCCTGGAGGCAAGTGCAAAGACTGGTGGAGGAACCTGGGTCCAGTGAGGGTCTGGAGGTGAGCCAGGCGACCAGTCAGCAAAACTGAGCAGAGTTAGGGGTGAGGTGGAGGAGAGAAGCTGGAGAGAAAGAGAGGGGAGCTAAGTGTCTGGTCCCTGGTTCTAACGACCTGCGTTTGAATTTCGGTTTTGGCCACATTTCACACACCGAACTTCTGAGCCAATTCAAGGCTGCAAATACGTTTCTCCAGATCCGAGATCCAGGAAGACATTTTTGGCTGGCCCCATGTCTGCAAAAATCCAGCGCAAATTCCAGCACTGTGTGTTGGCTAGTCTAAGGTTGTGGTCAGGGCACACTGGTTTTCCTGACAGCCCTATGCTTCTGGAAGAATGGTGTGGCTGGAGTGCGTCTTCATACCCCAGTCTCTCAGTGTTCTGCTCTGTATGTGAATCGGACTGATCTCTATCAGGCCCTGGTATCACTGCCCCCCAAATGTCTAATTTACTACCAGATCCTATATCTCCCTCTGTCCGTTTTTTGCTCCGAAGGTCAGCAGAAGGGATGAGCCGGGCGTGGGTAAGACTACCTGTTTGGGACCTTCGCAGCATCGATTAAACCTTTGAAAGATCCCAGAGACTGGTGTACAGTGCCCTTACTGCACCCATTCTTGTAACGGCTTCCTCTTGTCTCCTTTCAGTATCTTCTCTGGGGGAGGCAGGAGGGCCCTTTGTCCGCCTTACCATGCAAATTAAGCGCCTGTTTAATTTGCTTGTTGTTTATTTGATATCCAAAACCATTAACATAATTTATACGATGATGCAGATTTTGACCAGCTTTATAATCATTGGCAACTATTGTTCTACCCAGTTTCTAAAACAATGCTGTATTTGGCGAATGGAGTGCACATTAACATTCTTGCTGCACCTACACACCACTTAATTGATAGGATATCATATGGCATTTGTAACGCGCCTATACACAAGTGTTTCAAGGTGCGACGAGGCAAGGAAGGGGCAACCGAGGGAGGACAGAGACAGCAAACCTACTAGGCCAAGTGACAGTGAGATTGTGCAAGTGCAGGGGAGGCGAGAGGGGAAAAGTGCCAGGGGAAAGGGGAGGGGGCAGTGCTGTACATGGGATCAAAACAATAACAAGAAGTGTGGCCAGCAGCTGGCAGGTGCAAGGGTAAGTGCAGACAGCAGGTGTTCAAAAGTGCAGGTAGGGAGACTGTAGGGTTACAGATACAGGCCCAAGTGCAAGGGTTGCCAGGAGGCAGTGCGGGTGTGCAACTGGACGGGTAGGGATCTGGGCCGGGAATCAGAGGGTAGCCAGGTGACCAGTGCAGTATCAGACATAAATCAGCAGGGGAGGAAGAGGAAGAGATAAGGCAAAAGCAAAGAGGAAGGTCTTGAGGTGCTTCCGGAACCGTAGATGGTTCTCCTTGAGTTTTAGAGAGGCAGGGAGGCTGTTCCAGAGGGAGGCACCAGCCGAAGAAAGATATCTACCACCAACTAGTTGCTTGGAGAAGCGACTGACCCTGAGGGAGTTGGAGGAGGAGCGAAGAGCTCGAGTAGGAAGGTATTTACGAAGAGACAGTTGGAGGTATTGAGGACCCAGGCCCCAGAAGGCCTTGTGGACAATGCAGAGGGTCTTGAACTTAATCATTGCAGCCACTGGAAGCCAATGCAGAGATTTCAATGCTGGAGAGATACGATCCCTGGGCTTGAGGCCAAGGACAAGTCTTGCAGTCCTGTTCTGGATGAGTTGCTGAGGGTGGAGAGTAGAAGCAAGCAGATTTAGAAAGAGGCTGTTGCAGTAGTCCAGCCTAGAGAGAACCAGAGCTCTAGAGACCGTGAGCTTCTGGCGGAAGGAGAGGAAAGGAAGAATACCTCTGAGGAGGTCCAATTGGTAGTTTGACTTCTTAGAGACATCACAGATATGAGGAGAAAAGGAGAGTGTGGAGTCAAAGATGACCCCAAGGTTCTTAGCCTCACAGGTGGGAGCAGGAAGAGGGAGGCCAGTCGGAGAGTGACAGGAAAGGAGGGTGCAGGTGTGCCAATGAGGAGAATCTCTGTCTTACTGGCATTAAGGCAAAGATCGTTGGTGGCACACCACTTCTGGATAGGAGGCAGACAGTCAGAGATGAGAGAAGGAGCAGAGGTGGCAGAGAGGAGCCTGAAAACGAGCTGAGTGTCATCCGCATAGCACCCAAAGTTGGAGCAGAGAGCAGCAATGCGGTGGGTGAGAGGTGCCAGGTATTGGTTGAACAGCCAGGGAGAGAGGTTAGACCCCTGGGGAACACAGGTAGAGAGTGAGATAGAGGAAAGGAAGGACCCAAGTTGGACCTGGGAGGGTCAATCAGAGAGGTACGAGGTCAGCCAGGCCAGGGCCTTATCGGTGATACCCAGGTCATCACGGAGCCGGGTGGCATGGTTGACCGTGTCAAAGGCAGTAGAGAGATCGAGTAAGATGAGGACAAAGCGGAGGTTAAAATCAAGGCAAGAGAGCAGGTCCTCATGGATGTTCAGAAGAGCTGTTTCCATGCTTCTGGCTGCTCTGAAGCCAGACTGATGGTCATGGAGACAACCAACAGAGTCAGTGTGAAGATTAAGCTGGGAGATGGCCAGCTTTTCCTGGAGTCTGCCCGGGAAAGGAATGATGGAGATTGGGCGATATTTAGCCAGGCAGGAGGGGTCAGCTGAGGGTTTCTTGAGAAGAGGGTGCACAAGAGAGTGCTTCAGAGGGGAAGGGAAGGCTCCAGTGGCGAAGGAGTGCTTGCAGAAGTCAGCCAGGGCAGGAGCGAGGGTGTGAATGTGATCCTCGATGGTTTTGGAAGAACAGGGAAGAACCTGTTTTGACAAGACTGTCATAGATCGATTTTAGAGATGAAATGAGAAGCCACGGCTATGCAGAGGGACTGAGAGGGGACAGCAGAGGTAGAGACTGCAGCAGGATTTGCCAGCTCCTTGCAGATTTTAAAGAGTTCGGCCGAGTTGTTAGATGCCGCAGAGATGCAGGCTTGGATGTGGGCTCTCTTCTTAGTGCGGACAGGGAGCCGGTATTGCCTTTGGAGCAGGCGGCAGGCCAGTTTATCAGAGGATGCGCAGGAAGCTAGCCATTTCCTCCCGGCCACCCTGCACTTGCGTTTAAGGGTGACAGGGTCAGAGTCATACCAGGAGTCACACTTGGCTTTGGGCTTCAAGCGGATCCTCATGACAGGTGCAAGAGCATCAAGAGTTTCAGAGATAGAAGAGTGGAGCATGGAAAGGGCTGCGTCAGGATGTGAGTGAGTGATACGGTAAGGTGTTTTTTGATGCCACCATTATGGTTACAACATGCGGGTTAAATAATCCCTTTATCTTGCTTAGCTGAGACAAAGGGCCTCAACAGGAGCTGGGCAGAGCTGTAAAAATGTGTCAGTAATGCTATTTCCGCCGCATTACTGCTCTGCCCAATACCGAGTTGGTGGAAACTGAGCATTTACCTCCAGCTCTCAGATGGAGGTGAATGCGCCGACTTTCTGGCCAATTTCAGGGCAAATACTGCGGCGCAATTACTACTGCAGTAATTGCACCGAAAATGCCCCATTGAGTCCCATGGACTCAAAATAAATGGGGACTTACAGCGCTACTGCAACTTGCTATCCGCGCTAATAGCGCCGGAACAAGTTGCGGTAACGCTAAATTGCATTGGGCGGTATTCCGGAAGATTTACTACCGGGATACCGCCCACTCCTGGTAGAGCCCAAAGAATTCTAAATATTTTTATAATTTTATATCCAAGATTATGAATAGATCCCACTGTATTTTTTGGCATCCATTCCGAGTCACAACCTGTGGTAGGCTTTTGACAAGTCTTTCCATCCTCAGTGTCAAATTATTAGACCAATAAAGCTTTTGTTACATTTACTATAATTAATTCATACACACGTGTTGTTTTCCACTGGGAGAATCAGCAGCGTGATCAATTGAGGCAGTCAGTGCCCATCTGCTATTCTGGACCAGTCAGTCTACAGTTCAGTGCATATAGAGAGTGGGCAAGGGCCCCTGAAGATGTGTGGCGGGCCCCCAACTGGAAAAACCCATCTGACGCTGCAGTGCGGTGCACAGATTATAATGGAGATGCTTCCTTTTACAAGTAACAATGTGTACGGGTCCAACCATTCGAGAGTGCGTCAAGACCACTTGAGATCAATGATGCGGCAAGCTGCGAAGCCAATTCCACGAGGTCTGCCCATAAAGACCTCAAAGTAAATATAGGAAGAAAGATAGGTTTGGAATGGCACATGGCACTTTGCCTCAGTGATAGCTATTTCCCAAAGTTGTTGAAGTAACTAATAAAGTCTTAACAAATCTTCATCTGTTTGTGATTAATGATTTCTTCTCAAAGAATCAGCCGACAACGTGTTTCGACCTAAGTCGTCCTCAAGGCCTTTGTCTGGAATAATAAATGTGTGGTTCTGAATTCTGGCGCACTGGATGGATGAATGAAAATGGTGTTTAGAGAGTGAGTCTGCAGTTTCTCATAATGAAATGTTTGTTCCAAAAATATTTGTATTAGAATAAAGAACTCAGTCCTGTCAATGTTACCTCATACTCAGTTACTGTGCTGCTAAATCCACGGGCTAAAATCCAGGGTTTTAATCACAAACAGATGAGGATTTGATAACCCTTTATTAGCTGCTTCCTTTTACGAACTCCAATGGGTGTCTTCCCTGGGTTTATCATTGATGTTGATAACATGAACTGCGCCTTGCACTTCATTAATCTCCAAGCCTGTTCACTGTCCCACACAAAGATCTGAAAGCAGGCTAAAACAGGTCTGCGATAAGTTAACACCTTTTAAAGAGTTCTGGCTTCGTCCAGCAAATACACATTTAAAGTGACACAGCCTTTAGTTTGTGAAGACGGATGCTTTTTTAGGTAGTATGCATAGCATCAGCCCAACCGTGCAGCTTCATTCTGTGGCAAAATCCTACATAAAGCAATGGAGGGTGGGTGAGTAGCTGCACATTATCATTGAACAGGTTTATTGGACTCTGCACATCAGATCAAAGAAACTCAACAAGCAGGAAGCTGAAAGCCTAAACCACTACTTAAAACAGCTGCTATGATTTAGTTGCCAGAGTCGAAGGAGCCTCTCCCACACCTCCAACGTGTGGTGGACAATTTAAATTGAAAAGGATGAAAGAGCTGGATGCCTACCCTGTGGGCTATGCCACTTCAGTGCCTAAGTGCCAGGTTTAGCTGTGGGACGTCCCCGTTCTGCAATTAGAGGGTTAGCCGTGTTGCTGCCATCTTCCCACCATGGCTCTTGTACATTGTGCCCAACATTTTAATATAAAACTATGAAGTTATATATTGGGTGCGTGTATGGTGCACATATCCATATTTGTAATGGTTCAGAGTCAAACGATAACGTTTCAAGCTCATTTCCTAATAGTCCCAGGGTGTGTAGCAAGGAGTGTTGTTGTTGTTGTGCTAGAAACCAGCATATACTTAAACCATCCGGCTGAAACCTGGTGACGAATTCCTCTGTAATCTGAATATGAACACCTGGCACTCCTATTTTCCTCTCACTGAAGAACAGCTTTAGAAGGAGCAGCGTGGAGGACAGCCCACTAGCTGTAATTATAGGCCTTTCTAACAACCTGGGGGAAGCACAGACCCGTGTTTTCGTTTCCACGCACACACCATTAGAGAATTAAGTTTAACACCACGTACGAGTACAAGACGTTGTGTCACAATGGACACCAAATAAGTGGGTGGGTTTTATGTTCAATGTTAAAGAGATAAGGAAGCCGTTCTAATATCAGAAACACTTTATAATAGTAACCATGCAGAACGTAGCATTCAAGGGTGCTTAACACGGGTATGGGTTAATATTATGGCAAAATTATCAGGTTTGGGAGGCTGGCCCACGTTAAGGGATTTTTAGGCTTGGTCACTGACAAATGTCAGCCGCCACCCCCATCCCCACCTCCTCCCACCAAGTCAGAGAAATGAAGGGATCCAAGAACCTGTGATTGCCCCTCCCCCATCCTCACCTAACTTCCTTGTGATCACAACCCGTAGTCGAAATGCTGAACCCCCTTCATCCATGCTGCAATCATATTAACAAACGAGTGGCACCTCAAGTGCCCTATTACAGTAGCAGGCCATGACTAGGGCACTTGTATTCTATGGCATGGTACAGTGGCTTCCTGTTATGCGCCCCAAGCTCTTTATTTAACTCCAGAGGAGTAAACAGATGAAAAGAAAAAAAAAAAAAACCCCACAACACCAATATCCCCTACAACCTCCGTCAAATGAGAAGTCCACACTGCTCCACTCACTACCTGTCATGGAGGTTCCAGGGTGGTGTGAGTTCGGGTGTTTTCTTATGTGCGATATTGGTTGGTGTGATATAGTCATGTGATTTTTCCCAGACGCCATGATGAGTAACGTCATGCCGTGACGGTACGCTGAAGTAATAAAAGAGGGCGAAATCCTGCTAGCGGGACAGTTCGTCCCTGACACTAGTGCTGTGTGCATCTCCTTCGTTTCGGGGGGCCAGGCAGCCCCTGGGCCCCACCAATACCTACATCACACTGGCGTTGAGTGGTGGTAACAGCACCCCATAGTAGGGGTAGGAGCCGAATATGGCATGCGTCATATGCCAGTGACACGTGCCAGTGCATATCACCACTACAAGTGACACGTGCCACTGGCAGGTGTCACATGCCATGCCCCAAAAAAAGTTTCACGTGTCACGGTAAGTCTGTCTCTTCGTTTTTCAAATTATAATCCTCTTTTTTAAAAATAAAAATACGAAGCGCCAATTATAATCCTTCTTTAAAAATAAAATTGAGATGCTCCGAACTCGCCCCTACTTATCACGCCATTTAGTTGTCAAATTCTATCTCTAATGTGAACTGTTGCATGGGTCAATGATGCTCCCTTTTTTATTTTAAGTTACATCTTAAAATAAACTGCATGTGCGATTCTGAAAGTTTGTAGGATAGAAACAATTTACTGAAAGTATTTGCATCTTGTGCTTTTCTTGCATAATACTAAATTAAAAAAATCAGTTCAATCCAAAACCGTTTACTGTATAATGCTTTAAATGTCAAACATATATTGTGTACATGTTTTCCAAAACAGTATGGACGCAATATTAAAGTGTGTGGGCCTCATTACACGGTAGGCGGTAAGGGTTTACCGGTACCGGTAAGGGCACCGGTACCAGTAAACCCTTACCGCCTTACTACGAGGTCCGTTTGCGGGACCCGACCTTAACGGCTGGTATAGACCAGCCGTTAAAGTTGGGACCCGCAAAGGGACCTTGGTGCTAATTACGGTACCGCAATTTGCGTTACCGTAATTAGCTCCTTCCCCATTCCCATTGAGCCCTATAGGGCAAAAATGGGAATGGGGAAGGGCCATGGAGAAAGGGGGAATTACTGCTCCACCAACCTTGGAATGGGGTGGTAATTCCCCTTTTCTCCATGGTGGTGGCAACCATAGTGCTAATAGCACCATGGTTTACCGCATTCAGTGTAATGAGGCCCTGTGTGTTTATACATTAATTCATGCGTTTCACATTTGACTGTACGAACTGTGATAAATACAGTACAACAATATCCTACTGATAATATTTATAACTTATATATCAGAGTATATGCACGATCATGAAAACATCATTTACAAATGTTGCTAAATCTTCTGATTTAGGGACCAATTCATAAAATCCAGCGCAGAAGCAGAGCAAGTGCCGCGCGCCGAGAAGGAGCATGTGCCACTCATGCACCAGCTGTGGCCAAACCAGCAATTGTGTGGCACACGTATTCATGGATTTTCCGAGGCATCAGTAGCGGTGGCGCACTGAACACCAAGCAGCGCCAGTAACGCCCCCAACACACCCAAAAAAAAAAAAAAAAACCCCTTGCGCAGGCAAAAGCCAGTGAAATGCCCAATACGGCACAAGGCCCGCGCCATCCGTGACCCATCACACAGCACCCCAATCGTGATTGCGTGAAAAATCAGAGCTTAACCCGCTCGCACCAGCCAAATCGCGTGAAAAGACCTGTACGTAACCCGTCCGTGCCCCAGACAAATCGCGTACCCCGCTCGCACCAGCCAAATCGCTTGGGAAGGCACGCGCGTACCCCATCCGCAGCCCATTGAACTCACATACGCCGCTTGCACCAGTCAAATTGCATGGGAAGGGCCCCCCATCCGCACCCCAGTAAAATCATGTACCCCACTCGCATTAGCAAAATCGCGTGGGAAGGCCCGCACGTACCCTGTCCGCGCCCCTGCAAAATCACATACCCCGCTCGCACCAGCCAAATCATGTGGTAAGGCCTGCGTGCACCCCGTGATACACGCACAACTCCCCTGGAAGTAGATGTCTCCTCACGGGACAGCCAGACCCCAACAGTGGACCATACCCCGCAGGCAGCCCACACCACATGGACCCCCGATCACCCGTGTCCACACCCCGCAGGCAGCCCACACCACATAGGATCTCCACCATCACCCGTGAACATACCCTGCAGGCAGCCCACACCACATGGCCACCCCATCACCCGTGACCACATCCCGCAGGCAGCCCACACCATATGGGACCCCCACCATCACCCGTGACCATACACTGCAGGCAGCCCACACCACATGGGACCCCCCACCTCATCCGTAACCATACCCCGCAGGCAGGCCCTGCCTCATGTCCCCACCCCCCACCAGTGACGCAACATGCAGGCAGGCCCTGCCTCATGTCCCCACCCCCCACCAGTGACAGCAACCTGCAGGCAGGCCCCGCCTCATGTCCCCACCCCCCACCAGAGACAGCAACCTACAGGCAGGCCCTGCCACATGTCCCCACCTGTGACAGCAACCTGCAGGCAGGCCCCGCCTTATGTGCCCACCCCCCACCAGTGACGGCAACCATGCTGGCAGGCCTCGCCACATGTCCCGGGCCACCACCCCAAAACACATTGAACCAACATACAATCACGCAGCACATGCCAACTAAAATGCCACCACACGCTGCATCCCCCTGGTGCACCTCAACACCCATCCATTGGTCATGCTCCCTATGTCATGTGAATCCTAACATCACACATGCATGCATGTGCACACACAGGAACAACATTGGTGAACAGCAGAGACACACAAATGAGTCATGGAGGAGTGAAACATGCACTAAACGGTTGAGACCAGATACCACTTCGATTTCATTGTTAAAAAATGATATTAAAAAACATGTATCTAAGTCACACACAGTAAAAACAACAAATTAAACATGCATGAACCAAATCAAAAACCAAAAGAAAGTGAAAACCAAAATCAATGTGATGTAAAAAATGAAAGAGTCAAAAATGTGGTCCATTAACGTATGTGCAAATGAAATCACATATCATGTGAAAACCATTCCTTCATGGTTAAAACAACTGTTCAAATTAAAATCAAAATATTTACAAATATCCAGGGTCCATGGTCCCAAAACATGTAGAAAAATCCTAAAAATACAATACAAAAATAACTATATACAAGATGCGGAGCAAAGTCCAGGAACTCCAAATAAAAAGAAAAAACAAATGAAACCTACTCCTAAAGAACTGTATACAAAGGCAGTGAGCTAGTCCATCTTCTCACCATGCTCTCTTAGTCTCTGCCAGGGCATCATCGAACACTGTCCACTTCCAGTAGGCGTGCCTCGGCTTCCCCCTCAAGGGCTTGCAGGGACTCTTCCATGCTCCTATCGAACTCCCTGCTAGTCTCCTCGAGGACCTCTGCCCGCCTCTCTGCCCGATGCAGTGAATTCTCCGCCCTGACCATGGTGAGGTGCACCTCCTGTGGCCGCTGCCGCTCTGACCCGATTTGCTGGCCCAAATGCTCCAAAACGGAAGACATCCTTGTTGTAAGGTCCACGTTTGCCTCCTGCCCGATGGCCCAGACCTGCCCCTCTGATGATGAACGCCCGAGTCCTGTTGCATCCTACCCTAGGCCTGCTGCTGCCAAAATGCCTGGTGCCTGCGCCATAAGGACAGCCTCTGGGATGCTGACACGACCCGGGGCCGTCGTGCACGGGCCCTGCTGCTTGGTGCCTGGACTTCCTCCATTGTCATAGCTCCTGTCGCTGCAGTGACAACCTCTGCTGATCCTCCTTCGACTCTGAACTGTGACAGGGATGTGATCTCCACCAAACGGGCTGCCGGGGTTGGGACAGGAACACAGGGGGCCCTGGCGGTATTTGGGGCAGAAGATGGCAGGGAGGACGACTGATGCACAGAGGAGGAAAAGGAGGAGGGGGGTTGCAGCACTGGCCAGCACACGTACCAGATTTGCGATCAGGAACTGAGCTAGCCAGTTAATGAGGTGACAGACCTCATCTTGATGATGTGCAAGCCCCTGATTGGAAGCCTGCACATCATCACGAATGCTGACTGTACGCCTCGCAATACCAGCTAGCAACGGTTCCACCCTGTCACAAATTGCTTCACCCACAGGTAGTGGAAGATCCATTTGCGTGGATACATCCGCCACATGCAGATGGGTCCGGCCTGAGGCATGCCCGCAGGTGCATACTGGTGCAGTCGCAGTTCCAGGGACAAGATCAGTCACAGGCCCCTCCACGGTGACCTGCACTGCCTCTGGCCTCTCATCCTCGACTGCACCAGTCACACCTACCTCATAACCCCTGCCGAGCACCATGTGCTGGGCTGACGTGGCCTCCTCCACCACCACCAACCTGGATGACTCCTCACTGTATTCCGCATCGGACTGCCCCTGTGTGGGCTCACCTGTCCCTCCCACTGCCGAGGTGCCCACAACCAACTTCACCCTCTTGGGCCTCCCATCAGCAGCTGCGGCTGTTGTCGTGGACGTGGCACCAGTCTCCTCGCTACTGAAAGATAGCGGTACCTGGGAGGAGGACTGGGCCCTGCGTCTGTGCCTGGTGGAGGCATCCCTGCTGCGGTGTTCCACAGCACCTTCTCCGCCATCTTCTTCCATCGTTGCTGTGGATAGGGAAACATAGAACACAAACCTCAGGCTACTGAACATATGTGGGTATGTGTGTTTGTCACAATGCAAATGTACATCAGTGGCACTGTCAAAGGTCACAACCATCATCACCCTCCAATACACACAGGGAAGTGCCATTCACACACATTCACAAACATGTCTGTCATTCACAACAGAAACTCACATCCATGGACAAGGCACTGACACAAGATCATAATTGTGTATTCAGATCACACACATCATGGGACATACACATCTCATTCACACACATCACCTAACAGTCATGAGGTAGGCCATGGAGCTATCACTTCACAGTGCACTCGAGGGCAAATTGGCAGCGGGAGGCAATCACAAATCAAGAACTCAAGTAACATACGTGCAGAGTGTTGGGCAGTCACACACACTCACTACTCAGACACACGCACATGTACACCATGCATGTCCATGATGGTGACATAAGCACCCGTGTGTCACACCTCTCACATGCCCCAAACCAGACACAGGTATGCAAACATGTGCGCGGCGTAACATGCCGGTGCCCTTCACGCATTGCAACACACCATTGATGTGGGACACGCTTGAATGGACTCACATGCAGCACTGCAAGGGACATGCACACAGACATCTGTACAGGAGGCATGCCAGACATAAGGCCAAGGTGCACAATCCAGCCACACGTCAACATTCACATTCACTATGGTGGACAAGAACAAATGAACACTTACCAGTCGACTCCAGACGGAGCACCAACTCTTAGACCTGGGGGTACAGTGCTGGGTAGAAGCGCTCCAGGACCCTCATCTCATCGGTGGTCAATCGGCCCCGGCACCTCGCTCGATCATCACCAGCCTTGATGAGGAACTGGGCCTTGTTGTGGATCCTGGCCTTGAAGTCTTCCCAGAGCTTGTGGACATGATGGTAGTCGCGGGGTGCCACCCCCTCCGCGTTGATGGCACCCACAATGTCCCCCCAGATCTTCTTCCGTCCTTCATTGCTGACTTGCGATGGGCCGTGGAAGTGGGCATCATGATGCCCCAGGACTTGCTCCACCAGGATGCCAACTTCCCTGGGTGAGAAGCTGATAGCCCTCTGCCTCTCTGCCGGGGGGTTGCCACTTGCCTCAGATGGTGTGGTGTCAGACATGGCAATACCCGAGGCAGATGTGGGTGGGCAAGGTGGTCCTGGGGCTGGGTCGGGAGTCTTCAGGATCAGCAGAGGTGGTCACAACAACAGGATCACTGGCAATGGCTGATGAGCAGGCACCAAACTGCAGGGCATGTGGGCAGCAGGCACACAGAGTGGCCTGGCAGCAGCAGATGGCTCGTAGGAGGCAGCTTGGGAAGTTGGAGGCAGGTAAATGGCCTTGTAGGCAGGAGCGTGGGTTTTCCATGTTCTTTTGCGTGGCCGGCTGGAAACAGAGTGACTCTGCATGTGCGGAAACAGCACGTTAGCGTGTAATCAGAGGAAAGGCCCTAAGCGTGTAAGTTACGGGACACTCACTGGACGTTGGGCATTGCCGTTCAGTATCAGGTTAAAGGTCTGCATAGGACAACAGAGCATGCACGGCCGTGTACCAACATGTGCTTTTTTCGTGGGGACGGATGCGAATAGTTCACTACTATGGCAGTGCGTCCATGTTTTGGGAGGGGAGTTGCCTACGCGCACACGCGCATGTGATTTGTTTTCATTCTACGAGACAGACGGTGAGTCGTGCATGCATTTTTCCCACTGTGGTTACCCCTTTGTGTCGCGTACCCCATTTTCGAGTTCATAATAGCCTACGTGTTCCTCGCGTATGCATTTTTTGTGTTGCTGGGTGACAGACACAGCGTATTGCAGGATATTTTTTACTCACACGTGGGCTACCGAGGGGTCGCGCACACGTTGATTTTTGTTTTTGAGGTGCCTGGGTGTTGCGCGAACTGTTCTTTTTTCATCAGGGGTCACATAGAGTCTTTCTGGAGCACAGTGGTAGGTTTTCCATCACGTACCCTGCCCCCTCACTCCAATTGCCCAGGACAATTGTTGGCTGCACCTCCCATTGTGCTAGTCCATCAGTGCCATGACTGGGAGGGCAACAAGTGGGAAGGGAAGCAAAGGCGGGCGACTTGCCAGAGGTGGCCAAGGTGGGCGACGTGGCCAGTGTGGCCAAGGTGGCCGACGTGGCCAAGCTGGCTAAGTTGGGCGACGTGGCCAGGGTGGCCAAGGTGGTCCACGTGGGCAAGGTGTCCAGGCTCATGCAGGGAGAACTATGCCACCCACCCAACCGGGGCAGGGAGATGCAGCAGCTGCTGACATACCCAGCAGCCGTGGTCCCGGAAAAGCAGTGCCATCTGCTGTCCAGTGCAGTCAGGCTATGGAAGCTGCAGGGGCAGTTGCGGCTACCACTACCCAGGCTCAGGGTCAGCCAGCCCAGACTGTAGTGGTCCCGGCACAGGGACAGTGTGACTCAATGGCCGATTTTCATGTCCCGAAGGCCAAGCCACGTGCGGTGCAGGTTCCAGGCACCGGCACCCAGAGATCTGGAGCAGCAGTGTCATCTGCTGTTCACACCGGCCAGGGTCTGGAAGCTGCAGGGGCAGCTGTATCAACCGGCAACCTGGCTCAGGGTCACCCAGCCAGGACTGGATTGGTCTTGGCCCAGTGTGACTCAGGGGCCAAGTCCCTTGCCACTAAGGCCAAGACACGTGTGGTGCAGAAGGTGACCTTCTGTAGTTACATTGGTGGCTGATTCCATAGGCCAGTCCACCTGTACTCCAGCCCCTACTAACCAGAGCGGTACAAGCCACTCAGGGTGTACACCACCTCACAAGAAGCAGAAGCATGCTCCAGCGGTACAGGCTAAGACCCCAGACAAGGCACAGGAGTCCCACACGTCGCGAAAGAGGAGTTTCTGTGATGAGGAACTGGACATTCTCGTGGACTACATGTTGGTACACGGCCGTGACATGCTGGTGCAGGCAGGGAGCACACATACACCTATTCAGCGTATGACCCACTGGCAGTGCCTTGTGGACCATATTAGCGCCTTGGGCTATGAGAGGCGCACAGCTGGTGATGTTGTGAAGCGTTGGAATGACCTCCGTCATCGAGCAAAAGACAAGCTGGCTGCAAAGTTCGCCTCTACTCTGGTGACTGGCAGTGGGTCACCACCAGAGGACGATGAACTCACTGGACATGAGGAGATCGCTAGTGATTTCATTTCAGTGGAGCAGATCCAAGGCGTGGGAGACCTGCCATGTGATGTTGGACTGATACGTGCTTGTTGTCATGCAGAGTGCACACAAACCATGTGCTGCACACAGAGGCAATCCTCATCACCATACCTGCTCCCTCCTTCCATGATACTCTCTGTCCAGCCTATTCTTGCTCCATCCTGTGGTCGCGGATAGCCTGTGATGATCTTCCACTCAACAGTCGCCTTCTATCGTCACATGACTGACGTCTCTGTGAGGTCACCCTGCAAGTTACTCCTCCTCAGAGGCATTCTTCCTTTCATCTCCATCCCCCAGCAGCTCACTGTCTCCTGACTGACTGGTAATTCCTATGGTGGACTGCTGCAACAGGCTTTACCAGGATTTCTGTGATTCTACACTCTTCCCTCTGCAACTCTGCCAGTCCTGGACTGTGTGAAAAGTCCTTTAGGCTTGGTGCAAGGTATCTCTCTAGGACTGTGATGATGGCACAGGCTCACAGTGGCTATGAGTGTTCATTCCTGAACCCTGTGCATTCTTAGCAAGTACCTATGGGTCCTGGGCCAGCAATTCCTTAAACTCCACCTCCAGTATTTACTTCATTCTCATGGTCTTTGATCATCCCTTTCTTACTCCCTCAGGGTCAGTTGCTCCTCATGGAAATTAGTTTGTGGTTCACGTCTGTGTTGAGCTGGGGCCTCCCTCTGGTACAGCCTCCCTGCCTCTATGTAACTTGAGGTGTAGCTTCTCCGGGTCTGCAGGCACTTGACTGAGATAATGCACTTGCCACCTGCCCACACTGTCTGCTACGACACAGTCCTCTGAGCAACCATTTTAACCCATGCACTGCCTCCCAGCCACCCCCTGCCCTTGGAGGTGGGGTTTACTGTATTCCTACATCCCACTTCCAACACTTTTCACATGATGACGGCACTTACCCTTACACTGCCATCAGGCCACGACATTGACATTACTGGATCTGTGTTTTTATTCATAGTTGAGGTCGTACCCATGTACTGCACTGCACCCACACACTTCTAAACCCTGTTATCCCCTTCAATATGCCTATTCATTTGCGTGATGTCAATGTGACCTAGCGTTATTGAATCCATATGCCTGCCCTCACTGTATTACAACACCCTAGCGTTGTTGCACCCTGTGACACATGTGTGTGTTTTCTAATAGTGAATTCCATGAAATGTCATCTGACATGCATTGTACATGGCTCATGGTCAGTAGTATTCAACTTCCATCTGAGGCTGGTTGACAATTCTGGCATGGCTGTGCTACGTGCCATCTGTGTATTGGCATCAGTCATGTTTGTAGAACGATTATGCCAGTCACATGCAAGTGTGTGATGCAGGTGCTATGCAGTATATGTGTTATTTTGCCCTTTGACACGCATCCATTTCTGCTTTCAGGCTCCCCTTCCCTTTCATTGACACTGCGTGCGTGCCTGACTTTGTGTCATGTGTGACATGGCGGGTTCATGTGTTGGATGACAACATTGTAATACCTATGTGTGTGGCCTATGCTATTAAAATTTGTATTCATGTTTTCTTTTTTTTTATTTGTGCAGGTGATGAGGCACTGGATGCAGTGGAGGAGGATGTGGTGTGGTAGCACATGAGAATCCATTGGTACTACAGACCATCCTGGCAAGGGGTGTCTCTGAGTACACCTCTGAGGAAGCCTAAGCCTCTGGTGCTGAAACGGACATGAAACCCTCATTGCTGTCGCAAGTGAGTGATTCTACTGTGGATGCTGTTCAGAGGTCGTTTGGAGCACACCACGACTGAATTGCAGCCAGACAGTCAGGTATTAGTGCGGAAGAGGAAGAGGCTTAGGGTAGCCTGAAGGAGAGCTGTGTGTCATCCGTGTAACATTGAACGTTGGAGGTGAAGGTGGCTATCATAAGGGGCAGGAGGGCCATGTAGCCATTGAAAATCCAGGGTGGTAGGTCAGATCCCTGGGGGAAAACGCAAGTAGAGGGAGTGATAGGGGAGAGGAAAGACCCCAGTTCCACCTGGGATGGGCTGTCGGAGTGAAAGGAGGTTAGCCATGCCAGGGCCTGATCAATGATGACCAGGGTATCACAGAGACGTGCGATGAGTGTGTTGTGGTTCACCGTATCGAAGGCAGAGGAGAGGTCAAGTAGAATGAGGACAGAGGGAGAGTTAGAACCAAGATTTGAGAGCATATCTTCACGGGTGTTCAGAAGAGCAGTTTCCATGCCTCTGGATGGCCTAAAACTGGTGGTCGTGGAAGGAGCCAACAGATTCAGTACGAAGGGTAAGATGGGAAATAGCCAACTTCCTAAGGCGTTTGCCCAGGAAAGGAGTGATAGA
The DNA here is from genome assembly GCF_040938575.1 of Ambystoma mexicanum. Taxonomy (NCBI): domain Eukaryota; kingdom Metazoa; phylum Chordata; class Amphibia; order Caudata; family Ambystomatidae; genus Ambystoma; species Ambystoma mexicanum. The sequence continues at coordinate 750,485,314 of NC_090921.1, read as the reverse complement.
GAACAGGCGATAGTTTTCCAGGAGAGGGTGCACAAGGGAGTGCTTAAGAGCAGTGGTGGGGAAAACTCCAGTGGTGAAGGAGAGGTTGCAGAGGTCAGCCAAGGCTGGAGCGTGAGAGTCAATGTTGTCCTTGATGATTTTGGAGGGACAGGGGTCCACCTGTTTGGAGGAGGCTTTCATAGACCAGACTTGTCTAGTAACCTCCTCAGGTGTGACAGGGGAGACAGAAGGGAGAAGAAGGGGATGTGGGATGTTCTGACCCACTAATCTATGCCCTGAAACATCACTGGGCGCTGCTTTCATCAAAAACAACAGAATGGCCGCCGAAAAGCCTTATGTGCGCTAAAAATCTTTGAGAAGTGCGCAGGGAAACCTGAAAAATAGGCTGCCAATCCATTTTGCCTATGTCAATGGTAAAACAGGAGACCACACTGCCAAAACCTGGCATGGGGCTGCCCACAGAGTAAAATAGAACTGCTTGAAAAGGCAGTGCTACATCCCAAGGAAAACCCAGAAGTGTCTAAAATCTGTTTTTCTATGACTGATTGAAAGTGCAAAATCATGGTTCCCAAACAGCATAGAAGATCCAACATCCTTGTGGGGTGTTCACCATCACCTTATTTAAGGAATCAACATAAGCACCATGACAGGAGAAACACCTTTCATCATAGAAAATCCACATTCAAAAGGTGCTTGCCTTGGAAAAATATGTCAGATATGGGTGCAGTACCGCTGCTTGCCTGCGTCCTAGCTGTCATTACTTATACTGTCAGTTGAAAACTGTGTCTTAAAATCAAATTGTAGAAAAGAAGAGACTTGCCAGCAAAAGCAATATGGGTTGCGACAGTTCAATCTCTATGTTTGAAAAAGACTGAAATGAAGAGATATGTGTGTATATTTGCTGAAAATGTAATTTTATTGTAGACAAGACAATTTTAATCAGGGTTTTAAAAGTGAACTAATGTAGCCACACTGGACTTCAAAGGCACATTCCCCAGTTTGCTCAAACAAAAGCATCTTCTCCCCTGCTCTCAGCTCAGGAACTGCCATGGGGTTGTGAATGGAGGTGGGAGGTGATTTGCTCTGCTGCTCTGGGAAAGAGAAAATAGGCTTCTTGAGCTGAAAGGAAATGCAAATACGGGTGTCGGCAGAAAACAACTGTTGGCAGGAAGAGGCGCAGGTTGCTCTGGCCCAGCCAACCCTTGGAGGCGGGAACAGACAGTTTTGTTTATTCTGAAAGCACAGAAAATATCTTTTTGAAAAAGACTCATAGAAAACTGTAAAACTTGGAAAAATCTGAAAATATAGTGTTGTTAAAATGAAAATGTTGCTCACAGTTTGAAACTTCTCTGGAATCTGTGCGATATTCATAGAGCGGACCACTAAAATGTTGATATTGTAGCAATTGTGATCATGCTAGGAATATGAAAGTTTACAGGATTATGCCCAGATGTCATGTGCATGTATGTGGAAAAATGTGTACAGATCTGACACTGGGTAACCAACCAAAAGCGCAAATAACGGTCAATTTTGAACCGAAACTCTCATGGAGATGGGACTCGGACAGATACGTGCTTTATTAAAGATATGATGTAGATATGTATTATTAGCAAGTTGGTGATATTGTAGATATGCTTTCTATGAAAAATAGATTTTCTGTGTAGAAACAAAGGGGAGGTTTTTCCCTGGACCATCAACACAGCATCATCATGACACATCATGACACTCTGGTTGTTTCTCAAATCAGGGGAGAGGAAATTCTCTGACCAATTGGGCTTAGTATAATCAGCCTACCCCCCCTTTGGAAAATAGATAAATAGGGACTGTTTAGGACCTAGTGACACACACACATTCACCCATCAACTGATTTACTGGAGAAGCACTCTGCAGGAGAACCCAGAGGGCCTAATTCTAAGCGGAACCCTTCTCAGCTGGCCTTTAAAATCTTGCAACCTGATTTTACCCCCAGACTTCCAAGGAGCACATCAAAATTGAACAGCCTGGCTCTGCTGTTTTCTGTTTCTTGCTAAGAACTCTTGCCAGAACCCACAGATCCAAACCAGTAGAGCAGAGCTGTAACCAGATAGCTATAACTCCAGAACCAACCCGTCAGATCCAGTTTGGAGGCCGTGCAGAGACCCAGTGCCGTGCTGCGTGCAGAACCGGGTGCCTGAGACCTGTTTGGTGGGCTAGCAGAATTCCAGTCCAAAACCTTTGACCAGATCCTGACGGGCCTGTTCCAAAACCATAGTTGTGAGTATTTAGCATAGAATTGTCCATAGCCAATCTCTTAGCTTTAAGTAATCCAATCCCAAACCATTCTAGCATATCCATAACTGCATTGTAGAATCTCTTTTGTCTTTCTGAATCTTTCCCTCATCCATGTAGTCCTTTGTTAATTGTAGTGATAAAATCATCTTTGTGCTGATATATTTGCAGAAGAAAGGCAAGCGTCTCGGCAGATAGAAACCATCTGGGGGCGTCACTGCAATGGTGGCTGTGCTGTCGTGTATCTTGTGGCTTCATAGACTCCCTAGTGTAAAAAAAATCTTTGTTTGTAATATTCAAAAGTGCATCTTTCATTTGAAAATCTTGACTTTTTCTGAGAAAAATCGACCTCTACTAAAACCTCTGTAATTTCTGAACCGTACATGCTAGAAATGAAATTTAAGTGTCAAATTGAAGCTAACATCCTCAGCTTCCAAACGAACCAAGATTTCAACTCCTTATAGTTTTTCTGTAATCGCGTTTCTCGCACGCTGAAAAGTTTGACGCGAATCTGCATTTGGCTCAATTTCAACACATGTAAAATAACTATTTCTTGCACTCAACCTCTGAATTCAGTTTCCTATCTGCCAGCCATTCAACCATCATTGCTAGTGTTTACCTGAAGCTATCCAACGTGGTTTCCACTAGTTTTGACTCCCATTTAGTGATTTAATGTCATTTTTCAGTGTTTTCCCTATTAATTTAAAATCACATTCAAAAGCATTCGACCTGTTTTGAAATCATTCCTGTTTTTCCCCCAAGATTGCTGGGGGGAACTGGGATTGAAACTGCATTTGTAGAGTGTTTATTCCTGAAACCTGTTTTCTCTCTTTCCATCTCTATGTTGCATATTAGGGGGGATTGAGTAGTGTCAGGGGAAAGAGTGATTACATTGCATTTGCTTGAACACACAAAAGTATTATTTCTGTGCTGCATTAATTTCCTATCATTGCATTTCATTGAACCCACACAAAGTCTATTCTATGCTACATTATTCTTCTCATCCATACTCCTACTGATTAAAGAGATTGTTGATTGTAATATCACCCAACGCTGATCATTGTATAAATATTAATAGTGTGATATCTAGATATTGTTCAAATTCATAAAAGTGTGATATATATATTGTTCAATTCATAAAATAAATCTTTTAACTTTGCAAAACAACCTACTTCTTGGTTCAGTGAGACCGGGGGGAATTCAAAGAGAGGGGCGTGATATAAGGGTACATCATTCAGAAATAAAAGAACTTTAGACATAAAAATATATAATTAAGGGATACAGCTGGGCGTCACACGCTAGGCAATGACTTAGGTGGAGTGCTCGGTTGAAACCACTTACAGGGAGGGGTGGAGGTGGCCAAGGGTGGTACAAGAGATGTTGCTACATGAGGTGGTGAGGAAGAGAAGGAGGATAGGATATCCACTGTTTTTGAGGTGAGTGTGCAGCCAGGGCCGAGCAAATTGCCTGGGTGGGTGCAATGGCGGAGGAGGCTGTGGTAGGGTTGGCTTATTCCTTGCAGACTTTGAAAAGTGTGTCCATGTTATTGGATACCGCAGAGATGTGGGCTTGTATAAAGACTCTTTTCTGGGAGCAGATGCAGAGTCTATACTGCCTTTGAAGGAGGCGGCAGGCCAGTTTGTCAGAGGGTGCGCCAGAGGAATCCCATTTCCATTTGGCTGCCCTGCTCTTGTGTTTAACGGAAGCTGATTTGGACTCATACAAAGAGTTGCACTTTTTGGTAGGCTTCAGTCGTACCCTTATGACAGAGGCAAGAATATAAAGAGTATTGGAAACAGAGAGGTTAAAGTTTGAGAGGGCTGTGGCAGGGTGGGAGTCAATGGAGTGGAAAGAGCATAATAGGTGGAGGCAAAGGCAGCTACTAGACTCTTTTTATGGGTCGAATGACCTTGTAGACGGGAGGCAGTGCTGGGCTTACCTATGCAAGGGGAGAAGAGAGCTTCAAGTGAGAAGAGAGGAGAAAATGATCAGTCCAGGAGAAAGAAGTAGTGAGAGGGATAGATAGTGGAATGTCAGTTGAGAAGAGAGCATCCAAGGTGTGACCAGCGCTGTGCATTGGGCCAGATGGTAAGATGGAAAGAAAAGGAGAGTCGCAAAGGTTGCATAAAGGTCTTAAAGAATAAGGTTAGTCGAGATGGATGTTGGGATCACCCAGGAGGAGGAGATGAGAAGAGGAGGAAAGGAGAGAGGAGGCCAGGTCAGCTCATTAGGGAGGGCTGACCAGGAGGCCAATAGAAGGTAGACAGCAGCAGTGAAGAGCTTGGAGAGAGGGACAGTCTGCAGATCAGGCACTCAAAGGATGAGTAGGCATGAGTGGGAATGACAGACACAGAGATACACTCAGGGAAGATCAATGCTACTCCCCCACCTGGTCTGTTTGGTCTAGGAAGAGAGAGTATTGTGTAGCCTTCTGGGAGAAGTGTGTCAAAACTTGTGACAGAGCAATCCTTGAACCAGGTTTCAGTGACGGCAAGAACATCACAATCCAGCAGTTCAAGGAGGTTGCAGATGTCAGAGGAGTGTTTGACAGCTGAGCAAGGGCTTACCATGGTAATGTGGAGCAGATTGCAATCAGTGAAAGACTTATGGGGAGAGCAGGGGACAGTGGGTCCCCCTAATTGACGATAGTGCCTGAGGGACAGAGGTAGAAGGGGGCAGAGGAGCCAAGGCCGGTAAGGGAGCTGGGACCATAATGGGGGAGGAGGGAGCCAGTGCTGGAGGCACCACAGGGGGCAAGGGAGCCCCAGATACAGTGTTAATGGGTGACTGGTTCACCCATGAGGAGAAGGCAGATGGGTTGTCAATGTGTGGGTTGGTGGCAAGAAAGCCATGGCGAGGGTAGAAGGGTAGTTAGGAGGTGGCAGGGGAGCCAAGGTGGGCACAGCTGGCATGGGAGCCAGGGCAGCTGAAGGAGCTTGTGCAGAAGGCAGAGGGCAGTTGATAAGGTGGGGGAGGAGCCTATGAAAGAGTAGAAGGTTGGGTTAAGGACCCTGGACCATGATAGCACCATTGCAGTAGACATTGATAATGACCCTGGAGGTGGAGAGGGCAAGAAAGACCTCCCAGCGGGTGCCACCATTGATGGGCGAAGAAGAGAAAGTAGAGAGAAGAGCAATCATATGGAGAGTCCATAAGACGGGTGAGGGAACGACATAGAGTATGTCTGTGAGAGTCTCTCTGGCAGAGGCAATGACGTAGGTGCCTGCAATTGGAAGGCCTGGGTTAGAGCTCAGTATGTCCTTCTTGAGGTTCTTCCTGACAGACTTAGTAAGGGATGAAGGATAAGTGATAGAGAAGCAGTTTGAGAAGATAGGAGAGATAGATAGCGCCATAGCAAACTGCAGAGAGTGAGGTACACTTAACCAGGCTGTGGCCACAGAGGCACAGCGAGAGCAGAAGGTAGAGGGGGGGAGACAGGGAACAAGACTGGGAAAAAAACAATGGGAGCTGGGGGAGGTAATATGCACAGAAAAACAGTGAGCACGCAGAGGAAGTGGGGTAGCAGGTGTAGGGCTGAGGGGAATAACAGCACAGAGGGACAATGGGACTGAGGAAGGGTGAGGGAACCGGTAGCAGACTAGACAGAGTACAGAGGGGTGGACTTGTTAACACATTCTCATAAAAAGCAGGTTATGCACACAGCTAAAAACAAATGTAAACAGGAGCAGAACTATCAAGATGGGCACACAGCTGAAAACGAATTTAAAAAGCAGCAGGACAATCAAGATGTGCACACAGCTAAAAACGAATTTAAACAGCAGCAGGACAATCAAGATGTGCACACAGCTGAAAATAAATTTAAACACCAGCAGGACAATCACAATGTGCACACAGCTGAAAACGAATTTAAATAGCAGCAGGATGAGTCATCAATCTGACCATGCTAACCAGAGCTTTCGTCTCAACTTCCACTGCCTCCGATGTCAACGCCTGAAGACCTGGATAACCCAGGAGGTAGTCCATGGGGTTGCCAGCCACTGCATCGAAATTGACAGTGACCATGTAATCTGACAGTTGCAATCAAGTGCTCTAATGGGAGTGGTGTGCGAAGAAATGACCCTTGGAAAATTGGCAGTAGGGGTGTTGGGTCCATCACGATCATGATAGGATGATGAAAAATATAAAGGTGGACATGACGACACCACAACAGACCAAGGAACACCTCACACTCTATTTGTGAATGTTGCATTTATGTTTGTATCAATGCTTTGGGAGCCCCCAATCTCTGCACCCCCTATTCCAGGGTAAAGGGCCTTCCTTCTTTCCTTATGTAGCTCCTGAAATGCCTGGCCTGTTTAATATACCAGGGGACCCCAGGCTCCATCTAGCCCATGTGTCTCTGGAAATATTGTTTTTAACTAAACCCTGTCATGCTTTTCTTCTATTCTTTGACCCACTGCTGAGATCCCACACAGTAACATGTAAAATGTGACTCAGAAGCAATGGGCCTCACAAAATGAACGACTTATCAAAATGCAACACATCACACATATCTACGACTCCAAGAAGTCAACAGCCTACAGAAGGACAAACATATGATACATATATTTTAAGACAAAGCTATATTTCACATGGGCCTGCAGTATAAGAATATTGTTACTCTCTTGCCAACATGGCCTAGGGGAAAAGCCATATAATTGCTGCCATTTCTTCCATAAAGCTGTGGTGCTGGGGTCAGTTTTCCATTTCATGCATGCCTTTGAAGGACAATAGAGGTCGGGCAGAGTGTGAGACATATGAGCTACAGCGACATTCAGAGGGACCAGTCTGTTGGGAAGTGTCTGGATTTTCCTTGGGCTGAGGCTTAAGGAAAGTAGACATTAAGGTGAAGTAGTCCCTCCACGCAGCCTATCCCTTGGCGTTGACCGGGGTCCGCAGCACCGACCTGGTAGTGATGAACTTGCACATGAAATCAATAAGAGAATTGCAAGGTCCTCTCCTTTCCTGATGTAACGAAAGGTCTGGCTTAGAAACCCTAAGCTGTGCTTCATATGAGACTGCAGGATGTGGTTTCTAATCAAATTTAGAAGCAAAGCAAGAATATGTCCTGTCAGACACAACAGTCATATCTATCCCACTTATCCCTCTTTATCCAAAGTTGCCACTGAGTTCAGCTGGAAATTCAGCAGTCGAGGAGTACAAGACACAGTTTAGCCCCAGTCAGACCAGCATGTGCTGTTGAGTGCTGTGTTCAGCAGTGTGTTACTTACTTCAACCCAGTGTTGCCACAAACAAAAGGGACTGTCTGAGGCACAGCTGAAGATCTTTGCAGATTTAGAAAGAAAATCCTGCTCAAATACGAGAGTGCAGGTGTCTGTCTCCTTTTGCTAGAGACTCCCAAGATTTTAGGGAGACTTGGCAGCTCTGTTGACAGAGAAATGTAGGGGGCACTCCATGACACGATATAGAATACATTGCCAGAAAAAAGGGACTAGCCAGAAATGCTGTCTGATGGTAAACTCCGAGGCAGTTAGTACTGTGGTAGAGTCCAGATTTTCCATACTTACTTTCAGGAAAGTCATGATTCTATTAAAGACACAGAGGCCTGTACTATGCGTACTTTTCTTTATTAAAACTCAAGCAGCAATCTTAAAAAAGAAAATAAAATTACATAAAAATCAAAGAAAAAACATTTTCTGTGGCAATGTAGACTTTGCAGTTTGAAACTCTATTGCCCTCAGGCATGACACTTGTCCTAGTCCATGAATCAAAACGTTATGGTCCCATCACCTCACAATTCCTCATCCCCAATTCCTCTTTCTTTTTCACTGTCTTGTTGTAGCTTCCTAATGAATGACTCCATCTCGAACAGTGTATAACGAAGAATAAAACATGCAATGAACCGCCTCCAAATCCGGCAGGGATCCGCCCTGTGTTGTCTGCCTGTTTAGTGACCGCACCTGCTGTCAGGTTCCCTGGGAGGCTCAGCAGATTCCTTCTTAGATACGTGACTGTAAAATGACTGACAAATGCAACTTGTTATGACATAAGATTGATGGAAAATTGATCAGTTAGTTAAAAGAACTTTTAAACAGAAGAGGTGATTGAGCAAACATAAGACTGCCAAGTAAAGTTTAGTCTTTAATGGAAAGTCAATACTGTGATGTTTCAAAGGGTTGTTCGTTTTCTACAGGGGCAGAGATAGTGCCCCAGCTTTGAGTCTGTGATAAACCGCAGGAACTCCATTCTCTGCTGTGGCCTGGTCTCGGATTTCTCCCAATTGATGAGAAAACCAGCTTCTCTAGGAGACCTGTCATTGGGACCATTTGCTCTGGCAGCCACATCAGATCCTGCGCCATGAGACAACTATCCTCGATGTATAAAATCAGTCTCACTCCTGAGTAGCTTTGTGAAGCACCACAGTGCTGAAGTTAGTCCGAAAAGGGAGACACATAAACTCCACCTTTGCCATCACCAGAGGAATTCTAAAAATTGCTGGTGCAGCTCAGGAATGGGTACTGCTAGAAAGGCATCTCTCAAATTCAGTGCCCTTTCTGCAAAATGTCCCTGAAGAGATGGATTTCCTCAATCTTGCAGTGTCAGTACACGAGAAAGGCGTTAAATTGTCTGAGATTATCACCGGCCTGACCTTTAGCTTCTGTTTTACCTTTAAGACGTTGCTGTGCTGGCCTCATCGACATTTTCTTTAGAAACTCTCCTACTTCCTTGTCCACGAAGCTTTGTTCCTCCTCTGTGTTAGGGAGGATTCTCAAAATGTGCTAATTTCCCTTACCATTTGAGACCCCCAGCAACTTTGCTGGATTTCTAGGATTTAATTTTTCTACTTGGGAAGAGTGTGAGCCTTTTTTTCCCCACTCTTCCATGTATTTTGATGTGTGTTTTACTTTTGTGTTCTTTGGTTATGGTGTTTCTTTGTGTCACACAGCACCTTCAGTGCAGTGGCACAGGGGTGTCTTTCAGACTCCCCAAGGTTTAAACACTTTCTCTGGGACTGACTACCGTCTCCCAGAGCATGTAAAGTTAAATTGACTTTAATAGTCTCTTTATATTTACTGACCCAGCACTCACTATCTTCCTATAGGTTGCCTAGCATCCCCTGAGTCAAAACACTCATGTAACAGTCAAATGTTACCCTTTCCTACTTTAAATGGCTGGTGACAGTGGTTTAGATCAAACTACCATGATTTTACCCGACCGCGAACCACGGTAGCAAAAAATCGGGTCAGCCATGTTTTTCAAGATGTCGCCCAAGACCTATCTGTAAAAACAGACTCCGGTTGACTGTTTTCACCGTTTCTTTTAGGAAAGGTCCTTCTTATGTTTAACTCTGCGTGGCAAGCCAGGTTTGGTCCCTTTGTTCGTTGGCCTTTGGTGGGTTTCAGTGCTGAAGTGGGGTGGACAGTATGTGAGGGAGGTGCCCGAAACTCCCTGTGCTTAGTCTCCTAGTAGACCTGAATGCACTCTGGCGTGATTGGCTGGCTGGCCAGCAAGGACAGCCACCCTGCTGTGTGAGTGACAGCCAGGCTGGAATGAATGGGGGAAAACTGTTTTAAAGCAGGTCTCTGGGACTTGGAAAGCAGAGTCGACCACTGGAACGAAAGAACCGAAGACGAGCTGAAGGAAGAGGACTGCTGCAACTCCTGGACGACCAGTGAAGCCCTGCTGCAGGTCCAAATTGCCTAAAACTCCATCGACAGAGAAGCCCTTCAAGGTTAACTTCTTCCCTTGAGTTTGGTGGGACCCACCAACTCAAAAGTCGCCTGAAAACCGTCCTCTCCTGGTCGAATATTCTACAGAGTGCTGTGGAAAACCAGATAGCCAGTGGGAAGGATACCAGTTTGTGGTCTTTAAGGCACTCACACCTTAAACTGATGTTTATCCAAGCTTGTGGCCTCTTCCCTGGGCAGTGCAGGAACCTCCCGACGTCCTCCTTCTTGTCCCCACAACTGAACCACAGGAACAGCAAGGTCTGCTCGAACTGCCAGGAACAACTGCCTCAGCTACAGCTCTTCCTCACTTTAAAGGTACTGTGCAAACGCGGTCTGGAAATCTTTTCGACCACAGAGAAAGTTTGTGAAACTTTCCCCTCTTTGAAGGCTGGTCCTTCCCTAAACATTCATCTAACTTTTCGCCTAGCCAATTTCTTCTAAGAAGAGTGGCAAAGACTTAACCGTTATCTACAAGAACTATGCTATCCTATACAAAGACTCTGAACCATTGACTTTGGCCCAGGCCTATCGAATTGAATTGCTGGTTGTAGTTAACTGAAACCCTTTACCCTACCTATGAATGTATTTGGGCTGCATTTCTTATAACCTTGTCTTTTTACCCCTTTTTAAAGTAACTGAAGTGCCATTTTGCTTCCAATTCAGGGGAGCTGAACTAGTTCAGTAACTTATTGGTTGTGTATTGTGGTGTATTACTGTATGATATTAAGCTGCTTTTGCTAGTGTAATGTTTTCTAATTGACTGTGTAAATAAATGTATATTATTTTACCAAGAAACCTTGAATAAGTGTTTGTTTGAACCACTGTATTTTTTGGTCCCTTTGTGTAACTTGTTCTACTGCTCACCTAAACTCTTGAGATAAGTCTGGCTGCTCAGCCAATGCTACCACATAACTGTAGTACAGGCTTGTACCAAAGGTGAAACCGTACTAACACTTGTAGTCTTAATTGCATGTAGTGTTCTCAAAGGTTACTGCATGTGATTCTGCCTAACACCCTGAAATTGCGAAAGGTTGCTGCAGTTTCGTTTGTCTGTGCTCTTTAACAATTACAGACAACACCCCTGCACAGTCTCTGCGACCCAAGGGTCCACGGTAAGCTCCTCCCAAGCGCTTAGGTGCATCGCTAGCCTACCACCTATCGCGGGAATTGCATTGCTTGCTGCTGCGCTGTGTGCATACGACTGTACTCTAACCTGCTGCTGCAGTGCCAGCCCTGACGCCTGCCTCTTCCATGGGAGGGGAAGGAAGGATTCAGCCTTCTGTCTTCCTGCTGTCACCAGTTGTTTCCTTTATAGGGCCTCTGGCCACCTCAGCGGCTGGCGCGGACGCCTCTGCTTCTGCCGCCCTGGCAGATACACATGGCACAAACACTCTTTTTAACGATGTCTGACCTTTGTCCAGAGCAGCAAAGGTGCTAACAAATCTGGACATGTCTTTGACAAAAGCTTCTCCAAACAAAAGCCCTTTAGCTGCTGCAGCGGCCTCAGAGGATGCCAACTTCCTGAGTTTCAGGTCGATCTTTACTAAAATCGATCGTCTGCACTCTGCTGCTATCGTACAGTTGGTATTACTTATTAAACAAACTGCTCTTTGTGCCCAATTAGCCAGAATATGCACATCCATAGGCAGGGCCTCTTTGGTCTCTTCCACCATTTTAATGCTCTTGGCCAATGGACCTATGGAATCGGGGAGCGTGTCCTGGCATGCTATCCATGAGTGGTCAATGCCCTTTTCATGTCCTTGGTGTGCTTCACCATGAATGAGTCCACCTCCAGAGTGTCCGCTACTTTATCCGGCAGAGAAGGTCTGGGATATTGTGCCTTCAATTAGACTCTCAGCTCCTTATTTAGAGACGCGCGCAGTCGCTTGCTCAAGTACCTTTTGGCCTTAAGTGGGGGCTTCCTCTCCAAGGATCTCGGGTGGAGTAGCAGGTCTGGATGAAAGGGGTCGACCAGGGAACTATCTCTGCATTTCTAAACGCTCTTATTGTGCCTTTTGCACGGTTCTCCTTCCTGAGGAGTGGCCAAGCTCACAGAAAGGTGAGTACTCTCAGTGCTGCTGGAATCCCATTCAGTGCCCTCTTGGTCTTTCTGTGGGCTAAGGAATATGCATAGCTCACAACCATTTGTTTTGCAAAGGCGGGTGAAATCACCCGATTTTGTTTTTGGCGGGTGAGACGCCCATTGGAATAAATGGGTGTGCAGGAGGTTTGGCGGGTGAGTCAGCCCTTTACAAGGTGGGTGACACCCGCCAAAAGCGTGTGAGTTGAGATCTATGGGTATGTCACCTTGTCCCTTCCATCACGCTTTCCCTTAGCATGCCACTATTTTGTGTGTCCTTTGTATGATTCAGACAGTGGTTTGCCACTGGCCTTGTGTTCCTCCTGCCATTGTCTCTTGCAGGCTCTGGGCCTCACAGTTGTCAGCCCTTGCGAAAAGGCGACCCAGGCCAGGAGAAAGTCCAGCTTATGGGATAACGGCCCTACACCTGCCCATGCTGCTTTCTCCATCCACTGTCCCAGAGAGGGGTCCTGCAGAATGTTTGAAGGCCCTTATCTGCTTTACTTGGTGTCAGAGGATTCTACTTCTACCCAGGCCATATTGTGTAATGCACAGGAGACCGACAACTAGCAGCCGCAAGGTGACGCACAGGCTTTTTATTATTAAATTTGATTTATAACCTCTCACAATGGTTGTGAGGCTATTTCTTCACTTGTTTAATGTCTTTGAAGTCATGTAAACTGCACATTTTACATCAGCTAGTCCCGAGATTGGTTGCATGCTGGAGTTCCAAGTGCTTTCAACCATTCAATTACTGTAAGTTATGAAATATAAGGCAAGAGCCAAAGAGGTGAGATGCCTGAAGTAATTTTGAAGCAATGAAAAAATGGATTTGAAGCAGATATAAAGAAATATATGGGTGGCATGCCATGTTAGAATTCACACTGAAAAGGGTCTTGCAGGTCCTGCTTTCTGATTGGGTCATAAGAACTAGCACCAAATACTTTCCACCTAAAGCGTTGGTGCAGTGGTAGAAGTTCCAACTACAGTCCATGAGGTTGTGAGCTCCATGGAGCTGTTGGAATTTAATTAATTTCTTTTTTTTTTTTATTTGATTTATAACATCTCACAATGTTTGTGAGGCTTTATATTCACTTTTTTAATGTCTTTGAAGTAATTTAAACAGTAAATTTGCAATCAGCTAGTTCCGAGAGCGTTGACATGCTGTGGCATTCTGGAGTTCCAAGTGCTTTAAACCATTCAATTGCTGGAAGTTATGAAATATAAGACAAGAGCCTAAGAGGTGAGATGCCTGGAGTAATTTTGAAGCAATGAAAAAACAGATTTGAAGCAGATATAGAGAAATATCTAGGTGGCAAGCCACGTTAGAATTGGCACTGAAAAGGGACTTGTAGGCCCTTCTTTCTCATTAGGTGATAAAAGCTTGCACCAGATATTTTTCACATAAGGCATTGGTGCAATGGTAGAACTTCCAACTACAGTCCATGAGGTTGTGAGCTCCAGGGAGCTATCGGAATTTAATTAATTTTTTTTTTTTAAATTTGATTTATAACATCTCACAATGTTTGTGAGGATTTATATTCACTTGTTTAATGTCTTTGACATCATTTAAACAGTAAATTTGCCATCAGCTAGTCCCGAGAGCGGTGACATGCTGTGGCATGCTGGAGTTCCAAGTGCTTTGAACCATTCAATTGCTGTAAGTTAGGAAATATAAGACAAGAGCCTAAGAGGTGAGATACCTGAAGTAATTTTGAAGCAATGAAAAAACGGATTTGAAGTAGATATAAAGAAATATCTAGCTGGCATGCCACGTTAGAATTAACACTGAAAAGGGACTTGCAGGCCCTACTTTCCTATTAGGCTATAAGCACTAGCACCAGAAATGCTCCATCTCAAGCATTGGTGCAATGGTAGAACTTCCCGTGAAGTTGTGAGTTCGAGGAAGCTATCGGAATTTAATTAATTTTTTTATTTGTTTTTATTTGATTTATATCTCACAATGGTTGTGAGGCTTTATATTCACTTGTTTAATGTCTTTGAAGTCATTTAAATAGTAAGTTTGCCATCAGCTAGTCCCGAGATTGGTGACATGCTGGGGCATGATAAGTGCTTAAACTATGCATTTGCTGAAAGTGTTTTAATATAAAACAATCCCACAATGATTGAGAGGGTATTTTTCACTTGTTGAATGTGTTTGAAATCCCTTAAACTGTACATTTTACATCAGCCAATCCAGAGATTGGTGGCACGCTGTGGCACGCTGTGGCATGTGCCACATGTCACATTCGGCTCCTACCCCTTCTCGCACCCCGTGCACCACGCCAGCAGCGCACAAATTTGCAGTGGTCCCGCTCTGCTGCAAAGCAGACAGAAGGTGCAGGAAACAACCCCTGCACAAAGCCGGTGCCAGCAGCGTCCGCGGCTGCTGCTGAGGACTAGGCAGGCTGCCAACCCAGCAGAAACGTCATCTGCAAGGATAATAGAAGGCACAATCAATGCGCTGGGCAGCGCATCAATGAGGAGAAACTATGTCGGAAAGGTGCCAATAACTGTAAGTAGGTACCACGCCCCGAATACCCCCGCCGCCCCCCCCCCCCTGCCCCCGCCCGCAATGATTAGCTGCTGCCTGGCTACCAGAGAAAGACAGCCACCCACGCAGGGCAGGAAAAAAAAGAAGGGGAAAAGAAGGACACTTTCTTTTTTCTCTGCGCATATGGACAAAAAGGGGAATAACCAGTCAACAATAGTGAAACTGGTTTTGCATAACCCCCATCAGATAGCATGCTGCTGCCAGCACAGTGAACAACATGAGAGAGTGTGGTAATGCCAGCGCAGTGAAAGCTCAGCTGACCAGGTAGTGTGCAACAACAACTCTAGGCACCTAGCACAAACGCGCCCAGCAGAGAGGACAAAATATTCAATGGTACTGAACACCAAACCACCCTCCTCTCGGTGTCAAACATCATGGCGGCAGACCCAGCCACCTGGCAAGGAAGAGCAGGTGCCCAGGGACTCCTCCCTGATAACACATGGCTGGAATCAGCTCAGGGAACGTTCATGAAGCCTTTTGATCGTATGGGCCTGGAGCTGCACTTAGGTGGGAACTGAGGCTACAACCGTTAAAACTGAACACAAAGTCAAGCAAGGTCACAGACCCCGAAGATAAGAAAACACTCCTGAGGCTAGTCAACACCTTACCCAACAGAGGCACAGTGGACGACTACAACATAGCAAAACTAGTGCTAACCAGGAAGTTCAAGCCACAACTCAAACCATACTTTGAAAGGTTTCAAATGAGCCAAGCCCACCAACGACCAAATGAAAGGATTGATGACTTTCACAGCCGCCTCAGAGAAATGGCAATAGGGTGTAATTTCCCAGATAATGAGTTTGCGGTTCGCCAGCAGGTAATCCACAGACTCTCTTCAGAAAACCTCTGCAGGGTAATACTGTCGAAAGCGAACTTGCCACTAGAATGCATACTTGCCATTGGACGTCAACAAGAACATACCGACGCACAAGTGGCTGCAATGGAGTCCATGATCAGCCAATTACCACTAGATTTAGAGGGCCCAGAGAACAGTGTTGCAGCAGTAAACACACTTCGAAAGGGACAGGGCAAGCCCGGTCCAAAGCTAAGATATGTGGAGGACCCTGGCACCAAGAAGAACCATGCCCAGCAATAGGAGTTCCATGCCATAAAAATGGAAAACCCAATCATTTTGCAGCTATATGCCTTAGCTACAACCCCCATGGACAACCTGACCATAAGGCCACAGGTTTACCAGAGCACCGGCACAGCGACTCCCGTCATGTGAACAAGCATGATGGTACTTAAGCAATAGGCACCTCGCGAAGCAACACCAAGAGAGAAATCAAGGACGAGCACAACCAGTGAACGCAGATGACGAAGACAGTGACAAGGAAGAGCACTCGGACAGCGAATCATCCCACGACAGGTCATCATGACACCAGAGACCAAGGAGAGAACAAGTGCACAGGATATCAGCCATAAAACCTTTATAGGGCAAGAGAAAGAGAGGAGAGAACACTCATCCTACATGCATGATTTTGGCTGGCAGCACACCCGCAAAAATGATTGACATGGGTGCCACTGTCAATGTAAGGCCTGCAGTATGATATGGGAAGCTCTGCCCACACCCACCGCTGCAACACAAGTCAGTACAGCTGTACGCATATGGGTGCAAGAAACCATCGCCAGTAAAAGGCTCCTTCAACACAGAGTTAGCCTTTGAAGGGTTGAACGCGGGCATTAAGACACTTCTCAGCTGTAAGAGGGTAAGAGGGAAGAAAAACTGGACTGGAGATAAACACTTGAGCAATTGAACATCTCCTAGAAAAACCTGCTGAACTATTCCAGGGCATTTGATGCCTGCATAACTGCACAGTCAAACTACACATTGACCCCATGGTAGAACCTCTCGCCGTCTGGCACAGGAGGGTCCCATTCCACATGAGGGCCGCAGTGGAAGCTGAACTCAAGAATCTCGAAGACCTCAACATAATAGAGTAGACCACTGGGTTCACACCATGGGTGTCGCTTATAGTGGTGACTGCGAAGCCCAAGCAACCCTATTCCGCACGGATATGCATAGACGTGCGGCTGCCAAACATAGCCATCAGGAGAGAATGACATATCACCCCACCACAGATGAATTTATCATGGACTTAATGGGGGCAACCACATTCAGCATGCTAGACCTACGCTCGGGATACCACCAGATTAAATTAGCCAAGGAATCGAGGTACATTATGACCTTCTCATCACACTTTGTCCTGCAGATATATCGACGCCTTAACTTTGGGATCTCCTCCACAGCAGAGGTGTTCCATCATGAGATCAGAAAGGACTTGCAAGACCTCCCAGGCGTGACTAACGTTAGCAAATCAACCAAAAGGTGGGAACCTCAAAAATCCCTGGCACCTTGAGGTAAGGCCATATAATGAAACAAGTGATGGTGCTAGGATAGCGAGAGCAACTGGTAGAAAAAAGGCAGAAGGTAATAAATCAAATCATAATTTTTATTTTATTTTCGATTTGAAACCATCACTTGTTTTTTATAAAAAATGAATTAATTAAAGATGTTTAATGATGATGTTTACACTCAAATCGAAAATAAAATAAAATTAAAATAAAATAAAAATTATGATTTGATTTATTACCTTCTGCCTTTTTTCTACCAGTTGCTCGGGCTATCCTGGCACCATCACTTGTTTCATTATGTGACTAACGTCAGCACCACTATCCTGGTCTACGGGTTGACAGATAAGAAACATGAATTTGCAGTGCCGCAGCAGCGCCTAGAAGACTCTGGGCTGATGCTACACGTGGAGAAGTGAGAGTTTGGAAAGAAAACGCTCAGTTTCTACAGATATATGTTCAATGAAAAAGGGGTGTCTCCGGACCCGAACAAGGTTGGCGGACATCAAAAAGGCCAAGGCACCCACAAACGTCACTGAGGTTCGCAGTTATCTCGGGATGGCCACCTACTGTGGGAGGTTTATCCCAGACCTAGCCACAACAGCGACACTCCTAAAGAAGCTCACCAAAGCAAATGTCAAGTGATTGTGGGGCGAAACACACAAATCTGCTTTTCGATGTCTGAGAGATTTCCTACTGGGGGATGCCACCATGGCCTTCTTCGACACTGCCCGAGAAAACATAATTGCTTGTTGACGCCAGTCCCTTAGGACTGGGCACTGTCCTAACACAGAAAGACAGAGAAGGGATGATTTACTCCATAGCATTTGGAAGCGGAGCACTAACCCCCACTGAGAAGAACTATGCCCACATTGTGTAGGAAGTCTTAGCCATCCTGTGGGGGTGCCGGCATTTCCATGTGTACATTGTGGGTAACCCTGCCAAAGTCTTCACGGACCACCTGCTGCTGGGAACGATATTTAAAGGCTCTGCCCGGTTGTAGGTCAAAGGATAGAAAAAAAAGGATCGAATGGTAAAAGGATCGATTCAAAAGGATCGAAAACAAAAGGATCCAAAATATAGTTTTATTTTTTTTACCTTTTTTTGGGTGGGGGGGGCTTCCCCACCAACCCCCGTTTTAGTGCTAAAAACCACTTTTTTTAACTATACGAAAACCAAAAAAAAATATATAATTGAAAAAAAACATTAGATCCTTTTGTTTTCGGCCCTATTGCGTCGATCCTTTTACATTCGATCCTTTTAGATTCGATCCTTTAACTGGACACCGATCTGCCCCACACCCTCCTGCCCCACAACATAGAAGTTCAATACAAAGCAGGGGCTGACAACCCAGCTGACTTCCTGTCACAACACCCTCACCCAGCGACCCGAGAGTGCAAAGCAGCACTGGAAGAAGAGGAACATGTCTGCCACATCATTGCATGTGCTCGGCCAAAAACGAGGCGGCTACAAGATATAGTCGAAGAAACGGCCAAAGACACCTGTCTCCAAATCACCAAAGAAGCGATCTTGGCAGGAGAATGGAGGACGTATTTAACATCCATCTCACAACACACGGTACAAGCCCAGGAGATGTTACAGAGCCTATTTGGCATCCGCCACAAACTGTCAGTCTCTCCAGAAGGACTGGTGCTAAAAGGGTACCGGATTGTAATCCCGACGAGCCAGGAAGAGAGGGCGTGGTCAGTATTGACATCTGCACCATCGCCAATGCAGCATATCTCCTAGTAGTGGTGGACAAATTCACCCGATACCCTGAAGTTGAGCCAGAGCATACTGGAGAAGATGTTTACTATCCATGGCATCCCTACCATCATTAAGAGTGATGACGGACCTCCTTTCAAGAGTCGGGAGCTACAACTCTTTCTTGACTACTTAGGTATCCGTCATCACAGCATAGCGCCGTACTGGCCACAAGCCAATGGAGATGCAGAAAGGTTTATGGCATCAATAAACAAAGTAGTATGAATCACCAAAGATAAAAGCAAACTGGCTCCTGGAACTGTATCGCTTCCTTCATATCGCCAGACCCCCCACTCATCGACACAGGTGAGCCCAGCTGTTCATGTTCGCAGTCTCAATTCAAGTAGGGCTCCCTCTCCATCATGCTTGGGCATCACCATCTGTAGACACAGAAAGGGTCAAACAACACCGCAGAGTGCACAACAGGAATGAGAGGCAAGCACAGCAAGCCACCGTGAGCACACTACAAGTGGGAGACATGGCGCTCGTAAAGAAAAGGGCGCCTCTGAAAAAGGTAGCCCTCACCTACGAATCTTAACCATGGACCGGCATGGAGAGGAATCACGGCATGGTGACAGCCTCACTAGGGAGTGAGAAGGTAACCCGGAACTCCTCACACTTTCGTAAAGTCCCACGGGCCATTTGGCAAGGGTCTACAGAGACAACCCCTGACCGCAGTGAACAGACTTTAACAGAGAAAGAACAGTCACAAGGTGAGGAAAGCTCACCCAGAGACCCAGACCAGGACCTGCCGCCAGAAGACGAGGGGGAACCAATCATCTCAAGACCCAGCACAACCCTGAGGGAGGACAGCCACCATCGCTACTCCCTCTGAAGACAACCAACACCATCTACCATACCCTGTTGGTTTGTGCTGCACAGAATCTATCGGCAAGCCAAAACGCTGGACAATCTTAAGACTGTGAAACATTGATTTGGGTTTATTTTGATATTCAATTTGGGGAAGGATGTGATATAGTCATGTTATTTTGCCCCGATGGCATGATGAGTAGCATCATGTTGTGACAGTACGCTGAAGTAATATAAGAGGGCAAAAGCCCGCCAAGTGGGACAGTACGTCCCTGAAACTAGCGCTTTGTGTGTCTGCTTATGTTCGGGCCAGGCAGCCCTTTGGCCTCACCAATACCTACATCATAGTTGGGTAGAGAATACCAGCACTAGATTTACTTGCTATTCTTCATTTTCTCCAGCACAGTGTTCACCAAGTTTTTCTCCTATTGGTTGGTTATTAGCGTCAAGCTTGTTTGGAGAGGCAGGTGTATAAGCCGTGTTTGCTACCGGCGAGGCTGCATACGCCGCTTTGTTTGGGGTTGGTGGGTAAGTGTTTTCGGTGCAAATCGCTTGGCATTTTAGAGTAAAGTATGCTGCAGCATAGACATGCTGCTATAGGAATTTAAATCAATCGTGTGTTTACATTCAGGTGCCTGTGTTTGGTCTGCAGAAGGGCAGAATCTCGTTTGTAGTATGAGGTGTGAGGGCAGGGTGGAAGAAAGGTCTGTCCATTTTGGATTTATTGTCCGATTAGGAAGGAGAGGTTCCTCCAGAAAAGGAATTGTGGCAGAATAATTGTATTTCTTTTGCAAATAGATTCGTTTCTCAGGCAGTTGATAAAGCCTTTGAACAAAGATTGCTTTCCTTTTCACAAACCATTCAGAATTCTGTATCTCAGGCTTTGGCCTCTGGAAATCCCAGTGTTCCACAGGATCAAGTTTCAGGGGCAGGGCAGAGTGACGTGGGGTTAAGGGAACAAACGCTTCCAAGAGGGAACATCCAGAATAGGCAGCTTCCCAGGGTGAGTTTCCTGGTACAGATCTGGGCCCGTCTACGATAGAGCTGCTACAATTGCTCACAAGACCCTTAGGACTTGAGGAAGACCAGAAACAGACAAAGAGAGCTAGACTATTCGCTCTAGGCCTGTTGCCAGGTGACACTGGTTTGGGGTCTGGCCCAAATGTTAATATGATGGGCTCCGGGCTAATCCCACTAAAGATGGGCTAAATCCCCTTGACACAGGGCAAGGGCCTTCGAACCTTCAAGAGGCTACAGGCAAGCCCATGTGTTGTCTAGAACCTTTGTCTCACCCCAGGTAATAGTAATAGGTCCTTTGCTAGTCTGCATTGGATTATGCATGTACCTTCATAAGAAGTAAAAAGTGAATGGCAGCCTGAAATAGAATGAAGGCTGAGTACCCTTGTTCCTCTCTGCCCAAGGTTTGTGTGGCTACTCCTACTATAGACCCTAGGATGATCACTTTCTTTGCTAAATTCGAGAACGATGCTTCAGAGCAGGTTGTCAGGGACTGACAGTTTTGCCTGGGTAGGTTATTTAACACATTGGTGCTTTAGTTAAGATCTTGGAGTTAGCGGAAGAAGGCCAAGGCAGCTAAGGGACTCTGGTTCCAATGGAAAGTAGTAATGGGACAAAAACAGCTATCTGTTTTTGGGGGCTGCAAATGCTTCCATCCTGCAAGAGCAGAGAATGCATACCTCTTTAAATCAGCCCTAACCTGGGGTCGGGGGCTTCCAGATACCAAGGAGCCTGGGAGATTGGGCCAATTGTTATTTGGGGATGATAGCATTGGAGAACTGGGTCGCAGCGTTAATACCTGAACATCTCTGGATCTGCATTAATCTTCTCTAAAGAACATTTTTCCCACTGGTCTCTCCCAGAGCTGGTTGCGGCAGGGGCTGAGCAACCATCCCGGGTTCTCGCCTCCTGTGATCGCCAGACAGGCTGAGTCCTTCTCAGCTTATCAAAGAGCCAGACAGGCCTTCCCTCAGAGAGCCAGATGTGCTGGTAGGTGAGGCTTCCACGGAAGTTGTGGAAGAGCTGTCCCATAGCAGATTAAGTGTGCAGGTGCCCAGATTTTTACTAGAAACTGGTTACATGCTACCCATGGGTGTTCAGACCATGCAGGGCTTCAAGTTGGTGTTTGAGGCCCCTCCAGAGCAAAGGTTTTCCCAGTGGGTGGTGTTCATGTCCAGGGAGGAGCATATTTTAATCGATCAGGAAATCTCAGCCCTTCTGGCCAAGAAGGCTATAAAAAGGATATCTGTCCATCCCAGAGGTTTCATAAGCAATATTTATCTGGTAAAGCAGGGCATGGGTTTCATTGCAGTTATGACCTAAAGGAGTTGAACAGATTGTTGGTATACTGGCATCTAAACATTGGGACGATTTCCATTTTGAAAAACGTGTTGAGGCCAGCAGATTGGCATGTGAAACTAGACTTCAAAAACGCTTACCTCACAATTACCAACTTCGAGCTTTTCAAGCGCTACCTGCAATTCTTTTGGGAAAGGAGGCATTACCAGTTTTCAGCCCTTCCCTTTGGTCTCTCGTCCATGTGTTGGTGCTTTACCAAGCTACTCAGGCCAATGGACTAATTTCTTAGGACCAGAGGGTTGCGTATTGTCATCTACTTAGATGATATTCTCACCATGGGTTCTTTAGAGGATATTGTTAAGCTCATGTTCACTTGACAGTGGATCTCCTCCAGTCCTTGGGGGTGAGTCTGACCTTTCAGAAGTGAGATCTGATCCCTGTTCAGAGAATAAAGTTTCTGGAGTTTATAGTAGATTCTAGGTCTTTGACCGTCAAGCTTCCACTCAAAAAATTGAGATTTCTAAGACGGGTGCTCTGGCAGGCTTACAGCCTTTCCGTTATATTGATGAGGCATCTGGACCGCCTGATTGAACTCCTGTCATCAACCATTCAGGGCATCCCCCTAACCCCCTGCATTATAGGGCTCATCAGAGGCTAAGGATTCAGGCTTCATGTATAGGCTTAGGTTTTGTGGGTGGGTTCTGTTTTCTACCTCTGCAAGAGAAGAATTACTCTGGTGAGGGAAACACAAAGGTACTTGGAACAGCAGGGCTACCTTTCCTACTTACAACAATCTGCAACTAGAATCAGATGCAAGGCAGAGGTAGTGGAGCACAAAATCTAGGGGAGTCGCTCCTGGTCACTTTCCAAGCCGGCAATATTTTTTGTGAAGTTCTGCATGGAGTACCATATCAAGGTGCAGGCAGAATACTTGCCAGGAACTCTCAATCTGGCAGTTGATTGTTGCTCAAAGCAATTGGTGGGCAACAGTGACTGGAAGCTCTATCGCAGCCTTTCTATCTATCTATTCAATATTTATATAGGGCCATACGCCCATAGGCCTCAAGGCACTCCCATGACGGAAACAACAAAAAACACAACGTGGCAGATGCAAAAGGATAGGGTCAGACTGAGGGAAAAAAGACTTAGCCTGTAACCAGATCAAAAAGGTAGGTTTTTAATTGTTTCTTTTAACTGGGCACTCGACACACAACCCTTCAGAACAGAAGGGAGCGGGTTCCAAAGACTCGGGACCAGGCATGGAAGCTAGAGCCTCCAATCTTTTTCAGGAGGACTCGAGGTTGCTTGAGAAGAGTGTCTTTATTGGAGCGAAGGGATCGCCTGAAAGAAACCCGTGAAATTCTGGCTGAGACCTTTAGAGGTGATGAGGTTCATTTGGTATGGACATGTTAGCGTCCCCTGGTTGAACACCCAGTTACTGGGTTTTTCATTTGGTGAACAGACACTTTTGCCAAGGTAATGGATGAATTATTTTCAGCATTGGGGACGAGGGAGGCATTATGCGTTCCCGCTGTTTTCAATGATTGCCAGGATTCTCCTTAAGGCCCAACTCAGAGTACGGTTTTGCTCCTGATCACAACTCTTCGGAGGGAACAACCTTGATTCCCTTTGGTGCTGTCCAGAACTTCACTTGGTCCCAGGACTGTGCACTCCTGTCCTGGTTCTGGAGAGGCCACTAGAGCTGGTGGCCTGGATGGTCTCAGGGGCTGTTTGGCCCAAGAGGGTCTTTTGCAATCAGCTATGTCATTCATCCATCATTCCTCGATCCCCAATGTGGTCTGCTCGATTGAGGTGGCTTGGGAGGGTGTGGGTCCACTGATGCTTCCCACAGAGTTTGGATCTGTTTGGTGTTGGGATAGTTCAGGTGGTGAATATTTTGCCATGGTTGGCATCATCCTTGTCGATTAACATGCATCACTCAGACATTCTTTGGAGGCAGGGTTTCCTTTTGGGGAACACCCATTGGCGTGGAAGCTCTTAAAGGTGATTCAGGGGTCTCACCTCCCAGGTCCAAATATTCTTGGCTTTGGGACGTTGACGTGGTTTCAACTTTGTGTAGACATTGGCCTCCTAATTCTGAGCTGTCGTTACAGCCCTTTTCTGCCAAACTGGTGATGCTTATGTGTTTGAACTCCTTCAGGAGAGTGGGCATTGTTAGGGTCCTTGATCTCTTGGTGAGTTTCTTCTGCTCAGAGGATGTTCAGTTTCACAATCACTGCAGGACCTACTCTGGGGCTGCTGTTATATCTCTCCTACTTTTCGGATTTATCCATTAGTCTGAGTCCTGATTCTCTATTCAGGGCTCATTCAGCAAGGGGGGCTATGGGTTCAAAATCATTTAGACAGGGGTGTTGATAGGACTGTCAGGACTCGGCGCTAGCTAGCCTTTTTGGTTGTAACCCCTGAGCTTCTATCCGGGGCTACAACAATAGACCCCTCAACCCCCCCCAGCAACATCTCTAGCCATAATATGTCGATTGCTCCCAGCTTGTGACAGGGCGTCGGGATTCTGTTAATGGCACAGAGACAATGTTTATCCCTTCCACGGGTATCCTCCTTAATAAATTGGGTTTGTGTTTTCTGAAAGGGAGCTTTTACTCCGGGCCGTCCATCTACTGAGAGGTGGGATGGAACTTCAGGGTGGTCTTGTTGGATTTGGACAGCCTTGCCAATACTTCTTTTTCTTCCATAAGGTGCTCTAGTGGACGATTGATTGTGTTGCAGGTTTAATGACCATGGCGTTCTCCAGGAGAGACATTTTATTTGAGGGGCTTAAGAGGATATTGGTGGGAAGGATTTTGGGACATATAGTTCTTCTTTCATTGTTAATACTCCTGTGGAACTAAAGAGTTTGGAATTCATGATACTTGCCACTGTTCCATAAATATAATTCTGACACACTGTCACAAGCTAGGAGGAGTTTCAATTATACCATAGACACCTATTAACAATGGCAGCCACGTCAGTAGTGTGCAATGTACCAGAATGTTAGAAGGCAAACCATTTCACCGAAAACGGCACATTACCTTACAGTGAAATAAGATCAGTCTAGGATCACAGTATCATCTGGTGGAAAAACCAGGATATTCTTTGGTGCAATAGACAAATTAGGCAACCCAGTTACCTCTCCCAACTAACACATGAAGCTCTTCATTGGGGGTGGCTGCCCAGTTTTTACAACCGTTGTTTGGATGGACATAGTTGTAGATATGTACCACACTGCCACAGAAAAGCTCAGCACGTTTAATACCCCATACGCTGGTAATGTGCACAGTATAAAAGACTAATAACATACTATATTCATTTTTATAATCACGGATTTCTGGTAGAAATCTCAAGGGGAGAAAGGCTGGGCCTGCCTTGCTGGTAATTGGAACTGTGATCTGGCATATCCGCACAGCTCTCTACAATGAGTGCTTAACACAACCTCTGAACCCTCGTGGCACTCAAAATGATCAATATGCAGTTCAATTTTGGTTATTGCACGTAATCCACATATTGCACTAAGAAGGTGTGTGTGTCATAGTGAACACGCAAACTGTACTTACTAAACTGTACCTACACAGAACGCATTACAGGATAAGTTGGTCATATCAATACTTAGTTGTCAACAATACCCAGGAAACAAGCTCAAAGCATCAGCATTCAGCAAACATGATCATGTCATGTGTTATTTATGCTTTATAAAAAATATGTAATTACATCTTTGCACCAGGACTCCAGGTGGGGGCCCCTGCAGCCTGGGGAATTTGCCCTTTTTGCCCTCCCATGAAGACGTCTGTAGAAGGAGGAGTCATACATTGACATACAAATGGGACAATGCAGGCAAGTTACGGAGGAAAAGGGCGGGGTACTGCTGTTGCTTGATGGCAAGGGTATGTCTTCCAGGTCAAGAATGTTTTTCTTCAGAGCTCATTGAAATCCCAGGACAGTGGACTTCGTTACCAGTTTGGGGGTATCCCGCCAGTAAATCTTTCGGGAAACCACCAAACAGTATTACCGTTACTGGCACTTGGTCTGCCGGAATTACTGGCAGATTACGAGTGCCAGTAAGAATGGGAAATCCCCATTCCATGCAGTTCAGAAAGACTCCACGGGGGGATTTGCCTGTATTACCAGCACCGGTAACACTGGTGCCAGTAATACCAGCTATTTTTGCTGGTGGGGTGGTGGATTTATCCCAAGCTCTTGGCTGGAGGTAATTCCGGACACTCCACCTGCAAACTTGTAGTGTGCAGATGCAGAAACATGCTGGTAAATGTTATTACAGGTACGTTATTTTCACATCAGCAAACTTGTAAGGAGGTCTGGTGGCATTTTTATTTTTGGGGTAAAGAGTTCAAGTAAAAGGTCTCAAGGGTGAAAAGGAGCATAAACGAGGGACCAATGCTGGATCGATGGGACACAGATAGGCTGAGTAGTGTTTGTGAACTAGGAGTGTGTGAGGGAGAGTGGTGGGAGCCTGAGTTACCCAGCTAGGGTGGGGCCAGCCCGTGGATAGATTTAGAGACCAGAAGGAGGAATCTGAAGAGGACTCAGTTATATATGGAGACCCACCCAGCCATCCAGCATCAACAAGAGGATAGTGGAAGGTTACAGAGGGTGCAAAAATCAAAGTTCAGTACTTTGTTTGGAGGGGAAGGCCAGGGAGGTGGTTACAGGAGAATCAAGGCAAATGAGAGCAAGCATAGAAATCAAGGTTTTGGTGAGCTGGTGGGTAAGATACCAACATGTTTTGCAGAGGTTTAGGTGGTTCATACTTGCTGCTGTGCCGGTTGATCTGCTGAAGGGCTTGAGGTCACTGTGAAGGAGTACTTCAGGGTGGAGAGCACTGGCAGAGGGTGAAAGGAAAACAGAGGGAAAGGAAATGGGGGAGATGACGAGCAGTAGGGCAGTTGCAGTTGAAGCAGAGAGAAGGGTTACAGAGGTTTTGGAGGAAATGGGCAAAACGGCACCGAAGTGCAATCAAGCGGTGGATAGCAGAGTGACAGTTATGCAAGATTTTAGTACAGTGGTGAAACCGTAAAACATTTGAGAAGCATCTGCAAACAGATGACAGGAGGAACAAAAGGTAGCAATTACGTTTTTTTGATGAATATGGGGAGAAAAGTAGCAGTTCAAGAACATAACCTAGGGTGACTCACACCAATTGGAGCATAGTACATTTGGATCCAGAGCTCCATCAGATTGAGAAAGACTAGCTTGACAGGTAGGAGGCAATCCAGTTAAGTTGGGTCTTGGATGACCTTTTTGGAATGTGAGAAGGTGGACAGAATAGTCAACAGAATTAAAGGCCATGGATCGACCAAGAAGGAAGAGAACAGAGGAGAGTCGTGAACGGCGGGAAAAAGTAAGGAAGTTGTTAATGTGCATCAGTGCGGTCTACGCAGAGTCCATTTTGAGAAATTCCGATTGTTCTTCAGATAGCCAATGATTCTGTTGAACACGACACATTCCACATTTTTGGAGTATTGGGAGGAGAGAGAGACAGGCTGACAGTAGCGAGGCTTGCTATCAGGGTGTCAGCAGAAGCATATTTGAGATTAGGAGGACTGTTTATACTTTTTTTTTCTCGCAAGTCACTGTCAACCGATAGGCTCCTGTAACACTCACGATTCCACCCAGGTGACCATCCCCTTTAGGGCCCAACCAGTTCGGCAGCAACATAAACAAGGAAACAAAGGTGATTCCTCCTCATTTAGTAGGAATGAGACTAAACTAAAAATGGCTCTTTTGAACACATGATCATTGGTTAGCCATGCTCAAGACGTTCATGAATTTATCGTGAAGGACAACTTTTGATAAGTGAGATACGCTCTTTTTGGGCTATATCAACCACTGGCGGAGTGACAAATCAGACAGTAAAGCACTAGATTTAGAAAGAGCCCTCAGCAAGGACGCTAACACAGATAAAAACCACATCCTCGACTGGGTGGTATCCAAAAATCTTAATGTTGACATTGATCAGACCCGACAATGTATCTGGTCAGATAATTATATTACTGATTTCTCCATCCATTACCCTGAGACTTCTTTGAAATCTCACAATCCCAGCAATAGAGTCACAAGTCGTAACTTTAAAAGGATACAAGCCTGAGATCTTTCCACCTTTCCACCTGCCTAGAAAAAATCATGACTGAAACATCAAGCAAGGACTAAAAATCTCATCTCGTCCTTCTCAAACTCTTTGCTGACTATGTTGGAGAAAATAGCTCCCCTTCAATCAAGGCTAATAAGAGATAACATCCGCCATCAAAGATGGTTTACTCCTCACCTCATTATGCTCAAAAGGGAGAAGCGCAAGTTGGAATACCATTGCTTAAAGCACCAATCAGATGAAAATAAAAAAGCTTGGAAGGAGATAGACAAAATTTATAAAAATCTAATTGTGGAAGCCAAAAAGAACTTCTATAACCTTGAGATAAGCCAAGCTTCTAATTGCTCAAAAAAACACTTTGAGATTCTTGCACTTTTAGAAAAGCCCAATGCCCCTCTGACCTGATTTACCCCAACGATTCAGGATGCTGTAACAACTCAAGAAGCTTTCAAAGATTAAATAGTAAATGCACGTGAGAAAGTTAGAAAATCTGAGACAAATCATGATAACCTAACTACGTATCAGTCCCTGGCAACCGAGCCTGGGGATAACTCCTTTTTTTCTTTTCTCCAATAACTGTGTCTGACATGCTGAAACTACTCTTCACTATGCGGCCAACACCTTGTCCCAAACATATATTACCTGCCAAACTAATTCTGGAACATAAAGAGCTATTTGCACCATTCCTTACCGGATTTGTGAATGTATCATTAAGGGATGGCAAGATTTCATGCTCTATTAAAACAGTATGGGCCTCATTACGAGGTAGGAGGTAGCCATGGTGCTATTAGCAGTTACCACATTCCGGGTCCGGGTTCTCGAAATAGGGATTTACCGGGTCATTCCAACCTTGGAGGACCCAGTAAGTCCCCATTCCGAGAACCATTCCCCATTCCCATTCGAGCCCCATAGGGCTCAATGGGAATGGGGATGGAGCCAATAGCTCCCTGGTCCATGAGCGGCTCCCGCTAAGGGCGCCTGGTAAAACCAGGTGCCCATAGCAGGACCCGCTAAGGGACCTCGGACTAGGGTGGTAAGGGTTTACCGGCACCGGTCTCCTTACCGGTGCCTGTTAACCCGTACCGCCCACCTCGTAATGAGGCCCTATCTGTTACCCAATTATTGAAGAAACCGAACCTAGACCCAAGGGATGCTGGTGACCTCAGACCAATTACCAACTGTCATTTCTTTCTTAGAATTCTGGACAAACTTGTTTGCCTGCAATTCCAAACTTATGTGGAATCTAACAACATTCTCCACCAGAGGCAAGCTGGCTTTCGACCTCGCTTTAGCACTGAGACAGGATCTTCAGTCTCATATGCTGAAAATCATGCAGAAAGGCAAAATGGGCCTATTGACCTTACTGGATCTGTCTGCGGCCTTCGATTTGGTGGGTCATGATCGCCTCCTTCACTCCCTATGTCATCTTGGGCACTGTACTGACGGGTCAATCAATTGGTTAAACTCCCTTCTATCGGACTGGGAATCCAAAATCCAATGGGGATTGGCATGCTCCCAGACAGCCCCTATCTGGTGTGGAGTCCCCCAAGGTGCTAGCTTGTCTCCGGTTTTGTTTAACATATATATCAGGCCTCTTTGCTGCCTCTTGGATGACATGGGTGTCGTCTTTATCAACTACACTGATGACACCCAGCTAGTCATAGAAATGACCGGGGACTATGCATCAGACTCCTTGACTCGTTCTAAAATTTACCATCATATTGAATCCTGGATGTCTATAAACTGACTCTGCCTTAATGGCAAGAAAACAGAGCTTCCAAGACTTACTTGTATACTGGGTGGATCTTGGAATTACGGGATTCAATGGGAGCCGTGAAGATATTGCCTATATCCCTCTTCTGTGAATGACAATCATTTGGCTGGTAATTGATGCCATTCTTGTTAAGTCACTCTAGTCAGAGGAGGCTTGATAATCACCCCTTCTATGGCCTTGAAACCCAGACCTAGAGCTGTAGAGGGTGACAAAAAGATACTGTTAGTACTAGGGAATATGTCTTAGATGACTGAAGAAATCCCTTAGCCCCAGTGAATTACCTGAACAACCATAACTCCTTGCTGTAACCATCAAGTCACATAAAGTTAACAGATGAGGGTGATAGCCCAGGTAGTAGCACATATGAATGATAGGAGCTTAGCAGAGCTCCGCTAAGGAAATAAACAAATGACCTAGTCCGTAGAAGTTTGCAGGCATTCTCTGCAAGAATGAAGTTGGAAGACACCAAACCGGCATAGTTTCCAGTGTTTTATGGAATCGAGGGAGTGACGAACATTGGAACGTCATCACGATGTATGCTGGCCATCTTGGTTCGGGATATTGCCACCCATTTGGGTGGCCATTTTGAAGGGGTCAGCCTGAAAGTCCCCGTTCTCACTGTGTACTCGGAAGCTACCTGGTCTTCAATTCGCGGAATGATGATTCTGCGTTCCGAACAGCTTTTCGTCTGGATCGCCGAAGCCAAGTTCCTCAGGGTCCACCGAGGTTGCCAGAGGCAACCAGGGAGAAGCAGTGAACCTGGTAAGTAAGGACGAAGGTTCCTAACACCTGGGCAAATTTGAGCCCCAAATTCCAGAACTTTGCAATTGGAGATAACAGCATCCTTGTACAGAAAAAAGGTGAAAAGGCTAGGCATTCAGTCTGCATCTCCTCATAAATATTCGTCCATATACCTCAGAGAGCAATAGTTCAATCATTGCACAAGCCACAATATTATCCAGATTGAACTACTACAATACCTTACCGATTGGTTCCTCAAATTAAAACATAACAAAATGCCAGGTGTTGCAAAACGATGCAGTACGTATCGTCAAAAAGATCTCGAGACGTGACAATATATATATTCACAGACAAAAACTACACTGGCTTCGATTCAGGAACACATCAATCTCAAGGCAGGAACCTTTATTCAGAGATGCGTCTATGGACACGCTCATTCTTATCTTACATGTCTAACTCCACAATATTGTCCACCCAGATTATTGCGCTCAGCTAACAAAATGCAGGTCAAGTGCCCTGCTAACAGGCGTGTGCACGGATTGGCAAGACCTTTTTCCAGTAATGGCAGCAAAGTTCTGGAACTCACTTTCCACAGAACTAAAAATTAACTGGTCCTTATGGCTTTCAGGAAAGTTTTGAAAACTTGGCTGTTTAGGTAATTTATTTTTGGTCTTACCATGGCTTCTGGCGCTGTTGGCCCGTCAATCGATGTTTGTCTGTTTGTGTAAATGTACATCACCCTGATGCCTGCGGGGTTCCGTCACTTAAAAATAAACACATTTTTAAAAAATCCAGTGGCAAGCAAGATGATCAAGAGGAGAAGAAAAGGGAAGAGGAAGGATAAAATGGGTGTCAGGTTTGTGATTGCTGTGCAAAGATGTGAAAACGATCACAGAATGGGTTAGTTGCACAATGCACAGAAGTCCGCTCAGTGGGGGGGTCAGGACGAGAGGCCGTAAAACAGTTGAAATAGAGTGCACAAAGAAGCAAATGGGGGTAAGTAGGAATAGAAGGAGTAGTCAGGGTGTCCCTGATTTTGGAAGAGAAGTAAAGAGCAAAGTAGTTGGGACCGGGAGAGGAGATAGAGTGTTGGAGAGAAGGTTCCAGCATAGCCTGCAGGGTAGAGGAGAGCTTGTGGGTGTGGGCGTGTATGGAATATATAAGGTTTGTGTAGTGCAATGTGTGAGGGCCAACAGGGACCCCTCATAGGAAAGAAGACAGAGGGTGATAGGGAGTGAGGGAGTGAGAGGTAGAGAAGGTGATGTCCAGAAATACCTGTTGAATTGAGGGTGTCATGTTTGAAGAAAAAGAGCCAAACCTAACTCAAGCGAGATAGAGAGTCAGCTTCAAATGTGCATTTAGTGATGGGGAGGTGGAAGGGAAGGGATAGTGGAGGAGGGACAGCAACATTGAAGGAGGAAGGAATTGTCACGATGGGAGGTGTTCATGGGGAAGTCTGTAGAGATGAGAAATGAGCAGAGGAAGATGTGGTCCAAGGAGTAGCATTGTTTATGCCTGGGGTCATCAAGCCGAGTGGCGACCAGTGAGAAACACAAAGCAGAGGAATGAGGATTAACCATAGGTAATTTTCAATTCAAACAAATAGTTGAATGGCTTCACTTTGGATTTCAAAAGGACAAAAAGAGCATTTAGAATTAGTAAATCTGAGCTTCTTACTGGTAATCCTCTTTAGATCTCAGTCACTCAATCTGGAGTTGGCTTAGGTGTACCCACAACATTCTTTGTTTGGCTTTTTGTATTCCCTTGTTTCTTCTCGGGGCCTTCTGAATTTGCAGGAAAGCCACTCCACAGAGTCTAAAGATGCTGTACATCAGTCTTGGGCAACAACCAAGCGAAGGCTGGGCACTTCCATCACACAATCCTCTTGTCAGTGGATATGCAACATGGACTGGTCAGTAGGCTGGTTAGAATGGCACTCCCTTACCACTGGCCTATTCGACTTGCTATTGTTTTCCAACGCTGTCTCTTGCTATCCCTCTTTGCAGCCTCGTATGTTCTCATTACCTGGAATACACTTTATCTTCCCCCTTTCCTCCTTCTGGCACTCTGATTCTCATTGTTCTAACTTAACTCCCACTCAACACCTCGGCACATGTTTGTGCGTCCTCCAATGAATCCTGCTAGGCACATGGTGTTTCCCCTCTTCTTTTCCTCTTTAACTCATGTTGTATATTTCTGCTCCTTCTTTCCCTTGTGACCTACTCCACTTCTTGCTACTCCTCTGACTTTCTGATTTCTCGCTCCACTTCCTTACTTTCCTCCGTGCCTTCCTTAATTGCCACCTTCTCAATTGTCACCTTCTCAATTACCATCAACTCCAGTTTTGCGTACACCTTTTCCTGTATCACCATCTCTTCGCTACTGATCTGTTATCTACTTCTCAAATACCTCTGTCCTCAAACCTCCTCTCCTTCAAATTCGACTCCTCCAATCTCCAAAGTATTACCCCACCATCCTTCTCTCATCTCCAGTTCCTTATGTCACCAAACTCCCACTCCACACCTTGATTCTTTACAAGCTCTCCCACATCACTCTGGCCGTTCAGACTTCATTTTAAAGGGCCTTTCCTCATCCTGGTGGCCTGCTCTCTTTCTACTACTTTCAGGTATGTATACCTTTGACTGACCGCAAATCCGCAGACTGAGCATTTATAAAGGTTAGTCACCATCTTCGATCCGTAGTCTGTGCATGTGAGGGAACAAGCAGCTTTACAGGAGGCAGGTGTCTCATAACATCTCCTTGCTCTCCAACAGTGTTCCAGAAGGTGTACATTTCATATGCATTGGGGAAGGATATGTGCGGAACCTACCCCCTGGATCTTCTTCTCAGGTGGCCAGGGAAAGGCCATCGCTTTTGGATCCTGACCCTGGGCGTGGAGAAGCGAGGAAGGATCGCCTAGGTGGAGGGTCCTTGAGGATTGGGTGTAGGGTGCCCACATGGTTTCCCCCTTTTCTATTGAAAACCAACCTAACCCTCCCTCAGTCTTTATGGGCTATTGTAGGACCTCTCCCCTCAGTTCCCCACATTGTACCATTGATAGTACTGAGATGAGGAAGAAGCGTCTAAGAGTAATGAAACCGAAGACCTAATTTTACCACTTTGGTACTGGGACGAGGAAGATGCCTGCAGAGTTCTTGCAAGGTTAGGCATGCCCCTTTAATGGCAGACAGGCACACCCAATCGGTGATACACACCTGCAACCAGTCAAGTGGTTGCAGGTGTATAAAGGGAGACCAGTGAGACAGAAAGGGGAGCAACAGGGAGGCATGTTTAGTAGAGACCAGGGGACCCTTTCCGTGGGGAGGCAGCCATGGTGGGACCCGAGAAGGAGCCAGGATGCGGGCCGACACCCCCCAGGTATGGGAGAGACGTTGAGCAGCTGGGGCTTCAAGCAAGCAGGAGAGAAATTGGACGCCATCCGCAATCACACAGAAGCAAGTAAGTTGCAAGCTTATGCAGGATTTTAACTGGCGTGCGAGTGGGGCTCGCATTGGTCGGAGCGCCTGCCCGAGAAGCGAAAGGGAGCAGCAGGAGCCGCCGGGGCAGGATGCCGAAACTCGGTGAGTGCCAATGAAAGCCACTCAGAAGCCAGGGCGCTCGGGCGGGCTGAGCATGAATAACAAAGTGCTGTATGAATGAAAGTTTAAAACAAAGCTGCACTATGCATCTGGAATACCGAACTGAATGAAACGGTGAACCAAAGCTAAACTATGCATATAGAATACCGAACTGACAGAAAACCTCAAATTAAACATGTTGCACAGTGATTTGAAATACAACTTTACTGGCAAAGCAAATAGCTAATGAAAGTCAAAAGGGAAAGTTACTACATAAAAGCAACCTATGGGAAAAAGACCAAGCGTGAAAGAGTGCACCAAAAGGTGGGGCATGAACAAGTCTACCACAAAGTGAATCAAATGAATGGATGCAGTGCGGCAAGGTCAAAGACTGACAAGCGGTGTGTAATACGTTATGGCAGAGCCATGAGGATACTAAAGAGAAGCCAGAAGAGTATACAAATTGCTGTCAGAATCCGAGTCCTCGGATTCGTGACTCACCTGTTTGCTTCTTGTTGATTTCTTCTTTGAGTTTGCAGGTTTCTTTTTCCTGGACGAGCGTGCCTTATAAAGGTAAGCTCTAGAGTCTTCTGAATTCAGTCTGCTGGGCTTCGGTGAGTGCGCAGGTCAGTGACTCCCGGTCGCAGCGGTGCTGGGGCTCGGGTTATGTTCAATGTTCCAGGAAGGGTCCAGGATGGAACCAGGATAAGGAAGACAGGGCAACTAGGTTCCGAATAGAGCACACGAAAGGAATAGGAAGGGGGGACCAGGGAGGATGGATGATAGTTACCAGGATTCGCAAAGAAAAGGGGGTTTGGTACTAGAACACAACTTGCCAGGCGAGGCGCAGGCAAGCAAAGTGTTGAGATGCGCGGGGGCATGTCTGTTTTCATGGGTGCATGAGATCCACACAGACAACTAGACCGCACTGAAGACATGGCGTCGGCCATGTTGAAGGTGAACGGAGTAGTGGCTATTGACTGAGGGACCAGGCAGACCAGAAGGGTCGATATCACCGATTCATGACAGCATGCCTCCTCCTAAACTCCAGTCCACTCGGCTTGCCTGGATGAGCCTGATGAAAACGTTGCAATAGCCGTGGTGCATTCATATTGGAGACTGGTTCCCAAGTTCGTTCGCTAGGTGGATAGCCCTTCCATTCCACCAAATATTGGAGACGACCTCTTCTGTATCTGGAATCACAGATCCGGGACACTTCGAACTCGATTTGACTGTCAACAAGGAGTGGAGGAGGTTGAGGAGGTCGAGGACTTGGATTGGTTGACTGGTGGAAGGGTTTCAGCAGTGATGTATGAAAAACAGGGTGGATCTTCTTCCAGGTGGTGGGTAATTGGAGTCGAAAGGCGCCTGGGTTGATAATCTCTATTACTGTGAAGGGTCCGTAGAAACGAGGAGCCAACTTGTTGGGTCTCAGATGTCTGGGTAGATAACGCGATGAGAGCCAAGCTTTATCTCCGACAGTGTAAGAAGGCCCGGGATGCCTTTTAGTATCCGCAAATCTCTATGTCCATCCTGGCCTTTTCTAGATGTTCCTTAACTTGCTTGTGAATGGAGATTAGTCGAGCATTCCAAGCGTCTACTGAAGGAGTCAATGTGGGTGGTGGCAAGAGTGTGGGTAATACTGAAGGGTGGAATCCTTGGTTATACAAAAAGGGACTGATCCTTGTCGTGGAATGATGTGAATTATTGTAGGCAAATTCAGCTACAGGAATCAAGAGCGACCAGTCATCTTGTACCTTAGATGCAAAAAAACGTAGATACTGTTCCAGGGTTTGATTTACTCTCTCAGTAATTCCATTTGTTTGTGGATGGTAACATGATGACAATGCACATTGAATACCCAATTGTCGACAAAGATGCTTCCAGAACCTGGAAACATATTGTGGTCCGCGATCAGAGATGATTTTGGAGGGTAGTCCATGCAACCGGAATATGTGAGTGACAAAGATCCCTGCCATCTCGGGGGCTGAAGGTAGTTTGGTTAAAGGGGTAAAATGAGCCATGTGGGAAAAGAGGTCTATTGTGACCATTATGGTGGTAAATCCTCTGGATGGAGGAAGGTCCACAATAAAGTCTGTGGCAATGATTTCCCTGGGTCGAGATGGTAATTCTGGTTGATGAAGCAAACCTATTGGATTCCTGTTGTCGATCTTGTTCTGGTTGCAGACTGAACAGGCTTGTATATAGGCGCGTACGTCAGAGCGCATCTGAGGCCACCAGATGTTTCTTCTAATTTACTGTTAAGTGGCTGTGATGCCACGGTGCCCGGAATGAAACGTGTCATGACAGAGACTCATAATCTTGGATTGAATTTTCTGGGTAGGAACAACCAAACACTTGTCCTTAAAGAGGTATCCATCCTTGATTGAGAGAGTCCAGGGATTGTCTGTAATATACTCCTTCCAAATGTCCGATGTTGCAGTCTCTTCACGTATAATTTCTAAGAGTGAGTTAGCCTGTGCTATGAACACCTTGTCGGGAAACATCTTGGGAAGCAGTGGTACATCCTCTTTTATGTAATTCGATCTTCGGGAGAGAGCATCTGCTATTACATTAGATGGACCATGAATGGGTTGAATGCTGAATTGATACTGGGCAAAAAAGTAGGCCCATCTTGCCTGGCGACTGTTTCGGCATTCCATGGCCTGTAAAACCTGGAGATTCCGATGGTCAGTCCTTACCACGACTGCATATCTTGCGCCCAAAAGGAGGTGACGCAAATCTGTGAAGGCTTGTCTGATGGCGAGTAGTTCTTATTCCAGGACTGAGTAATGAGTTTGGCTAGGCTGTAATGTTCGCGATAAATAGGCAATTGGGTGTTCCAATCCGTCTTAGGTTTCTTGCTTAAGGACTGCCCCGATAGCATGTTCAGAAGCATCAGTCTCTACCAGGAAGGGTTTGGTAGTGTCTGGTTGAGCCAGGATGGGTTCGCTAATAAACAGATGTTTGAGTTTCTGAAAGGCAGTTTCTTGGCTGGCAGTCCATTGGAAGAGAGTATCTTTCTTTAGCAGACGGACGATGGGTTGAACAATCGCTGAGAACGAAGGGATGAATTTCCTGTAGAAATTAGCAAGCTCCAGCAATGACTGCACCTGTTTCACAGTGGTTGGGGCCGGCCAAGAAAGGATTGCTTCCACTTTAGATGGATCCATGGCTACCCCTTGAGGACGTAATACAAACCCTAAGTATTTAACTGTGGATACATGGAAAATACACTTCTTGGGTTTGGCCAACAGATGGTGTTTGCACAATCGTTGTAGGACCATAGAGACGTGTTTCTGATGGAAGGCCAGGTCTTGTGAATAAATCAAGATATCATCTAAGTAGACAATGATGAACAGAAACAACATGTCAGAAAAAACCCGATCCATGAAGCGCTGGAATACGGCAGGAGCATTTGCTAAGCCGAATGGCATCACCAGATATTCATAGTGACCAAAGGGGGTCCGAAAGGTTGTCTTCCATTCGTCACCCTCCTTCATGCGAATCAGATGGTAAGCCCCTCTTTAATCCAGTTTAGTGAAGATCACAGCTCCACGTAGGGCCTCCAGGATGTCCGAAATGAGTGGCAACGGGTATCTGTCTTTCCGGTTACATTTATTCAAACCCCGGTAGTCCAGGCATGGACGGAGTTCCTTACTTTCCTTTTTAGGTACAAATAATTGAGATGCTCCAGCTGGGTACTTGGATGGACGAATGGTTCCATTGGAGAGGTTGGTGTCTAGATACTCTCAGCAGGCAACTTTCTCGGGTTCTGACAGAATAAACATCGTTCCAAATTAAATAACTGCATTCTCTTCTGTGTCAATTGCACAATCTTCAGGACGATGAGGAGGGAGTGTCATCCGCCGAAGTTCATGGTGCCTGTTTCCGCGTTGGCGGCTCGTTGACAGGAGGCGGAGCAGATATTCCGCCATGTTCCTTCCCCTGCGTAGACTGCCGGTCTAGAGGTTTTTCAACATGGCGTCTGCTGGGAGGTACTTAGCTCCACTTCCCCCAGTGGTCGTCGCCTTGCAGCCCCCTTGCGGTGCGTTTTCGCTAGCTTTGGGTCTAAGCGCTAGTGTTCCTTTTCTCACGGACACGCTTGACCGTGCCTTTTGTTTCTCTGGCTCGCCCTTCTCGCGGGTCGCCTTCTCGCTCTCTTCCCTCTTACGCTATCCTTCTTCATGTCCGCTGCTGCTCACCTGTATTCTCTCCGCAGTTCCCAATTCATATCTCCGCAGTCTGGCCAGAGGCGCCCGCTTGTTTTTCCCGGCAGCCTCTCTCTCCTGCCGACAGCTTTCTCTTTCTCCTCTCTCCGCCCAGCTCTGTTTGTGGACGGTGTGTACTTGGAGCTGACACCAGCGGCTCTAGTATTTCGACGGTACCCATTCCGCTCACGCTCCTGCTGCAGCCTGCTTCTGCCAATTTACCTTCTCTCAAGGACACGGTCAGCATCAAGATCCTGGACTTCTATCAGTGCAATACGGCATTTCCGCTCGCCGGAAGGGTTTTTT
Organism: Ambystoma mexicanum; assembly: GCF_040938575.1. NCBI lineage: Eukaryota > Metazoa > Chordata > Amphibia > Caudata > Ambystomatidae > Ambystoma > Ambystoma mexicanum. The sequence goes on along the minus strand of NC_090921.1, from coordinate 750,446,751 downwards.
CCGCCGGTAACGGCTTTTTCCCTTCTACACAGTCTGATCGCGGGAAGGGGGCCCCAGGACTGCTGTTTACTAGCATTCACTGTGGCTTCCTCCCGAGACAGGCATTACACACTCAAGAAAGAAAAGGATTACTTGTCTCATTGACAGCTACATTTGGAGGATTTAGAATCAGGTGAGGAGAGTGGGGAGGAAAGAGGGTTGGAAGAAAGTATTGAAGAGGACAGATTGCAACGCCCGCCAGTAAAGATGTCATCCGAAGAGCAGATTCAAGAATTATGGAAAGCAATCCAAAGCATGTCCCAAGGGCCCCAGACCATAAAGGCAGAGAATTTTGTTCTGAGACAGATGATCTCGACACGTGAACCTCCATCGCCAGAACTACCTGTCATGGCACTCTCTGCAGGGAAGTTTGATGGAACCCCTAAGAAGGTCAAGGAGTTCCTGGAAGCTTGCATTGTGTATTTCACCTTCAGGCCCCGTTTGTTTGCCACTGACCAAAGAAAGATTGGGTTCATGATTTCTAATATGACCGGTAACGCCCTGACATGGGTTACTCCGCTGGTTACCAGTGCCAACCCGATTCTACAGGATTTTACAGGATTCCAAAACTTATTAAAACAAACCTTTGAAAGGCCTGAACTGACATATACAGCCTGTGAAGATCTGTTGGATATCCGCCAGGGGTCTTCGGAAGTTCTGACGTACATATCGGAGTGCAAACATTGGCGGCAGGGACCGGATGGTCGGAGCAAGCCCAATACGCCATTTTCCGGTGAGGCCTCAAGGAGGAAATTAAGGATGAACTCGCTAGAGCCACTCGACCACCATCTTTCTCTGACTTATTGTCCGCTGCTCTGCAAATTGAATATTGCCTACAGGAACAACGTTTGGAACGTCATAGACATCGAGCAACAGCCTATCTCACTGAACCTCCAACTTCTTCCTCCACTCCTTCTTCTTCCCACCTTCCTGAGGAACCCATGCAGATTGGAGCTACGAGGGGACCTTTGTCTGCAGCAGAAAGAAGCAGAAGAAAAGAGAATGGTCTATGTGCCTATTGTGGTTCAGATCAACCTCTTCTCAAAGAATGTCCCGAACTTCCTCAGAAAAGGCAGGGATACAGGCTCCCTCGGCGCCAGTAGGGACCTGGTTCCGAGGGGCTTCTGGTACTACTTGCAGTCCCTATGTTTCTCTCTCGATTTCGGCTCCCAGTTTCCAGGATGACTCAAGACTCATGGTCCTGTCATGATGCCTACCCCCGGGGAACCAGACCAGGTCCAGCAACCCGGAAGCAGGCATCAAGTTATTTTGAGCAAGCCCAAAAACCCCTGCTAGGGGCTGTCTGGGTGCGGTCCTGGCGCCTATGGCGCCAAGCTCATATGGAGAGTCAGTCCTGGCGCCATAGGCGCCAGGCTCATAGAGTAGAACTTACCTGATGCAGACCATGCTACAAGCTTACCTGATGCAGACCATGCTGCAGAGCTCCTAGCCAAATGAGGCTTGGAAGGGACTATTTTACCTAGGGACTATTTTTAACTCGGGCGGGGCTGGTGAGGAATACTTACCTGGGACCACTTTAGAGGCTATTTCAACCATGCCCGAAGAGCAACACACGCTTCGCGTTATTCTGCATCCAGCAGCGTAACGCTCACCCTGTCTGCAAGCCTGCATCCAGTCTTCTGCCACGCCCGCCTCGAGTCTGCAGCTCCTGGAAAAAGGGAGGAACAGAAGGAGAAGAGGTTAGAATAAGAGCAAAACCTTCGATCCTTACCTGAATTCCGGATCCACCACGCCTTCGAGATGGAAGAAAGAAGCATTTTACGCGCGCCGCCTCGCCTGCTGCAGCACCGCGCTGAACTCACCGGCCTTCGCAGCATCCTCACGATCCACCGCATCCTTCTGCACGTTCCTGCCGCACTCTGGCACCTAAGAGGAACACAAGAACAGCAAAGGTGAGCCAAGGGAATAAACAGAGGCAATAGTAACTACCCCCATAGACTTACCTGATTACCGCCGGGGGTACTATTCCTCTTCACGGGTCGGTGCAGTCACCATTGCATCCTCGCCGTACCCCGGCCCCTAAGGGGAACAAAAGGACAACAAGGTGAGATGAAGGGACACACAAGGGGAACTCTTGTCACCACAATAGACTTACCTAATTTTACCGCCGGAGGCATTATGCCCCGAACTTCATATTTTCTCTCCACACCTGAATAAGGGAGCAAGCCACAGGTTACATTCAGGCCTTATTTTATTGAACTGTGTAGGATAAGCTAAATCCTTACCTGAACTTCGTCAGCTACCACGAGGAACCCTTCGCTGGGGTCAAGCTGCAAACTGCAAGGAATCAGATAAGAGTGAAAGTCAGACATGTGAACTCTTACGAACTACATACTTTTCGGAGTCAATATTGTTCTGGAACTCACCAATTCCTTCGAGCCAGTGAAGCAACTGGTTATCAACGCGCCCCTGCGCTCAATGCAGGATGGAGAGCTCATCTTTTCAAACCATCAGAAGAATATTCCTACGGGCCAAACAAACGAAGCTAGGTGGGCCAGTCCAGTCCGTCATCTCGGCCCTACGCGTCACATTGGTGGAGACTGCAGCTGTCCAGTTCAGAAAGATGCCTCTGTGGGAGCCAGGTGAGCGTAACAGAACGCGAAGCCTACTTACAAATTCCCACCCGGGCGTTATGGATACCTCAGAGAATGACCAATTGGCCTAATTACTAGGGGAACTGAGGGCTGAAGTGCATTCCGCCCATCAAGAAACCAATGCTCTTAGGAGAGAACTGATTTTGTCAAAGAAGCGAACTGATGACCTTGCTAGGCAACTATTGCAAAGCCAGGCTGGACAAGCACCCCTACCTGGTTCCGGGGGAAATCCAGCTCCTGTGTTATCAAGTAACCCTGTGCAAATAAACCTACCAGGAAATATTCCATTAGCCCCACCTGAACGCTTTGCCGGAGATCCCAAAAGGTTCACTGTGTTTATGAACCAATGCCGCTTGCACTTCTTATGCAGACCTGGAGCCTTCCCAAACGATCAAGCCAAGGTAGCCTTTGTATTGTCATATCTCAGCAGCAGTGCAGCTGATTGGTCAATTCCACTAGTTACTCAGGATGACCCAATTCTTCTGGATTTTCAGGGATTTCAAACTAGCATGGAAAGACTATTTACCCGGCACTCCCAAGGACAGGTCCTGGATAACGAACTTTTGTCCCTACGACAGGGTAACCAGGACCTTCTATCCTACATCGCGACCGTTAATAGGTTAATAGTGGAAACTGGATGGCCAGCGGTAAAACGAATCACGTTATTTTATCAAGGGCTTCGCGGAGAACTCAAGGATGTCCTGGCTCAAGTCGTGAACCCACCTCAAGACTGCGCTGAATATATAGACTTAGTGGTCCAGTTAGATCACAGACTTCAGAACAGAAAGGCTGATCGAGCCAAGTTTGAGAATCGGGTGTTGGTCAAAACCCACGCTAACCCCAAAGTAGCAGATGCTTCAGAACCCATGCAAATCGGAGGGGTAAAAGGACCCTTAACCCAGAAGGAAAGAGAAAGGAGACGGCAAATGCAATTGTGTCTATAGTGTGGAACCTCTGGGCATTTTATACGGGATTGCCCTGTAAAACCACCCAAGAAGGTGGTAGGAGCTGCTGATAAAAGCCATATGGAGTCAGACTCGGGAAACGACCATGCCCGACAAGCGTAGAGGTCCGCTTGGCGAGCTTGAAGAAGGATACTCAGACCTCGCATTTCATCATACCAATGGTCCTCGTAGATCCAGGGCAGCCATCGCGTATGCACGCAGTAAGGGCATACATTGAAAGCAGGGCCATAGGAAACTATGTGGACTATGAATTGGCTTCCAGTATGAATTTACCTTTCTGCCAAAAAACCACCCCAGATGTCATCACCACAGTCGATGGAACTGAAATTGACTCTGGGCCTGTAACTCATTCCACTGCAGAGATGACACTATTGGGTCAGGATGGGCATCGAGAGACTATTGTGTTTGATCTAATCAAAGCCCCACAGTTCCAAATAATACTGGGGATACCTTGGTTGGAAACACATAATCCTTGTATTGATTGGCGAGAGAAGAGAATAACCTTCCCGGATTGTGCACAAACCTGTTACCCAAAGAAAAATCAGAATGCAGGCCTGGCCACAGTAACCACAGCAGTCATGCAACTACCTCCAGAATACCAAGAATTCCAGGATTTCTTCCAAAAGGAACAGGTCGTACGATTGTCAAATCGATCTACCCGGTGCACAACCCCCTTGTAGCAGGATCTATGCCCTTACGGAACCTGAGAACCTTCACCTACGACATTACTTAGACCAGTACCTTGCCAATGGCTTTATTCGCCCATCCAAGTCCCCTGCATCTTCAGCTTTGTTCTTCGTGCCCAAAAAGGAAGGTGACCTCAGAACGTGCATAGACTACCACGCATAAAACCAGATAACTGTTAAGAACCGATACCCATTGCCTCTGATCCCTGAACTACTAGACCAAGTGAAGGACGCTAGCATATACACTAAATTAGATCTCCGTGGGGCATACCATCTGGTACGTGTAAAATAGGGCGACGAATGGAAGACTGCTTTCCGCACTAAGTATGGGTTATTCGAATACCAGGTGATGCCTTTCGGGTTGTGCAATGCACCAGCAGCCTTCCAATACTTCATGAACGATGTCCTTCGTGAACTCATTAACGTTTGTGTTGTCGTGTATATTGATGATATTCTAGTATACTCCTCTTCAGAATCTGACCACGTGAAGCACGTCCGAGCAGTCCTTGAGAAATTGCGCCAGCACAAACTATATACAAAACTAGAAAAATGCATTTTTCATGCCACAGAAGTTGAATTCCTTGGGTTTATCCTGACCCCAAAGGGAGTCCGAATGGACTCACGAAAGGTGGACGCAATCCTTAAGTGGCCATCACCAAGTTCAGTTAAAGGAGTACAAAGCATGCTCGGCTTTGCCAATTTCTACCGCAGATTCATCCCAGATTTTTCCCATGTCGTACATCCCATCACAGCACTCTTGCGAAAAAATAAACGCTTTATGTGGACTGAAGAAGCTGAAAATGCCTTCCAAGAGCTGAAAGCGAAATTCACGTCTGCACCTGTGTTAAAGCACCCGCGCCCTGAACTTCTATACATAGTGGAAACTGATGCATCCAGTCTAGCCATGGGAGCTGTCCTGTCTCAAAAGGACCCTGAAACTGACCAGCTGCACCCAGTAGCATTTTGGTCCAGAAAGTTCTCGCCACCTGAGTTAAACTATGCGGTTACCGACAAGGAGTTATAAGCCATTAAATCCACCTTCAAGGCTTGGCGGCACTATCTTCTCGGTGCCAGGCATACCATTACTGTGATCCCCGATCACCGGAACTTACAGTATTTAAAAACAGCCAAGGCCCAACCGTCACGTCAACTCCGATGGGCATTGTTCTTTGCCGAGTTCGATTTCGTGATAACCTATCAACCAGGTTGTAAGAATGGTAAAGCAGACACCTTATCCCGAATAGGGATGGGAGAGGCAGAAGTGAACCCAGAACCAGTACCTATAATTTCCGAACAAAGGATTCTTGGCATGACTACTCTACAGACACTAGAGGACATTCAGGTAAAGATCCAGCAACTCTTTGATCCTACAGACCTGCAGGACTGGGTAAAGAAAGGCCCGGACTACTCTGTCACCAATGATCTGCCTTATTACCAAGGGCGGCTATTTCTGCCACACAATGAACTACAAGAGCTAGTCATTTCCCGTTATCATGATACCCTAATGGAGGGGCACCCAGGTATTGCAAAAACTGAAGCTATAATTAAAAGACAATTCTGGTGGCCCACCTGGCGAAAGGATATTAAAGCATTTGTAATGTCTTGTGGCATTTGCGCCCCAAACAAAAGTCAAAAGAAAAAACCAGCTGGACTCTTACAACCTTTAGACATTCCGTCTACACCATGGCACACCTCATCGTTAGACTTTATTACCGATCTACCTCCTTGTAATGGGTTTAACACCATTCTAGTTATTGTGGATCTTTTTTCCAAGATGGCCCACTTTATTCCTTTAAAAGGACTACCTTCAGCCTCAATCCTGGACAAAGAATTCCTCGAAAACATTGTTCGCATACATGGATTTCCGTCTGTGTTGGTCTCTGACCGGGGCAGTCAATTCATTTCACACACAAGAAATGTTGTCAACTGGCGCAAATCGACGTGAGATTATCGACCAGTCACCACCCCCAGACCGATGGTCAAACGGAGAGGACCAACCAGACTCTCGAACAATGCCTGCGTTGTATGTTACATCAGACTGACAGTAATTGGAAGGACATTATTTGGATCGCCGAATATGCATACAATAATTCAATACATTCTGGAACTGGACAAAGCCCCTTTTATACCCTATATGGACACCACACTCGAACCTCAGACCTTGACTCACCCCAACACTTAGAAATGCCCGCAGTGGACCATCTACACGCTACGATTACACAAGCCTTTAAGGAGGCAACTGCACATTTAAAACAGGCGAAGAAGAAATATAAGAAAGATGCTGATCGGCATAGAAGTCATACTCCACAGTACCAGATAGGGGACCAAGTATGGTTGGCCACAAAACACATACCTCTCAAGGGAACGCGGACCTTTAACCCTAGATATTTGGGATCTTACTGTATTAAGGCCATTATCAACCCAGTGGCTGTCAAGTTGGACTTACCTGCTAATATGCAAATTCACCCAGTCTTTCATGTGTCACTTTTGAAGCCAGTGCAACCAGGGACAAGACTAACCAAGCCACAAGACCCCATCCTTATAGACGGGGAACCCGAATTTGAAGTTAAGAACATCCTGGACTCCAAGATGGTGAAGTCAAAACTTTTTTATTTAATCGACTGGAAAGGTTACGGACCACAGGAAAGGTCTTGGGAACCTAGTGACCACGTGCATGCACCTCGATTGGTAAAAAGATTCCACCGAAATTTTCCAGACAAACCAAAACCACAGGGAAGAACGACTTTAGGAGGGGCCTTGGGGGGGGAGTGCTGTCATGATGCCTACCCCCGGGGAACCAGACCAGGTCCAGCTACCCCAGAAGCAGGCATCAAGTTATTTTGAGCAAGCCCAAAAACCCCTGCTAGGGGCTGTTTGGGTGCGGTCCTGTCGCCTATGGCACCAGGCTCATATGGAGAGTCAGTCCTGGTGCCATAGGCGCCAGGCTCAGAGTAGAACTTACCTGATGCAGACCATGCTGCAAGCTTACCTGATGCAGACCATGCTGCAGAGCTCCAAGCCAAATGAGGCTTGGAAGGGACTATTTTACCTAGGGACTATTTTTTACTCGGGCGGGGCTGGGGAGGAATACTTACCTGCGACTACTTTGGAGGCTATTTAAACCACGCCCGAAGAGCAACACACGCTTCGCGTTATTCTGCATCCAGCAGCGTAACGCCCACCGTTTCTGCAAGCCTGCATCCAGTCTTCTGCCACGCCCGCCTCGAGTCTGCAGCTCCTAGAAAAAGGGAGGAACAGAAGGAGAAGAGGTTAGAATAAGAGCAAAACCTTCGATCCTTACCTGAATTCCGGATCCACCGCGCCTTCGAGCTGGAAGAAAGAAGCATTTTACGCGCACCGCCTCGCCTGCTGCAGCGCCGCGCTGAACTCACCGGCCTTCGCAGCATCCTCACGATCCACCGCATCCTTCTGCACGTTCGCGCCACACTCTGGCACCCAAGAGGAACACAAGAACAGCAAAGGTGAGCCAAGGGAATAAACAGAGGCAATAGTAACTACCCCCTTAGACTTACCTGATTACCGCCGGGGGTACTATTCCTCTTCACGGGTCGGCGCAGTCACCACTGCATCCTCGACATACCCCAGCCCCTAAGGGGAACAAAGGGACAACAAGGTGAGATGAAGGGACAAACAAGGGGAACTCTTCTCACCACAATAGACTTACCTAATTTTACCGCCGTAGGCATTATTCCCCGAACTTCATATTTTCTCTCCACACCTGAATAAGGGACAAGCCACAGGTTACATTCAGGCCTTATTTTATTGAACTGTGTAGGATAAGCTAAATCCTTACCTGAACTTCGTCAGCTACCACGAGGAACCCTTCGCTGGGGTCAAGCTGCAAACTGCAAGGAATCAGACAAGAGTGAAAGTCAGACATGTGAACTCTTACGAACTACATACTTTTCGGAGTCAATATTGTTCTGGAACTCACCAATTCCTTGGAGCCAGTGAAGCAACTGGTTATCAACGAGCCCCTGCGCTCAATGCAGGATGGAGAGCTCATCTTTTCCAACCATCAGAAGAATATTCCTACGGGCCAAGCAAACAAAGCTAGGTGGGCCAGTCCAGTCTGTCATCTCGGCCCTACGCGTCACATTGGTGGAGACCGCAGCTGTCCAGTCCAGCTCGACGCCTCTGTGGAAGCCAGGTGAGCGTAACAGTCCTTCCTGTGTTCATCAACGTCTATGGACGGTCAGTTGAGCGCCTCGCACTCTTGGATTGTGGCGCAGCAGGGAACTTTGTGGACACCCTATGGGTCAAACAGGTGGGCCTCCGTAGACTGCCCCGCATTGAAGATCAAAAGGTGGAGGGAGTGGATGGTTCACCCCTCTCTTCAGGACCCATTATTCACACTACTGAGGAACTTCCTGTGACCATCTTCCAACACTCTGAGATCATCAAGTTTGATATAATACGAGCTGCCCATTTCCTGGTTATTCTCGGTATCACGTGGCTGAGGAAGCATAACCCGTACATTAACTGGGTGGATAACCAACTAAACTTCTGCTCCTCATACTGTAAGCTCCATTGTTTGTCCAGCAGAAGTGATCTCCAGACCATGACAGTGTTGGCCAAGGAGCAGACCGGTGTTCATGCATTACCTTTGTACTGCTCTCCCTACCAGGAAGTGTTCATTGAAAGAAAGCCAGCAACCTTGCCTCCTCATAGGCCGGAGGATTGCACCATAGACTTAGAACCCAAGCACTGGTTCCGTTTGGAAGGATGTTTTCTTTGACGCAAACTGAAAAACAAGTTTTGCGGGACTATCTTGATGTCAATTTGCAGAATGGGCTTATACAACCTTCTAAGTCCGCAGCGGGAGCTTCTTTGTTTTTTTATAAAGAAAAGAGATTCTACTGACCTGCGTCCTTGTATAGACTACCGAGGCCTCAATAAGGTGACAATCCGGGACCGGTACCCCATGCCGTTAATACACGAAATAATTGAAGCAGTTCAAGGAGCACGCTTGTTCACTAAACTGGATTTAAGGAATGCTTACCATCTATTACGGATTGCACAAGGGGACGAATGGGAGACAGCCTTCCGTACCCCCTTTGGGCTGTATGAGCATAAGGTTATGCCTTTTGGATTGGTTAACGCCCCAGCAGCATTCCAAAGGTTCATGGACCGGATGTTTTCGGACTTGTTGTCAGTCTCTGTTATAATCTACCTAGATGACATTTTGATATTTTCTGCCACTCTGGAAGAACACAGGACACATGTACAACAGGTATTGGAAAGACTTAAAGACAATCAGCTTTTAGTTAAACCTGAGAAGTGTGTTTTTGCCGAGTCTTCTGTTCCCTATCTGGAATACATTCTATCCAAGGAAGGCATTTCTATGGATCCGGGCAAGGTGACGGCAATTCTCGATTGGTCTTCTCTGTCTAATGTCATAGAGGTACAAAGATTCCTTGGGCTTTCTAATTTCTATCACAGTTTCATCCCCAATCTTTCTGAGATCGTTCTCCCCATTACTCGACTGCTTAAGAAAGAGGTTAGTCCCTTCCGTTGGACCGAAGAAGCAGAACAAAGCTTTGGTCGTCTCAAGAACCTCTTCTGCTCAGCTCCCATCCTTCGCCATATCGACCAGACCAGACAATTTATTGTGGAGACAGACGCTTCTGCTATGGCTATCGGAGCTGTTCTATTACAGTCTTTTGATGACTTGGAACACCCCATAGCCTTTCTTTCCAAGACGTTGTCTCCTAGCCAACCTAACTATTCGGTCCTGGAAAAGGAGTTATTGGCAATAAAACAGGCCTGCCAAGTCTAGCAACATCTTTTGATGGGAGCACGTCACAAGATTATAATCAGAACGGATCACAAGAACTTGAAGGCTCTGCAAACTATGGAATGTGTCAACTCCAGGCAAGCCCGATGGGCCTATTTTTTTGCCCAATATGATTTACACATCACGTACTTACCCGGCACCAATAATAAGTTGGCTGATGCTCTCTCTCGGAAGGATTCCATTGAAGCTAAGATGCCAGTGAGTGAACCAATGTTCCACAGAAACAAGATCTTGGCTCTAGTCAACACCTTTGTCCAGGAAATAAGGTCCGGGTTGACTTCTGAAAGATCAGGACTGCTACTCCAAAGGAAGACGCCATATATGGAGAAGGAAGGTCTGGTATACCTTAACAATCGCCTATATATTCCTGCTGGTCCTCTGCGTCGGAAGATCATTGGCTGGTGTCACGATACACTCACCACCAGCCATCACGGAACGTTCAACACCACTGAACTGGTTGCTCGATCTTTTTACTGGCCGAATCTTAAGAAGGACGTAGAAGGATACCTGCATGCTTGTCCTGTTTGTACCATGACCACAACTCTTACCGGTAAGCCCTTAGTCCTTCTCACCCAACCAGAGATGCCTACACGTCCTTGGGGGCTGGTATCTACAGATTTCATCGTCCAACTCCCTGTTTCCAACTCCTGCACGTGTATCATGGTGACTATTGATACCATGACCAAATTGGCTCATTTTTCCCCATTACCTCGTCTGCCTACTGCTACGGAGATGGCTGAAGTTTTTGCCAGAGATATCTTTAGACTTCACGGTCTTCCTGATAAGATCATTACTGATTGTGGCAGCCAATACATCTCCAATTTTTGGAAAGCTCGTTGTTCTCGTCTGGGTACGGAACAAACTCTTTCAACCGGATTTCACCCCCAAACTAACGGTCAGACGGAGCGCCTCAATGCTACTTTGGAGCAGTATCTGAGATGTTATAGCAACCAACTCCAGGATAATTGGGTTTCTTTACTCCCCACGGCTGAGTTTACGTATAACCACTCTAAGCATTCTGCCATTGGTCAATCTCCCTTCTTCTGTACTTACGGGGTACATCCCCGTGCCATTCTCCCTTAAGTGCCGTTGCCTACGAACTCCCCGACAGCAGAAGGAATCCTGCAATCCATAGTAGAAGCTCATGCCATGGCCAGACAGTGTTTGGAAGAGAGTCGGAGATGCAATAAGGCTCAGGCCGATAAACATTGCAGGCCTTGCCCGGATTGGAAGGAGGGAGACAAGGTGTGGTTATCCACCAGGTTCCCACCCCGCTGGGTGCATCCCTCTAAACTTTCTCCTCGTTTCTTGGGGCCCTTTCCTATCCTTTCTAAAGTTAACCCTGTCTCTTTTTGGATTAAACTGCCCCTTCACTTGGGGCACATCCATCCTGTCTTCCATGCCTCACTTCTCAAACCTTTTTTCCCTGACTCCTACCAGAGACCCGTACCCAACCAACAGTTTTCTCAAGAGACACACTCTGATGAATATGAAGTCTCTGCTATTCGGGATTCCAGATATTACTGAGGGAGATTGGAATACTTGATTTCATAGAAGGGGTATCCAAGGTCGGAGGACTCTTGGGAACCGGCTTCCTACATCCACGCTCCCAGGTTGCTAGCACGTTTTCATTCCCATTTTCCCCAACAAACCTGGGGTGCCCCGCTCTGGAGGGGGGCATATTGTCATCTGCCGACGCTCATGGTGCCTGTTTCCGCATTGGCGGCTCCTCGACAGGAGGCAGAGCAGATATTCCGCCACGTTCCTTCCCCTGTGTAGACTGCCGGTCTAAAGGTTTTTCAATATTGTGTCCACTGGGAGGTACTTAGCTCCACTTCCCCCAGCGGTCATCACGTTGCAACCCCCTTGCTGTGCGTTTTCGCTACCTTTTGGTCTAAGCGCTAGTGTTCCTTTTCTCACGGCAACACTTGACTGTGCCTTTTGTTTCTCTGGCTCGCCCTTCTCGTGGGTCGCCTTCTCGCTCTCTTCCCTCTTACGCTTTCCTTCTTCTCTCCGCTGTTGCTCACCTGTATTTCCCCCGCAGTTCCTGCTTCATATCTCCGCAGGCTGGCCGGGGGTGCCCGCTTGTTTTTCCCGGCAGCCTCTCTCTCCTGCCGACAGCTTTCTCTTTCTCCTCTCTCCACCCAGTTCTGTTTGTGGACGGTGTGTACTTGGAGCTGACTCCAGCGGCTCTAGTATTTCGGCGGTACCCATTCCGCTCATGCTCCTGCTGCAGCCTGCTTCTGCCAACTTACCTTCTCTCAAGGACTCGGTCAGCATTAAGATCCTGGACTTCTATCAGTGCAATACGGCATTTCCACTCGCCGGAAGGGTTTTTTATGCCAGTAACGGCTTTTTCCCTTCTGCACAGTCTGATCGTGGGAAGGGGGCACCAGGACTGCTGTTTACTAGCATTTACTGTGGCTTCCTCCCGAGACAGGCATTACACACTCAAGAAAGAAAAGGATTACTTGTCTCATCAACAGCTACATTTGGAGGATTTAGAATCAGGTGAGGACAGTGGGGAGGAAAAGGGTTGGAAGAAAGTATTGAAGAGGACAGGGAGTGATTGAACAATGGCAGAAGAGAATACATCTGAAAATTGACGGTACACCTCGGGTACCTGGGTGATGGCAGAGACTGTGAGGTGTTGTGGTTGAGGAAGCTTCACTCCGGCGGACTGTTTGGGTTCCCCAGATAGACAATGAGTGAGGCAGAACTTGGAACCCAAGAACAAGGCTCCAGCTGCCCAGTTGATATACGGGTTATATTTCTGCAACCATGGCATGCCAAGCACTATGGGATAGTGAACTGCTCTGATTATGTCAAAACGCAATATTTCTTGGTGATTGTGAATAGAGAGCATAAGCTCAGAAGTTTGTTGAGTTATGGGACCGGAGGATAAGGGTTTCCCGTCGATTCCTTCCACTGCCTGCAAGACGTCCTTAGCCTCTCAGGGAATATGATGTCTCTGTGCCCATTTGTCATCCAAAAAAAGACCCATGGCACCGCAATCCACCAGGGCTAGTATAGAATGTATTTCTTTGTTGTGTGTTGAAAGGTTCACTTGGAGTAGCACCAAGGTACTGCTTAAAGGACAGTCTTGTGAAGGTGAAATGTCGGAGCAAGATTCCTTTTCCCGAAACTGGGCACCGTTCAGGATCGGGAGCTGGTGTTTCCCGAGCGTCGTGGAGGTGCAATCGAGCAATTACGCACTAAATGTTTGTCCGATGCACAGTACATGCAAAGACCGCTATTGATCCTTCGTGTTCTTTCCCGGGTAGAGATGGAGCCTCTCAAGGACCCAAGCTGCATGGGTTCAGGTTTTGATTGACCTTGGATTGAGGTTTCCTGTTCCCTGGGACTGTTATATTCAGGCAGAGGTTTGGGTGGCAGGTTCTGTGTCTTCTTCTTCTCTGCCTTTCTCTCTTGTATCCTGAAATCTATCTGCAAGGACAGATCTAAGAGGGCCTTATAGGAGGCTGGGCGGGCTACTCTGGCTAATTCATCCTTGACTTCTTCGTTTAATCTGCGTCTGAACAAGGTGAAACAGGCTTCTGGGGTCCAGTTAGCATCATTAGCCAATTGTTTGAAACTGGTAACATATGTCAAGGTATCCTGATTTCCCTGCCGGAATTCTAACAATTTTTCCTGGGCGGAATACACCTGTTCGGGGCGGTCGAACATGGCCTTGAGGGCAGAAACGAATTCATCATAATTATCAAGTACCGAATCCCCCGCGTAGACTAAAGGAGTAGCCCAGGCCAGTGCGTTGAAGGATAAATGAGAGATCATGAACCCCACCTTAGCTCTGGGAGTAGAGAAGTAGTATGGTTTAAAGGTGAAATGAACCAAGCAAGAGTACAGGAAGGAACGCAAGGTTTTTGGATTCCCATCATACCTGTCCACAATCCCTCCTACAGATGCACTTTCCTGATATGCTGAGTCCATGGATAAAATAAGCTGTTTTAAGGCAGCATTTTCAGCCTTAAGATTCTGCACTTGAGTAATGAGTTGCATACCTCTCATTAGGTCTTGAACGGCTGCCTCCATGGCAGAAACAGTTGTAGTCTGTTGGCATCTCAAACGGTCAGAATCCGAGTCCTCGGATTCGTGACTCACCTGTTTGCTTCTTGTGGATTTCTTCTTTGAGTTTGCGGGTTTCTTTTTCCTGGATGAGCGTACCTTATAAAGGTAAGCTCTAGAGTCTTCTGAATCCAGTCTGCTGGGCTTCGGTGAGTGCGCAGGTCAGTGACTCCCGTTTGCGGCGGCGCCGGGGCTCGGGTTACGTTTAATGTTCCAGGAAGGGTCCAGGACGGAACCCGATAAGCAAGGCAGGGCAACTAAATTCTGAATAGAGCACGCGAAAGGAATAGGAAGGGGGGGACCAGGGACGATGGATGGTGGTTACCAGGATTTGCGAAGAAAAGGGGGCTTGGTACTAGAACACAACTTTCCGGGCGAGGCGCAGGCAAGCAAAGCGTTGAGACGTCAAGGGAGCATGAGATCCACACAGACGACTAGACCGCACCGAAGACATGGTGTCGGCCATGTTGAAGGTGAACGGAGTAGTGGCTATTGACTGAGGGACCAGGCAGACCAGAAGGGTCGATATCGCTGATTCATGACAAACTGCAGATACAGTCAAGAGTCCGACAATGAGAAGCTAAATGCATGGGAATCTGTGCACCGGGGCAAATGCAGAAGAACCTGTATGGGCTGAAGAGCCTAGGGGTTCTGGTTGTGCACCCTGTGATGGGTGGACCGTGTCGTCTGACAACTGCGCATAGACCACTCAGCCCTGCATTGTGAAAGCCAAAGAAATTGTGAAACAAACCAAGAAGGAGCACTGTAAGTGAGCTGGTGACACAAACCAGAAGGGGGGTCAGGTTGACCTAGAGTTAAGTTGAACTTTGAAAGACTGAAACAAATATTGTTTGCTACGTTGATGTCTTGGGGAAGGGAACCCCGAGACTTGATGAACTATGAAATGTACACCTTTTTGTTTGAATTGTGTTACTTTGAACTTGGGGAAGGGAATCCAGAGGATTGTGTGGAACTGTTTGAACTTGAGCAAGGTAATCTTAAGACTTTTTGTAGAACCTTCTTGAACTTGGAGAAGGGGAGCTCAAGAGGAAGCTAAGAGCTGGAAGAAGCTCAGAACATTGTGTGGATCACCATTTCTTTTATGATTGACATCCCTACACATTGTTTAGCTTTAGTTGTGAGGGCAAGGATAGGTTTTGGTCACTGACAGACTTTTAAATTGAACTATTTGACTCAGACTTTCCTCAGATTCGTTCAGGTAGGGAAATCCCACCTTAGTTAGTATAGGGCAAGTTAGGCCTTCTACCATCCTGCCATTTGAATTACTAAACTATTTTGTTGTGTACTTTGAATCTGTTGTCTGTGTCTTGCTTCATGATGCGTGTACTTTGAATCTGTTGTCTGTATCTTGCTTGATGATGCTTTCACAACTCACACACTCCTGTCTCTGCACAGCATCACTTCCCTAAGCGTTCTATGCAGTTGGGCTCCCGTAGCATTTTCATGAACTCATTAGGTACTAGTATCGGTTGAGAAAGCAGCAAGCGTGGCAGAGTTATCGTGGGAGATCTATATCTCATTCATAGTCAAGGGTGTGGGTGATGGGAGTAAAAGTGTTCTATGACAAATGAAGACTTGTTGCAGAGAGATTGGGTATTCCGCAGCATGACAGTGAAAACAGAAGGAGCAGTCGGTGGAGGAGAGGCTCGAAAGGTAAGCTAGGGAGGATATACATGTTGGGGGCTAGTGGCATTAGAGTGAGCAGAGAGGCTAGGGTGCCTTGGTGAGGGATGTGAAAGAGAAACATTGGTTGAGAGGGTGTGTGTAGTAGCTGACAGGGATAACACTAATGGTATGCATTGTTCCCCAAGGGAGAGAGACTGGTGAGGATGAGGGCTGGAATATAGAGACACATAGTGAAGAAGGTGGGGAGTGAGCAGGGACCAGCAATTAGGGCAGTAGGCCTGAGCGACCAACACAATTAAATAACAAGCTGTAGCGAACAGCACAATTAAACAATAGGTGACTGTCAGTGGCGGTTAGTGAGTGGGTAGAAATGCATTCTATTTGGAAGAAGGCCGGATGGTAATGGATGAAGATAAGTGTTCAGAGCACTATGGTGTCGCCATCGTGTGAGTGGGATAAAGAGAGCAACTCTGCAAACAATGGGACACTGCATAAAAGCTCTTCACCCGTCCACCCGAGGGGCTGGACACCCTAGTAGAGCAATGTATGGAGGGGCCCTCTTCAGGCTAGGACCTGTTCTAGAACCAGAAAACTTCAACCCCTGTTGGGCCGTGGAGCGAGCAGCAGGAAGGAGAGGGCGGTGCCCAGACAGAGCCTCCTGTGAAACGAAATTTGGAGGCCGCCGAAGAAAAAGTGAAAAAGCCCATAAAAACACATGTCTGCCTAACACAAAAAGTCATGATTTACTTATATATTATACCTGGTTATTGATAACGCGCTTGACACCCAGAGGTTTCTAAGCGCAGACACAGGGATCAAACCTGTTACTCCCTTTGTCTTGCTTCCAGGGCGAGCACGTTGCCACTGAGCTAGCCTCTCGAGACACATGAACGCGCTTGCCTTCCTTTTCTTTACGTTATGCAGACATGCTGAATTCCAATCTATTCATGCTGAGTACTTTAAAGATGTTCATAAAAATGAGGGAATAACTATTTGTGCCATTTCCATATTTGGATCGAATCAAGCAAGAAAACACATGAAGAAGGCAGTTAATTTTCCGCTTTGATTACAAAAACCGTTCACAGTGCTAAGATATGTAAACAAAACTTTGCTCAACTCAAGAGTGCTATGGCCGTATATATCCACCCTGAATTACATAGGAGGTCGCTATAAGCCCTGTACTGTACTTAAGAGGCTTTACATATTTTAAAGGGGCAGTTTAACACACCCTACGTGGGGATATTACGGTTGTGTACTTCACAAAAGGCAGGGCCATCTTAAGTAATTTTGGGGCCCGGGGCATGGACACCTTTAGGGCCCCCCTCCTCCAGACCAAAGGAATTAAGGGATATAGAATATCTAGTGCACCGACCCCCATGTCACGATCACAACCCAGAGTTTGATATGCTGCCTTGCCGTGATCAAAATAGGCATGGATACTCCTTTTCGGTCTCCTTACCCTCTTCATACTTGTAATCAAAATAATAAACAAGTAGCATTTAAAGGGCAACATTAGCAGCCTGCGACGAGGGTTCTTGGGCGCTAGCATAGACAGGGCACTTTTCATCATTAGCAGCCACAAGGAAGGTACACCGGCCATAGTATATATGCAGGATACAGATCATAGGAAAAAAAGTGCACTCAGATTAGCTGCCTCGCAGAATGCAAAAAGTGCTCAAGCGTGGATACCGAGGACCAATCGGAAGCAAGGAAAAAGCTACACATAGCATACATAGTGGATGAAGATTAGAAGCTACCAGGAATGTGTCCATATTCAGAAAGACTGAGGTTAGAAGAGGGACATGGTTTTCAAGCAGTATTGCCATTGGAGAGCAAATAAAGAAGTGGTTGTGGTGTGCAATATATCAATGCTCACTATTATAGAGGAAGCAACACTATGGCCTTCATTACGAGTTCGGCGGTAGCCATGCCGCTATTGGCGGCATGGCTGCCGCCGAAATCGTGTCCGGGTCCTCAGAATGAGGAATAACCGGGCCACTCCGAGTTCGGAAGGCCCGGTAATTCCTCCCTCCAAGGACCCGGACCCGGTCCTTCCCCAATCCCATTTCAGCCCCCATAGGGTTGAATGGGAATGGGAGAGGGAGCAAACAACGGGCCATTACGAGTTGGCCCGTTGTTTGCTCCCTCCTCCCCTCGCGGGACCCGGTAAGCACGCCTGGTTTGACCAGGCGTTGCTTCCTGGGTACCGCGAGGGGACCTCGTAATGAGGCGGTACGGGGTAAACGGCGCCGGCACCTTTTACGGCGCCCTTTACCCCATACCGCCAGGGTCGTAATGAGGCCCTATATCTAGCAAGTGAAACTATGAGCAAGTCTTTTTTAACAAAATCACTTTGAAGGGCTGACAATTTTGAAAGGTTTAGTGACTTGCAATTTTGACAGGGAAATACAAGATTAAATTAGAGACCCAGAATCACACATTGGTTAGGAGGTGAAGCTGTGATTTGCTTCCACTCTGCAATTTCTGCACTTTATGACTTTCTTTTCTAGTTCTTACCCCGAACAAAAATAATCCCAATTCCAGAACTGACTTGGAAAATATACACATCACATAACCCAAAATAAACATTTTTAAAAGCAGAATGTTATAGAAGCATATTGTACAAAATAGGAATGATTCTAGCTTCAATGACTTCATCATCAAGGGAAGTATATAAGTACCAGCATACTAACTGTTGTGATGTTGAAAGATTTCATATAGGTTCTCTTTTGTATTTTAAAGGTTTAAATACACATCACACACGGGATTGTGCAATGGTATTTAAAAACTTGCAGAAAAACCTTGTGCAATGGTATTTAAAAATATGCAGAAAAACCTTGGAATTTTACAAAAAAGAAAACCGTTTTGTTATCTCATAAGCAGACCTTGCAATATGCTTGCCAGAAGCCTGCCATATCAAGTCTGCTCTCTTCTGTCTAGAACTCCTTCCACTCAAATGGCCTACATGATGGGAAAGATCAGGTAATTGGCCAAACAATGCCACCAGTATGTGAGAAGGAAAACCTTTCCATCAAAGGCAGCACAGTAATGTCAGTGATATAAGATGTGTTTCGGATCACTGTATTGTCTGCTGGCAAAGCCAGGATCCAAGCATGAACGCTTTGGTTCCACAGTCTGGAATTTGGATTGATAAACACCTCTGTGGAACAACACTTTATTGTCATCATTGGAGGTGCCTGTGTAGGTTTTACAACTCCCCATCTGAACAAACTCATTTCTAGACTTTCACCATACTGACGCTATGTTCGTTTCTATAGCACCCACTATCTTCTGCAGGTACATTGGTGATGAGAAAACCTGGAGTGCTAAAAAAACAAAGTACATATACATGCAAGAATAGCAACTTCATACATTGGAAATGCTGAGTCGGCCTTGTTGGAATTTGGTATTGTAATCTTTCATATGAACGCAGATCTCTGCAGTGAGTGCTTAACACACTGAGCTATCCTCTGAACCATGAGGGCACTCATATTTACCAATATATATTTCAAATATGGCTATTGCACATGATCAATATAATCCCCACAGAAAAGTGAGAATGCTACAGGTGTTGTACCACACAAACTTTGTATATACCACAGTGAACATAGCATTAGAGGATGAAAAGATCAGAGCAGAAAGTACTTTTTTAACAGTAGATTGGCAATAGGTTTAGAGCCTCTCAGCAGCACACCATATTTAAATGTGGTGACTAATGGGAACTGACGTTTATTTAATAAGCCAGCCTTCTGGGGCCCCCCGCCAAGGTAGGGGCCTTAGGCAAGTGTCCCTCTTGCCCTGCCATAAAGATGTCTCTGACAAAAGGGGTACACAGATGTTGGCAAAAGTCTACAAGACAACATGCAGAGTAGAACTTTAGAGTTGTTCACAATATAAGTTGAGCAACAATTTGCCCTGTTTACATATTTGGACTAAATCCGTGGAGAAAACACACCAGGAAACATTACAACGATCTACTCAAAATTTGAAGAGGGCAGAACATTTTCCACTTTGAGGACAAAAACGTGTAAAACTGCAAACACTACATTTAAAACTTCATGGCTGAAAATATGCCACTCCTTTTCAAAATATCTGGGTGTTGCATAGTGCATAGGAGTTCTTGACAGATTACAGTTCTGTACATCCTAAAAGCAATACAAACATGCAATAAATCTGACACCATTACAAGTGATAAGTATTAAACACTAAACAGGGACACTTGAACTAAGAAATGGGGCAAATCAAAGATTGACCCGTCAAGCCTCAGACACCAAGGACTCTTTTCATTAAATTATCAGAGACAACCAAGTGCAACTAAGGCACACACTAATTTTTCACCTTTCAGCAAATTACAATGCCAAATACTTTTTAAGCACTATACAGCTCACTTTTTATTTGAACATAAATTGCCCAGAGGGACAGCTTACGTTTGCACTTATTCATCATTTGCAATTTTCATCATTTGCACTGTGGAGTTCAAATGAGCAGTGTAAAGAGGCAGCAAATAAAGTAAACACTTCCTGCCATGCACACAGCACAACAGTCCAAAATAAAGGAATGTCCAATCAAGGTTCAATAAAAACATATATAATTTAATTAAAAACATCAATGTAAAACTAACTATTAAAAACGCTATAAAAAAAAACACCCCTTCAAGGAGAGACAGAGAAATGCAGCTTCTCGTTGTTCTTGGGCAGTCTGACAGTGTCAAACCAAGCTTCTTCTCATTGGGAAAGTGGATTGAACCAGATTTGGGTGCAGCGAATCGTGTGGATCCGAGCAGGGAGCAGGCATTGGGTCAATTCGAAGCAATGGCTCATGGCACTTAAGAGTAGCATTCAAATGATGCAGTACAGAGGGCTCACCAGGGTTTGTCAAAGACGGGCACAAGGCGTGCTAACTGCTGGTTAGGGTGGGCACATGCTGCTCCAGCGGTTTGAGTCAAGGTCCAGTGATCATTCAAAGCTGTGATCCATAAATTCTGATGTGCAGTTAGATGAGGTGGCGATTCAGCGTCAAGATGGTTCGAGTCGTTGGCAACCACTGGTTTGGGTTGGTGTCGTGACACAGTGCTTCTAGTGGTTCGAGACAAGGTCTGGCAATGAGCGTCTGGTTCGATCTGAACAGGTGACAGGTTCGGCTTGGGATGATGCAACATTTCAGCTAGTTCAGAGATTCAAGCGACAGCGGTTCAAAGTTGACCGAGTGCCAAAAGCAGCACCAACGGTTCCTGTTCCTAGCTATTCTGCCTCTCAAAATGCTCCAAGTCCCAATGCAGGAGCTCAGGGACAATATAAGTCTTTCTTCTTGTTTCTCCCAACACAGGGGAGGCTGGGCAACACCTGCAGGGGTCCATCACCTCCAGTGAAGTCCTGGGTAATGATGTAGCTGGGAGAGAGGCAGGCCTTGTTCCAGCAATAGATCACCCCCAATGAGCCCTGGGGATGGTTATGGAAAAAAGCTTGCCTCTACCTTAAACACTCGATGTTCACCTCACTGAAGGAGGACTTTGGAAAGCTCCAATCTCCCAAAAGATGTCCAAATGAATTGTTCCTTCTGCCTGGATGGTCCAAAAGGACATTCAAGAAGAAGTGAGAGACTCCCTACTTTGTAGGCAAACGTTCACAGCTAATTGGACAAACCCAAGCATGCTTTAAGAGGTTCAATCCCTGTCCTTGTGAGAAGTGGCTTTGCCTTCTCGCATCATACCCAAAGGGCTTTGAGCTAAAAGAAGTGGAGGACACAGGATTGAAAGAGAGGTATAGAGAGAAACAAGATGGTGCAACCTTTCCCCAACTGTGCGGAGCTCCCTCTGGCTACACCAACCCAGTCTCCTAAGGCCCTTTGATATGCAGCACTCTGGTGTGAGACTAGTACTTTTGTATAGGGTGTATCCCTTGATTCCTGTTTCCAGGACAACTCCTGCTGATGGGCTGTTTTGCTGGAGAGAGGTGTTGCCCGCCTTCAAAAAGGATGAAAGGAGAGGCAAGTCTTGCAGTCTCTTGTCCTGCTGGCTGGCAGAGACTGGCTGCCTGACTAGAATACACACAACCCTTCCACAGCTGGTCTGGGCTCACAGTGCTGACACGTGTATGATTCGGTTAGATGTGGCTTGTAATCATTTTGCGCTCCTAGAGTGTGAAGACAGTTTGACGGCTAGCTTCTCTACTTTGAAAATAGAAGCTTTTCATTGTGATTCCTGGCTCGAGTGATAGGCTCTACCCACCACAACTGGCATAGAATAAATCGTCTCAGCAGCACGCTCCTCTGCACGTGCTCTGAGAGTTTGAAGACGGTTTGGCGGTTTGTTGGCGGATACACAGACTGAGGTGATTTGGAGGTAGGTAGAAGGCGCCCTCTTTATAAGCCAGTCTAAAATGTGCCAGTGCATTGTTGACACTATCAACAAAAATAAAAACCACCGTCTTTGCATACTGCTTAATATTACATGCAAAATGAAGATCAAAACGAAGTCTAAGAAAAACTATTACAATCTATGAAATAAAAACATTGTTAGCTCTGTGAGCGTGACGCCGCCGCCTATTGTCAACATTTTGGTAACCCCTTCTGAGCTGCCTGTCTCCAGCGGAGAGAATATGCAGACCGCCACAACCTCGGCAAATGGCAAAATTACATCTTACTTTCAGGCTCGCAAAACAATGAAAGAAAATTCTCCACAGGAAGATAGGGGCAGATGTTCTAGCAAGTCAAACAACACATGTGGTTCCTTCATTGACCATAACTCTTTGCTAAACGTGTGCTATTCATTACAAACAGAAATAGAGGCACAAGTAATACCTGTCGATCAAAGGAAGCAGCCGTCTGTGGGTAGCACTGATAATGGTAAATTAGCACAAATTGCTCAATTGCTTTCCAATAAACCTGAGGCAGTAGGCAGGTTGAGTGCAATACTGGAGTTGTACGTTGTGTGAGACAGGCATGGCATCTAGAGATGACACAGACAACAATGGTGTAAGTTTTAAACAATAAACCTCTTTATTTAAGGTCAGGATGGCGTAAGGCCTAGCTTGCCCCATCTCTAATTTGGGAAATCGCTCAACTGATGAAACTAAGGATAGTCTATGTTCATAAGTCCCAAACAAAATTCTGTCTTTGTCAAAACCAATGCTTGCCCTCACATCTAACTAAACACAGGGTTTTCTTGGTCAACAACAAATAGTGATCAAAAGCAAAATTGCAAAAACTAAGTTCTGCTGGAGTGCTTCTCTGGCTCCCTTCCCCTAATTCAAATCATAATAGTTTACAAAGCAATGCTGCAAAGGAGCTCAGGGTTCCTTGCCCCAAAGCTTTAAGCACTAGTTCACAACACAGTGTTCCAAGGGAGCTCAGGGTTCCCTTCCACAAGCTTTACGCACTTTGATTCACAAGGTTCAACAACTGTTCTCCAGTATTCAACAGGACTTGGGGTTCTCCTTCCCAAAGTTCAAAGGGCCTGATCAGGAGTCTGGCGGTATCCCGTCAGTAATACCGCTGGGATAACGCTAACGCAAATAGCGTTACCGCTACTTGGTCTGGCGCTATTAACGCTGAATCACGAGTAATGGTTGGGTGGTTATTGCCCATTCCCCGTTGGGTCCATCGGATCCAATGGGTTTGGGGCGCTATTACCACCGGCGATAATTGTGCCAGCGGTAATAGCACCAAAAATGTCTAACAACGGGCAGTAAGTGGACATTTTTACCTCCAGCTTTACCGAGATTAGGCCAGCACTTAACTGCGGCAGTAATAGTGTTACCGCCGCATTTAAGGGCTACCGCTCACCTCATGGTGAGGCCCAAAGTCTTTTGTAACATCCTTCAACAGTCTCACTATACTTGACAGGAGCTTTGGCTTTCCTTCCCCAAAAGCTCAAAGAACTTTGACACAATATTCAACAACCGGTTTCTTGTTCTCCTTAATTACTTCAAGGGCTGGTTGGGGCCCTCTGATCTTGGTTTAGTTGACACCTCACACGGTCCACCATTTACAGGTCTCTCAACCATATGCCCCAGGTTTCCCAAGCTCTCTTCATTATGTTTCACTTAGGTTTCTCAGCAATTACTCAGTTATCTATATTTCTTAAACCCTTCTTCTGTTCTTTAACAATAGCCTTTCTTCAGCTTATATTGCTTTTCCTTGTTTTCTCACAGTTCATCTGGCTCCCCTTTTCTGCTGCACAATATCCTTCCTTGATACTTGCAAGGGTTTGCCCTTTGTTCAAAAACCTTCAAATACGTGTCTTTTCTTATACGCAGTCATTCTGATACAATGTTTCACACACTTTAGCTTTCCTACCTTCCTTCGCGTAATTCAGTTCATTGTTCGCTTCCAACATTGCTTTTCCTCTTATTAAGGATTCTCGCCTTCCTTCTGAGACTTTCCACAACGTGCCGACTGCACGTGACCCCTCTTCTACTCTGTATCCAGCCACTTGCATACATTTGCGCACCAGGTTTCGTAACAAATCTCACTGGTCGCTTTGTGGCTTCCTGATGATTCTTCGCTCCACCCAGGGGGACGAGCACTCTGAAGCCACCAGTAAGGGACCACTTGGTCACATGACATCCTCTTACTACCGCTGTTGGCTTCCCGGAGACTCAATTCTCTCGCAGCGTTCCCGCAGATGACCTCTCTCTGCTTCACCACAGCGTCTTGATGTTCCAGTTTCTTCAGCTCCACAACAGTTCGGCTCAGCTTCCTTTCTACTCCTCTCTCCATGCCTCTCTCGTGCTTTCTGGGTTTTCTCCTTTTATACAGCTGCGAGTCAATAATAGGTTGCAGGTGCGAGGTATCAGACTCAACTGCCTGACTTTGCCTGAACCTATTAATGGGACATGTTTGTTATGAGTAATAGTATTCCTCCATAGCCCCCTAGCTCGTCGCAGTACTAAACTGGTGTTTCTTAAGGGATTTATGCATTACTCTTTGAGGCTTCTTCCTCGTCCCAGTACTTGGTATTAATTCAGAGGGTAAGACAGGATAGGAATGGCAAAATCATACAAAGGCTGAGGGAGAGTAGGGTAAATCAGTGTTGGAAAGGAGGGGATACCATGTCTCATCTTCAGGTACCCTCTCTCCAATGCTCAAGGACCTTCCACCCAGGTGATCCTTGCTTGCTAGTCCACCCCCAGGGCTGGGATCCAAAAGCGATGGTCCTTCCCTGGCCAGCTGAACAGAAAGTTCCTCGGCAGTAGATGTGGGAATACCTTCAGGTTTTTTACAGCTGGTAATGAGGAGCTCGAAGAATCCATTCAGGGAAGTTTGTTTGTTTATTTATTTATATTGTGCACAAGACCCAGGAGGAAAAGAACCCTTGAAATTCAAAAAGCTGTTTCCACTCTGAAATTTGCTCCTACATTTTTATTAAAGCTATTCAGGAGAATGAATGAGGAAATGAATGTCCAGTGTGCAGTGTGAGAAAACTGTGGGCATTCTCACTCCTATTCCTCATGGATTCTCTACACAGGTGACCAGGGAAAGGCCATCACTTTTGGATCCTGACCGTAGGAATGGACACACGGGAGAGAATCACCTGGGTGGAGAGTCTGTGGGGACTGGGATGCCTTTAAGAGAGAAATTGTATCCCCCTTTTTCTACAACTGATCAACCCAACCTTTCTCCCATCGTTATGGGGTATTGTGACTCCACTCCCCTGACTTCCTCATGCATAACTGTTAGAAGTACTGGGGCAAAGAAGAGCGAACTAAGAGCAATGAGGACTATGTGTTTTTTTCCACTCTGGTACTGAGACGAGGAAGAGCTCTACTGAGAGTAGTGAAGGTCGGGTATGTCCCCTTAATGATGGTCAGGAAGGGCTAATTGCACGGCATCACCTGCAGCGTGTTAGGGGGCTGCAGGTGTATAAATGGTCCAATCTAATGACAAGAGACGGCAGAGCAGATGGAGGCCGATCAGGAGAGTGTGAATCCAGAGAAGCTGTGGCGTTGAGGGAGCAGCAGTGGAGAGGCCTGAGAAAGCAGCAGGAAGCTGTGTGCCTGCTAGGGGGCTGCAGGTGTATAAAAGGTCCAATCTAATGACAAGAGACGGCAGAGCAGATGGAGGCGGATCAGGAGAGTGTGAATCCAGAGAAGCTGTGGCGTTGAGGGAGCAGCAGTGGAGAGGCCTGAGAAAGCAGCAGCAAGCTCTGTGCTGCAGCACGTTAACGGTTCACAGGAGCACAGCCCGGGTTCTGTGGGACCGAGCAAACCATCAAAGGGGAGCCATGCATGAAGACTGCCCCTTTTGGAGGCGTTCGCAGTGCTTGTTCTTCTGGAATCAGACAGTGACCCAGGAGTGCCTGATGGGCAGAAGAAGGAGTCCTGAAGCTGAGAAGCAAATACCGAGAAGTCTGTGCTGTGGGGATGCTGAAAGATGCAACCAGCTATTTTCTATGCGAAAGTAAACCTGGTGTGCAAGTGTTTGAAGTTCTGCGGAGGATCACTATGTCCTGATCGCGTACAGAAGTTACGTTGTCAAAGGTCTCCAAATTAAATGCTCATTCCTCTTTGCACAAATAAGTATATTTTGTATCGACAGGGGCCTGGGAGAATGCACAACGACAACAGAAGCTGGACACTTCTGAAGATCTACTACAGTGGGTGGCACTCACGGTGACTCTATTCCACCCGAGAGAGGAGGGCTCCTCTGATGGGGTTATGGACAGCCCATGATAACCGCCGGTGCTGATGGATCCTAACAATAGAATTGTGTGTCCTGGGAAGTTGGGAGGGAGGGAAGGGCGGGGGGATGTTTGTGATTTTGAATTGAATTAGAAATGATATTAAGGTTGTGTTGTTACCAAAAATAATCAAATACATTTTTTTTTAAAGTATGCATTGTATCGGAGGGGTCATGTGAATCAAAGGCACGCTATCGAAAGTCTCTGAGTGCCCTTTGTGTTACAAAGGCAACTTTCACAAGCTTCTAACAAGGAAACTAAATGAATGACACCATCTTTAATATTGAAATACAGGTCTTCATGTGTCGGGCACCTTATACAAGTGCCACAGAGAGACTTATAACACCAATAGGAAATAAATTAAACATCTCTGTGTGCAGGGCACGGTCCTTAATTATACAATGAAACCTAACACCAGTATGAGCCGAATGAAGACCTTTAATACCGATGAAATTCTTTATGATGAATGCAACTTACAGATGAACTTTTCAGGCACAATTTCTGTTTGCACTTACAAGTGAACTTTAAACCACAGTTTGACAATTGTAATGTAATACAAGTGAACCATTAATACTCTGGGCTCCAGAGTGAACAGAACTTTAGATATGATCTCTAATAAATATCTCAACTTAAGGCAATACTGACACATCTATTTAAACTGCTTCACACTTGGGGAAGGGAACCCAGAGTATTGGTCAACTTTACATTTGAACTGAAGGCAATCCTGAGACACTTATTTGAACTGCTTATACTTGGGGAAAGGGAGCTGAAAGAAAGATGTGAGCAGAACGAGGCTCCAAACCTTGTGTTGAACAATGTTTTCTTGGTTGCTGACATCCCTACACATTGTATAGATTAAGTTGTGAGGGCAAGTGTAGGTTTTGGACACAGACAGATTCCTCAGTTGCTCTTTTGGAATTTGACTTTCCTTATTTTTTTTTTCAAAAAAACATTTTATTGGTTTTACAAGATGGAGTGATTACATGTAGCAGCGCAACATCTGTCGATACAAGCTTTAGTTAGATCCTTTATAGTCTATTGTAGATTGTAAAGTAGGGGGAAGGTGGTTGCTCCTCGGAATGGCGCTTGGGCGGAGCCTTTCTGGTTAAGTGTGCTCTTATTTGCTGGAGTGTTCGGGGAATGGACGGTCGTTATTAGTTAGTAGATGGGACTGCATTGGAGCCATCTGGTGAGTGGCGGCCTCCTGGTGAGGGTTGGATATTTGGTCGCATAGTCGAAGAATGGGTCCCATATATTCATGGTTCTGTTTAAGGAGTCGGTGCGAATAGCAGTGATTTTTTCTGCAACTGCAATCTCCCAGCATTTAGCCCACCATAGGGCGATTGAGGGGCCATTTCTGTCTTTCCACAATCGAGCCATTGCGATCTTTGCGGCCAGGAGTAGGTGGGTGCAAAGGCGGGAGATAAGGCCTGAGATTGGGAACGCTCCATTGCCGGTTTCGCCCAAAAGGATAATTCCTGGGTCCCATGGGATTGAGAGGCCAGTGATTTCTTTAATGTGCTTCAGCACTTCCTTCCAATATGCTTCTGCCTTTGGGCATGTCCATACTAAGTGGTAGAGGGATCCCGCGGTTTGGCAGCCCCGCCAGCATGAGGCGGAGAAGTCTGGATTGGATTTATTGATTTGGGTGGGGGTGACATAGTATCTGTAGCATAGTTTGTAGCCTCCTTCCTTATTTGTGACGCATTGTGAGCTCTTATGGAGTCTAGCCCAAATTTGCTCCCAGCTTTCCGCAGCTATTTCCCGGCCAATATCCTTTTCCCATTCCGTCATGTATCTTTCTTTCTTTGCTGGATCCGATCTGTCTAGGAGACGGTATATGGTGGATATTCTACCTTTGTTGGACGGGGATGTTAGGGTGAGTTCCATGGCTGTTGGCTCTCTCGAGCATTTGTCTCGGGTCGCTTTGTGGGACATCCAGTGCCTGATTTGTGAGTATCGGAATCTTTCTCGTTCATCCACTCTGAATTTTGTTTTACATCTTTCGAATGTGATGGGGGAGCCCTCTTCTATAAAGTCGCTGGTTTTGGCTAAACCCCCTGCTATCCAGGCGTGGAAGTTTCGGGGTGTGTTTCCGGGGGAGAAGGCTGGGTTGTTCCAGATGGGAGACATAGGTCCTAGGTGACCACGAAGACCCCATTTCCGCGCTGCGGATTTCCAGCTTTGGATTGTGGTGAGTGTGGCCGATAGTGGCCCCGAGTTGGGCTGAGCTTTTGTTGTTGGTAGGTGTGGGAGATCATGTAGTGGGACCGGGCTCCAGGATTCTTCAATTTGGCGCCATAATGGGGGGTCTGCTTCTTGCATCCAGGCGAAGGCATGCGATAGTTGGGCCGCTAGTGAGTAGCCGGCAAGGTCCGGGACTCCCATTCCTCCCAGCGGTTTGCTCTTCAACATGATTCGTTTGTTGATTCTGGGTTTCTTCCCACCCCAGACAAACTCCATCACCTTCTGCTGTAGAGCTTGTATGGCCGGTGGTGGAATCTGTATTGGTAGGGATGCACATTGATATAGCCATCTGGGTATTAGATTCATTTTCACGGCTGATATTCGACCGAACCAAGAGATTTCTTGTTGTTTCCATCTTTTGAGGTCGCTTTGCAGAGCGCTAAGTAGTTGTGGGATGTTTTTGGAGTATAGGCGCGTTGGATTTCCGGTGATCTGGACTCCGAGATATTCTATGGCGTCTTTGGCCCAGGGAATCGGCGAAAGTGGTGCGAGTGTGACCTCGTCCAGGTGAGAAAGATTGATGGGTAGTGCTGAGGATTTAGTTAAGTTGACTTTAAATCCTGACATGGAGCCAAACGTCTCGATCTCTTTCCACAGGGACCCTAATGAGGCTGGGAGGTCTGTCATGGTGAGCATGACGTCGTCGGCATAGAGTGCGATTTTATATTCTTGTTTTCCCACCTGGATCCCTTTTATGGTTTCACTTCGTCTGATTCTGGCGGCAAAGGGCTCCATGGATAGGGCGAAGACCAGGGGTGAGAGCGGGCAGCCCTGTCTAGTGCCTCTCGTGATGCGGATGTGTTCAGATCTCGTTCCGTTAACTCGGAGTTGTGTGGTGGGGATTTGATAGTTGGCCATGACCCATGATGTAAAGTTGGGGCCGAAGCCAAAACGATAGAGGACCTCGCGAATATATCCCCAGTCCACTCGATCGAAGGCTTTGTGGGCGTCTAGTGAGATTACAGCCATTTTCGTTTTGAGTTTATGAGCGCTTTCAATTAGGTTCAGGACCCGGCGTATGTTATCATGGGTCCCTCTGCCGGGGATGAATCCCGTTTGGTCGCGGTTGATTAGGTCTGGAAGGGTCGGGCCTAGTCTTCTGGCTAGCACTTTGGCAAAGATTTTTCCGTCGTTATTCAGGAGTGATATGGGCCGGTAGGAGTCAGGCAGTTCGGGGTCTTTTCCAGGTTTGTGGAGCAGGATCGTGATTGATTCAGCCATGGATTTTGTGACGGTTTTCGTGGACAGAAAGGAGTTGAACAAGGTGGACAGCTGTGGGGCCAGGACTCTGGCGAATTTTTTGTAGAAGGTTGCGGTAAGGCCGTCTGGGCCTGGAGCAGAAGGTTTGAGGACTTTGATGGCTTCGGTGATTTCTTCTTCCCCGATGGGAGCCTCTAGGTGTTCCAGATGGTCGGCGTTGCGGGGCGGAAGTGCATTTAGGTATTCTGGTAGGTCTTTTGGTTTTAGCGGATCGCTGGACATTATAGAGGTATGGTATCTCAGTAGTTCATTTATTTTCTCCGATGGGGAGAAGAGTAGTTTCCCATTTCCACTTCGTAATTTGAGAATATTGTTCCGGCTGCGGAGAGCTCTTAGCTTCTGTACTAATATTCTATTCGCTTTGTTTCCTTTAGCGTAGTAAAATTGTTTTGTGTATGCTAAGGACTTGGCTGTCCGGTCGGCGCAGTGCATTTCCAAGGCTGTTTTTGCCTTCCTCAGGGCTCGCTCGGATTTCCTTGAGTAGTGCGTTTTTAGCTGGGATTCAAGGCGGGTTGCTTCCTCCTCCAGTTTGGAGGAGGCTATGTTTGAAATCCTTCGCTGCTCTGCTCCAGCCCCTATTAGCACTCCCCTAACCACCGCTTTCATTGCGTCCCAGATTATATTGATGGGGGATGATTGTGTGGTGTTCTCTTCGAAGTATTTTATCAGTGATTCCTCCACTTCGGCCCTTATACTAATGTCCAGGAGGAGTGAGTCGTTCAGTTTCCAGTATCTTTGAGGGGGTGATTTCTGGCCTGAGATGGATATGTTTACTGATATCGGGGAGTGGTCGGAGATCATGCGAGTGTGGATGTCCGTGTTGATGATGCATGGGACGAGGCAGCCGGGGAGACTTTCCTTATTTATGATTTGTTTGAAAAATCCCACCATAGGATAGGGAAAGATATGTGCTTTTCCATCCTGACTTTTAAGTAAATAAACTTGTATTGTTCATTTAGAATCTGTTGTCTGTGTCTTTCTTCAAGATGCCTTCACAGCGGCTTTACACTGCATTGAACTATGGACTAAACAAATTATTCCCACAAATGTAGTCACCACTAGAATAGTAAATAGTGGGAACATTAGTAGAGTACCATCTTTATCGACCAGAGAATGCAATTCTGAAGATAAGCAGGTAAATGGGGCTATTTGTGATTTAGCTATGGCCATTGGTAGTACAAGTTCCTCTGGAAAATATTTGACGAGGAAAGAAAGATGTAAAATGAAACAAAAGAACACTAATAAATCAAAATGAACCCATCCTGCAATCAGTACAAACTTAGCAATGGTTGAAAGGGCTGTAGAGGCACCTACATCTCTCTCTAGGAGGCATGCTCCTAAAAAAGCCAATATTAACAAAAAAAGGGGTTCAGAGAAGGTTGGAACCCTAACAAGCTGGCTTTTGACTGACCAAAGGAAAGTAAGTAACCCCCACAGGAAGAGGCTTTAAATGTGGATGAAACAGGATCGAATCTTAATTCTAGCTGTGGAATAATCATGGACAGATGGTCCACACCAGATCAAACAGTGACAGAGTGTAAGATAGCTAAAACCATGCTGGCAAAACATCAACAGGGGAAAAACCACAGACAAATTCCACTGTGCCATCCGAGTGTAAGATTTTGAACATCATCAGCCTATACACACCAGGGATACCTGTTGTCGCTCCTCTTGTTCCTCATGGCGATCTAGCCCTTGGGTCAAACCCTTATAGCGGACAACTATGTTGGATGGTTCCGCTGGCCTAGTTGGGGGGGTGAGGGGGAGGACACGAGATATCCCTATACGTGGATGACCTCCTGGTATATTTGAGGGACAATGGAAGATCTGGTCCGCAGGCTATAAGAGATACTCCAAGAATCCTGGTGGTACTGTGACCTGAAGATAAACTGGGGGAAATCTGTAGTGATGCCAGTTAAGGGAGGAAGGGAAGCAGTGCCTAGAGGCTGTCTCCTGCGAGTCAACATGGAGGGGTTCAAATACCTGGGAATATGTATGCACAGGCAGATGCGGAACTTCCTGGAGCGGATCCTAGACCCGGTGATCAACTGGCTGTGTGAGGAGGCCAAACATTGAGCAAAACTGCCAGTCAAGCTCCTGTGGCGAGTCAACTTACTAAAGATGTTGGCGGTTCTCCAACTACAAAACATCCCAGTCCAATTCCCGAACAAGTACGTCGGTGTAATACATGCCTTGATTAGAGGGGTGATATGGGAAAACAAAGCCCCACGTATAGCCCTGCATACGTTGACAAGATCAGTATGGGAAGGTGGTCCGGGACACTCAGACATTAGGAAGTACTAATGGGCGGCTCAGCTAATAGTTGCGAATGACTGGTTATGATATGATAGGTTATTTATAACGCGCTTAATACCCAGAGGTTTCTAAGCGCGGACCCAGGGATCGAACCTGTGTTGCTCCGTGTCGTCTTGTTTCCAAGTCGGGCACGCTGCCACTGAGCTATCCTCCTGGTTGTTTGGGAAGAGAGACCTCCCTCATATACAGCTACAATTGGAGGAAATGCAGGACATAGACCCACTGGTAATCCTATATGGCACGCAGGGTGGTGGCGGCTCCCACCAGCGGGAAGAAACCGATATGCACAAGAGCAGGCGCTACACAGGCGATGGGGTGGAAGGGGAAAATGACGGGATTCCAGCTGTTATGGGGGAACCCGAGGTTGGGGGAAGGCCGGTAAATGGGGAATCAACCACAATGGAGTAGTGCATGGATTACAAGGGTGGGAGACATGATTGAAAATAACGCGCTATGGTCCTTTCATCGATCAAAAGAAAAATACAGACTGGGTCCTTAGGAGGCATATACATACATTGGGTGGGTGCACGCTGCAACACCACAGTTCAGAGGGGAGCTAGACCTCCCATAGAACAGTCCATTGGAGATCAATTTACTGGAGGGTTTGTTGAAGAAAGGGATTTCAACACTTTACCAGGGCATCAATAACTTCTCGGCACCCCCGCGGACGTAACTCAAAGACAAATGGGAAAGAGATCTGGGTCCCCTGGAGAGTGAGGACTGGGTGGAAGCAATGGTAGCAGTCAGGGAGTTCAACATATCCTCACGGATGAGGCTGATCCAGTACAACATTCTGCACTGGGTACACGATTCCAGGAATCAGCTTGACAAAATGGGTAGGGTGGAGTCAGATGTGTGCCTTAAATGTGGAGAGGCGGTGGGCACATTCTACTATCTGCTATGGGAGTGCTAGTTAATTTTGGCCCTGTGGGACAGGGTTACTAACATCATGGCTACAATCCTAGGCAGCCCGGTCCCTAAACAGCCCAATCTGTTACTGCTACATGCCAATGTAGATTATGATGGGTCCAGATGGGACAGTAAATGGCTTGCACTCGTTTCCATGGTGGTTAAAAGGGACTTGCCAGTGACATGGGGATCAGGAGACATACTGAGAGTTGCGAAATGGGAGGCTGGTATGGCCCGCTGCCGAGGTATTGAAAAGATAGCGTACCAGTCAAATGAAATTCAGGGGAAATATGCTCAAACATAGGGTAAATTGGAAGACCACTCGGGGTGGAGGAAGGGGTGGGGTGCAGGGGTTGGGGGGTAGCTAGGAAACGTCTGGAATGGGATTGGGACATGAGAGGTATCCGGGGGTGGGGGGGTTGCAGGGGCTGTTGCATCTGTGCAGATGTTCGAGTTTTGATGTTATAGTTCTTATTCAAAATGCTAATAAAAACATGTATAGAAATAAATGCCAGGGCTTCTACACCATTGCCCACAGTGTGGGCGAAGCAATCCCCATTCCTCAAGATGTCTGCACTACACTATCTCCAACACATCAGGCTAAGCAACAGTTTTGAAACCTGTTTGCTTTGCTTTCTGGGACATGCAGTTGCCCTTCAGGATATGTAATATATAGCTGCAATTATACTTATTTATCTTAACAGGTTTTTATATGGATGCATAATGTCAGGTAGCTTTACTATGCGATTTGTGTACTTTGCACGTAAACTTTAAAAGATTGTGTTCTTGAAAGCCAAAACCTATATATGCATCTCAACTACATCTTAGTAGGTATGTGCTCAGGTGGCTACATTGCACAGTGAGTTCAAATTGCACCATTATAGCTTAACAAACAGTGTATTCCTTATCTGGAAAAATTAGGAGTTCTCAAACTCTCCAAACATTTTTACATCGAAATACTGGTTCACAAAAGGGCTGGTTTTGCTCTCTGATCATCAATCATCTTTGAGAGATTGCTGCATTACTGGCAATTACATCTAAATATAATGACTTAAGAGTAAACCATGAATCAAATTTTGGTTAGAATCACTGCCTGAGATGTTTCAGCTCATCATGCTCCCAAGGTCCAGAAAAAAAGAGGGACTTAGAGGGTTAAAGAGGGGGCGAGAACCAGAATGGAACTAGGGTGTGGGTAGTTGAGGAGAGAGACAAATATGAAAGGACACAAAGTTTAAGACACAAAAGCAAAATGAGAAATAGAAAACTATGCAAATGGGACCACAGGGTGAGATTAGTGGAAATGGCTCAAGGAGCCACAGTAGGACCCTAGCGCAAGAGCAGCTTTTGGACCTGCTGGGGCTGCACTCTGGCCCACTTAAAGCCTAGACTGATGAATTCCTGCACTTTTCCATTGAAAGCACTGTCCAAGGTGTTCTTGATTTAGGAGATGTGCGGAGGCGTATTGCACATGCCAGTGAAGCTGCTGCAAATGCCTCAGCCTCTATCTCTTCCTGGTTTGCGAGGTTGGTGCTCTGATCGGTCATTGTGTACAGATTAGTAAAGGATATTATTAAGTAAAAATCAGAGTGGGCCGTGCCTTGGAAGTTCCAGGACCACCATGCTGGTTCATCATCTGAGTGGTTTTGGTGGCTGTTAAGACTGAGCCTTGGTGGTTAGTGGTTGAAAGCTTTGCTTTCTTGGGTCTCTTGCAGTCTAGCGAACACTGAGAGATTTTCCAAAGTCTAAGGGCCTATTCACAGTTTAGCAGTAGTGGTAAAACATCTGGTAGTTAGAATTACCAGTTGTTTTGCCACTCTGGCACAATCAAAGTTTCATTTTTACCCGCTGCTTTTGTGTGGTGATAGTTACCCCCACAGAAATGCAGTACTGTATGAGGTAGTTATTTCATGCAGTAAACACCGGCTCCCCATGGGACTGAAAAATGGGGACTAACGGAAAGGTCCACATGACTTGGATTCATACAGTCCTACCGGGGCACTGGATAATTACCACATGGGGCAAAGATAACAGGTTAGATGTATTACACATGGTAACATCGCCAAACTCTTATTCAGGCCCCAAGTGATCACAATAGTTTAGCATTCACAAGTTACATAGACTAATTTTAGATGTCTTTATTTTTCCAGCTGGGTCATACATGTGATAGTTACCTGCTCTTAGTTGTCGTTTGAAAAAGGCATGCAGCTTGTTTGTTAGGCGTGATGTGCAAACAGGCAATAGACAGCATACTTGTAATAAGACGAGCAAGAGGCAGTTTCCTTTTTAACTAAACAGACATTGCTCCCGGGTCAGCTTCAAATGATATGCACTCAAAAAAGTGTCCGTCTAACAGAAGAGATATCACTCATAGCTCAGTTCAAATGATAGGTAGTCAAGGCCAGCTGACCTGATTACAAATTTTGTGGTATTAACAGAGGTACTACTTCCAAACTCTGTTACAGTTACCACATGTGGTAATTATGGGTGGCCCGCTAGGGCTGCATGACTAAAGTCATGCCAAC
Source organism: Ambystoma mexicanum (assembly GCF_040938575.1). NCBI lineage: Eukaryota > Metazoa > Chordata > Amphibia > Caudata > Ambystomatidae > Ambystoma > Ambystoma mexicanum. The sequence continues at coordinate 750,410,963 of NC_090921.1, read as the reverse complement.
CTTTCGGTTATTACCCATTTTGGAGTGCAATAGGACTCCATTGGGACTAGTAGTTACCGCTCCCAGTATATAATGAATTTGGTACTGCTTTTGTATGGCGGTAATTGCCATCACACAAAGGTAGCTGGTAAAAAGAGTTTAAAAAACAAAACTTGGATTTTAGCAGATTTGTAAAGCAACCGGTGATGGTAATTTACCACTTCTGCTAAAGTCGTGATCAGGCCCAGTCTGTTTAACAGATTAAATATCAGCCATGGCCGCCAAGTGCAGGGGGAAAGTGGGCAATTGCACCCTTTGCTCATTGGCAACTACAGCAGGCAGCACACTTTACCTGCACAGAGATGTTCACAGTTTCCACTTTTCTGACTGTTCATCCCAATGGCTCTGCAGTCTTCGTCTGGCTTGAGAAGAAACGCCATTGACTTCAAAGGCATGCACGTGAAGCGCATTGCTGTGATTTTGAGCACAGTAAGGGATCTAGATCTGATGTTGAATTCTTGGAAGGTAGAGTGACATGTCCTAAAAAAAGCTACCACGGTAGCTCAGCAGTTTGAGTGACTTGTTGAGATGTTACACATTTAAAGCTAGCTGTAAATCCTATGGATTTTTGAAATTTCCAATAAATATATGGGCTGTAAAATGCACTGTTCGGCAAGGGGATGGGTTAGGTTGGCTACTTGCTCCTATTCAAGGCAGGGAAGGGTGAATGGCTGCCCCCATAGTCAAAATCAAAAGTTCGTGACCATGAACTCACCGCTCAGTTTCAAAATAATTACTGTCAGCACAATAGAATCATTTAATTTCAATTGAACAGTTTGACAAAGAAATAAGGTAGTTGCACACAAACCACAAGGTATTTGTGGGGTGGTCCAATAATAAGCTATACACAGTTGAAAGTAAACTGGAAAATTTAAGTGTAGGAAGCATGTTTCACTTTTGAAATGCCTTGCTTTTTGGTTTCAATTAAACTGTAAGCTGCCCATTGCCAAAACAATAGTTTGCCCATGTGTAGGAAGCGTGCTTTTAACAAACATGGCCCCACCCCAATGATATTCATGGCCCATCTATTCCAGCTGTGTCCCCTTCAGGTCAGAAGAAAGGGCAGGCTCAAACAGCAAAGAGAACGTAAACATGATGGCTCCCGGCTGGCCAAAGGAGCACCTTTAAGGTTACGGAAAACAGTTGTTTGCCGGGGGGCGCAAGACACATGTAGGGGATGGGGGGGCAATTGCCCCCTTAGGGACGCCTATGCATATATTTCCACAAGGCTGAAGAACTGCCCCAACCAGAGAAGGGCAACAAGGCCATGCAGCCTGCACATGTCGCAGTGCCGGATTATCCATTAGGCCAAGTAGGCACGGCCTATGGGCCTCACTCCTTTTAGAGGCCCCATGACAACGGATCAAAATAATGTGGTGCAATTAAAAACGTTTTAGGAGATAATTTTGCGAGGGGGGGGCTGGCATTTCGACTGCCTAGGGGCCTTCACATGGTTTAATACGGCACATGGTGCCACAAATACAGACCATTACACCCATTTTACTATACCCCTTGGAGCTAAGCGGCCTAGACTACCAATTTCCTTTAAAAGAAAAAACATCAACAGAGCCATTTAGTATGCTCATGGCTGTTGCAAGTCACCCGCTCCTGGGCGCTTGGTAGCTCCCAGGAAGTATGTAATGGTCACATGGTGATTACCATGTGACCATGCCAATAAAAGGGACAAGCTGCTTCCGGCTTGTCAGTCAAACCAAGACCTGACTCCTGTGTCTCCGTGCACCATGCTGGTGCGGCATGGCGTGCTGTGGGCCCGCCACCTGGCCCGGCCTGAAGATGGTGCCTCCGCTGGGCAACACCGCCTAAATTGAATGGTAATGCTGTGTGATCACAGCGATTGCATTGCCCCCAGGACTGGGGCTGATGGGTCTTTGGCTCCGGTGTCCAGGAGGAGAGTGTCCTATCCGGTGATCCAGATACAAGAGGGTGACCCCTCTGGTCCGCCCATCTGCATGGATGCAGATCGAGTGGGGGCCTGGTGGTCTAGGCCCCCCTAACAATGGCCATTTCGATCCATCCAATCTTATTATTTCATGACAGATGATGCTTTGTCGTCTTCAGCTTTGACGACAATGCATAAAGTACAGAAAGGGGTGCTTTCGTGCGCGATTTTGCTCATTTTCCGTTCACCGCCATAGTCACAATATTAGAACCGACTCGAATGTACTGTGTTTATTTTTTGCTTTTGAAATTAGGCATTGAGACTCTGGCGCGCGTTTGCCGAGGCCTAGGGCGACCGCTTGTCGTGCCAGGCGCAGTCGGCTGCACAGGAGCGGCCTCTGGAATGTTCTCCCAGCCGAGAACAGTACAAAGTTTGAGCTTCCTTTTAGGGAAGTTGTGGGGCGTCCTCGCTCTTCACACTGTAACCAGATGCCATCTGGAACATGACGTCACCCCAATCAAAAGCCACCGAGGGTCGCGCCCCTACCTGCGCATGTAGGCGTGCTCGAGCAGTCACTTGAGCTGTGCAAGATGTCAAAGGTCTGGTCTGATCGAACAAAAGATAAGTACGTTAATGAGCAATGGATATGCAAGTAGTGGTTTAAGTGGAAAAAAGAATTCAGGCACTAACGTTCATTGTTACCGACTTTTCATTTCGCTATGGGGACGACATTTTTTCTTATTGCGCTTCTACAAAATCCATAACGCTCCAAAACTAGTATGACAATCTGTAATACAAATGTGTAAAGAACATAAAATAATTTAAGTATGTGATTCGTTTTTGAGGTGTCTAGAGGAACACACCATTTAGGGCTAGGGAGGATAGTTTAGGGGCGGCGCGCTCGCCTTAGAAACAAAACAGCAGAGAGCTACACAGATTCCATCCGCGGGTCCGCACTTATAAACCTCTTGGTATTAAGCGCGTTATAAATAACCCATTACATTACGTTGTTTTGTTGCAGTTCAGTCAGTCGCACACACTGACACCAGATCGCCAGTGTTGCCAACTCCTCAGTCCGGAAAGTAGCTAGAGGCTGTCCTAAAAGTAGCTAAAAGTCGCTAAATGACATCATTGCCTAATTTGCATAATTGCCTTTGCAAGCTGTGCAATGGACGTAGGAGAGAGGACCAATGATGTGGGCCTACAATTCCCAGCATGCAGTGGGAAACTTGGCTGCTGTATGGAGTCACTGGCAACCCTACGTGGACCTATCAGTAATTCACATAGAAGGTATCAATTCTAAATGCATTTTTCTGACATTGATAATGATTTGTTTAAACCCCAAAATGCGTAAATGAATTGATGATAAAATAACTGCTGCTGCTACCGTCAGCTTGAAGCACATACACTACATACATGAATGTTTATCTCTACAGTTTTGCAGAACGATCTTTGAAATCGTGTTGACTTCCTAGCCCGATAATACAGCGTTCCATTGGGGACAAATCTCACCGCATTCTCGTGCCGCTCGCAGGACGCGGCCTCAGTGACACGACTTCACTTGTTGTGTGGGAGCCTGGCTGCAAGGACGGGGGCATTGATTGGAGGTACTCCTATTGTTTTGGAGACGTACACCCTTTTCTATTGGTTTGGAAACGTGCAAGTCTCCAAACCAATAGAAAAAAGTGTACGTCTTCAAACCAATGGGACTCGGGAGAAAGTAGCTAGATTAGTCGCTAGTCGCTTTCTATGGAGAAAGTCGCTAGGGACCTGCACTTTGTCGCTAAATATAGCGACAAAGTCGCTAAGTTGGCAACACTGCAGATCGCAGTGACCACACAACACGGCGCACGGTATTGAACCAGCAGTGGTCACATGACCAGGCAGGATTTTCCTGTGCTTTGTAATCACGTGTTCCCTAGTGGCCAATGGCACGACAGTACAGCCCACCACAATAACAATGTTCTACCCCATTCCTTCGATCCATCTTCGAGACCTTTTTATGATCCCGTTGGGGTCACCCATCGGCACACTGGTGGTGTTCATCGCTGCATTTTCTCTCTCCTTCAACCGTGGATGCCTCATCTTCTCCTGTATATCCTGACTCTTCTCTTTCCTTGTCACTGTCTTCCTCAAGTATATCGAGAGGGTCCTTTTTCACTCTTCTGACGAAGGATGCATTCCAAGTCACTCGCTTGTTGGCTGGGGCTGCTGTGATCATGGAGCATTTCCGGTCTGTAATTATCAGTAGTGGCGGGTCAAACAGGGGCATGTCTTTGTGGGTGGTTGTTTGCTTCACTATGACACTCTCGCCCAATTAGAGGTCTGATGTCCGTGCCTTCCGGCGTATTCCCTCCCTCATCTTCCATAAAGCAGCATCATGCCTTGGCCTGGTGTTACAACGCAAGTTGAGGGGGGCCTCAACTTGCGTTGTAACACCAGGCCAAGGCATGATGAAATGATGAGCCAGGAGAACAGGTTGAGTTAAGAGACTTTAGTGGGTTCGTGGTACATAAGTCACAGGTAATAAGTTACAGGCAGGATAAGTACATAAGGGAGGGAAGCATCCACCGGTCCCCCTCTGCCCAGATCATTTTCCAACTGCAGAGGGAGAACCTTGGCACTCATACCATCACATTCTAAATGGAATACACCACACCAAACGTTCCAGACTCAAGCTCACACATACATAGGGAATGGCCTCAGACCCAGGGTAGGTTAAAACATAACACATCTCCCCCCTTTCATAACAATACAATAAAGGAGAAAAGCAGGGGGAGAAGTAAATGAACACATAAATCTCAAAGAACTATATTCTTCCAAAACCCATCCTGCAAACAACTGAAAGCAAAATGCTATTCCCTACCAATTCCATAATATAGCTATGAATAGCTAAAACACTACAAAAACACTCACCAGAACCATAATGGCCAATTATGGAACTCATCTACAGGGGACCAGCCCACAGTCATATAAGCAATCCTAACCGCCTGCATCACCTCATTAACCCTGTATCAACCTTCACCAACATCAACAGCTTCCTGAAGAAACCACAGGGTTAAACCCTCTATCCGCCTAAAGCATAAACCTATTGAGGCACAACGAGCCTCAACATAACATACTGCTGGGCACCAACCACAATATCGATGACGTAGATCACCAAAGTTGATACCCAACCAAAAGGTCAAAATTTACTTACCAACAAATTGACACAAGCAGTGTGCCAACACAATACCAGGTCTGTAACCTGGCCACAGACTTCGAACAACCAATGCTCACCTGAGCATTTACCCATGACTCTACTGACTGCCCGCCGCAGCTGAGCACAAGACATGGGCACCTTAGTTCTGATGCCTAATAGCATTGCAACTAGAGTGCACTGCATGTCATCACACACTGACACTCAGACAACCATACAACCGCAATCATTCAGGTGGTCAACTTTAATTACTCACACAGTTAATGAACGAATTCAGAATGACTTTTGGGAATATAAGACATTTCAAGTAAATCACCATAGCGAGTCCCAAAATCATTCTTGCAGAGTCCACTTTTCTTTTTAAAATTACTGTGGAAACAAAATTAGGTTGAGAACAAACATTTTCAAGTGACTATGATACAGATATGCAGTTCTCCCAAAACACTCCCAAAATCCATATAGTTACAAGACGAATTCAGCATTACAAATTTTGAATATCCGGAATTTTAGTTGCGCCACAATAAGAGTTCAAAATGTAATGCTTGCAGAGTCTTTGTATTAATGTGCATGTGGAGAGAATTTGGATTAGTGCATAAAGAAAACAAAGACTTGACATTTCATAAGGTACTTTTTTTTTTGTTGGCTGCCTAAATTCAACATAATCCAAAACATTTTGCCAAAACCACTTTTGGCACCATGAAATACTTTAACCAATAGTCACTACTGACTCTAAATGTAGTGGCACCCTACCGCAAATACCACTAGCAGTGGCAATGTGCCTGGACAGAGCATTTCACATGCTACCTCATGAGGTACACCAAGAACAAAACACCACTGTCAGTGGCGCTGTGTCACTAAATGGCCACCATGCGTGGCTTGCCACTGCCACCATGCAACATTATATCCTTGGTACAATGTCAAATCAATTTGGAGCTACTGATACGGGAACCACATTCCCAAACAATGCCAACACCACATTGTTACAATGATGCACCAACACCAATTGGCGCCACCAAACTTAGTAAATTACCATGTCTATCCATAGTACCGAACGGGAAACTCTATTGGTGCACCCCAAACAACAAAATCACCACTTGTTGTCACCTCTACAGCATATGGTTCCCGAACTACACCACAATGCCTGCAAAATGTGACCCATGTTTTCATATATCACATTCCCAAAGTGATGCATTGCCTTCATTTTCATTTTCCAAACAACATTTTAGCATGTGATGGCCTTTGCATTTACAATATAAAGAAACGTTGCATGGGTACATTGCATGTTGCTTTCAACTCTTAAATATCAGCTCAATAAAATGGCAATGTCACAAAAAAAAATTGCAATGTACATAAGGCATAACATTTTGAGTTCGCACATTACACTTTCAAGAAAATCGAAAGGCAGAAACACTTTCCTGAAGATCCGATCAGAAAAAATGGAAATGCTAATAGGAAATAAATGCCTGCGGCTTTCATTTTGATAGCCTTGAAATGCATCCTCCAGTCATTGCAGTACATGTAACGTTCCAGTAATGCCGAAGGTAATGAACAGTCAATCCAGCTGCGCCTTTAACTCCTACTCAGTGTTAATATGACTTGCAGCCGCTCCTTTTTACAGCCTGTTCAAACGCAGCTTGTAAAAGTCTTATGAAGGTGGGCGTGCTGTCAAATGCCCGGCTGCTTCTATGCGCTCTCTCGCTGGAGCCATTTGCCCTGCTGATAAGCAGAGTCTCTCTTTTGTTCCCCCGACCCCTTGCTCTGCCCATAACACGCCACTGACTTCTTGTGAAGCGCCAAACTAAAAATGCGCCTATGCCTTATATATTAAGAAGCCCTTGCTGTGGCAGATGCAGAACAAATGAAAGTGAGCAGCACTGCCCCCCAAAATCACTATAAATGTCCCTCACTAATCAGTCATGCAGGACATGGGGCGTGCTCACCTTGAGGGGCCAGGGTGTGGGGGGAACCGGTGGATGCTTCAAGGTCCCTGCTTCTGCCTGCTGGCCACTCAATGCCGCTGTTGTCATCTGTGGTCCTTTTGTCCTGCATGTCCTGGGTCTTACTTGTTTTCTTTCCTTCCTTGCTCCTGCCTTTCTTTACTGATGCCTGTTCCTTGGAAACAATAATCCTCGTCGCCAGTGTTACAACGCAAGTTGAGGGGTTGAATTGATGAGCCACGAGAACTGGTTGAGTTAAGAGACTTTAGTGGGTTCGTGGTACATAAGTCACAGGTAATAAGTTACAGGCAGGATAAGTACATAAGGGAGGGAAGCATCCACCGGCCCCCCTCTGCCCAGATCATTTTCCAACTGCCGAGGGAGAACCTTGGCACTCATACCATCACATTCTAAATGGAATACACCACACCAAACGTTCCAGACTCAAGCTCACACATACATAGGGAATGGCCTCAGACCCAGGGTAGGTTAAAACATCACACCTGGCTTCACATTCATTATTTTTCGGTGTTTGGCATCTGGTGTCCTAGGGAAGGCGTGTGCGGACAGGACGGCCGAACATCAGTTCAGTGGGGCATACCCCTGTGGAGCTCTGCAGGGATGTTGCGATATAATCCTGCAGGAGCTGAGCTGGTAGAGGGTCTGTTCCAGTGGTTTATTGGTGATGTTGGCCACACTCACCACCCTTTTGATGTTCGCCATGAAGTGTTCAACGGTGCCGTTGGCTTGGGGCCACAGAGGAGTGACCTTCCGTTGACGGAAATTCATGTACTGGGCAAATTCCCTAAAGTGCGCATTGGTAAACGGGGGCCCATTATCTGATTTTAGCACTCTAGGGATGCCATATGCTGAGAACATTCTGTCCATTGCTGGTATTATGGCTGTCGCTGCAGTTGACGGTAGGATTTCGCCTTCAGGAAACCGAAAATGCTTGTCCAGTACTACCAGGATGTATTCGCCATTCCGGAGAGGCCCAAGAAGTCGATGGCAATTTCTTCCCTGATGCGGTCTGCCACGTGCGTCGTCAGAAGTGCGCCAGATCGACTGCCCACTGTTGCAAGGGTGCCAGAGTCACTAACCTGTTGCATGTGAGCAAAACGTTAGATGGTGTGATGAGCGTCTTCTAGAGCCGATGATCGACTGCAGGATTGGATCGTACAGTTTGTTCCACCATTCTCCACCTTCCATCCCGAATGCAGGCTGCTGCCAGTTCTAGTGGGGGGGTCCTCCGCTGTCTGCTGCTGCAATTCGATCAATGACATTGTTGGTGGAATGGCATGTTGTGCCACATAGTTGATGTAGCCGCCAGCCCGGTTGACTGATGCCCGGAGGCCCTTTAGGGGAGGCCTGGACAGGAAGTCTGCCAGTTTGGCCTCTTTATCATGTTTGTGGATAATGTTAAAGCGGTATTCCTGCAGGCATAGGCCCCACCGCAATGCAGAGCGGCATTTGTGCTGTGGGTTTGCCATATATTGTGACAAGCGCTTGGTGGTCTGTAATCACAGTGCATGGCTTTCCGTACACAAATTGCTGAAAGTGCGTGCACGCCCATATGACGGCGAGATTCTCCTTTGCTGCTTGCAAGTAACATTATTCTGCGTCATTCAGCTTTTGCTGGCATATGATACAATTATTCTAGGGGTGTGGTCGTTGCCCGAGTGTTGAGCCAGTATCGCTCAGAGTCTGACAGGGCTAGCGTCCACCGTGACATCCGTGTATCGGTTGTGGTCAAAGTAGGACATGAACACTGGTGCTGCAATTTGTCTATGGATCTGGTGAAAAGACTCTCGGTGTGGTGGAGTCCTTGCAAATTTGCTGTCCTTTTTGGTGAGGGTCCAGAGCGGGGCACTGGTAGATGCGAAGTCTGGCAGGTAGCATGTGCCATAGCTGGCTAACCCTAGAAAGGACCGGACTTGAGCCACATTTGAAGGGCGTGGGGCTTCGATCTTGTCTGGACCCGGTCCTATGCCTTTGTCTGAGAATATATGTCTGACAAATGTGAGTGTTATTTTTTTTTTTTACATGGTTTATTTATCCCGCAGAATCATGCAGAGAACAACAGTAATTCAATTACATTTCATCGTAATCATGCAATTCCTTTAATACCTTGTGTAAAGTCTCTGCAGGTTCCGCAGGCTTTTAAACGTTCAAATTCCCAACCCCAACGTCATTCCTCCCCCTCCCTCCCCTCAAAGTGCAACAGTTCTGAGTTCTTCCTATAGCCAAAGCTTTCAGGTTTCATAGTCATTCTGATTTGTCCTCATTCAGGCCTTTAGCAAATGTTAGCTTTCTCAAGTATCCTGGGTCTATAATAGTGAGATTGTCTGTCTTTTACCATTTCCCGAAAGGGCTCCCACACTGCCAGGAATTTTAAATATCTACCAGACTAGTGCGCAGATCTTTTCTATTGCCATAATTCCCCATATTCTTTATCCACCACCAAGCAATTATTGGTCCCTGCACCATTTTCCATCCCTGAGCCAGTGTTAATCTTGCATCTGATAATAGATGTGTGATAAGCGCGGCCTTGTTTCCTGATGCTGCATATGCATTTTCAGCTACCGTTCCCAGCAAGATGACTTTGGGATCGTAGGGCATGGTCAGTCCTGTCATCGTTTTTTATATGCCGCAGCACCTCTTTCTAGAATATCACCGCTTTGGGACAAGTCCACCACATATGGTAGAAGTCTCCCCTTACCCCACATTCTCGCCAGCAGCACAGCGGATATTTAGGGTTTATCTTGTGTAGTCTATAGGGGGACATGTACCATCAGTAGCAAACTTTATAGGCCGATTCCTTGATTGCCGTGCATTTAGAAGTTTTATGCGCTCTTCTCCATATCTGCCCCCATTCTTCCGCCATGATTCTTTCCCCTAGATCTTTCTCCCTGCTAGTCTTATACTGTAAGCTATCTTCCGGTTGAGCTTTGTCTAGATTCTAGAGATTCCTTTCCTAGTTGATGCTTCCTGCATGGTTAGTTCAAGGCCTATCAGGGTTCTATTAGCTGCTCTTCTAACTATCGGGTGTGTAATCCAATGTCTAATCTGGATATATCTATATCTTTCTTCTTCTCTAATGACGAATTTACTTTTGCATTCCTCAAAGGATAATGGCTCTCCCCGCTCCGGAACATGTCCGCTAAGGTTAGGCTGTCTGCAGCTGCCCATCCTTTCCAGAATTTCGCTTGTCGTCCCGGAGTGAACTCAGGATTGTGTGCTATTGGGGAGTGTGGACCCAGTCCGCAGTGAATGTTTTTCTTCTTCATCGCTTTGTCCCAGTCATTAAGAGTCACTTTAGTGGCTTCGAGTAGTTTTCCCCCTCCCTAGCGTTTGTGGGGTGCGGAGGTACGCAGTAGTTTCAAGGGACGCGCTGTGACCTTCTGTTCTAATTGAATCCAGCCCGGACTCCTGACCTGTCCTGCTCATTGTATCATAGGTGCTATGTGTGCCGCCCAAATATATCTTTCTATGTCTGGTATTCCCAGGCCCCCAAGAAGGGGGGGATCACATCGTAATCTTCCTCTGAACCCTGGGTTTTTTGCCCTGCCACACAAAGGCAGATATTGCTGATTGCAAAGCTTTAGACGCACAGGGTGGGATCTCTACTGGGAGTGAGCTGGCTGCATAGAGCATATGGGGGAGTAGTGCCATCTTTACCACTGCAATTCTGGCAAACCAAGAGAGTTCCTGGCTATCCCATTTGCGCAGGTCCTCTTGCAGCTGTTTCCACAGGGGTTTAAAGTTTACCTCATACAGGTCACTGATCTTTCTCGTTAGGCGAACCCCTAAATATTCCAGTGATTCGTTTTCCCAGAGTAGCGGGAGTGACGACTTGATTTTGACACTAACTTCCTGCTCCTCTGTTATGTTCAAAGCTTTTGATTTCTCATAATTTATGTGGAACCCCGAAACATCAGCAAACTCTTGCAGTTTTTGCATAGCTCTGGGCAGTGTGTCTTGGCTATTTGCCATGAATAGCATGAGATCATCTGCATACAATGCAATTGTATGGCTGGTGTCTCTGCATTTTACCCCTGCAATGTTTGGGTCTTGTCTGATTTGCGCTGCAAGTGGTTCTATTGCCATTGCAAATATTAAGGGGGAGAGGGGACACCCCTGCCGCGTGCCCCTCCGAATGCTGATCTGGCCGAGGTGTGCCCGTTAACCAGAAAGTTCGTAGATGGGCTTTGATAATTTGCCAATATCATCTTAGTGAAGGTCGGCCCACATCCAAACCTTTTCAATTCCATTCTCAGATATTCCCAATCCAAGCTGTCAAACGCTCTCCTGGCGTCAAACGCAACCACCGAGAAACGCTGACTTGTTCTGGTGCCCAGTTCAATGACGTTTAAGGCTCGTCTCACATTAACCAGGTTATGTCTGCCTGTAATAAACCCCATCTGGTCTACGTGTATAATTCGAGGAGGACCTTCCCCAGCCTGTTCGCCACTATCTTGGCGTAGAGCTTAGCGTCCGTCTTTAGAAGCGCTATGGGCCGATAATAAGCACATTCCGTAGGGCTGGCCCCGCTTTTGGTATAAGTAGGGTCGTGGATCTACTCATATCTGGAGTGACTGAACCCTCTCTCCTGATAACATTAAAGAGTTTTACCAATGGTGCCAGTAGTTGTGTTGGGAACATTTTGTAAAAGCCACTACCGAACCCATCAGTCTCTGGGGTTTTTTTTGTCAGTAGACTAGTTATTGCATCGCTGACTTCCTGTGCCGTTATCTCGCTTTCCAATACTTCATTTTTCTCTTCTGTAATTTGGGGGAGGGATGTCCCACATAGATACATTTGTTGGCAGTGGGAATCTAATTCTTCTCGTCTTAATAGTGTTTCATGAAATTCAACCATTATATCCACCTTATCCTTTTCCCCTGAGCGCAATTCGCCCCGATTGTCTTTGAGCTGAGTTATGTAGTTGCGGGATTTCTGTTTCTGCAGTTTAGCCACTAGAAATGTGTTTGCTTTCCCCCGTATACATAAAAAGATTGTTTAGTACGTAGAAGTGTTTGTGCTATCCTATCGGCCATGTGGGCTTCCAGCTGTGCTCTAATTTTTTAAAGAGCTCCAAGTGTCTTTTGTGTTTGCCCAAGCTTGTGTTGGGTTTCACCTTCTTTTAGATCTTTCTCAGGTTTTTGCGTTATTAGTGCCCTCTCCCTCTTGTATAGTGCCGCCTGCGAGATTAATTCCCCCCGTATGACTGCTTTCCCTGCATCCCAGACAGTTCTAAAGTCCACCTCTCCATTGTCATTTTCCCGGAAGTAATTAAGTATCGTCTCTTCTATACACGCTCTCAGCGCGGTGTCTTTCAGAATCAGCTCATTGAGGGTCCACCGTTTTGGCCTGTTCTCTTTGACCTCATCTATATCGATGTGAATAATGACTGGTGCATGATCCGTAAGGTATTGGACCCCTATATTCACCTTTGTTACCTGAGGGATCAGTGTTGCAGATACCAGGATCATGTCAATCCTAAAGTACCCTCTATGGACTGGCGAGAAGTGTGTGTATTCCCTGTCCTGTTCGTGAAAAAACCTCCAGGTTTCAATCACACCCAGGTCCCGAAAGAGTTTACCCAGTGCTTGCCTATTTTTCCCATCTGCCATGGTTGCCGGTAGTGTTTTGTCGAAGGAGGGGTCCATAACGCAGTTAAAGTCGCCCCCTATTATTGAGTGTTATTTTATTAAATGCACACTTCTCCTTGTTGTGCATTAGGTTCGCTTCACTTAGTGCTTTGCAGACTTTCAATAGAGTGGCATCGTGAGACTCTTGGGATTTTCCAAAAATGAGGATATCGCCGTTGTAATTGATGCAGTGTGGAATGTGACATGATTATCCAGATCTCCTCTTGAAAGATTTCGGCTGCAGATGATATGCAAAAGTTGAGATGTTTATAACGGAAAAGGCCAAGGTGTGTTATGAATGTGGTGATATAGCATGACTGTTCGCTAATCTCAAACTGGTGGTAACCTTTATTAAAGGAATTGTTTGCTCAAAAATGGTATCGTCCCGATCGTTCGTGCATGTATTTTTAAGCATACTGTAATCGATCTTAAAATGTTTCCTTTGCATGTTACCTTAGTTTTCCTCACTTTTACACATGCGAAAACAACGGTTTGATCACGGCCATCCTGTGCTAATCTTATCCGTTGATGCATCGCCCAAAGTTTAAGTGCCCTCGAGGTAAGAATACAGATCGCCTCCACACAAACTGACATCAATAGTACAAATGATATGCTCCACCTATTTCCATGACGTTCATGGCCAGCGTAGCCAAACATGCACCGTCATCACCCTCGCCATAACGTTACTTAACGCAGAACCAGGAAGATAAACACACACATCCTTTGCACGTAACTTTTCTTTCTTGTCCCAAATAGGAGAGCAAAACATAATTTATTTAGAAAAAATCAATAGTATGCAATGTAACATGTGCTTTTATCTTTCAAAGAATGCTCACAAGAGAATATTAAGTACACAAAATGAAAGATATGTTTTTGTCATACAAGTAATAGCTAGCAAACATTGCATGCTTTGAATGTTGTTTATAACGTCCTCTTGATACGGCAATTGCAATCAGCGATCGATCAATCAATCCCGGTGCTCCAATTCTTGAGTGTCCATATGTTACACCTGCAAAACTTTCTAATGACGCGCTTGGTGTTCCGTTCGTGAGAAGATATGGATTGTTTGCACTTTCAAGCGCAACCCGTTCGCATCATAACGTTTTCATAAGAGAAATGATGACAGGTTGCTCCTTATTGCTGGTTCCACCAAAGGACAGATTGGACCCTGTCGGTCGTCCCACGTAACAGTGATCAAATAAGCACCATTGATGATTATCCGCCAATGATGTTGAAGAATCCATCCGACAGTAGCTGAAACCTATGGCATACTCAGAATGGTACAATATAGATGTGTAGAAAACAGAATACAATAATATATTTTAGTAGCCGTTCTGTAATCGAATATAACAAGTTACCCTATAATTCAGAACCAGATGAAACCTAATCCTAAATACAAACCACACAGAATGAACACACACCTGACAACATGGGGGACTATTTGAGACCACAACGTTCATGAAAGTCTAGCGCTGTGAAGTAGTTGTAGCTCCCAATGGGATGTAGAACCAGATGCAGCCGCTTCACATAGCGGGCCCTACCATAAAATAAGGACAGCGATAGTAACATTTTATGTTGAACCACAGACAGATGACATTGTAATGGAACTGGTAAGATTAGTGATTGAAAAGAGAACCAAGTGCCCAAGGAAATGGTGCAGCACCCACCCCACACCCAACCCCCACTTTATGGTGCACAAGGATGCAATGGTGACAGCACACCAGGATGTTCCACGGGAGAAAGCGGTTTAGATATCATTAGCCTGCATACAGGTTGTGGTTGCGGGTCTTCGAGGAATAATACGTCCAAAAAAAATCAAACCTCTATTCACTCCTCTTTAAACTTTACACAAATAACAATCATTACTAGAGAGATAAACAAACTGTGAGTTACATACTTAGTTTTTTGTAGTGCGGTATAAATTTCATTCAACATAACGTACTGTGTCAATTCTTTTGGTCAAATCGCACATTCACAAGTCGCTGCATTAGTCATGCATACAGCACACATGCCGTTTTTAATCGCACACATATTATTAATTGTTGAGCTTACATAATTTCAGGAAGTTCCATTCTCTCGTCACACTGAGTAACTGCTCCGAAGAACAGATCAACGAAATGTTATTGTTTTCTGTGGGTAATCGACACATTGGGCCTCATTATGACCCTGCCGGTCCAGAAACAACGGTGGCGGTAAATCCGCCGCCACTGTTGTTTCCCGACCGGCTGATTCCGAATCCTGCAGACGGGAGGTGTCACTCCCTCCAGGTCTGACCTGGCGGGAGTAACGGCACCGGCCTGCAGGCGGAAATGGAAACACCGGCTCTGTCATAGACGGAACCAGTGTTTCCATTGTCCCAATGGAGTCCTATGCGACTCCATGGGAATGGGGATTTACGGAATTCCACCTCCGGAATTACCGGGTCACCGGGATTGTAATGCCCCGGTGATTCCGGCAATCACAGAGGCGGAATGGTATTTCGGGTCCGGCGGCAGCCTGCCTGTTTTTCCGGCATGGCTACCACCGGACTCATAATGAGGCCCATTGAGTCCTTCAAACAGTTGCTGACTTTCGCTCAAGGCCAAATAACAATAGCAGCCTGTTTTCAGTGACTGAAGCCAGAGACGGGTAGGTTTCGATTTTGTGAAAGAATGCCACAAAAAAAAGAAAATGGACATGACGCTGCTTCGGGCAAGTGCTTTAGAAAACCAAGGACAGTTACAAACAGCGATGTAAAATATGTTTTACCACAGGAACGTAAAAACAATCCAGAAAGGTATGTGTTGCTGCTACCTCTGGGAGTACATCATCTCTGTAAGAAAATTCTATTGAAACCCCAGCTCTCCCTCATCCAGCACTGTTTCATTGCACAAAGCACAGAATGTGTGGATCAGTGTGACCGTATCTCTCCCCCCCTTGCCCCTGGCACCAGCCGTGGAGCGTCCCAGGTGCATGCCATAGTGATGTAGTAGTAGGCTTAGCATATTACCATAGTTTTCACAATGTAACTTATGAGAGAACTGACCTTCACTCCATGGATAGATGAGCCCAGATGACCCACGTGGGAATCGACAGACAGCTGAGAAACAAACCAATTGTAGCCTGGCATCCCCTAGTGAGCAGGATCATGTATACTGGGCCTCATTATAAGTTATACAACCTACACAATGGTACCGGTAAGCTTGCCGGTACCGTTGTTACCGGACGGCAAACTACGAGTTCTGCTTGTGGGTGCCTTCCCACCTGCCTGGTATGACCTGGCGGGTGTTCCAGGACCCGCGAGCAGAGCATGTCGGATGCACCAGCACCATTCTGAATGGTGCATCCAACCTCCCCATTCCCATTTCAGCCCCATAAGGCTCAATGGGAATGGGGAGCATTTAATTCCAGCGCCTGCGAATGGGCAATTACCGGGTCCGGCGGGGCCGTAATGACGCGTTAATTCCCCATTCGTGGGTGTCGGAATAACTCGCAAGTTCGACAGCAGCCTGTCGGTTTTACTGGTAATGATTCCCACTGTCTTACCATTTCACTGTGCAGGTTCAGACCCTATATGTGATGTCATTACTGACGATGTTGCCTCTCAAAAGGCAACAACGTTCATTCTGGAGTCGGAACGTTCTCGAGCATCAGAGTCCTTTGCTTATGTTTTTTGTATTCTGTACAATTAAAGTTTGTTATTCTTGCAAGATATCTCTTGGCTTCTTTCCCTAGAGGATTGTATTCATTCTGGTGTAAGCATAACAGGGGACTGCCTTCAATTGCACAGCGCTTACAATAATGCATGAATGTCCATTCATACTCCCTTGCGCACCTGAGGCAGCCCTCTCTACCATCATGCGAGACTGGTGACATTGCGTGCCCATACTAGATAAGTTACATTCAGGCTCCGACTAGGCCTTGTGCCAATCGGCCATGCTAGTGCATAGGTCATGGAAGGAGGAGCCTATGGGTGAACAAATGCTGGAAGAGGGCATTAAGATGGATTTCTAAACTCTTACCTGATGTGCCAAAGTTTAGGAGGCCACTCTTGGTTTAGTGAAACAGGGTAACTTTCTGGACAAGCTAGACCAATCTAGGTAGCTTGGCAGGCAGTCAAGACTAAATCTCAGGAGGGGTGATAGTGATCGGAAGCCCACAATGAGCACACACAGCAACAAACCACAAATTACTGTTAGACAAGTGTATATGAAAGATATCTAAACATTTATTGTTGACAGGACCAATAGATAAAAGTAAACTTTACTTATACGAAAACAGTTAGCACACACAATACTCTACTCTGCAGCATGTATACAATACGTTTCCTAATGCGACAATGAGGAAAACACAGCCACAGCCTGTGAAGAGATGGGTTGCTTAACACACTAGGAGCTTTAGACAATTTTTCGGAGTCGTTCCCAACCTTTCTAGTCCAGCCCTAAGAAGTGGGTAGCCTTGGGCTCAACAGTGCAGTAGGAGTCAAAGCGCACAATCGCGCCGGTGAAGCAAAAAGCAGGTCTCCTTGGGAAGGCTGTAGAAAGTCAAGAAGGGGACTGAGAAGATCAAGCATTGGTTCCCAATATTCGAGTTGGATGTGCCCTTGGCGGCAGAACAGTTTTCAAAAGGTAAGAATAGCTGGGGAGTGCAGGCTAACCTAGCCAACATCGAATACCTTTATGGGATATTCATGCATAAAAGGGATCGGTTGTGCCGGTGGAAAACCGTCAAGTGATGCAAGGGCTTGATCCATGTAGCCAACTGAAGCCATGGGATAGATTTTATATCTGCAATGACATCCTTTTTACCCCTTTCCATTGCCTTTTCATAAAACATATTACCGAAGGGACGCACCTCCACTTCATCCATATGAAAAACACATACCTTATTGGAACGACTTATAGCGTCTGATAAGGGATGGCTGTTAGGGCAGTTTTTTTGAAGTCCAACTAAGGGCTTAATATAACCATTCAATTTAGGCAGTCCAAGATTCCACTCTTAGTATAAGGCTGTACCACCTGAGTTCAGGGTAGAGTAGTCAGAGCAGCCAGGCTTATTTTAGGAGGGAGAGAGGGCTGTAGCATCAATACAAATGAGATTTTAATACAAACGGTCCTAAGAAACAATGAAACACTATGTATTGTAAAAAATAAATGGTTTATTTAAATACGAGTAGGCCCGTATAAATCTTGGGGGAAATAAGTACTATCACAATGTACATGACCACATTTATAAAAAGGTACACATACCAAAGCATATAACCTTATTTGGAACACCTAACAGGAGTTCTTAGGAAGTCAATACCAATAGTTACTTTTAGATTACTATCTGTAATACCAGGGTAGTAGACCCTATCAGTTGTATTGTGATGCTCAGCAAGAAATGACATAGTCATTTCAACATTGACAATATACTTTTCTGATCTAGTGAAACACAGATAGTAGGCACAGTATAAACCTATAACTCTGATTCAGAATAACAGTTATTCTAGGGGAGTTGGACCTTGGGGTGTAATATTCAATTACAGTTGCTTTTCACCACAGACTAAGTGAAGCAATAATTTATTTTAGGATAACACAGTTACACTCAAGGTAAGTTAAAACTACACACAAATAATCCACCAGTAAAGCTAAAAGTTCTGGGGTTGACATAGGTCAGGAAGATTTATCATTACTATGAAAATCTTACCTAACAGAGGCCATCAGCGCAAGTGCCATGGATTGCAATGTATGTTTCCTTGGAACAAAATCAGGATCCATTCCATGAGTATGCATGGCCAACACAGTTAATGTCAGATCTTTCACAAATTCAAAATCCATTTTCTGGTATATTGGCTTGGCCACCCATTGTTTGCCTCGTTTTGTAAAGGCCATGAGGAAACGAAGCATCCCAAATGTTCCTGCAGTTTTCGTTTGTTCCCTCCCAACGTTCTTGTAGTGTGCAAGTACAGCTAGTCTTGTTCTGACCTCCATACCCTCTATGCCGAACTGCAACCTTTTGGGCCTGTACCCTAGGCACGTATTATGGAACACCTTCAAATCTCCAATATGACAGAATTCGGTGAGTTCCTTCAGGTCTCTTGAAAGCGTTTTATCGTACACAATCTTCTCAAGGGATTTGTGTGGAGGGGGAACATGGCACCAACCACTTCTTCTTGCATTCCTGCTCCTTCGATAAAGGTCCATGTGCATCTTTGTGGAAATGTTGGTTTTCTGTTATGAGTGTACGTTGGAACAATGGTGTATCAATGAACACCATTTTTCAAGTAGAATTTCTAAAGATCCTTCTCAAGTTTTGTAACTCCACCAAAGATGGTTGCTGATAGACTGAGACCACTTTAAAAGGTTTTCCGAACTCTTTTTTTAAATTTTTTTTACCAGCAGCTATAATTTTTTTACTGATTGATTTGGCAACGTGCCATACAAATTGATGCCAAAAGTGTGGAAACTGCTCTTGCATGCTCTTGGCTATTGAAACTTGCCTGTCAGTGGCTATCAGGTCTATTTGCATTTCCCTGGATTCCAAATGTTCGATGGATTTAATGAAACCATGTATCTCCATGGCCACAGATGATGTACATTCAGACACCTGCACGATGACCGAACTCACAATTATTTTACTTTCCATGTCTTGCAATGGTATGTGTAGTACTTAGCGGAAAATCCTGGACTGTCACACTGTCTGTCGCCAGCTAGCCTGAAAAGTTTGCCAGAGAATGTACTGTCCATTGACATCTGTTTGAATTTCCAGGCATGACTAATAGCAGGGAATAAGAATTACTTTTGATATTTCTAGTACTAGGTTTTAGCAAGGAACTCAAGTCCCACAAATTGACAGAAACTGGAAATCTCACTGAAGGTCTATCCGCTGAACAGTAAAGCGTCTGAACAAAGTAGATTTCCAGCAGGCACTTTGCAGAGCATCGGTCTGTATTTGTATTTATTAAATTCTTATATAGCGCTTTAAGCCAAAGCGCTTTACAAAAGCAACAGTGAATACATTACAAGCATTACATAATGAAACATGAATCAAATAACTGACAACAACGGCTGACAACGGTTGAGCAGACCATGAAAATGTATTATGGAGGTGGACACAGCTGGCCTGGATTTTCACATTGGTGCCTTGTAATACATGAGACACATTCACCAATGGCTCCCTGCATATGTTCCCTCTTAATGTATGATCACATTTCAGCATTTGTACAAACTCTAGCAGGCAGCTGTTGAATAAAATGTATTTTTGCACCTTTAAGAGCCAATCATCCTGCAGCACTGTGTTTTGCAACTTGACGGTGGTGGACAATTCCCCCAAACTAGGCCAACTGAAGTCGAGATCTTGAACAGATTCCTCAGTCAATTGCATTGAAGCTTTAGCCTCTGTTAGTTCAGGCTGTGATATTTCTGCGTGTCAAAGGGTCTGCGAGCAATTGTAATGCATCTTCATTGTCTTCAGTTTCATCTGGTCGAGTTTGCACAAAGTAGCAATGGTCTATAGTAACTTTGTACGGATTGCAGGTGAGATTCCATTCATTTTCCAGCCAATGGACATGCATCACAAGTCTAAATATTGACTGGACCACGCTCCGCCTCAAATAGTAGTTGCTCCAATGTGAAATCCATTTGGCAAGCAACATCTTTGGTTTCAGTTGTTGTCTGAGTCTTTATACTCCTCTTCCTTCTGGGCGTCTAACAGATTTATAGAAAAACATGCTCAATGTATAGCACATGTACAGAAAATACTATTTTCCAACTAAAAACATGACATGAATAAAACATCTGCTTAAAAACGTCTCCAAAACAAACTGGTTTGTTCTTTACACTTGTTTTCTTAATTCACTTCGAAACCGTGGCCTCCTCTTTGACGACCGCAACATCAAGCTGAAAAAAGAGCATTTTAATATGGTTTAAATAAAGCAAATTTAATTTCCACTCAAACATATAAACATATATATAAACAGAACCAACTTGACGGATTCCAAAACATTACAACATTATATAAATGTATTCCCAATGAAATATGATGCCCACTTATATTTCATATTAGGTTATGTATACCTCTGGTACATGTGCCTCTTCTAATTCCACATCTTGAGTACATTCCTTGGAGAAAATAATCATTAAAAAAATTAAATGTCAGTCGTACTGAAATGTAAAATGTTTCATCGCACAGAGAACTTCCGCACAAAGTAGTTTAGCATGATTACCAACCATATACTATGAGGTTTGTTGTTGCAACAGAAATGGAACATTTGTATGAACATAATCTCGAAAACAGTGTATGTGATTTGGTCATAATATACATTTCAGATTTCACCTGATAACCTTCCGAGATGACACATGGGGCCTCATTACGAGGTATGAGGTAGCCATGGTGCTTTTAGCACCATGGCTACCCCCTTACCGCATTCCGGGTCCAGGTTCCCGAAATAGGGACTTACTGGGTCATTCCAACCTTAGAGGACGCGGTAAATCCCCATTCCGGGAACTATTCCCCCTTCCCATTCGAGCCCCCATAGGGCTCAATGGGAATGGGGATGGAGTTAATAACGGTACCGCAATTTCCCGTGTCCGGTCCCGTTCAATGGGGACTTACCGGTCTATTCCGACCTTTGCGGGACCGGTAAGTCCCCATTGAAAAAGCCATTCCCCATTCCCATTTCAGCTCAATGGGAAGGTGCTAATAACGTTACCACAAATTGCGGTACCGTTATTAGCTCTGAAGTCCTTTAACAGGTCCCTTCCATAACGCCTGGTAATCCCTTACCGCCCACCTCTTAATGAGGCCCATAGTGATTATAATGTTGCCTTCAAAATTAGTTTGCTTTGTAATGTTTCCTTTGTAATCTATACTGCATTAGGGAAGAAGTGTAACGTTAGAACCAAAATCAGAGAATTTTGAAACAGTGCAAGGTTACATGCATTTCACTCTCAAAGTATATCCTTTGTAGAAGTTGCTTTCATTCTAGCCAGGAAACTACGTAAGCATAGTTCATACTCTGGACCTGTTGCACAGGCGGAAGTGATTGTAGTCGCTGATCCAGCATCCCCCCATAACATAGTACTTGTTTTAATACGGATGAAAAAGCTAAATGAAACTGAAAAAATTAGCTGCAGACGACGGTACATACAGAGAGACACCCATACTTGTCACTTTGTGTAAATAACCAATACTATACATAATCATTTTCAATATGTTGAAATTCCAAGCATAAAACATTCACATATTGTTCATTTGCATATAATGGACTCTAGTACAATATAATTACTTGATAGGCGACTGAGGTTGATGTTGACTCTGGAAAAGTCATTCATACAGAATCTTATTCCTTCATTTTCAGTACATTGTCAGAAAATAGTACAAAGAAAAAGGCTAATTAGCATTAGAAATGTGGCCACATCCAACGCTCTAAAATATCACTTTGTGCAGGTCTGTAGGGCTCACCATTGGTATACTAGACGTGTCGGTGGTTTTATCATGGGTGAGTGCTTCCATCAGTGTGCTCTACGTAAAGAAGGACATGTTAACCAACACATTTCAAAAACATTATGCAACCTTTAAAGGACACTATGGAAGTTTTTACTGAGGGTCACATTTCACTGATTTTTTAGAGGCTCCCGAAAGCGGGAACGGATAAAGTACACTAAAGTGAAACATTTAAAAATTCTGGTGGAAATTTGAGTAATACAACTTTGATGGAAATAAACACTGAAAACTCTAAACCTTTTCAAAAAACTACTTTAAATAAATCGAGAGCTCATAGAGAATACATATTTATACAGACCATCGTCCTACATACCAACAAACATAACAAATTTATCGTCCACTACTCACCTGAGCCAGCGTGTGTTGAAATTGAGTCGGAATCGCATTTGGAAGCAATTTACGAAGAATTCTGGGTCGACGCTTTTTTGTGTACTTTGATTGTTGGTACATATCCTCGGTAAAGTGCGGAATCGACTGACCCTCATGTCTCCCAAGACAGCCTGTACTCTACTTTCAATCTTGTCCACTGGAATACCGCAATTTGTAATCCATCTTCTTATTAAATCAATATCTTCCGGGAATATATGCAGGACTGTGCCCTGAGTTTTGGCATGGCTCACAGAAGGGCAACCGATAAGGATACATGAAGGCATTCTTGAAAAGTTTGTAAGATCTGTATATAAAAATATAATTAATGAATTAAATAATACTGTATGAATGTGAATAAAGCAGTCGAATGAACACAGCAATAACTTTCTTACTGAATTGATTGTTATACTGCAAGTCATAACATATTACTCGACCATTGAATGAACAATCAAGCAACAAAAGAAAACATAAGACAAAAACCAAGAACTGTGGGGTGTAACAGGCTGGGGTGCGCCTAGCCTTCGGTAATAAATCAATGGTCAACCGCAGCAGAAACAACATACGAGGTTCCCCTAGGCCTCCTAATAAGAATATCATTAGATGGGAAGTGTATGTTGCAAAACAGTGCAGGAGACTACTAAGTTAAGTATTCAATATTAGAACACAATCCAAATTCTTGAATTATTAAAGAGACCAAAGGCATTGTTTACCTTACTTATAGTGTTCCAATATGGCGATGGCACACATGCCAACAGCCAGGACTGCGGGATTTAGAGCCCACATATAGACCGTTTTAGGTAAGCAGCTTGTATTTATATTTCCTTAATCCTATCAACCTCATATCCAGACCATTTTCCATAGGTGACACACACATTTATTTAATTGTGTCTCAGGTATTAGGACCTTCAGCATTGGAGAACTCTAATTATTTTCAGACAAGAATCCAACTGAAAATATATTTATTACTGAGTCTTAAAAAAACTTCCAAGGTAAGACTCCATTCGGACCCTTTTATAGAATCTTATTTTTAACCTGTCACCAGCTCTACCTCACATCCAAACCATGAAGTTATATTGATGTATTGGTATTTGACTTTCTAGGATGATATATCAGTTGTCGACAAATGTAACCACCTTGAGGATGGACCGCCAACCATAGAGGTCTATTTGCAGCACTGCCAGCAAATGGGCTGGATTAGGGATTACGCTAGGGTAAGGAGATTTATCTTTTAGAGTCATTGTCAACATTCATATTATAGCCACTCCACTTTCAAGGATGTTCTTTCTAATTAAACATAAGGCTCCCCGCTTTTCTTCTCTTTCTTTCTTTTGAATTCATTTTAGCAAATAACCACTGACCAATTCGGTGAGTTATCAAATCCGTTTCAGTCTTTTATTCTTAACCCTCGATGGGGGATTTGATTACCCATGTGGGTAGATATATATATATAGAAATTTCTCTCACACTAGGCAAGCAGCATGGACAAATATTGGGCGACTAATAACCCCATTAGATGGTACACCTACACAACTGGAGATGAAATTTGGGGGATCTTGTATTTGACAATGATTTGAACGTAACACACTCTTTGATCTCATCCCTCTGCTTCTGCCATCCTGCTTGTCATTGATTCGATTTTTCGTATGTACACCTTCCTTTATCTATGCATCTCGTATACAATTTGTCATTATTTTTTTTTTTAAATGTTTTGGTTTGTCTTTCAAACCTTTCATTTTGCCGGATTATCATGGTTCACTCTCTTTCTTTCATCAGTTTTATGTAGAATTTGACCAATGTGTCCAGTACTATTGCCCTTTACACTTTCTTTTCTTTGTTTCTCAGCCCATTTGTGTGTGCTCCATGATATTATTCCAATATGAGACGACCGCATATATCAGGTTTTTTTCTTTTCCAGCTAGTATTGATGCCCACCGATCTTCTGGCGAAAGCGATGTTTGGTTTTGTATAAACCATCCTGTAGCTAAGTTTCTTTTCTCGCTTAGAGCTGGGCATGTCATTATTATGTGGTGCAGGGTTTCTATTGTCGCTCTGTCTCCGCAGAACCTGCAGAATATTTCTTGGTCGGGTATTGTTTTCCTGGCAGCCATGATTTCTCGTGTGTGAAGGATGTTCAATCTCATTCGCATAAAAGTGTCTCTGATTTTCGCTGAAGGGAAGCACTTTAGGTATTCTGATAGTTTGTTGATTGGTCTGATGTCTAGTGTGCATGGGACATCCAATGCATATGTAGACTTGATCTCATTAGTCTTTATCCAGTCATTTTCTATCAGTCTCTTTTTTGCCCTCTGGGGTCTGTTTATGAGCTGGTCTCTGGATATACCTTCCGCTTCGCATTTCACTTCAATGCATTTTTTCCAAATTTCAAGTGGTTGTGCCTTCATCCCACTGGTTATATTTCGGAAACTTTCTAGCGGCGGAGCATAGTTTTCACTCGTGATCTTTCTGTACAAATCCATTTGTTTCCAGGTGACAAGAGATTGTAGTGACTGTAGCGCTAGTTCTGCTCGTAAGCGAGGCATGGGAAATGATGCTGGTAAGTTTAAAACTTTCCTCCAGAACTGTCCTTCGATCTGTTGCCATATAGTGTTTTCTATGTTTAGCAAAGCCTCTGAGCCATATGTAAGTATTGCCGTCACTTTCTGTCTGTAGAAAGTTATGACTGGTATCATGGAAAATGTTCCATATTTTGCGTGTAACACTTTTGCTTGCCGCGCTAATGCCAGTGCTTTATCTTTGAGGAGCAGTATCGTGTTTATCTCGGTTGCAGATTCATTTAGCCATATTCCAAGATACTTGACCTTGAAGACTTCCTCAATTTTTTCCTTTCCAATCAGAAAGTAGTTGACTGGCCCTTTCTTGCGTCTTTGCTTCTTCAGGGTCATGATTTTTGTTTTCTTTACATTTATTTCGAGTTGGTTTTTGACCATGTATGTCTGTATGTTTTCTAGAGCTATCTGTAGTCCTTGCGGTATTTTTGCAAGTATGACGATGTCATCTGCATACATAATGCATGTCAATATTGTGCCATTCAGTTTTGGAGGATTGATCAAGGGTGTGTATATGCATTCTTCTAAATCGGCTGTGTAAAGGTGGAATAGCCTGGCAGCCAAAGGGCATCCCTGTTTCTGTCCTTTAGTTGATTTAATCTTGTCTGAGAGTGTACCTTCTTTGGACATTCTTATCCTTATGGTGGTATTCTGGTACAGTAGCATGATCGGATCCAGGATATTAGTTGGGCAATCCCAATCTCTCAGTTTCTTCCAAAGGAGGTTTCTGTTGACTGAGTCGAACGCTAGTTTAAGGTCTATAAATCCTGCATAGATTTGTGTCTTCGATTGTATCGCTTGGTGTTTTAGCAAATTCAGAATGAAAAGGTTGATGTTCGTTCCTATGTTTTTTATGAATCCAGTCTGCCTCCTGGCATATTTTTTTTCCTTGGTAGCCCAGTTGTTCAAGCTCCTTAGTAGGATTTTCGCGAATACTTTCCCTAACGGGTCCAATAGGGGCAGTGGGCGGTAGTTGCTCGGTTCTTCAGTTTTTCCACTTTTGTAAATAGGGATTATTGTGGCTTGCTGCCATGTTTCTGGTAGGTTTTTACTTTTTTGTATAAGGTCGAAAATGCTATTGCATATTAGGCCCCAGGGCTCTCGGTTTTGTTTGATGATCATGTTGGTCAAACCGTCAGGCCCTGGTGCTCTTGACATATTCAAGCTCTTTATTGCATCAGTAATGTCATCTAGATCCCACTCAAGGTGCCATGAAGGTATCTTTGTGCACTTTTCGTTCTCTTTCTGCCATGTTTTTTCTCCGTATAGATCCATGAAGTATTTTAGCCAGCTTGTCTCCGGGACATTTGCTGTCATGGTGTCTTGTGTCTGTGGCTGTGCATTCAGCAGTGACCATAGCTGCCTTGTGTTCCGGTTTCTCGTGGCGTGTAACATGCTCTCAGCATCATCTTACAGTATCATCGCCTTGTTGTTTTTCATCCAGTTTCTGTGTTGCTGCTTGACCCATTTCACTTTTTTTGCCAAATCTCTTGAGTTCTCTTTTTTTAATGCGTTTATTGCGTGTCTCAGATATTTCTTCTTTTGTACTACTTTATGATTGTACGCATGCTGATGTCGCTGCATTGTTTTTTGGGTTCCTTTTGTCTCTTTCCTGTATGGGAGTAGTAGCCAAGCATAGTTCAATTTTTGTTTGTCCTCCAGGTTTGATTTGGACATTGCGCTTGGTAGCTTTCCCACATTGTGCTGGCTAATCCTTAGTCTGTTTTATTGTCGTTTGCCCAGGTTTCGATCATTCGACTTCCTGTACTATCCCTACAGTCTGATCTGAGCAATTGTCTGTTTGCTACCTCTTTGTTCCATTTTCTCGCTCGATTTTCTTTTTTTTTTAAACTATTTATTGATTGATGGTGGTACACGTCGCTTCATCAACATAACATTCCATACAGTTCAATAATTTGGTTATCAAGTATCGAAACACAGTAAAACATATAAAGTCTACACAGCCAGTTCATTTCCAGGTCCAGCTGGGCTGCTACCAGCCGACCCCAATTCGCGCAAGTATACTCTGAACGGAGCCCAGATGTCTTTAGGCTTGCATGACCTCGGGAGTGATATTACATACTGTTCCTCACATTCACTGACATATGACAGTTCTTTGAGAAAGTGATTGATGCGTGGCGCGTGTGTACTCTTCCATTGCTGTAATATACATTTTTTAGCCACTATGCACGCAACATTAAATAGTCGTCTGGTCACTTCTGAAATCTTCCCAATTTCCCCAAATAGGTATTTTTGGGGCATTAGTTCCGCTGGGACTTGTGTAATTTCTACTAGGATGGAAGCTACTTCTCCCCAGAACCTGTGTATGGGTGGGAAGCTCTAGTACATATGGAATGAGTCGGCATGTTCGCTCCTGCATTTCTGGCAGCTGTCAGGTCCGTCTCGTGTAAATTTAGCTATCTTCTCGGGTGTGTAGTGTAACTTATTTAATACCTTAAATTGGATCAAACAGAGGCCTGCATTAATGGACACCCTTTTGGTTAGATCACAATATTTTTCCCACGCCTTGTCCGATATGGTGGTTTCCAGATCAGCTTCCCAAGAGACTTTAATCTTGTTTGTCGTTGGTATGTTTGCCTGCACGACTGCGTAGAGCCCAGAGACACCAACTCCCACCTGGGTAGACAAAGCCGCGAGGCATGGGTGTGGGGGGGCTCGTCGAGGAATAGAGGCCATCTGGCTTTAAAGGCCATTCGCATCCTATGATATTGTAGTATTTTCAGCTGATCCCTCCCCATCCCAACCTTAAATTCCTCTAATGTTATGAATTTGCCATTGGGGTAGATATAATTTTGAATTCCCCCTCTGGGTCCCAGGTTGTCCGGACATCAGGGTCATAAGATGGTGCTATGCCGGGGAAGTTCCAGAAGGGTGCTTCCGAGTAATAAGGAGTCTCTAATTGAAGCCTACGAAAGAGTCTAGACCATGCATGTACTGTTGTGCTGACTGGGTCGAATGGGCAATCATCCTTATGCTTAACTTTAAAAATTATGGAGCGTAGGTCGGTTGGGCGTGCTGCGTGTTTTTCAATGCGCGTGAGGTGAAGTGTTCAGTTCATCATACCAGTATCTAACAAACTGGGCCTGCGCCACCAGGTAGTATAGCTCAAAGTCTGGGGCTGCTATGCCCCCTTTGTTGTATGGCTCCACCATTTGTTCCCACTTCATTCTGGCCGCTCCCCGCCCCACACAAACTCTACCACTAAAGATCGGAGGGCTGCGAAAAACTGTGCACCAGGCCACACCAGTATGTTAGTAAATATATATAGTAGTTTCGGTAGATTTACCATTTTCAGTATGGCCACTCGACCAATAAGTGAGCTAGGGAGTTTTGTCCATAGGCGAAGTTTGGTGGATATACTACTCAATAGGTGTTCATGATTGTCAGCATAAAGGGAGGCTTTTTCTCCGGCTCGATGATTCCCAAATACCTTATTTTAGTGGGGGACCATTGCAGGCCATGTGTGTTATTCGGGCATCGCGTGGCGGCGGTCAGGGGAAATATCCCAGATTTAGATCTGTTGGTTTTATAGCCTGAGTATTCAGCAAACTTGTGTATGGTTTTGATCGCCAGACCCAGATGTATATCTGGTTCCCGGATATACAGCAATGTGTCATCCGCGTATAAGGATATTGATTGGGTTAGGCCGGCCATCGTTATGCCCCTCTGTCCCTGATGTTCCCTGATTGCTACTGCGACTGGTTCCATTGTGAGGGCGAATAGTATGGGGGAAAATGGGCATCCTTGTCGTGTGCCCCTACCCAACCCAAACCAGTCGGACAGCGTGCGGTTAGTCAGCACTCTGGCTCCGGGGTCAGAGTACAACAGACCGACGCATCTCAGGAAGTATGGGCCAATCCCAAATTTCTCAAGCACTTTAAACAAGTACAACTATGATACTGAATCAAACACTTTTTCAGTGTCGAGCGATACAGCTACCGCCGGGGCTTCAGGTTTTATCTGGGCCATGATTCAAAACAATCTCCTGAGATTGAGGGCCATCGATCTAGTGGGAATAAAGCCACACTGATCTGGATGTACTAATGTGGGCATATGTGGTAGGAGTCTCGTGGCCAGGATCTTAGCAAAGATTTTGTCATCGCAGTTTATTAGGGACAAGGGTCGGTAGGTGGACATCTCGTTGGGTGGTCGCCTAGGTTTCAATAGCACGGTTATTATGGCCTCTCTCATTGATGGTGGCAGGATACCCAGTTCTATAGCTTCCTCCCACACTGACAGCAGCACCGGGGTCAGTTCCTCGTTTAGTTCCTTATGCAACTCTGCTCCTAGTCCGTCTGAGCCCGGTGCTTTGCCGCTAGCTAATGACTTGATCGCCTCTGCGATCTCCTCAGTGGTCAAGGGTTGGTCTAGTGCGAGCTTGTATTCTATGGGCAGCGTTGGGAGAGTGATATTGTCGAGGTACTTTTCCACGTCCTCGGCTAATTTCGAATCATGATTGGAAAAAAGGTCTGAGTAAAGCCAGGTAAATTCCCTATTTATCCCCTCTTCACTAGTGGCCACTGTACCGTCCCCTGTTAGTATGCTGGAGATCGGCGTGTTCTGTCTCTCGGCTTTTAGTAGGTTCGCTAAGGTACGACCTGCTCTATTCCCCTCTCCATATCTGCGTGCTCTATGCAGGGTTGACATATAAAGCAGTTCCCTATACGATAGTTGATGTTTTAGAGGGTTTTATTATCATGTGTATCCGTGTATCGCGCTTCCAGGTTTCCCGGGCGTTTTTCCATCTCCGCCAGCTCTACCCTGACTGCCTTCAACATACCCGTGGACTTGGAGATCAGTATTCCTCTCACCTATACCTTGAAGGCCTCCCTAAGGGTGTAATTTCTATCCACTGAACCCCTGTTCGTGTCGAAGAAGTGCTCCACCCCTATATGCAGTGCGTCGGCTACCGCTGGGTCCTTGAGAATGTCTGGTGGCATCCTCCATCTCCTAGTTGGGGGTTTAATGTTTCCTAATGTCATTTCCATTGCGACAGGGGAGTGGTCCGATAGGGTGTGGGGGAGTATCTCACAGTTCATGAGGGTTGTGGAGGCCAACCAGTAATCTATTCTGGACTCAGTGTCATGCACCGATGAGTAAAATGTGTATGGTCTCTTATGTGGATGTAGCGACCTCCATGCGTCGACCATTGTCAACTGTGATAGGATTTGTTGTAACATCACTGCTATCTTAGAGGGAGCTCAGTGTTTGGTATTGGAACGGTCTAGTGTGATATCCAAGATTGTGTTGAAATCCCCACCCCACAGGATCTGTTCGCACCCCGTGTATCCTATTTCATGTACCATGTCTATGTAGAACTCAGGGTCGTCTAAATTCGGACCATAGGCATTTACTAACAGCATCTCCCTCCATGCAACGCTACCCCATACTATGACATAGCGTCCTTCACTGTCCACTTTGCTCTTACCAAATCGAAAGCCTACAGATGGGTGTATAAGAGTGAGAACACCCCTTGCCTGTCTTGAGTAGTCCGTGTAGTATCTATGCTGCCCCCAGTTCTTCAAAAAGTCTATGTTTACCTTTCGGAGTGCATGAGTTTCTTGCAGCATGATCACCTGAGAATGATGCATAGTGACATAGGCTCCCACCTTGCTTGACTTAGTTCGATTGTTCAATCCTCGGACGTTCCATGTAAGAAGTTTCAACTTCAGCCCCTGATTCATCGCTCCGGTATGTGCCATGACTGTGTGTTAATAACGTGTTTCTTGTTCCAGTTATTCTTAGGAAGCAAGTCATGTACAGCGACGCGACCACCAATTTTAACTTGCAGAACCCTTCCAACTGGGTTCCCGAACCACCTCCCCCCAACTTGAATCCCATACAACTCAACATAATGAAGTTTCATGTAGCAAATTGACCCCCCACCCACATCATCTCTCCCAACATGACGATGTTGCCCAATAGCTCTTGGGACCTTCCCGATGGCCATTCCCCAAAGCTGTTGGAACTTTCCTGAGGGTGCCTGCTGCAGCCATCCGGCCTCCTTTCCGGGGGCTCACGGCTCAAAGCTACAATAAACCTGTGTCCAGGCTGCTCTCTGCAAGTGTTCCTGTCTTCCTGTGGCAGGGATTAGATGGTGTACTCTGGTCAGTCTGCTGTGTCACGTCTCTCCGCTCCCGGCTGGATTCTGGCGTTTTGATCATTTGCCCTGTCCCTGGGAGGCAAAGGGATAGAAGCCTCCACACATGTCATGGCTTCCGTGGGGTTTTCAAAAAAGTGGGCTCTACCACCATGTTGGATTCTGATCTTCACAGGGAAGACGAGGGCATAGGGTACATTGCGCATCCGCAGTTGTTTTTTCACTGGTTCGTAGGATCGTCGTTGCGCCTGTACCCCAGCAGAGAAACCCGGATATATATGAATTCTGTTGTGCTCGAAATGTAGAGTACCTTTCTCTCTGGAGAGTCTGAGGACGGCATCCCTGTCTCTGTAATTAAGGATACGCTCTATTATGGTGTGAGGCGGTGGCCCGGGTTTCGGCAGTGGAGCCAGAGTGCGGTGAGCCCTCTCCACAAGAAAATGTTCTGAGAAAGATTCAGCCCCCAGTATATCCTTCAAAAGGTGTTCCACTTGTCGCTCCATGTCGCCCTTACCAAAGGTTTCCGCAACTCCGACAATCCGGATGTTATTCCTGCGAGATCTCGATTCTAAATCTTCACACTTACTTTGAGTTTTACAAAGTTCTGTTTGGAGTTGGGCTATGTCGCGGCCATGTTGCGAGATTGTGTCTTCGTTTGCGCTGATTCTATTCTACGTTTCCGTAATACGCGAGCTCTCCTTCTCCACTCTAGCTTTCAGGGATCCGATCGTTGCCACTATGTCATCCAATTTGACACTGACTGCCATAAACCCGTTCAGGACCAGTGTTGCCAGGCGCTCTAAGGGGTCTTCTCCCTTCCTGCCGGGTGTTTGTTGCATCCCGTCGGCCACCCTGCATGGTTGGGAGCTGGCGAAGGAGTCCATTGGGCCGGTAATTTTCCCTCCTGTACCCTTCCTCTCGGTGCGGCCCATGTAGGTTAGTGTATGGCCTTAGAGTGGACTGTGTTCTCCCACGTGTTACGATCCGCCTCGTATTGTTCCGCGGGAAGGGACCGGATAGTGTGGAGGCTCTATATCCTCCTCATACCCTGCTTGCACCGGGTATCTGCACTCTTACTCTTGTTCCTGCTATTAGAGCAGGGATTGCCGCCAGGCGGGCCCCCGCCATCTGATCAGGATGAGAGTTTCACTATAGTTCTTAGCGGGGCGCAACCCTGGCCCACTCCGGGGGTGAATGGGGTTTTAGTCCAGACCTTATGTTACCGAGTGTTCTTAGGATATCAGTGACCACTCCGCGCCACTGCAGGGGTTATCATGGACCAAGCATCAGTGTCTCACCACATGCCGAGGGATACAGCTCTCGGTGTCCTACTATCAGTGCCTGCGCGGGCCCACAATAGTCACTCAGGGCATTCCCGATGCTCCCTCACCACGTGTCCTCTATTGCGCTCCCTGGGCCTTATGATTGTCCGTACATTGTTTTAGCCCCTGCCCAAGACGCACCATAAGTGGCTACCTCCGTGTCTCACTCCCTGTCGGATACCAATCCCGCCTTGGTCTTTATTACAGCAGCGGGGGGGCCTTTCACACACCCCACCCCACTTACTTGTTTTGCGGAGACGGAGTGAGCCCTTCTGCGTATCTCCGCTCCATTCCTGGGTGTTTCCGTAGGATTGCCTCAGTGGGGGAGCATGGCCTGGTCTCCTGGCAGCGGACACAGCCTACCGTGTTACGTGCCAGCCAGAGCTATGCACAGGTCAGCTGGAGGCTCTGCCTCGGTTTCTTGTGTCCTCCTCCAGCAGTGTTTCCGTGCACCAGACTGAGGGTGCCGTAGCACACCGCCTCTTCCAGGGGCTCCACGATACAGCGTTCACTGCTGTTCCCCTCCCCCACTGCGGCCGGGTCTTCCCCGTCACACTTCTGGCCCACAGCAGATATCCTGCGGAGCCGGTGGGCGGCTAGGCCGCCTCCTCACAGCCGCTTTGCCTTTCGGCCAGGGTAGCACAGCGATCCAGTCACGATCGCCCGTTTTTTTCAGGGTTTGTGCAGGAGACCTTCCTGCACAGAAATCTTCATTTCTTCAGTGTGTAGAGCAGCGTTGGCAGGATATTTTTAACCAGGATTATCTTTCGAGCCGGAGCTCTCCTTTCAGGCAGCCATGCTTGATGTGCGCAACAGCGCCCCCCTTTCTCGCTCGATTTTCTACTGCAGGATCGTTTAGTTTGTTGCCTTCTTTATTGTACAGATGTATGTTTAGATCGCCACAGATAATACATTCTGAGCCTGGGTGTTTGATTTTGGCTTGGTCGATTGTTGTGAACACATTGTCTATGAAGGTTTCTTCTTTTATTGCGAAAGGGTTCCAATATATGTTAAGAATACACCAGATGCAGTCTTTCCCAGCGTCTATGTTGGAATTGATCTCAGCTTGTGTCTTCCTTACTTTAAACGTAGTTGCTTGGACCCAGGGGTTGATGTTTTCCGACTCAATTATTTCTATGTTTGTTGTGCACTTTATCATAGTCAAGAGACCTGCCGATGGACGGCCCTTTTTCCTTTGTATCGCTGGGTTCATCAGTACGATGTATCCGTCACATATGGGTTGATCTATTAACCAGGATTCCTGTAGGCAAACAATGTCGCAGTAGTATTGGATTTGCCCGGTGTCTCTAAAAAGATGACTGTGTCCGCGGGTATTCCAGGAGCATATCGAGAGTGATGTCATCTTCTCGTTCTTTAGTTGTCATCTTTGGTCGATGTAGGTGTCCTGTTCACTTATGTCTGAATCTTCGAGTTGTCTCCATATTCCTTGTTTGCTCCTCGATTCCTGCCACTTCTGCTGTGTTTCTTTCTCTAGTCTTCTGCCATCTGTCTCTCTCAATGTATGCGCTGTCTCCTTGGGTATATTTTGAGTTTCATTTCCACTATTGCGATCTTTGTTTTTCTGTTGCGTCAATTCTTGATTGTCGAGCTTCATTCTTTGTTCTCTATTCTTTGTTTCTTTCGGGTCTGGAAATGCTAGGCTGAATCCTAGTTGTTTTAAAGTCGTCATGTTTTCTATCATCCTTGTTAGCGCTTTTTTGTTGGTAAATTCAATCCAAACTTGATCTGTTGTTACTTCGTCCATGAATTCTATGGTGTTGATATCTTTACTCGATATTTCTTTCATGTCCTGTATCACGTGTAGCAGTCTTAGTATATTTGTGCGGTTCAATATCAAGTTATCATTTAGCATCATTGTTCTTTGCAGTTTTATCTTGTACTGCGTTTTTAATTTTTTTTTGAGTGGATCGATGAATATCGGTAGTTGTAGTTTAGTTTTCACTTCTGTTTCGGGCAAATCTCGCCGTTCCTTTTTTTTTCTATTTTTCTCACTCGAGGTTTCACTTTCATTGGGACTGCTTTTTCCGTAGGACTTTTCATTCCTCTCAGCTGTTCTATATTCTTCTTCTAAATCTTCTTGGGCGGATGTAATATCTTGTGTTTCTTCATTTGATATTGTAGTGATCTAAGGTAATCATAGAGGCTTGACTCAATTGAATTTGTGCCTCTTCTGATAGGTCAACAATTTAATCTTCATGTACAGACATCTCCATCAGTTCTTCCATTAATCTTTCCTCTGTGTCTTCTTCATATCTTGGTGGTTATATTTTCTCCTTATTTTCGCCCTTTGGCAGGGTTGGGGGCGTTTTTGCCTTCAGCGCTTTATTTTTTGTTTTTTCTGCACTCTCTTTTTCTGGAATTTTTAGGTTTCTCAGAAATGCTCGTGAACCGGTTTTTCCTTTATTTTTGCCATTGTTGCCTTTTTTTTGTTTCTCTTCTTCTGTCTTCATTTTATTTCCTTTGCTGAAAATGTCGTAGTTTTCAGGTTTTTCCAAGTTTTTTTTTTACGGAATCTCCGGTGGGCTCAAAGGCTAAGTTAGATCAATTAAATTGTCCACCGGGATGTTGTGTGATATTATTTGTGCAGCCTGTTCCGCTTCTTCAACAGCAGCACCGTTCTCTGTTTCTTTTTGCACTTTATTGCTCGACTGATTGTTTGTTTTTCCCTTTGTCGTGTCTATCTTGGACTGGTTTCTTTGATAGTTTCTTTCAGTCATCATCGTGATCAGCGCGTGCGTTAGGTCTGATTTTTCGGCACATTTGCTCCTTGCGATATCGATTAATCTTGAGTGCCATAGATGGCTGGCAGTCGCTTCTATGTCAAGACGTTCCTGCAGTTTCTTCATATGTGCATCTTGGTAAGTTTGCTTCGAGTGAATTAGTGCTAATAAGGTGGCTTGATCCTTTATTGTTTCGGTTAGAGCTTCTTGCAATTTCATGTATGGAATTAGTGATTGTGATGTTGTCGTGATTAGCATGTTTTGGAGGTCCAGCATTGATGTTGGAATTGATGCCATTTCATGGTTGTGACCCTTCTCACATCCACATATGTTTGGCGTTGATGATTCTTCTGGGTAGAATGATTTGTCATTATGTATATATTTTGTTTTCCTTATCAATTATGCTTTTCTGTATATGATATTGTTCATCACGTATGTCAACTAATGTATGGAATCAATGTTGTATTTTCAATGTTGTTATTGTTAATGATCACTGCAGCCTTGGGGATGACCGATTGGTCGAAACACGTGTCGGCTGTAATAGAAATTAAACACTAATCATTTGGACTCTTTAATAATTCAAGAATTCTAGATTGTGTTCTAATATTGAATACTTGACTTAGTAGTCTCCTGCGCTGTTTGCAACATACACTTCCCATCTAATCAAAAGAAAACATGCTTGCAAACATGGACCATGAAACATTTCATTCTATTACAATGCACAGTGATGCAATATGCTATTTACCAAGATCAAAATACATCAAACATTCGATAATGATGAAGTCTTTAAGATAAATGAACATTAGAATACTGGGTACATTAGTTGGAAATCGATAGAAACATTCAGAGCAGTGATCGATGAACAAAGAGAAGCAAACAGGTGACCTATCCTTACTTGGATGAACAAATGAGCCGATTCAGCAAGCAGGGAACAAGTAGCCATGGAACAGGTATTCAGGGAACAGATAGCTCGATGACGATACACCTTGTCAATCTCAAAGATGTTGTCCTGATAAATGTCAGGGTGTTGATAAAGGCTTAGAAAAGTGGGTATGTGTGACATGTTTGTTGATACCCACTCAGCCTCGATATCAATGTTTCACATCTGCCATACCCACCCACCCATCCCCCTTGCGAGCGCACAGGCATAGGCCAGCTCATACTGCCTATCAGGCAATAGAGCCAGGGTTGAAACACAAACACAAAATGCTTTTGTGGATCATTTATTTGTATGAAAGTGGGCAACTGTTTTGGGCCATGCGGGCCAGTTTGATGACTCACTTCAATATGCGGCTATAGTAGTGAACACTGTTGCTGAATATATATTTTTTTAAATGCACAATTTGCATCACCTTTTCATCAAAATACTACCTTGGGTAATATTCAAATGGTGTCCAAAAAGGAATGAATAGCGACTTCGAACTGTGTGCCATGTTTTCATTGGTGCCCGAGACAAACGTATGGCCCAGTACAACCCTGTTCATAGGTGCCAACTGCCATTGATACTAGGAATGAGGATGGATGGGGACGAGGTGAGCGCAAAAGTCCCAGAACACTGCTCAATGGACAAAATAATAAGTTGATTGCAGCGGTGGGGTCTTGAAGAGGGGAGACAGGAGACACTGGGCCTGGCCTGGCCATGTGAACAACGGATATCACAGAATATGGGACGCATTCTTTGAGGATAGTCACAGCCACATTAGCATAGCGTGGAGGCATGGGGACACAAGTAGTCAACAAGATAGGAGGTTGGAAATCACATTGCTTCACAAGATCTATACGATTAGAGCTAACATAAGGAATATCTGTTAACAGATAAGAGAAACCCTACAAATCAGCATGTATCGTGGGACATTCCTTTGTGGGTAGGACAGGAACCTGGACCGAAGAGTCGAGAAGCAAACTACCACATCCTGGTGGGAGCAATCTATTCTGACCCACAGCGTTTCCACAAAAATGAAACACACCTATCAGTAAATGGGATGGAATTATTCCATACTGGGATTTTAAACATACTATCAACAAGGGTGTGCAAATAGAACTTTAAGAGAGCAAGGGTCTTTTGGATGAGCCCGAGTGGCCCTGGACCCACTCAGGCGTAGCGGCATGAGCCTGGAAGGAAGCTGCCAGCAAGCGCAACAGTGCTCACCAGACAAGATGCAGGTCCCCAACACATGGACCTGAGAGCCAACAATGGGGGCAGTTGGTGAGCCAAGGAGGGCCAGTTCCTGTTTCACGGTCCAAGTGCCCAAAAAGTTCAGAACTATGATAACGCTGCACACCTGTTGATTTGTGACAAACACAGTAATATTGTTTGGTTTATTATTGTTATGCTTAATAAAAGCCACAGACTTTATTTGACAACACAAACATAAAGAGTCTTTTGTATGATGCGTAATGTATATTTTCAATGCTACACAGAGGATGGCGATTCCACAGCTTGTGGCACCTTGAGCGTCCACACCCACCCAGCTGCTTTGTGAGCTCATGGCCGTAGGTGCAAACTGCAATCAATACTGGGGAGGGAGGGATGAGTATGGATGGACTTGAAGAGGGTAGTCTGGAGACACTGGGTCTGGGGAAGTCATGTGAACAATGGTCACCATGCGGAAGATCTCTTTGAAGTGTACATGGTGTTTGGCAACTTCAGTGTTCCCACCCATCCAGTCCCCTTGGGAACGCACGGTCATAGGTGTGAACTGCCATTGATACTGGAGGGTGGGTGGATGGATGGGCATGAGGCGAGCGCAAAAGGCCCTGAACACTGCTGAAGCGACGCAAACGTATATTGATTGCTGGGGTGGGGTCTTGAAGAGGGGATTCTGGAGGATCCCTTTGAGTTTTACATGGTGTTTGGCACCTTGAGCGTTAACACCCACCCACCCACTACTGGAGGGGGGATGGATGGGGACGAGGTGAGCGCAAAAGGGCACCTATCATTCTTTCATGACCCTCAGACAATTGAGCGTGTTCTTGACTCACTGAAAAATTCAAACAACTATTCATATATGCTAATTTGTGCTCGACTTAGTTTGGTGATGTTGATGGCACAAATAAACTACACATTGTATACTTGTGGTTGCAGCATAGTGTGTGAAAATCCCCTGTACTGTCCGCTGTCACTGGGGAATTTGGCACGAATGGCTTAAACGACACAGGCGGTTATTACTCGTCGAAAGCAGAATCCAAGCCTCCCATGAAGCCAACATGTAAATGAAACGGTAGGCCACCAGCCTGTACCACCTGTGAAAGAGAAACATCAATATTTTAATTAAATGAACCATATAAGTGTACCCCCTTAGTCGAAAATGCATCCTAAATTCTATGGCATAGTTGCCCCTTAGAAAAGTAACTTTCTGGAAAAATTTACTTGGGCTTTGAAGTATCGACAGATTACAAAAGTGAACACCCATTCAAGCCCAAACGGTTCGGGCCATAGAGAAATATTGTTATTTAGTTGGAATTGAAAGACACGTAAGCGATGAACACTCTGATTTGCAATAAGCAAGAGAACATACATACTAAATTAATTTGTTAGCGATCGATCGAAGTTACGACAATTTAGGAGAACAACATGAAATGTTAGTCTCAGTAGTCAAAATTACATCACATCTAGAGTATACTTACTCATTACTTGAATTGTGAGGGTGAACTGTGCGTGAAGTTCGTGCATAAGCACCATCATAATCCTAAACACGGACCTTGTGAGGCAGGCTGCCCTGAAGTCATGCAGCTCGGTAACGCATAGCGGTGGTGTGTCTTCTTCGGCTATGTAGGCCAAACATCAGGCTCGTATTGGTAAGGCTGTATTGTTGCTATTATACAACAAATATTTAAATAAAACGAAAGTACCTCAGTTCTGCTAGTGTAAATACATGTTTGCAGGGCATCGTACTAGGAAGATAGCTGAACAGAGCAGAAACGAGTAACGGGTGATCAAAACTAAATACAGTGAAACGATTGAAAAAGCCATGTTGTCTGTTCAGAAAGGTTTTGTTTATACTTGTTGAGGAAATAAGCGTCCAGGCATTTCCATGGAGACACGTCAATAGCTTACACACAGAGAACGTGGACACAAGACGTGCAATGGCATTGTGAAAAGGGGTGTAAGTGTCTAGAGATGTCAGTTTGAGGGGTGGGAGATCTGTGATCTTGCCGTGAGGGCACTTGAATTTACGGCGATGCATCAACGGATAAGCTTGGCACAAGATGTCCACCACCAACCCGTTGTTTTTGCATGTGTAAAAGTCAGGAAAACTAAGGTAAGATGCATAGGAAACATTTTTAAGATCGATTACAGTATGCTTAAAAATACATGCCTGAACGATCGGCACAGTAACATTTTTGAGTGAACTATTCCTTTAAGGTCAAGCTTGGAAAAGACTCTGGCACCGTCCAGAAGGTGCATCATGTCTGTGATGCGTGGGGATTGGTGACGGTCCCGTCGGATGGCTTGGTTGGGGACGTGCATGTCGACGCAGTCTTATTTGTCCTTATGGGCCTTTCTTGGGGACTCGCACCAACAGTGAAATCCATGGGGTGAGTCCAACTGCCCGCTCAATGATGTCAGTGTCAAGGAGTGACTGTAGTTCTTTCTCCACTTGGCGCTGGATGTTGAAAGGTATTCCTCTGTAGTGTTGTGCGGTTGGTTTTACGGAGGTGCCTATAAGAAGGTCTATTGTTCTCTCTTTCAGTTTTCCAATCCCTTTAAATAGAGTTGGGAAAGCTGCTTCGATTTTCGCCAGCAGGCGAGATGTTTTTGCTGACCATCAAGTTGTATAGAACATGGATTAGCCCCATGTGGATTGCCAACCGGAAACTAAGGATGCAGCCACAGGCTGCTCCGGCCTTGATAACATGGATATTGATGCGTTCCTGTTTGTCCTTGTAGGCGCATGTGGCTTTAAGGCCTGACGCAGGGCACCGGTTGTTTTGCACCATAAACATATATGTCCACTTGAGCTTTCTTGAGATGAGGGGGTTGTGCTAGGCCCCTGTATTCACTTTCCGGCATCACGTTCACAGTCGCACCGGAGTCTATCAAGAAGTCAAAGATCCCCCCTCTCACCCTGAGCAGTTGTGTCGGGCTGTGTTCCACTGCCTTGGGGTTGCAGAGGGCATACAGGTAACTTCTCTTCCTACTTTCTGAGCCAGATGGCCACTCTGCCTGACTCATCGAGGGGGAGGCCGTGTGCAGGTTGTGTCCGTGCCTCCATCCTTTACGCCTTGGTTCTTGCAAGGGTGATCAGCGTGTTCTCATGCTGCGCCTGTCCCTGATGTGGTACCTACTATCCTATTGCTTGTATCTGTTGTCTGTCAGTGGAGAGGGGACCGGTAGTGTGATGTTCTGCATCCTAGGTGGCCTCAGAGCCCGGAAGTGGTTGTCTCCTCCACATGCAGACCATTCCTGCTCAATGGTGGCGCATGTGCCCTCATGCAGGAAGTCGTATCTGCACCTAAAACAGTGGCTCTTGTCATATTTCGGTCTGGCTGGGTGCGACACAACCTTCTGCACTGATTGTTCTTTCATCGGGGCTGACAAGCTTATCTGGAGTTTGGTCATTGTCGAGACTTGGAGTTCCAATGCAGTGGTTTTCCGGGCTAGCAGTAGGATTTTGGCTAGAGTGTGTGGCGTCTGCAGTAATTGCTACTTAAGGATTATGGACTCACAGCCAGCTATCACTTGCGACTTGATGGCTCCCTCGTTGGAGTACTGGTGACATTTGCAGTGTTTCACCTTTGCCCTCAGCCTTGTCACAAACTTGTCCATAGTTTCACCTGGGAGTTGCCTGGTGGTGTGGAACACTTGGCCCTCAGTCGAAATTTCTGTGGATTGCGAAGTGCTCACCCAGGATGCATTTCAAGTCAGTATAGGTGTATTCGACATCTTCGGGTAGATCAAATATATCTCTGACCTCGGGGGAGCAAGCCTGGTTTGAGCATGTCATCTTGCAGTCCTAGTGCGGCTAGATACACCTCAAACTCTATAATCCACCTGGACCACCTCGGGCCAAGATTTGTGGTGTTGGTTGTGTCAAAAGGGCAAAGCGTGGGCATCGGGAAGGAGTTATTTACTTTCTGGGATATTGGCATTGGGGCTAGTGCAGGATCTGGGTCCTCCATCGTGATGACGAGGGACTGGTGTGTAGGTCGGCGAGCCACGTCCATCCAATATGGCTCGCAGTGGAGCAGTTGCAGTCTCTAGGTGTACAATAGGTCTGGTAGTGATGAGGTGGGTGGATACCATTGCTTTCAGCTGACTATTACTCAGCTACGTAGGTATGAGCTGGTTCTGGGTCACACACCTCCTATACTGGAGCTGTGGCAGGGAGCACACTCTGTCCCTTATCCCTCGAGGACAACGCCTCTCTGCTACTATGGCGTGTCAGAGAGACTCGGTGGCTGCCTTCCGGGTGCGCAATCCTCTGGAACGCGTGTCAGCCTGGGACGGGCTCCCTTGCCCTTCAGTCTCATGGACAAAGCATTTCACTTTACCTGCGTGTGAATCGCGTGCCGACCTGCTCATTTGCATAACTCCCATAAAACAGTATGTGCGGCCCGCGGCGCAATGCCCAAGCGTGCTTGCCTTTCTTTTGCAGACTCTCATGGAGCTGGGTGGGCAGTACAGGTTGCAGCCTTTTTGCAGCGTCTGCCTCTCGGTGAACGTTCTTTCTGCCGGCGGGACAATCGCCAATGCAGATGACTTCCTCGAGGGCCGCCGGGCGTGGCGGGTCTCTACATGGGTAAGCAGCTGGACGTTACACCATCCGTGAGCAGGGCACCTGCTCAGCAGTATTATGACTGAAGGGTTAACCACGAGCGGAGCACTTGCTCATCAGTCAGCGTGATTACCGGGATGTGAGGTACGCAGGCTTATCTTTACCCATCACTCATCGCCAGTGGTAACGTCCCTCATTCAGTCAGTCGCACACACTGACACAGGACACCAGATCGCAGTGGCCACACAACACGGGTCAAGGTATTGAACTGATCTTTATTTCATCAATCCCTCCCCCACCACCAGCGGTCACATGGCCATAAAGTATTTTCCTGTGCTTTGTAGCCACGTGTTCCCTAGCGGCCAATGGCATGACAGTACAGTTAGGAGCCGTATATGGAATTGTATGTGGCTGACCATACAACAATATTCCACTGTGTCACATCTGATAAATGAGAAGAGTAAAGTTCGAATTGCCTTGTTGATAGTCTCTGTTATGACTGGACCTGCGGTCACGCAGGTCCGTCGGAACGTTGCTGGGAACACCCAGCACACTCACTTCACAGGACAGTTGCGGGCTGGCTCACAGGCACAGAGGCCTGCCTGAGGGTTTGCTGGGGCACCCAGCCGACACTTCCAGCAACATAGACCACCCTGTTGGCCGTGGTCACACGGACATACATGGAAGTCATGGACACAGGAGTGGACCATGGCCTGGGGACACCCAGGCCAAACACACAAACACAGACAGAATTGCTGTGCAGGGCAGGCCCTCTGCCTGGAAGGCTGCGCTGGCGCAGAGTGGCAAAAACACACAGACAGGAGTATGGTGGAATGACTACTAACAAGCGGGAAACCGCTTGTGTATTTTATTGGTTCATCAGATGGTGCACAGACACGTGACACCGCACAAGCCCTTAGCAGGGACTCATCACTGCTTAAAGGAGCAACACCACAGTCCGCCATGCACAATATTGTGCTGTATATGGGTGTAGCTAAAAATGGAGGTAAATGACTGCCCAGTCTCCTTGAATATAATTACCATTGGCGGCTGGTGAATTTTTTATTTGGAGAGATGTAGACATTTCCCATGCATATGTGAGAGTTTAGGAAGGGTGAGGGATAAGTGCTGTGGGGTTGTCGTCGAGAGGTAAGGGGAGAGGAGAACTCGGAGATGTGGTGGCATAGAATGGTATGCCATTAGTTCTTCAGAAAGGAGGAGAGCTAGTAGGTTGTATTTAAATAGAGATAGAGTCAGAGTAGCGCAGAGAGGGAGATGAAAAGTATCCCAGAAAACCGGAGCGAGGAGAGGAAGAGAGCGGAAACGAGACAGAGCGCAAGGAGCATGAGAGGTGGCAAGGAGGCGAACTGAGGATAAACGTAGGGCGAGAAGGGGAGAGTAGGGAGTGAGATGGACAATAAGTAGGCAGGGGCAAGTCTGTGTATAGTTTCGAAGATGAGAATGAGTTTATACTTTGTCCTCTGTCTCATAGATAACTAACGACAGGGTTGGGGATGTGGAGGTGAAGCAGGGAAGGCTGAAGGGTGTACAGACAGCAATTCTGAGGAGTTTGTTGAGAGGAGAAAAAGCATAGTTGGGAAGGCCTTAGAGTAGACTGGCATAGTAGTCAGATTGAGAGCGTATTGAAGAGGAGATTAGGTGCTTAGCAGTGTTGCAGGGAAGAAGATGTCATGTTTCTGATGTTGCAGAGATAAGTCTGGCTGCAGTGGCAGATTTGGAGATGAAGAGCGAGAAGATGTGAGATGGGTCTAAAATGGCACCAAGATTGCAAGCAGGAGAAAAGAATAGAAGAGGGGGAGAGGAAGAGAGAGCCTGTTTAGATGGGAAGTGAAGAACTTTAGTCTTAGTGGTGTTGAGCATGAGCGAGTGAGAAGCCATCCAGTATTTGACAGCGGAGAGATAGTTAGACATTTTTGATCATAGCTCATCAGATAAGCAGGGAAAGGAGACGATCTGAGTGTCATCAGCAAAGAGTTGATAGTGTGAGGAACCTGAGAGCATCCTGACTTGTTTTCCCCCTGGGTCCTCCTCTCAGGTGGCCAGGGAAAGGCCAACACTTTTGGATCCCAACCCTGGGTGTGGATATGTGAGGGCGGATCACCTGGATGGAAGGAACTTGGGGAGTGGGGAGAGGATATCCTTAGGTGAGACATGGTGTCCCCCATTCACTTTCCAAAATGAACGTTCTATCCCTCAAGCCTTTGTAGGCTACTGTCAGCTGTAAGGAAGGCATGGTATCAAGAATAGACAGACACAAGTGATCACAGTTCAAGGGTGTTGATTAAACTGTATAGGCAGGTTGGAAAAATGCTTAATTTAATCCTAAATATAAGATGAGAGCAAGCTATGACCATTAAATTATAATAAGGCAGTCCTAGTGGCGTCTTGTCAAAATAAAAGGGCCTATACTAAAACACCTATTGACAATCCTTAAAGGTAAATACCAAAAAGAGTGTGCAAT
Organism: Ambystoma mexicanum; assembly: GCF_040938575.1. Lineage (NCBI taxonomy): Eukaryota > Metazoa > Chordata > Amphibia > Caudata > Ambystomatidae > Ambystoma > Ambystoma mexicanum. The sequence continues at coordinate 750,366,451 of NC_090921.1, read as the reverse complement.
AAGGTTTATTAGAAAGAAAGAAGTATTCACAAATGATAGGTCAGGATGTGGTAGCCCGGGGTGTCCCTTCCCCACGTTTTGAGCACAGGACAAGGTGGGACTCCTGAGAACATCACACCCTCGAGCTTTCCCAGCACAAGACAACAGTTATGCTTTAGGTATCAGGGCTGTCGGTGGTTAAGTCTCTTTTCTACAAAAAGTCTCTTGCCTACGAGGACCTGATAGGCTTAAAAAATAAACAAAACGTTCCTGTCCTTATATAAGTTGGGTGATGACTTTTCACACTTGAATCCCCCTCTTCCGGGCTGAGATCTCTTAAACAGTTCTTAGCGATATCAGGACCTTTGAAGGTTAACCTTCTTACTTCTGATGGTCTGATGGATGCAACACAAAAAGTTCCTTTTGGATTGCACTTGAGGCGATGATTCTTCACCCCTGGGTCCCCCTTTTCCGGGCTCAGACCCCTCTCGAATATCAGCCTCCCTCCCAACGAGTTCACTCTGGCTTGTATTCAAAGACGTTTTCTCGGTTGCATTCACATGTTGTTGGGGTGATGGATGGCTTCTCACCCCTGAATCCTCCTCTTCCGGACTAAGACCCTTTCTTAAATGTTTGCCTCCCTCTGTCAGGTTCATTACAGCCTTTTTTGGTGGGTGTTGGCTTTTCACCCCTGGATCGCCCTCCTCCGGGTTCAGACCCTTTCTTAAATGTTTTGCCTCCCTCCTTCAGGTTTACTCTGGCTTTTGTAAAGATATTTTCACCTTTCGTATTCACAAATCTTAATGTATTTTTACACAGTTCACCGTGGACATCTCTCTGTCGGGTTCACTTTTGTCAACACACTGTTCATTGGGACTTTAGGCTTGGCCCTGTCCTGTAGGCATCCCTCCATCCGGTTCACTCTTGCCAATTTTACAGTTCCTTTATTTCCTTTGGTTTCTAGTCGTTTGTCGGTTAAAGACTTTTGACTGTACAGAAGATTTTGCAAGACCCCTGTATGACCACTTTGACCTCTTTGTGACTCTCCTACAACCTTCTCGTATCAGTAGTTTCTACAAAACGTGTGATTAACCAGAGTCTCTCGAATGAACACCCGCGTGGTGCCGTGCCCCTCTGCAACTGGTTTTCCCTTAACATTAATAGTTCTTTGAACTGTTCCTTATTTGCCACTTTGCGACATTCAACACAGTTCTGCTTTTTTATCGGTTCCCCCTCGACTCACCGGCTGTGAGGAACCGCTTGACTTTTCAGTTTATCTGGAGTCAAGGCCGGTACCACGGTAGCAGGCGTCTCCTTCTGCCCTACTTATCTGCGTAGGGATGCTACGTGTACCATTGACATCTGCTGCAACACAATTGGGCTATTGTTTGCGTTCTTACGATTCATTCCACAGAGGCTTTGCAGGTCTTGGTCGGAAAGGGCAAGGTCGCCTCTCTCCTTGTCACCCTTTCGGTTCTCACCACCTTTCTCCTCTTGTACTGATGTGCCTGGATAGCTGTCTCATTGTACGGTCTCCCTTGCTCGTATTGTGTTCTCATGCTCCACCTTTTATCCCTGTGAAGACGGGAAAGGGCTGGCAGGTGCGAGTGGTTCTGTCAATTGCCTGACATTGCCTGACTTTGCCTGACCCTTGGGTTGGGACATGTCAGGTAAACGGCTTCAGTGTTAGTCCATTGTCTTTCATGTTGGGAGAAAATGTTCTTGTCGGAAAAGGGTTGTGTGTCATGAGGGATGATATTCTTCATCCTAGGGGTTTTGGTAAATTCAGAAGGATGAGATTGGAAGGGTTTGTGAAACAAATGAGAATCACCGGGATTATTATCATAAAATGACCAGGGTGAATTGTGGAAATGGTAGTGCTTTGTCTGAACAGATTGGGAGTGGGGGAAATAATAATCAGAGGGACGGGAAGGAGAATGACTGGGAGTATTCGGGTAGAAAACCACCGGGAAACAGGGATTCTGGGAGTTGTGGTTTTCAAGTTCAACCGGATTGGGTTCTACAGGGATTTGGATAAGGGAGATTCTTTAGGAGGAAGGGAGGTCAAGTTGGTACAGCCTATCAAAGCTTCAAGGACCTCGTCTTCCTTGTCCCTTACTTCGGTAGAATACCGCGCCTCACCTGGAGTATTCCCTTGAGCACAACGCCGGGTTCCCCTACCCACGTGATCATTCCCAAGTCGTCTACCCCTAGGGTTGGGATAAGAGAGAGCCAGTTCTTCCCTGGCCACCTGAATAAGGGATTCCCCGGATCTACTTGGGAGAATACCCTCAGGTTTCTCACACAACTTTTCCTTTCCTTCCCTCCGGAATGTCCCCCAAGAGCACCACATTAACATTGGGACGAGGAAGAGACCATCTAGGAGGACACATCCTCATTTAGGTGAGATAAACACATACTCACCTTATATTTTTAATGCAGACACACATCAGTCAAGTACCAAGACTAGGAGGAGACAACATAGAGTTATGCACACTTCCTTTAATTCCAACCTCCCCAAACACCACTTTGGTACTGAGACGAAGAAAAGGGCTATGTAGGTGTACCGATGGAACAGCCAGGCATGTCCAGCTAATGAGTTTCACTATGGTCAGGCAATTGAACTTAATGACCCACACCTGTGGTCATTAAGCAATTCCAATAGGTATAAGAAGTCACGCCACACAGCAAGAAGAGGAACATAGAGGCGGGCTACAAATGAGGGCTGGAGGGAAGCTGGCTGGAGAGAGAGAGGAGCAGGAGACGAGAGCTGTGTTGAGCAGGAGAGAGTTACGCTGTGGCAGAGGACTGCCACAAGAGGGACTGGAAGTCTTGCAAGCCTTCCTTGCCGGGTGCACGCAGCGGGTGTTCTGTGGCACCGAAGCACTCCAGTGGCCGCTGAAAGCCAGGAAAGCTAGCGGTGCTCTCTATGGTCTCTGTGAAGGAAGAGCGGAGACAACGGAAGCTGAACAGCAGTGAGTGGAGCATAAAGGTGCCGATCAAAGCTGCCCTATAGAACCAGTGAGTGAAAACAGGGAAACACTCATACCAGGGTACTCCGGAAGCACAAACTTTTGAATATCAAATAAAATGAAAGTTGTTAGAAGCACTTTTGAAGGCTGAAACAAGTGCTTTTGAAAATCAAATTAACTGATAACTGTCAAAAGTACTTTTGGATACTAAAATGAATACTTTTCTATACCGAACAAGTTTGAAAGACATTTTAAGCAATTTTGAATGCCGGACCAAGCAAAAGCAAGTTTTGAGTACTTGTGAATGGAATGAAAGAAAGGTTGTACATGGAGTAGATACCACAGAATGTATTGTATGCAAGATATATAGGCAAAGTCAAGTCAAGAAGAATACCAAGAAGGGTATGAAGTGAGAAACCAACCATTGACCCAAAGTAAAAAGGGGTCCCAAAAATTGCAAGTTAAAAGGAAACCTGTGTTGGCAAGAGTCAAAGGTATACAGAAAAGTGTAATAAAGTGCATGGTGGCCAAGCACCCAAGATACAATGTCAGAAGAGTGTGACACTGTGGAATCAGCTGAACATCACTGCCAAAGAGAAGCAGTGGCTAATTGTTGATGAAAGCTGTCAATAAGGGGTATCGGTTGCGCAACCTGTGATGGGTGTACCATTTGGTCTGACAACTGCGCTTAGACCGAATGCCCTGCATGGGAAGCCAATGAAACTATGCTTAAACAAGCCTGTGTTTTGCAACAACCTTGTGTGTGAAATTAAAGCTCAAGAAACCGAACTGCCTAAGTGAACTGGTGAAAAGTATTGAAATCAAAGGAGCTGGGAAGTGTCCCAAAGAACTGGGCCTCGTTACAAGTTTGCTGGTCTGGTAACAATGGTACCGGTAAGCTTGCTGGTACCGTTGTTAACGGACCAGCAAACTACAAGTTCTGCTCGCGGGTGCCTTCCCGCCTGCCAGGTCTGACCGCCACCCGCGAGCAGACACTGACGGTAGCACCAGCATCATTCTGAATGGTGCCGGTGCTACCGTCCTCCCCATTCCCATTGAGTCCTAAGGGACTCAATGGGAATGGGGAGTAATGTATTCCGGTGCCTGGCAATGGGGAAATACAGGGCCCACCAGGGCTGTAATGCCCCCTGTATTTCTCCATTGCCAGGTGCCAGAGAAATTCACAAGTTTGGCGGCAGCCTGCCGGTTTTACCGGCAAGGCTACCACCGAACTTGTAATGAGACCCACTGTGTTATTTTTCATGCCAGAAGATTTGAAATCTTGGGGAAGGGAACCCCTATCGTTTGTGAACTGTCTTGAACTTGTGGAAGGCAGAGCTGATCATAAGCCAAGAGCTGGTAAAAGCTCTGAACTTCCTTTTGAACACTATTAATTTTGATGCTGACATCTCTACACACCGTGTCTAGTTAGTTGTGAAGGCAAGCATAGGTTTTGGACATAGACAGACATTTGATTTGAACTTCCTGACACAGACTATGCTTAGTTTTTTTAGGTAGGGAAATCCCACCTTAGCATAGGAAAAGTTAAGCAGTACTCCATCCTGATTATTTAGTTAAATAAAACATTTGAAAACCCAATTTGAATCTGTTGTCTATGTCTACTTCATGATGCCTTGAGAATAGGAAAAGCTATAGGAGGAGATCAAGGTGCCAAGAGCAGAGGTATAGAGTGAAGAAAAGTGGGCTCAGGACTGACCGTTAGGGAACACAAACAGTAAGGAGTGTGAGTGGGGAGGTAAGGGAGGGCCAAGACACCTGGAAGTGTCTGGGGGCAAGATATGAAGCAAACCAACTGAGGGCCTTGTTCCTGATGCCTAAGAGAGATAGTGTTGAGAGAAGGTCAGAATGGTTGACAGTATCAAAGGCAGCAGGGAGTTGGAGAGGAATAAGAATAGATGAACGTTTAGCGTGACGAGTGGAAGAGATGTGCAGAGGTCAGAAGCCAGATTGAAGAGGGTCCCAGAGGTTGTGTGTGTCAAGACACTCAGTGAGTCGATTGAAATCTACACATTCTAGGATTTTAGAATAGTGAGGTAGGAGAGGGACAGGATGGAAGTTAGCAGAACAGTTAGGATCTGGGCCAGGTTTCGTAAGCATAGGGCTGGCAGTAGCCGATTTATAGGATATTAGAAAAGTGGCACTGTCTAGAGAGGAGTTAAAGAGGGAAGTAGGATATGGGCGCAACTATGTGTGGGGATAGAATGTCGATGGGGGCACATGCAAGGTTAGCCCTGAGGAGAAGGCAAGACTCTCATCAGGGTTAGTGGGGGCAATGAAAGACATTGTCAACGGAGAGAAGGGTAGAGGTGGTGGAGGAAAGTGAGCAGCTGGGGTGATAGAAGGTAATTTGCAAGGGTATTTTGAATGTTGGAAATGTTTGAAGCAAAGTAGATGTCTAGATAGTTAGCAGGAAGAGAAGAGGAGATGGAGGAGGGTTTAGGACAGTGGTATTCAAACTGTGGGGCGCGACCCCACAGGGGGCTACAGCCGCATCCCCAAAACATTTTTTTTGTTTTTTAGATTGGAAGAAATGGGCAGGGGTGGCGCACATGGTCGGGCTGAGCATGAAACTGTCAAAGGCACCAATGAAAAAGTGCCCTGCAGTTGTAAATGGATATTCATTCCTTTAGTTACAGACTTTTTGAGTAGTTCCCAAGGTGGTGCTTTGTGTTAAAATGTAAGTAAATTGTGATATTTAAAGAATATTTATTCAGCAACAATGGTCAAAATTACTAACTGCATAGTGTAGTAACTCATCAAACTGGCTCACACTGGCCAAAAAGGTGGCCCATTTTGACTGGCCCACACTAGCAGTTTGCATTTTTGGTACAGGCATTGAGCTACAGACCAGTCCAAGTCTGGCAGCTCATTCATAATGGCGAGGGGACGCACATGCAGTGGCGTAGATATCCAGTCAAAAATACCATGCTTTCCCCCTTGGCACCCCAGCGCCTTGCATACACACATAATGATGTTGATTGTGTTAGGCCCTGTGGGGCCCAGGGGACAGGCATGGTATCTTTTTACTGGACAACTATTATAGATGTTCAATAAAAAATGTCACGCCTGCCCCCTGGACACCCAGCACCAATTGCAAACTGTTTGGCTATTTAACCATTTAAAAAAAAGTATGCTCTACAATGCAACATTTTAACCCATTATTTTAAATAGAAATTCATGGGGGGTAAACCCCCCGAATCCCCCAAACCCCCCTTGATTGGTTCGGGCTCACTTGCTGCGCACGGTCGCTATGCCATTTTTGGGGGAAATAGTTATGTCCCTCCACTTAAAAAATGTACCAGCCACCACTGGCCCTCGGATTGTATTGGGAACGGGTTGGGGGGAGCCCAGGGACTGTGGTGGGAGCAGGATGGGCGGGAACCATGGGATAGTGGTGGGAGCAGGGTGGGTAGAGCCCAGGGTGTGTGATGGGGTGTATAGAGCCCAGGGACTGGGTAGGAGTGGGATGAGGGAGCCCAGCGACTGTGATGGGAGCAGGTGTGGGAGCCCGTGTGGGAGCCCAGGGACTGTACTGGGAGTAGGGTGCAGTGAAGGCGCGCACTACATATTGTCCATTTGGCATTTTTGGCGGGGCCCGGCCTGCCCAAATTCTGCTCAGTGGGGCCCGGCCTGCCCAAATTCTGCTGAGGGGTGCCCAGGCCAAAAAAGTTTGAAGACCACTGGTTTAGGAGGTGAGAGAATTGAGTTGAGAGGATTGAGAAGAAATGAGAGAGAGGTACAAATCATGGTTGTGAGAGTCGTGAGCAAAGGAGTAGTTTCAAAGAGCAGTCAGGTAGAGTTGGAGATCCGAGGAGTGTCTAGATCTTTACCACCAGGGTTTTTCCTCATTGTTTCTTTCAGGGTGCGGATGGTAAGTGTAATCCAAGGACATTGAAGGAGGCATTTAGGAATTAATGTAATAAGGGGGAAATGAGAGGAGAAGGAAGCATTAAGACCAGCGTTAAAATTAGTGAAGGCTTTATCAGTAGATGGAACAATTTTGCATTGTAGGAGAGAGAGCGGTGGAGGTCAGAGAGGTAGATAGGGAATTTGGAGGAGGGAAACCTGCACTTGGTAATGGAAGTGGCAGATGGTGAGTGTGGTGGAAGTAGGGGTGGAGAATAAGGTAAAGACAATGGAATGATCAGAGGGAGAAGAAGCAGTGGAGATATTAGAGGCGGAGAGCTGAGAGCAGATCAGAGTAAGGTCACGGGAGTCACCATTTGAATGGGTGGTGTGAGAAACCTGAGGATATCCTCACTCCTACTCCCCCTGGATTCTCTTCTCAAGTGGCCAGGGAAAGGCCATCGCTTTTGGATCCTGACCCTGCGGGAGGAGAAGTGGGGGAGGATCACCTGGGTGGAGGGTCCTTGGAGATTGGGAGTCGGGTACCCACAGGCGAGACATGGTATCCCCCTTTCCTTTCGGAAAACCAATCTAACTCTACCCCAGCCTTTATGGGCTATTGTAAACAATCTTTCCTCATTTTCCCACACTTTACATATGACAGTGCTGGGACGAGGAGGAGGCAACTAGGCGTAGTGAACACTAGTTACTCATTTCACCCCTCTAGAACTAAGACAAAGAAGATGCATGCAAAGTACTCTGATGGCTAAGCATGCCCCTATAACTTCAGTCAGGTAAGTCCAATTGAGAGCTCACACATGCAACCTGTCAAGTTGTTACAGGTGTATAAGAGGAGAGGAAAAGAGCAGTGTGGAGATGACCAACTGGGAGGCCTGTGTGGGAGAGGCCCGCAGGTAGACCTTTCTGTGATGAGGCATCTATGGTGGGTCCTGAAAGGAAAGGATAGAGGGGTGGGAGGCCAACAATATTAAATTGAGCAAAGTTCTTCAGATTGTTGGGCAATGAGCTCATTATTCTAAATTTTGATAACAAGTCAATACAGCTTCAGGGGCAGCTGGGTAAATCTCAAGGGCACTCGAGATCCAAGCAAATAACACGAAGAACATACACTGGATGTCGCCAGCCGGTAACACTGTGCTGCACTCCTGGAGGGATATAATCCCAAAGTAATTTGTGACCTGGTGAGATCAAAAGCCTCCAATAGGAGACAGCTATCCCTATGGGTCAATGTAATAAGTATTTTCAGTTCAATAGATCTCGGTTATAGTTTCACTTAAATTAATGTAATGTTGCACATCCATGCATTAAAAATCCTGTGCTCCTGATTTAACACAGTCAAGAACACAAGACTGTAAATTCAAAAAGAACAGGTAAACAAAATATTTTTATGTCAAAATTAACAAATAGCAAACTGTACAGCGACAGTGCATAAAGCAAATAGTAATTCAAAAAGAATATACATCGACAGTTATGAGAACAGAGTCTTGTCTGAGCTAATAAATTGCTCAAATAAACCAAAGAATTAAACCATCTTCATTCATGGTATAAACAAAAGTGTATAAGCAAATATACACATACATACATTGCAATTATGAACAGTGCAATTACTTCTGCTCAATAAATCATCCTAAACACTCCTATTAGATCATGAGTGCCAACGCGTTTCGGATTCCACAGAATCCATCTTCAGGGCAGGAAGTGTTAAGTTTCGTATTACGTTCTGGGAAATTCTTCATTTGTATCCTAAAAAGATAAAAATAGGCTAATTAGGTCCACAAAATTACTTATAAAGCAGTAACTAGGGGTCCGATACTCAAATACTAACCTTATGTTTGGAAAAATAGAAGATACAGACTCCTACCTGCATTATAAACAGATAACATTGTCATTATTGAGAGTCAATCAGAGTGATATGCCTTACTGTCTTGCATTAAGAGCAGAATACTGAATGTATTGGTCTCCCTACTCACCCGGTCAGAAGACAAACTCCTACCCCTGGGTGTTGGTTTGAAACAGAGCGGTTGCTCTCCCACTGTAGGAACTAGGGAACAAAGAAAATTAGAGTGACTGGAATGATCATAGAATGTTCCTCATTGTCTCTGCATGTATCTAAAACTGAAATCAGAGACTAGTTGCGTTATCTAGATGCTGTTCGGTAATATAATACAATTCGCGGTGGCGTCTGTTCCAAGTGCTCCCCCTGGACATAATGTAGCCAGAGAGAGTTAAAAAGCACTCATGTTTCGTGCGCTATATCGATCTGAAAGTCATCATATCAACCCATTGTTTAGAGTTACATTCAGATCCCACTCACGGGGTTCACGTATTGTATATGAGACCGCGGGCACGAACATTGTGTCCTTCTGCGAACACTCACCTCAAGGTTCTTGCTCAATACAGCGATCGAGCCGCCCGACAACTAAATGCGCCGCTCGACTCTGCTCTGTGTTAATGGTTTCCATAGGAACAGCGTGCACGCGCGATGTGCCCATGGTCACCATCTTTGTATGGGACTGATTAGATCAACTCTTACCCAGTCAGCTAGAGGTAAAACACATATTTAGCTCCATCATAAGTCACTATCAAGGTTACTATTGTGTCCTCTTATCTCATTAATTTACACTTAATGCTGCCTGTTACTGCACTGCGTCTGTGGTTGCCATAGGAGGAACGCGCACGCGCGTCGCGCCCACGGTCATCATCTTTGTGTGTGGCTCCTACATCATGAGGAGACTCCTTCTAGATCAGCTGGCAGGATCGTACATTAAGTGTGTTTAACTGAGTAGATTCACTTCCAGTCAAATCCCATGTGTTCATGGTGAGGACACAGAGCCTCAACCATTACATGAGGATATCAGCCATAATACGAACTAGTCCATTGTAACTCTGTATCTGTATTGGCTCAATATTGAAGATGCGAGAGATGGGGCACATCCGCTGCACAAGACTGCGTGATGCCCCGCCTCTCGCAAAAGGTACTGAGCCTATTGAGGCTGGGCAAGGGGAAAGGAAAAGAACTACCCCATCCCACCCGGCCAGAGGATGGCAATGTCTATTATTGTCATGAACAGCTATTATGTACATGGTTTGCTCCACCAGACCCAATCGGTGCTCTGGTATAGAACTCTCTGGTGTGACCAGCGTGCAGTACATGCAGAAAAAGCCAATGTGTCTAGAGCATCCAGGCCTCTCGGTGCATAAACCGCTCACATTCTTATACACCGGTTCTCGTGGTGGTATCCCCATTCCAGTCTAACAGAAATTTCTATTCCAAGCTCTATGGCTAGACTCAAGGTAAAACATATTCTGATTGATACAATGTTATATACATAAGGACAACAAATCAAAACACATACTATTACACAAAGCACATAAGGTCAAATTCACAGTTCATGCCTCTTGGGCTAAGACAGTCCAACAGATCAATCCAGATCATCTCCCTCTGTAGCAGTCTCTTATGTACATCTCCCCCTCTCGGCCCCACTTCACTTTAAGTTGTTCCAAAATAATACACTTTAATTGGGTAATATAATGTTTCGCTTCAACAAAATGCATTGCCACTGGTGATCTGAGACTTTTAGTCCGAATATTAGACTTATGTTCAGTCCATCTTAGTTTCACCTTCCTCGTGGTCATCCCCACATAATAAAATCTGCTGGAGCATTTGAGTGCATATACGACATTAGTCGAATCACATGTGCACGAGTGTTTTAATGTGATAAATTTGCCTGTGTGTGGATGTGAAATCGTGTTGCCCGACAAAATACTACTGCAATGCTGGCAGTTAAATCAAGGTTGCGTCCCTTTGTATCTTATTGATGTGGCCTGGTTTGCTGGAGTCTCTGCTCTAATCACGCTGTTCCTTAGGGCTCTGCTGTTTCTGTAGGAAAATATGGGAAGTTGTTGGAAAAGTGGCTGTGTCTGGGGGTCCATTTGTAGCATTGGCCAGTTCCTCTGGATGATACTCCTGATTTATTTGCTCTGAGTTGAGTGAGTAGTCACATACAACGTGCAGTCATCTTTCTTCTATTCAATATTTGTGATTGATGTCGGGTTATACCCTCGTTCCTGAAACTTGTGACGTAGAGAAGCTGATTGTCTCACATATTCCGCATCCTCAAAGATGTTCCTTTGATAGCGCCAGAACTGACTCAATGGCACCTATCGATTGTTAGCAACAAGCTTCCATCCCCGACGGACAATCTATAGCGTATCATTGAGTCAGGTCTTGCGCTATCGAAGGAACATCTCTGAAGATGCGGAATTTGTGAAACAGTCAGCTTCTCTATGTCACAAGTTTCAGCAAAGAGTGTATAACCCGAAATCAATCACAAATACTGAAGAGAAGGTTGCTACAATCAAGAGAGAGACCCTCCTTACATCTAAAAATCGGAAGAAAGATGACTTGCTGGTGTATGTGACTACTCACTGAACTCGGAGCAAATAAATCAGGAGTATCATCCAGAGGAACTGGCCGATGCTACAAATGGACCCCCAGACACAGCCACTTTTCCAACAACTTCCCATATTTGCCTACAGAAACAGCACGCCAACTTTCGGACTAAGAGACATATAAAGAAATTGATTACAATCCGATGGAGAAAGTGAGAGATTTGATCAAGGAAGAATTGGATGATGCAGAAAACAGAGAGGTTACATCTGAAAAAACACGCAAGTTCCTGGAAAAGACACACCCGATCACCCCGGTGATCTACATTCTCCCAAAGAGGCTAGTAGATTCACCTGGACGTTCAATCATAGCAGCAACAGACCGCTTATTGGAACCTCTTGCGAGATATCTGGATTAAATTCTGCAACCTCTCATACAGAACACCCCAACATATATAAAAGACACCACACATTTCTTGAAAAAGCTTAAGGAGATTGAGTTTCTCAAAGAAAGAGATACCCTGTTTACGATGGACGTACCGTCCTTATACACTAACACCGCTCATGAAGCCGGCCTAGAGGCAGTCGAGTGCCTGCTACTGAAGTCTGATAACTGCCAAAGGGACACATTACTTGTGCTGACATTGCTCAAATTGATGCTAATGAATAATTTCTTCAAGTTCCAAGATAGGTATTACCTATGGTTGTATACGAATTGTTCGTTTTACAACTGTTCAAATTACAATTGACCAAATTGTGAAGGTCAATTGTAACATATATGTGGGGGGAAACCCCTCTACAACCCCCCACCCAACGCCAAACCCCCAAAACCCCAATATATATATATATATATATATATATATATATATATATATATATATATATTACCAAACCGATGTGTGTGTGTATATATATATATATATATATATATATATATATATATATATATATATGGTCAATTGTGAAAAGGTCAATTGTGACTCTTTAAATTCGGTCAATTGTTCATTCGAACAATTGTAAACGAACAATTTGGGTAATACAGAGCATGTACTTACCTCGGCCAGATGGTTACGCCATCTGACCCTCTTTGTGAGATACATAAACAATGTGTTTGGCATTTGGTCTGGCTCTGATGATGAATTGGCAGACATCTTTTCCATGAGGAATGGAATGCATCCAAGGATTAAGTTTACCACACAGACAAGCAAATCAAAGGTCAATTGTTTGGACAATGAGGCCTATACAAAAGGTGCGAATTTGGAGTCTAGAATCTTCACCAAGACAACGGATAGGAATAGTCTTCTGTTAGCAACAAGCTTCCATCCCCGACGGACAATCGATAGGTGCCATTGAGTCAGTTCTGGCGCTATCAAAGGAACATCTTTGAGGATGCGGAATATGTGAGACAATCAGCTTCTCTACGTCACAAGTTTCAGGAACGAGGGTATAACCCGACATCAATCACAAATATTGAATAGAAGGTTGCTACAATCAAGAGAGAGACCCTCCTTACATCTAAAAATTGGAAGAAAGATGACTGCACGTTGTATGTGACTACTCACTCAATTCAGAGCAAATAAATCAGGAGTATCATCCAGAGGAACTGGCCAATGCTACAAATGGACCCCCAGACACAGCCACTTTTCCAACAACTTCCCATATTTTCCTACAGAAACAGCAGAGCCCTAAGGAACAGCGTGATTAGAGCAGAGACTCCAGCAAACCAGGCCACATCAATAATATACAAAGGGACGCAACCTTGCTTTAACTGCCAGCATTGCAGTAATATTTTGTCGGGCAACACGATCTCACATCCACACAGGCAAATCTATCACATTAAAACACTCGTGCACATGTGATACGACTAATGTTGTATATGCACTCAAATGTCCCTGCAGATTTTATTATGTAAGGATGACCACGAGCAAGGTGAAACTAAGATGGACTGAACTAATATTCAGACCACAAAATCTTAGATCACCAGTGGCAATGCATTTTGTTGAAGGGAGACATTCTATTGCCCAATTAAAGTGTATTATTTTGGATCAAGTTAAAGTGGGGCCAAGAGGGGGAGATGTACATAAGAGACTGCTACAGAGGGAGATAATCTGGATTGATCTGTTGGACTGTTTTAGCCCAAGAGGCATGAACTGTGAATTTGACCTTATGTGCTTTGTGTAATAGTACGTGTTTTGATCTGTTGTCCTTATGTATGTAAAATTGTATCAATCAGAATATGTTTTACCTTGAGTCTAGCCATAGAGCTTGGAATAGAAATTTCTGTTAGCCTGGAATGGGGATACCCCCACGAGAACCGGTGTATACGAATGTGAGCGGTTTATGCACCGAGAGGCCTGGATGCTCTAGACACATTGGCTTTCTCTGAATGTACTGCACGCTGGTCACACCAGAGAGTTCTATAACAGAACACCGATTGGGTCTGGTGGAGAATAACATGTACATAATAGCTGTTCATGACAATAATGGACATTGCCATCCTCTGACCAGGTGGGATGGGTTAGTTCTCGTCTTTTCCCTTGCCCAGCCTCAGTAGGCTCAGTACCTTTTGCGAGAGGCGAGGCATTACGCAGTCTTGTGCTGCGGTTGTGCCCCGTCTCTCGCATATTCAATATTAAGCCAATATTGATGCAGAGTTACAAGGGACTCGTTCGTATTATGGCTGATCTCCTCATGTAATGGTTGAGGCTCTGTGTCCTCACCATGAACACATAGGATTTGACTGGAAACAAATTGACTCAGTTAAACACACTTAATGTACGATCCTGCCAGCTGATCTAGAAGGAGTATCCTCATGATGTAGGAGCCACACACAAAGATGGTGCGTGTGCGCGTTGCTCCCATGGCAACCACAGATGCAGTGCAGAATCGGGCAGCACGCCGATCCGGCGGCAACCCAATTTCAGCATTAAGTGTAAATTAATGATATAAGAGGACACAATAGTAACCTTGATAGTGACTTATGATAGAGCTAAATATGCGTTTTACCTCTAGCTGACTGAGTAAGAGTTGATCTAATCAGTCCCACACAAAGATGGTGACCATGGGCGCGGCACGTGTGCGCGCTGCTCCCATGGAAACCATTAACACAGAGCAGAGTCGGGCAGTGCGTTTAGTTTCCGGGCAGCTCGATCTCTGCATTGAGCAAGAACCTTGAGGTGAGTGTTCGCAGCGGAACACGACATTCGTGCCAGCGGGCTCATATACAATATGTGAACCCTGTGAGTGGGATTCGAATGTAACTCTAAATAATGGGTTGATATGATGACTTTGAGATCAATATAGCGCACGAAACATGAGTGCTTTTCAACTCTCTCTTGGTACATTATGTCCGGGGGGAGCACTTGGAACAGACGCCACCGCGAATTGTATTATATTACCGAGCAACGCCTAGCTACGCTACTAGTCTCTGATTTCAATTTTAGATACACGCAGAGACAATGAGGCACATTCTATGATCATTCCAGTCACTCTAATTTTCTCTATTCCCCAGTTCCTACAGTGGGAGAGCAACCGCTCTGTTTCACGGTAAAACCCCAGGGTAGGAGTTTGTCTTCTGACCGGGTCAGTAGGGACACCAGTACATTCAGTATTCTGCTCTTAATGCACAACTGTAAGGCATATCACTCTGATTGACTCTCAGTAATTACAATATTATCTGTTTATAATGCAGGTAGGAGTCTGTATCTTCTATTTTTCCAAACATAAGGTTAGTATTTGAGTATCGGACCCCTAGTTTCTGCCTTATCAGTAATTTCTCAGACTTAATTAGCCTATTTTCATCTTTTCAGGATACAAATGAAGAATTTCCCAGAACCTATAGGAAACTTAACACTTCCTGCCCTGAAGATGGATTCTGTGGAATCCGAAACACGTTGGCACTCATGATCTAATAGGTTGTGTTTAGGATGTTTTATTGAGCAGAAGAAATTGCACTGTTCATATTGCAATGTATATATGTGTATATTTGCTTATGCACTTTTGTTTATACCATGAATGAAGATGGTTTAATTCTTTGGTTTATTTGAGCAATTCATTAGCTCGGACAAGACACTATTCTCATAACTGTCGATGTATGTTCTTTTTGATTTACTATTTGCTTTTTGCACTGTCGCTGTACAGTTTGCTGTTTGTTAATTTTGACATACAAATATTTTGTTTACCTGTTCTTTTTGAATTTACACTCTTGTGGTTCTTGACTGTATTAAATGAGGAGTACAGGATTTTTGATGCATGGATGTGCAACATTAGATTAATTTAAGTGAAACTATTACCGAGATCTACTGAACTGAAAATACTTATTACATTGAACCAGCTGTCTCCTTTTGGAGGCTTTTGATCTCGCCAGGTTACAAATTACTTTGGGATTATATCCGTCCAGGAGTGCAGCACAGGGTTACCGGCTGGTGACATCCGCTGTATGTTCTTTGTGTCCTGAAAGGAAGCCAGGATGCTGGCAGACGACCCAGAAGACCTGTGGAGCACAGGGCGAGTTGAGCCGCAATAATTCCGCAGATGTAGGATCCTCTGTGATATGGAAACAGCAGCTGGAGCTGCAGACCAAGGAGAAAGAAGAAAAGGAGCTGTCAGTGTCCGCAGCAGGGAAAAGGAGCTGCCGGCATGTGCAGGGAAGCAACTGAAGTGCGAGCAGGGCTCACAGTAACCGGCAAGCCCACCGGAGAAGCAGAAGTGGAGCATCGCAGCTGCTAAAAGGGAACACTGAGGGCCGGTGAGTGCAGGGGAATGTCATTCGAAAGCCGGGGTGCTCCTAGGGACGAAGTATAACTGAGAAATGCTGTATGATCGAAATAGAATGCCGAATGAAATGAACACGTACAGATTGAAATAAACCCGAAGCCACGGGCTGAATGAGAATTAAGCAGCAAAGTCGAATAACTAATATTGAATACCGAACTGACTGAGAACTTTGTGAGCAAAGCTACAAGCTGATGTAGGTTAAATGTGAAAGTGCACATTTGAAAGCAACATACGAAATAAAAGCACAAGTGTAAAAAAGCATGATAGAAAGGTCAGCAATAAGTAAAACCACCACAAAGTGAACTTTGGGAATAAATACAGTGCACAAGCCAATGTTTGGCATAGGATGTGGGACACATAGTGGCAGAGCCAAGAGGCTGACCAGGAGAAGCCAGGAGAGTGTTGTAGTCTCTTTGGAACTGGGATGTCTTTAATTTGGGGAAGGGAACCCCGAGGATTTTGTGGAAATGTGTTGCCTTGAACTTGGGAAGGGAACCCCAAGGATTTGTGGAACTGTTTGAACTTGAAAAGGGTAATCTCGAGACCTTTGTGGAACTTTCTTGAATTTGGGGATAGGGAGCTGAAAAGGAAGCCGGGAGCTGGAAGAAGCTCAGGACTTTGTACTGATCACCATTTCTTCTATTATTGACATCCTTACACATTGTTTAGCTTTAGTTTCGAGGGGAAGGATAGGTATTGGACAAAGACAGACTTTTAAGTTGAACTTTCTGACTCAGACTCTCCTTGGTTTGGTTCAGGCTGGGAAATCCCACCTTAGCATAGGGCAAGTTAGGCCTTCAACCACGCTGGCATTTTATTTAATAAGCCATTTTATTTTGAACGTTGAATCAGTTGTCTGTGTAATGCTTCATGATGCCCTCGCAGTGAGTGGTTAAGGAGAAGAGAGCTAAAAGCAGTGGATAGAGAAGTGGAGAGAGGGGAAGTTAAAGTCACCAGTGACAATGAGGTGATGATAGGGAGGAAGGGAGCCAATTACTTGAGAGCGGTGGTCAATACACTGACCAGTGGGACCAGGTGGCCAGCAGAGAGATATAATATGAATATTGTAGAGAACAGTGATTGTGAAGATAGTGTATTCGAAAGAGGGAACACTAGCAGGAGATAGGGGAGTAGCAGAGCTAGGAGGATGCAAATAGTCCCACACCACCACCCCGACCATTTGGGCAAGGAGAGTGGTTGAAGGTGTAGGCATGGTCATGAAGGGTAGCAAGGGTTGCAGCGCCGAGAGAGAAATTGAGGTTTCTGTAAGGGTAATAAAGTCAAGAGAGGCAGAAGGGGAAAGAAGGAAGTCAGAGGTAAAGGAAGTCTTATTGCAGATAGACTGTGCATTCCAAAGAGCAATATATAGATAGAGAAATGTAGAAGAATAGTGATGTTGAGTCTGTGAAGAGGCGCTGGGGGTAGATGCAAGAAAAGAAAATGTGATGAATACCATACTTAGACTCATACATAGATGTTTTTTTTCCTAAACAGGCTTGACCCTTCTCTCACCACTACCATATGGTTTAGAAAGTTAGTACCACCTATTATGTACCTGTACAGCAATATGTACTACACATATAATTCCCCTTACTGAGTTTCTACTTATAACCCCTTGGTGTCTACATGCAGAATAAACTACTACACGTAGGAACAATTAGCTCACTTGCCCTGAAGATGGATCTCTAAGAGTCCGAAACGTGTTGGCATTGCTATAATCTGAAAGGAGCTATTTTGGATTTTTCTAGAAATGTAGTGGTTGTGGACAACTAAACTTGTGTGAATGTTGTAAACACAAGTTTCTTCTTGATGAAAGTGAGTATATTTTGATATATATTGGAACAAACAGTGCTATGAATGCTGCAGTTCTATTCATGGAGCTTAACTTATATGTAATAGTTTTGTGTTCTGTACTGATTATTTCTCCAACTCTGATGAGATAAAGATTCCTTTTTTACTCACGAAAACGGATATGTCATGTCATTTTCTTTGTTCTAATTTGGTTCATAAAGTTTATTATTGAATATGAATAGGTGTAATGTCCTTTGACTGCCTAAAGGTATGTTAAAAAACGTGATTGTTGATATATGAAACTATTGACTTTACTGGTCCACCTGTGAGTTTACCCTCCTTGGATGACCCATAATTGAGACCCTTGAATACATTGGGACTATATGTCCCCTAAGGAGTGCATCATAGGGCTACTGTTTGGCAACAACCAGTTTTGTTTTGTATAGTCCTGTTTCGTATCAAGTGGCCTTGGGACATTTTCCCTTGTGCACCTGAAATTACTTTAACTTAAGTTATATTGACTTTTTCTGAATTTGATTACACTCTAGTGCCCCACTCTCCCTCCCATATAATCCTATAATTCCCAAATGCCTAATGGCATGCTGTCATTGTTCAACTCCCTTCCATGAAACTACCCAAAGAAAATGCTATGAAAAGATATTTAAACAGAATAATGTGTGTACCATAGGAGTTCAGGACATAACTATAACCAATGTTCCCTCGAAGCTGTGCGCATGTGCGCTTGCCCAGCTTGCTTTTGGGTGCCGCTCACAACATTTTTAGCAGCGCACACAGACAATTGTCACCTATTCAAAAAGATTTAATAAGGCACAAGCCGCAGTAATTACCTGGGTGGGTCTGTCTTTTAAATTAAGCAACTAGTCTTGATATTCTGCTCATTTGCATTACACTACCATCCAAGGGTTACTGTAAACACCTAAAATCCCTAACAGCAAAATACACGCACAAGAAGTTAAAAACGAATATGAAAGACTGACTCCATGAACAGAAGAATTGAAACAAGATATGCCTGCACACATTAACCAAATAATGTTCCCTCCCCACCCATGACCCCTAAACCTGAAGTTACCACACCTTCACTTTATGACTCTAACTTCGGCCCCAGAACACACTAAGATACTACCAGACAACGTTGACTATTTCTCTCTTGGCTCTGCTAAAGGTTAGCAGACTTGTACCTACATCCACTTGTTTTATGTTTGTTGTAACATGAATAACGGTCACGCGCCAACATTTCTGTTACGCATTGCGCCTTACCAAAAACGTCACCCACACTATCTAATCAAACTACCAGCTGTAACCTTATCCCATACTTCCTCTTTTTTTTTTTACATATGTCACGCAAGTGCTTTGAAGCGGCCCCCTTGCAAGTTAACGCATTATAAAACTCAAATATTAATTTGCCCTCTAAAGATTTTGAGAAGACAAATGTGATGCTCAACATCTCCTATTTTAGCATTACTAACATTACCATATAAGTGGACAGCAACATTGCAATTTCGTTTACTTAACCTACAAGGAATAATGGGTATGGACTATGCCTCTGATTACTCGTCCATAGTATCAGGGCACCGGATATTCAGAAAGGAGATTGCTTTTCACACAATCTGTATTGTTTCCAAGCGTTCAGAATTCCTTTGGACATAGACCTTCACACATTATATGGTAACTCGCTTCTATACAAAAACCGTTTCACTTAGCACTTGTGTAATCCCACACAATGATATGGGCGGGGTATGTTGCAAACAATCTATCTAGTATGCACTGCAGAAGAATTGTGTACATGCGGAGTAATGACATTCCTAAAATGCACATAATATGTTGAGGCATTAAATATGCCTTGCATGCAAAGTATTGTGGGTCTGCAAATATCCCAGTGAATGTTTACTGCTACAATCCCCCTTTTTACAGTGCTCTATCATCTAGTATTGGAGACTAGCACAGGGGCCGGGGAAGGCTATGGGTGGAAGAGCACAGGTAATCCCCTGCGGGTGATGAACCAAGCAGCACATTTCAAAAACCACGGCAGACGTTTCGGCAGTACACTGAAGGAAATGTGATGCTTGTTTGCTAAAGGATAGGAAATGCTAGTACCCGTCTAGACAACAGCACCTTCTTTTTCTTTCTATGCTCAGCTGCTGAGGGCTTTTCAATATAACCATGTGTTGTGTGTATCATCTCTAGCAGCTCCCTGCATTTTATTTAACTAATAACAAAGAATTACAGAAGAGGGATCCATAGTTACAGAAGAAGGCACTCAATCAGTTGTATCTGTGATAAATTGATGCTATCAACTTAAAAGTTATATATATGTGATTTTCTTCATTAAGGCTCTTATTTAATTGTATCTAGGCTGTGGTGCGGAAGGGTGGGCAAAACTATACACTTTATTGTGCGCCTTGCCATTTCACTTCCTATGTATGGGTACAAGCAGGGCTCTAATCAGAGTCTGCTCCCTGCATGCAGTCAATTGATTTTTCAGGGAGTGAAAAAGTAAATAGCTTTGCCAACAGGGATACTTTCTGCTTATTAAAAGATGTTCTTTCCCCTTAAAATTCCTCTTGAGATCAGGCATTAATATTGAGTTCCTTCCTATGCCACTGCTCTACTGGTCACTAATTCCAAAAAATATCAGTGGAGCTTTGTGGGTTGAAGCAATGATATGTTCATTGTTTCCCATTTTTGTTAGGCACATTTTCCTTATTTTAGGGAGTAAAAATTGATGGTGTATATGTCTCTTAGCTGTAAGGCTGGTGTTATCACTACCCACAGGAGAACGTAATGTGGATAGTAAGCAGAGGCACAGGAATGGTTGATCCTCATATTCTGAGGGACAGTTATTCTGATGCAATTATCATCCTTACACAAATTATTAAAAGCATGTTCTTGTGCCCTTGACTTACTTCATTAAAGTGGCACTTGAACTCCTATGAGCATGTCTTTTGACACATTGCTTTTAATTGCCATTAATCCATCAGCAAATGTATTCTTTCTGAATTTATTGACAGCCACATCAGTTATGCCAAGAGATATTTGTGTTTTGTAATACACAAGGGATTTTCCAGTGTCATAAAACATGCGTTTTTCTCTGCACAGAAGTACGTTTGCAAGGTACTGTGTTAGATGTTGAAGTCTTAAACTGGTTGATGAGTTTTCTCTATAATCACATATGACATATTTTATTTTAAATTATGTGTTTGGAAAAAAAGTTGTAAGATTTGTATTGCAGTGGGTGAGAAGAGGAAATTCCTTTCCAAGCTCTCTTCTGCAATGGTAGCTCACAAAGTGGCTTACCTCATAATTCAGTTGCTCACATGGAAAATAATGTGCGCATAACAGCCAACCAGTTCCGCACATAGAAAAAAATAATTGGAGGGAACATTGACTATAACATCCTCTTAGTGTCATGCTACTGTCTTAAGTAGAGGCCCTAACTTCAATATTAGAACACAAACCTTTTTTTCAACATTTCATAACTGTGACAACTCTCAATTTACAAAACAATCTAAACTAACTACATATCAAAGGACCCACACCACTATGGACATCAAGATCCATAATGCCTGTGGTACTATGAGGAGGCAGAAGGGCTCCGAGTTTGTAAGGCTCAAAAGTGCTTTTGGCCAGAATGTACGGTCTAGTTGTTGTGAAGGAAAACACCTGAACTGGACATTTAAATGAAGAAATGAATTACAGCTGAGAGGAGGTGTGGATGGTGTAATTGAAGCAGACTAGAGTACTGAGTTAGCTGTGAGAGCAGCAGGAAGCACAGGTGGTGATGATGCGAGAGAAGCCGTACGACAGTGCAGAGTGTGTGCAGTCGGAAGCGGCATCAAAGAGGGAAGGCCAGCTAAAGGGCAACGCTGCGGTGTGCCAGATGAAGCAGAGAGTCAACAGATCTGCCGGAGCTCTAGAGAAGGAAGAAGCAGTCAGCTGAAGTCACGCGGATGCTGTCAGCAGAGTGGCTAGGACACGGGTGGTCCGCCACATCAGCAAATCAAGAAGCGGAAATGCCAAACAAGACCAGTGAGTTGGCCTAAACCTAAAGATGACCCTGGGGCGCTCAGAGAAGGCAGTTTGAGGACATGACCATTTTGAATACCGAAGAAAGAAATTAATACAACAGCGACCAGGGTGTAATTCCCCCTTCATGGGACACCAATTGGGGGAAGCCTATAGCCTGCATTGCCACCAGCCAATAAGCTGGAAAGAAACCACACAGAAGCAGAAAGGGTGCAATTCCTCTTTTGTGGGACACCATTTGGGGGAAACCTGTAAACCATATTTGCAATAGTCAAGAGATTTTAAAAAGAGGCAGCCATTGTTCAACTCTCCTCACATGGGATACTGGTATGGGGAATCTTGGAACAAATATTGTCACTAAGAATAGTTGTAGGAGTTTTTATCCTGGCAGACGAGTAAACCAGGAAAGGGAACAATAGTAGTTAATCCTGGCATTTTGACAAACCGTTGCTTTACAAGAAGAAATTGTTATGCTATCCTGACAAAAGTATTCAGTTGAAAGAAAAAGTGTGATATGCTAATAATTGCTTTACATCCTGAGGAGAACAGTTTCCTTGCTTTATGAACTTTTGTTTTATGAGAAAGACATTAGCCTTACCAAGAAGGATATCATGGAAGATATCAATTTACTTTGAATTTGAACAAGTGTGTTGTGAGAAAGGAATTTGCCTTACCAAGAAGGATATTGTGGAAGACAACAAGTGCTTTGCTTTTTGGAACACGTGTTTATGAAAGAGACATTTACTTTATCCAAGCAAAGGTCATATTGGGAGGGAAAGAACTTTTGTGTTGAACAGAATAGAAGTTTGTTGAATCTGAACCTTTTCACAAGTGTTCCTGCATTGAGCCAGTGGGGGGGGGACACATCCCATGTCACAAGGAGTAATCTCTAAAATGTATACGTTTGAACCTATACACTGTGGTGTTCAATTGAAGACAGCCAAATATTCCTTGTGTTATTTTGTTTTATGTAGAAGTATGGGGTTAGAAATATGAAGGTACTCGCACAACTACTCCCAGGGACCTTCTGCTCAGGTGGTCTGGGAAGGGCCCTCACTTTTGGATCCTGACCCTGGGGGTGGACAAACAAGGGAGGATCACCTTGGTGGACGGTCCTTAGGGATTGTGGAGAAAGTACCTGAAGATGAGACATGGTATCCACCCCTTTCCCAATACTGAACTACCCTACCCTCCCTCAGTCTTCATGGGATATTGTCAACCCTATCCCATCTTTATAAACAATTTTCCACCAAGTACTGAGAAGAAGAAGAGGCAGCTAAGAGTAGTGCACACTTCCTATTGCAAACACCACCAGTACTGAAGATCAGGAATATCTCACTAACAGGCTTATACAGGCAACTGAGCCTAAATCCCTGCACCTGCAGCCTGTTAATAATGAACAAGCGTATAAAAGGTGGAGCCCAAAACCATGCTGCAGGAGGAGAGAGGAGAGAATCTACAGCGTTGGAACGAGACGAGGAAGTCAAGATGCCGGACATGATTCCGGGAGACCTGCAAGAGGGAATTTGCAGGACCGGGAGACTTCATTCTGGAAGGTGCTGCCGTAGAGCAGTGCAGTGAGAAAAGTCATCTGGGCCCAAGCCCGGGTGCAGCTGGAGCTGCAGAAGCCACCGAGACCAGAGGGGATGCAGGCCGCGCTTGGAGCAGAGCAAAGACGACGGAGTGTGCACGGAGACGTGCTCGGTGAACTGGCGGTCTGCTTCCCAGCCATAGAGAAGACGAGCTGGAACAGCATAGGCCACTAAAAGGAGCCGCGAAGAGCCGGTAAGTGTCAGAGGACACTGGGGAACAAGAGAGTTTCGACACGGCAGCAAAGTAGTAACAGTTTGCGAGCACAAGCAAGTGCTAAGTATGGTGAATCCCAAACTGAAAGAAAACTGCTATTTGAGTGAGCGCAAGTAAATGCTGAATATATTGAATTCCGAAGTGAAAAAAAAACTGCTTGTGATGGGGCGACCCGCCACAAACAACCATGCTGACTCTTTGGAAAAGTCCAAGGGTGTTTATGGAACTTAGTTGTCAGATTTGCTGCTTTTCTCTTCTTGTCCTTCAGGGCCTAATGGGAATATTGGCGCTAGGGCCAGCTTTCCTCTCTCGACTGTCCCCGGGCCTGGGTCTCACCTTCCAGCCCCAGACTTTCCTACCAGGTTGTTAGTAAACTACTGATTGGTAGCACCTATCTGTTCTTGTGTTTGTATTTGTATTTTATTGAATTTATATAGCACTTTAATCCAAAGTGCTTTACATGAGAACAAAAACAGTACAAGCATAAAATGGCAATTGAATCACAACTCGAAAACAGTACAAGGAACAATTTACATTATTGCTGAGGTAAGGAGGGAGTGCAGAGGGACAGAGGAGTGAGAGGGAATGGGAGGTATGAGTGGGGGTGCAAGCAGAAGCAGAAAAGGAGGCAAGAGGGTGTGAGGAAGAAGAGAGGGACGAATAAGACTAGATAAAAGCAGGAGGTAGGGTCGAAGGAAGTGAAGAGGAAGAAGAGGGTAGAGAGGTAAAGGAGTAAGAGGTGAGGCATGGGCGGTGGGAGAAGTAGGAGAGGAAGTGAGAGGTGTTGGGGGGGAATGGAAAAGATAAGATTTTAGAGAAGAGCGAAAGGAAGGGTAGGAGGGAGAAGAGCGGATGGGGAGGGTGAGGTGTTTCCAGTGGAACGGAGCAAGGAGTTGGAAAGAGCGGAAGTGGGAGGGGGCACAGGGAGGTGGAAGAGGAGAGAGTAGGAAAAGATCAGCAGAGTGAGGAGAACGAGAATGGGAGTAGAAAGTAAGAAGGGAGGAAAGGTGGGGGGGGGCAAGACCATGGAGGGATTTGAAGACAAGACAGAGGAACTTGAATTTAAGCTGGGAGTGGAAAGAAAGCCAGCCTAGAGAGGTGAAAGAAGAGGAGATGGAGTCAAAAGGTGAGAGAAGGAAGAGGGAGCGGTTGGCGGAGTGGTAGACAGATTTTAGTGGAGAAAGGTGAGAGGAGGGGAGTCCAAAGAAAAGGGAGGAACAGTAGAAAAGTCTGGAGAAGATGAGGGAGGTAATTAAGAGTTTAGTAGCATGAAAGGTTAGGAAGTGACGAATTTTACGAATGTTATAAAGGTGAAAGCGACAAGACTTGGCAGTAAGAGAAATGTGGTGAGATAGGGAGAGGTGAGGGTCAAAATGAAGACCAAGGCTACGGGCATGTGGAGAGAAGGAGAGTTGGGAGGGTGGAAAGAGAATGAAAGGGGGAGAGGAGGGAGGAGGAAGAGTGTTGGCAGGGAAGAAAAGGAGTTCCGTTTTTTCAGCATTGAGAGTAAGGAAGTGAGAGGTCAACCAGGATTTAATAGCAGAAAGGCAATAAGAGAGTTTATCGTGAATGTCAGGGGAGGAGGAGGAGAAGGAGAGGAAAAGCTGTGTATCATCAGTGTAGAAATGGTGTGAGGTACCAAATGAGGAGATGATAGGAGCTAAGAAAGAAGTATAGAGTGAGAAAAGAAAGGGGCAAAGGACAGAACCTTGGGGGACTCCATGGTTGAGAGGATATGTGGGAGAGGTGGAGCCACCCCAGGAGACAGAAAAGGTGCGGTTAGAAAGATAAGAGGAGAGTCAGTTGAGGACAGATTCTTTAAGGCCAAATGAGGAGAGGGAGTTGAGAAGAGGATGGTCAACAGTATCAAAAGCAGCAGAGAGATCAAGGAGAATAAGAATGGAGGAGTGCTTAGAGTAGCATGCAGAAAGGAGAGAGTTAAGAACAGAGGTGAGGGCAGTTTCAGTGAAGTGCAGTGGGCAGAAGCTAAGTGTAGATGGCAGAAGCTGCATTGAGTTGAGGGAAGGAGGGAGTGGTTAGAGATAAAGGAAGAGAGTTGAGAATAGACAATGCGTTCGGGAAGTTTGGAGAGGAAGGGAAGGAGTGAGATGGGGCGATAGTTGGATGCAAGATGGGGATTAGCAGAAGGTTTTTTGAGAATAGGGATAATAGTCACATGTTTAAAAAGGAGTAGGAAAAGATGAAGTCGAGAGGCAGATGTTAAAAAAGGAGGTGAGATAGGGTATAAGGAGAGGGTAGATTTTAGGGATGAGGGGGCTAGGAATGGGGTCAGCGGGAGAAGCTGTGGGATGAGTTTTGGTTATAATGAGGGAAACTCCAGAATGGGTGACAGGAGTGAAAGAGGACATTGAGGAGGATGGGGGAGGAGGAGGAGGAGGAGGAGAGTAAGAGTGCGAGGAGAGGATAGTTTGGCAGAGATTGAGGACTCTATTAGAAAGGAAGGAGGGAAGATCAGTAGCAGAAAGAGGAGAGGCTATAGAAGGGTCAGGGGTAGCTGGAGAGAGAAGTCAGGATAAAGTTTGAAAGATGCGGCGAGGGTGGGAGGACTGAGATTGGAGGAGGTCAGAGAAGTAGGTGCGTTTGGCAAAGTAGAGGCAGGAATCAGAGGGAATGATAGGAGAAGTATGCAGATTGGTTAGAGGGGGTGGGGTGTTTGAGCCAGAGATATTCAGGGCATCTAAGGAGGCGGCGCATGGAGGAGAGATGAGATGAAAGCCAAGGTTGAGCAGGTCGGCGAGAGGGGGTAAAAAAGATCGAGAGTGGAGGAGAGAGAGGAAGTTAAGACGGAGGAGGCATCAGAGGCAGAGAGAGAGGAGAACAGGGAGATGGGGAGGAGGAGCAGGATGCAAGTAATAGAGAAGGGTTAAAGCTGAATAGGTCACGCTGGGAGAAGAGGGTGGTTGTTGGAGGGGGGGGAGACGGGGAGTGGGGTGAGGGGAAAAATAGAGTAAAAAGTGATCAGATAGGTAGTTGGGTAAGGTGGAAATAGGTGAGGCGGTGAAAGAGGGGGTAAAGATGAGGTCAATAGTGGAGCCAGACTGATGAGTAGGAGGGGATGGGAGGGGAGAAAGAAAGTAGGAGTCAAGGATGGATAAGAGAGAAGAGGAGGGAGGGTTAGAGGAGAGATGGAGATTAAAGTCGCCAAGTACAAGTAGTGGAGCAGGAGTGGGGGAAATGAGGCTGAGGAGATGGTCAATGTCCTCATAGAAGGAGCCAACAGGGCCAGGGGGGCAGTAGATGATTAGGAATGAGATAGCATGAGGAGAATTAAATATTTTGACATGAATTTGAAGGAAGGAAGGAAGGGAGAGTAGGGAGAGAAGTAGGATAGGGAGAAGAGGTGAAGTGTGGCTGAAAGAGAAGGCCTAAACCACCTCCGTAGCCAGAGGCTCGAGGGACATGTTCAAAAGAAGAAGAGGAAGAGGTGAGGGAAGCAGGAAAGGAGGTGTGGGCGGGATCCAGGTTTCAGTGATACAGAGAAATTGGAAGTTGAGGTGTATGAAAAGGTCAAGGACAGCTGTGGTTTTGTTACAAATCGACCTGGTGTTCCAGAGGGCGACATCAAGATCCTCGACAAAGTTTCCTACACACAAATACAGGAATACCTGGAAGAAAACCGCATCTTAGGAAAAAGGCAATCGGGATTCCGTCTGGGGCATGGGACCGAATCAGCCCTATTAGACCTCAAAATCCAACTAAATGACATCATGGACAAAGGCAAACCGGCACTCTTGCTCCTGCTAGACTTATCTGCCGCCTTTGACCTGGTCAATCACGATATTTTAGGCACGCAACTCAAAAATGAAGTCCACTTCTCGCCAGAAGCCATCTCTTGGGTCAAATCATTCCTCGAGGGACGATTTATGAAAGTCTTTTCAGACTCTGCAAGCGCTACCCCCACCACCCTCCACTGTGGCGTCCCACAAGGGTCCTGCACTGCACCCACCATATACAACCTCTTCACCCTCCCACTGTTCAATGACTTGGACCGTCATCACATAGCATACACCAATTATGCTGACGACACGCAAGTCCTGCTCCCTCTCACAGGGGTCTATGAACAAGACGCAGCAGCATTATCCAAGATCTATACAACCATCCAAACCTGGATGGCAGCCAACGGCCTCTGCCTAAACGGGGACAAAACAGAGATCCTACTAGTTGGCACCAAAGAAACACTAAACAAACTCCCACCGAAGTACAAATCCTTTAAGATAGATAACTCCACCATCACAGTCTCCACTGCAGTAAAAACGCTAGGAGTATACCTTGACTCCACTCTCTCCATGACACGGCAAGTCAATGCCATAGCCTCCTCTGCTGCACTCACCACGAAGATAATCAATGCCATTAAACCCTTCCTATCCACCAAAAACTGCTTGGCCGTAGCTAGAGCCACAGTAGGTACCAAATTGGACTATTGCAATGCTCTCTTCCTGGGCACGTCTGCACAAAACCTAAAAAAAATGCAAGTCACACAAAACAATGCTCTAAGAGCAGCCCTCAGCATCCCTAAAAGGGAGCACATCTCCTAAGCCAGGAAAGAAGCCCACTGGCTACCAATAAAAGAACGGATACTATTTAAATCCATGGCCAGCACCCACAGATGCCTTTCAGCCAAGGCTCCGCCCTATCTTTCTGAAAGAATCACCCTTAACACATCCACTAGACCCACAAGGTCACACATGACCAACCAGACCTACGTACCCACATTCAAAAGAAGCAAAGCCGGGGGGTGTAGCTTCCAACACTTAGCACCCAAAAACTGGAACGCACTCGCCACAGCGCTTAGGAACGAAAACTCTTACCATGTTTTCCGCAGACTACTCAAAACCACGCTGTTTAACTAACTTCACCCCACCGTCCTAACTGTTTTTTCACAACTGTATGTAAATAAGCACAACTGTATATAAACATGCATATATGTTCAGCACTGTATCTATAGCTATACCATGTTTGCCTGTAACAAGTAAGAATGCTTTCAGCGCCACGATGCCCCTGGGCAGATGTGCGCTATACAAATCCAAATAAATAAATAAAGGCATTGGTAGTGTTAGTGAGATCAGGGTAGATGAGGTTGCAGCGTTGGAATGAGGCGTTGGGGAATGGGGTTGAGTGGGTTTGACAGGTGGGGGGAAGATTGAGAGGGGAGATGGCCATGAGGAGAAGGCAGAGTATTTTGAGGGGGAAGAGGGTAGGGGAAAGAGAGGAGGGAAGGGGAATGGGGCAAGACAGAGAGGGAAAAGAGCATAACAGGGAGTAAGACAAGGAGTTGATCAGTAGGAAGTGAAGCTTCTTATGTGGGTATACTTGGGAAGGGGACAGATAGGAGGATGAGGGGATAGGGCAATAGGGAGGAGGAGCAGAGATAGGGGACAGGCTGCAGCAGGTAGGGGGAACTGGAAAAGGAGCAGCAGATGGGGAAAACTGGATAAGGAGGGAAAGTCGGGTGGATTAGATTCAAGCCTAGAGCAAACAGGTTTGGCTTCCCATGGGAAGAAGGAAGACAGCAGGCAGGGGAGGAGGGAAGGGGCAGCAACGTATGGCGGGGTTGGGAGGGGTGAGGGAAAGAGACAGCTAAGGAGAATGCTCTGGAGAGGGCCGGTGGGGGAGGGACCGGCCACCGTTGATGATGAGGAACTGCAGAGTGGGAGAGAGTAGCAAGGGGCAGCAACATAGGAGGAGTTGGGGAGGGGGAATGGTAGGGGGTATCCGAGGAGGGCGCTATGTTGTGGGCCGATGGAAGGGATCCCTTGGTGATGAGGCGTTGGGTGAGGTCAGCAGGAACTCGCCCACAGCAATGGTGGTGATGGTAGAGCAGACAGTTGCAGTGGAACAGTGACTCGCTGTTGGTGATGGAAGAGCAGATAGTTGCAGTGGAACACTGACTCGCTGTTGGTGTACAGCGTCACAGAGATAGGAAGCTGGTAATGAGCGGAGGGAGCAGGATCAAAACGCTGAAGAGAATGGTGCAGGGGCCTGGGGTAGCTCAGACAGTCCAGGGCAGGAACTCACAGGATGAGGGAGGAGGGAGCACAATGGCAGTAGGGGCGGTCCAGACACACCTGGAGTTCAGTAAGTAGAGGTGGAGGGCAGCCCTGATGGAATTGCGTTGGCGGCAGGAACTCACAGGATAAGTGTGGCGAGGGCTCGATGGCAGTTAAGGCGGTCCAAGCAGTCCTGGGGTCCAGTAAGTAGAGATGGAAGAAAGCCTGAATGGAACTGCATTGGCGGCTGGAGCTCGCAGGATGAGGATGGCTGGAGCAGTCTGTACAGTCCTGGAGGGTAGGAGCAGCGGTAGGTAGAGGTGGAGGCTGCACACGTAGACCAGTGCAGGCGGTAGGAGAGGCGGCCGGGAAACATTGTAGAAGCAGACCGGAGCACAGGCCGAATCCCAGTAGGGCAGCAGCAGCGGCAGGCGAAAGTGGAGGTTGCCTGGATAGACCGGTGCAGGTGGTGAAAGCATTGGTCGACAAACGTGGTGGAGGCAGACAGGAGCACAGGCCGAGCCATGGAGAGGCAGCAGCAGCAGGAGATAGAGATGGAGGGCGGTCCTCACAGACCAATACAGGCGGAGGGAGCAGAGGCTGATAATAGCTGAGGGAGCAGTTAGGTACACAGGCAGAGGGCGGTAGGACAGACCGTACATTCGGGGACGCACGGCCGATGACTCACATTCTGGAACGGGTCAATCTCGCCAGGCTCT
This sequence comes from Ambystoma mexicanum, assembly GCF_040938575.1. Taxonomy (NCBI): domain Eukaryota; kingdom Metazoa; phylum Chordata; class Amphibia; order Caudata; family Ambystomatidae; genus Ambystoma; species Ambystoma mexicanum. Next base: position 750,336,079 of record NC_090921.1, on the reverse strand, counting down.
GCCGTGTGCGGGCAGATGTCACCACTTGAAGTGTTTCTTGGAGTCCCGGAATGTCAAAGGACCCCTTCACCACTTCCAGAGCTGTTCAGGTACATGCAGATCGCAGGAGAATACCAGCCTCAAAGCCCTGATCCAAGAGAAGGTTCTCTGTCGGGCAGAACAATCCTGATGTGCTTACAGAGGAGGTACTGCAGTGGCCGTATTTAACTGTTATGTCGCTTGCTCCTCCGATTTGCAGGCAAGCTGTAGAAGCTGCACAGAGCACCGACCGAGTGTGGCAGAATGGTCTGACGATTTGCAGGCAGTTTGTAGAAGACGCTCGGAGCACCGACCGAGTGTGGCAGAACGGTCCACCGATTTGCAGGCAGGTTGTAGAAGCTGCTCGGAGCACCGACCGAGTGTGGCAGAACAGTCCGTCGATTTGCAGGCAGGTTGTTGAAGCTGCTTGGAGCACCGACCGAGTGTGGCAGATCGATCCGACGATTTGCAGGCAGGCTGTAGAAGCTGCTTGGAGCAGATAAATGAAGTGTCCGCATTTATCTGTTAAGTTGCTTGCTCCTCCGATTTGCAGGCAGGCTGTGGAAGATGCTCGGAGCACCGACCGAGTGTGGCAGAACGGTCTGCTCAGTTATGGAGGGGCAAGCGCCGCAACAGTGAGAGCCTGGACAAGGACGCCATGTTGCTGCCGGCAGGCAGGAAAGGTGTAGAAGAGGCGATCCGAGGCAAAGGGGCTGATTCAGCAGGACACAGGGAAGGCCAGACAAGCACAAGGCTTAAAGGTAAAAGATGGGCAGGTTTGCAAAATTAAAATAAAGATTATACAGCTCTCAGCAGGGGTGATTCAGCCTGATGAAAGGGAGATGTCGGATCAGGCATCTGCTGCTTGTGCGCCCCCTGGTTCTTCTTCTGACTACTGCTACAGGTGTCTTCCCTAAGTCGATGGCTACCTGACTCCCTAGGGAACTTGTAACTTTCCCTCTTCAATCGTTGGTTAGTCTCTGAGAACAGGGAAAGGTGCCTTCTTTTGCACAGCATCACGCTCACTCCTTTCACAACCTCTCATACCTGACCCTTTTCTGTACTGTTACCAACAACTGTTCTCCTCTCTCTACGTCACGGTACCTCCAATCTCTCACTCCACCTTTCCAATGCCATCCTTCGATCTTCCTTCTTTTCTGTAAGGAAGGCATGGTATCAAACAGTGAAGATAGACACAATTGATCTCAGGTCAAGGGTGTTTATTGAACTTCAATGGGTTGGTTGAATGCCTATCTAACCTAAATCTAAGGATGAGAGCAAGCTACGGCCATCAAATAATAATAACGCAGTCCCAGTCGAGTCTCTGTCAAAATAAAAGGGCCTATACTAATAAACCTATTGCCAATCCTTACTTCTAAATACAAAATGGTGTGGGACAGTAATGTATGCAACAAAGAAAAGTTTTCAAGAAGTAATATGTCAGGACGGTTGAGCAGTTGGCTTTCCTTCCTCACATTTTCAGCACAGGGCAAGGCGGCACGTTGGAACTTCACACACACTCTGGATTCTCTGCCACGAGAACACAGTTCAAAGCATAAAAATCAGGGCCTCCTGCCAAAGTCTCTTTTCAAATAACAGTCCCTTACTGCAGAGTGCCTGTCATAAAAAGCAAATATCAAAGTTCCATTTCTATTACGATCTTCACATGCACAAGTTCTCGCTTCCGGTATTTATCATGAGTCTCCCTCCTTCAGACTTGGACCCCTTTGTACCACAATGTTTACTCTTGGTCTCCCTCGTTCGGGCTCGTACCATGGATCTCCCTCGCTCGGGTTTAGATCCTCTTGATATCAAAATCAAAGACTTTCGAATGTGCAATGGGTTTTGCTTAAACTGTTGCAGGGCCACTTTGATTCACTTATACAATACTCTCATCAAGCTTTTGCCTTTCGTTTCTCTTGGCAGGATACCTTACAGAAACCTTTCAATTGAGCACACTCACAGTGCTGGACCAATCTGTTAACGGTATCATATCTTTCTTTCTCAAGTTCAAATATTCATCAACTGTTTAGCTTTAGTCGCGTCATTCATCACACGCGGTTAACAATGTTCGTTTCAGTGCTCATTATACAATGTTGCTAGTTGCAACCTTGACTTCAACACAGACCGGTCTTGCATCGGTCTCCCCAACACCCCGGCTGTGTTGATCTCTCTAATGCTTCCTTGTTCTTGGAACCAAGGATGATACCCCGGCGGCTGCCGCTCCTCCCAACCTTGGTTGATTACATAGGAGGGCCTTCGGCATCTCCGACACACAATGTAGTAGTCTTCAGTCTGGTTTCCGGGCCTTATGCTTTCTGCTTCGAAGGTTTCTAGAAAGTAACAGTTTCTTGCCGAAAAGATCAAGTGTATTTCCCTCCTTGCAAACCCTTCTTGGTTTCTGATCTTTCTCCCCTCGTTCAGCTGCAGACTCAAAACTGTTGCTCCTTCGTGTACTTTACCTTGCTTAGAGTGTGCTCTCGTGCTCCGCCTTTTATTCATGTGGGGAAGTTTAATGGAAGTCAGGTGTGAACGATTGTCAGTAATTGCCTGACTTTGCCTGACTATAGTAGCAGGAAATGTCAGGTACACTGCTCGGGTGTGAGTCTGTTTTCTCACAGAGCAGGGTGTCTGTGTGAAAGTGTTGGAGAATGGAAAGAGGGGGTAAAGTTCCCACATATCCTACCTGGCAGGACGGGGCAAAGGTGTTACAGGGGGAGGGATACCGTGTCTCACCATCCGGTGTCCCACTTCCACTGCCTGAAGACCCCTCACCCAGGTGATCCTCCCGCACTGGTTCTGGCCACTTGAGAGAGAGATCCCCGGGGACTAGCGAGTGTGACACCTTCTGGTTTCTCACAGTCACCCAACAAAAAGACATATTTTTCTGCTGTTTTTGGGAGGCCTACAAAAAGCGAAAACCCACATTGCCTCAATAACCCCCATCCCCAGCCACCACCTGCACCCGCCCCTACCCTCCCCCGGCGGAATTTGTTTAAAAAAACTCATGTGCGTCCCAGGGGCTCACAGTTTGATTTAGAAAGACCACTCTGTGCGGTCACAGAGTAGCGTTTCTAAATCTTTTTTTTTTATTCTATTTTTTTAAAAGGTCTATTGACCTAATACCCAATTAATAGTTTATGGACCAGTGTTAGCTTACTTGTCGAGGATGCCTTTTATGAATGGTTACCTACAGGAAGGAGTAGCAGCACGGGTATACCTAGTGCCAAGGCATCAGGAAGTAGACACAGACAACTGAGGAACGTTTGGGCTACAAACCTTTTATTCAAATCACAAGGAGGTTGGGATAAGACCTACCTTGCCCTGTGCCGAGGTGGGATTTCCCTACCTAACTGAAACTAAGGATAGTCTGTGTCAGGTCCATTTCCAAAGTAAATGTATCTCTGTGTCCAAAACCTACACTTGCCGTCACATTTATTTGTTCAAACTCTGTGGGAATGTCAGCATAAAATGAGAAAGTGTTCAAGCAAAAGTTCAGAGCATATTCCAGCTCTTGGTCGGAAAGAGGCTTTCCCTTCCCCAGGATTCCAAATAGTTCACTTTCAATCACAAGGGGGTTTCTTTGCCCAAAACTGTGAAGTCTCTCGCTGTTTTCACAACACAATTCCTCAGGATTCTTCCCAACTTTCAGGCTTTTTGGCTCTTTCATCAAATCAAAAAGTTCAACTCTTTCAGTTCATAATGCACCACCGTCTCTTGATATTCAACCATAAACTTATAGATGAGTCAAGTGGCTTTTCTTTAGTGAGGTGTACTTGGTCTTGGCACAGTTGTAGAACAACACGGTCCACCCATTGCAGGTCACGCAACCGACACACCCGATTGGCTTCTTTTTCACAATTATACCAACACTGCTTCAGCTCACCAGTGGGATTGGACTTATATTCTTGCAGTCCTTTCTATAATTCAAAGTTCCTTTGTATCAGGGAATGCTTTGCTCTGTTTTCCTTTCATGTGGCATTCACTCCTTATCACTTTCGTTTGGTTCAGTATTCAAAACTTCATTTAATTCATATAAAACATAACGTAACTGCAAATTCCCAGTTCACTCTCCTGCTGGGAATTTGCACCCTGCTCACAGGCTCCTTATTCAGTTTAAAGTTTACTGATTTTCAGGCCCTTCCGCGGCCTTCCCAATTTCAATACAGTTTGGTATTCACATTTCCATAGTCATCAAACATCAGTGTTGTACAAGTGGACCAGCAATCGCATTGCCGTCATGATCCTCCACTCACTCACTCACGAGAGCTCTGACCTGCCTTCCCAATGCAGCTCACACCACAGTGTCTGGGAGTCACTCAGCCTCACTTGACTCACCGGGTAAGCTGTCTTGAGGTGCCCTTCTCCGCTCGATTGGTTCTTCGTGGCTGCTGCTGTTCCCGGCTCTCCAGGCCCCTCTTCCCAGATCTCTGGCACCACAAGCTACTGTAGAGGGAGTCCTCTTGACTCCAGGTCGGCAGGCTGCCCCACCACCTTCCGACAATGCCCGCCACAAGCGATGGCCTTTACCATGCCACCTGTGGGGAGGATATTTTGGGGAAAGAAGTGAGGAGACACTCAGATCCTTCACACTAGGCATTTTATTCACCAGAACGTGTAGCAGGTTCCAAGCAGTGGAGTAACTTTGCTGAAAATGTTGGGGGGGCCCCGACATCTGAAGAAAAGGTGCCCCAGCCAAATCAAAATGGTGTGCCATGAAAGTTGGGGAGGGCAAACACCCCTGTCACCCGCTAAAATGACGCCCATGGTTCCAAGGTAAACAACATGGCCCAAGACATGCGAGGGGGGCAGGTGAGCATGGGACAGGAGAAGGAGAGGAAAATAGAACATAGTCAGGGTAGCAGAGTAGCTCGTCAGCCCGGCTTGTTGGAAAGCTGAGACCAAGACGTTAGCTGTTCGCTCTCAATTTCCGGGTTGTGACATGATGGTCGAGCCTAGTGCGATCAAGTCATGCTATGCCAGGGACCTTGGGAAATGTAGTTTCCCCGGTTCCAAACATCCCACACGCACCAAGGGAGCTTCCAGCTCTGTGGTAAAACCTGGTGCGGAGCATCCTGACTTTCAGGAGGGGTGATTCCACCTGCTGTCACACACTTAACTCAAAAAGAGCAACTGTAAAATAATCTCTAAAATCACTTTTTTTTGCTAAACACAGTATTCCAACTTCTCTCAAGAAGTAGAAGTTTCTTAAGGTGGTTCTTGCTTGAAGGTTTTTTTTTTGGTGATCAGGGGTTAATGGAATGGACGCTATGTAAAGCCTGTTGATGTAAAGGGTGGCAAGAAAACATGCAGGGCACAGTCATTGTAACACGTGGCATTTAGAACATTCACATGATTGCATTTTTTCATAAATTGAATTTTTTTGTTTATACTAAAAATATATTTGGCAGAGCAAGCTCCCACCCCTGTTTCTATGGTATCAGAAATTAGGGGACCTTTCTTTACAAACAGGTTCAGGGTTAAATTACAACATCGTCAATTATTTGTTCAGCGGGTTGGATAAGTACAGAAAACAAATGAATACAACTGTGACTGCTCTAAAGAAATAGACTGGCTTATGGAGTAAAATCATTTTCTTAAACTGAAAAACTGGAGGTGGTGTAATTTGCTGTTTTTTTTTTTTTACGGAAATGCAATTTGCATTCCCATCAGCCAGATCAAAAAGTCACATTGTAGCGCATTTACTTCAAAGTCATAAATTGCAAGAAGAGGGCCTGTTACATTTGAATTTCCTCGGAAACCCCACCCATTTTCCCAAGTCCAGAATAGGCGGACTCACATAAACCTCGATGAATTCATGCCTCAACTCTCACCCAGTGCAAAATCTCTCAGCTATGACTGGATCTTTCATTCAAAACACACCCTGCAAAGAAGATTCAAGCAGCATGAAGCCAGCTTGCGTTCTGCCACAGTGAAGCCTTTCATTCCTACCCTGAATTATAGAACAGTTGCTCAAGCCCTGGTCATCTTGCTCCTGGATTGTGGCAATGCCTTACTCGCAGGTGTCCCTGCCATCTCTGGAAGCCACTGCACCACCAAAAGCAGTAGCAATGGAAGGCTACAGCACCCCCATAAATCTTCAGGAAATGTTACTGCTGACAGCATGGAATGCAAACGTTATGGCAGACATAGTGCAGATATTGTTGTTTTTTTTTTTTTATTTTTTTTTTAATCTATCCACCTCATCCGTGAAGGAGGAATTCCAGACAACTTTTTGGTGTTCTGTGTGTCTTCTGTTGGGTCATTTAAGAAGCTAGTTTTAATGATGGACATGGACGTTTTTAAAAAATGTATTAATTTTGTTTTTATAAACACAAGCTTTCACTTTATTTCCAGCTCAGGGAGTGATTCTGCAAAATTGTGTTTACATTATTTTCTAACATTAGTGAATATTTGCAAAAAAATGTTTTGTATAGAATTTAATGCGTGAGACTTCGGTAGTATTTAGTAAAAATTAGCCTTTAGCTGGCGTTACATTTTTGCTCCCCTTTCTCTTATTCTCGTTGCCTGTAATGAAGTCCTTCCACTTGCATGGGTTTCCTAGGTTTCTTAATCAAGGTCACATTGCAGCAAAAAACGGTACCCGGTAAATTTAACCGAAGCGAAATTCAGAGTGGTACATTTCACTGCAACCATAATACCGAAAAATACTGAAAAAATTAAATATATATATATATATATACACATTTTTTTAAATTATTTATTGGTTTCAACTCAAACCTTTAAAATATTACACAACAAAACAACATTTAACATTTACATCTTAATAATGCCCCTGATACCTTCTTCCCTTCTGCACCTTCCAATGTTAACAGGGGACCACTCCCCAAAGTGATTTTCCCACTATGCAGTCGGCCCATGTTTACTTTTTGGTCAATGACTATGGATCAGTTTTGCATATATATATATGGTAAGGAGTTAAAATGGGTCCGGTTGGGGTGAGGTTATAAGGATAGAAAAATGGGGATTCGGGGGGACCCAAAGCACATAAAAAAAAAGAAGACGATTCGGTATTTTGGTTGCACTGAAATGTATCATGAAGGGAAAGCTGCATCTATCAGTAAGTGCATCCATTGGCTTCTAACTAGAAAGGAATGCTGCTCGGTTTTCCGAGATATCATCAGAGAAGCTTCGCACATCCAGGACCCTGACCGCCCAAACTATGATTACCTTAAAGTAGGGTTCCATGAGAGGTCATTTGTTAAAAATATCATTACAATCGATTACAGAACCCTGGCCTCGAGGAGCTTACACATTGAGGTCAAGGGTAAACACCAAATACATGAAAAGACCAAGAGGGTAATCCAGAGCAGTGGGAGCAGGGGCTGACAGGATCCCCTCGCACCCGCCAGTAACAACGGTCATTCCTGAGTGAGCATTATCATTCGATTGCACATTCTCCGACTCATTGAGTCTCGTAAAATGGAACATTGCCGGCCCTGCAAAAAACATAGGGGACGAGAGCTGGGACAGCTTTATCTCCAACTACAACAATATTTGCCTTCCCCGAGCCTGTTGGGCTTTATGAATTTTGCTAGCAAACCCAGGCGTGCAAGAAGGCGACCATGTGGGAGTTTGTGCGTATGGTTAAAAACCACTCTCAATGCACAAGTTACAATGCATGAAACCAACTCTCCAGACCTGATGTGCCTCACTATTGCCGTGCCTCATTTCCAAAATATTTTTCTCGCAATCATATATAGCCGTCGCCTATGGAATAAAATCCCATGCGAATCATGGTGCAACTTGAGTCTATGGTTACTGACAATCTATATAAAGCACCAGCGACCTAGTTTTGATCGGGGTGGGAGGATTTTAACATACATCTTGAGCCACATAGCAAATTGGTTTATTTCCTTGAATTAGAAGGCCTGTTTTGGGAAATTCCCACCCTTAAACAAAGCCAATGAGACATTACAAGCATGCCCTGGAAACCGCCTAGATCATATTCAGGATGGGAGTCAGGGCATACAATGGTCGAATGGTAGGAGACACCACCACGTAAACACAGACTATATTCCGATAGATCTACCACATTGTGACCACTACCCAGTCGCTAGTGACATAGCAGCCAATGAGGCCAGGAGCACCAGGGAACCGCCTCACACAGGCCAAAACATATCAACTACGAACAACAGAAGGAGGTTGATATGAGAAAAGATAGAGCTAAACTCCACTATCACACAGATCTTTTCTGAAATCCTTCCACTTCTTGAACTAGTATTTTCTCAAGGCAATGATCAGACTCTGTGGGACACAAATGTGATCCTAACAGGGATCCTGGGTAACCACCTGACCCAAAGCACAAAGTCATAGCAGCCAGGGGGGAAAGAAAAGAGGCAATAGATGGTTTGATAGGAATGCAGATTAAAAAAAGGCAAATTATTGTCAGCACTAAAATCTAATCCACACCACGAACAACAGACCATTTCAAGAATTAGCTATGAGTATAAAGAAATGATTAAAAGAAAAAAAACGTATCCTTGACAAATGGGAGAAGTTGAACGAGGCAATCAGATGTAAGGACCAAGATCCTTCTGGCAGATTGCTTACGTGGGGGCTAGGGAGGAGGGTGACCCCTTTGAAGTGGGAATCACAGAGGATCAGTGGTGTCACCAGCTTCCCTGACCTATACATGGAGGATAGAGAGGAATTCAGATGCATGCTACCAGTTACCCTTGGCCAGACTGAGGGTGCCTACCTGAAATTCACAGTCAAGGAGGTAGAAGACGCCCTGAGATCACAACATGCGGGAAAGCTCCTGGCCCAGACATGACACCAGTCGACGTATACAGGATAGAGCCTAAAGTATGGATTGTGTATTTCCAAACCATTATGAACCTTACTTGTAAGCTAGGCAAAGTGCTGGACACCTGGAAGCAAGCAGTGATTGTCCCCATCTAGGGGGCGGGGGTGTAATCCCGCGGGCAAGTACTGCCCAATCTCCCCAATAGACAACTCAGGCAAAATCTTTGGTAAATTGATTATGAGTAGGCTAAAGGAATGGGTCACTGAGACGAGCTGCATTAGCGACCTCCAAGCAGGCTTTAAAAAAGGCATTAGCACGAAAGACCAGGCTTTTAGATTAGGCACCTTGATCTTCGAATATGTCAATTTAGCCTTAGGACTGCTATTTTTCCAATTTGTCGACCTCAAAACGGTCTTTGATGGCATCCCACGTTCAGAGCTGTGGAAAACCCTCATGAGTTGTTGTGAGGTTTGGGATGGCAGGGGAAACCTCTAACCAATTCCCTGTAGAGAAAGGGGTCAGACAGGGCTGCGTCCTTGCCCCTATACTTTTTTCTATTTGTTTTAATGATGTGTTTTGTAGTCTGTCTGTGGATAATACTGAAGTCCCTAAACTGGGTGACCAGAAAATAAATATCCTTTAATTCGCAGACAACGCAGTCCTCAGCTCTCGTACACCCAGTGGGCTAACCATAACCGTGGAGCAATTTAGTACATTTTGCAAGAAGAAAGGCCTGATCATTAAGCCAGTCAAAGCAAAGTACACAAGATGCGGAAAGAAAATGAAAAAGTACACTAAGCTACTGATTAAAATAGGAGGTTCACCAATAGCAGGTTCCTTTCTTCGATTAACTATGCTTTAGGTTCAGAAACAATGGCAAGTGGACTAAAATGTTCCATGTCGTTTTACCAACAGGAATTCCGTCAAAGTAATTTACTTCATAGGAATTCCGCAGAATAAAATCACATTTTATCTTTTCTTTTTAATGTGTCCCCCAAACCCTGTTTTCCCTATATTAGTCCCCCTACCGAAAGCCCCCCCCTCACCCTTTTTAACCACTTGCCCCCCACCCTCCGATATAATTTGATGGGTTTTTCAGCAGAATCCCTTCAAGTAAATTATTTTGTAGGAATTTCTTTTGACAAAACGAAGGGATACGGACTAGACATATTGAGAAAACTAAAGTTACACAAGCCTAACCCCAATGGAAAATCTCTTTCTCAAAAAAGTACTTGTGCTGCCAAAAAGCACATGAAATCAACGTATTTATTTCGAACGAGGCCTGACACAGATAAGCGACAACATAGCACTTAAGCCGCTGCTATACTGGCCAAAGGTATGGTCGAGCAGCAAGCTGACAACCTATAAGAGGGAGCGCTTAAGCACCCTTAGTTTGTTTGCAATAAATCACTACTCCACTAGCAGCAATTCGATACATTTTGGGACAATCCAATGTCATTGCAATTTAACAGCAAGGCGATAATCAAGGTTGATTACAGAAACTGGGCACAAGCTAGAAGAGTGACAAGTTGCTTAACACTCGCCGCAGGCTGGAACTATTTGGAAGAAAATCCTTCTTATGAACGGGAGAGCTATCTAATGAACATTCAGTCGCTGTTTGAATGCTTTCTATATATGAAAATGAGATAGAACATTCTCCCATTGGCACCTCAAACAAACCCATGCTTTAAAACTGGGTCCAACTGCTGCCCTTTCTGTGAAGGAGTACATGAATCCCTCCAACACTTTCTGTTCGTCTGCCCCAGCTACTCTAAGATTCGCCAGCCTAATTTGAAACATTGCATTGTGAACCATGGAATAAGACTGTTGGCTGACGCAGTAGCACTGTGCAAGAGCACCTTGCATCAGGACGTGGTATTTGCCACGCCAAACTATCTAGCCAGGGCTTGGAGAAGGAGGAACGCTATCTCAACTAGCCTGATGGCCTATGGGTCTTTAATCCATTTCTAGGCACTTAAGGATTATAAACCACTGTTATATAGGTTTAACATCGAATCATTTACTGTATATGAACTATGTATGTACTGGGTTATTGCTTGCTTTTATGGCCTATGCACCAGAATAAAGCATTGTTTGATGATAAATGTTGCTGGTTGTTTAGTGGCATTGTCCTTGTGTGCATGGTTCATTCCTAGATGCCGCCATGACTCACTCAGTCTCTCCTTCTTGTGGCCATTGTTGGGCTGGCCGTGGCATCCCTTGGTGGCATACAACCTGTTGCGGCGCAGACTCTTTCTATGGCATGGGATGCGCCAGTGTTATATTGGCTGCATCCCACATAGGTCTTCTGGCTCTGGCTGCTCGCGGCTGTTCGGCTTTTCCTTGCAGCTCCGATGTTGCCACCGCTCGAAGTAAGGATGTCCTCACGCCAGCATCTTAAAGGGGCCTTGGGGCTAGGCTCCCTCTCCCCTTTGACAGGCCATGACACCAGCCCTATCATGATACATGTTATGATATTTTATTTATATCGCGCTCGTACACAAGTGTTTCAGAGCGCGACCAGGCAAAGGGAAGCGAACAGGGGAGAACAAAAACAACAATCTTACTAGGCCCAGTGAAATTAAGAGCGTGCAAGTGCATGGGAAAGGGAAAAGGGGCAAAGTAACACCAATATGCAAATAACTGACTATAAAAACAATATCAAAAACCCACCACTGTGGAAGGAACACAGAAAATGCAAATAATGGAGATGAAGGCATTCTGGGTAATGTAGCAGGTGCGAAGAACACGGAATTGCAATTTTGGCAGTTTTAAAAGTATATGACTTTGAGAAAACGGTGCAGAAGTGTGGCTTGTCAGTCACTAAGGTCCCAAAAGTGGACTATGGTGGCTGGACCTAACAAAAGTACCTTGGAGTCTTCTTGATGGTTTGACAGTGTCAACCTGGGTTTCTAAACGATGTGCGTTTGGGCCACACTGGCGAGTCACGATTATCCAGGTGGGGAGTGTGCGTAGAGTATTGTGGTATGTGAAGCGCCATGCAGTTCGATGCAGGATCATAATGGTACGGTTTGAAGAGACCACCAGGTTAGGTTCGATATTCAGCTGGTTCGATGTGATGAAAGCAGCTGGCTCAAGGCATCAAGCAAAACTATGATTCCAGCATTTCGAGTCGACGTCTGGGTTGGTTCAATGCAAACAGGTACTGTTCGAATACACAGCAGTTCGAAGACTTCTTTAGCCGTGAGCTTCTTGTTTGAGCCAGACCGGCGATGCTCTCTGCTGGCACAATGTGGACCCGACCTGGTTTGATGCAGCAACACATTGGTTCAAGGAGAGTGCCAAAGACCACACTGTGAGCATTCTAACGCATTCGACTCAGACTTGAGGATGGCTTAATGTGGTGAAACACAGGAATCCAGCTGTTGTTACTTCTATGGTGCTGTCAGATGCAATCCAGGGGTGCTGGGATAAGGTGGGTCTTTTTCCTCTTCACTCCCAGTCCGGGGAGGCTAGCTAGCAACGGCAGGAGTCCTTTGCCTCCAGTGAGAGGATTGGGTACCAGTACAGCTGACATACAGTGCCGTTACTGGGACAACAGCAGTCACCCCCAATGTTCACTGAAGATGGTTATGGGTCAGACTTTGACTCTGCCTTGGAACACCTGTCTTCACTTCTGCAAAGGGCTTTGGAATGAGCGGTTCTCTCAACATGGACCAAACAAATTCTTCCCTTCTTAAATGTCCAAGATGAATCAAAGATGGAGTGGGAGATGTCTTCCTTATAAAAGGTAAACAGCCACAGGGAATACGATAAAAACAAGCCTGCTTTAAGGGTTCAAATCCCTGTTGCTGTGACATGTAACTTTTGTCCTCTTGAATCATACCCAAAGTGGTCTGCTCTACAGGAAGTGGAGGAGGAAGGGACAAGACACCCACAGAAAAGCAAGATGGGTGGACCCTTCTCCCAGTCCCTCCTGCCCTTTCTGGCTATTCTAACTCTACACCCTTTGAAGATTTAAGCTTCAAAAGGCCCTTTGGTATGCAACATCCTGGTGTGAGGCTGGCCTTTTGGTATTAGTGTGCCTCTTTAAAGCATGGTTCCCATGAGCTCTGTTGCTGAGAGTTTCCTGGGCTGGAGGAGAGGTGTTATCCAACCTCCTAGAGGATCAAAAGAGACTGCTTTCCTGCCTTTCATTTTGCTACTGAAGCCAAGACAGGCCGTCTTGCTATGCATCCACAGAGCATTTGCCTAGCTACCCTGAGCTCCCATGGTTGACATGAGTATGATATCAATTTATTGAGGTTTTAATAATTTTCTGCCCTATCGGTCACCATACCAAAACACAGGTTTTACCTATTCTTAGAGATTACCCTGCCACCAGATGGATAGACTCACAAATATTATGGTTTTGGATCAGAGGTGCAAAAATGTAATGTAGCCTCTGTTTGCAGTGATTATGCTGTCACATCAGCCTTCAAACAGGGCACATGTGACCTTTGAACCTGCTCTGTGCTACTGAAGAGTAGGAGCTTCAGATCAGGTGACTGATCCAGAAGTGCACATGTGTTCACCATGGTTTTGGCGTGGAGCTTTCTGAAAGGGGGTCTGATTAACAGTCCCCCCCTTTCAGCAACAGAATTACCAGCATCAATTTATTAGTTGATAAAAATAAAAAAGCTAGGAATTTCAAGTCCTCATGAGACGACAATTCCTCACAGTACCTCTGCTGCCAATCCTCAAATTATTTTTTCCGCTTCAGTGGAAACACCCCATAAACACTATCATTCCTGCACAGTACCTCATGAACGAACGTACAGAGGTACTTTGACAACAGTAACCAGGGCTTATTCAGTTCCTTTCAATTTTCTAAAGCACAGTCGTTCATGAAAACACAATTCTAGCAAGACATATAAAGACATAACAGACTTCAGTTCCTTCCCTGCTGTCGTAGTATTTGCGGGTAAGTGCACAGCATATCAGAAATCTGCATACTGAATAGGGGTCAGAAATGAGAGGCAGACACCAAGTTGTAATGTTTTAACATTTGTCATTTTTATTAAAAGAAAACAGGGTTTGGATAAAAGCTTATCTGTTCCTATCCTAATGAGAGTGTGCCTGCCTATGAAACTAAAGCTAAAGTAAGCTGGCCTTGTGTCCAAAATAAATCGGACCTTTACACTAACATACACAATCAAAAGGTGCAAGGTAAATGTGTCTATTTTCAATTCAACAAAAGTGTGTACAAAGCCAAATGTATAATTCCGACAAAACAATCCTTGTATCCAGGGGTTGATTCCCATCCCCTGAATTGTTCCATGAAAATTATTGAAAATATTATGTTACAGCAATGTTCTGTTAAAATTAAGGAAAATGTCTCTTTCACATAGTAATTCCTCAGGATGGCAAAGCAAATGTCTTTTCCACAACACTGTTTGGAATATAGCAAAATTAAAGCTTTTCTACTTTACAGGATTGCAAAATGTTTAATTTCAACAACTGCTTGAAATGTCAAAGTTTCTCTTTCACACAACTGCTCCAAAACGATTTTATGGTGTACACTCCTGCCAGGAATTTATTTCCAAAAAGGGTTCACTCCCTGATGTGGCTCTTTCACCAGGTCTTTCTACATTGTTCACTTTCTTTCTAGTATAACACAGTTGCACTTCTTAACTGTTAATACCTCATTGACTTTAGATATGACTTGTTCCAACTTCCCGCGTATTGACATCCCATACATGGGGGATTGTTCAAGTACCGTCTGTCAACTTCTTCAGTAGTGTCTCTTGGCTTATGGCAATACTTGTTCCAAGTTCCCCTAAATTGACATCTCATATAAGGAGATTTGTACAACTACTTGTGTCGAGCTGAAGAGGTTGTGTTTTTCCAGCTCCTTGCTCGCAATCTTATTATCTTCCCCGCTCTTTACTGCACATTTGCGATGGCGCTTTGTGTTTGGTCTCTTAAGTCCCAGCATAGGCTGCAACAACATAGAACACTGATGTCATGTTGGGTAATGTAGTTCGGGGAGAGGGCGGGCCATTAGGAACAGAGAGGGAAGTGATGTTGTGAGGGGAGCGGCAATTGCCCCGTGCTGTACTAGAATAAAGATGTGTTTAATCATCTCTCTGCCTTCGTGCCTTTTTTTGCTGTGCTGCGCTCTGCAGCCAGATGCACAGCGTTTCCTTCCCAGGTGAACCACAAACAATATACTCAAACAAGACTTATCACTGTAGCCAACAGAAATGACAGACTCTCTGCACGCACCCACCATCACCACCCTCGTCCCAAAAACCAGCACTCCCCTCCATACATCCAGCCCACTAGAACACCCACACCACACACGTCTCATAAGGACACCAACGCTCAGCGACCCAGCATTTCCAACAAAACTACACAAAACATACCTAACACCCGAACTACCTCCCGCCTGATGCATCAGACCCCAACTCCCAGCACGCCCAAATCCATTCAACCACTACTAGGAGCCCTACTCAATGTCAGATCCCTTGGAGCCCCCGCTACCGATGTACACAACTGTATACTAGAGCATAAACCTGACTTCCTGGTCCTCACTGAAACATGCTTGCATACTGCCTCAGGGCTACAGATCACACTAGCCGTCCCCTCCGAGTACACCCTCCTCAGAGCAGACAGCTCGAAACGCCATAGGTGGAGGAGTTGCCATAATCCACAAAACCTCCCTACAGTTTAGGGAATGTAAAATGGACTCACCCACTGGCTATGAAGCCCTCACTTTCAAGCTAGCCATTAGCCCCAAGGCAACTATCTATCTCCTAATAGTATACAGAGAACCAAGCACCCTTAACAACCCTGACATAGACCTACCTCTATTAATCGCTCCCATGCTCAAGCCCAAAACCAAGTACATCCTCCTGGGAGACCTCAACCCAGGCTTTAATGACCCTTTGGACAGCAAAGCAACGGCATGCCACAAGGCATTCTGCGAGATGCAATCCTCCCAAATAGTGAATGCCCCCACCCACTCCAAAGGCAGAACGCTCAATTGGACACTCACTTTGAATACCACAGTTACCATAGTGGACATCCTCAAGATGCAATGGACAGGCCACTACCTTATCAATTTTAACATTAACCTAGACGCAGACCCTATAACTACAATACCTAGCCTAGCACCCATCTTGGTCAGAAATGCACGCAAACTCACCCCTGAGAACCTAAATCCCCTACTCAACAACTTACTCAACACCAAACCACTAAACAGCGCCAATACTGAAAGCATCTCTAACCACTATCACCAATGCCTCAAACTCGCAATAGATGAAGTACCCCCTCTCATAACCAAAGTACCCAAATCCAAATGCAGCTCACCCTGGTTCAACAATGAACTTATAGAACTCAGAAGGAATAAAAGAGCCCTAGCACACTTAATCAGAAAAAACAACTCCCCAGAACTCATAATCAAACTGAAACAACTAGCCAAAATCTATAAACTAAGCGTACTCTCCCACAAAGCTGAATCACTCAATTACCTTATTTCCAACGCAGCTTGCAACACTAAAGAACTATTTACTATTATCAGAGAATTAGAATCCCCCCATCCAACCCACTAGCCCCATTACTATTAGTAAAGCCTGGTGCACCACCATACAGGATGCCTTATCCTCCAAAGTGAACACACTCCAAAGCAAAATAGCCTCACAAAAAAACTCCTAGAGCTCAATGCCACTCCTTCCCATCCGTCAGACACCAGCACAAGAACCAATGTACCTGAATTCCACTTCACACAAGTCACCAATGAACAGGTCCTTAAAACTATAGCATCCCTGAAGCCATCCAACTGCAAAGGCGACAGTTCCCCTGCTAAAGTAGTCAAAGACTGCGCCATCACTCTATCTCCCATTATCACCAAATTTGTTAGCGAATCGTTCAACTCTAGCGAAATATCAGCATCCATTAAAGTAGCATGGGTCACACCCCTACTTAAAAAACTGTCACTAGACCCAGCAATCTCCACGAACTACAGGCCCATAACAACATTGCCATCTCTCCTCAAAATCATAGACAAAATAGCATATACCCAAGTTCAAACCCACCTAGAACAGAACCACTTGTTAGGGGACAGACAATCAGGTTTCCGTCCTAGCCACAGCATGGAGACCGCCCTCTTAGACCTAAAAAACCAAATGGGCTCTATTAGGGATTCTGGTAAACAGGGCATTCTACTACTTCTAGACCTCTCCGCAGCGTTCAATTTAGTCGACCATGACAAACTATGCCACACCTTATCTACCAACTTCCACTTCTCAAAGAAAGCCACTTCTTGGATAAAATCCTTCCTCTCAGACCGTACTATAAGAATTACCTTAGGGGAAGAAGCAGCTGATCCTATCCCTGTACCGCTGGGAGTACCACAAGGATCCTGCCTCTCCCCAACACACTACAACGCCTACACAAAATTACTCTTCGCAGCACTAGATGCTATGGGAGTCATTTATACTAACTTTGCTGATGACACGCAAATACTTATTCCTATTACAGGTAACCTCGAACAGGACACAGCCTGTATTAACAAAATCTACTCTCTCATTCAAAACTGGATGGTCAACAATAGCCTTTGTCTAAACAGAGAAAAAACGGAGATCCTCATAACCGGTACCCCAACCAGGCTCAGCAAACTCCACCCTGACTACACTGCCATAGTGATAGACGGCACCCCCATCAACATTTCCCACAAAGTCAAAACCTTAGGAGTACATCTCGACTCTAATCTCACCATGAGCAACCGTATTAGTGTGCTTGCCTCCTCCGCGGCATATACTGCCAAGCTCATCACCTTAAGCAGACCCCTTCTCTCCGCTGATAATTGTGTGACCCATGCCAGGGCCCTCATCCTAACTAAGTTAGACTACTGTAAGGTTCTACTGCTAGGCATCTCAAAATTAAACCTATCCAAATTACAACTCCCCCAAAACAAAGCCCTCAGAGCAGCTCTCGTGATTAACAGGAGAGAACACATCTCTCAATACAGACGGGATGGCCACTGGCTTCCAGTACAAGCGAGAATCCTCCACAAAACTCTAACCATCACCCATAAATGTATCTCTGACGCGGCCCCATCTTCCTCAATCGAAGCATCTCCCGCAAATCCACACCCAGGACACTCTGATCTAGTGCCAGTACACAAACACTCCTCCACATCCCACACTTCACCACCGCCAGAGCAGGCACCTCTAGCTTCCCCATAGCAGCCCCGCGCATTTGGAACTTGCTCCCCACCCACCTCATCAATGAAATGTCCTTCCCGAAGTTTAAGAAACAACTTAAAACCTGGTTGTTCAACAAATACTAGCAGCGCAAGCGCAACACAGACTGCCCTATTGCCAAAGTCTCTCAAGATATCCGTAATGGTAATGGTTGTATTAGCATGTAACTGCCCTGTTTGTAATTGCCCAATATGACTAAGATGAAACACAATATCTTTGACTAAGATGTATGTACGCCGTGATACTTAAAATCAAATGCAATAAAAAATAAAATAAAAAGATACCACATGCCTCCCTTTTAGATAAAACAATACATTTCCTACTTGGCAGGGACTTTCTGGGCGTCGGACGACGGTCGGGCCTGCCCAGTAGCCCCTTTCTGCTCTCAGGCAGCGGAGAGCACAAGAGCCTGCGACAGCTCTCACGTGGCAGAGCCTTCGAACATCTGCAGCGTGGGAAGCAGAAGCGAGTGCACCACCAACACTGTCTCCACACCCACTAGGTGAGGTTCCTGGCTCTCCACAAGGAGAGTGCTCATGCAGCAGTGCCCCCAGAGAGTGAGTAACAAGGCCTGATTCACCAAGCCCCAGCTACAGCGCCACCCTGTGGCTATGCCTAAACTTGCAGGCACACCACAGGCACCCATCACACACCTCACGCATGTCCATACTGGACAAATGCCAACATGTACAGGGACAGGTGCTTTGACATGAATGAAGGGCAAGAGGACTATTTAGCATCATCATCCATGACCGCAGGAAGGAATGTCGCACAACTAGGTGGCCGTGTGCCAAGAATAGAACACCCACCACACAGCCTGCTATTCCATAGTAGCCCAGTTCCGGACTGTGACATACAGGGCCCCCGGGCGACACTGTGGGTAGAACAGCTCAAAATATACTTTGATGCAGCAGAAGTGATGGAGGATGCAAGGAACACGTCTATGCTCCTGTTTTACACAGGCATCGAGGAGCACAAGCTTGTCAAGACCCTTAAACAAGTAGATGGCTCCTACCATGATTCGGGCAAAACCCTGAATAACTACTTCACCCCGATGGTGAACGTCGACTTTGAATGGTTTCAGCTGCGGCAAGTGGCACAAGGGCCAAATGAGTCACTCAATGGCTTCTACACCGGACTATGACAATTGGCGGCAATGTGTGCATTCCTAGATTGTCACTGATGTGAATATTAGATCTGCAAAAGGGGCAAGAACTAGCCACATTGAGGGCCGCCTACATGGAGGAGGCAATAAAGAGTCTCAAGATTGAGGAGGCACACGTGGTTAGCTCAGCACCGCAGAAGACCACGAGATAAAAGACGAGACCAAGGCTGACGCATCCTTCACAAAAGAAAGGAAAACAGCAGTTATCCCTGCGAGCTCTGCAGAGGAGCACTAACGCATAACAAGGGATGCCCTGCATCGGGCGGCCAGCGTGGCAGATGCAGAAAGCTGGGGCACTTTGCCAGCATCTCCAGTACCCCGTGACCTTTGGAGGCGACCCCGAAGTCTCAGCCAACATCAAGGGGCAGAACAGCGAAACTGGTTGCCCTGTCTGAGGAACACCCAGGGTCCAACACGGCCTCGATGGCAGACTCCTATCCAGAGGTGGAGATTGCCCCTATAGATGAAAGTGACACTCTCAGCGCTAGCACTGGGAACACAGCCGAGGAGACGTCAAACACGCTCAAGAACCCGTGCTGATCGACACTGGGGCGTCAGTCAACATCATGCCTACAACTCAATGCACATTTCTGCGCCCAACGCCAAGGCTTGCACCGCCTAAAGTAAGGCGTTTCACCCATGGTGGTAGGACGCCCATCCCATTAAAGGGGGTATGCCAGGTGACGGTAGCTCACAGCAAACAATGCACGCCAGCGACTTTCTACATCACAAGAGAAGCGAAGGACACATTTCTTACCTGCCTGACAGCAGATATACTGGGCCTGGTGCACTTCATATTCCAGGTACATCTCACGGATGTCGAAAGGCTGTGCAGAGAATATGGGAACCTGTTCCATGGCATATGTTGCCTAAAAGGCCAGGAAGTGCGACTGCACGTGGACAAGACCATCCGGCTGGTCGTGCTGCGTCACAGGCTGTAGTGTATTGACGAATCATGCACAGGCATGTAAGCTGCTGAGCTAGCCACATAGCGCATGGGCGCATGGGCACACAGCCTGCCGAGGTAGGATATAGGGTGAATAGCTTATCGAAGTACACACTGAATACTGACAACTTTTATTTCCTTTTTGCTTTCGCAAGCAATGCTCCATGTTCTATGGTAAACAGGTATGAGTTTGCATGGGAAATTCAAGCTGAAATGCAAGCCGACCTTGGGCACTGATAAGATGCATTCCAGAGAGGTGTCCAGAGAGGCGCGTCCCAGCCACGGCCTGTCTCTGAGATGGGAGGCGGGAAGAGGGAATGGGAAGGTAGGTGTCCAGCAGTACTTGTCCCTAGACAAGTTAGCAAACCTTTGAGAAGAGTTTGCTTCACACCTGAATGACCAGCACACCTAATAAAGGTTTGTAGCTACTAGGGAGGGCACGGGGGATACTGCAGCAGATTTGCATTGTGACTGTGCAAGTGCCCTGGGTTGCCAGCTTGCACCCAGTGGTGTTTCCTGCTAGGTCTCTTTTGAGTACTGACCAGAGAGAGAGGGTGCACAGGGAGTCCTGTCCAGACCAGAGAAGCCAGTCGGGTGCCTGATCAGAGAGAAAGAGGGGTTGTGCCAGCGTGTCCAGTGCTTAAGAAAAAAGAATTGTCCCTGGCATTGGCAACTGATATCTCAGGAATTTAAGATTGTGTTCTTTGTAACCTGTTACTTGAAATATTTCAAAAAGTTCCCAAAGATGAGGGAACTCCGTCCCCTGCACTCTATCACCGGCTCATCAATGGAGCCAAACAGTCATGCAATGCATCTCCCATTGCTGACTAATATGAAATTCATGTGCAATTTGTAGTGCCTATCCGTCATGTTTTCTACTCATTGCTAAATACAGGCCAAGAGTTAAACGTCTGAATTCCTCTCCAGAGTGCGTTCATTGCTTTCTGCAAAGCATTGAATCTGTAATAAAGTGTGTACGTTTACTTTGGTCTGGTTCCAGGGGCAAATGCACAACAGCACAATACACGGGCGCATCCTGTTTCATCTACGGAAGAAGGTGGGGGAGGAGTTGCTTTGCATCGAACAGGCAGACATCATTGAATGTGTAGAAGGGCCCACACTCTGGGTTTCACTGATAGCAGTCGCCCCAAAACCCAAGCAACATGGAGTGGTGAGGATATGCATGGACAGATTGATCAAGAGGGAGTGACACCCAATACCCATTCTCGATGATATATTGGCCAATCTGTAAGGGGACGCAGTAATCTCCATCATTGACCTGAGGGTGGTATACTACCAGTTGCCACTTGCACGAGGAGTCAAGACCCATCATGACGGTCTCATCCCATATTGGGCTATTGAGGTACAAAAGGCTCTGTTTTGGAGTCTCTTCCGCTGCCAAAGTATTCCAACATACCATCAGCGGGTGTTTGCCGGTTTGAAAGGGTTAATTAAAGTCAGTGACGATGTGCTAATCTAATAAAGAAATAAACCAGAGCACCTATACCTACTGACAGCCGTATTTCAACGCCAAAGGGATACAGGCCTTACAATGCATAGAGGGAAGTGCCACTTTCTCCATTCGTGGCTGCAGTTTTTTGGCTTTGTATCCCAAGGGGAAGGGATCTTACCTGATCTGCAGAAAGTTGCAGCCACACAGGACTTCCATCCATCTACCAACCCATACCAGGTGTGGAGCTATCTAGGAATGTTAAACTTCTGCAGTAGGTTCATCACAAACCTGGCTACGATTATGGACTCCCTCAGAGCACTCGTAAAAAAGAATGCACAGTCGGCATGGTCGACCGCGACCCAGCAAGCCTTTGGCAGGGAAAACAAAGATGGTATTTTTCAATCCCTGAAGGTCCACAGAACTATGGGTTGACACATGTCCTCTAGGCCTGGGGGCGGTGCTGATGCAGACCGAAGTTGATGGAGTGTATGCACCCATAGCATACGGGAGCAAGGCACTTTTGCCCACAGAGAAACAATACTCGAGATGGAGGGGCTGGCGGTTTCATGGTGGTGCAAGCACATTCGCCTATACATAGTTTGACACGCCTTCACTGTACTAACAGATCACAAACCGCTACTGACAATCCTAAACGGGTCGGTGCTGAGGTCACCGGTGAGACTGGAACAGTGGATGCTACAACTCCAAGATTACGGAGTCACGCTCAAATTCCAGACACGGGTCAGCAACTCGGCAGACAACCTCTCCAGTCACCCCATCACCCAGACACTGGATCCAGGTGTAGAAACAAAGGAGATGGAGGTGTTATTAAGCGTGGTGTCCCACATGGCAGTACCAAAATCCTTGACGTTGGCACAAATCGCTGAAGCAACACAACGGCATGGGGAATTGCTGCACATCATCAAACAACTCAAAGGGGGCCAATGGAGGTCGTTTCCAGGGGACCAGATGCAATACACAGCCAACACCAAGGCTTTAATGGTAGCCTGTGGAGAGTGAGAGCGGAGATGTCAGTGGGAGCAGAAGAGGTCTTGCTGCAAGGGTCAAGAATAGATGTGCCGCCCGTGTTGATACCAAAGGTACTAGAAATAGCACACACGGGCCACCAGGGAGCCATGAAAAACCAAGGTATGGTTGAGGGAGAAGGTCTGGTCCCTAGACCTGGAGAAACAGGTGGAGGAGTTTCTGCACGTGCTGCCAATGTAAGGAAGGCATGTTATCAAACAGTGACGACAGACACAAGTGATCACAGTTCAAGGGTGTTTATTGAATTTCAATGGGTTGTTTGCCTATCTAACCCTATATCTAAGGATGGGAGCAAGCTACGACTAGTGGAGTCGTTGTCAAAATAAAATGGCCTATACTAATACACCTATTGCCAATCCTTACTTCTAAATACAACTGGTGTGGGGCAACAATGTATGCAAAAAGAAAAGTGTCCAAGAAATGATATGTTAGGATAGTTGAGCAGTTGGCTTCTTTTCCCCACGTTTTCGGCATGGGACAAGGCGGTACACTCGAGCTTCGCACGCACTCTGGCTTCTCTGCCAAAAGGATACAGTTCAAAGCATAGGTATCAGGGCCTTTTGCCAAAGTCTCTTTCACAATAACAGTCTCTTATTGCAGAGGGCCTGACGTAACAAACAAGCACCAAAGTTCCTTTCTTATCAGGATTTTCACATTCACAAGTTCTCGAGTCCACTGTTCACCATGGGTCTCCCTAATTCAGGCTCAGACCCCCTTTTAACACAATATTCACAATTGGTCTCCCTCAATCGGGCTCGGACCATGGATCGCCCTTGTTCGGGCTTGGGCCCCTTTAGCACAATGTTTTATTTATATTTTATTTATTTTAATTCTTGATAACGCGCCAAATCACCCGCAGGCCTCACACCACACACAAAATGTACGAGACGGGAACAATCAGTAGAAAACAAACAAATCAGATACAGGAAAAAGGCAACAAACTAGTCAGTGGACTAGGGTATGTTAAAGAGATGAGTCTGAGATGTTCACATTTGGTCTCCCTCGTTCGGACTCGGACCATGTAATCTCACTTTCTAAACATTCTTCTTTGTATCAAAATCGAATAATTTCGATTGTACGATGGATTTTGCTTAAACCTTTGCAGGACCACTTCAATTCAATTAATTTCTCATTCTTTTCTTATACTTTTGCCACTTCTTGGCTGGATACCTCACAGAGACCTTCGATTAAGCACACTTGCGGTGCCGGACCACTCTGTCACTGGCATCGTATCTTTCTCTGTTAAAGTTCAAACATTCATCAACAATTAAGCTTTCTCGCATCTTTCATAACATGCGTTACCAATCTTCATTCTTGCGCTCTTTATACAATGTTGCCGTTTGCAACCTTGACTTCATCACAGACCAGCCTCACATTGTTCACCCCAACTTACTGGCTGTGTTGATTTCTATGGCGCTGCTTTGATCCGGGAGCCAAGGACGGTACCACAGCGGCTGCTGCTCCTCCCTGACTCGGTCAGCCATGCAGGAGGGCCCCAGGTATCTCCGACATACAATGCAGGATTTTTCAGTCTGGTTTCCTGGCATTATGCTTTTTAATCTGAAGGATTCTGGGAAGTAACGGTTTCTCGCCAGAAAGGTCAAGGGTAGCTCCGTCCTTGTGCACCCTTCTTGGTTTGCCATCTTTCTTCGCTTGTTCAGCTGCTGTCGGGAAAATATTGTTCCTTCGCATGCTTTGCCTCGCTCAGCGTGTGCTCTCGTGCTCTGCCTTTTATCCGTATGGGGATGCTTACGGGAAATAAGGTGTGAATGGTTACCAGTAATTGGCCGACCTTGCCTGACCATAGTGGTGGGACATTTCAGGTACAATGCCCGGGTGTGAGTCTGTTTTCTCCCAGAGCAGGCTGTCCGTGTGAAAGTTTTTCTGAAGGGAAAGGGGGTGGGGGGACAGTAAAGTTCCTACTTATCCTACTGGGTAGGATGGGGTAAAGGTGTTACAGGGAGGGGGATACCGTGTCTCACCATCAGATGCCCCACTCCCACTCCCCGAAGACCTCTGACCCAGGTGATCCTCCTGCACTCGTCCACCCCCAGGGTCTGGATCCAAAGGCAATGGCCATGCCCTGGCCACTTGAGAGAGAGACCCTCGGGGACTAGCGGTTGAGACACCTTCTGGTTTCTCATAATAAGCAGCAAAACCACCTTCAGAAGCTCCACCTATCAAATTGCCCGTCAGAGCAATGGCATCATAGCAAGCTGTGAGTGTGGACTTTGGCACAATCCAATATGACAAGCACTTTGTGGTGCTACTGGATGAGTTCTCTCGGTTTCCAGAGCTGCAATTCATACGGTCCACAGCGGCCAACTGCGTTATTCCAGTATTGCAGGATATCTTTGCCAGGCACGGACTGCCAGACTTGATACAATCAGATAAAGGAGCACCGTTCAAGGGCAACCATTTAGAGTATTTGTGGAGGCACAGGGTTTGAAGCACTACTGAATTACGCCTTGCTGTCTGAGTGCAAATGGGGATGTGGAATGCTTCATGAGGGCCCTCAAAAATGTGTTTTGCATTGCGCTGCAAAAGGGTACAGATTTTAAAGTGGCTCTCACAGCATTCCTGATGGCCTATCGAACAACCCTGCACTCGGGATGGGGTAGCACTGGCGCAGGTCCTCATGGGTCGCAAAGTACACTGAGCGATTCCTGAAGTTTGCTCCAGAGAGGTTCCTGTGTGAATACAGAAAAAGCGCATGATGCGCAAAAGACAAATAATGGGATAGAAACATTGCGAAGGAGGCTGGTGATGTCAGACATTCCGGTGGGAGACGCAGCACTCGTCAAGAATCGGCACACCATTCACAACCTATGCCATATGAAGTCTCCCCATGGACAGTGACACACAGAAAAGGTTCAATGATCATCGCCAGCAGAGGCACGGAGATGGTCACAAGAAACTGTACTTGGTTGCAGCGGATCAGTCCACAGGGAGGTGTTACACTGGACCAGAGAAACTGACACAGGGCTAAGAAAAGAAGAGGAAGACACAACAAGGTTGTGCAACCAGAGTTTTGAGACACATGAGGGGGACGCTCAGCAGAAGAGTCCCACTGAAGAGCGATGATGCCCTGTAAGGACGGACAGGAGGCTTCTGGTGGGATTACAGGACTATTTGGTGGAATGAACAGTTACACGCCAGTATCCTTCACAATGCTCAAGTTAATGTTTATGTTTATGTTGTTTGTTGTGTTATTGTTAACAAGGGATGTGGTAACATGAGCACGATTCTACTCAGGGTGCATGCCGTGTCACGGAGTAGATAAATAGGACGGCCGAGCATGGCCAGTCCTCAATCCAACAACCCTCAATGTGTGTGTGTGCTTGATTGCACGGCGCTCGTCCAGTGGCTGCCATTCCAAGAGTAACTGTCCTATTTCTTTTCACGCTGACATTCCTTGTGGTGCTAGTTTTCCACAATATTCACGTTGTCAGGCACCAGGTGCCGTTCCTCATCATTGTGTATGTCTTCTCCAAGATCCTTGTGATTCACCTCTGAACTAGTCTAAGTTGCTTTGGTGCATTCCTCCTAGTGAGTTATCACTTCATCCTTTTCTTACAAGCAAGGCAACTCAATCGATGTTCCACTTACAAATATCGTCTGTCTGTAGTGATGTCATTCTTTAAAGTAATGAAGGCAGTAGGCACCACTTTTAAATTAATGCAAAAAAGTGATCTTGTTATTAGCAACTAATACCATAAATGTAAGCATATTCCAAGGTGCAAGCCAACAGTATCACCCATGCACAGGATGATGCAAAATACAACTAGAAGGAGGACCTATAGCTGTATTGGCCATGCAGCGACAAGTACAGTGTAGAGGTCCACGGATATTTGCAACCTTGACTATGACCTACCAGTGTTCAGTTATTTTTCAAATCACAGGTTGGTCCAGTGTTGATTGGTGTTTTTTCCTTTATGTCACAGGCCAGACTACCAAATAGTAGAGTAGAGGTGGGCACCACGATGTTGTTCGATCTTTCAAAACGTTTGAATTTTAAAATTTAAATATCAAGTCTGATTTATAATGGTGGTTTTAGCTTGGGGCTGCCCGTCAAAAATGGTCCTATGGCACAAGGACCCAACAGTGCACAAAGAAAGAAAATAGGGTGACACCACCCTATTAGAACTGGCGCTCTCAGTTTGTCCCAAATGGAGACTGGAAAAAATAATAATACGTTCAAAATCTAGTTATTCTGATTCTTAGGTAATTCAAAATTTGTTTCTTTCCAATATTTGCCCTTGAGGTTCCCTCTAGGATTTATGGGAACAAGTCCTTATGGAAAAACAAAAGGAACTCTTTATGTATATATCAGGAATTGTTTAATTCTCAATCCTTAAAAAAATTTACTTTTGATAGTGAGGCGGAACAATAATAGCTATAGGCCATTAAGTATACATGTGCCAATGCATTTCAGTAAAAACCATCTTCAGGGCTGTACACTTATAATGCTATAATTTGCAAACCTTAAGGAAAACATACAGTCAAAACATTTCACGCCATGATTGTGGTGCTTTAGCAGCAATTGTGGTTACATTATTAAAGGAGAATCAGTGAATCACCCCTATACAGGAGAACAGATCAGACTAAAGAGTTTCGCCACCTGTGACACACATAACATCATTATGCTATTAAATGCCCATGCGGCCTCTACTATGTTAGCCAATCACAAAGGGTGGCCAAGGTAAGGTGGAATGAACACAGATCCTGCATACGGAATCAGAATGTAAATTCAGCGGTAGACAGGCATTGGCGAGAAAAAAAGCACAATTTGGCCCAAAATCAAATTTGTAATCTTCGAGACAGTACAAAGAAGAGATCAACATGAGAACTTACAAAAGCGACTAGATCAAAGAGAAACAATCTGGATTGACAGACTCAGCTCTCTAACACTGAAAGGGTTAAATGAGGAGATAAATTACATGTGTTATATCTAATCATGACAGTACTGATATGCAACACAACGGTACACCGTAGTTACCATATGGTGTATTGAACTGTGAGACAACCTTGCAATGAACTTTGTGTTTATGTTTTCTCTCCATTTGTATATGCAGTATACAACCATTTGTTTTGCTATTGAATCCACTGTTTTCTAACACAGTATTTCTTTATAGACGTTCTAACTCTTGCATTACTTTATATACCATTAAGTGTTAATGAATAAGAAATATGATGCTTCATACCAATTATTACATAACGAGTGCAGCTGCATTTTTTACCACTCACAGTGACCAATGTGATCCATTTTTTGGCTTCACATATTACCGAAGCTAGAAGGGGTTCCATTTTGGGTTCCGCGATTGATTTTACTGATATCACAGAGGACTTAATACCAGGGCACTACTCCTGTAGCGCTAAAGTTCAACTATTTGGACTTTGCATAGAATATGCCGATTAGACATACGCTGATACAGCGCTTCTTTGAATTACTTTACTGTTACGCTCACCAAGGCGTCCACATGTTGCCATGGAGACATTCCCGCCCCACTGTGTTCACACAGGGGGAGGGGTGCGAGGCGTAGGTGCTCCGGTTACCCAGCAGGAGCGCAACGCCTTGCCCTTTCTCCATGGCAACACTTAAATACACACAGAGTTGGCGCGCACTCGCGTCCTTGCAGCTCTGCCCGGCTTCAGCTCGATCTGAAAAATGAGACAAGGCGAGTGCGACTTTGTAACTAAAGCATTCTCGCCTCATGCAGAATTGTCACAGGGGTAGATTGTCTTCATATCTCCCCATAGAAGCTACTTCCAGTACGTACTTGGATCACATTTGATGACATAGCTTATGAATAAAAGAGGTAGGATTACACAGGTTATTTAAGCATTTTTGACGACTAGCACGGGAACGCAATTAAAGTTGACATGCATTCTCTTTCTTTCTCTCCCCCTAATCTGCACATTGGGATGACACCCATTAATGAACCCGTTGAATTGACATGAATTGGTATGTTATTATGTTATTTTTTTTTACCTTTATCATTCTAAAACACCACAATCATGGCGTGAAATGTTTTGACTATGTTTTCCTTAAGGTTTGCAAATTATAGCATTATAAGTGTACAGCCCTGAAGATGGTTTTTACCGAAATGCATTGGCACATGTATACTTAATGGCCTATAGCTATTATTGTTCCGCCTCACTATCAAAAGTACATTTTTTTAAGGATTGTGAATTAAACAATTCCTGATATATATACACAAAGAGTTCCTTTTGTTTTTCCATAAAGCCTTGTTCCCATAAATCCTAGAGGGAACCTCAAGGGCAAATCTTGGAAAGAAACGAATTTTGAGTTACCTAAGAATCAGAATAACTAGATTTTGAACTTATTATTTTTCCAGTCCCCTTTTGGCAAAATCTGAGAGCGCCAGTTCGAATAGGGTGGTGTCACCCTATTTTCTTTCTACAGGCCAGACTACCACCTGATGAAGGACCAATTGCGGTCGAAAATGCATTGGTCACTGTTGTCTGCCTGTACATTTACAAAATAATGCTTTAATTCCACCATCTACTGCCAATTGTAATTGTAGTGTTTGTGAATTTACAATGTCATGCTTTTCTGACATAATTATGCATTGTTGAATATTACAGCATTTTGTGCTATTGCAAGTGTGCAGCCATCACCATGAGCTAATCATCCTGGTCCTCCTCCGAGTGATGCAACCTTTCCCATTCAAGAAACTGCATTTAATTTTACTCACTGTTAGAGCAGACTTTCATTTGTGGGACTATCTGGGTCCACTTTGTGGGTCCCCTAATCGTGTTTAGTTTTTGCTGGCTTCTACAATTGTTTTACTTTACTTTTGTGAGCATAGAGACTTCTACTGCAGTCCCACTTCCATTGCGTCAAGAACTGCTCGCATCCCTGGATTCCAACTGCCCTGCTGTCCTCATCCTCCTTGATCTCTCTTCTGCATTTGACACAGTTAACCATTCCATCCTCATAAAAAGGCTCCAGGATACCCTTGGTATCTTGTAGCAGGCACTGGAGTGGCTTACCTCATTCCTAATTGACCGTTCCTCCAAAATCATTCTGGGCTCTTTCTCCTCCCCTACTTCCTCCTCCACCTGTGGCGGCCCCAGTGCTCCATTTTTTCGCCCTGGCTCTTTAACATATACCTCTCTCTACTGGCCCGCCTCATTTCCTCATTCTCCCCCAACTTGCAGTGCTACACTGATGACACACAATTCTTCTTCAAACTTCCTATTGACCGCCTTGCACCTTCCTGCATCCCTGACTGCCTCTCTGCCATTTAGGCATGGTGCACTGTTAATGACCTTTGCCTGAAACCAGCAAAACAGAGATTCTCCCTATTGGGTCCCCTCCCTGCACCCTACTACTTTCTTTCACTTTGGCCTTCCTCCATGGGCTTCCTGGGCTCCTCCGGCCCCCTCCTCTGAAGCCAGGAATCTCTGAGCCATCTTCGGCTCCTCCCTTTCCTTCATCCCTCATATTCAGGACATCGTCAAGAAGTCCCACTTTCCACTTTTCCTTCTCAAAGGAACTCTTCCCTTCCTCACCTTCCCCCAGAGCTTCAATGTTACCCTTGCTCTGGTTCTCTCCAGGTTAGACCAATGCAATAGCCTCTTCCTTAACCACTGGTATAACAGGGTCCCCTGCACCCCCCGTGGTGCAGGGGGCCCTGCAACCACATGTTCTGGAAGGGGCCCCCACTTGGAGTAAAAAAAAAAGATTTTTTTTTTAAAAATGTTCTTTTTTTTTTACATTTTCTTTTTGAATTCACTCTGCATTTCTAAAGAAATGATTTCTGTAACAGAAATAATTTCTTTATGAAGGCAGAGTAAATACAAAAAGTCTGGTGACTTCCCCACCCCATGACATGAAGACCCTAGGCTGGAGGCCGCCATGTCATGGGGTGGGGGAAGCCCTATGACTTCAAAAATAAATATTTTATTTTTGAAATCACTCTGCCTTCATGAAGACATTATTTCCGTTATGGTTCAGTCCTTAACGGAAATAATTTCTTTAGGAAGTCAGAGTGACTTCAAAAAGAAACAATGGGCCTCATTACGAGCATGGCGGTAGCTGTGCCTGTATGGTCTGACCTGGGCGTACCGGCACCTGTGAGCAGAGCATGTCGGGTTCACCAGCACCATTATGAATGGTGCCGGTGCATCCGATCTCCTCATTCCCATTGAACCCTATGGGGATCAAATGGGAATGGGGAGCATGACCCGGTAATTGCCCATTCGCGGATGCTGGAAATAGTTTGGCGGCAGCCTGGCGGTTTTACCAGCAAGGCTACAGCCAAACTTGCAATGAGGCTGATTGTTTCTTTTTGAAGTCATTCTGACTTCATAAAGACATTTCTGTTACAGAAATAATTTCTTTATGAAGGCAAACTGATTTAAAAAAGAAATTTAAAAAAAAAAGATTTTGAAAAAAATATTTTTTTTCAAGTGGGGCCCCCTCCCAGGACATGTGCTAGCGGGGCCCCTGTTACGCCAGTGGGCACATTGCACTGGGGTACTAATAGTAGTAGTCTTTCTCGAGTTGCGAAATGGCCTGAAAGGCGTTTCTCAACTCGAGAAAAATAAAAGTACAAAAAATTGCTGCCATAGATCGGGGAGAAGGGACTCTTCTCCCTGGCCATGGCTCCATTAAAAATGCTTTTTTTAAAAGTAAGCAAAAGAAATGGCTGCCAGTGCACATGGCGGCTAATTGCGTGGTGGTGATGCGCCGGGAATGGCCGTGCTATCGGCAACAGCGAGGGACAGCGCAGCGCAGGTAAGTGGGGTTGGGGTGGGAAGGGAAGCGGATATGTGGAAAAAAGGGGTAGCGGTGGGGTGAAGGGGCAGGGGACGCAGAGAGTGCGCAGCGAGGGAAGATGGCGGCCACTTTCCCTGTGTGGTAAAGACCCCATTCCATGACTCCTCCTTGGCTGGGAGGCTGCCACACACCCCACCCCACCCCACCGGCTACTAATTTGGCTTGGACGTCACATGTATGTATGTATGTATGTATGTATGGGAGGAATACCTAACCCTGTGTTAACCTGTGCAGATGACTTTCACTGCATTGCACTAGGCAGACCTTTTGCAGCAAATTGAGAATAGCATAGATTACCAGGTTGCTTTACTATGTCATTTGGGTATTTTGCAAGACGTATTAGTGTAGGCCTTTAAATCCAAAACTTAAATAATATGAAGCTTTAAAGGTATAGAGTCAAGGCACTAAATTGCAGATGGTTTAAACTACCTGCTTCACAATTTAACTAGAATGTGTGATCCTGTGCAAATAGTATAATCTCGCTGTGATTTAACTGCCAACATTGAATTCCGTAGAAGCAATTAAGTTCACACTAACAACCAAACAAACTCCCTCACAGTGGGGCAGATGTACTGATTTTAAGGACAAAATGGTGTCCCCTTGTGCCCCTACGTTAGTGGCCGCAAAGGCCATCACTTAGAATGTCGTTATTCTTGCACTGGCTCTCTCGCAGTCCTATATCAATTGATTTAACAGGCAGATTTATCGTTTAACCAGCCAGTCAGTGCATCAGAGAATCAAGTATAGAGGACTGACTGAGCAGAAGCATCATTCATTGCCTCCCTTTTGTATGCCAAAGCACAGCCCAACTGAAGAGTAAGTGAAACTCTTTGCTATGCCTTGTTATGCCTTGCTATTGGGTCCTGTGTAGGACAACTGCCACTTTCGCCTGTTCTTGGAGCTTCTTGAACTGCAAAGGTGGGCTGGGGACTAACGTACAAGCAGGTGTAGTAGGGCAAATTTGCTTTGCTGAGATGTGGATGTGCGCAGGTCTGAAAAGATACGGCTCTGTGTGGTGTGTACGTTTTAGATATGTTGTGAGTTTTCTGGAGCAGTGGTTAATTTGCGCTCCAGCTTGCTAATGCAGATTGTTTGTGTTGTTCCACTTGGTGTATGTCAGAGCGGTGCTTAAAGAGTGTGAAGAGTTGTGTTGGTATATTTGGGGTGATTTAGAGCGGCGTGTATTGTCGATTAGTCTGGTAGGCAAAATGATTTGGAATTGGTTACTGTGTCCATATCTTTCTCCAGTTAGTGACACAATTGATTGCATGGACACACTATGCACGCGTGGGAATTTGGGGCTTTCAAAGTGGCCTTTTGACGGCAACAGCACACATCAAAAGGAAACATTTTGCTTATGGATGTTGTTACCAGTGACTTACCAAGGAACCAATAAACAGAGGAGTGATGGACCAGAGGAGCAATTCACAAAAGCACCAAAGACCAGAAGAGAGTGACTCACTGGAGCAGCCAAGGACCATAGGGGTGACAGACCAGAGCAGCCAAGGACCACAGGGGCACCACTCAGAAAACAGTGACTCACTCGGGAGCCAAGGACCAAACTGGCAAGGGTCCAGAGAAGCATCGCACCGAAGAAAAAGGGTTGCCGCCATGCCAGGTGGGACACCCTAGTCCACTCTTGGCTTTGCTTTTACTTTTTAGTTTGACTTCAGCCCATTGTATTCTAATTGAAGTGACTGCAGCTAGCATAATACTAAGGGTGTGGGCTTGCCCAAGGTATTGAATGTCACTTTTGCTCAATTAAAAGTCATTTATAAATAAGATTATTTATTAGGAGAAATTATACATTAATAATATAAAATGAACAACAAAGCTTCACCTCTCATAGCAGGGTTGACATCCTGTACTATGCATATAGGAAAATGTGAGAGCCTTTTGCAGTTCTAATTTAATGCCAATCACAATATGTTTAAGCCATGTTTATAAGTGTGTGTTTTCGTGTAAATGAAATGATTGTCATGCAGAGTCTTGTTTAGTTGGCAAGCACAGTAATATCAAATATGTCTATTTATTATTATATTGTTTAGATACTTCTATCAGGGGTGAATCGATTGTCATGGGTGTGTTAGTCCAGGCATTGTCTAGTCAAGCCTGAATGCAACAAGAGCCAATAAAGACTGCAAACCTGCCCCTCACCTGCCACTCCCCCCACAGCTCCCGCCATATTACTTCCTCCTTTCTAGATGCAGCCAAAGTACACCTAGATCTTTTCCCCCCACTTCCTTCACTGCTCAAGACCTGCCTCTACTCCCAAAAAAGCCCACCAAATGCAGTGACCAAGGCATCTCCAATACGTGTTGCTGTGTGTTATGCTCCGTTACCGGGATTCATGCCACGCACCGCTGCCATACGCAGGTCTTCATGCCCTCTGGCAGCAAGAGAGTTTTGCTGCTGTGTTGATGCGTGCAGTTCGGAAGCACCCGGGCACTATGTGCGGGTCTGTTTTTAGGTGTCTGTCTCAAGGGCATAGACCAGTGGTGGGCAAGCAGTGGCCCACCAAATGGTCCGGACCACAACTCCCATGATCTCCCCACTATTGGCTTTGCTGGCAAGGGCTGGTGAGAGCTTCATCTCAATATGCAGGCAGCTAAGCTCGCTAACCCCCATAATTTGTCCAATGGAAATCATGTTTCCAAAGCAGTAAGACAACCCAGTGGGTTTCCGCACCCTTATGGGAAATCTATGTGTCGCCTGTTAAATCACAATTTCAAATGTGGCCAGCCTTTCATATGTCCACTGGTACAACATAGAAGTATGATTAAGTTGCGCAACAATAACACCTAATACTGAGGAACACTATTTCAGTTTGTCTGGGGTTCACATGAATGAGGCGATATAATGTGCCAACCCAGCCGGTAACGGCCCACCGCCCAAGGTGTGGGCCGAGCATAGCAAGGCTCCCTTAACGTGGGCCGTGGGACGTTAGGGGGGGGGTGGCGGCTGGCCCACCTAGAGGGTTCTATCGCCATTAGCACCCATGTACTTCCTACGCAGGTGCTGTGTCTAACATAAAAAAGGAAAGCTTACCTTGAGGTGCAGCGCGTCGCTCCATTTTAGGAGTCGGTTTGCTGTGTTGAATACCGTGACTTCACCACCAAGGAAACGAATTCCAAATATGGAGTGCAGCACCGCACCACGACTTAAGTTTTCTTTTTTAAAGTTTAACACATCCTTAGCACCCGCATATGAA
Source organism: Ambystoma mexicanum (assembly GCF_040938575.1). Taxonomy (NCBI): domain Eukaryota; kingdom Metazoa; phylum Chordata; class Amphibia; order Caudata; family Ambystomatidae; genus Ambystoma; species Ambystoma mexicanum. Next base: position 750,301,451 of record NC_090921.1, on the reverse strand, counting down.
CTACATGGTTGCTAAGGGGAGTGGGGGAGCTGGGAAGGGAACGGGATGCTGGCCAGCGGCACTCGGGCTGCTCAGAACGCAGGCTTATACCAGAGAATGCAGCCCGTGTTCCGAGCTTCCTGATTGGCCAGGGCCCCTTCCAGGGTGCTAATTAAGCAATAACTACCTGTTTCACGGTCTGTACTGGGTGGTAATGGCCCAACCACACCAAGGGCCTTTAATGAGGGATCCCGGGTCGTTTCCGCACAGTGCAGCTAAATATTGCTATTAGCACCCCAATGCCAACCCCTGAGGAGTTCATAGCACCCTTAAAAAAAATAAAAACAGGGCAAGCATGGAAATCCTCTGCAAGAGAAGAGTCATACAGACCGAAGCAGTGGTGGAGCCCCTCTGCCAGGTCACTCCTACTACACCCTGTGTCCAGATAGAGTTCTTACACATCTAACTGCCTGTTCTCTCATCAAGTTTTGGTCTCAAACTTGGAAATCAGAAGGCAGGAGTTTATCACGAGTCCTCATTTTACAACTGACATCCTTTTTTTTTTGTCATAGAAATCCCCAAATTATACGTTTGAACGACGTTAACAAAAATGGAACCACTTCCAAATATTTCGCCATTCAATTGTCTGACTTCCTCTCCCAAAAGGTTGCCGCTAGTCTTGTCTTGGACATTGTGTTTGGGCTCCTTGCTGAGCACTGTGAGTGAGTGGCACAGGGGAGGCTCGCACGCTGAATCTCCTGCGGCGCGTGAAGAGGAGCAACAACGAGGACAGGTCGTTTCTCCCCAGCCTGGATTCAGGGGATAACAGGTCAAATCCCCAAAGAATCCAGGACATGTACCGTAAGGTCATACCACCCTTTGGTGTATGGGTTCCAAGAACATAATCATGCAGAGTGGTAAAACCAGGGGTATTTAAACATTTTTTTAAAAACAGGTGGCACGTGAGGGGGGTGGGGGGGTGTTCCCTTCGCTTACAGCGGCAGTATTGACCCAGACAGAATTACAGCTTGCTTAAATTCCACTTATCCCAAAAGAGTCTAAAGGGGCTTCGATATAAAGAAAAACTCTAACCCTAAATGCTGCAGTAAATTACTGTTACCACTTGCAGTAACAGTAATTCAGTTTGCTGTTACCACCAGAAGTGGATCTCTCAAGTTTCCCCATGCCATGCATGAGAAAGTCATACAGACCTGTGTTTTTCTTCCATACATTTTAAAGAGGACAGCCAAAACCACAAGTCCCAGAATTCCAAGAAGGAAAACGTACTGGATGTCTTTCTCATGCGTGGTATGGGGAAAGTAGAGCGCTCCACAGAGAAAATACCCCCAAACTCGTAAGGAGGCTCTATAGATGGAGTCCAACAAACCCGCAGATCGCAGGTCCAAATGCCGGCAGTATTGAACCATCTTTCCCCAGAATTAATAATGAACAGAAGAACCATTGAGTTGGGTATTAGTAAGGTATTTCTGGAGCGCATCGGCAGCTTAGCGTAGTTTAGTGTTTCCAGAGTGGTGGGTGCTCTATTGAGGGGCAGGGATAGGCACTGCAAACTAATTAGCCTAGAGCACACCTATTTAACATACAGTAAGAGCATTAAGTTAATTTTTGGGGTGCGGGGAGAACATCAACCCTGACACTGGGTTGCATCAAACAATGTGAAAACAGCAGGTGTCCACAAACTTGTGGAACACTCCCGTCCCCTGCACACCCTAATGTTGCAATAACAACCAAATTCTCATATAATTTGGTAAATTAAAACTTTTTGCAATGATGAACTTGTCATCAGTAAACTCACTTCCCAGATAAGGTTTTTTTTTTTTAAACACAATTCAACAATACATTTAAATAAATTGGTAACAATATCATTAAACACCAAACAAATTTGTCTTTTGTGGTTATCAGTTCAAGTGGTGGCTATTACTTCATAGTCTGAACAAACCAATCCATCAAACTTCAATTAGTATATCACAGGGGATGTACTTTCCCAGAAACGCGTAAAGGGTATTGCACTTTAAAACATTTGGAACATCAAATACCACTGTGAAAGTTGGACTATGAGGTTGTGCAAAGTGCAAATGTCTACCTGTGATATACTAATTGAAGTTTGATGGATTGGTTTGTTCAGACTATGAAGTAACACATTTGTTTGGTGTTTAATGATATTGTTAAAGCAAAAACAAAGGAGGTGATGGCTGGAAGGTTTAGAATGAATTTTAACCACTGGCAATGCTCTGGGCAACCCTCCAGACCGCCGTTCTTCGCCTGCCAATCCATTACAGAAGAGAAAAGACCATATGCAAATCAGTCTTGGCCCCACCCCAAAAGGGGCAGTCCAGCCCGAAATGCTAGGTCACATCCCTTCTGCATGAGACCACAAGCATCCCCAAACATGTTTCGCCCTTGTTGGGGCTCATCAGTGAGGAGTAGCTTGGGTCTCTAGGCCGGGCACGGGACCCACGTCTGGGTCTGATGATATTGTTACCAATTTATTTAAATGTATTGTTGAATTGTGTTTAAAAAAAAAAAAACCCTATCTGGGAAGTTAGTTTACTGATGACAAGATCATCATTGCAAGTTTTAATGTACAAAATTACATGAGAATTTGGTTGTTATTGCAACATTAGGGTGTGCAGGGGACGGGAGTGTTCCACAAGTTTGTGGACACCTGCTGTTTTCACAGGGATAGGCACTACACCAGGGACAGCAGTGGCTACTCCACTCAGGGACAGTGGTGGATGCTGTACTCAGGGGCAATGATTAATGCTATACACACGGCAGTGGTGGCTGCTGCACACAGGGAGAGTGACAGGTGCTGTATCCAGGGGCAATGACGAATGCTGTACCTAGGGACAGTGGTGGCTGCTGCACACAGAGAGAGTGCTGTACCCAGGGGCAGTGGTGGCTGCTGCACACAGGGAGAGTGCTGTACCCAGGGGCAGGGGTGGCTGCTGCACACAGGGAGAGTGAAAGGAACTATTCCCAGGGGCAATGACGAATGCTGTACCCAGGGGCAGTAGTGGCTGCTGCACACAGGGAGAGTGCTGTACCCAGGGACAAGGGTGGCTGCTGCACACAGGGAGAGTGAAAGGAACTATTCCCAGGGACAATGGCGAATGCTGTACCCAGGGACAGTGGTGGCTGCTGCACACAGGGAGAGTGCTGTAACCAGGGACAGTGGCGGCTGCTGCACACAGGGAGAGTGATGTACCCAGGGACAGTGGTGGCTGCTGCACACAGGGAGAGTGCTGTACCCAGGGACAGGGGTGGCTGCTGCACACAGGGAGAGTGCTGTACCCAGGGACAGGTGGCCGCTGTACACAGGGAGAGTGCTATACCTAGGGACAGTGGTGGCTATTGCACACAGAGAGAGTGCTGTACCCAGGGACAGGGGTGGCTGCTGTACACAGGGAGAGTGCTGTACCCAGGGGCAGTGGTGGCTGCTGCACACAGGGAGAGTGCTGTACCCAGGGGCAGGGGTGGCTGCTGCACACAGAGAGAGTGAAAGGAACTATTCCCAGGGGCAATGACGAATGCTCTACCCAGGGGCAGTGGTGGCTGCTGCACACAGGGAGAGTGCTGTACCCAGGGACAGGGGTGGCTGCTGCACACAGGGAGAGTGAAAGGAACTATTCCCAGGGACAATGACGAATGCTGTACCCAGGGACAGTGGTGGCTGCTGCACACAGGGAGAGTGCTGTAACCAGGGACAGTGGCGGCTGCTGCACACAGGGAGAGTGATGTACCCAGGGACAGTGGTGGCTGCTGCACACAGGGAGAGTGCTGTACCCAGGGACAGGGGTGGCTGCTGCACACAGGGAGAGTGGTGTACCCAGGGACATGTGGCCGCTGTACACAGGGAGAGTGCTATACCTAGGGACAGTGGTGGCTATTGCACACAGAGAGAGTGCTGTACCCAGGGACAGGGGTGGCTGCTGTACACAGGGAGAGTGAAAGGACCTATTCCCATGAGCAATGAAGAATGCTGTACCTAGGGACAGGGGTGGCTGCTGCACACAGGGAGAGTGCTGTACCCAGGGACAGGGGTGGCCGCTGCACACAGGGAGAGTGCTGTACCTAGGGACAGTGGTGGCTGCTGCACATAGAGAGAGTGCTGTACCCAGGGACAGGGGTGGCTGCTGCACACAGGGAGAGTTCTGTACCCAGGGACAGGGGTGGCTGCTGCACACAGGGAGAGTGCTGTACCCAGGGACAGGGGTGGCTGCTGCACACAGGGAGAGTGCTGTACCCAGGGACAGGGGTGGCTGCTGCACACAGGGAGAGTGAAAGGACCTATTCCCATGAGCAATGAAGAATGCTGTACCCAGGGACTGGGGTGTCTGCTGCACACAGGGAGAATGCTGTACCCAGGGACAGGGGTGGCTGCTGCACACAGGGAGAGTGCTGTACCCAGGGACAGGGGTGGCTGCTGCACACAGGGAGAGTGAAAGGAACTATTCCCAGGGGCAATGATGAATGCTGTACCCATGGACAGGGGTGGCTGCTGCACACAGGGAGAATGCTGTACCTAGGGACAGGGGTGGCTGCTGCACACAGGGAGAGTGCTGTACCCAGGGGCAGGGGTGGCTGCTGCACACAGGGAGAGTGAAAGGAACTATTCCCAGGGGCAATGACGAATGCTGTACCCAGGGGCAGTGGTGGCTGCTGCACACAGGGAGAGTGCTGTACCCATGGACAGGGGTGGCTGCTGCACACAGGGAGAGTGAAAGGAACTATTCACAGGAACAATGACGAATGCTGTACCCAGGGACAGTGGTGGCTGCTGCACACAGGGAGAGTGCTGTAACCAGGGACAGTGGCGGCTGCTGCACACAGGGAGAGTGATGTACCCAGGGACAGTGGTGGCTGCTGCACACAGGGAGAGTGCTGTACCCAGGGACAGGGGTGGCTGCTGCACACAGGGAGAGTGCTGTACCCAGGGACAGGTGGCCGCTGTACACAGGGAGAGTGCTATACCTAGGGACAGTGGTGGCTATTGCACACAGAGAGAGTGCTGTACCCAGGGACAGGGGTGGCTGCTGTACACAGGGAGAGTGAAAGGACCTATTCCCATGAGCAATGAAGAATGCTGTACCTAGGGACAGGGGTGGCTGCTGCACACAGGGAGAGTGCTGTACCCAGGGACAGGGGTGGCCGCTGCACACAGGGAGAGTGCTGTACCTAGGGACAGTGGTGGCTGCTGCACACAGAGAGAGTGCTGTACCCAGGGACAGGGGGTGGCTGCTGCACACAGGGAGAGTTCTGTACCAAGGGACAGTGGTGGCTGCTGCACACAGGGAGAGTGATGTACCCAGGGACAGGGGTGGCTGCTGCACGCAGGGAGAGTGCTGTACCCAGGGACAGGGGTGGCTTCTGCACACACAGGGAGAGTGAAAGGACCTATTCCCATGAGCAATGAAGAATGCTGTACCCAGGGACAGGGGTGGCTGCTGCACGCAGGGAGAATGCTGTACCCAGGGGCAGGGGTGGCTGCTGCACACAGGGAGAGTGCTGTACCCAGGGACAGGGGTGGCTGCTGCACACAGGGAGAGTGAAAGGAACTATTCCCAGGGGCAATGATGAATGCTGTACCCAGGGACAGGGGTGGCTGCTGCACACAGGGAGAGTGCTGTACCCAGGGACAGTGGTGGCTGCTGCACACAGGGAGGAGAGTGCTGTCCCCAGGGACAGGGGTGGCTGCTGCACACAGGGAGAGTGAAAGGAACTATTCCCAGGGGCAATGATGAATGCTGTACCCAGGGACAGGGGTGGCTGCTGCACACAGGGAGAGTGCTGTACCCAGGGACAGTGGTGGCTGCTGCACACAGGGAGGAGAGTGCTGTCCCCAGGGACAGTGGCGGCTGCTGCACACAGGGAGAGTGATGTACCCAGGGACAGGGGTGGCTGCTGCACACAGGGAGAGTGCTGTACCCAGGGACAGGGGTGGCTGCTGCACACAGGGAGAGTGTTGTACCTAGGGACAGTGGTGGCTACTGCACACAGAGAGAGTGCTGTACCCAGGGTCATGGGTGGCTGCTGCACACAGGGAGAGTGCTGTACCCAGGGACAGGGGTGGCCGCTGCACACAGGGAGAGTGCTGTACCTAGGGACAGTGGTGGCTGCTGCACACAGAGAGAGTGCTATACCCAGGGTCAGGGGTGGCTGCTGCACACAGGGAGAGTGCTGTACCCAGGGACAGGGGTGGCTGCTGCACACAGGGAGAGTGCTGTACCCAGGGACAGGGGTGGCTGCTGCACACAGGGAGAGTGCTGTACCCAGGGACAGGGGTGGCTGCTGCACACAGGGAGAGTGCTGTACCCAGGGACAGGTGGCCGCTGTACACAGGGAGAGTGCTATACCTAGGGACAGTGGTGGCTATTGCACACAGAGAGAGTGCTGTACCCAGGGACAGGGGTGGCTGCTGTACACAGGGAGAGTGAAAGGACCTATTCCCATGAGCAATGAAGAATGCTGTACCCAGGGACAGGGGTGGCTGCTGCACACAGGGAGAGTGCTGTACCCAGGGACAGGGGTGGCCGCTGCACACAGGGAGAGTGCTGTACCTAGGGACAGTGGTGGCTGCTGCACACAGAGAGAGTGCTATACCCAGGGTCAGGGGTGGCTGCTGCACACAGGGAGAGTGCTGTACCCAGGGACAGGGGTGGCTGCTGCACACAGGGAGAGTGCTGTACCCAGGGACAGGGGTGGCTGCTGCACACAGGGAGAGTGCTGTACCCAGGGACAGGGGTGGCTGCTGCACACAGGGAAGAGCGTGAAAGGAACTATTCCCATGAGCAATGAAGAATGCTGTACCCAGGGACAGGGGTGGCTGCTGCACACAGGGAGAATGCTGTACCCAGGGACAAGGGTGGCTGCTGCACACAGGGAGAATGCTGTACCCGGGGACAGGGGTGGATGCTGTAGACAGGGCCGTGTAATGCTGGATTGCACCCAGGGGCAGGAAGGATGCAGGTGCACTATTTATTATTGGATAAATATTCCCGGCCTCGTTCTCTCCCACAGGACGTGCTTGATAAGCTACTATAAACTAATCTTGAATTTCGTGTTTGTATTTTCGGTTTCCTAGACGCTCGTCTCGGCCCCCACACAGGAGACTTACTTTGTTACCGTCATCCTCTCTCTGCCCACGAGTTTGTTTTGAGATACAGTTAAAACAGTCATCACGACAGTGGGCGTGAACATATTTGTAGCGTGAGCCACTATTGGGGTGATCAGGTGATACTCACTGCACTGTGAAAGAGATCAGGAGGCGCACCCGACTGCACTGCACTGCACTTTAGGGACAGCCTGGGAAAAGTGCAACTGCACCCCCCAGGCTGGCAGGGCTCTTGCCCCAAGAGCCACGGCAGCAACAAGGGAAACACATGATAAAAGAGAACACGTTTCAGAATCTAGCCTGCGAGTCCAGGTTAGCTTCTGTGTAGCGAGGGCGAGGCACTCATGTGGAGTTCAACAATGTTGCAGGTGTGCTTGAATCAAAGGGGGAGCTTTGCTGATCATAGCGCCCATATGCAATATACATATCATTTGAATGCAGAGGTCAAAGTGGGCGGGAACTAAAGGCTACGACGTTCCCTTGCACCCTTCCAGGATGGCGATGGACACCATTATGTATGTATTTAGTCATTTCTTCCCTAGTGGGGATTGGAACCTGGGTGGTGTGGGTAACACTTCAGTGGCACACCATGCTGAGCAATCTTGCAGTTGCTGGGATTATGCTCTCCCTTTGTATAGACTGCCTGGGGCACAACGTTCATTGTCGAGCCGTCACAAAGCCCCTTTCTCGTATGTGCTTTCTGCAAGTCATCAAGGATTGCGGCAGACACGGTGTCTGTACTGTATTAGCACAATTGAGCCGATTGTTTTGACCTTTTTTCAGTCAAATGTAATTATATATATATATATATATATATATATATATATATATATATATATATATATATATATATATATGGGGTGGTTAAGGATATAGAGTAGGTTAAGGGGAAGTGGGGTGGGGCGTTGCGGTGGGTCGCACCCTCCGCATTTTGGACCGAATAAAGTGCCAAATAAATTCAATCAAATGTTTTAGGTCAAATAGACCCAAACCGTCTGTACAGGTAATGGGCAGGGGTGTGGGGCTATAGCCCTAGGCTTATCCTTTAAGAGGTGGGAATGGTGGGTGATTGGAAGGGGGAGGCTGCTTAAAGCTGCATGTCATGGGGGGCAATGACCAACCAATGATTGTCATTTAAATGCTGCATTTTCTTTCGTTATGTTCTCCGTGTCTTAATAGTACTGTTGTAAACACAGCAGTGTGGGGTGCAGTGGAGAAAAGGAAGGTATGGTATTTGCATTGTGGGGGTCGCTCGGAGTGAGGGACGGCTGGTGCGGGGGCAGAGCAGTGGAACATAGTTCAACTACTTTTATTTTTAACACTTGGACCACTGTTTGATTGACACACTCTGTGACCCTGGATGGGAATACTGGCAATGCTGTGACCCCTACACTAACGGTCTGTGTTAAGAAAGATGTTTCTTTTTTCAACTTTCCTTCCCTTGACATCAATGGAATCCGCAGCCATTTGCTATGTCTTGAACCCTTGCCTGACTTTTGAGGTAGGTTATGTTATGTTATGGGTGCTTATAAAGCGACGGCAGCCCGCAGGCATCAGGTAAAGCCTTTCGCGCTTCACTCACCTTACTCAAATCATTTATTTCAGGGGCACCGGTTAGCCCATAAGATTACCAGTCCGGGGGGGGGGGGCTGTGCCCCCCTTTCATGATTTTATGTGTTTACTTTACGTAGCATTAGCCACCTTACAGTGGAGTCCTGCACGAGCATTTTGAATTTCATTTTTCTTTTTGTTTCCGTAACATCCCTTTTTGATTTGTCTAGGACAGGGAACTGAGATTTACGTAGGTTTCCGGTACACTACACTGCACCATCTTTTTTTTTTTTACAGCATACTGCCATCTTTGTTATCATACAGTCAAAATGGCGCTGATATGGGGTTAAGTCCTGCTCTTTTGCCATCCTGTCTTTGGCCTCCTTCCTGCTCTCTCAGGAGAAGAAACTTAATACAAGGGCGTGCACTTCCCACAGTCCAGCTCAGGTTCCCTAGGCTAGTGCTCTGTGGATCAGGGCTGCGGAAACGAGAGTTGGCAATGTCTGATCCCAATTAACATTTCAAACAGGGCATGTCTGTGGCTGGGCAGGTGTGGCGTTTGTGTCCGTCCATGATTGCACACCCCTAACCTGCTTGAATGCAGATCCTTGCTTTTGGTGTGCTGGGGTAACCCCTAGCCTGGACTATGTACAAGAAGGAGCCCTGCACCTGTTCCAGAGTTTGCCCACTGGAACCAAGAATCTGAACAAGAGGAGCCCGTGTTGAAGATCCAGAAGACTGCAGTCACGATGTACCAGCATGGCCAAAACCACCTGCTAGTGAAGCCCTGCTGCTCTTGCTGCAACCCTCAGTGGTGCTTCGACCCCTGGACTGGTGGGAACAATTAATCCTGTGCCCTGTACCAGCAAAGGCGTAGACAGGGTAGGGCCTGAGTGGGCAAGGCCCACCCAAAATCGGTAAATACCCACTCAGCAGTGCTGTGTGGGCATTTACAGTTCGAAATTTCACTGCATTGGGCGCAACTACATTAGCTCCAGGACCCACTTGTTAGACAATCCTGGCTACTCCTCGGTGTACCAGAAGCCTGCCATCAGTGGACTTTGGAACTGTACCAGACCATTGTGCGGGCAGTCCACACGCTTACAAGTAGCCTCTGCTGCGGCGATCGTGTCACGTGTTGGAGTTTGGAACTCTACAAACCTTGCCCTAAGAACTTTGCTGCTCTCCTGCGTGGAGAGGGCCCTTCCTGGAGCATGTTCTTTAGAGCTGGCAGGAATCGCGCCTGCTTACCCCTGATTGGGATTTCCTCTTTGTTGGACTTTGCCTGTCATGTCGTGAAGGCCCATCCTCATCATGGGAGATAATGTGGCTAATGTCCTGAGGTGTCTGGCTGGTCCAGCTGCAAGTCTGTCAGAGCCACCCCAGAACCAGAGATCAGACCCACCACCTAGCTAGACTGGAGACCGATACTTAATTCAGCCATTGCACCCGCATCCCCTTGACTTCCACTGACGTGACCAACAGCAGAAGTAAGTGTCCCCAGCACTTCTGAGTACCCTCAGAGGTAGGGGAGCACATGTATTTACCTGATTTCATACCCTCCACCCCCCGCAAAAGGATTTTATGGGTGCAAAGTTGACCCCCTAACACTCTCTTGCCTGCCTGAGATTGGTGGAGTTGAAGCCATGAAACACCCCAGGGTAGCCGCTACTGCGGTGGGATTGAGAGGGCAATGCTGAACTTTCTGCCCTCTCGTAGGTACTTACTTGGAACTTAAACTGTTCCTGTTGAGGCACCAGGCCTATGAACCTGACAGGGGTGATTGCCGAGGTTGGGTGTCCTTGTTATATTTATAAGGCAGGATATATGGCTTTTGTTTTAATTCACTCTTCTTTTCAAATTACTTGCTACTGTTTCATAGCTTTCCAGTATTGAACTGCATTTACTGTGTTTCAGTGTAAAGAGTAGGTAATCTCACCTTGAGATTACCAACTGTGTATGTGTATATATATTAATAATGCACGTGTGTGAGTGTATGTATGTTGTGATGTATGCTTATCTTAGGATTTGCCTGCTTATTGTGATGAGGCCTAATAAATAGTATGGCTTATATTTCAGTGTGGAAATCTATCACTTGACTGTATCTAGGTGTGGTTGAATGTACTTACAGGCCCCTTTGCTCCTGAAGGCTGCCATATTGCCTAGCCTAGGTTACCTTGATTGGGTTTTACTAGACTAAGTGTCAACCATGTTTACCGACTAGGCTTTCCTCTCAGAAAACTCCTGCATGGCTAGTTCTGAAAATCCATGTTAACAGTCTGTTACGATCCTCAGCAGCCTACCACAATTCATTGTTGCCAGGGAAGTACGTGCCTATATATTAGAGATTGCTTTTCGTTTCACCGTCTAAGAATATACGATATTGTGGGCAATTTCTTGATCACTAGTGAGCTCGTTAGGGAAAGAGATTAACAGCATCCTGAATAGCCCCGTAGATGTTACCATGTGGTGATGAGAGAAACGGCTGTTGGATTGTTTGTGGTGCTGACTTTCTGCCACAGTTAGCAAATACATGCTTACACGATGCTAAATTTGCTTTATTTGCACGTGATAGAAATTGTATTCAACAATGAGTGTTGGGCTACTTTTAATTGTTTTTACCTGAAACTTCTTGGGTATTTTAGAATACAAAATTGAAGCACTGTATTGCTTTTTTTTTTGACAACTTTATGTAAAGATTTATCAAAAGAAATACATATCATTCCAAAACAACAATTATGATAACAAGAAAACGACAAATAAAACGAAAAAGCATTATACAAGTTGATACAGATAATACAGAATAAATAAGAAAAACCTATCAATTATCTCTACTAATCGCAACAAACCTAATTTGAAATGATAATTAGCCAAAAATCTGAGGAAAACAAGAGAAAAAATAAAAAAATAAATAAAAAATAAATAAAACACAAGCACACAACCACACAACACAAGACAAACACAATAAAAAGAACACACTAGTAAATTAACCACTCTGGAACAAAAACCATCGCCCATCAGCACTTAATTTACAGAGTTCATTAAAAGCCTCCCACTGTTCCTTATAAAATTCTTCTTTATGTAAAGCATAATACTTAATCCTCTCAAATCTTGAGAGCAACTGCACCTGCGATAACCATTCATCAATACTTGGTTTCTTTCTCGTCTTCCAGAGGCGTAAAATTTGACGAGTCGCCACCAAAAACACCTTATTAGCCCAACACAGAGTCGCATAGCTAAAGTGATTTCAAAATAACTGATGATGGTGTCCTTGGAAAAGAGATGTTCCCGACCAAATCAACTCTATCCAAAACCTCACTCCAAAAACCTTTAACCCTCGAACAATTCCATCACATGTGAAGCAAAGTGCCTTCCTCCGTAGAAGAACTCCAACACATACTATCCTCCCTTAAGCCAAATCTGTGCATTTTAACTCTGTATGCTTTTAGTTATTTCTTGCTGAATCACTGTCTTCTACTGCGTTCGGTCACATTGAACTTCAGTTCCCATCAGCACTGTAGTTCACAGGCCTATTTCTTTGCTTACCAGGCACATGAGCACCGGTGCATGAGCAACGAGCCGGTCTGTGCCGGTCCGTGTCGACCATGCTGTAGTGCTTTCCCTCACTTTAAGGTACGTTAATAATGCTATTTCTGTACTTTATTACTACTTTTGGTTATTTACTGACATTAACATGCATCCTTTAGAAGCCATTAAAGGGGTAGTCCAGCTAAAAATGTTATTTAAAAAATAGATGGGCAACATTAAAAAAAAAAATATTAGCACTTTTTTTTTTAAACTTCCTATGTAAAATTTTGAGCTATTCAAGCTCAAAATTTGCAAAAGCAAGCACATGGGCGCATCTATTTTGTGAAATGGATGCCCGCCTGTGCTGGCTTTTGCGGCACTAATGAAGGAAAAGCCAGCCAGCTGTAGTAAACAAAAGCTACCGCTGGGTGGCTTTTCCTTCATTGGTGCTGTATGCGGAGGACGGGGACCGGAGACCAGAGCAGGAAAGCTGCAGCTGAATCTCGGTAAGTGCTATTTATTTTTTTTTAAAAAATAAGCACTAGCTGCGTTTTTTTTCTAAGTTTTCCGGGCTGGAGGAGCCCGGAAAACTTAGAAATAAAACCGCAGCTTTAAAAATGTTGTATTTATGTTTGCGGTCGCTTTTGAAGCTACCGCACACATAAATACAACGTTATTGTGTTTGAAAACTCTGCGGTTTTTCTTTCCAAGTTTCCCAGGCTCCTCCGGCTCGGAGGAGCCTGAGAAACTCGGAAAGAAAAACCGCAGCGTTTTCATACACAACCGCGTTGTGTTTCTGCCTGCTGTGGCTATCACTTTGGGTCTCCGGTGCTCCCCCAGGGGGGCACCGGAGACCCAAAGTGAAAGCCAAGGCAGGCAGAAATACAACGCGGTTGTGTTTCTGCCTAATCTGCTTTCCCATTTGGGGCTCTCAGGCTTCCCATGGGGAGCCCGAGAGCCCCAAATGGGAAAGCAGATTTAGACAGAAACACTGCAGCATTTCGCATTTCCCGTTTGGGGCCCTCGGGCCCCCCGTGGGGAGCCCGAGAGCCCCAAATCGGAAATCAGATTTAGGCAGAAACACTGCAGCATTTAGCATTTCCCATTTGGGGCTCTCGGGCCCCCCGTGGGGAGCCCGAGAGCCCCAAATGGGAAATCAGATTTAGGCAGAAACACTGCAGCATGTAAACACAACCGCATTGTGTTTCTGCCTGCCTTGGCTTTCACTTTGGGTCGCTGGTGCTCCCATTACGAGGTTGGAGGTAGCCATGGCGTTACCACATTCCAGGTCTGTGTTCCCGGAATAGGGACTAACCGGGTCATTCTGACCTTGGAGGACTCGGTAAGTCCCCATTCCGGGAACCCTTCCCCATTCCCATTTGAGCCCCCATAAGGCTCAATGGGAATGGGGATGAAGCTAATAACGGGCCCGTTATTAGCTCTGAAGTCCCTTAAAAGGTCCCTTCCATAACGCCTGGTAAGGAAGGGAGCCGCTAAGGGACCTCGTAGTAGGGCGGTAAGGGATTACCGGCACCGGTGCCGGTAATCCCTTACCGCCCACCTCGTAATGACCCCCTATTAATGCTTAAAGGAGTGGTCACGTGTCTATAATTAAGGAGAGAGAACGCTGCCAAGACCATTACCGAATATCTAATCTTGACAATACAAGTGTTACGATATTTAACTTGTAAAAACTACATGAAAGAATGGTTGCATGTGCCTTATTGTGATTCCCAACGGAGAACTGAACTTTATCCTTCACTTTCACACAGGAATACAATTATATACCAATCGTTAAACCTGAAAAACGATAGCAAGAAGTGGTTGCGTGTGCCTAAGTGTGATTTCTAAAGAAAGACTGACTTATATTCTTTATCCTAACGTGGCATACCTATCAGTTATAAGAAGTTAAATAATGTAACTATTGAAGCAGAGAACAAGCATTGCCCATGTCACGAGGCTCCCCATAATAACTGAAACAAACATTTCTCAGAGTTAGGAAGCAAGTTGATAACAGTTCCTTGGCCCAAGATACAACTGTGCAAGTATTACCTGAAGCTAAGAGAGGGGCACCAAGGCTTCTGGGTAATCATATGGGCCGACAACTGGCAGAAAGATGTGTATAAAGTTGGGGAAGGGAAATTGGCTGTTTGTAAAGACTATTTGGAGTTGAAACATCCTGTAGTGCCAGTGGCTGTGGAAGACAGAGAGAAGTATTAAAGGCAAACTCTGGGTGTTATTGTGGCAAACAGGCAAGAGAGGCAAAGAGGCTGCCCCTTTTGAAGAAAGTTATTCAAAGGAAGAGTGCCTTGCCTACTTGAAGTTGTTGAAGTACTTTGAAGTATATCTTGTCAAGGCCAATCTAGAAGTACAAATCACCGAAGCTGTGGTAGTGGTCCAAAATACTGAAGCTGTGGTAGTAGTCCAAAGTAGTGAAGCTGTGATGGTATATCCAGTTGTCAGAAGATGCAACATTGTAGTAGCCTAAACAAAGTGGAGTACTATGAGACCAAAGGTGACTGTTTTCATGGTGAAGCAGAAGAGAAGTAGAAGCAGCAGCGCTAAGAAGTCATCCTGACAAATATACCATTGTGAAGTCTAAAATTGTAACCAAGAGAATACTAACTGTTCACCAAGTACTGTATATCACTGATAAAGGCGTATGTTGCATTTCTTTTGAACTGTAGAAAGTCTTCTTGAGGAGGTGGGAAAGCATCATGGCTGGGATTATGTAAGGAACTCATGGGGGCAACAGTAAAGACAGACACAGGTGATCACAGTTCAAGGGTATTTATTGAACTTTAAACTGGGTGAGATAAACGCCCAACCTAAATCTAAGATGAGAGCACGCTACGACCATCAAATAATAATAAGGCAGTCTTAGTGGCGTCTTGTAAACAAAAAGTGCCTACACTAAAAAAACTATTGTCAATCCGTACCACTAAGTTACAAAAAGAGTATGGGATAATGTTCACCAGAAAAGAGAGAAGTGTTCACAAAATGATAAGTCAGGATGGTATGGCTGGGTCTCCCTTCCCTACGTTTTTAAGCAGGGGACAAGGCAGGACTTCTGAGCACAGCACACTCCTGGGCCTCTCCAACACAAGGCTCACAATTACAGTTCAATGATACCAGAACCTTCAGGGGTCAAGTCTCTTCTCTGCAAAGTCGTTAGCCTTAGAAGGCCTGACCGATCAAAACAACAAAAAAACTAAATGTTCCTCTGTAATCTTGTACCTTGGGCAATTGCTCTTCGCCCCTTGGATCTCCCTCCGCCGGGCTCAGATCCTTCTTGGGCCTCCCTCTTTCAGGTTCACTACTGCCTCTCAAATGCAGCTTGCAACTTCCCACTGTGGACAACCCTCGGCCGGGTTCACTCTTTTCTACACAGTGTTCATGGGGTGTATTACTCTTCACCCCTACTCACAGGCATCCCTCAAACCTGGCTTATGTTTGCCAAATATACAGTTCAGTTTACATTCTCATGATGCAGGATTCACTTCACTTAGCTTTCTCTTTGGAACGTGTCAGAGACTTAAGAGTGTACAAGGGATTTGTCATAACACTTGTAGGACCACTCTGACACCTCACACCAGCCTTTTCTAGGGGCTTCTGGTACTTGCAGTTTCAAACACAAATGGGGCCAGCGAGAGTCCTTCAAATGAGCACTCCTGTGGTGCCTGCCCACTCTTGCAGCTGGCCCTTCTCTGGGGATCCCCCAAAAGATCAAACACACACAAGGTGTTTGTTCTCGAGGTTCTTGTGTTCATCTAATGTTGCCACTTGCAACCTTGGGCTCAATACGATTCAGTTTGCTATCATCTTCCTCCGACTCACCAATTGTGTTGGGTCTGCTGGATTGGCTTGCTTCTGGAGTCAAGGACGGTACCACGGTAGCTATTGTGAATCCCTGCCTGTGTTATCAATGCCAGATGCCCCTGTGCACCATTGACATTTGTCACTCCACACTTCAGCTGTATTTCCCGGTCTTGTAATTCCCTTTTCAGAGGCTTTGCGGGTCTGAGGTGAAAAGGGTAAGGGCAGTTCCGCATTTGTTGTCCCTCCAGGTCTCGTTGCCTTTCTTCTCTGTTTAAACTGCCAGTTCGGTGTAGCAGTTCCCGCGTGCATTTGTCCTTGCTCAAAGTGTGCTCTTGTGCTCTGCCTTATATCCCTGTGGGAAGGTAAAGGGCCATCAGGTGTGTGTGGTTATTGTCAATTGCCTGACTCTGCCTTACCTGTGTGTTAGGACATGTCAGGTTAACAGCTCTGGTGTTAGTCCGTTGTCTTTTACGGTGTAGGAAAGTGTTTGTGTCGGAAAGTGGGTGGTGGGTAGAGCTTCTAAATATCCTACAGTGTCGGATGGGGAAAGGTGTTACAAGGAAGGGGGTACCGCGTGTCAACCTTCGGTGTCCCACTTCCACTCGCCGAAGACCCGTCATCCAGGTGATCCTCCCCCACTGGTCTACCCCCAGGAAATGGATCCAATAATGATGGCCGTGTCATGGCCACCTGGATGACAGATCTCTGGGGACTAGCGGGTGAGACCTTCAGGTTCATCACAATTACCATTCATGCTATTTGGTGAAAGAGGAAGGTGGATATTTCACCAAAGATTTGCTTTCATTGGAACTTTGGTTAACAAACCTTTTTATTGTCTTTGAAACATCATAAACCTATTTGAGACATTTCTTTCTTTCGCTGAACATTAACAGAACTGACTGAACCCTGGGGCAGGAAAATCACCCTGGACCTTAGAAGGTTATTCAGAGACTATGAATGTTGTTCATATCATGTGGTATTGCCATATATTTTCTTTATGTATTTGTTGCTAGTGTGAGGACCAGTTATCCTGTGTGAGAGTGTTTCCCCTTAGCTTTGGTAAATTGGCAAAATCCTCAGCAGAGTAGGGAGAGTGAGGCATTTTGATGATTTTTTTCTTTAATAAAATGTCAAATGTTGGTAAATCATGAAACAGTTGCCCGCCTCGCATTACTGACCCCTCACGCTTGGCTTAGTGATACAACAAATCATGCCACCGTCTTGGCCATCCCTACAGGATATAGAATTTTTAGGACAGACCGCACGCAAGTTAGGGGTGGTGGTACCGCTATTGTCTTGAAGGTTACGTTCAATGCACATATGTACACTTTAGCTACTCTAGATAATAGTGAATATACTTTTATCAAAGTAAGCATGTAACATAATACTACTATTAGTATTCTTGTTCTATATGGACCGCCAATGACCACACCATTATTTGAAGAACAACTCCTCACCCTTATAGGAGATTTTACAAACACCTCTACATATACACTAATCTTAGGTGATTTTAACTTGAGGGCTTTTCACAAGAATGATTCTGAGGCAGACTCCCTCTTTACTGCCCTCCAGGCAATTGGGTTTTCCCAACTGGTTACAAACCTTACACATAAATAGGGACATATCTTAGATGGGATGCTAACTTACAATCTACTCACTACCCCTTTGGTTATTTCTACCAGTCCTTGTACTGATCACTTTCCGATCGCCTTCGCACCTCTCCTACCAATTAAGTTCATAAAAGCCAACAGTCATCCAAGGATAGAATCCAAAGCAAGAAATATTGGTAGGGTCTCTCCTGAAGCCTTTGCAAACTTGGCCTTTGCAGTGATAAGAAATCATGTTCAGACCAATGAGACATGTGTCCTTGTGGAACAATGTCGAGAAATTACTACATCAACCATAAACATACAGGCACCAGTCATCACAAAAAAGGTAAAGACGGAGAACTTGGGTAAAACCTGGTTCTCCGAGAATATAATAGAATTTAGAAGAATGAAAAGACAGTGCGAAAGGATATCGCAAAAACGACCTTGTCAGGAGAGCCTCGCCATGTACTGCAACACTGCAGCAAAATATAAACATGCAATTGTTACAGCTAAAAGAGATAATTTCGAAAATAGGATCCTTAATGCGAAATCTAGCCAAAGATAAATGTTCTCAAAGAGATTGAGGTAAAAAAATTGTACCTATCCTGCTGTATCAAAAAGTGATTCATGGTGCACTGAAATTCAACATGGTTTCACAATGAAAATAAAATCTCACCTAGCTGTAATCGATGCACATCGTATGAATTCACTTTAAATGGGTAACAATGTGGTTAACAACAAAAATTGCCTGAATGTGAAGCACAATTGATCTCCTGAATATTGTTTTAAACAGATTTCAGAGGACGATTTGACAAATATTGTGAAAAGTATGAAGCCTTCAATCTGCGTTGGAGAAGTGTGCCCACGCAGAATCATTAAGGATGCTATTGTCTGCTTGGCCCCTCATATTACCAAAATATTCAATTCTTTATTCTGTACATCCGTGGTGCTGGGGGTTTGGGTAATTACTGCCCTATTACCAACGTCCCTTTTTTTTTATAAACAACGTTGTACAGGGCGTTATAGCGGCAGCTTCAGAATCATATAGATAAATATGGTCTACTGAGCACTTTGCAGTCTGGATTTCGTGCTATGCACAGTACAGAAACTGCTATGCTCGACTTAAGAACTAACCTGGCTAACATTGTGGACTTTGGCCATATAATTAACCAGACATATAACATGATGCAGGGATGGATGAACACCAACTCTCTGGCTCTAAGCAATAACAAGATGGAACTCATGTTGGTAGGCTCAAGTCAACGTTTGAGAAAGAGGCCAGGTATAGCAAATTTGAAATTGCAGATTGCACAATTCAAGTGAGCCCCTGGGTGAAAGCACTTGGAGTCCATCTTGATTTGAGTTTTAACATGAAAAAGCATTTGACACAATTTAAAGCCTCTGGTGCCTGCACAACTAAAGTGATTAGGCAGATTAAAACCATATCTATCACTGGCCAACGTATCTATGCTGGCCGCAGCACTTCTCAATTCAAGAATTGACTACTGTAGCAGTCTTCTCGCAGACACCTCCAAAAACAATATGAAGATGTTACATGTAGTTCAAAATGGTGCTGTGGGAGTGATGTGTGGACTGGCAAGAAATTATCATGTCACTCAGGCTAGGTGATCTTTGCATTGGCTACCGGTCCACAATCGCATCTCTTATAAAATTGTATCCTTAACATACACATGTCTGGCAGGGAAAGCACCTGTCTACCTGATGAAGAGGCTATAGAATGCCCTGGCCATACGCTTCCTTCGTTCAAACGGCCTTAATAAATTAGACCAGCCAAGACACAAGTTAAAGAACTTCGGGGGCACGAGTTTTGATATTTTCCCACCTAGACTCTGGAATTCTATTTCACCAGAACTGAGAAACATCTCAGGCCTTCTTATTTTTAAAAGGCCATTAAGACCTTTCTTTTTAATTGTAAATATTAGATTTCTCTCTATGCCCTACCTACACTACCTGGATTACCTAGAGCTCACACTTTATTGATGTTGGAGTGTGTATTGTCTCTTGTTACATGTGCGCACTGAGGCCCCTGGCATTTTGCGCATTATAAGAATTTTTAAATAATAATAAAAATAATACACACTGAAAGATTTAAAATTCAGGTTTTACTTCTTAGACTACAAAGTGAGTCTGTGCCAGATTTGCATTGCATTCTTCAGAACACTTATGTAAACAAGAGACACGTGCAAATCTACAACATACATAGATAGAAATTTGCATGAAGATACAGATGCATCCTTCCAAAAATAATTCTCACAGCCACAGTCACAAATATACTCAACACATAGCCACAGTGAAACAGAGCATACAAATATAATAGCTCACCCTTACCCCTTCTCCATCTCCAGCTCCCAGGTGGACTCCCCTCACAGTCTCCTCTTCCTCCATGAACCAAAGAACACAGCAGAGTTTCCAATAAGCAAGGGCCCCTTTGTGTTTTTAGCTCTGCATTAGCCAAGTACAGACCCCAATGCCACAATTACCAGCAAGAACTCAATCACAGCCCCTTGTCGTGTCTGACTGAGACTGGCTGGCAAACCAAGATTGTCTGCCCACTAAATGTGAGCCAGGACAATGGAAGATGGCGAGGGACAAGGAATGGGCCTGGTGTGATGGACAATTGAAAGAGGTGAGTGGCAAGGAATTGGTGACTGAGCAATATGGGCAAGGGAAGAAGGTGAGAGTGGGGTAAGGAAGAAGGTTACATTAAGGGATGGAGAGAAAGAAGAACTGAGATTTGAAAGTTAATTGCAAGGGAAGGGGAAGGGCATTGAAGCTGAGGTGCAAGGGAAGGACACTCTAGGTTGACGGGCAATGAAAATAGAGTCAATGAGGCAGAGGTACAGATCTGGGAAGGTAGCTCATCAGATTGTGTGCCAATTACTTTAGGACAATGTTCGGAGTGTGGATTATTCTGTTAGTGTGTGAGTTATATTTTGAGAATGATCTGAGTTTATGTGGTTCAGTCAACATAGCATCAAAGGCAGGGTGGCGTAATGCCTAACTTGACCTATGCTAAGGTGGCATTTCCCTACCTAAAGAAAACTAAGGATAGTCTACATCAGAAAGTCCAAAGTAAAACCTCTGTCTGTGTACAAAACCTATACTTGCCCTTACAACTAACTGCATACCATGGGTAGGGATGTCAGCATCAAAAAGGAAGTGTGCAAAATAAAGATCAGAGCTTCTAGCTCTTTGGCTTGCAATCAGCTCCCCTTCCCCAAGTTCAAAAAAAAAATAATCAAACACAGGGGTTCCCTTCCCCAAGAGTTCAATCTTCCAGCTTTCAACAAACAATTGACTTTAATATCAAAGTCTTTGCACAACACACGCTTCCTTATAGAGGTGTTTTCAAGGTTTTTTTTCCAGTCAGGAGCACCCGGTCTAGGTGCAGTTGTCGGACCACATGGTCCACCCATTTCAGATCATGCAACCGATCACCCTTGGTTGACTGCTCTTCCTGCAATGCCAGTCCACTGCTTCTCCTCAGCATTGAGGTTTGCCTCAGTCACATGTGTCACACTCTTGTGGCTTGTTTAACCACCTTGCGCTTGTTACACCTTCTTATGTTTTCCTCGACTCTTGCCAATGTTTGTTTCCTTATAATAAACAGTTCTTTGCACTTTTCTTGGCTGTGGCTAATAGGACTTCTCACATCCTGCATTCAACTCTTTGTGCTCGCTTGGTTTTTCTAGCACTGGTTTCAGTAAATGTAGTTCATTATTTCAATGCAGTTCAAAACTTTCCTTTCAGTCAAATTCACACTCTTTCTTTCGGCTCCTCTCAATATGTCACAGTGTTCTCAACTTGCTTTCATTTCAGTTGATGTTCAAAATGCTTTGCTTTCATTTAGTTCGGTATTCAAAATGTTTTGATTTCATTTAGTTCGATATTCAAAATGCCTTTCATCTGCTTTTAACTTGCTTTCATTTAGTTCGGTATTCAAAAGGCTTTGCTTTATTTAGATCACTGCCTTCCAGCCCGGGGTTCCCCCTTCTTGGTTGCACTCACCGGTTGGTTTTACAGCTCCTTGCGAGGTCTTCTGCCGCCATGGGTTCCTGTTTCTCTCTGCGGTCACTCGCATCTTCTATTGGTGGTCTTATGATGGCTTGTGCACACCCAGTGTACTTCCTAGACGAAGCAGGATACATACAACTGCTTCTCTTGGTCCCGCCGGGCCTCCTTCTCACGCCTTGCCACCAGCCGCCTGCTTCTTAGGACTTTGCTTCCTGCTGTATACACTCTGCACTGCTTGACGAGTCTTTAGCGCTCCTCCTGCCACACCGCAGAGGTCTACATTCACACAGCAGACTGTGCTCCCACAGCTGATTCCATTTGGTTCGGGCTTCAAGTTGTTAAAGCTCCTGCTTCCATTTTCATTACAAAAAGGACTAGACCGCTCAACAGCAAAGCAGTAGTCCTACTTTGCTCTCGTTGTTGTCTTCCTCGCCCCAGTATTTGGTTGGGGCTGATAATTGTTCACTTTCACAAAATGAGGATGTGTTGGTCTAGTTGTCCTCTTCTTCGACCCAGTACCATACTGATGCCATTTGGGAAATACTTTAAGGGGATCACAGGGAAAGGGTTGACAAAAGCCTATGAAGGCTTGAAAGATGGAGAGTTTGTGGTGAAAGGGAAATGGGGATGCCATGTCTCACCTGAGGATGTCCTCTCCCCACTTCCCAAGTTTCCTCCACAGTGACCCAGGTGATCCTCCCTTGCGTATCCACCCCCGGGGTTGGGATCCAAAAGCGATGGCCTTTCCCAGGCCACCATAGAAGAGGATATAGGGGGAAAAGAAGTGAGGACACCCTCAAGTTCCTCACAGTAGAGACACGGATAAACTGATGTTCTGTAGGTATAGAGCTTGTTTTGATTAGTGCACTTCATTAATGGCTTTGACTGGTGGACCCTTCAGTTACTCCACATTTTGGAGTCCCGTAAGACCCCACAGAGATTTCATATTACTGCATGCAGTAATTACTCCATTTGATTATTTCTGAATGTGGTAACACTTTTGTGTGAAGGTAAAGCCACACGAAAGCACACAGAAATGAAGAGTTCTGCCTGCCAGATCAGTAAACATGCAACACTGTAAAATACCTGATGTTTTACCAATAATGCCAAAGGTGTCACCAGGCACTGTCCCCTTTAAGAATGTGGACCTCGGAGCAGTCACAGAGTTACGTAGTGTATGCAGCACGAGAAACAGTACTCCAACGCTGGACCCCACTCCGACATCAGGGGCCCTTCATAAATTCCTCAGTGAGCTTGCTTGAAAGCTCACATGGGCACCAGGAACACTCTAAAATCTCCCTTTGCAACTTAAGGCTGAGAAACACTCCCAACCGCTCTGCCATTGCCAGCAAGGCTGATTTCTCAAGCTGATTTGAGGCAGGGAAAGCAGGTGAAGAGAAAAGGCTTTCCCTGTGCATATCCCAGTGAACATTGTACCACAGATGCCATAGCTATGGGCAAACTACATCAAAGATATAAGTAAAATGCAAGTCCAAGATGGTTGATTAGTCATGTGAGGCCTTGGTCCAACCTCACAGCCAATCAGTGAGTCACAGTGAACCTATTCAGCTCAACCAATACCAGTCCGTTACTAGCTTGCAGGTGCAGACCCCCCAAAGTTCCAGAGAGTCCAGTCCACCAGTTCAAGCTGAGGAACCTATGAAACCCAACCAATATCAGGCCATCATCAATTTCTTGACATAGAGAGGCCAGATAAGGGGGAGCACCTACAGGGCTATTTAAGCTCAGCCTCTTAATCAGACAGTGTGAGTGCTTGGAAAAAGAAGTTAGAAGTTCATTTGAAGATGGGCACTGCAAGCAGCAGGAGATACAAGCTGTAGTTTCAAGCTACACATTTTGCACATCTTCCCCTTGTACATCCTCAAGAACTTGGTCAACACATATTTCCCCTGTCTTTAGTTATTGGTAAAAACAAACCGAAAGGCCCGTTGGGCAGAAGGAGTATTTCCTCTCTAGCGGCCAAAATTCAACATGTAAACACTGCGAAGATTGGAACCTTCCATCTATTTTTAAAACTTTTGAACCGAGGTAAATGTACCTGAAAAGGCCATACGTTCAATAAAGCTTCCACATGATCATGTGATTAGAAGCATCCCCGTTATTTACGTGTATCAGAAGAGTGTGTTTCACAGTTTCAGGAGGGTCGTAACTAGAGGGTCACAGCATGGCAGGACACTCGGTACGAGTCCGGCAAGAGTGCATGCTTTTTGTGTGGTTATGTGACACTGAGATCTGCACAATTCTAAGCTGGTAAAAAATACAAACCTGTCCGTCCCTGTTTTTTGTAGGTTAAGAAAAGGGGACAGTCAGTATAAAAGTAGATGGCGATGTTCTTGTGTGTGTTTGTGTGGTACTGGGATCTGCTCATTTGTAAAGGATTTAAAGAATAAGAATTTGTTGGTTCCTGTGCATTGTAGGTTAAGAAAAGGGGGCAGACAATATAAAAGCAGATGGCGAGGGCGCGTCAGGCGTGTACCGTAATTGCCACATGACACCTGGGTGAAGCACTACAATGGTAATCTTTTTTGATGTTTGGCAATGCAAGTCTCCCTTTGTTGTGATGCACTAGATACTGTGCGTTTTTCATGTCCTTCAATAGTTGTGTGTCTCTATTTTATGTCTCGAGTGGGGGCTCTTCATATCACAAAGCTGACTTGCTGTGAGGTTTTGCTTTGCCAACTGAACAAGACACAAGGCGGTGCATGATCTTGTGCTAAGTCCACCGTCTGGATGAAGGTGGTATAAAATTGTTTTCCACCAACACCGTTTGCCGATAAAGACGGATGTGTGAGATATTGATAAACACCGGATAGAATTGTAGTTTTAGAATTATTGAAGATAAGATATACAAGTAGTAGAGGCAGTGGAGTAGGATTACACAGCAGTCTTACCCTAGTTTTGGAAAAAGTGTTTTGATTTTTTTCTTGCAAGGTGGTTAAATAGTAAACAATGAAGTATATTTAGAAGTATATTTAGACCAGTTTCAAACACCATTTTTACAAGTCTTATATGAGCGGATGGTTTTGAAAACCAGGTAGTTCAGATAGAGACAGTCCTCTTTCTATCTTTCCCCTAGATAGTGTTACGCTCACCTGACTCCCACGGAGGCGCTGGCCTGGTTCGCGCTGCTGTGACCTCTTCTAAGGTGATGCGCAGGGTTCAGAAGACGGACTGGACCGGGCCCCCAAATCTGGCTTGTCTGGCTCGCAGAAGTATCCTTCTGTAGGCGAAAATAGGGGATTAACTGTCTGCGGGGTAATGCAATCGGCCTCCCACTTTCCCCTCTCACCCTCCTTGAAACCCTTCTGTGATTTCTCGTAGCGTCTCACCTTAGGGTCTGGAAGGACGAGCTCTCCATTCTGCTTCTGATGCAGGGGCGCGTTGGTATCCAGTTACTTCACTGGATTTTCGGATTGGTGAGAACCAAACTTGCTTGGCTTCCAGGTAAGTTTTTTGATAAGAGGTTCCCCTTGTGTCCATGCATTAATGTACTAATGCTAGTGTCTTTTTCCCCATAGGGGCCGGGGTACGGAATGCCGGGGAACAGGCACCGACCCGAGATGAGAGGTGAAATCCTTGTAGAAATCAGGTAAGTCTTTAATGAGCATTTTTTGGTAATGTCTTTTCATTCGCTCATTAACGCTGATGTCTCTTTTTCCCCTTAGGGGCCGGGGTCTGGAAATGCCAGGATGCGGCGCGGACCCGAAATGAAGAGGGAATGAATCAACAGGTAAGTCTTAACATGGAGAATTAGCTTTCCTTATTCCCTTCTCTCTCTCACCTTTTGTTCCGGTCTTTTTCTCCCTCGGCGCTGGGGCGTGACTGCGAATCGGGATGATCGCTGCTGAACATGGAGACGCCCTGTAAAGGTGAGTGGAATGCGGCGCTGCAGCGATCGACACAATGAGCTTTTAAATTAAAGTCTTCCTTTTCAGGATTGTCGGCGAGATGTCTCCGGGATGCGGATTTAGCAGGTAAGGACTTTTCCTTCTTCTGTTCTCTTCTTCTCTTCCTTTGCAGGTGATCCAGGATGCTGGCAGGCGTGGCAGAAGTCCGGATGCAGGAGCAGACACGGTGAGCGTCCAGCTGCTAGATGCAGAACAACGCGAAGCACGTGTGGCTGTTCGGGTGGGGTTTAAATAGCCTTGGAAGAAGTTCCAGGTATGTATCCTTCCTCCAATCAGGTATGTATCCTTCCCCGACCATGCCCTGATGGTAAATTAGTCCCACAGGTAAAGTAGTTCCTTTCAGGCCTCAAGGAGGCTGGGATCCTGCAGCATGGTCTGCATCAGGTAAGTGCACCCAAGCATTCCGATAATGAGCCTGGCGCCTATGGCGCCAGGACTGATGTCTTATGAGTCTGACGCCATAGGCGCCAGGACATTGTCCAAAGGGCCCCTATATGGGGTTGCTGGGTCCTTCCTTGGGGACTGGATGTCCGCTTTCGGGGACGCCAGGCTTGAACCAGCTCCCCGGGAGCGGGCATCATGACAGATAGGCAGTCTACCGCTGCCTGCTAGGGGTAGTACACTCGTGCAGAAGGGATACTTCCAGAGGTCGAAGTGGGAGGGAGTGGTCGGGAGCGGTGCTCCCATACTTTCTTATTTTAAGTTTCACTGTTCCTATACTTTTATTTTAAAAATAAACCGTTCTGGACCGGTTTAACTTTAAAATAAAAGTGTAGGAAGGAATTGAATCTTGCACTTCAGTGCACTGCACTTTACCATAAATAGCAGGTGTGTTTGTTTGGGGGGTTTGGATTGTGTGTGGGAGGGGGCGCAGGGATGGGGTTTGTGGGGAGCGGGGGCAGGCCAGCAGGGAACATAGCTCCTCTACTTCTTGTCGTACACTTCGACCACTGGATACTTCGTACCTTATCAGGGACATTCACCTAGGTTTATGGGTCTTCAAATAGATGGAAGTTTCCTCTAGTCACAGTGTTGAAATGCAGTTATTGGTAATCATTGGCTCATCAGCCTGCTGCCACATCCTTGCAGGTTTTTTCCAAATATCAAATAAACTCTCACAGCGGAGCAGAGAGTTTTTGGAACACTTTCCTGTCACATAATGAAGCTCACACTTGGGGCCAGCACCATCTTCAACAAATGAACTCATCCCCATAGGGAAAGCCTGATCCTCAGTTTTAAACGTGCCCAGCAGCATATTCAGGTCGAATCTTGTTAGCCTGGACACGCCAGGCTGCTGTGAGATCCCCAGGTACTTAAGCTACTTAGGACACCACATGAAGCTCAGGCCATCCGAATCCCACTTATGGCATGCTGCAGAGAGTGGGAAGACCTCTGACTTATTCCAGTTTATACAATAGCTGAACATAGTGCCTAAACCTCTAATTATTTCCAGGACAGCTCTCATTGATGACAACATAGTTCTCACCACAAGGAACACATTCTATGACAAGACTGGAGGCGCGCATTATGCTTCAACTTCTTTTATTACTACTCCTCAGCAGTTTCAACAAACCAATAACAAAACACTGAAAAATGTCCAAAGTGAGTTTTCCTTCTTAGAACTACAATCCCCATAGTCTCTGTAGTCAATCTCCATTCCAGCTCAGCTATGACCACATCCTGTCCCTGAGCTACTCTCTTCTTTTACTGCTCTTCAGCAAGTTAAGTGGATTGTTATCACCTCTCCGGTTTGACATTGATTTTCAGTGTATATAGAATAGTAGGTGGGGGATAATGACGCTATGTAAGACAGAACTACATAGAGATATTGTTATATAAATTGACACATTGAGAATATGTAATAAGCAGGAGCATTCATTGTTATTTATTATTCAGATGTATAAGCTTAATCGCTTAGCATATCATGTTGAGAGAACGTTTACATTATAGCACAGTAGCGGCGCGCAGTAGAGCGGAGGACAAGTTGAAGCTCCGCGAGGTGGGGGGCCCCATGCCGCATACTCGACACACTAGGGGCGCTGCCCGGCCTGGCGGACCGTCAGTGCCGTTCCTCCTCCAAGCGGAGGAAACTTATTAGGAGCGCTCAGGCCCGCAACCTCGGGTAGGCGGGCCGGAGCGCGTATAACAGTCGCAGCAGCAAGCGACAACGAGAGCACTCTGGCCCCCACCCTTGGGTAGGCGGAGCCGGAGCGCGGAACGGTCACATTTAGAAAGCGACTTCGGAGAAGATACACGCGGGGTCCGGCGGGGATTATTGAATAATCAATAAAAGCAAAGTTAATTTTTGAATGCACACCACTCGAAAACGCAGGCGTTCAGCAACTGAACCATCGGAAAAGCAGGCTAACGGCCCATACGAAAGAGACAGCTAGTCTCCCTGCAAGCAGGCGTGTAGCCTGTGGAAAGGCAATTAGCCACTAGTAATTGGCAAGAGTAGCACGTTTGGCCTATACAAGGGCAGATCATACCATAACAGTCAGGTGCAAGCCATAAGAAAAAAAAAAAGCTGCCAAGAGAAAGTGCTAGACTTATCTGGGCCTCTCGCAAAGATTTCGACCTAGTGGAGAGAGCTAGTGATACTGGGGCGGAAGTGGACCCTAACGCACTAGCAGGTTGGGCACAGAGAGCAATGTGCCTCCTAGGCAATGCCAATTGCGCCATCGCCTCGGAGAGAAGAAGGGGACTATTTCTCCAGATCGACCCCAAGCTAAGGGACGTTGTGTCGTATGAAGCAGGACAAGTGGCACAAGGCCTCCTGTTTGGAGAGACATTTGGGAAAGAGATGGGCCGGTTTGTCGGCACTTGCACTTCGTTGGAGAAAGCACAAGCCTCCATATGGAAGATATTCCCGAACAGAGTCTTTGCCGGGACCAGCCGCTTCAGGGGACGTGCCACCAGTCGGCAGCAAGGAGGTCAAAGACCCCACAATCTCAGAGCTCAATACTGGGAAAATAAACAACAGGATACATTCTTCCCAGCCAGGGGGCATGGCTTTAGGGGACAGAGGAAAAGGATCAGGCCGTGGCCAGAGTTTCGCACCAGGTGAGAGTGGTGGAGTGTCCCCGTCGTGGGAGGGAGGACAAGCAAGTTCTGGGGAAACTGGTGTGCGCTTTCCAGCGATGCTTGGATATTGCAAACTGTGAGAGGTCTGCAAATAGGGTTCATAGAACCGCCAGGGCAATTACATTGGCCACACCAGCAGCGTTTAGCTCAAGCAGAGTGTTAAGACGGATTTCTGAACTCTGTCCTGGTGGCGCAGAAGTTCAGAAGGCCAACCTAATTACTTGGAACAGGGTAACCTCTGGACGAGCCAGACCAATCAAGGTAGCGATCGCGGCGGTCAAGACTAGGTCTCAAGAGGGGTGAGGGTGACTGAAAGCCCGCAATGAGCACATAAAGCAAGATCACTTACAAACTACTCCAAACAGTTGTTATATTAAAAATATATATACATTTATTTCAAGGCCTTTAAAACAATGACCGTAGCGAGAAAATCACAATATAACGATAGTAAACCAACACATACCATATCAACACAATATATATACAAATACGACAGTCTCAAGCGTTAGATGCACGAAATGGGTAGTCCACCTAAAAGGGAAGGAAGACAGGCAGTGCGAAATAATGCTTAGACCCAGTTCGCCTTCAGAGGCACCTAACTAGATGGAAGTCCGAGCCCTGCGAAGAGTGGAGCCTTGTGCTCAAAAGTACCTGCACGCGCTGGTGCCAACGGGCAAAAGGAGAAGCTCTTCGAGGGAAATCAGGCAGTTCAGTTTAGTGCACAAAAGAAGAAGAACAAGTTCCGCGACTCAAGCGCAGCCTCCACAGTGGGCAGAAGCAGAGCGTGAGTACGGAAAAGGGTGCTGTTTGACACGGCGGGGAAAAGCAATGGGCTCCTACAGGAGGGCGACCAGATCCTAGCTATGCTACTCACCGGTCCCCGATGCAAGCAGACCCAGGCTTCTCCGCGTCCGTTTCAGTAGCTGGCAGGTTCAGAAGAGCAGGGAACGCCTCGTCGTCGTGTTGAGTAAAAAGACGTCCCAATCGAAGAAACCCGCACAGTTTGTTACCACAGCAGGGCAACGGAGCGGCCGTGTGCATCTGAGCCAAATGTACACTACTCACTTCAGACCTGGGAACGCCAAGTGTACGAAGCGTGTGAGAGTGACAAGGACTCGAAATACTACACAACCTGGCGGCGGTTACAGAGCAAGACTCCCGTGTAAGCTGGTCAGTCAGCTGGATGGCCCAGAGACGCTTCCGTAGGCTTACTGGCAGGAGATGGTGAAGATGCCGAGAATAGCTGTTCCCGCTATTCCAAGGGTCGAAGTACCAGTACAGGCCTTCTGGTTCGATCAAAGGTGAAAAGGGTTTCACAAGGCGACAGCAGTGCAGAGGAGAAGTCCTTCAGCGGGTAACCAGCGATTCCTCGGTCCAACCTCTGGAGATCGACATGGTAGTGGTGTTTCCAGCCCCCTCTTATCCACGGTTCCCTTCGCGCCAAAACGGAGGGGACCCAATGGGAGATCCGCTCATCAACACTCACACCATTCGTGGACCAATCACGGACCACGGTGGTCCCAGGCATTCACACCACCCTAGACTCTCTGGCACCCAGGATGTGTATTGGGACCAGACATCCCAGCCCACATCCTGGAGGCACACACAAGACATGTAGAAGCCCGCGAAAGCATCCGTGTTTCGCGGGAAAGTACATGCCCAAATAAGGAAGGCCCCGGGTCGGCTCGACCTGGGGAAGATGAAGGGAGCAAGACGGTCAGCGCACAGGACAAAGGAGCCTCGTCGTCTGGCCATTTTGGGAGCCAGGCCACCATTTTGGGTTAAGCGCAAGAAACACACTTAGAACGCCAAAAGGAGCTCAAAACACAAGAAACGATTGCTGCCACCATTCCCGTCTCTGAATCACTTGCACCGATCAGATACAATCCTAAACGAGTATCTAGGGCCTGTAGAAGGCTAGAGACCCAAGAGAGCTGTAACTTAGCTTACAGTGACCTCTTGTGTCATGTTGCACGAAAGCCGCAACATGATAAAAGAAACTACGGGAAACAGCGTTCCCCGGTACTGACTGTCTTAAGGGCATGTCAGTTTCCCCGTAAGAAAGGAGCGAAAGCCCAGAGGAGTGCGGCAGAAGGCTGCACTTCTCTGGCAAAGTCAAGAACAAGGTGAAAAACAACAGCAAAAAGTTTAGGGGTTGCCACATGGAAGGAAAATTACCTACAATTACGAAATCTTTCCTAACACAGAGCAAGAATGCCTAGATTACGAGCTATCACAGCTAGAGCAGAAAGACGCCATAGAAAGATGCGCAGCGCCTCCCAGATTTGTGAGCAACATATTCCTGGTACACAGGAAGGAGAAGGTGCACCCAGTCATAAACCTGAAAGAGCTAAACGGATGGATCGTGTACCACCATTTCAAGATGGAAGGGATACACCAGCTCAGAGACTCCCTGAGAGAAGGACACTGACGAGACTGGACTTGAAGGATGCTTACCCGACGGTGCCAGTGCAAGAAGATTACAGAACATTCCTAGCTTTTCGCTGGAACAGAGAGCTCTGGTAATTCAAGACAATGCCATTTGGGCTTGCATCAGCGCCCTGGGCATTCACCAAGCTGATGAAGCAGTAGCAGCAGCGATTTGGGAGAAGGGCATCAGGTTGATTATATACTTGGACGACCTGTTACTCCTGGCGGAAGACCGGGATACCCTGAAGTACCAGACATGCTGAGTACAGAGGCAGCTCTTGTCCCTTAGCTTTCTCGTGAACGTAGAGAAATCAAACACCACACCAGCACAGAGACTAGATTTGTCCTCAACACCAGGAAAGCTACATTGGAGCTGCCAGCTCGGAAGATAAGGGATATCAAAAGAGAGATCAGAGCGTGTCTGAGCAAACAATGGGTCTTGCTCAGAGTGCTAGCAAGGATCGTGGGCCTGTTAGCAGCCTCCATACAGGCCATATTTCCAGACCCATTGCACTATCGAGCACTGAAGATGAAGATAAAACACTTACAGCAGGGTTTGAAATATCATCAGCTAGTGCCATTAGATCAAGAGTCCATCACACAGCTCGAATGGTGGTTAAAGAATATGGACGCTTGTCATGAGCGTGCCATATTCGGAGACCGGCCAGACCTAATAATAGAATCCGACGCCAGTCATATAGGCTGGGGAGCGAGATGCAGAGAGCTAGAGACAGGCGGAAAGTGGAGCGAAGAGGAACTCCGTCTGCACATAAACTGCCTAGAACTACTGGCAGGGTCATTTGCGATAAAAGCATTTACGAAAGGGAAGCTGAAGTCATGCGTCCTGCTGAAGATGGACAACATCTCAGCAGTCCACTACATAAATCACCTAAGATGAACGAGGTCCAAGTTGCTAGGAGAACTAGCAAAAGACTTTTGGCATCTTTGCCTTCAGTCAGAGACATCGGTGACAGCGGAATATCTGCCCGGAGAACTGAATGTAGTAGCCGATTGGAACTCTTGGTACCTGACCGACTCCAGCGACTGGAAACTGGATCCAACAGTATTTCAGAGCCTGAATGCGAGATGGGGCCCAATACACATGGACCTCTTTGCATCTCGGCTGAATGCTCAAACAAGCAACTATTTCAGCTGGAGTCTGGACCCGGAGGCTCTGGGACGGACGCATTCCTGCAGGAATGGACAGGTGGCCCGCAATACGCATTTCCCCCCTTCATGATGCTGAGCAGAGTTCTAGCGAAGTGTCGGAGGGAGGGAGCAGAGCTGATTTAGTGGCAACTCTGTGGAAATCGCAAGTGTGGTTTCCAACGCTAATGGAGCTAGTAGCGGACCTACCAAAAGTACTCCCCGAGGGAGACCAATTGCTCACGGACCCAGCTGGATCGTGTCATCCTCCAAGAGTGAGAGGGACACTCCCGCTCGTGGCGTGCAGGATATCAGGAGACGCTGGGCACTGCCAGGCATTTCGGTGCAAGCTGCAGAGCTTATCGCAGAATCCTGGGCTCCATCCACTAGGAGGAGCTACGACGCGGCTTGGGCCAAGTGTATGAGCTGGTGTAGAGGGAGAGACCTTCATCCCACTTCATCCCCTGTATTAGCTATACTACATTTTTTAGCACAACTTTTGCAAGATGGAAGAGCATTCCGTACCATAGGGGTGTACAGATCAGCGATATCGGCAGGACACCTACCAATTGAAGGAGTCCCAGCAGGAGAACACCCAGCGGTAGTGAGACTTATCAGAGGAGCGAGGTATAACACTCCCCCGATGCCCAAATATAACACAGTATGGGATGTGACAGTAGTACTGCAGTTATTAGAAAGCTGGCCGTCAAATAGATATCTATCCCGGAAGCAGCCGTCAGGCAACTTGGCAATGCTGCTATGCTTAATTTCATGCAAGCGCGTGTCAGACATCAAAGCACTAGAAATTAACAGAAGATCCTTTGGTCCAGAAGGAGTAACGTTTTCCATAGTGAAGAGGACTAAGACAGGGACGAAACAATCCATTACCCATATTTTCCGAGGAACACTAAATGGTGCGTAGCAAGGTGTATTAAAGAATATGAGTGTAGGACTGCGGAGTGCAGAGCAACAGGTATCACCCAATTGTTGATAGCGCGTAGAAAACCCTTTCAGGCAGTGGCAACTGCCACCATTGCTAGGTGGGTCAAAGAAGTTATGCATGCAGCAGGAATTGATCTGGGAACGTATAGGGTGCATTCTGTAAGAGGAGCAATGGCATCCAGAGCCTTCACAACAGGGGTATCATTACGAGAGATTATGTTAGCAGCCGATTGGGCTAGTGACCGTACATTAAAGGAGTTTTACTTCAAGCCAACAGAGAGCCTAGCTGTTACAGTATTGGGGAAGCTTTGAACAAGCATAATGCCCGCCTCTAGTCTTGTCATAGAATGAAGATTACCCCTGCTAACTGCACAGGGAGTATTAATTCTATTAAAGACTAGGAGGCAAGCATTACATTCCTGTCCATTCATGTATTGGTAATGATGACCCTGATTCTTCTGTTTGTATCATCCTTAGGGGAGGAGCAGAAGAACAATTGAGAGGAGAGCTAGCGACTATAGTCAGTGGAAGTCGAGGAGAATCGGCATATCAGTTTGGAGCAGTTTAAGTCTTCGATCTGTTGGCGGGACATGAAGTGGAGTTTGCGAGTGACAGTTAAGAGCACGTAAAAGAGAGGAGGAGCTCAAGGACAGGATGTGGTCATAGCTGAGCTGGAATGGAGATGGACTATAGAGACTATGGGGATTGTAGTTCTAAGAAGGAAAAGTCACTTTGGACATTTTTCAGTGTTTTGTTATTGGTTTGTTGAAACTGCTGAGGAGTAGTAATAAAAGAAGTTGAAGCATAATGCTTGCCTCCTAGTCTTTAATAGAATTAATACTCCCTGCACAGTTAGCAGGGGTAATCTTCATTGTCAGCCGACAACCAAAACATCTTAAGCATTGAAGCATGCCTTCTGGCCACTCGTTCCACCTCCTTGTGCACCACATTTTTGAGGCTTGAGGCTCTTTTGCCAGAATGAGCAGCAAGGGCAGCTGAGGGCGCCCCTACCTTGTCCCCTTCCCCAGATCAAAGTTGCTCTAGATCAGGCCATTCATTAGGACTGCAGATTTTAGGGAGGTCTATAGCAGGCTTGTCATGCCCATATACCTCTCTCCAAAGTCCATGTGTTTCATGACCGTGAACAGGTACTTCTACTCAATCTGGTTGAAGGCTTTCCGAGCCCAATGGCACCACCGGAACTGGCTCGCAATGCAATCTTCTATTCCTTACGGTCCGAAGTAACATCCATATATTATCCCCCATTTTCCTGTTCTTGACAAATTTGCAATGGTTCCCATGCACTAGTGTGTTCAGAAGGCCAATTTCTCTAGAGATCCCACCTTCAGTAGGAACCTTGTATTTTGTATGTAGAAGACTGATGGTAGGTAGCATGCTGAAGCATACCAGGCAATGCCTCATGCATGGCCGAAACAAAAAACATTGCATGGAGATGAGCAGAATCGGGCTCCTCCATGACTTTATGGAACTTAGGAGGCAGTTCACTTTGTCCTCGAGCCTTCCCACTTGTTCATTCTGCAATGCAAACCTGAACCTATTTATGACTGATGGACCTCTCCAACATCTGTCTCCTACTCATTAACACTAGGTAGCCTCAGCCAACCCATAAACACCAGAAGCACCCAATCGTCAGGCATGACTTTGGAAATGTACAGATTTCGAAAGGAGTTCAGGAATTTCTCATTGAACCTGACCAGAATACATGTCACTTCCCTGCTGCTCATACCATTCCTCAACTACGGCTTGACCTATATGTAGGATATATTAGCTGCTAACATGAGCTTAGTCATCCTTTTGCAGAGGCCCTACACGTAATCCACTACATCATAGGTTGGACTGGGAGGCTTTCTTTCCTATCCCTCATTTACTAAGGTGAGAGCAGCTTGGAGAGAGTATGTTAACCCCAGGCTTGCAACTGTCCCAGCCATGGCACCCTGACCTTTCTCTATCTCAGGCCTCACTGGCTCGCTCTACCATTCATCTCCTGAGTCCCCATCAGCTCCTTGGCATTTTTGGCTTAGCCAATTTTGGGTTGTTTTGTTGTACCTCACTGTTCACCCCCTTCTCCCCACCTCTTCCTGAAAGCTCTCGCTCTCAGTTTTTCCTCCTGCTCTTCTCTGTTTACTTTCCTTCTTCCGCCTTCTGGCCTCTTTCCCCTCCAAAGCCTCCCTTTTGCTGATTCGGCTTTCGTGCTTTCCCCCGATGGTTCTTTCCCTTGTCTTCCTCCATCCTACAGATGGTTTTCTTTCCCTGGCTTACTCATAATTTCTCCTCTACTTCCCTCGGATCTTGCCCTCTTCATGCACACATTCATTTTTCTGATCCTTGCCCTTTCCTTCACTCTGCCTCATTCCATTTGACCATCACCAAGTTCTCACAACAGCCCTGAAGACTGGCCCTCTTTTATACTGTGGGCCACAGGCAAATGGGTTTATTAATTGATTGAGTGGGTGCAACAGCAAGGACTCTGGGATCACGTCCAGGCATGGGTTTAGGTCATTCAGTCCAGGCTACACCCGCGTGCAGATCAGGAACGTCTGATCGCTAATAATTAGCTCGCAACTCCACAGGCCAAGGTTTTATATGGTCGGGCTGTCACCTTGGAATCAGGCAAGCCTGTCTTGGCATCTGCCTTTTGCTGCAATGGTCCTCTCCCTTCCTGGCATGTGTCTCTTGCCTCTGCAATGCCCACTATTCCCAGTTCAAGCCCCATTTCCTGCATCCTCAAGGCTGAGTGAAGCAACAGTCCAGTCTGCAGGCATGTGTCCAGAGGTCCTCTCCTTGTGCGGTTCTTTGTCTCCCTATAGAAGTGATTATTGGCATGGGTAAAGGGAGTGGGAAAGGAGGAGAGTCACTGGGGGATCACCATATAATCCCTGGGGGTTAACATCATGAAGCAGGGGGGTCTTCCCTGAGCACCTATCTCTCTCGTACTTCCAACTCATCTCCTGCTCCACAGGGCTGATCAAACATTTACCAAATCCCTTCAAGGATGCCCGCAGGCAGAAAAGAATATTGTGGGGCTCCTTACTCTCTGATGCCAAATGTGCTGGTGGTCACTCTGAATCACTCTTCTGTTGTCAGCGTTCTGACTATGTCCTAGTCTTAATATAAATACAGCCTGATGAAGAGCAATCTGGATGCCCTTGTACGTGGAGTAAGTGTCCTGGTTTCGGATTTTCGAGCCAATCTCGCAAGGCGCATTCTGAAAAAGCCCCCATGTTTGCCAGGAAACGGGGGTTCTGGCTGTGCTTGTGGGGAGCACTAGGAGTTAGCATGGTGGGTCCCGATGACAAACCGGTTAACCGCTGTATGGGTTAATGAGATGCTGGAACGTTTGCTCTTCAAGGAGTAAATCACAGGACAAGGCAGGAAAGTCAATCAAATGAATTCCTACCCCTGGAGGATAAGCCATTGCCTTTCTACACATTGCATCCTGGGACGCTGAACCTAGACACGTTTTACACACACACATATTTCCTACCACACTGGAATGTTCATATTGATTAACACCGCCACACACTGGGACCGTCGTCATACCTTTGTCTTTTATATCCCCTTGTCCTGGCTTTCCTAGTCCTGTTTTAAGTCTTCAATTCCAGTCCATGACATCTTGAGAGTTAAGAAGGTGTCGCAAGACACGAGGTAAAGGGGCACCATGGAAATGGAGAGAGGGCTTTGGCTGGTGACTGAGTGTGCTGGTGTGTTTGCGTGCAAGACGTTTGCTGTGGAACACAGGGCATTACGTGTGCGTCAGGCCCGTTGTAGAAACAAAGGCACATTTCTGCTTCAAATGACCAGGGATTCTGTCCCCAACCCCAAAAATCTGACAAATGCCTAACAAACACTGTTCTTTGCCCAGCATGAGCAAACAAAGAAAACAAGCAGAATGTTTTCCCTGAAGATGGACTTTTATTCTTAAATGCATTGGACTCAGTCATCCATTTTCTGCCTCTGTTGTCAAAATTAAGATTTTTCTACTGTGAATTGGTTTCTGTAAATACACTGAAATTGACTGAAAATGGCCTTCTAATGTAGATTTTAACGTACATCGTTACACTTGACAGAACTCCCTTGTGCACATGAATTTTCATACGAGGTCCTGCCAAGTTTCTGACCAAACAGTCAGGAGCTCAGGACCTATTCTTCACTTGTGATATGCCCACACAGTTCTTAATGTGAACTCCCTGACTCCTTCTGCCAGCCATGCTGGAAAGCGTGTTTATTATTACTTACTTTTTCCTTGCCTAAGAAGCATGCCTTTGTCAAGCAAGGAAAACCAACCAAGTTACTTTTTTACTAATTATCTTTTGAAAGTACATTGACAGAAACCCACAGGCTATTTCATTTTATCCTTCAACTGTATTGCATTGTGGAATTTGTAGTAGCAGTAGACCGGCCCTCTTTTTAAACCAATCACATTTTGACAGGTGGGAACGCCCCTGGCTTCTAGTATTAATCCTGCCCCCCATGTGATAGGATTTTAATATACATTTAATATAAAAATTATATCAAATTGATATCAAATTTATATCAGATTTATATAAACTGAATACAAAGTGTTTGTGGACTTTGATACACTGTTGAGATGATTTGCTATAACTTTTATATAACTTTATATTACATATATATAAAGATGGGAGCAGCACGTGTGCGCTGTTGCTTGGTCTAGGGCAAAGTGAGTTGTGAGGAGTTAGACAGCGAGTGTTAGGGTTTGGTGACACGATGATGATGTGGGAGTGCGTTTGGCGTTTAAGGCTTGATGGTATATTTAATAGAGCTGTAATATAAAGCTGGGTGATGTCATAATTGATTAGAGCTGAACTATAAAGCAGTGCTGGGCTTTTTAAGGCCGATGGTATGCTATATTATTGATAAATGGAATATAAAAAAGGTTGCGTTCTTTAAGGCATGCCGTTATTTTAAAATGTCAAGGTGCAGCTTGGGAGGATTTTGGAATTTTAAAGCCAATAAAAGCTGAATTAAAGGACGGGGCATGTTTGTTTATAAGGCACAGGCTATGGGACAAACATCAAATCCTTGAAAACGGAGACAAAAAAAACAGTGAAGTTGCACTGTGTGAGAATATATAGTTTATTAACATTATATTTGATAGAATGATAATAGTGGTGTTTAAATGAAAAGTACAGGTTTAGTTTCATAGCTACAAAAACACAGGCATATGCAGGCAGAATGATGTGGCATTGGGGTTTTGTCATTTAAAAAAAATATAGAAAGGAAAAATACAAGTGTAAAAACAAATTAATGCAATAGAAAAAAACCCACAGATTCAAATACACGAAATCTCCGCCACGTCGTCGTGAATTTTAAAAATATTTTATTTATAAAAGATATACTTAATACAGAAAGGAAAAATACAGGTATAAAAACAAATTACTGCAATAGAGAAAATAAACATATAGATAGTGGTAGAGATGATCAAAATGAATAGCCATAAGGGTGTGTCAATCCGTTTGCTGCCAGTGTTCTTTTATCAAACACAAACACTGAGCGTCTTTTGTAGAGTGATGGTGCTAATTTCCCAATGTTTATCGTGCACTATACCTGGATGTGTAATGACGATATACGGTGGGGAGTTACAGGCATCTTTCTGTATAAAGGATTGCACCAGAACTTTCAAACTGTCAAAATGTATTTGGCCCATGTTGGTAACATGTAACATTATACCTTTTACTTTAATGTTGAAGGTTCTTAGGAATGTGCGAAAGGCGTGTCCGAAGTTGGTGGATATTCTACGGCGTAGCACCAACACAGACAAGCCGTTTCATCATCTATGAACACGTATTAGCATAAATGATGTAAAAACATTTGACCTAAAACATTTGATCGAATTCTTTTGACCTTTTTTTCGGTCATATGTAATTAAATATATTTATGGGGAAGGGTAAGGGTATAGATTAGGTTGAGGGGGTTGGGGGTGCTGCGGGGGGTCTCTCTCCCTGCATTTTAGACCAATAAAAGGTCAAATAAATTAGATCAAATGTGATTAGGTCAAATGTTTTAGGTCAAATAGACCCAAACCATGAACACGCAGCTGCTCACGTCATAAGAATTATCAAATAGATAGGCGTGAAGCACATCAGGTCTGTAATGATGGTTGTATTGGGCAAATTAACTCTTTGCACAAACTTACCCCACAACAAATTAAGGCATAATTTTGCCAGCAGCCACCGAGCCGGGTTGTCCTCAATATACTCCATAGGCAAGCATATGCAATGTTTATAATAATCATCAATGTAGGCCTGTTTAGCGGCATCGTCCACGCACCCAGCAGGAAAACGATAGGGTTTCTGTTTCTGCTGAAGGAACATGGAAACATATTCACAGATGAGCTTGAGGGTGATAGTTTTAAAATAGCATATTTCGTGTATTTGCCCTAAGCGATATCCCTGTTTTAGAGCCGCTTGTATTTCGATTGCACACCAAGTGCCTGTTAGGCGGCGCTCCTCACCCGTGTGTTTGCAACAGCGCGGTTTTGTTCCAACGCATGTGCGGCAAAGCGGAAACATTAGTTTAGCATTGCGTCTAAAGGGTAACACGGGTATGTAGAGACCTCAGAGACCCTGCATCTGATTAGACCATAATATTGGTCTATATCGCCAACATTGTCACAGATGATCTCGACATGTCCCACAGGGTAGGGTTTGTCCTTATTTATAGAGGGATACAGACTGGTAAAATCTAGGTAGTGTCTCTGCTCCTTCTCTGAGATGCTATGTTTTAACCTTAAAGCTTTTGTGCGGCCACCATATAGCGCATCTCGGGGGTTAAGGGGTTTTGGTAGATTCAGTTCTTTAAGAAAATGGCACACATCAGGATTGTTTTGCACCATTGCATGACAATTCATGTTCCCAGATAGTAACGAAGCGAACATCCAGACTGGCTAGAAAAGATTGTTTCAACAGAGTGCGTCTATACAGCTGTTCATAAGTAGTGCTCGTTAAAGTGTTGAATCCACCGGTGGGATAACAATCGGGATAGCCGTGATAAAAGCAGCCATTAAATTCACAGGCTTTTTCCTTCCCTTGAACCACCCATAACCGTCTAACCAGTATTGGCTGTTGTGTTTTTCACCACCGCCGGTTAGGGCGTGTTGTATAGAGATGTTCTCTGTTTTTGCGATGTGTAAGAGCCACTGAATAGCCAGAGCGGAATAATGTTTTTAACGTCTGTGATAGGAATCATGGGGCAGCAGCGCAATTGTTTCCGGTTTTAGATATAGTTGTTTGTAGATTTGTATACAACAAATAGCCAGTGTGATATTTTGAAAAGGGTCGATGTATGGCACATGTATTTCACCCTTTATAGGTGTGTCACGACGTGTCATTTGAACGATACCGTCCCTAAAAAAAATTACAAGCTTGTCTTAAAATGGTGGCATCTTCTTGACAGTAGGCCCGTAACTCTTGGCGAAAGTCAAACACGCTGTGTAATTCGCCTTGTACCAGGTCATAAACTGTTCTTTTTAGCCAAGCATCATGTATTGAACCCCGTATTGATCCGGAGGTGGGAATGGGCCGATGTAATATTGGTTAGCGGCTGTGTTAAAAAGATGGGGAAAGAAACCCCTTGAACCAGGAAAAGTAAATGCCTTTGGAAGTTTGCTGATTTTCATGGATAAAAAGTTTAAAGAATCAATAAAACGTAAACACTTTTTGCCGAACTAACTGTATGAACACAAAGTATGAATTATATCCTTTGGAATTATGGGCTAGAAAGGTGTAACTCGTGAATTTACTCATTACAAAAGTGCTTATAAAAAGGTAGCCACACAGGCG
Source organism: Ambystoma mexicanum (assembly GCF_040938575.1). Taxonomy (NCBI): domain Eukaryota; kingdom Metazoa; phylum Chordata; class Amphibia; order Caudata; family Ambystomatidae; genus Ambystoma; species Ambystoma mexicanum. Next base: position 750,260,464 of record NC_090921.1, on the reverse strand, counting down.
TACTCTGTAAATTCCCAATAGCTATCCCCCGTTAGATGTCTGGCATAGATGTAGTTCAGTTGATGGGTTATATTCTTGGCAGGCCTCATATATTATGTAGTGCTCAGTTTTATTTTGAGGTCTGCCAGGGGTCACGTAGCACAGGTGTTTAGCCGTGTTGGCAATGGAAACTTTACACACTCTACAAATCCTCCCGACAGAGTTGTGACTCTCAGGCAGAAAGTTTTGACACGTTGGACAATCAATGCGCATCTCACACACGACCGCCCTAAACGCCGTCTTTTGAATGGGTGTCTCTAGACAGGCCTGAGACCTCGCGAACGCGCGACACCAAGGGCATTTTGTAGGTTTTTCCTTTTGCGTTTATTCTTCTCTTAGACACAAGCGACAGTGGTATTGACAACTGTGTCTATGTTTGTTTTTGGAAATGTGATGTTAATGCTAACAGAGAAGATTAGCCCCCAGAAAACCCTTTAGATTCAATACACCATGACTGTTTTAGCCATTAGTGGGAAATATCGGTACACCCTGTTAAAATAGAGTATTTTGATGGGTCTATTAAAATACTCCTCAAAGAGATTCAGTTGTCCAAACCGTATCGGAGTGTCTGTCGGTAGTTTTAACTCTTATTGCACTTGCAAAGCTGTTGCACGTATATCGGCGTCTTATGCTTCACATTACATGCTTAAACTTGTAAGACTAGACACCAGGCAGAGATTTAGGGGCCTGTAATCGAAATTTAATAACCAACGGCCTTTAGATTTTATCATGTGGCTGTGCAGAATCTTGCTCAAAGGCTTATAGGCACCGTTGGAGTGTGGCCTGACAACTACCAAAACAATTTTCAGAAGCTCAAAACACAAAATCTCAGTCTTACTCTGCAGAAGTGTTTGTACATTTTCCAAAAACTGAAAAACGCAGAAGTATCACGACATGATCGCCTTGTGAACAAGTGTCTGTTAGTGGCAAGGACGAGTATGCTCGTCCTTTTTACATAGACTTCAATAATAGCCTGGTACTTAAGGGGTTAAACCCTCAGCCTCCATTCTTATTTTTACTAAATCATTGGGACCAACAGTTTCCAATATTTGCCAGACCAACGTTTCCACAGCCTCCGTTATAACGGTTATTCCATGACCTAGAGAGTGTAAGTGGTCCAAGTTTATGAATCTAAATTCCTCGTAATGCTCCACAGCCGCAAATGTTTTATAAGTTCTTTGATAAGTTTGCACCATTTCCAAATAAACTGGGGCATCCAGTGTCTGGGGCGTTGATATCTGCGGCATAGTAGCTGGATCACGTCTGGATATAACCAGGTGGGCTTTTTTCACTATTTTAAATAGTCGCCGTCTCTGAGCTTGCAATCTGGCCCATTTTAAGTTTTGTCTCCTGTTTTTAGAGCTCTGTCGGAACAGATGGCTGCCCCTGCTTTGAACAACCATTTGTCTGTAACAATGACTCTGCCACTGTTTGTGTTTTTAATGTTATGCAGTCTTCCAGAGCAAAGGGATGTGTGGATGTGGTTGTGCGTGTATTTTTGTTTTTTAATAGGGCTGCTTTGCAAGGACTCGCTAGTTGTTAGTCATTTTATTGTTTGCTTCTCCGGTATGTTTAATATTTGGGATATTTCAGAGATGGAGGTTGTCAGGGGTCTGCTTATACTAGGCACTGCAAGTGTTTGTGAAATATTGGTTAAAGATTTAGATGGTATAACCACAATGGGTCGTGCCCTGTGTTCAACACCCGGGGCCTTGTCTAGCACTGTAGCAGGGAACGCCATTATGAATTTTTCACAAGGTGTAGCAAAGGCCCCTACTATGCCTAATGGGATGTGTTGAACAACTGGGGCATCGGCTAGCGTAATATTGGCCTGCACCCCTCTGACTGTCCCACAAGGTGATGCTGCTAAGGTGGTGGTATTACCCCTCGGATGCTTTAGTAGCATCAAAACAGCTCCTTCTGCATTGTTGAAAGCACTCTGAATCATACATGGTACAATCCGCTTCTTTTTGCAGTAGGTTTTTAAACTGTTGATGATACTCAATAATTTCTTATAATTTCTTTTAAGGTGCGCTTTTTTCTCATTCTTTTGAATAACTTTTACATACGTACATGTCACTACATCTGAAATGTTGGTGACCCCAACATTGTCCCCGGTCCCCACACCGCGACCACCTTCATTTTGCGTGTCTGTATCACTAGCCTTCTGCTGCACTCCTCAGGGCTTTTCACTCATTTCTAATGGGGAAACTGACATGCCCTTAGTCAGTACTGGGAGACTTTGTTTCCCTTAGTCCTTTCCAATGTTGCAACCTTTCTGCAACAATGTACCTTCCAGCACAGTGCACTTGGGTCTAATTAGTCATTTCCAAAGGCCCTAGATACTCTCGAAGGATTGTTTAGGAGAAGTGCAGATGTGCCTTGGACAGGGCTGGTGGCAGCTTATTTCGTATATTTTTAACCCTTTCCTGCCAGGTAAACCGCAATTACGGCGTTCAGCAAGAACAGGTGGCCTGGCTCCAAAATGGCCATGCCACGAGGTTCTTTGTCCTGTCCTTTGGCCATCTTGCCCCTTCACCTTTGCCAGGTCAAGCTGACCCGGTCAGTCCTTATTTGGGCATGCATTCTCCCGTGAAACACCAAGCTTTTGCGGGCTTCTGCATCCCGTGTGTGTGTCTCTAGGATGTGGGCTGGGATGTCTGTTCCCAATACACATCCTGGGTGCCAGAGAGTCTGGAGTGCTGTGAATGCTTGGGACCACCATGGTCTGTGATTGGTCCAGTTATGGTATGCCTGTATGTGAGCAGATCTCCCATTGGGTCCTCTTCGTTTTGGCGCGAAGGACATTCTGGATAAGAGAAGGCCCCAAATACCCATACCATGTTGATCTCTGGAATGCTCTCTGAACGAAGCATAGGATCCAAGTATCCTGAAACTAAGGAGCCAAGTCGAGGAACCGCTGGTGACCCGCTGGAAGGTTTGGGACCCTGAGGCCGCTGTCGTCCCATGGGACTCCTCTGCATCTGGTCATCCTAGAAGGTCTGGGAAGACGCTTCGACCCATTGGAATAGTGGGACCAACTATTCTCGCCACCTTCATAAAACTCTGCAAGTAAGGTTTCACAGAAGTGTCCCTGGGCCAACCAGTGGGCTGACAAGCTTACACAGACTCTTTGCCCTGATACCGCTCCCGTTTTGAGGAGGCCCTCAAAACTTGGTAGGTCGCTAGCGCTGTATTCACGGCACCCTCACATTGAATTTCGTATAGTTGGTATTCCCATGTCTGGAGTAAAGTGGGTGCGCCCGAACCGGAGTATACACGGTTATCATGTCGCCCAGCCGTGGTGACGAACTTTGCAGGTGCGCTGCATTTGTGTCACTCTTGCCCCTGAAGCCTGCTGCAGTGAAAGTGTTACGCTCACCTCGGCTCTACAGGCAGGGTCGCACGAAGCTGAGCGATGAACGTCTGCGCGCATCTCTTCCTGTCCCACTACTTCTCTCTTCTCTCATGCTTAGGTTTTAACCTAAAATGATGAACGGAGAAGTTAACTTGCTGCATAGGTTGGGCTAGACTCCCACCTCCCTCCAACCGCTTCCCTCTGTGCTTATGTCTCACCTTAGGTGTTTTAACAATGGGGTCTCCGTCCTGCGTCTGGATGCAGGGGCGCTTTAATGTTCTTAGGCACATTCACTGGATCTAGTTCCATCACTGATCCTACGGCCTGTAAGTGGAATCCAGACCAGCTGTGACTCTGTAAGTAAGTCTTAGTACCAATTAGTTCTTGGTGACTGTTTCTGCTTAATGTGTTCTTTTTATTGCCAAAGTTTCACTATTGTCCTTATTCTTTTGCAGGAGCGGTTTTGGAGATGCCAGGTTAAGCAATAGACTCCTAACGGCGATGCTGAGCAATATTTATGCAGGTGGGTGTTAGCGCGAGAGTGTGGCATCAAGATGTCTTTCAAAATGGTTATTTTTATTGCACGGCTAACCTGGTGTCTCTTTTCCTTTCCTCTGACAGCGTGGTGATGCTCCGGAGCTGCAACCATGTGGGTCGCTTCGATGGAATCCTCCGGGTTAGAGTTCGTTCACCCTTCTTGTGTCCTTTCTGCAGGTGCGGTGGTCCTCACGAGCGGCGGGAGAGAAGGCCATTCAGACCGAATTGGAAAGTCTGCTTCTTTCAGGTAAGAACTTCACTGCTGCTGTTCTTGTTTTTTCCCTTTTTTCGACAGGTGCTGATGGTCCGTGGTTCCTGATGAAGATAACAGGGCGTGGCTGAAGTCCAGGTAAGCAGGAGCTGAGCTGGCACGATGAGCGTTATGCTGCAGGAGTGCAGAATAATGCGAAGCGTGTTCTGTTCCTTGGGTGCGGTTTATATATAGCCTAGGTAAAGTAGTCCCAGGTAAAGTAGTTCCAAGCCCAGCCACTCCCTGGAAACTATACTGCAAAGCTCAGTTCTTCAGGACTGGGCTATGTGTGCCTCCATGTTCACTGAATCCTCATTCCTCATGGTCAAATAGTATGAGCCTGGCACCAAAAGCGCCAGGACTGGCTCCAGGAGGGCCCCTGAAGACGTTTTGTGGCCTTTAAAGTCCCAATGGAAGCCTGCAACTTGGAAAGGCTGGTCTGGCCCTGAAGACTGGGGGAATGCATCATGTCAGCATTCCCCCCTAATGCCCCTCTCAGGGTGGGTTCCCCATCTGGTCCAGGCTTGTTTGGATGATTTCGAAGGAACCTTTTCACCAAGCGTGGTGCATGAATGTGGTCACTAGGTTCCCATGTCCTTTCCTGCGGTCCATAGCCTTTCTAGTCAACTAGGTAGAATAATTTAGATTGGACAATTTTGGAGTCCAGAATATCCTTAACTTCAAATTCAGGTCCCTCGTCGACCATGATTGGCTTTGGTGGTTTTTTAACTCGAGTTCCTGGTTGCACTGGTTTCAAAAGTGAGACGTGAAACATGGGATGAACTCGCATATGCGGGGGTAACTCCAATTTCACTGCCACAGCATTGATGATGGCTTTAATGGTATATGGTCCTAAATATCTGGGATTGAAAGTATGAGTTCCTTTTACTGGTATATGTTTAGAAGCCAACCAGACTTCATTCCCAATTTGATATTTTGGAGCTTCACTCCGACGTTGGTCTGCAAACCTTTTGTGTTTTTCTTTAGTTTGCTTCAGATGCTCCGCCGCCTTTTTGAAGGCTTGTTTGATGGTAGCGTGCAGATTCATTACAGCAGGCATTTCCAAAAGTAGAGGAGGGTCTAGATTGGAGGTTCGTGGATGTATTCCATAAATTGTATAGAATGGGCTTTGCCCAGTGCTGGAGTGTAAGGAATTGTTATAGGCATAGTCGGCTATCCATAAAACATCTTTCCAATTTCCTTCTGTTTGGTGTAGCATGAATCTTAAATATTGTTCCAGAGTTTGGTTGGTTCTCTCGGTCTGACCATCGGTTTGAGGGTGATGGCTAGTGGAAAGTCTTACATCGATTTGAGCTAACTCACAACACTTCCTCCAAAAATGTTAGATGAATTGACTGCCATGATCTGAAATCAGAACGGAAGGGAATCCATGTATTCGAACAATCTGTTCTAGGAATTCTATTACCAAGGTGGAAGCCGTGGATAGACCTTTTAGTGGAATGAAGTGGGCCATTTTGGAAAACAGGTCCACTACCACTAAAATGGTGTTGAACCCATTACAAGGAGGAAGGTTGGTGATAAAATCAAGTGAAAGCGTATGCCAGGGTGTAGGTGGAACGTCTAGAGGTTGTAAAAGACCTGCTGGTCATTTCTTTTGAGCCTTGTTCTGTGCACAAATACTGCATGATAGCAAAAATGGCGTGATGTCTTTACGCCAAGTTGGCCACCATTAGTTCCTTTTGATTTTAGCTAAAGTTTTGGCAATCCCAGGATGACCTTCCACCAGAGATTCATAGTAATTTGAGATTACCTGTTCCTGTAGTTCTTTACCGGGTAGATAAAGGCGTCCTCGAAAATATGGCAGGTGGTTCATAACTGTATGGTGTTCGCTTTGGGTAGGCCAATCTTGCAAAGTCTTTGCATCAATTAGGTGCAGAATTTTCTTTTGGATGTCATCCAAGGTCAGAGATGTCGTAATTCCCAAGATTCTTCCCCCTGGGTTTATGGCTACTGGATGCAGGGCTTTGTATGCTTCATCTACGCCGATACGGGAAAGAGCGTCAGCCTTTCCGTTCTGACATCTGGGTCGATATGTAATCACAAAATCATATTCGGCAAAGAATAGGGCCCATCGGAGCTGGTGAGATGACTGGGCTTTTGCTGTATTTAGGTACTGCAGATTGCGATGATCAGTGATCACTGTGACGGTGTGTCTTGCTCCTAGGAGGTAATGCCACCAGGCTATAAAAGCTGCTTTAATGCACGGTCCTCAGATCCTAATGCTCTAGGAAACACACGCTCAAGGATTTGTTAATACAAGCATAATGTCCAAATGGGGCAAACTACGCTACTACACAGAGTATTCCTCACAATCCAGGGGGGTCATAACACTTATACATCCCACACTGTGCTTTCAGACCAAAGGACACAAAGCAGACCCAATGGTAAGATACGTGTTGGTATGGGGGGAGTTGGCTGGCAAACATATAACCCTGGTGAACACCTATGGCCCCAATATAGATGACCCGGATTTCTATCTGAAAATATTCAAAATCCTTAATCGACACGACTACCATCATTTGGGGCGGTGACTTCAATGTCGCACTTGACCCTGTACTGGATAGGTCAACCAATGTGATGAGAGCGCCCACGAAAACGGTGGTAACTCTGAGTCAACTCCTTCCACAGTTATCACTTATTGATGCATGGCGGGTGCTGCACCCAGAATATAGACGGTACACATACTACTCGTCCATGCATGACAGCGAGTTGCGCATAGACTATTGGTTTATATCATCAGATATTTCAAGTGCACTAGAGCACTGCGAAATACTACCCCGCACGCTGTCTGACCATTCCCCGACTCTACTGGGCCTCGTATTTAAAGAAGTCCCTAAATCAGCGAGAAGATGGAGAATGCCGGGGGGCTTGCTGGGGGATGCAAATGTGGTCGAGACCCTACACGAGAAGATAACCAACTTTTTTGTAGATAATCTGGGGACGGTGCATCGGGTCTCCATGGTGTGGGAAACTTTTAAGGCCTGGGTCAGAGGGATCCTTACGTCCAAATCAACTGGCCTTTTGAGGGGCGTGAGGCGGGAACTGGGGGGGGTGGAACAGGAACTAAAAGAACTGGAAGAGACCTATAGTCACACTCATGACAGGGATACCCTGTCTGAAATCCACAAACTCCTTAGAAGCTTCAACAACCTAGCCATAAGGGAGATACGGTACATTGCGGCCCCTACACGGGCGTGTCAATATGGTGAGGGAAATAAAGCGGGAAAGACGCTGGCCAACTTAATCCGACATGACAGACAAATTACTCCGATCGCTGCCATTCAAACAACACAAAATGTAATAATCACGAGCGAAAAGGGTATCAACGATGAATTTGTCCAATTCTATAAAATGCTATATGAGAATAAATACCAAAAAAACCCTTCTGAGATAAAAGAATATCTGGCCCCAATGGGTCTCCCGACACTCCCAGACAAAAACAGATTAGCTCTGGAACAGCCTGTCACGGTAGAAGAAATCGCTGAGGCAATCAAGGATCTCTCATCGGGTAGGGCCCGGGTTCGGATGGACTGGGGGCCGAATTCTATAAAGAGTTCCATAACCCCTATTATGTTGAGAACGTGGGAGGAAGCCCTTCAACAACACATCTTGCCCCCGCCAAGGAGGTAAGGAGGTAGGCCATAATTACAGTGCCCGCTCCAGGATATGTCTTCTTATAGACCTCTCTCGCTCATAAACACCAATGCCAAGATTTTTGCGAAGGTCTTGGCGAACCGTATGCTACCCATAATTCCCACACTGGACCATCCGGACCAGAGCAGGTTCATCCCCCAGAGGTCCACCGCTTGAATCTCGGCAGGCTATTTGGGATTATGGCACGAGTTGACCCGGGCAGGCAAGCGGTTGCGGTGTCCCTCGATGCCGAGAAGGCGTTTGACTCGGTCTCGTGGGAATGCCTCTTCTCAGTCTTGGAGGCCTTCAGGGTGGGACCTAATTTTATTGGATATGTCCGGTTAATGTATACAAGACTCGGGGCAAGAGTATGTACCAACAGAACCATGTCTGAAATGTTTGAACTAGGCAGAGGCACTAGGCAAGGATGCCCGTTTTCACCAATCCTATTTGCCCTAACGATAGAGCCCATGGCTGCTGCTGTCAGATTGCGACACAAGGACAAAGTTATCGTAATGAAAGGCTCTAACCAGCTGATTTCACTCTACGCGGATGACACTCTCTTATATATCCGTGAACCTGAAAATAATATTGCACCCATAATGGCAGATATACATGAGTTTGCTGATTACTCCGGATGCACAGTGAACAATGCCAAGTCAGAAATGTTCCCACTCACCCCTTACACTAAATGGCCGGCAATAACGTGCGGACTCAAATGGTCAGAGGGTCACATTAGATACCTGGGAGTACTGGTCTCCAGAAGCAGACAATCCCTGTATGCTGACAATCACGATGGGGCACTACAATCACTCAATGCGAAACTACAGGTTTGGAGACAGCTCCCCATCTCACTCCATGGCAGGATAGCAGTACTTAAAATGATCATCCTTCCTAAGCTACTATATTTATTTGTGAATATCCCTATATGGCCTGGCAGAGACTTTTTTTCCAGACTTCGGTCAATGGTAACCACATTCCTCTGGAACGGAAAGACTGCCAGAATAGGGTGGGAGAAAATGGTGGAGCCTTACGGTTCCGGTGGCATAGCTGCCCTGGACTTTGAGCTCTATTATCTGGTCGCACAGGCACAATTTGCGAGGTATTGGTATGATGATGTAGACAGCGCACCCCATGCGTGGGTAGAAACACACACAGTTGCACCCTCTGACATTAGATCAATTATCCTTGATTCACGACATAAAGACTTATGTGAATATGACCCTGCAAGCTGCACTGTCCGAGCGTGGAGGGCAATATGCAGGAGACTTAAACTGGAAGCACCCTATAATGCGCGGATTGCCTTGTGGAATTTTTCCGGCATCCCTCCTACGTTCGATACAGATATACAGAAAACTTGGGACCCTAACGGTGAAATGGTGGTGGGGGACATGTTCATAGAGGGGAAATTTGCAGCCTTAACAGATATCACGAGGGCCCTGGGAAGGGGGCCGCTTCGGACACTCCAGTATTATCAAATGAGGTCTGCATTCCAAGCGAGATGGCCTATCTTCCCTGATGAGCCACCTTCACACCCATGATTGCAATTGAATACAACTCAGGGGGGCTAGGAATCTCCAAATTATATGTTTGAGTGCAGGCCCACACCCCTACGGTAAATAATGTTAAAGAAAAATGGGAAACGGATTTACAGATGACTATACCTGATGAGAAATGGGTAAAATACTGTGCACTTACCCAAAATATATCACTTAACGCGGTACTACGCCAGATACAATTCAAAATTTTAAATAGATTACACTACACACCGGCTAAAATAGCCAAATTTACACCGGATTCCCCGAGCGAATGCCCTTATTGCGGCACCCCACAAGCAGGATCCTTCCATATGTACTGGGACTTCCCTGAGCAGCTATGGTTTTGGGGGATGGTGGCCAGATTGTTGGCAGAAATTACACAAATATCTCCATACTTGACCCCACAAAAATATTTATTCGGGGATATTGGGAAATGTTCCGAAAAGACTAGAAGACTTTTTAACGTATCATGCGCAGTTGCTAAAAAATGTATGCTGCAGGCCTGGAAAAGCCCCACACCTCCAAGCATGAACACTTTTCTACGAGAACTGACATACGTTAATGAAAATAAGGAACAGTATGTATTGACAAAACCAAAAACAAGTCGGCCGAAGGACGTTTGGGGCCCGTTCAGGGTCTACTTATGTGAACTGCTTTCGGACAATGAAACCTCTTTATAAAGTATGTACCATCTGCATGACTGTATAATGTGCCACTGTATGACATGTTGGATGTGATGTTGGGAGAGATCTATTGTACCTGCTATGACCATTAATAAAAAGATGTTTAAAAAAAAAAAAGCTGCTTTAATGGCCAAAAGTTCTTTGTCATGGTGTAATTTAGTTCAGGTGCTGAGAATTTTTGTGACCAAAAGGCCCCTGGATGAAGTTGACTCGTCTCAGGGTCTTTTTGGGAGAGGACTGCCCCCATTGCAAGACTGGAAGTGTCGGTTTCCACCACATACGGGAGATCTGGGTGAGGATGTTTCAGGACCGGGGCTGAGGTAAACCTTTCTTTCAATTCCTGTAAAGCCTTTTCTGCTTCATCCGACCATTGAAAGCGTTTATTCTTTCACAGTAAGGATGTGATTGGATGCACAATTTGCGAAAACCCGGGATAAACCGGCGATAGAAGTTTGCAAATCCAAGCATACTCTGGACTCCTTTGATTGAAGTTGGAGAGGGCCAATTGAGGATTGCATCTACCTTATGCGAATCCATACAAACACCTCGGGGAGTTAGAACAAATCCAAGAAACTCGACTTCGGTGACATGGAAGGAGCATTTTTCTAGTTTAGCGTATAACTTGTGTTGCCAGAGTTTTTCCACGGACATGTTTCACATGGTCTTGCTTGGAAGCGGAATACACCAAGATGTTGTCAATGTACACTAAGATGCAATCATCAATCAGTTCTTGTAAGACGTCATTCATGAAGTACTGAAATGCAGACGGAGCATTACAAAGCCCAAAGGGCATTACATGGTATTGAAATAGTCCATATTTGGTACGGAAGGTGGTTTTCCATTAATCTCCCTTTTTGACTCGTACAAGATGATACGCCCCTCTGAGATCTAACTTGGTATAAATCCGAGCATCCTTCACCTGATCCAACAGCTCAGAGATAAGAGGTACCGATTTTTTACAGTCACTTGATTCAATGCGCGGTAGTCAATGCAAGTCCTTAAATCTCCTTCCTTTTTAGGTACAAAGAATAAGATTGAGGCCGCCGGGGATTTGGATGGACGAATGAAACTGTTTGCTAGATATTGGTCCAGATAAGTTTTTAAATTGAGGTTTTCAGGCTCAGTGAGTGCATAAAATCGACCGCATGGAATCTGTGCGCCTGGTACAAGGTCGATTTGGCAGTGATATGGTCTATGGGGCAGCAGAGTATTGGCTTGGTCCTTCTGGAAGACATCTTGAATGTCTTGGTATTCCTGGGGTAGTGGGTTTGTTAGACTCCTGATCGTTGCCACTTCTGAGGTAGGTTTTATCTTTTCAGTCAAGGATTCTTCTACCTTATAACATGTATGAGCACATTCATCGGAGAATGTCAACCTCTTAGCACGGCAGTCAATGTGAGGATTATGTGTTTCCAACCACGGCATTCCTAGAATTATTTGAAATTGTGGAGCCTTAATTAGATTGAACACAATGGCTTCCCGATGCCCGTCTTTGCACAAAAGTGTCATCTCTGCCATTGAGTGCATTACAGGACCTTAGGATATCTCCGTTCCGTCGACAGTGCTGACCAATTCAGTTGTTGCCTTCTTTCAAAGAGGAAGATCCATCCTTGATGCTAATTCTGGATCCATATAGTTACAATTGCTCCTCTGTCAATGTATGCTCTGACCGCAAGCATGAGAGATGGTTGTTGGCGACTGATTAGAATTATTGACAAGGCTAGGTGCGAGGTCTGAGAATCCTTTTTGCTCGACAAACGGACCTCTACGCTTGTCGGGCGTGGAAGTTTCCCATCTCCGGTTCCGCCTCAACCTTGTCAGTGACCCCAACTGCCTTCTTGGGTGGTTTCACTGGACAGTCTCGGAGTAAGTGGCCGGCGGGCCCGCAATATAAACATAACTGTTGTTGTCTCCTTTTGGTCTTAGATAATGGACCTCGAACTCCTCCAATCTGCATAAGTTCGGACATGTCAGTTGGTTTTGAAACATTTTCCTTAGGGCGCACATAAACCCGATTTTCCATTGTAGCTCGATCAGCTCTTCGATCCTGCAGTCTGTGGTCTAATTGCACCACCAGGTTAATATATTCCGCACAGTCTCTTGGAGGATTCACCACTTGAGCCAAAATGTCTTTTAGTTCACCTCTAAATCCACAATGGAATATTATTGTTCTTTTGTCTTCGGGCCAACCAGTTTTAACCACCAGTCTGTTGAAGGTTGCAATATATGTTAACAGATCTTGGATCCCTTGACGCAAAGATAGAAGTTCATTGTCTAGTGCTTGACCTTGGGTGTGCCAAGCAAACAGCTTCTCCATTTCTTGTTGAAACCTCTGGAAGTCCTGTAGAAGAGGGTCATCCTGATTAACAAGTCGTACTGACCAATCCGCAGCGCTGCCACTCAGATAGAAAAGCAACCTTCGATTGATCGTTTGGAAAAGCTCGAAGTCTACGTAGGAAATGAAGGCGGCACTGGTTCATGAAAACTGCATATCTTTCTGGGTCTGCAGTGAAGCGTTCAGGTGGAGCCAAAGCTACGGCCCCCGGAAGATCCACCTGTACGGGGCTGCTTGATGGAGCTGGAACTGATGACCCGATTCCAGCTAATGGTTTTTGACCAGCCTACAACTGAAGTAATTGTCTGGCTAGTTCATCCGTGCAATCTTTAGTCACAATCAGCTCTCTTCTTAGAGCATTCGTTTCTTGTCGAGCAGAGTGCACCTCGGCCCTGAGTTCCCCCAAAAGCTGGGCTAACTGGTCAGTCTCAGATGTTTCCATGATGCCCAGGTAGAGGATTTTATGGAGGCTTCACGTTCTGTTACGCTCACCTAGTCTCGACAGGGGCGTCGCACGAAGCTGAGCGATGAACGTCTGTGCGCATCCCTTCCTGTCCCACTACTTCTGTCACGCTTAGGCATTACCCTAAAATGATGAACGGAGAAGTTAACTTGCTGCTTAGGGTGGGCAAGACTCTCACCTCCCTCCAACCGCTTCCCTCTGTGGTTATGTCTCCCCTTAGGTGTTTTAACAATGGGCTCTCCGTCCTGCGTCTGAATGCAGGGGTGCTTTAATGTTCCTAGGCACTTTCACTGGATCCAGTTCAGTCACTGATCCTACGGCCTGTAAGTGGTATCCAGACCAGCTGTGACTCCGTAAGTAAGTCTTAGTACCAATTAGTTCTTGGTGACTGTTTTTGCGTAATGTGTTCTTTTTGTTGCCAAAGTTTCACTATTGTCCTTATTCTTTTGCAGGAGCGGTTTTGGAGATGCCAGGTTAAGCAATGGACTCCTAACGGCGACGCTGAGCAATATTTATGCAGGTGGGTGTTAGCGCGAGAGCGCGGCGTCATTGTGTCTTTTAAAATGGTTATTTTTATTGCTCGGCTAACCTGGTGTCTCTTTTCCTTTCCTCTGCAGGCGCGGTGATGCTTCGGAGCTGCAACCGTGTGGGCCGCTTCGATGGAATCCTGAGATGACTGATGCCTCCGGGTAAGAGTTTGTTCTCCCTTCTTGTGTCCTTTCTGCAGGTGCGGTGCTCCTCAGGAGTGGCGGGAGAGAAGGCCGTTCGGACAGAATTGGAAAGTCTGCTTCTCTCAGGTAAGAACTTCACCGCTGTTGTTCTTCTTGTTTTCTCCCTTTTTTGACAAGTGCTGATGGTCCGTGGTTCCCGATGAAGTCCAGGTAAGCAGGAGCTGAGCTGGCACGATGAGCGTTACGCTGCAGGTGTGCAGAATAACGCAAAGCGTGTTCTGTTCCATGGGTGTGGTTTACATAGTCCAGGTAAAGTAGTCCCAGGTAAAGTAGCTCCAAGCCAAGCCACTCCCTGGAAACTAGACTGCATAGCTCAGTTCTTCAGGACTGGGCTATGTGTGCCTCCATGTTCACGGAATCCTCATTCGTCATGGTCAAATAGTATGAGCCTGGCACCAGCACTGGCTCTAGGAGGGCGTCTGAAGACTTTTTGTGGCCTTTAAAGTCCCAATGGAAGCCTGCAACTTGGAAAGGCTGGTCTGGCCCTGAAGAGTGGGGGCATGCATTATGACAGAAGAACAAGTTACTTTCTTACCTGGTAACGTTCTTTCGATGGGATGGTCCGACGACGTATTCCATATCTATGACAGGTAATGTCCACAGCTGTGCTGCTTCGGAAACTTTTTTTGGCGTCTGCGTCGATGACGTCGATGCGCCGTCGTCGAGGACCTCCTCCGACGTCCGACGTCATCTGATGTGATAAGTAGGACACACGACGCCCGTAGCCTCAGTTGTAAATTTTTCCCCCAGAACGTGTGACATTAGTCAACTGCCAGTCAGACACAAAGCCTTGCGGAACGTAAGCTGCAATCGCAAAAGAAATTCTGCAGCGGGGAAGGTAGGGAGGGAGCGATATGGAATACGTTGTCGGACCATCCCATCGACAGAACGTTACCAGGTAAGAAAGTAACTTGTTCTTCGAGGGGATTGGGTCCTCCGACGTATTCCATATCTATGACAGACTCCCAAAGCAGTACCAGAGCAAGGAGAAGGGAAAGATTTTAGAAACAAAATTTAGAATTGCCAATCAAATAGCAGAGCAAAGGACCGCCTTGCCAAAGGCCAGATCCTGTCCTCGGATGGAATCGAGGGAATAGTGACGTACAAATGTATGTACTGAAGCCCAGGTGGCTGCATCACAGATGTTGCGAATAGGAACACCCCTCTGCAGGGCAGTAGTTGCAGCCATACCCCTGGTAGAATGGGCCCGCAAGCCAGCCGGTGGGTCCTTACCCGCCAAGCGGTAACACTCCGAGATGGCCAAAATAATCCAGCGAGACAAAGTCTGTTTCGTCACAGCTTGTCCCAAACGCTTTCCAGCGTAACCAATAAAGAGTTGATCGTCCACTCTGACCCGGCACATGCGTGAAACATAAAAGCTTAAAGCTCTCCTAGGATCAAGCCTATGGAGCCTCCCCTCTTCCTTACCAGGATGCGGAGGAGGATAGAATGCCGGAAGAACAACCTTCTGGGCCAAATGAAATTCAGTCACTACCTTCGGAAGAAAAGAAGAAGGACGAACTCTAAGGACAACCCTGTCCTTATGGAAAACAGTGAAGGGTGGCTTAACTGAAAGTGCCTGTAACTCACTCACTCTGCGAGCGGAAGTAACCGCAACTAAAAACACCGTTTTCAGAGTCAACAGCCTCAAAGGGCAAGAATGTAAAGGCTCAAACGGAGCACTCATAAGAAACTTAAGAACAAGGTTTAAATCCCAACCGGGCACCAGGAAAGGCGACGGAGGGAACACATTAGTGAGCCCTTTCAGAAACTGTGAAATTAAAGGGATTTTAAAGTAGGAACACTCTTCAGACGAGCGCTTAAAGATGGACAGCGCCGCCAGGTAACCTTTAATGGTACCCACTTGCAAGCCCCTGTGGGCCAAAGAAAGTAAAAAGGACAGAACCATGGGGATGTCACATGCAAAAGGATCCACATTCTGAACTCTGCACCAGTCGCAGAACTTACGCCAACGGCAACGGTACAGAGACTTTGTTGCTGGCCGTCTGGCCAAGAGCAACACCTCCATCACGTCTTCAGCGAGGTCCCAATCCTTATACCTCAACCTTTTAGAAGCCAAGTGTGAAGGTTGAGGGATCTGACCTCTGGATGGAGAACCCGACCCCCCTCCCGTGAGAGCAGATCGTCTCGGTAGGGATGGACAAGTCGAGAAGGTCCGGGTACCACGTCCTCCGAGCCCACGCCGGAGCAATGAGGATCATCCAGGAACCGAACTTCCGTAACCTCCGCAGCACTTGCAGGATGACGGGGACTGGAGGAAACACGTACAGCAGTGGGAATGACCACTCCACCATGAACGCGTCTCCTAAGGCACCATTTGGAGGAAATTCCCGTGAGCAGAACCTCTCGCACTTCCGGTTGACACTGGAGGCGAAGAGATCCACTTGAGGGGTCCCCCAAAGGGCGAAGATCTCCAGGAGAATCTCCTGAGCCAACTCCCACTCATGAGAGATCGTGCTCTGCCTGCTCAGAGCGTCCGCCGTCACGTTTTCGTCTCCGGCCAGATGAACTGCCGAAATCGAAACTTCCTACTGGATGGCCCAGAACTCGAGCTGCATCGCCTCCCTGCACAGAGGAAGTGACCCTGCCCCCCTCCTTTTTGTTGAGGTAGTACATGGCCACTGTGTTGTCCGTCAGGATCAGGACATTCTTTCCTCGCACAGTCGGCAGAAAAGCCTTCAGGGCTAGCCCGACGGCCCTCAGCTCCAACAGATTGATATGGAGTCTGGACTCCAACGGAGACCAACGACCGCTGACTGTCAGCTCGTTGGCATGAGCTCCCCATCCCGTGAGGGATGCATCCGTCACGATCGTCACCTCCGGCCAGGGAAGCCAAAACGGAGCCCCCTTCATCAAATTGCCTTCGACGGCCCACCACAGAAGGTCCTGGGCGACCAAGGGCGGCACCTGAACCGGGTCCGACATCCTGCCGGAGGACTGCGACCATTGCATCGTGAGTGCCCACTGCAAAGATCTCATCCGCAGGCGAGCCTCTGGCAACAGAAGAATGCAGGATGTCATGAGGCCGAGCAACCTCAAGAACTCGAACGCTGGGAGCGTCTGGGCATGCTGAAACTTGTGTACCATCTGCTGAATGTGAAGAGCCCTCACCTGGGGAGGAAAACACTGCCCCAGGGAAGTGTCGAGCACTGCTCCGATGTACTGGAGCCGCTGTGTTGGCGTCAAATGGGACTTCTTTAAATTGAGGGAGAAGCCCAGCCTGTGAAGGGAGTGGCAGGTGACGGACAGATGATCCAGGACTTGCTCGGGAGAGCTCCCCCTGATCAACCAATCATCCAGGTAGGGGTAGACGTGAATCCCCCCTTGCCTGAGATGCGCTGCCACCACCACCATGAGCTTGGTGAAAACCCTCGGGGCAGAGGTCAATCCGAACGGCAGGACCCGAAACTGAAAGTGCGATTCGCCAACCGCGAACCTCAGGTACTTCCTGTGCTCCGAGCGTGTCCTTCGACGACCTGAGCGTCGACGGCCTCGACGACTTCCTCGGAGCCGGAGCCTCGAGAAAGCCCGTCGACGCCCTCGACGCCTCAGGCGTCGATGTCTTCCTCGAAGACATCACAGGTGAACACGGTCTCGAACGTGTCGAGGACCGGGACCTGGAACGGGTACGTCGAGAACGAGTCCCCTTGTCCGAACGGGACCTCTCCCGTGACTCGTGCCGACCACTCTTGCGAGCGGTGTCTCTCGACCTCTCACGGCCGACCCCACTCGGGGGCGCAGACAGCTTAGTACCCTGCGACCCGAGAATCGCCAGCATTTTCTTCCCGAAGGAAGCCCATCCCTCCGGCGTCGCACGGCTGGTGGGGTAAGCGACGTGCCGAGCAGAGTCCTCAGAAGAGGACCTGGAAGACGACCGCTGTCGGCGCTTCCGAGAATGCCTCGAAGAGGCCGAGGAGTGGCGAGACCGACTCCTAGAAGGAGACCCACGAGACTTCCGACGACGACGCGGAGAGTCACCTCTCGAATCATCCGTCGAAAGCCCCGCAGACTTCGACTTCCGGGGCTTGGACACCCGACAACTTCTTCTTACGTTCCCGTAAGGCTTTGGACGTGAGCGACTGGCAGTCGATACAGTCATCCGTGTAGTGGGCCTCCCCGAGGCACCAGAGGCAGGGGTCATGCGAGTCCGTCACCGACATCTTGGACCCACACTCCCCGCACTTCTTGAAGCCCGGACGCGGGGTCGAAGACGAAGTAGAAGACATCTCCACACGAAGGATTTTCTCACAAAAACGAACAGGTTCGAAGAACCAAGAAGAACAGAACTCCAAAGAGTCGAGGCGTAACCGAGATTCACAAAGCAACACGTTCGCGGGAAAAAACGGAACTGAGGCTACGGGCGTCGTGCATCCTACTTATCACATCGGATGACGTCGGACGTCGGAGGAGGTCCTCGACGACGGCGCATCGACGTCATTGACACAGGACGCAGAAAAAAGTTTCCGAAGCAGCACAGCTGTGGTGATTACCTGTCATAGATATGGAATATGTCGGAGGACCCAATCCCCTCGAAAGTGTCCTGCTCCATCCACCAGGAGCAGCGAAATCGCCACTGTCCTGTTTGGGAATCATCACTGTATCTTCGTTGCGGAAAGCCGCAGAGCTGCCAAATTGCACTTGAATCTGCAACCGAAGTGGATTCGACTGCCGAAGTTTGGTCCAGAGTGCGTTGGGGGTCGGTGAGTAATCGCAACCCTAACCGGTGGCCCCTAACGCCGCCATCCATTTTTACGCATGAGTGGCCCTTGAGGGCCCCTCTGCTTTCCACTGCTAGTGCAAACTAGCGAACTATTCCCAACTCTTGGAATTGACTATGCCCTCAAGTGGAGGCCCTCCTCGAATAGTGGGAATCTATTCTTCATCACCTCACCCACCTTCCTGAGCTGCTACAGACCCTTGAAGAGACCCCGATTTTCCCATTGGAACTACCGCGTGTGCCAGCAGTGCAATTACATATGAGCAATAGGCTCCACTCTTGTTAGGGATTGGACTGCCTTTTAGTTAGGCGTGTGTTGGATGCAGAAGGGACTAAAGACTATTTGCACTGCCTGTTTCCTTCCCCTTTTCTTTTAGGTTGTGGACCCAGTTAGTGCATTAACCCTTTAGACGCCATTGGTCTTGTATATATGTATTTAGATGTGTTGGATTAATAGTATTACTGTGATTTGAGTTGAAACTCAAAGGCCTTGAAATAAATGTATTTGTATTTTTAATATCACCTGACTGGGAGTGATTTGTAAGTGTCATTTGCTCTGTGTGCTCATTGAGGTCTTTCAGTCACCCTCACCCCTCCTGAGACCTAGTCTTGACCGCCGCCAAGCTACCTTGATTGGCCCAGCTTGTCCAGAAGGTTACCCTGTTTCAAGAAACTAGGCTGGCTTTCTGAAACTCTGCCAACCAGGTCAGAGTTCAGAAATCCGTCTTAACAGGTTCATTGAGATACATTTCAACATGTGTATTGGTGTTAGTGTGCGATGTTGATGGAAACTCGGGGGAGCATCAAACTGTGCTTTGTCACTTTTCACCTGATTATTTGAAATGTTATCCATCTCTGTATTGTATACCTCTCCATTATTGGGCACGCTCACCTATTGATCGTCATCGGAATTATCATAAATATCCATGCCGTTATTCACACTGCCCTCTTGAATACCAAACTGCAGTTTCATCCCCAGCCCTGTGCAAGCTCCTCTCTTGAGCGCCAACACAAGTTTCAGACCCATCATTGTATCCACCCCTGTCCTGAACATCACCAGAAATAATATTAGAACAACATTATGGCCACCCCGATCCTGAACATCGCCAGAGACACTACTGAAAACAAACATTGCGTGTTACCCCTTCCTGAACACCTGCAGAAATATTGTCAGGGCCAACACTGTATTCATCTCCATTCCAGTATACACAGCGTCTTGAGTATCAAGTGGGTGAGGGGTTTATTAATAACATTAACATTTTGACTCACAGCCATAGTGCTATGTACACTATGTACACCTGCTTCATCAACTGAATTGTATGCTGTTATGTGGTGTTACTCGGTGTGTGTGTTGACTGTCAATTTAATTAATTTTAAATCCTTTTAAATATCATTACTGCACTTTTGAAAGTTATTGAAGAATTACTGTGCATTTGGACTGAATTATTAGCAAATTATTATTTTGTGGGAAAAAGTATATTTTAGCCGTACTTACCTATTGCACATAGTCACTTTCGAAGGTAGGGCAGACTGCTTTCAACTCTTATCTTATACGCTGCATTTTGAAGCTTCAGAGCTTGTGTTGCAAACTACAACTCCCAAGTGAGTTGTAGTTCATTAGCCCTTTTATTGTGTTTACAGGCACGACAGTGCCAGCGCGACAGAGACCAGCTGGTCTGTGTCGGTTCGTAGCAGCTGTGGTGCGGTGTGGACCCTCTCTCTCTTAAAAGTAAGACCTGTTGTGCCATGGGTGTATTCTATTCAGCTGAGCTTTTTTTCCCTTAGGTCAACAAGCTTTGGTGCATTGCCGCTCCATACCCTGAATAAAATCAGATTATACAATATCTACACTATCGTCCAATAGCCGGCTTACTATGGCCTGCCAAAATTTAGAAAAGGTGGGAACAAGGCAACTCCAGACACATATAGACAAACACAAGATCCTTGATAGTTTCCAGTCGGGCTGCAGACCGGCACATAGAACTGAGACTGCCCTGGTGGCGGTCTGGGATGATCTACTGGGGGCCGCCACCGAAGGTACCGTCAGCATACTTGTCATGCTAGACCTGTTGGCGGCCTTCAACACAGTAGACTTTGACATCCTCATCTCAAGACTGTCATCAGTGGCCCATGTTTCAGAAGAGGCCATGAGCTGGTTTGTGTCTTTCCTATCTGATCGCACCCAACAGGTGAAGGTCGTGACTGCCTTTCCAAGACAGTGCCCGTCGGGTGCAGTGTACCTCAGGGGTCCTCGCTTTTGCCCCTATTGTTCAATATTTATATTCATATCTTGTTGAACAAAAATTCAGAATTTGGGTTGTCATACCATTCAAATGCGGATGACACCAAAATTTATATGCGACTGAATCAACCAGTGGAGGCAGTAAATACAGTGTTATCCTGTGCAATTTAAAATCAAGGACTGGATGCTGAAAAAACAAACTACAGATGAACCCAGCAAAAACAGTGGTCATTTTATTGGGTGCAAGGAGGTTGGTACGGGACATGGTCCATACTACTCCGTGCCCCTCTCTTTTTGGTGCCCCTACTAAGTATGTAGATTCAGCAAAAAACCTGGGCTGTATCTGGCAGTCCAGTATGGACTGCAATTTACAGGTCAGTTAGATGGTAAAATCAGTTTATTTTCAACTACGACTTCTAAAACCTGTGATGCCTCTAATTGCAGCAAATACCCCCCCCAACCGTGGTTGGAATATTAACAAATGCCAGGCTAGGCTACTGCAAAGCTCTTCTTATGAGGGTGAAATTTCAGATAAATAGACTCAAAGTAGCCCAGAATTCTGCCATTAGGCTGATGTTCTCACTAAGCAGAAGGGCTGCAATCTCCGAATTCAGAAGGCAGATACACTGGCTCCCAGTGTCTCAGAGGATTCATTTTAAAGTACTCTGTCTGGTGTTTAAGTGCATCCATGAGATGGCACCAACTTAAAATCCAGCTATGCTGCCCTCAGAGACAACTGCGCTCTTTAGATAAGCGTCTTTTGCAAATCCCAAGGGTCAGAATGACCACATGGGGTGAGCAACGTTTTTCCGTTCTTGGTCCCCAAATGTGGAATGATCTCCCCTGAATCCCCCTGAAAAATGGACTCCTTGGATAGCTCTGGGGCAACGCGCTCTTCTTGGAAGCAAGACGACGCGGAGCAACACAGGTTCGATCCACGGGTCCGCGCTTGGAAACCTCTGGGTATTATAAATAACCAATTACAATCCCTAACAATTTTTAGAAAATAATTAAAAACATATCTGTTTGCCTAGTGTAGATCTCTACTGTCAGATTGAACCCCTGTGACACTGCATTGAGCTATCTTAGAACATCTCTGCGCCTAGATGCACTCGTGCCAGGTGCCCTCATGGGAATGCGCTATACAAATCTACAAATCTAATCATTAACAATGTCAGCATCCTTTAAAATCACCTCCAGAGATATATGATTGTTTAGTAAACTCTAGATCCCTCTGCATAGCGAATATTCGCGCTTCAAACTCAATTACTGTGTCATCACAAATAACGGCTGCAGTGCAATCCTGTGTAAATTCCATATTGCTCTCATTCATCATTGCCCCAATTTCTTTCTGCAAAAATCTTAAAACCACTTGCAGCTCCTCAGGTGAAAGCCCCGAAAACGAGATCTCATTGGGATCTACTTCTGCGTTATCAAAATTTTGAACGCTGCATAAACTGATGATGTTATTTTCACTCGTGTCAGATCCCAACTGTGCAGCCCTGTTTGTATTATCAACCCCCGTGACATAATTATTTTTAGCTGCCATTTAACCACCCCGCCCCTGTGGCTGTCTTACCCCAGAAAGATCATTCTCAACATTATTCATTGTGTTTTTCAGCTTAAAACATCAAATATTCACAACAGCAGCCCCTCAAACCCACTTCACATCTGTACTGTTTTGTGATTGTACACTTTTAAAGGAGGCTTGCAGCCCAGTGTCAGTGAGAGAATTGTCTGTAAATGTGCGAACTCTCACCCCTGCACTGGCATGAGCTGTTTGAACATTTAAATGGCCTGTGATATCCGTTGGAGCCCTTGAGCGCCCTGCTGCTGAGGGAATACATTCATAATCAGAGTGTAAAACCAGAGCATTCTCTATTTTGCTCGAAGGCCGCCAACGTGTTAAACGCTGTCTTGAGCCGGTAGAACACAGAAGGATAACTTGCATGACTGGACCTCCTGTTATAGAATCATTTGACAGCCAATTTCTAAGTTGCTCAGGCACACGGTTCAATGCTGTAACAGAACTATAGTCATAAACTTAGTGACTTTATCTCTCAATCGCCGACCAGACATTCCAGCATACATTGTAAAAACTCCAGAACCAACAGGACCCGTTGATGAATTCACAAAAGAACTCTCCGGCATATGCCCCTCAGATCCATTGGACCTTACCGCTGTAACAACACTGTCGGACCCCATCCTTGGGTCGTTGAAACATTCCAAATCTGTTGATCCATGCAAAACAGGCCTGCCCATTGAAGACTTTTGTATCACTTATTAGGCCCCCGGATATTCCAGCAGGCGTTAAAAAGACTCCAGAGCCGTCCTGGCCCAGTGATGAACGTAACAAAAAACCTTGGGTGGCGGTGCCACCAAATCTATCGGCCTTTGCTGCTGCTGTAACAAAAACAGCGGCCCCATTCAAGGGTCGTTAAAAACATCCAAGGTTTGTTGATCCAGAAACCACAGACTGCGCCATTCCAAAATCCTCGAGTTGTCCACTGCCGCAGGCTGTTTTTCCAGAAGCGGCCTGTTGCAACATCCAATTGTTGGAAGTCATTTCTACAAAAACAAAACAAATATAGAATCAGCACATTGTATTATTAATATTTACACACCGAGCCAAAATATATCATCCTGAATCTCGGCGACCTTAACATTTTCAACCGTCAGTGGGATCTGTGACACGTTGGCAAAAGTGTCAATATTGCAACGATATTTTTTAAAATCATGACACACAATTAAGAAAACAACACAACATCGAAAAATAGGGCCACACAGCAGACAGGAGGGACCACACATCGGACAGCAGGGGCCACACATATGACAATAGGGTCACACCTCAGACAATAGCCACATATCAGCCCAGGGACCACACATCTGACAATAGGGCCAACCCTAACAATATTTATTTTATTTATTTATATTTGTAAAGCGCACAAAACGTCCCTTAGGCATTGTGGCGCTGTTACAGTAGGGCTTACTGTTGCGAGAGGAAATCAACATATTGGCAATGCTGACAAACAAAAATAGCTAATAATACATAGAGAATTGACATGATGGCATTGGCCAGCTGTTTCCATGGTTACAGGAGAACCAGATCTTGGCGCTTATACAGTAAGGATAAATGAATTGCAAGGGGAGAAAACAGGACAGTGAGGACAAGCAAAGACATTTGAGTTACGGGGAAACAGCGAGGTGCTTGGCATACTGGTTCCATGGTTACAACAGAACCTCAACAGATGAGCAGAGGCAATTACTGGACAAAAACACTACTATGGTTGAGGTTGAGCAGTGGGGGAGAGGATTATAGACAGTAGGGACCAGTAAAGACATTGAGTTACAGGGACACTAATCAGATTTAGGGCCTAATGGTTCCATGGTTACAACAGAACCAGAACATATGAAAATGAACCAATACTGGAAACAGCTGGATACTATGGTGGAGGGTGAGGGCCAGAGGGGCTAGCGCTGCTGGCCTAGTAGATTTGTCTTAGTTAAAGAGTTTTGTTTTGAGAGCTTTACGGAAGACAGCGTATGAGACTTCATTTCTGAGTGACGTGGGCAGCGCATTCCAGTTTTTAGGTGCTAGATGTTGGAAGCCAGAACCTCCCTCTTTGGCTCTTTTGAAGGTAGGGACTTAGATCAGGTTGGAATGGTGGGCCCGTATGGGTCTGGTGGAGGTGATAGGAATTATTTGATCAGATATGTATGGGGGGCTATATGGGTGAGGCATTTATGCGTGATAGCCTAGTTTTTAAATAGAATTCGCTCTTTAACTGGGAGCCAGTGGGCATCCCTTCTTGCTTGTGAGAGATGTTCCCTTCTGTAAATACTCAGCGCAGCTCTGAGGTCATTATTTTGAGTGACTTGTAACCTGTTGAAGTTTTTGGCTTATGTACCCATGAATAGGGTGTTGTAATAGTCCAATTTGGCCCCAATCGTAGCCCTGGCTATTGTGAGGCAGTTTTTGGTCGACAGGTAAGTTTTAACTGCATTGATGATTTTGGAGGTGAGAGCTGCCGAAGACGCAATGGCGCTAACTTGCAGAGTCATAGAAAGAGTGGAG
Source organism: Ambystoma mexicanum (assembly GCF_040938575.1). Lineage (NCBI taxonomy): Eukaryota > Metazoa > Chordata > Amphibia > Caudata > Ambystomatidae > Ambystoma > Ambystoma mexicanum. The sequence goes on along the minus strand of NC_090921.1, from coordinate 750,235,821 downwards.
TCAATGAAGACCCCGAGAGTTTAGACTGCAGGTGACACAGTGATGGTGGTGTTATCCATGTTGAACTTAGTGTATTGAGGGTCCAATTTGTCGAGATTATCGTTGGTGCCTACAAGGAAGACCTCTGTTTTGTCTCTGTTGAGGCATAGTCCATTAGCTGCCATGGATGGCTGCATAGATGTTGGATAGTGCAGCTGCATCATGTGAGTAGGAGCCTGTGAGATGGAATAGGACTTGAGTATCATCGGCATAGTTTGTGTAGGCTATGCCGCGATCATCCAGGTCGTTAAAGAGAGTTAAGGTGGAGTTGGCCACCAGTTGGCGCACGGATGAGTCCTAACTCCGTGTGAGCTCCGTGGCCATAGGTCCTTGATGCGACTTGAGCCCCCATCTTGTGAACCCCCCCAAACTCAAAATCGATGAGCCCGGCGGAAGATTCCCGCCCGCCCCCACATTGGTAAAAATTCTGATCGGACTCCGGAAGGCTGAGAAACTCGCCTTTTAAGAAGAGCCTGCGTGCGGCTGCTCAGCGGTACACTTGACCCCTGGGAAGCATGTGCAACAGTCAGAGGTGGGACCCGGAACTGCGGAGCGAAGTGTGACTCGGGCTGCTTCTCCCCCCGTGCAGACAGCCCCCTCCTCCGTTGTGACCGACGGAGACACTGAACTTGCAGCCAGCGCCGTGCCACCCGTGTCCGCACTGCGGGACGCGCAGGCTGGGGGCACGGAGTATGCCCGCCGAAGAGGACAGGTAGGCGGCCCCCCTCCCACTGCTCACAAAGTTGCGCTGAGTGCGTGACCACCCTGCACTGCCACTGGACCCCTGGCGGGGGGCCGCCCATCCTCCGAACTGCGCACCAACGTGCCGACGCCTACCTCCCCCTCCGGGGGCCTTGTGTTACGCAGACGGCCTTGCCTGCAGGGAGCCGGTGGCCTGCGCCTTCAGGAGAACGCGCGAAGGTGGAGGAGGGGTGCGCACACCCAAAGGACCCTGGAGCCCGCCAAGATCCCTCAAATACATTAAAGTATTGTAAAAATGGCGAAAAACTAAAAATTTAAAACAAAAATATAAAAAATCTCTTAATTAAAGAGTGAAAAAGAGAGGAAAGAGGAGAGGGAAGGAGGGCAGAGAAAGAAGAACGGGAAGGGGAAGAATAAAGAGAAAAGAAGAAACACGCCCCAACCTCTGAGGCCCCAAACGCTCATATTTGAGCAAATGCTATGCCCATTGAAAACTGTACATCTGGGCCAACTACACATAGAGCGCGAGCCTCTGAATCGCCCTGTCACAACCTCAAGCACATCATTGGGTACTCAGGGAGGTTACCAGGCTTCGACCTGCTCGGTGGATCACAATTCCCCTTAGTCAGCATCTGAGTGTACTAAACACAAACACTACACTTTGACCCACCTCCTTCCCTTCTCCTGGTCGGGTGCCGGTGAAAAATACAACAGAGCCCGAAGACTTCATTTGTATGCCTCGTGGTGCACTTCACTGCACAGGCCCCATAAATAACCAGGTCCAACTCCCCATCTGACTACACAAAGCCCCACAGAAGCCTAGGTGCCCAACCTTTTGCCCAGGCAACACCATAAACAGGGGCTGAAGTGCGTCCACCAGCTACAACTGATACCCCAATGCAGACTCAAGCAAGCTACCGGCCCAAAAGGGAACCCAGGGCCACCCTCGCCACGACCCACATATTTGGACATCTGACCACACTGAAGGCCCCGTAGCAACCGCAGGAGAGAGCGCCCCACCCCATTTCCGCACTCTTTAATCGCAAAGTGGCATTGGCCCTACACAAAGCCACAATCCACAAGAAGCGCGAGGCGGCCTGTCACAAACACTAGCCCCCAACTCGGGCAGGACAGAGACGCTCGCGCAGGGCTCCAGCAGACTCAAGAACCAGCCCGCCGCAACTAAGAGAATTGTTAGTGAGCTCACTACACCAACGTGCCCTACGCATTTCCCCTCCGCCACCAAGGGACATGGAGGCCCTGGACCCCAGCCCTCACCTGGAATCATCCTGAAAACAACTGCGAGCAGTGCAGTGCAGAGGGTTGGGCCCCCGACTAGGGGTGTGTGCCTCCTCTGCTGTAGTGACCACCTCATGGACATTAGGGCAAAACTGGCCAGATACGCCTACACTTCAACCTCACCAACCCCCGACTCTGGGATCATTGAGACAATGGAATCCGCAGAAACAGGTGCAGCTGCCACCAAAGGCGACATCGCAGCCTTGCTCCACGAGATAAAAAATATGGGAGCTAATCTAGGTGGAAAAATAGATAAAATAACACAGAGAATGGACAACATCAAAGAAAGGCTAGAAGGGGTCGAGAAAAATCAAGCCTCCATAGACACTCTCGAAACCCTACTGGACCTTAGAATACGAGAGATTAAGAAGAGAGGAGGAATTTCGACTCAAAATGGATGACTTAGAAAATCGCAAGAGGAGAAACAGTCTACGCTTTTTTGGTATTCCAGAACACAAAGGAGAATCGGAGGAGGACCTCAAAAAAACCCATCCATGACATTATCAAAATTTTGATGGCAGATGAGGATATCGATGAGCCTAAAACAGAGAGAATACACAGAGCCGGTGGCCCGCCTGGCGGGCCAAGATCAGTCCTCGCAAGATTGCATCGATACCAAGACAGAGCCAGAATACTAGAGAAGGCTAGATCTGGAGGCCCCCTTACCCTTGGAGGTGCCCAGATGACCATCTTCCAGGACCTGTCCTCGCTTACTCTGGCGCTGAGACTATGCAGCCCTTTCACGAAATGGCTCAAATGGGCACCAATATAGGTGGGGATATCCTTTCTCCCTCACCTTCGAACATGGAAGCAGAAGAATCCAGCTGCGATCCGAAGAGGAAATCCGTGACTGCATCGCCGACCTTCTCGGAACGGGCCCAAAGGAAGGAGAATGTGAAGCGCCCGAACCGAAAAGTCAGTGCTGGGAACTTCAGGGACCAAGGAGAAAAAGAGTGAAAGGCTCAAGAAAGTACAGAAAGGGCAACAACACTCCAGAAGGCGACAAATGAACCCATCTTCCCGTGGTCCGCATCTGGAAGGCCCAAGACCCAGTGTTGCAACTTGGACAATCCGATATGATCTAGGCGAATCATGAGGGTTCAGCATGGATCCAGACTCACAGACAAGACCTTTCGCAAGGGGAGGAAAGACACAGTCGCCTGATGATGGACCTCGAAAACTGCATGTATCAAAATATCTCTTTTTGTTCCGATAACATTTTTGTAGAGTTATAAAAGTTGGGAAGGGGGAGTGAAAGGGAGGGCCAGGGGGGGCTCAAAACGTTATAATTGGTTTTATATGTGACTAAGGACCGTGCAGTAACGGTTCCCACCGGTGGTCCAACACCGGACTGACAGTTTCCACCCAGTCCGAATCAGACGCCACCAAGTCAACATGCAAGCCCTTGATGATAGGGGGAAAGATGAATAAAACGAACAAAGGGCAGGGGATATGGCGTTGTATTCCTCTAAGGGAAGGGGGGAAGGGAAAAATAAAGACGCCAAAGACCAAGACGGTCTGGCACACTCAACGGAACACTCCGATCTCGGTGGCACCCCGTGACAAAAGATGGGACCCGGAAGATAAACCAAGAACACACAACAATGGCAAATAACGTCAAGGTAAGCGACAGGCCAACCACAATCAAAATAGGGACACTGAACGTCAAGGGACTTAATTCCCCCACCAAACGGTCACTCGTGATCAGGAAATTCAAAAGGGCAAAGCTCGACATACTCTTCTTGCAAGAAACCAAATATATTAAAGGGGAAGAGAGAAGGATCTTAAACGCCCGAACAGGCACTGAACATTGGGGCTTGAGCCCGCTCAGAAAAGCTGGCGTCGGCATCCAGATCACAAAAAGGACACAATTCGAAATACAGAAAACCTGGGCAGATGTAAGTGGCAGAGCGCTGGTGCTCGTTGCTAAGTTACAGGGCACTGCCATCACACTCGCCTCTATATACGCACCCAACTCCGGCCAATCCAGGTTCCTACAACACATGGTCCCTAAAGTTATGGTTGAAGCACAGGGCGGAGTCATCATGGGAGGTGACCTCAACATGTGGGCCGACCCAACCCTGGACAGACAAGACGGAAACCCACTGGCGAACAACCCGCCAGAAGCCGGCCACTCAATGACAGTCAATATGATGGACACCTACAAACTAACAGATGCTTGGCACCACGAGAAACAACATTCACATTTTACTCAGCGCCACATGCCACATACACCAGAAACGATTATCTCTACCTCGCACCAGAGCTACAGAGGCGATGTCTGCATCCGCTATATCTCTTATAACATGGTCAGATCAAGACATGGTCACGTTCACCCTCAGTCGTATGGCACTCCCCCACAGAAGCTTGAAGTGGCGCTGTAACGAAACACTCTGGAAAGACCCGGTATTTCGTGAACATCTTGAGAAGGAGATTGACCAATACTTCAAGCTCAATATCACAGACGAGGTCTCGAGAAACACAGTATGGGAGGCGGGGAAAGCAACTTAGAGAGGAGCACTAATCCAAAAAGGAGCAGCACGTAAAAGAGAGCGCCAACTCATAGAAAACAGGCTAAGGAACGAAATAACCCAATTAGAACGCAACGCTCAATCCCCTGGTTCCGACAGATGCCGGAAAATAGAGGAGGCCGCCAGCAAGAGAGAGGAACTGCGGCAGCTGGAAACAGACCAGATCATCCGCAAACTCCAATATCTAAAACAGAAACAATACGAGAAAGGGGATAAAGCAGACGCACTCCTTGCCGCCAGACTTCGTGGACAACGCAAAGAGAGATGGGTGTCAGCTATACAGAATCCCACTTGGACCACCCCAGTGACATTCCAGAAGCCTTCGCTAACTTCTATGAGAATTTGTACACCTCGGATACCCCGACAGATGAGAGTGCAATAGCAGAATACATGAACATGATAATCATCCCAAGCCTACCTCGTGACACAGCACAAGCTCTTGACGCCCCCATCATGGTCGAAGAAATCGCAGAATCAAAAGACTCCCAACAGGGAAGGCCCCCAGAAATGATGGTTACACAGCAGGATTCTACAAAACCTTCAGCGACACCCTCCTCCCAGTAATGGTCGAGCTCTTCAATCATATCCTCGAAACTGGCACCGCCCCGGCATCCTTCTCCAACGCCCTGATCACGGTCATCCCGAAAGAAGGAAAAGGCCCCACCCAATGCACCTCTTACCGTCCCATCTCCCTCTTAAACACGGACGCCAAAATGTACACAAGGGTCCTCACTGCACGACTGGAGACGCACATGCTCACCATAATCCATAATGACCAGGTGGGAGTCATACTTGGAAGACAGGGTACATACTCAACCTGTAAGACCCTCCACCTCATACACGAAGCCAAGAAAAGGCCAAACTCACTGGCACTATTCTCAATTGATGCAGAAAAAACGTTCAATAGGGTCGAATGGCGCTTCCTGGAAGCTACATTAAAGAAAATAGGTCTCGGCCCTACTCTCCGACGCGGAATCAACGCTGTATACACCTCACCCCGAGCTGCTGTAGCAGTAAATTCCCAATACTCCCGCTGGTTTACCCTAAGCAGAGGAACCCGACAAGGGTGCCCCCTTTCAGCAATACTATTTGCGCTATCACTGGAACCACCAGCGCAAATGCTTAGAACCAACAAAGGCGTTGAAGGGCTTCACGTGAGCGGAAAAGAATATAAGTTGGCCTTGTATGCAGTTGATATCCTGCTCCACGTGCAGAACCCGATGACATCAATCCCCAAAGCAATCCATCTCATTGAACAATATGGCGCTCTGTCAGGCTTCAAAATCAATAGAGCCAAATCAATCCTCTTCCCGTTACAGGAACCCACCACCAGCCAAAGGGCAGAACTCGAACAACTCTGCCTCATCATTGGGGGTCCAACACTCCGATACTTAGGCGTCAACTTGACGAGAGACATCACCGATATGTACAAGACCAACTTTCCCCAACTCCTCGCCGCCTTTAAAGCAGACCTCGCAAAATGGCAACCCCTCACGATCTCATGGATGGGATGTCTGAACGCCATTAAGATGGTTAGTCTACCACGCTTCCCATACCCTTTCCAAGTACTTCACATCACAGTCCTGGAAGAATTTTCCAAACAGGTGAAAAGGGCAATAACTAGATTCTTGTGGGAAGGAAAGAAGCCTAAAATACCCTACAAAACTCTCATACTACCAAAGGATCAGGGAGGGGTAGGCCTCCCCGACATTGAACGATATTATCAGGCAGCGCAGTTGAGAGTCCTTATCCCCCATCTCAGAGACAGGAAAGATTTAGAATGGGTCCAGCTGGACAACAATAACCTGACCCCTGCGACGCTATCGGAATGGCTATGGGTCTCCAGACCACAACTCACATGAAAATTGCAAAATCACCCTATACTGGGAACCATATGGAATATATGGAAGGAAGGAAGGAAAAGGGATGGTGGGAGGGACCACATGGCCATCCCCCATGAGCCACCAATGGGCCCCTGGGGTCAGAGAGGAAATCCAGGAACATCCTAGATATCAGACTTGGTTTGACACAAGACTCGAAAGGGTTGGACAACTATGGAGAGATGACAAATTTATATCAATCACTGAACTTGAAGACGCCCTCCAACTGCATCCTAACCCCAATTTTCCTTTATCTCAGACTGAAGGGAGTTCTAACCAGACGGGAGTGGAAGACCAAGATACAGAGAGAACTCACTCCCTTCGAGAGAATCCTCATTACAACCTCTACGAACAAAGGCCTCATTGCACGCATGTACAGTACCCTGATCACCAACGACCAAAATCCGAACTATCGTCTCAAAGAGAAATGGGAAAAGGACTTCAACAGAGAATTTGATCAACAGGCATGGTACACAATCTTCCAAAGACCTTCCCGAATATCCATTGCTGCACAATACAAATTACATGCCATAAAAAGACTTCATTGATGGCAGTACAATCCCCACAGACTATCGAAAATGTACCAGACTAACAGCCCCAAATGCTGGAGACAATGTGGAGCGGAAGCCAACTATTGGCACATGTGGTGGGACTGTCCCAAAGTCTGTATATACTGGAACGAAGTGCTCGGATGGATCAAAGAAATAGACGGCTTTGAGCGAGAACCACCCCCCCTCCTGACTTTATTTGGGCTGGAAGAAGAAGAAGATGAACTAAGTAGAATAAAGGGACTTGCTTCTCCACTCATACTTGACACAAGGGCCGGTTTGATCATCAAATGGAAATCTCCACGCCTTCCAACCAAAAAAGAATCGATTGCCATTTCAACGAACATGTACACGATAGAAAAAATAACGGCAGCCCTCCATGAAAAGGCAGCCCACCACGGAGAAACCTGGTGTGACTTCGTCAACATACACATCCCAAGCCAAAGACAAACAACGCCGGAAGATCCAGAACCGCCATAATCAAAATATGAATACGAGACCCGGCCACCATCTTACAGCATAGAGGCAATCAGGCCTGTCGCACCTTATGAACATATGCAAGCCAACCGAGATCAACATCCCATCTTGCGCTAATCACAGATTAAACTGTCATTGACAAAATTGACAAATTCGTCAGACCGCCTTGGGGAGGGAGGGGAGGGAGGGAACAGGAACACTTTACCCATAAGGTGGAGAGGGTTTATCGTTGTTGGTAACAATACCCTTGTTTAATTTCAATAACATATTAACATACTTATGTGAATTCAACATGAGAGTACTTCTACATATAACCCTTGTGTTTCAAAACCAATAAAATTTAAATAATAAAAAAAAAATAGAGAGGTAAGGTGTATACATTATAGAGTGCAGTACATGAGCCTTGAGGGACACCACAGTGGATGGTGGTAGGAGTGGCGCATGCATGCTCCGAAAACACTCTCATAAGTATCCCCTTTAAAAAGGATGAGATCCATGATATAGCTTCAGGGGAGAAGTGGGCGGAGGTCTTGAGTTGTTTACATAAGGTCAACAAGATCAAACGCCGCCAACAAATCTAGAAGAAGGAGAAGTGCCGGCTTGCCTTTGTCCATTATATCACTAAGCTGGATCTTGAGGTTGAGTAGGGCAGACTCTGTTCCGTGACCAGGGTGGAAACCCAATTGCCTCTTCCCCAGTATACTGTTTGCTTCTAGGAACAACTGGATTTGAAGGTAGGTCATTTTATCCAGAATTTTTAATAGGGCCGCTCACCAGCCCCCAAGGACCATACACCGACCAATAGAGAAGTACATTGGACAATATGGCCACACATCGGCCCCAAGGGGCCACACATCAGACAATAGGGCCACACCTTGGACACAGAGCCAATAACCTCAGTAGGCCCATTTTATAAATGGGTTGTAGCTGCTTTAATCGTCCAACTGTCCCTGGTGCTTATTGCGCCGACCACACGACCATCAGGGACCACATATGGACCACATATCAGACATAGAACCAAGAAGACCTTTAGAACCCCTTTTATAAATGATGGTCTCCAACCAGGCACTGTGCCTAGTTGAATACATTAATCTAGAATGCTGGCTGTAAGCACAGCCTGCCTCAAAACTTGTAGAGCTTACATAGAATATATTTGGTATAAACACTACTTCAAAATACATTTCTGCTTCAATATGCCTATATAAAGGCCATGACTAGTCACTTTGTCAATGTATTATTTCTTGTAAATGTGTTCATACATTTTACGGCCCTAAGTGCATATGCAGCATTTTCGTTTGTAACTGTGTTTTTACTTTAAACAAGCTTCACTATGACTATATAAAGGTTGACACTAATCACTTTGTCAAGGTCTTTTTTCTTCTAAAATTAATCATTGCCCCACAATTAGAAAACCACAATTCACAAAGCATCTATAGCTGGCGTGAGCGTCTGGTTACAGTCAGACCTCAACATTTTAAAAATAAAAGCCCTGGTTGTAACATTCTCCATGCATGTGTGGTTGCTTCGTACAGGTTCTAGCGCTATCAGCATATGCAACATAGTTTAAAGCAACAGTCCCATTTGGTTATGCGCTATCAAAAAAGAATTGTTTTCAGTTTTTCCACAAAATATAAGGCCTCTACAAAGCTTTGGTATGTGCCGCTTCACCCTGACTCATATCTTGTGCTGAGCAAAGTGTACACAGCTGGTTATAACCATGCCTCAGCATTAGAAAACTTTCAATAATTGCATAAAACCAAAATGAATATTTACAGAGATTAACAATGAGCTCTAAAACAGAAAAAACTTTGCAGGCAACTTCGCATGTAGAGATAAAACCCTATCCCTGGGGTTTTCGTTAGAATACCGTCTCTCCCTCTAACAAGCCTGCCAAAAACACTAATCTTGTTCTAAAATAAAAGCTCTCGGGTAACATTAATTTCTGCTTGCTTTAAGCAATCTTCACTATACCTATATAAAGGACACGGCCATCAGATTTGTCTTTCACTTTTTCTTCTAAATGTGTTCATACATGTGGGCCAATACTGTTTAAACCAATATTTTCGTTTTTGTTTGTGTGCAATAAAAATGACATTTTCTTCATAAAGAGACTTGTTCAAGCATGGGGTATCTGTCATTTTGCAGTGTCCCTGTAGCTTTTGCTATGTGACATGTGTGTACATTTGAAAAAAAAAAAAGAAATGTTGCAGATGTATTGTCCTGTCTGTAACATGCTAGCGAAGAGCTTGTTAAGCCGTGCCTGATAAACTCTAAACACTAGCGAGCCCTAAAACAAATAGAATGATAGATTATGCCTTTCTTATCTCACCAGTCACATTCCCGAGGCCGTTTCTCGTGTAACTTAATGGCCTGGCAATGTTAAAGCACGCTTGAGCCTCCGTATGAAAATTCAGGCTATCCTGTTAATCCAGCATGCCCCCACAATGAATAAACAGAAGTGGTGTTAAATTGTCGCAATTTACCCCCACCCGTTAAATAAAAATACATAATGCCAGATTGTTGAACCAAACTTTCTTTAAAACCTGGTTTTCACAACAACCGCCTCTTTTAAAAATATTAACAAGTAGTACATCAACATGTGTGTTTGACAAAGAAAACCCAAATTCATTCTGGCGTGTCCTCCAAAAACGAATATATTTTGTTGATATTGTACATTAAATAGCATGGCTAGAAACACTTAGAAACATGTTTACAGCTTTTCCATTTCCAGAAAACGCATGTTCGCAACTTGAAACGCCCTTTCGGCATTATAATTACTGTTCTTTAAATGTAAAGACTGCATACATATTTCACACTTTTAAACACAGGCTACTATGTATTAGTAATGATTTCACACCCTTGTACAAGCCTGCATAAACTAAAATTCAACTAACTTTTTCAAAAAAGGTGTCTTGCGGCAGTTAGAGTTCACTGGGCCTTCACTTCCGCCAAGGGGTTCTCCTGGAAATCCACAGCGCTATTCTGGCTGGCTTCCAAAGTCTGGGTTTTAAAGACCACTACAGTTGGTCCCACACCCTCTATCCCCCCATCCCCAAGCCCCATCCCCCTTATCAGCAAAGCCCCCCACCCACTACATTCCACTCAGGATATGACCCATCTCCTATAGTTCCTTAGCCACGATGACTTTGCAAATAAAATAGGCTCATTCAAAATGCAATTTAGACCCACCGAACACATGGCCACTCCAGATGTCCTAATTATAGCATTACATCATCGCCTGTTTTATTTTAATACTTAGCAGCTGATGGGGATGAGTCCTCAAATAACTGAGCCAGAGGCACATGCGATGTGTCGTCAGCTGATGCCATCTTCATAGATAAGAGCACCGTCTCTGATGTGCCTGTGTGTGAACTTGCCTGCAGAAACAGTGGGGCTAACCCACTTTATTTTTTAAAAATACACTTTTGGCTGGCTAGCATTTACATAATTTGTCACTCTGTATACTATACTCTGTATACTATATTTTACACAGGCATAAGCAATAGCTTACAACTTTTATGTCTCCGTTTTTCAATGGTTTCATGCCCCTTATAAACAAACATGCCCGTACATGCTCGGCCCTTCTATTGAACTTGTATTGGCTTTAAAATGCCAAAAAGCCTCCGAAGCTGCTGCTTCACATTATAAAATAATAACGTGCCTTAAAAAACAACCCCTTTTATATTCCATGTATCTATAATATAGCATATTATCGGGCCTTAAAAGGCCAATCACTGCTTTATATTACAGCTACAATAAAATGATTATGCCACCCAGCTTTATATTACAGCTCTATCAAATATACTATCAAGCCTTAAAGGCCAAACGCCCTCCTGAGTCATCAAAGCATCACCAAACCCTAACACTCGCCGTCCAACTCCTCTGTCAAATAACAATGGGCAATGTGAGTAGAAGAGGGTATACACCACAGAATAAAGTGAATTCAAGTTGTGGCAAAGCCAAAAGGCTGCCAAGGACGAACCGCAACCTATGGAGGCATGTCTGCCCTGGATCAACCTAATATAAAAAAAATGCATGGGCATAAAAATGCCCAACTCCCTCCAAAGTCCGTCCTTTACATTATAAAATGATAACGGTGTGCCCTAAAAAGCATATTAAATCTATATAGTAGCATATCATTGGGCTTTAAAAGGCCAAGCACAGCTTTACATTACAGCTCTAATAGAATTGTGACATCACCAAGCTTTATATAACAGCTTTATTTAATATACTATCAAACTTTAAAGGCCAAACCCACTCCTGTGTCATCACGTCACCAAACCCTAACCATTGCCATCTAACTCCTCACAACTAAGTTTGCCCTTGACCAAGCAACAGCGCACATGTGCTGATCCCATCATTAGGTAGATTTAATATACATTTTATATAAACTTTATAGCAAATCATCTGAACATCGTATCAAAGTACACAAACACTTTATATTCAGTTTATGTAAATCTGATATAAATTTGATATCATTTTGATATTAAATTGATATAAAAAAATCCTATCACATGGAGGGCGGGATTGGTACCGGAAGCAGGGGGCGTTCCCATCTGTCAAAATTTGATTGCTTTAAAAAGAGGGCCCCATCTACTACTTGTAGTCCCCAAATTCAAGAGGGGTGCGGGGGAACATCACTTGGCACTTTTAAAGTAATCTTGATAAAACATAATTATCATTGTTGTTGAAAGGCAAACCTGAAACTAGGGAGGGGAAAGGGGGCAAGCGGGTCATGATGATTTACCAGGTTCAGGGATGTGGGACGAGAAGTAGCTGAATTGGAGAAGTTGCTTTCCCTGGTACAGGGCACGTTCTGGATTTCAGAGCACAGGGTGTGGGTACATGTGGGTGGGCAGTGTCCGACAACATCAGGACTCACACTATCCCACTTGGGTTTTACACTACGTTACTGCATATGAAACATTGTTGGAGGAAGTTGTTGAAGATCTTTTATTTAATCGGATTTTCATTTTCTTTGTTTCAGTTGTGACAGCACCTGACTTAAGAGGGAGGATAGCCCTTAGCCAGCAATAGACTAACTCTGGAGGCTATGATGCTGCTGGTCCACTTTTTTGTTGTTTCTACATTTCAGTGTTTTGTTGGATGGCCTGGGGTGCAGGACGTCGGGCAACAAGCAGAGACGGGGGTCTAAAATAATAAGCAGGGCTTATTAAAAACATGATGTAATTCGAGGTCCAATGAAGTAACTCAAATATTGATGGCAGGCCAGGGCTGCTTGGTACCCTTGCTTGTGCACTTCACATGGTTGCTGCAGTTTCCCTGACTTAAGTACTAGCATAGAGCACATGCACAACACAAGGGGTGCACAGTCCAGTTCTGAGCTCATGCACAGCACCATGCAAGATGCACTTAGTTATGTTAAAGGTATTTATATAGCGCTCCGTCACCAACGGAATTGGTCCCCAGGCGCTCTGGCGGATCTGTAAATAAGAAGGCGGGTGGGTTAGGTTAGTCAGGAGAAGAGAGAGTAGGAGAGTAAGAGAAGTGGTGTGCTGTTGGCAACTTCAGTTCGGTTGTCACTGTGCGCTGAGCTTTGGTGTGAATATTAGACCAGAATGAGACCTTGTGTGCTGTTGGTGCAGATTATGCGTTGTTTGTTGTTGTTGTTGCGGTGGGGTGAAGTGCATGCAGTTTGCTAGCCGAGAAAGGGTTGTGTGGATTTTCAGGTAAATTAGGTATACAGAGATTTGAAGTTGGGTTATTGGGTTGTATGTCCTGGTTCTAGCAGAGTTTGTTCTATTTAACTAGCATTCCTATGGGTAGGCCTAGTTGCTACTTTCCTTTCTTGACCATCTAACTGTTGTAGGTGATGGCGTGGCACGTTCCCGGCTGCATTGTGTTTGAGCTTAGCATAATGGGATAGGGTATGTCTGCCCCCCCCCTCTGGTGTCTGTGATGTGGATTGGCCGCCCCCTATTCCTTCGCTATGTATTTTGACAATGGTCTGTTGAAGCTACGGTGTAATTCGGGGGCCAGAGTACTATTGATGAATCGTCCTTGTCTTGGTCTGACTATATATTCAGTCATTAGTGTCATCCTATCATAGCTATCTCTTAGTTTGTAGTGTGGTATGTCGTAGAATCGCTTCCTTACATTCTGTTTGTAGTTGATTACCTGGTGGGATCCAGGATCGGTATCTCCTCATCATTTTTTCAGCTGTGTGTGTTATGCACTGAAGAGCCAGGATTTGAGCAGTTTCCTGAATAGTAGGTAGTTTCTTGTGTTATGTATGTTCTTTCGTACGTCGTTCCAAGTTTTTGGTGCGAGGTGAAAGAAAGAAGATCCTCAGAGTTTTCCTATGTTGTAGGGTTTAGGTTCCAGGCGGATGTTGTTGCTTGATCTGAGGGTTCTTGTTGGGTGATGTAAGCATAATTTGTATCTCAGGAACTCTGCGCCTTGGTTGTGGATTGCTCTGTGTGTGATGCACATTGATTTGAATTTGATTTGTTCTTTTATTGGTAGCCAATGTAGTGTTTTTAGCGCAGGTGTGATGTGTTCTCTTCTGGGTAGTTTGGGGAGCAATCTGGCCGCCGCATTTTGTATTTTTTTTGTTCAGGCATACCCAGGTATAGGCTATTGGAGTAATCTACTCTGGACATGACGAGTGATGATGGTAAGTGTTTTGTTGGCAAATGACAGGAACAGTAGGATCCTTTTTTCTGCTCGCAGGAGAAAGAAGCATTTCTTGAGTAGAAGGTTTACTTGTGGCTCTAGAGTAAGTTTGTTGTCCATCAGGACCCCCAAGTTTTTTACAGTCGATGATGGGGCTGGGGTTATACCAAGTTCCCTTGGCCAAAGGATGTAGCGTTGTCTCCTTCGTTTTTTGTGATGATCTTTATTTCTGTTTTGCCTGGGTTGATTTTGAGGTAGTTCGAGTTCATCCAGTTGAATACATCACAAAGGCAGTTCTCTAGTGTTGTGTTTTCTTCTTGAGTGTCTTGTATTTTGAAGACTATTTGTGTATCATTGGCGTAGTTGTAGCAAGTGAGGCTGTGTCTTTTGATGGTTTTGATTAGTTGAGATGGGTAGATGTTGAATAATAGTGGGGAGAAGGATGATCTGTGTTGTACTCCGCATGTGGATTCTCTTAGGTTTGAAAGGTTCCATCCATATGGTTTCTGTTGTGTTTTTTAGGAAGAATTTTATCCACAGGAGGGCGGTGTCTGTTATTCCCAATCCTTCTAATCTTGTGATGAGGATGTCGTGCTTAACTGTGTCCAATGTAGCAGAGAGGTCCAGAAGTATCAAGGCAGTACTGCTGTCTGAGTTTGCTTTTAGGTCTTCCCTTGTTGGGAGGAGGGCTGATTCTGTTCCTATCATTGGTCTGAAACCAACGTGTGCCTGGTCTAGTCGACAGTGCTCTTCTATGAATTCTTGGGTTGTTTTGTATATGTACGTTTCAAGCAGTTTAGCTGCATACAGTATGTTGGAGATGGGTCTGTAGTTGGAGAGGTCGTCTACGTTTCCTGCTGTATCTTTGAGTAGTGGCCTGATGTTTGCTGATTTGAAGGATTGGGGCACTTTCCCTGTTGAGATTGAAAGATTGAGGACAATCATTCATTCCATGGAAGTTCCTTGTTTGAGGATTGATTTGTATATGTCTGGGGGGTAGAGATCCTCAGAAGAACCTGTTTTGTTGCTTTGATTTACCAGTTTTGACGAAAGTCTTCACTGATATTTTGGGGAAGCTTTGTAGTTTGTTCGGGTGTTCCTCGTAAGGGTAGCTGGGTTCCGTAGTCTGATCACATGGTCTGTTTTGTATGGTTTGTTGGATGATAATGATTTTGTTTTGAAGTGGTTGGCCATTGCATAATTTCATCGATTTTATTGGCGTGCTGTTGCAGCCAGGTGAATTTTTTATTTCATTTATGATTTTGAAGAGTTCTTTTTGGGTATTTGGTTCTTTGAAAATTCGATTGTAGTAGTATTTCCTTTTTACTTTTTGTATTTCCTTTTTGTATGACCAGATATGTTGTTGAAATTTCAATTTATTTCTGGGTCATTTTTGGTCCTCCATTCTAGTTCTAGTTTTCAGTTTTTTCTTTTCAAGGCGCTGAGTAGTGGGGTGAACCATTTTGCCGTTGCTCTTTTACGTGAGGGAGTGAAAGATTTTTCTTTGGCGATTTTGTTGATCGTTGTCATGATCCAGTTGTGGAGTAGAGCTACTTTTTTGTCCAGGTCAGCTTCTTCCATAATTGTTGCTTGTGGTTTGCAGAGTTCCAGAAGTTCAGTTAGGTTGGAGTTTTTGATGGTTCTCCAATTTGTTTTCATGGTGATCAGTGGTTTGTCTTGTTGCTTGTTTATTGGAGTGGTCAATATGATTATGGAGGGAATGAGGGGGTGGTCGCTCGAGAGTATTTGAATTGGGGGTGCCGTGGTAATGAGTTTTTCTATTGGCAAATATTGTGTCAAGTGTATGGCTGGTTAGAGATTTTTGTGTGGTTGTGGTTTCTTCATCGAACCAAATGTTGAAATCTCTGAGGACGATCAGATGATTATGCTCGATGGTTAGGATTGTGATTGCTTCCGTGAAGGCATCTACGAAGGTTGCCTCGTAGGTTGGCGGCCTGTATATCAGTATGAATTTCAGGTTTGTTTTGGGGTTTACTGATAGGCGTACGATTAAGGATTCAAATTTATTGATGTTTAATGGGTCTTCCAATTTGATATCCAGGTGTTCCTTGTGGATGATTGCCAGTCCCCCACCTCTTTTGGTTTTTCTGTTTGCTTGGACGCATTTGAAGTTTTCAGGCAGGCAGTTGTTGTGGGTGATTTTGTAATTGTTGTCTAGCTATGTTTGAGTTACAAATAGGATGTCGATACCTCCATCACATAGGAAGTTGTATATTACGGTGGCATGTTTGGACATTGACCTTGCGTTGATTAGTTGTTCCTCGTTTTGGTTTGTAGTTGTTTTCACTCAGGGTGCTTCTGTATTGACATTGATTGGATGAATATCAGCGAAGGCTGCTTTTTCATTGAAGCGGTCTGCTAGATTGATAGTTTGGCTGTTCAATCGCCATGCTTCTCAAGTGATGCCGATTGGTTGAAGGTTAGCAAAGGCTTCTTCATTGAGTCAGTCTGTAAGGTTAGTGGTTGGGTTGTTGATTACTAGAGCTTTGTCGTCCTGTGTGGTATGTTGTGGGTATTGATGGTGCCCTTCTGTTCTTGTGATGTATAGGGTGAGGGGGTTGGAATCTTCCCACTCTCTTGGGTACTTCTGTCTTTTTTCTGGCTGTTTCGGGGGATTCTTTTCTTGTCTCACGATGTCTGTGTTGTTGGGGTATCAAGGCTCTGTGGTTGTTGCAAGGTATAGTGTAAGATATAAGGATTTTTCTCTTACGATGTCTGTTCTGATGATAGCAGTGTTTGGCTTGGTGTTTTCTACATTTGAGGCCGCTTCTACTGGGGGCAGTTGGATTTATGTATCGGTGTTCATTGTTGCATGATCCTGTTCTCTTTCTCACATCCATTTCTGCATCGGGGCATTTTGGTTCTTGGTGCAGAGTTAACAGTGCAGGTGGCCGTCTGTAATGACTTGTGCTAGGACAGTATAGGTGTTTCCTCTAATGTTGATATGCTCGGGTGCTGTCTGTCCTTCCATCGGTGGGTTAGGTGTTTTCCCTACAGGTGCGCTGTCCAAGGGGTGTTGGGGGAGTACTGGGTGATTTGTTGTCGGGCGGTCTAGGACTCAGTTAAGGTAGGCTTCAGATAGTGGCAGGCAGTGTTTGGGACGTCTAGGATTAAGGCTCATGAGAGCAGGAGAGCGGCCTAGGTTTCAGACAGTGGGAGGCGGTACAAGTTAGTATTCAAAGTACCATTTCAGTGTGATATGAACAATTGCCTGGGTAGCGACATAGGTATGCAATCACAATACTATCACAATGTGGGGCAGTTTAACAATCACAGTACTGTCCCGGTACTGTCATAGTGTGCACTTTCTAGATGTGGTTCAGGTTAATATCATCAGATTCCTAGAGTCTGACGCAGGCTAACATTTACAGTACCATCACAGTGTGGGCCTTTCTAGATGTGAATCAAGTCAATGGGCCCCATTACGAGTCCGTCGGTAACCGCAGCGGTAAAACCGCCTGGTTACCGCCGGACTCGTATTACCATTCTGCCGCCATGATTCCCGGAATTACCGGGGCATTACAACCCCGGTTTCCTGGGAATCACGCAGGCGGAATGGTGTTAATCCCCATTCCCATTGAGTCCTATCTCGTAATGCTGCCGGTGTTTCCTCGTCCGCCTGCAGGTGGGCGGTGTTAAACCCGCCAGGTCTGACCTGGCGGGAACATCACCTCCCGCCTGCACGAGTTGTGATCGCCCGGCATGGAAACAACGGTGGCGGTGGGTTTACCGCCACCGTTGTTTCCATACCGGGCGATTTGTAATGAGGCCAAATCTCAACAAATTCCCCAGTGTGTGATGCAGGCTAGCAGTCACAATACCATCATAGTGCGGAGATTTAAGATTTGAGTGAATATGAGCAAATCTTCAGGGCGCGAGGTAGATTAACAATCACAATCCTATCACGTTATGGAGCAGGCTAATACTGACAGTGCTATCACAGTGTGGACCCCTCTAGATGTGAATCAAGTCAACAGGAATAGATTCTCTGGTGTGCGACGCAGGCTAGCAATCACAGTACTATCACAATGGGGAACAGGCTAGCAGTCGCAATACTATCACAGTGTGGATCCGCCTAGCAATTGCAATATTATAAAAGTGTGTGGAAACTTCTAGATATGATTTGAGTCAGTGTGAACAAATCTCCATGGCTCGAGGCAGATTAACAATCACAGTCCTATCACAGTGCGAAGCAGGCTAACCCTCACAGTGTTGTTGGCCAGACCACTCCTGAGCATTCTCTTCTTATTTGTACTTTCTTTTTAGGCCACGCCCATCAATTCTTAGACTTGGCCATCACTTAAGCCATCCCTCACCCCAAATGAGAGCCCCATCTCAATTTCTCACCCCACTTAAAGCACTGGGATTGCCCTTCTCTCTGTGAACAAATCCCTGGAAATTCTTCAGTGTACGTCGCCATCTTGGCAACATCTGAAAGTACAGGTGCTCTCCTCATAGGGGAACTTTTTCCCATACGTTTTACACACTAAAGTAATAAGACTGGTTTATCACTTTTTTAAAGCCAAGCCGAGTTGAACACCATTATTTCTATATGTATTTTCACTTTGCAGCATGAACGCGCATTTGGAATATTATATGATACGTGTGGGGGGGATAAGGGGACCTGTCTGGCCGGGGGTGAGGAAGGTGGTCTTTCTAGCTCACTCCACAATAAAAAAACAAGCACTGGCAATGCCAACAATTTGGTCTTTTGTTTAGGCATGGGAAATGCATTTGCCATGCACTGTCGTAGCAGTATTATCCAGCCATCAATGTAGCAGCTGTAAAATGGTGCAGTACCTAGGCAAATAATAGCAGTGCCTGGCAAATGTCTAATACCTATACACAATCCAAAACGTTTGGCTTTTTGCCAATGTTTGTTTTTAACAGGACTTCAGTGAAGGACGAATAGTGCTTATAAATCGTCTGGCTGAAGGTAGACCAGGTTAAGACATTTTTATCCCATCAGTAGTGTTATAGCTCCAATGAAGTCATTAACTCTCACAAGACTACTTAGAAATAACATTAGCAGGCCCTTTGACCAAAAAGAAAATATACAGGAAGGGAGGCAGGCAGAATAGCATCGATAGACACATTTGGGAATGTTTTATGAAAGATTTGTGTTTATGCTCCGAGTGCACTTGTGTAAAGAATCAATAATCAATTAAAGGAGGGGCATTTGCATTATGCTTGTGAAAAGCGTGTAGCCCGGCAGTCACAGCAGTCACATCAGTCAAGCAGCACCACCAGGAGAAACATGTATTTCGGGATCTTGATAGGCAGCATGGCGCCCCCAAGCAAGTTATCATTGTGTACAGTCTTGCACTAAAATATCTATATCCTGCGGAAGATATATTAGGACTTTTTACAGAGATCTCAAGACCCAAGTGTCCACAAGAAGTGAGATTTAATAGCTTGGGACCAAACAACTAACAGAAAACGAATGAATTACAAAGTGCAAGTCTGGCCTGAACTGGAATTCTTGCTAAATCGCCCGGGGGATGGGGGGAGTGTGCGTGACATGGTTATGAAGACAGAACAGTAGGTGTGGCAGGTGTCAGCAAACAAACAACAGCCGCAGGAAGCCTGCGGCTGCGCCCTGCTTTCAGCAACACAGGCAAACTCTGGTTGGCAGTGAAAAATGGTTGAAAAAAAGTGTGGGAGCGAGTGTTGAACTAAAGTTTGAATTATGTCCGTCTGACAGGGTAGCTTGCAAGACACGTTTTCCTTTCCCTGGGAGGCGGCGCAGCAATATGGTCACGTTTTCCTGTTCTTATCATCTTGAAATAAACGCTTCACTGTTATCATGTGCTTAGACGTAGGTGTTAAGTAAATGATTAAACCGGTAGACTCGGATGCAGACAGCAAGTCCACACGCTGTCCTCGACTCTAAACACACGACCCTTTCGGTGGGACACCTGCCCCAAACAAACAATACATCATGAGGCCCTGCAAACTTGTACTTTGGGCCAACCAGAATTATCTCAGGTGGTCTTGTTTGCATCCAATCCCTTCTGCATAATATTATTTACCCCCTCCCACAACCCCAGTAAATAAATACCTTGATGACTCCGGATATGAGCAATGCAATCAGCTAGTAAATCACCTTCATTGTGGGGATAGGCCAAAACCCGGAAAAGACCGGAACGGTACGGTACCATGATAGATAAAAAAACTCGGCGAAACTGACCTGAAAATTATGCAAATGCACATGGAGAACATTTTGAAAATGAGAAAGGTGAAACAATGTGATGTCATTAACCCATTAATTCCCAAGATCTGCATTTTAACACGTAGTAAAAAGTACCCAGAGCGGTATCATGATAAATAAAACTCAGCGAAACCCACCAGAAAATGATTTAGACACACACGAAGAACATTTTGGAAAAGAGAAAGGTGAAACAATGTGATGTCATTTACCCATGCATGCCCAAAATCTGCATTTTAACACAAAAAAAGTACCCGGAACGGTACCATATGTAAGGAGCTCATGGTGGCAACAGTAAAGACACAAGTGGTCACAGTTCAAGGGTGCTTATCGAACAATGAATGCAGGGTGGAAAAACGCCTAACCTAAACATAAGAATAAGATGAGAGCAAGCATAAAACCATCAAATGAAAAATACGGCAGTCCTAGTGGCGTCGTGTCAAATAAAAGGGCCTATACTAATAAACAACAATTGCCAAATCCTTACAACTGATTACAGGAAAGAGTGTGGGATAGGATTTCAATAAAGAAAGAAGTGTTCCAAATAATAAGTCAGGATGTGATTGCCAGGGTGGTCTCACTTCTCCACGTTTTCAGCACGGGACAAGGTGGGACCTTGGAGCACAGCACACAGCTTTCTCAGCAGGAGCCGACAGTTGCGCATCAGCTGTCAGGTTCCACCAGGGCCAAGTCTCTCTTCAATGAAAAAGTCTCTTGCCTTCGAGGCCTGATGTATACAACAAACACACACACACAAACAAACACAGTAGTTCTGCTTCACGTATACCTTGGGTGATGGTTTCACCCCTTGGTCCCCCCTCTTCCGGGCGTAGACCCTTCACAAATCGTTTTCAACAGTTCCTTTTCAAAGCACTTTGGGTGACAACTTTCCACCCCAGATCTCCCCCTTTCGGGCTCGGACCCCTTTCAGACGTTCACCTCCTTCCTTTGGGTTCACTGTGGCTATTCTTACTCTCATGAATCTTAATGTCTTTTTAAACCGTTTTTTCAGGCCTTGCCCCTTTTGTCGGATTCCCTCTGCCGGGTTCACTCTCGCCAACTTTTACAACACACTGTTCAATTGCTCATTTCACCGTGCAGGATTAATTTCCCTTAGCTTCTCAATTATCTGTCTGTCAAAGACTTTCAACAGTAGAGAGGATTTTACGGTAGTCTTTCTACCATCAAGTAATCGCCCAGAGTAATCCTGCCTGAGCACCCACATGGTACCGGCCTCCTCTGTTGCTGGTTATGCCCCCCTTTAACTTTTCAAAGTTCAATTTGGCCGCTGGCTAATTATCGTTCAACACAGTGAGTTTTTCCCTCGACCCATCGATTATGATGAATTGCTTAGCTTTCTTCTCCTTCGAGTCAAGGGTGGTACCACAGAACCCCGCGTCTCTCCCCGGCTTGGTTATCAGCAGAGGAGGGTCTTGTGTACCGTAAACATTTGAAGCAACATATGCTGGCCTTTTTTCGCAGTCTTATGTTTCAATTTGCGGAGGTCTCACGGGCCTGGATCGGGAAGAGCAAGGTCACTTCTCTCCTTGTCCCCCACTCAGTATTTGCTGTCTTTCACCTCCCCTTGAACTGCCGTGCTGAGTTAGCCCTCAGAAGCAAGGAAGACTTGGGTGGTCTCATCCTGTGCTCTGATGCTCCACCTTTTATCCCTGTGGGGAAGCGAAGGGGCAGTCACGTGTGTGTGGTTCTGGTCAATTGCTTGACTTTGCCGATCCCTTGTATTGGGACATGTCAGGTAAATGGCACTGGTGTTAGTGCGTTCTCTTTCGTGTTGTGTGAAAGTGTTCATGTCGGAAAAGAGGGGGAGGGGGTTTGGAATATCCTACGTAGTAGGATGGGAAAAAGGTGTTGAAAGAAGGGGGATACCGCGTCTCACCCGTCGGTGTCCCACTCCCCAAGGACCCCCCATCCAGGTTATCCTCCCTCACCGGTCCACCCCCAGGAACTGGGTCCAATAGCAATGGCCGTGTCCTGGCCACCTGAATGACAGATCCCTGGAGACTGGCTAGGGAGACACCTTCAGCAAATAAAAACTCAGTGAAACCTACCTGAAAATGATGCAGGCATGCATAAAGAACATTTTGAAAATGAGTATGGTTAAACAATGTGCTGTAATTAACCCATTACTGCCCAAAATCTATATTCCAACTCGAAAAAGTACCCAGAAAGGTACCATGGTATATAGAAAATCAGCGAAACTCACCTGAAAATGATGCAAACACACATAAAGAACATTTTGAAAATGAGAAAGGTAAAACAATGTGCTGTCATTAACCCATCATTAATCCCACATACCTGCATTTTAACACAAAAAAGTACCTTCCCCAGGCAAAAATAGTATCATGATATACGAATAGGCAACGTAAATCACCACCTGAAAACTTGCAGTAAGAGTACATTTTTCAAAAGTGGGACGTGAAGCAATGTTCTGGTATCCACCTGTTAATGGCCAATATCCACTTGAGCAATGAGATGTCTTCCAAAGGTCGATAGCTTCTGCAGTAAAAAGGCAGCTAATAACTAAACTCAAAGAGGGACTTTGTGATGACATATCCTATATTGTAGTAGGAAATCCTCATGTTCCTTGATATACTTTAGTGACATAAGGGCATCATTTTACCACATTTACTTTAGTAATATTTTCAGATATATCATTTTCCTTCTTTTAAATAGAGGGTGACTACACCTTACTCAGCACTAGAGAGAGCAGCAACTATTTAATTTTGTTTAAAGTCAGGTTTCCCTTTATCACTTGCATATCCTTGTTTCAGGAAGTGTTAGCATTTCACGTTTGTTATTTTTCACATTCTCCTGCCTAAAATAATTCTAGCCGCAATGCATTCCTATGGGAAAATGTACATCTCCTGATTTCTCGGGTGAATCCTCTCTCCAATGTGCGCTGGAATGTTGGCATGTATGCATGTTGCACCTTTATCTTGTCTGTGCTGATCACCCTTACTTTAGATACAGGTCAGATTTATGGTTTTGAAATTTATTTTCTGTCTGCAAGCCTTGAACATAAGAGTGCAACAATGGATTGCTTCATGCTGACCAGAACATTTCCTAGAGAAAAGCTCTGTTGCAGCAACTTTCACAAATGTAGGACAACCCTGCATTTTCACTACTTGGCTGGAAAAAGGACTCTAAGTGGACAGGGCTCAGCCTTGTATGAGACACAGTAAGGCTCATAAATGGTCTTTAAGGTGACTCAGAAGCTTATACAAAAAAACATTTCATGCAAACAAGGAAGCATGAACGCCTACGAAAGGGCCCTTACAAATCAAACAGATCGTCTCATTTTAGGAGAAACTGGGATGTGCATCATGAAGAAAGCTGTTTTATTGTTTTTCTCTGCGTAATGCATAAGAAGCGAAGCCTTTCCCCTTGTCTATCACTTACTACTATAACAGTGGTAACACTGCAGAGGTCGCCTTTGCCTGTCCACAAGAATGTGAGGATGTTTGCTGAGGATTGTCCATATGCAGATGCCTTGCTCAAGGGTATCAGCATGACCACAACCCTTTTCAAATTCATCCTGACATTTTGGACTAATCCAGGAGCAAATGCAATGGTAAATGGGGAAGGAACACAACATCAGAATTTAATGAAGTGTTCTCTTGTAGAGTTTTAAAAAGGAGATGATTTTGGAGTGCAATTCTAATATCGCGCATGTTTTGTTATCATTAAATTGCATTTACTTTGTATGACCCATGCTTTTTAGATTTCAGCCACTAGCGCGTGCTTTTACTCCAGCCTTCATTTGAGGTAACTCCTAATGCCCACACCAGAAGAACTGTACTTCATACCTGCTTTAGTTGTCTTTCATTCTTGAAATTTGCACAACAGAATCACCTGAAAATAATGAGACAATGGCCCTCCGTAAATGTATTTACTTAACCAATATGACATTAAAGCCATCCAAGATCGAAACCTAATCTTTTTAAAAAAATGGTATGTCCTGTCAATTTATTTCATGTTTTCCATTGAAAATGTGTAACTACCTACATACCACTTTTGGTGTGAGGCTTCCTGGATTATATTGGGGGAATTGAGTCATTTGATTTTTAAATGTTTTTATTGGCATTTGTAAATGTACATACATAAGAAAAGAATATCTGTTAAGCAACTTCACTGGGTCATATCGTCTGATGCATATGTTGTGTGCCAATTAGTCTTATAAAGATGCAACAACAAATAAACAAACCAACAAAACAACAACGTTGACTGTCCCACCGTGTATTAAGGGCTCGTATTCCTCATTTCTAGGTTAGGGGCATGGGTCTGGAGCCAGTTCTCTGTATTTGTCCACTGAGGGCGGGGACAAAGTTGGATAGTTAGGTTTGATGGGCCATTTTTTGCTGGCTGTCGTCTTCTCGGGTTCGGGGGGGGGACAGGCTCAGGGAGGTTTATAGGTTGTTGAAAAGATCATGTTTCTGAGGAGGGCCCTCCAAGCCTCTAGTGTGTTGCTCACGTCATCACCTCCCCGTCTGTTCCCCTCCTCCCAGGCTTCGGTCTCAGCCGTGGTCCACCTCTCCATCTCTTTGATCCAGGGCTCATATCTGGGGCCTGCTGGGGATTTCCAGGCCATGGCAATTGTCCTCTTGATTAGCACGCAGGCCATATCCATGATCTTTGTTAGGTGTTTGATTTTAGATAGTCTTGGGTAAGTGCCCAGTAGGCATTCCTTGGGTGTCCACTCGTATGTCTCTAGGCCAGCATTCCTGCAGGTTTGTTCGGCGGCTTGCCATAGTTTCTGAGATTTGGGGCAGGTCCAGAACATGTGGATCATGTCTGCCGGGTCTGAGGAGCACCAGGGACATTTTGGGTCGGCTATGTTGTTGAACGTGGATATCCTGTGCGGGGTCATGTATGTTCTGTAGAGTATGTTCAGTTGGATCAGTCTAAACCTGGCATTCCTAGATACCTCCTTTGGGTATATCAGGGCTCTTGACCACTCGGTCTCCGTGATTTCAGTTCCCAGGTCTGTCTCCCATTTTTCTTTCAGCTTTGTGCTCTTTGGGTTGGGTCTGTTGTTTATTTGGGTGTACAGCCTGGATGTCGGTCTCCATCCATCACTAAGTTCGTATATTTCTCTCAGGAGGGGGTGTGTCTCTGGCTCCTCGGGCCATTCGTCCCAGTTCTCTTTGGCTGCATGTTTCACTCTTTGGTACCAGAGGAATTGGCCTGGTGGAAGCCCCTCCCTTTCTTGGAGTGAATCGAAGTCCCTGAATAGTCCCTCGTGGAACATGTCCCCCCATGTGTAAAGGCCATAGCTCTCCCATCTTCTCATCGTTGCTAGGTCACTGGAGGTTTTACAGGTGTCCGCCAGCATGGGAATGTCGGGTGTGTATGAGTGATGTAGTCCGACTATGGATTTCACCTTGCTCCATACCTGTCTCCCCACCTCCAGTATCATGGGTGGATTGGGTGGCCCTGCTCGAGTGTTCCAAATTAGCTCTTTGGGGTGTAGTGGTGAGGAGGATTGGGATATCAGATTTAGCTCTGCTGTGGGTTCATCCGATAGCCATTTTGCTAGGTGTGTCGATTGAGCCGCCAAGAAGTACCTTTGGAAATCGGGGAGTTGGATACCGCCTTCGGCATAGGCGAGTGTGAGGACGTTTAGAGTGAGTCTGTGCCTGGCTCGTCCCCAAAGAAAGTCTCTCATCATGGATTCTAGCTTCTTGAAGAAAGGTGGGGGGATGTAGTATATCACGTTGATTAAGTAGTAGAGGAACCTGGGGAGAATTATCATTTTGGATATTGCAGCTCGGCCCATCATGGAGAGCGGGAGCTTCGACCAGAATTGCATGGATCTACGCACTCCAGTCATTGTCGCCTCGGTGTTGTACTTGTGGGTGGCTATTGGTGTATGTGTGATATCAAGGCCTAGGTATCGAAAGGTGTCGACCTGCCAACGGATCCCGATCTCTGGAAGCTCTTCCACAGGTTTATCCTTTAGCCTTGCAAGTGGGAACGAGCATGACTTCTGTCTACTGAATCTGATCCCCGAATATTTTGCGAAGTTGTCCAAAACATTCAGTACTATCGGGGCATTTTCGAGGGGGTCGCGCAGGTATAGAAGGACGTCATCTGCGTATAGGGAGATAATGTTGTCCGACCCACCAATGCTGATGCCAGCGTCGAAGAACTGTTTCCTAAAGTATATTGCCGCTGGTTCCAGTCCTAGGATATACAGCATTGGTGAGAGCGGGCATCCCTGCCTGGTGCCCCTTTGGATGGGCCAGGCCCTAGATACCATTGCACCTGTTTTGACTCTTGCTACTGGGTCGGTGTAGAGGACCTTGATCCAGCGGATGAAGTGCTCTCCGAGTCCAAATTCCCTCAGGGTCTCTATCAGCCATTCCCAATAAATAGAATCGAAGGCTTTTATGGCATCCAGTGAAAGTACTGCTAGGTCCTCCTCGCTTTCGGTCGTGTGTGCTATTATGTGTTGGAGCCTCCTGAGGTTGGCAGTGGTGTTTCGTCCTGGAACAAAGCCATTCTGGTCCTCGTGCACCAGAGATCCAATCACCCTCGAAAGCCTCTTAGCCAATATGGTTGTCAATATTTTGGCGTCATAGTTTAGGAGCGCCAGTGGGCGATACGAATCGCACCTGTCAGCTGGTTTGCCTGGCTTAAGCATTGGGGCGATAAGAGTTTCTCTCATGGTGTTGGGGAGAGTGCCCAACTCATATGCCTCCATGTATACTGCATGCAGTACAGGGGACAAGGTCTCCTCGTAGGCCTTGTAGAATTCTGGGATGAGGCCATCTGTTCCGGGGGCCTTGCCTGTGGATAGGGATCTGATCGCATCCGTGACGTCCTCAATCGTGATGGCTTCTCCCAGTTTGTCCCGTTGTTCTTGGTTCAATCTGGGTAGTCCTACTTCAGCCAGGGTGTCTCTTATGTCTGCCGCAGGAATCTCTATCTTGTGAGCGTACAGCTCATTATAGAAATCCGTGAAGGTGTCGTTGATCTCTTGTTGTGTCCTGCGGGTCACATCCATGCTATCTTTGATCTCCTTGAGGGCTTGTCTCGGGTGTTCCTTTCTACACAACCATGCGAGTATTCTGCCCGGCTTATCTGCTTCCCTGTGGGCCTTCAGGGTGCGGACAGAAAAGTCGAACTTTGAGAGTCTCTCCCATGCTTCTCTGCAGTCTTCCCTGATCAGTTTCAGTTCCGATTCCTTTTCAGTAGTCAGTGGACCATCCCCTTCGAGTTGTTTAATTTTCTCCTCCACTGCCTCTAGATCCCTGCGTAGTTGTCTCCTGATCCCGCCAGCTTCGGCGATTATCTCTCCCCTTGTCACCACTTTCATCGCCTCCCAGAGTGTGCTCCACTTCTCAACTGAGCCATTGTTTATCAGTAAGTATTCTTCCAACTTTTCTCCTAGGGTGTCCTTGAACGCTGGGTCGGTCAGGGCATCTACTGGCATGCGCCACATCGGGATGGGTGGGCGAGGGCCCTTGAAGCAGAGCTGTAGCAGTAGGGGGGAGTGGTCCGATATTGATCTGCCCATGTATTTTCTGTCTGCAAGCCTTGAACATAAGAGTGCAACAATGGATTGCTTCATGCTGACCAGAACATTTCCCAGAGAAACGCTCTGTTGCAGCAACTTTCACAAATGTAGGACAACCCTGCATTTTCACTACTTGGCTGGAAAAAGGACTCTAAGTGGACAGGGCTGTAGCAGTAGGGGGGAGTGGTCCGATATTGATCTGCCCATGTATTCCACGAGTTCTACTTGTGGGGTTAGCTCATTGGCGATGAAGAAATAGTCTAGCCTGGTGTGGAGGTTATGGGGAGCCGAATAGAATGAGTATGATCTGTCATAGGGGTGGAGGTCCCTCCAAATATCTGTTAAGTGTAGGTCTGCCACCATCTTGGAGAGGGGCCCTGGGGAAGGGCTGTTGGGTGTGCGTGGGGTTATTGATCTGTCTAGTTCAGCATTCATGACGGAGTTGAAGTCCCCCCCCCATATGAACGTGTATTCTCTGTAGTGCAGCAGTCTGGCGCATAGTTCCTTGATGTGAGAGGGTATGCTGTGATGAGGAAAGTACGAGTTTAATATGCATAGGGGGGAGTTCTCGAGCATGCCCCACACTATTGCATACCTTCCTTCCTTGTCCAGTTCAACCCCCATTTGTTGAAAAGGTATTTCCGGACTCACCCACGTGTAGACTCCTCTTGCGTATTTTGAGAAGGATGAGCCGTTGCCCTGGCCCCCCCAGTAGTCCGCCATCTTGTCTGTGTCCTCCTTGGTTAGGTGCGTTTCTTGAAGGAGGGCCAGGGATATTCTTTTCCTCTTCAGGTATGAGTATATTCGGTTTCTCCGTATGTATGTTCCCATCCCTCTGACGTTCCATGTGATTAACTTGAGTTTTGCTGCCATTGCGTGAGTGGGTTCCTCATTGTGGGGAGCACTTCCCCTTCCTCATTTGTCGAATGTGGTGCATCGTGAGATGCATGTTGCCTCGCTTGTGTGGGTTGGGTGGAGCTAGCCCCTGGATCGGGGTCCAGACCAGGCCAGTCATTGTTCATCTGAGGTAGGACAGTCGAAACGATAATAACTTGAAAAAAGTAACTGTAACTGACGCGCCCAGCTTCTGTCACCGGAGTGCAGTGCTCGGGAGCTCTCGCGCTGTCTGACCTAATCCGGGTCTCTGGCGCGAGTGGGTGCGTGCAGGCAACTGGCCTGCACTGGTCATCAGTGGGTGCGCGGTCTGTGTCCATGGGTGAGAGGCCAGGCAAGTCCCGCAGTCATTCAGCATTCTCTCTTGGTAGTTTTGCTTCAGTGGTAGTGTAGCTTCGTTCTGGGTTAGGGTGCGATGTGAGGGGCTTGGGTGCCCCGGCCGTGGTAGTAAGCGATCAACCCTGGGTGCTTTCTTTGTGATTCTCAGGTGCGGATTCTGTAGGAATCTCAGCCAGGTTGTTGTGTTCCATCCACATGGTGGCCGCCTCTGGTGATTCTAAGAATATCGCACGCCCTTTATGGATTACTTTTAGTCGTGAGGGGTATAGGAGCATATATTTCAGGTTTAGTTTCCTCAGCCTGGCCTTGATCGGAACAAAGGAATTCCTTGCTCTCTGTACTGATTGGGTGTAGTCGGGGTATATGGTGATCTTTGAGTTGCCCCGCTCTATTTCTCCTCCGTCTCTTGAGAATTTCAAGATCACCTCACGATCGCGGAAGTTGAGAACCTTAGCGATGATGGGGCGGGGATAGGATCCGGGAGGAGGTCTCTTCTGAAGTGATCTGTGGGCTCTCTCTATGGCAAAACCCTGTGAGAGGTTCGATGCCCCTATTTCCTGCTGTATTAGGGCTTCTACGTAGGCTGTCGGGTCGATGTTCTCTGTCCCTTCCGGTATGCCCAGGATCCTGATATTATTTCGTCTGGCCCGCCCTTCTGCTTCCTCGGACCTTGCCTCCAGGAAGCTCACTTTGTGTTTTAGGTCTGCAACCTCTTTCTGTAACGACGATGTCCCGTCTGAGATGTCTTTCTGGGAAGATTCAATGATGGTTACACGCTCTGTTAAGTTGCAGGCATCTTGCCTTATGAGTTGGATATCAGCCTTAACCTCCCCTATTTTCGTGTCGATGAATGTTCTCAGGGCTGCGATCGCCTCGAGCAGTTGGTTATGCCTGGCCTCCTCTTCTGGGCCATCGCGATTTGTTGGGTTCTTCGGGGTGGATTGGGCAGTGGGGAGAGGCTTGGGTGTCATGAAGGGGTCTAGTGTGGCGTTCTTGGCTTTGTTCCTGGCAGCGGCCATCTCTTTTTAGCTTGGTCTCAGCAAGTGATGCAGCGTGTCTGTAGTTCCCCTTGAGGGAAATATCTTGTGTAGGCACTCAGAGGCTGTCTCAGCCCAGTGTACCACTGTGTGGTTCCGCCACTCACCTTGATATTCTGGGCCTCAGGGAGTGGTAGCGTCTCTTGGGACCATGGGGTGGTCTATGATGTGATAGGGCCTCTGAGGGGGCTCCTGAGATGGCACCGTTTAAGTGGTGTGGTATGTGGCTGGAGCGGTAGGGGAGGCTTCCCCAGTGCGAATCGACAGAGTTCGATTGATTGATTCGTCCAGTGTGGTGTGGCCGTAGACTCACTTGATAGGTGAGGAAGGTTGGGTCGCCAGCCCCAGGGGGGGATTTTCCGTGAGCACCACGGATGGGCTACAATGTAGGGTCGCGGGGCCGGGTGGTTGGGTGATGACCCGGTCCCCGTCGGCGAGGCAGGATCCGCTTCGGGGAGCAGGGGGTCGGCCCCCCTATGTCGAGGTGGCTGTCCGGGAGTCCGGAATTATGCTGCTGTGGGTTGGGGAGCCGGGCAGCAGGCCCCCGATGTTGGAGGGTCCGTTGGGTGGCGGGGTAAGCGGCCCCGGCGGGGTCCGTCGGCACACCTCCCCAGAATGGAGTGCAGCGCCCCTCCAGCGGGCACAGCAGGCCCGACGATCGGTGAGAACACTCACCAGACAGGCCGGCAGGCGCAGCTCCTCCGGCGTGGGTCGGCGCCACTCCGCGTCGTGCAGCTCCTCTGAAATGGGCCCTCGGCACCACCGGCTCCGGCGCCTCCGGGCGTCCCCGTCGCACAGAGATCTTGCGTGGCGCCGGTCCTCGGCGGTCGCCCGGGGCACCCAAGCTGTGGGGGGAGGGGGCACCACCGGTCCTTGATGGGGATTTAGCGGGCTCTGGCTGTCAGGCCGTGGGTTCGCCATGTGCCCCCAGGGAGGGACATCAGCAGGGGGGCACTCACGAGCAGCCCGGGTCCGCCTGGGTCTGCGCCCGCCAGTCCCCGGCCCCGATGCGCGCGGCGGGTCTGTCAGCTCGAGGCGGCCGCCATCTTGTGCGACTCGCACGGGGAGGAGGGGGAGCCGGGCCGAGTCGTGGCAGAGGCTTCTCGGGGTCCGATTTTCGTCGGAGTAAGGCGGAAAGCAGAGTTCTTCGCCTCGTTTGTTGGTGGGTCTCTGTGTCTGTAATGTCTGTGGGCCAAGGCACCCAGCAAAGGATCTGACTGCCGTGGGTTAGCCGGAGCTCAGGGAGCCTGCGTCCTCACTCCTCGGACATCAGGCCACGCCCCCCGGGAATTGAGTCATTTCAATCTGCATCCGATTTTTCACTTCTTGCCCCTCATTTTCACTCTATTGCGGTTTAATGCAGACAGGCCTGGACTTGTATCTCCTGTTTATTTCAGTAGGAGTATTGCATTATCAAGCAGTCCGAAACAAGTTACTCTTGTAGCGACAATAGTATTCCTAGTCTATAGTACACTTTCCTCCATTCTCATAAGTTCTCCTGCCAAAGCGGGACCATGCTTGGTGTCTTCTCAAGCAGCGTTTGCTATATTTTTCCTTAAAAGGAAAAAACCATATGCGGGCGTATGAACAGAGGTTCCTGTGCGCAGACTCTCACTAGCATTCACAAACATGCTCCACTCCTTCGTCCCAATAACAAGCATGAAGCCATCCAAGGGAATGGCAGGAGTGCCATATAGAGGAAAGGAAACTATAGATTAGGAATACTATTGTCACTACAAGAGTATCTTTTTCTGAATTCCTGCGTCACGTCCCCTTTCCATCTATACTCATGAACCGATTTCCAAGCACCAATAAAAACAATACTAGGAGGAAGGTAGCATCATACAATAACAAATTGCATTAATAACCAACGAACTCAACAGTAAAAACAGAAAGGAACATTCCTATCTGTTCAGAGAAAAGGTTTTGGAGAACCTCCTGTCCAAACATCGCATAATTCTTGGAGCTGGTATCAAGGGAATGATAGTTGCAGAAGACATGCAGGGTAGACCACGTCGCCACCTTGCATATCTCAATGCCTGGCACAGGTAGCGGGAAGGTGACTGAGGTAGCCTTAGCTTGAATTAGATTAGCATGAAGACCCTTCGGGTTTGCCTTGCCAATGACCTCATAGCACTTTACAATACAGACCACCCAACTAGCAATGGTGGCTTTTGATGCTGCATGTCCACAAATTGCATGCCATACGTAAAAAAATAAGTGATTGGAGGGTCTTAACTGAGAAGTTCTGTCCAAGTAAAATTTGAGATCGCTAGCAACTTCCAAATAAGGCAAGGTCTTGTCTGCGTTCGACACTGGGTCCTTCATAAAAACCGGGAGGTCTATTTCCTGATGAAGGTGACAATCTGGGTTACCAGTCAAATGGTCGAAAACATTTGGTCGACAGGACAATTGGTCGACACCATTCGGTCAAATGAATTTTTTTTTTTTTTTACCCATTTTTTGGGTTTTTTTGGGGGGGTCCCCCCCCCAACCCCCTTTTTTTTCTTTTCTTTTTTTTTCCCCACACGAAAACCCACAAAACACATATATATATATATATATAAAAAAAAAATTCAACCATTTGGCATTCGACCAAATGGTGTCGACCAAATTGCAGTCGACCAGTTTTTTGTCGACCAGTTGACTGGACACCGACAGTCTGATAGGACTTTAGGCATGTGTCTTG
This sequence comes from Ambystoma mexicanum, assembly GCF_040938575.1. Lineage (NCBI taxonomy): Eukaryota > Metazoa > Chordata > Amphibia > Caudata > Ambystomatidae > Ambystoma > Ambystoma mexicanum. The sequence continues at coordinate 750,202,981 of NC_090921.1, read as the reverse complement.
GTATAATTGGCAAAAACCAGAGTACGACGACAATACCTGAACCACACCAACTCGTCTATCTGACATCACTGTGACTAAGAATACCACTTTCCAGGAAAGGAGGGATAAAACAATGGAGCTCATGGGCTCAAAAGTCTTCCTCACCAAAGACCCTTGCATAACATTCAGATCCCAATCTGGGTATAGTTTGCAGAGTGGTGGATAAAGATTCGGGAGTCCTGTGAAATGGTGCCAGGTCATTTTGTCGAGCGATGCGAGCCACCCATATCACACGCTGTCTCGTGCTCTCCTCCTATCCTTGCGCTGCGTGCCGCGCATGCCAGGCAATGTACGGCCTTGCAACCCCGGCAGCCCACACTGAGCTGCCACCACATGGGACACACCCTACAGAAGCTAAAGATCTCCCCAAGCATAAATGTTGCCAGAGTTTCAGACAGTAACACACAGAGACACCAAGGAAAATCTCCAGGAAGGACCCAATGTGGTGGTCATGTAGGCCAGATCACAAAGAATGCGGATGGTGCGGCCGCCCCTGACATTGGAGAAAAGACTGCCCAGCTTAAGGCACAACATGCAGCAAGTGTGCACGGCTAGAACACAATGCAAAACCATGTCGGGCCTTAGCACCGAGACACTGCACACCACCGAGAATCAGCCAGAAGAAGAAACAAGCAAAAACAGGACAAGTAGACACAGACGGCTCCTCCACATAAGAATCTGAGGATGAGGATGATAAGATGATCAGCTGAGGGAAAACACTCAGATCAGAGCAATTACCACAAGGAGGAGAAAAATACATATGATCTCAGCATTGAAGAAAAAAAAAAGTGGACTGAAACTTCCAAGATGCAGAATAGAAATGAAAGGACAAGCAACAATAGGCACAGTCAACACAGGAGCATTGATGAACGTAATGTTGCAGTCCACCTATGCGAAGATGAAACCTAAATTGTAATTGTTTATTCATTTCTAGTGCGCACCGGGCTTGTAGGCATCTGGGCGCAGTACAGGTTACATAGTTACATACGACAGTACAACAAAAATACAGATGCATGCAGGAAAAGCTGGCATCAATATACATATATACAATAGATGGCTCCCTAAATTATTTCTTATTAAGGTAATATCTGTAGAAAAGAATACCCTGAGGCAGACCCAGGGGTCACCATTCTCGAGAGTGCAGCCACTTCAATACGTTAGTCTTAAAGCAATGGAATGGAGATATGGCTCTTAATGAATCAGAGATGGAGTTCCATAATTGCGCGGCAAGGACCGGAAAGCTGGCCCCTCCTGTTTTCATAAGTTTGGACTTGGGTATTCTAAGGCTGTTAGATTGTGTTGTTTTGATAGGTCGTGTTGAGGTGTTTTTGGTAAATCTATCAGTGAGGTATGTGGGAGCCTTGTTGGACAGACATTTGTGAGTGAGGTTGAGAGATTTGAACTTGATTGTCGTTTATGGAAACCCAATTGGTGTTGCGTCTCACGTGTGATATATGCTGAGTTTTCGATGTGCCTAGTGCTGCTCTTAGGGTATTGTTTTGGATTGTCTGTAGTTTAGTGGTGTTGCGTTTGCTGGTGCCTAGATATAAGGCATTGCAGTAGTCCACTTTGGAGAAGATTAAGGCCCTTGCAATTGTAATACAGCTTACCGTGGACAGGAATGGTTTGCATGCATGAATCAATGTACACACATAGTTGGTAGCAGACGCTGTGGAGTTGATTTGTTTATTGAGGTTGAGGGTCGAGTCCAGGTAAAAACCTAGAGTCTTGACCTCCTTAGAGACTTTGATCTTTATACCATCAATGTGGATGGAGATGTATTGGGAAGAGAGTTTAGACAGTCTTTTGGGGGACCCAACGATTAGAAGTTCAGTCTTTTCATCGTTGAAGCATAATCCGTGGGTGGCCATCCACGTTTGTATAATCAGATATATTTTGTTAATCATAGTTACATCTTTGTCATAGTCTCCTATGATGGGGATGAGAATCTGGGTGTCGTCAGCATAGTTGGTGTATGAGACACCCAGATTGTCAAGTATGTCGAAGAGGGGCTTTTTAAATATATTGTACAGGGTAGGGGAGACGCAGGAGCCCTGTGGTACTCCGCATGTAATAGGTACTGTGTCTGCTGCGGATGAGGGTGTTACGCTCACCTGGCTCCCACAGGGGCATCGGTCGGACCCGGACAGCTGCGGTCTCCACCCACGTGATGCATAGTGCAGCGATGACTGACTGGATCTGCCCTCCTAATCTTGTCTGCTTAACCCGTAGAAATATTCTCTTGCAAGTGGAGAGATGGATTTAGCCACTTGTGGATTCAAGTGATAGCACCCCCACAGTCCTCCCCAACCAATCACCTCCGAAATGCCCTCACAGCAATCTCACCTTATATTCTTGAAAGAGGAGCTCTCCATCCTGCATGGATTTGCAGGGGCAAGTCGATTCCAGATACTTCACTGGTTTGAAGGCTTGGGAGAGTTCCGGAGAGTATTGACTCTGAGGTTCCTGGTGAGGACCAGTAAGTATTAAGTTCATAGAGTTCAATATGTCCGATGTTCACTCTTGTTCCCCCCTTCCTTTCTTGTCTTGCAGCTGGCTCGTGAAAAGATGCTCTTGTGGCAGCTGATGGCGCTCAGGTAAGAGTCTGTATTACCCGGCGCTGTCCGGTAAATGTTGCACGAGGAAAACGTGTTGTTTTGTCTCTCTGTACAGATGCGGCACGTGAAAATATGGAGAGTCACAAAAGGATGCCTCCGGTGGTAAATCAGGTAAGTCTATGGTGGTAAGAATTATATTTGTTGGTTCCCTCGGCTCACCTTGTGGTTTTCTTTTGTCTCCTAGGTGCCGAAGTTCGGCGAAGAAATGATGGAGGCAGCGCCGACCCGAAGGATCCTGTGAAGACTGGTGAGTATGGCGCGGCGCTGCAGCTGGAGGTGCGGCGCGTGCAGAAATGATTTTCTTTACAGGTCCGGAGACAAGATGGATCCAGAATCAGGTGTGGAATAGAAATAAGTTTGTTTTCTAATCTTGTCCCTTTCTTTCCTCTTTGTTTTAGGAGCCCCGGATTCGAGGCGGGCGTGGCAGAAGACGGGATGCAGGCTGCAGGCACGGTGAGTGTTACGCTGCTGGATGCAGAATAACACGAAGCGTGTGTTGCTGGTCGGGCGTGTTTTAAATAGTCTCAAAAGTAGTCCCAGGTAAGAAGTCCCTAGCACCACACCCGAGTAAAAAATAGTCCCTGTAGAAAAATAGTCCCTTTCAGGCTTCATGTTGGATTGGAGTCATTTGCAGCATGGTCTGCCTGAGGTAAGTAATGACTATGAGCCTGGTTTTACCCAAGATGCCCTTGGTGCTCCTCCGACCTGGCGGACATGATCCACATGTTCTGGGCTTGTCCCAAATCTCAGAAACTCTGGCAGGCCGCTGAACAAACCTGCAGGAATGCTGGGATGGAGACATATGGCTGGACACCCAAGGAGTGCCTACTGGGCACTTACCCGAGGCTGAGTAAAATCAGGCACCTGGCAAAGCTTATGGACATGGCTTGTGTGTTAACTAAGAGGACGATTGCCATGGCCTGGAAATCGCCAGCAGGCCCCAGATATGAGCCCTGGATTAAGGAGATGGAGAGGTGGACCACGGCCGAAACCAGAGCTTGGGAGGAGGGGAACAGCCGGGGAGGCGACGGAGCGAGCAACACACTAGAGGCTCCTTGAATCTAAACCCCCTTGGACGCCAAAAGGGAACAGAGCGCAGAGACCAATCCATTATTCCCATATGCGTCACTATGTCACTGCCCTGAGTGGGTCAACGCAGAGAACTGGCTTCGGTCCTGAGTCCCTAACCTGGAAACATGGAACACAAGGTGCTAGTAAATGGTGGGACAGTCAATGTTGTTATTTTGTTTGTTTATTTGTTATTGTTTTACTGCAGTTTAATTGGCACACAATACATATATAAGATGATGCAATCCAAAGCAGTTGCTAAACAGCTTTTCTGTATACTTATGAATGCCAATAAAAACATTTAAAAATAAATGAGCCTGGTTTTACTAAATGTCTAGATGCCTGCTCCCGGGGCTGATGGGCTTGGTCCTGATGCCTGGGGGTAGGCATCATGACAGAGGGTGAGGAGACTCGCATCGATCTGTTGTCCAGGAATGAGTTTATCCAAGTTGTGGCTTCCTTGGAAAAATGGGCAGCTGTTTAAAGGTGATTGCGCAGGACATTATGGTCAACAAGGTCGAACGCGGCGGACAAGTCCAACAGGAGAAGGATGGAGGCTTCACCTTTGTCTTTCCGGTCGTCTAGTTGATTCTTCAGGTCAATGAGGGCAGTTTCGGTCCCATGTCTTGGCCTGAAGCCTGATTGGCGAGTGCCCAGTAGGTTATTGATCTCAAGATAAGCTTGAATCTGGAGAAAAGCAGCTATATCAAGGATTTTGAGAAGAAAAGGTGCAGTTGTGATTGACCTATAATTGGTGGCAGTGTTGGGGTCTAAGTTAGTTTTTTTTAGTAGGGATGGAACCCAGGCTTCTTTGAGTGGGTACTGAGCTTGTTTTGTAGGAAGAGTTGATAAATGTGGAGATGAAAGGAACCAGATTTTTAGCGGCTTCTTTAATAATCCGTGCTGGACATGCGTCTCCTAGGCATTTAGATGGTTTGAGGGAGGAAATTATCTTTTCAGCCTCGGTGGTAGAGATGGATTTGAAATTGAATTGGTGACTGGCTCTGGTTTGTTTAGAGTAGGTTTCTTGCAATATGGCGTTTTGGATGTCTGTGCACCAGGATTTATTTTTGATGCAGGAGTCCTTGGGAGTGACCGGGGTTTCCAATTGCCTTAGGATAGAGAAGATTTCTCTGGTGCTTGAGCTGGCTTTTTTTATTCTATCGTTAAAGGTTTCTTTTTTTGTTTGAATAATTTCTTTTTTTATACTTGTCGGTCAGGGACGTGAGAAGGAGCTTGTTCTGTCGGGTTATTGTTCCATCTGGCCTCAGCGTGTCTTTTCTCTGTGCGCAAGACTTTTAGGCTAGGAGTAAACCACGAGTTTAAGTGAGCTATAGGTTTCTCTTTACTGAGTTTAAGTGGTGCAAGGGAGTCAATAGCCGAGTTAAAGGTATTATTGTATAGGTCAACCAGATCCGTAGGATTGGAGGATAGGTTCACAGGGTTGGTGATAGGTTGTAGCAGGGGCAGGAGGTTGGTGACTAATGTTTTTCCTGTTCCTAGTTAGGGCAGGTGGGGCCATGGGTCTAGCCAAATTGGTTTGAGGAATATCTTGGATGGTGAATGAGATCAGGTTATGATCTGTCCACACACATGGTTCGGTATTTGTAATGGAGGACAGGCAGTTGAACTGCGATCCAATCCAGGGTGCGGCCTTTTTTGTGTGTAGGTCCTGAGGGTAAGGCCTGCATCTGTGATGGTGTTAGATAGGATGGTAGTATTGGTGTCGTTGGGGTCATCCAAACCTATATTAAAGTCTCCAAGTAAGATAGTTTGGGAACTGGTGTTGGTGTTGTTATTAAGGAGGGTTATGTCTTCTTCGAAGGTCCCTATCGAGCCGGAGGGGGGGGGCGGTATGTCAGGTGCATGGAGATAGTCGTAGTTTAACTGATAGCAATTCAGCGGAGAGTATGTTCTGTTTCTCTTATGTCAAGGCTATATTTACATATGAATGCTATACCTCCTCCTTTAGAGGTCTCTCTGTCTTTTCTGATGATAGTGAAGTTATCTGGAACAGCTAGTGAGAGGGCAGGGCCAGCTGCTTTGTGGAGCCAAGTCTCTGTAATGGCTAGGAAGTCGAGCTGGTTGGTTGTAATGATGTCTGCGATTTCGGTGGCATGGGCTCCGAGGGACCTGGCGTTGATGAGAGCAGCACTAATTTTGTGGGCTTCCTTAGTCTTTTTATTGGTTGCGTTTTTTTGGCGACATTGCACAAATTCTTCCTGGATACCACAGAAGAGTGCCCAAGATGTTCCGTCGCACCGGCGGACTTTCTTCTGCACAAGGCAGCGCCCAATGATACTACCATTCTGGGGACAGATGTTTGAGATGCCAGGTCGGAGAGTGGGTGGGGGGATGGAAACTACACCAATGGTCGCATTGCTGGGTTACACCAAAAACACATTCCAAGACAAATGAGGAGGTATGTTGGGTTGTTTTTGCTCCTGGCCAAATGGTGAGTGGCAATGGTGTGGGGGAGAGCGCTTGTCTGGAATATGGAGCAATGGCGGAAGGATATTTTATATTGTAATGAAATGGACACAGAATACGGCAGATGATGCATCCCCAATCTAGGCCTAGAGATATTTGGGGTCGATATGTGCAATACCTCATTGCAAAAGCTCATGACCACTTTGGGGCTAAATGAAGTTGGCCTCTGTGCAAATACAGTATTTGGGTGAACCAACGTTGAAGGCCCATGAGGACCCTGCCTTCCCATGCGGTGGGAAGGCAGGGTGAGACATACATCACCAAATGGACCCTTTGATGTTTAATGCTGTAGGTCCAGACTACCAGGACTGATGCGGTCCCAACATTGGTAATATTTAATTGTATGAGGATGTACGACGAGAGGCAGAAGACCAAACCATTGTTTTTTTTCTTAATGTGTTGTTTACCTTTCCTTTTTTTTTAATGAGCCGTCAATTGCTTATATTGGCAGTGAGTTGTAACTGTAACATTATAATAAAAAGTTTTTTAAAAAAAGAGAAGGGGATGTCTGAGGAGATGAGAGCATCCAAGGTGTGGCCAGCAGAGAGTGTCGAGCCAGAGGGAAGAACAAAAAGAGTCTCACAGGAACCAAGAGGAGGGATTAGAAGCATCCACATGGGCATTGAAGTCTCAGAGGAGGAGGACCTGAGAGGTAGAGGCAAGGAGAGCCCATTCAGAGAGGAATAGGGTGGCCTGGCCAGGTGGCCTGTAGATGGGGGCCACAGTCAGAAAGAGGCCAGGAGAGAGAGAGAGAGAGCCTTCAGACCATGCATTCAAAGGTGGAGTAGGCCTGCGTAGGAACGACAGAAGCAGGGACCCACTCCGGAAAGATCAGGGCCACTCCAGGGCTCATACAGGATCATGTGGCCCTCCGGGAAGAGAGTGCCAAAAATGGTAATAGAGCTGGCCATGAACTATGTCTCGAAAGATATGTTGCCATATAAATATAATGTGTCACTCTTGCTCCCTCTCCAACACCGGATCCAAAGCAGATAGGCAGATTCCCCTTTCAGTTCCCTCGGTTTCCATGAATTGAAATATGCAGCCAAATTTCCAAGAAAGAGCACCATGGGAGCACAATAAAAGTCACGCCCCCTGGATGCCTTTCACTCTGCTTTGTCCAAGTGCAGACCCCATTCCACAATTCCCAGCAAGACACAGACACAGCTTCTCGTCATTACTGGCAGAGGCTGACTGGCAAATCAAGGTGAGGGTACTGTCTACATATGATCCAGGGCAACGGAAGGTGGTGAGGGGCAAGAATTGGGCTTGGTGTGATGGGGAATTGAAGGGGGTGGCAAGGTATTACTGACTGAGCAATATGAGCAAGTGAAGAGGGCGAGTACAGGGTAAGAGAAGAGGGGACAAGAGGTCTGAAAGTTAATTTTAATGAAAGCAACATTGAGAATGTGGTGCAAGGGAAGGACACTGTGGGGTGATGGTTAAGGAAAATAGGGTAAATGATAGAGGGCCAAATCTGGAAAGGTCAGCAGGTTGATTGATTGTTTCTGAGATCTGTGCCTGGCTTGCAAACCATTGCACCCGATTGTGGGACTATCTCGACTTCTTTGTTTTCTCTGGCAAAGTGGTGCATACTTGCTTCAATGACAAATATTTCAATTCAGACTTTTAGATTTTTCAATTTGCTTTATCATGCAACATGGTGCTTTGAAAGTACACACAATTGTACAGACTAAGATGATAATTGTAATGTGTTTTCATTATGATTGTAATCTCAGTCTGTACAACATGTTCAGATGTTTTTCATTCAGGATACGTACAATTGATAGGCTTTCCTCTTGTAGATACATTGGTGCTTTGGAAGCCAGATGTATTGAACAGTATACTAGTTTTGCCACTGAATAACAACTTTGCAGAAAGAGTTTTATTGGTTCTTATATTGAAGATGGAATATGAGAATATGAAGTCTCCCCTGCTTTCTAAATTGGAAGCTCTGGAACCAGGAAGACAGGGTTCAAATCCCCACCTTCCACACTCCATACATTATGTGATCCTGAGAAAAATCACCTTTCGTCACTATGTCTTATCTATCTGTAGAGAACGTCTCACTAATATGGGTTTACAATCTATAAAGAATTATAGTTTTAACCATTTATATAATGCACGCTGGTAGGAAAGCAGGAGGCCAAGTGTGGGTCTTATGATGTTGGGTGGTGTGGAGGGGAGTTTTGACACTGTGCCAGGTATGGGTTTGTGTTGTGGGTTGAGGAGGCAGAATACCATGTACGGGTCTTTTGCCCTGCTCACTCATATTTGCCTCTGAGAGTGAAGACGTACCCTCTGGTTCAGTAATGGCTCGGCTCTATTAAGGAATTATCTAGTTTTGCCATATGTCTACATTGATCTAAAACTAAAGATGGGGTTGGATGGGATGTAGGCTGCTGTCAAATTGCATACTGGGACACGAGGAAACCTGAGCTGAAATCCTAGCTTTCCCATTTAACCAACTATATTATCCTAGTTAAATAATGTTACTAATTTTGGTATGTGGGAGAGCTTCCTGGGGTCCGGGTTTCTAGAAACCACAAATATAACAAAGATATTTTGCCAAATAGCCTTTTGGTCTCTTCACCTTCACTGCTCATAAGAATCTGGCTTACACTCCAGCATGATTTGCTGACATGGCAGCTTTGTCTCAAGGGCGACGAAGATCAGAAATGAAATCAAGACAACTGTAACATCTGTATTTACAATTTTATTGTGGATTAGGCAAATATGTACAGTTTGGATGGGCTGAACAATATATCCATGCAATTTCTCAGGCTCCCAGAGTCTGCCCTATATTACATTAGATCTGGAATTGGGCTTCTCAGAGTTCATAGCTTGTCCAACTGTTTTGGTCTCTCTGCAACATCTTCGTAGTCTCTGCCTTTAGTTGCGGGTTTCTGAGGTCCATGAAACCTTCCTGCCTATTTTTTCATTGCAGGTTTATGAGCTCCTATGGGTTCCGGACAACCACTATCTTTCTCTGCCCATGAACTGCTTCCTAGCTCAGTGGTGATGGGGCCCCCTTTGTGTCATAAAGCGATGAGGCTAGGTCAGGAGTGAGGCAGTGAGCAAATGAAGGAGGCTGGTTCAGATGAAGTCTTCTTAGGACTGCCACCTCTTTGGGCCCCCTGCCAATGGCTCTGTTTGTCCTGAAGCTCTTTGACAGGCCCCCACTATGCGCTAGTTCTTCCTCCCACCGTGGGTCAGGTCCCTTCAGATAGGAGTCTTTCCCCTGCCGAGGGAGAGATGTGCCCTTTCTAGCATTTTGGGGTTTCTGCCCAAGATGTTGCTACTCTCACCCCCTCCAAATGTCTTAGGGCCTCATTACACGGTAGGTGGTAAACCCTGGTGCTATTAGCACCATGGTTGCCGCCGGTACCATACCGGTACCACCATGGAGGAAAGGGGAATTACCACCCCATTCCAAGGTTGGCGGGGCGGTAATTCCCCCTTTCCCCATTGCCCTTCCCCATTCCCATTTTTGCCCCATAGGGCATAATGGGAATGGGGAAGGAGCTAATTACAGTACCGCAAATTGTGGTACCGTAATTAGCACCAAGGTCCCTTTGCGGGTCCCAACTTTAACGGCTGGTCTACACCAGCCGTTAAGGTCGGGTCCCGCAAAGGGACCTCGTAGTAAGGCGGTAAGGGTTAACGGTCACCGGTACCCTTACCGGTGACCGTTAACCCTTACCGCCTTCCGTGTAATGAGGCCCTTAATCTAATTGGCATAATGACCAACACCTACTCCCATTCTGGTCTCAGACTCACGCTCTCCAAGCACCTTTTCTCCATGTTGCTTCCCCCCTCTTTACTCCTCCTTCTCCTCTCCACCTGCTGACACTCCGTCTCTTCTGAGGACTAGCCTAGCATTTTGGTGCTGGACTGTGCGTGTGGGCAGGACTAGACTGATATGCAAAAGCAGACTTCCCCTCTGTGAAAGATGCAGGAAACTAAAACATGGCTGTAGATTCTCCTGAGTGGGAACCCTCCCATTTAACAGGCTATTTGACCATGTTCCTTCTCACTCGAGGGGCTCCAGTAGTTATGCAAATTTTGAAACACTTCTAATTTAACCCTAAGCTAGTAAAGGTAATGCAGACATGGGCCCCTTTCTCACTGTGCTTAGAGAGGAACAGCTTCACCACACTGATGACACCCAACAAGGTAGAAACATGTGTCTAGTGTTGCTGTTGGTACTCTTGTTCAGAGGAGAAATGCCTAGCATTTTGGTGCTGGACTGTCCTTGTGGGTGGGACCAGACCGATATGCAAATGGACATTTCTTTGCTGTGAAATGTACAGTGAGCGAAAATGTGGTTGTAGACCCCCCCTGAGTGGATAGATATGTCAGAGTATGCACTGTAGGGGAGATTCGGTAGATACACTTCGCATTAAAAAAAAAGAGCACTTACCAGGCTCATCTACATTAAGACACGTAGTCACAGGAACTGCATGGCACGGGTTAGCTGTAAGCAAAGAGACACAGATAAAAGAGAAGGCAAGCATACATAATGGATAACAGGGATTGATCAGAATAAAGGGTGTAGTAACATTTGATAAGGGATCTCCAGGGAGTTTAGGGAAAGCCCTTGGGATTTATACCAGCAGATTATCCTTAACAATTGTCATACAGCAACGTCACGACTTAGGCATGCTGAAGAGACTGTTGTTGTCAGGGTAAGTGTAAAACTGGAGACTATATATGGACACAGGTAAGACACCAATGAACTAGATGAAGGAAACAGAAGGCTTTCCCTTATCAGATATTAACAGAGCTACTCAGTGGTCACAATGGATACAGAGCTGAAACACAACAGTGGACCAATTTGTAATTAAGGCAGAAAAGCAGAATGGATAGAAATAACCAGGTAAAGGATAGACAGTTAAAAGAAGCAAAGCGCAGACGCTGCAAATAGAGACTGTAGATAGACTCTACACAAGCACTAACTTGGAAGGCATACAGGAGTTCTGGTACAGAGCGAATTATCAGGGGAGCAGGCATGGAAAGCTGTCACACCCTTAAACCTAGCTTTCTATGAATATCAGGAAACACAAAGCACCCGTCACAGACAAGACATTAGGTTGCTGCTAACTCGGTGAATATGTGGTTTTCAGGAAACTGAGTGCACTGAAGAGCAAGGGTTTAGGGTCATTACAACACGACCGATTTGATTGTATGCTAACGCTGCGCATAAGAAATGCTCGTAGATGCGTTGCTCGTACACATACGTTTAGCATTTTTTAAATAATACAAAAAACACAATACAAATAGATTTATTTAAAAAAAAAAGAAGGTTCTCTACCTTTTCCAGTCCACATTTTATGAGAGGATTGACCGGACAGTAAAGCATGGTTGAGGTGTACATTGCACTTATCCCATGACTGCCGAGAAAGAGCCTGTGCAGAGGAAGATAATATACAATGTATAAGCGATTACAACCATGAGCCTGATGTTTGTAAGAGAGCTGTGAAGGAACATATTAAAAAAAAAAAATGGAAAAAAATCTTAAAACACACAAGGAGCAAATGGACAGTTGGAGAAACATTGGCTGAAATGCCTACACATCTAGCTTGGAGTATGCCAACTGCACAATTCCTCAAGGAACAACTCGTATATAAAATATCCTGGCGTTGCCTAAAGTACCCCTAGAAATATGCATGAATTGACTATACCAAATAAATTCAAAACTACATTGGGAGGAGATAGTTTTTTGTTATTTGGTCATTCAGAACCTGAACATAGGTTTTTAATACTTGCGACAGCGCAAAACATGGAGAGATTGGCAATACGCAAAAACTGGATGATGGATGGAACATTTAAGAGTTGTCCTAAACCATTTACACAGATTTACACTATTCATGGAATGATTGAGGGTCAAGCATTCCCTCTGATGTATGTACTATTGAAAAAGCCTACAAACAATTTTAAAAAATCTGCATTCTTCCTGTAAATACAGAACAGCCAAATATATGTGGAATGGATTTTGAATTGGTGGCAATAAAGGCTTTCACAGATATATTCCACGATACTGAAATACAAGGTTGTTTTATTCATTATAATGAGACATTACGCCGAAATTTACAGAAGCATAGACTGCAAAACGAATATTCAACCGAGAGTGAATTTCAGTACAACGTATGTAAATTATGTGCCTTAGCGTATGTACCAAAAAGTGAAGTAATCAATAGGTAGATATCAATAAATGAGCCATATATAAAAACAACAGACAAGAACTGATGACATATTTAGACTATTATGAAGAAACATGGATAGGGTGTCAGACACATTTCAGAAGAAAACAGCCAAAGATCAAAATAGAGTATTGGAACATTTACGAAGCCCTATTGAAAGGATCCCCGGAAACCAACAGTAAACTAGAAGGGTGGCATCATGGCCTTAATGTGGCAGCAGGAGGCATACAACCAAGTATATGGACATTCTTGCAAGTAATGAGAAGCAAACAAGAAATCCATGAAAAAAAATATTGCAAAAAATGAATGGCACGGCCATACAAAGTAGATCAACCAAACATGCCCAAAAAATGACAAATTAAAATTAATTGCAGAAAAATGTACAACATGAGGGTTAACTGATTAACTCACAAGTTTGTTCTTCAATTTGACCTTTAGTGCACAATAGATCGGAGTCAGCAAAGAGACTGGTGGTGAATATAAACATTCTGCAGGCTGAAGCATGCTATTGTACACTCATCGAGACATATAGTTGTGTAATTAAAATTGTTCATATTAAATTAGTTGAGTAATGAGAAAAACAGGCACAGTGAAATAAAAAAAAGTTAAACATATTTTAGAATACATAACCTACAATACAGGTACCGAAATTTGCAAAAATGTCCACAAACAAACCTCAAAAGAATTTAAATGAGATGCATGTGTAATGTTGCATTCGTTGTATTCAACGCTGTGTTTTTTTCATTGGTCCAAATGCAAGAACTAACTAAGCAGGCATCACCTGTCCAAAGCGTGTCTCAGCCAATTAGATTTCACTTCAGAGCGTGTCAAAGGAGATGCACAAAATGTCCCAGAAAGGAAATGCGATCGCAGAGTAGGCATGAAAAACAATCATATCGGGATGCGAGGACTTCTTCATGCCGATTTTCACAGTAATCGGTAATACAGCGAAATCGATTCAATATAAACACCTGTTTCCAAGAGCAGGCACTTAAGCTATGGACTAAAGTATAGTAATACCCCAATACATTTAAACAAAAAACAGGGAAGCTTATTACTCACAGGCTGCTGCTAAATTAGCCAATACGTGGAACTGGAGAACAATGTTGGCAAAGCATGAAACTGGTGCTGCAGGGAGAAAGAAAGGAAACCGTGTTTGCAGAACCAAGGGAAGCCTGAGAAAAAAGAAAGCTCACAGAGAAATAGGGCATTTGGAGTAAGACAGAAAGGCAGCCCAAATACCGGCAGAGAACTGGCTGGCTTTAACAGTAGAAAGGACAGAGCCTTCACATTTCAGCTACAGCAGCAAAAGCAGGATCCCAAGAACAGGTTGGAGAACTGGCCGGCTGTGAAAACAGACTAGAAAAGACATTGCAGAAAGCAGCTACAGCAGGCAAGAGTCTGTAGCAAAAGCAGGCTATCAAGGAAAGGTTCATAAACTGGCCACAGAAGCACGAAGCAGTTGCTCTAATGAAGGCAGTGGATAGAACAACTGCTACTGCTGAAAGTGAGCATATATGAGTCCGTACAGCTCACACCTGCACATGGTGGGACAGGCAGAAAGCAGAGCCAGCTGTGCACAATCAGGCTCGCTCGTTATCCCTGAAGTATGCAGCAGCTGACTATAATTAAGTCCTCTCTAGCGCTGCGTAGCTTGCAGCATGTGAAAGCAATGCATGTCTCTCCATCAGTCCTTTACCTCTTGAAAAGCATACACGTACCAGAATGCACCTGCTGGATTAAACCAAAACCTGGACTGGAACATGATATGAGTTTTGTCAAAAATTGTAGCGGCAATTGGATAACTGAATGCAGAGGCAGTTTGTTGGTTCTAACAGTAGTTATGCTATAAGCAGAGTCTCTCAATGTCTGCATGCAGTGGTGCTGGTTGGCAGGCGAGTAGGATCCTGACAGGACCAGGGGTGCAGGCAGCAAGTCTTACAGGCAGAGGGAACTGCAGGAAAGGAGCAGTGCAGTAACACATTTGTGTAGACATGATAGTGTTTCAGACAATGAAGGGTGCAAGGAGTGGTGTGAATATGGCGTAATATGAAGCAGTAAAGAGCAGTGTGTGGTGCAACTTAGGCTGGTTAGATTGCAGATATTGTGGGGTTGAGGTGCAGGCAAGGAGGGGAGCAGGTATTGAGACAGGAAAAGATTGGCGCAGCTAGTGTTAAGTGTCATGCAGTTATTGCCTATCTTTCCTCTGTCAAATCATGGATGCGTTCTCATTTTCTTCGCCTAAACCACCCAAAACAGAAGTACTCTTCTTTCCCCATCCTCCTCCTTCCCGTCCTGCCCCATCTTTTCTCTATATTCCCCCTCTTAGCTCTCCTTCTCTCCAACGGCCCAGAATCACAGTGTTCTCCGACTCCTCTCTCTCCTTTGCCTCTGACATTTCTCTTACTGCATGCAACTGTCGCTTTCTTCTCTTTAATCTCTGTCTTGCCGTCCCTTTCTGTTCTTCCACGCATCAAAACTTCTACACCCTATTTTTTCCTGAATTGACTACTGCTTCTCTCTGTGGTGGGTATCAGAACTGCCCACTTCTTTCCTTGCCTAAAATATCTCCTCCCACTCTCATTCTTCTTTAAGTAGCTGTGAAGAAGATTTATCTGTCTCTGCAATCCCACTTGAGTCCTATCCAATAACACCAAATCATCGGCGTATATGACCCAAGAAATTGGTGTTCCATTTAAGTTGGGGGGAAATATGTTGCCATTATTAAATATGTCAGGCAGATACGCTAGATATAGCTTGAAAATCAACGAGGCCAACGGACAGCCTTGTTTCACACCATTCTCTGGGATTATCTTATCCGGTATATCTCCTTCGGCATGCGCCTATAACATTTTGTTTTTAAGAATTGCGACGTTAGGTTATATGATTTGTGAATTTTCCTATAAAACACCAATGGGATTGTTTGAGTTCATGATAACTGAAAAAGAAAGCGGTAAAGTGCAGAAATTGTCAGAGTGGGTGCAAATCCCAGCATCACACCTCTGAACCAGTGTGTGATCCTGGGCACCTCATTGAATCCGATATTTCGTAACTTGTCAAAATTGGCAATCCCTAAACCTTTTCAAAATTGTCACCCTTCAGAGTGATTTCTCTCTCAGGCTATGATCTTCAAAAAAACCTCACTCATGGTTTCACTGGTTATTGTGTTGCTTCCTCTATAATAGCGAGCAGCGATATATTGCACACCACAGCCACTTGTTCCTTTGCTCTCTAATGGCAACGTTACTTGAAAACCATGTCCCTCTTCAAACCTCAGTCTTCATTCATTATCTATGCTATGGTATGTATAGTGTTCTCCTTGCTTCCAATTGGTCTCCGGTATCTATGCTTGAGCACGTTTTCATTCTGTAAAGCGGCTTATCTCAATCGTCTGTCTATTCTGGATTATTTGCCCCTTTTTCATACGATCTGTGTCCTGCATTTATACTACGGCCCATGTACCTTCTACATGGCTGCTATGATAAAAGTGTCCTGTACCTATGCTAAAACACAAGTACTTTTGTCTTGGACAACTAAGGTTGCCCTTGAAATTCTACTTGTTTATCATTCCAATTCGGATTACAGCAAGAACAAAGAGGGTAAGAACGTTGAAAGGGTGTATCATGCTTATTTTGATCACTGCAAGGCAACATATCAAGCTATGGGTTGTGGTCGCAACAAGGGGACATGAACAGTTATTCTGGATCCCTTAATTCATTTGGTTTGGTTGAGGTGTGCCCCAAATATATAAATTCCTGCGGGTCTCAAAAGTGCTTAAAATGGCCTTGCTTGGTGCATTGATGCAGAAAGATATCATGAGGTGATCACTTCAGAGTACTGGGATTGGGAGATGTGCTTGACAGGCCTTCTTGACAGAAAATAGCCTACTGTGTGGCCGGCGGTATGGGTAGCCCCTTTTACCATTTGCTTGAGGTGAAAATTGGCCATGTAGGAGCCGAGTGATCTGGGAGAAAAATCAGTCTCTTCTTCGAACCAAATATTGATGTCTCCATGTAGGTGCTTATGTATACCACATGGTTCATTATTATGTAAGAGAAGTTTTCTGTGAATGTTGGAGTGAATAAGTAGGAAGGGCAATTTGGTTCGGTGATCAAGAGCAAGGTGAATCAATAGCCCCTCGCAATCCAGGAAATTTACTTATTAGGAGCACTTGTTCTTTGTAATCCATGTCTTCTACTACAATTTTTTTGTCCATCTGATTAATTTGAATGAGTTTAAAGTTATTGGTCAATGGACTGTGTGGCATTATCTTGTAGTTGTCTGATAGCCATGTTTCTGTTACGAAAAGCATATGTGTTCCTCCTTTAAAGAGAATATCATTGATGTCTGTTCTGTGTCGAAATATAGAGCAATTGTTGATCAGACTGCAGTTTATCCTGTCTCCTGCTTTTTGGTCTTTATTGGCGTTGTCAATTGTCCTTAGTTGGTCCACTGTACAGGTTGTGTCTGGGTTATTGCATACTTGGTTATCTATCAAAGCCGGATGAAGCTCAGCTCTGGTACAGTTGATTCCTTGTTGAAAAGATGTAGAAAGTTGCCTATAGAAGATTAATCCTTAGATTAGTTGCCCCGTAGATTGTCGCAGCTTGCCAGATTTCCATGATGACAGGGGCTTGTGTGGGATTTCTTGGCTTCTCTACCTTCTCGCACTATTTTCACTTTCCTAGCAGATTTCTCTCACAAATTTGCTCCATGCGATGTGTGTCATAAGTGGATCGATATCGTGAGCCATAGAGTGTTTGATGTCCAGTCTGCATCCTTTCTATTTCAGTGACATTTTGATTACTGTTCCTGGGTGCTGTTTCGGTGGGGGTATGAATTCATTGTTGGGTTTCTCGCTAGCTCATTGTTATCATGTTTCCTTCTTGTTTGACTGTCCTTTCTTGGCTGTGTCACTGTTTTGTTGCAGTATATATTCTTGTTTTTCTCTTTTGGTTAGAGTAAAGCTTTGTAGAGGTAAATCCTTTTTTTTCTCTTTTGGTTGGTCGTTTGCTACTTGATTGCTGACATTTGGGTGCATCTGATTCAGTCAGCAGGTCATAGGTGTACTCAATTGTGCTGACAAATTGTTACTAACTCTGCCAAATGAGTGGACACTTCTGGATCTTAAAAAGGTCCACGAGTTGGAGGTAGTTACAGCAGAAATAATTAAACAACAGTGTGGTGGATTTTATGCAGCAATATAGTAGGCAAACATAGGCTGTATGGCATGTTCAGTTGCAGAAACAGTTTAATACATACTTTTTAAAAGATTGGGGAACCCATCTGGGAGTGAAATTGGTGGAAGTGACCCAAAGCTGGTTGTGTCAGAATGGCAAACTAGGTAGTCTGATGCATTTAGGCGATAGTGGGGTATTTTGAAATCATTTTTATCACAGGGCAACTAGGATAAGGTTTAATGGACGATATAGTAAGGCACACGTTAATTACCTGTAACTCCTGTTCTCCAGCATTGGCATCTTTCATGGATTCACATACTCATGAATATTCCCCGTCTTCAGTCTGGGAATCCTAGGTAATATTAAACCAGTTTAGTTTTACAGCTTAAAACTCCTCATCACTTATATAGCCTATTGCTGTCACCTTGGGTCATACTGCCACAGCCAATGACATTAGTCCTCTTTAGCTTAGCCATCTTCAGATTTGAAAATTAACATAATGGGGCAGTAGGAACCAAGACAATCGAGAGATGGAGAGGAAGGAGGGTCGCATTCGAATCCATGAAAGATACTAATGCTGGAGAGAAGGAGTTACAGGTAAGTAACTTGTTCCTTCTCCAGCATTGAATCGTTCATGGATTCACATGCTCATGAATACGATTACACAGCAGTATATATACACAACCAACGAGAGGCGGCATAGCTCTACAGAAGCGATTGAACTCACTTCTGGAACACTCACCTCATGCAAATAGGTTGTGGAGCACTGCCTGCCAAACACAGGACTGCTCCCTGGCATCCATGTCACTGCAGTAGACTCTCATGAAGGTGTTAACAGACATCCACATAGCAGCCCTGCAGACGTCGAAGCAGGGGAACCCCAGACAGGAACGATGTGGTAGAAGCTATGTTTCTGGTGGAATGTGCCCTTGGCCTCCTGCTAGGGGCCCATTTACAAGTCGGTAGCAATGCGAGATACAGCCAGATAACCAGGCAGAAATGGAAGACTTTATTAGGGCTTTGCCTCTGCCCACAGGTCAAAACTAAACAAATAGTTGTGATGCCTTTCAATACTCTTTGGTGCGTGTGATATTAAACTTTAAAGCACACATGGCATCCAGTGAGGGTAAGCCTCTCTCAGCTGGTGCAGTGGGAGCACCAAAGACAACTGGTAAAAGCAAAGGTTTGTTCAAGTGGAAAGCTGAGGGAACTTTTGGCTTGAAGGAAGGATTCGTGAGGAGCACCACCCTGAATTGGTGAAAAGCCGGGTACAGCGGTTTACAGGAGAGGGCTATCAGTTCTCTCACACACCTGGCAGATGTAATGGCCACCAAGAAAGAGGTCTACCATGATAGACACTTTAATGGAGCCCGATGAAGAGGATCAAATGGAGGGCACATTCATTTGGAAAAAACAACGTTGAGTTCCCACGCAAGAGCTTTAACAGGAGGAAAAGCTCAGAAGAGTCCCTTGCGGAATTCTTTAACCAGCATGTACGACCACAGAGAAGGTTGGCCTGTAGTGCGAGTGCAGTGAGAAATGGCTTCTAAATATACTTTAATGGATGTGTGTGGTAGTCCTGCTTTTGCCAGGGTCAGGAGATATGGTAAGACTTGCACAACTTTGATTTGAAGAGGTTTTAAATGTTGCGATTGACACCAAATGGTAAAACGTTTCCATTTGTGCTTCTAGCACGATAATGTATAAGGTGTTCTAGCCTTTGCAAGAATATTTCTGCATTCTAGAGGTAATGCAAAGCGGTCAAATTCATGGGCTGTAGGAGCCAAGCCCTCAACGTTAGCGACGCTGGATCATGATGCAGTACTGATCATCCATCTCTGCAGAGGGGGACTAACAGAGGCGGCAGCTTCATGCAAGGCGCGACCGATAGGTCAACTAAATCGGAGTACCAAATTTGGCGCGCTCATGCTGGGTGATTAAGATCATCTTGCAGCGGCTCAGTTTGAGTGTGTTTAGTGCTCGCAGTAGAAGCAGATATGTAGGGAATGCATAGAATAACCAACCTTCACACGGGATGGAGAAGCATCCCCTCCACACTCCCCTCTTGTGGATACTGTAGTATCTGGGTTCATAGGTGGATCAGGAAGGACACTGGAGCCAGATGTATATCAAAAGGAAAGCTTCTTTATTGTTACAGGGTCAGGTTATGAAAGGGAGGTAAGGAGCTAGTATAGTAACATCCTTTCATGTTCTTCTCCCAACCTGTGTGTGTCTAACTGCCACAGCTGGAACCTTGAGTGAACATAAGGTTCCAGCTCAGGGAACATTCGTTGGCTTGCATTGCTATGCCAGTATAAGACCAATACTACACATCCCCTTCCGTTAACAAAAGACACACCATTATCATGACACAGCCAACCACTGCCAAACAGACTCACCATCAAAAATAGGTACATATCAAGCATCACCATCAAACATATCATACATATCAAACATCACCATCAAATCTATCATACATACACAGCATCACCATCAAACCTATCATACATATTAAACATCACCATCAGCCAACTGTGCCGTCACACTCACACTCCAATAACCTCAAGAGAACAAATAAAAGTAGGAAAGTGAAAGTAAAGAAACACACAACACAAAGATCACACGGAAACAAACCACTTCACAGGCACAGTACGTCAAGCAACACCGTGACAGGAGGTTGATCAGACCACCTGTCCAAGTGAAAAGATCAAGATAAGCATGCAATAAAATAATAGATACACGTGCACCAAACATAGGCCTAAACTCATAACGGGTCACTACTCTCATAGAAGTGCACCCTAAACACTTCACGGGTCACTATCCACAAAGTGCACCCTTTACTTATCAGGGGTCGTCACTATACCACAAGTGCACCCTTTACACATCACTGCACTCAACATGGACAATATCATCAAAATGCACACTACAACTATCAATACACATAACAGTGCACCCTATCACAAGCATGGGTCACTAATCACATATCACATATATATATATATATATATATATATCCCTCTCACCTAAAAGCACCGAAAGCCGGACACTGGGTGCACTACTACCCTGCCTGCCATAACTGCCAATAGAGAAGGCGATAGCATAATAAACTTAAAACTTCACTTCATACACAACACTCTCACCACAATAAAGCATCTTGCATTTCATTACCACCAATGAACATAAGTGCATCATCAACTCTAACCAGAATAGATCTTCACTTCCTTTCATGACACCTCGCATTTCACCCTCACTTGAACATACAGTGCCACAATCATATCTTCCCTGTGCATTCACTCAACACGCAAAACATGTAGTGCATACTTTCCTATAAAATATCCATTTAACCTCTGCGCACACATTCACATGATATACATGTAATGCAAACATTTCCTACATAACCCCCAACTGCATGCTAAAACAGGGCTTGCCATTAACATTTCACTAATAATAACATTACATTTATTTTTAAAACCATTTTTCCTTATATGTACCCTGAATTCCATTACTTTAAGCAAGGAAGTGCTATATACCTCTTAAAAAACATTGCATTTCCTAAATATCACATATGCAGGCATATTGAAAAAAAAATGGACCATCTGCAAATAAAACAGTGTTAAATTCTGAACAGTGCATATATTAGAATTGTATTCAAATTTCCTAAATGCGCATTGCTGCCTCAAACTTTCAGCATGTACACAGCCATGCTGCCGATTCCTTTCCTCTTAGGTAATTAAAGCATATACACAACACCATGTAGTCAACCAAATTAAAGCAAATACACAACACTTCAACCAAGCCGACTCGTTTACACATCAATACTCCATTACTTCCATCAATGCATATGAACAACTGCATTCTCAAAATACCAAATCCTAAATACATTCCAAAAACACTGTAATCCTTTCAGTTGCCTCACTGTAATCCTTTCAGTTGCCTCACTGTAATCCTTTCGGTTGCCTTAACCCACGTCGGCAGAACAATTGAAGAAAAAAAAACAGTACCTAGTTTGCATTACTGGAATAAAAAAAAAACATTCCAGTCATAAACACTGCTGCATTTCCTTCCGACACCTTGCTAGATACGTTTTCCTCTGTAATCCAATCGCCAGTAAAACCACAACAGAGACCAAAATAAACAGTACCTTTTGTCTCATCGCCGGCCCCACAGAGCGCAGCTGGTGCTTCATACAAACTGCAAGATCATCATTTTCTTTTTATTTACGACCGCACCGCATATCTTCTTATTTTCCCCGCATACGGCAGGGGAGTTGCTAGGGGGGGCTGAGGGGGCTATAGCCCCGAGTCTTTTGGTTGTAGCCCCGGATAGAAGCTCAGGGGTTACAACCAAAAGGCTAGCTAGCCCCCAGTCCCGACAGTCCCCAAATTAGCGTAGCTCCAGACCTTTTCCTGACCTAGCAACACCCCTGTCGTAGGGCCCCCTTTCAGCCTCCTCTCATTGACAGCGCACAGCCATAAACAAACCGTCGGGCCAAGTACCAATGGCCTTACTTCTAATCATTCTCTTTCCATATTCTGAGAGAAAATAAATGTTACTCTGTCCTCTGCCAAACGGATTCGAATGCATATCCGCACACAGCGTTCTCAGCTTCCACAGACTCCTTCACAATGTTTCCTAAGTCATCATTCTCCCTACTGGGGTACTGATGTGCAGATATTTAGCATGACAACCAACCACAATAACGGTCACAGCTACTACAAGTCATGGACAGTTTCCCAAAACCCATTTTTTCCTCGAAATGGGCGGCGCGCACACTATGGAAGTCTACAATAATAGACAAAACGCTGTACAGTACAGTACCGTGAAAGGAGTGATGTTCCTCACAATACGCAGCCCCCTGACAGCCGCTGCTGCCAAACTTTTGCTACCGCACAGGGCGCTCATTTCATGGTCCATTCCAGGATTTCTGCCATCACTGGGCTCACTACTGGATTACTGCACTCCGTGAGCTCACTCCTGGATTTCTGCCAATACCGGGCTCACTCTGCTGCCTTATGGCTGCCTGCAAGGGACACAGCAGCTCACCCTACAGGACTTATACCATCTTCTGTCAGCTACAGGAAATCACTCCAGCTACATCAAACACCTCGTTTCCTTCTTCTCCATCAGGTTCAAGATCCTCGTACCACTTGTAGTATCTGGGTTCATAGGTGGATCAGGAAGGACACTGGAGTCATATGTATATCAAAAGGAAAGCTTCTTTATTATTACAGGGTCAGGTTATGAAAGGGGGGTAAGGAGCTAGTATAGTAACATCCTTTCATGTCTTCTCCCGTCGTGTGTGTGTCTAACTGCCACAGCTGGAACCTTGAGTGAACATAAGGTTCGAGCCCAGGGAACATTCCATGGCTTGAATTGCTATGCCAATACAAGCCCAATACTACAGATACCGGCAAGCAAACTGGGGGCGCTTGTAGTTCAGTGCCATGGTGAACAAGTGAATTTTGGGGCAACCCCAGCGGGAAAAGAGGTGAAGAACTTGGTTCTGGGGGAGCTCCATTCGTGACATGATTGTAGCTCCCAGCTGAGGGAAACTGCAATGGTGTTCACTGGCAGATGGAAAGGAAGGAGGAATATGTGCGCTAGTGCCCAGTTCCATAGTGCCTGAGCTTCCTTGGACAGTACTAGAGAGCGGGTAGCACCCTTGTTCTGGGTTTAAAATGTGGTGGTTGTGTTTTCGGGGAAGATACAAACCACTGAAGTTGCAGTTTGAACGATTTCAAGGCCCAAAACGCTGCCCTGAGCTCCAAGACATTTATTTGTAAGGCTTTGTCTTCGGGCTATGGCCCTTGTCAGCTTCCCATCCCTCCAGGGAAGCATCGGTGGTGACTGTGGCCTGATGAACTGGAAGGGTGAAAAAGGAGCACCCGTGTGAGGTGCTCGCTATGATTCCACCACTGCAGAGTTTTGCGGAAAGATGGGGTGAGGGCAATCTTGTTTTTCCAATAACCTGACACTTGCTTCCATCGCATCGAGGAACACTTGGAGAGGCTGCACATGAAGCTTGCAGTGTGGAACTAACGGGATACAAGAGGACATCATCCCTTGCAGAGATTTGATAGAGCGGATTGTTGCCACCTGCAATGTGGATAGTTGGTGAATCTTGTGAAGTATGGCTTTGACACTCTCCTCCGAGGAGCTAGCAAGACATGTCAGGGTGTTGAGCCATGAACCCAGAAACAGAGCGTTCTGCGATGTCAATACGCACGACTTTGGAAAGTTGATGGAGAATCCCAGAGAAGTCAGGCACCGGTTGGTCACCTCAGTGTGTTGCAAGGCTAGTGATCAGGAGGGGGCGCGTAGTAGCCAGTCGTCCAAGTACGGGTAGATGTAATGGCCTGCTCAGCAAAGATTGGCTGCCACTGAAGCTAGGCATTTTGTGAAGACTCAAAGCTGATTTGAGGGTGAAAGGCAGAGCCTTCAATTGATAATGCTTGCCTTGTACTACAAATCGAAGTAAATGTCTGTGCCTGTGATGTATGGGGATGTGGAAATGAGCATCCTCCTAGTCCATAGAGGAGAGAAAGTCTCCTTGTTCTAGTTGCTCGAGAACATGCTGAAGCGTGACCATGCAAAACTTCCATGATTTCAGGGAGGTCCAGGATGGGTCTCCAACCACCAGGCAATTTTCTCACCAGGAAGTGGTGGACTGGAGTACACTCTGGAGCTCCAGAGGTGTGATGGGACAGCTTCTATAGCCTCCTTCTTTAGAAGGGACTTTCCTTCTTGTAGGAGAAGTGGTAGATGTAGCTCTCTTTTCTTTATGAGAGGGATGGAGGGGCATTTGCCCAGAAACTCGAGGGTGTGTTCCTGCCAAATGATGTTGGGCACCCATTTGTCGGTGAACATGTTGGGCCACCGATCGACATACTGCCACAACTGGCCTCCCACCGTGCTGCTGAAGTGGGGGAATGGGTCCTGGCACTGGTCAGGCCTGCTTGGGAGTTTGCGTTCTCAAGGATGCTCCACGTCATCGCCGAGTACCTCTGTACATTTGTGACCTCTGTCCTGTATGCTTCTTGCGAGCTGGTGTGAGACAGCTGGCGATAGGAGGCCCCGTATTCTGTGGAGGTCCTGGAGAAGAGACTTTTACCATAATGAAAGGACAGCTTTCACTGCTGCAGCGTGCCTAGGGAGCGTGCAGTATCAGTCTGAGCCTTGATGGCTGGAGGGTCTCGTCCACCTTCTTTGCAAAGAGGTCCACTCCATCAATGGGCATATCCACCACCTTGGACTGCACCTCTGGACAATAATTGGAGGCCTTCAGCCATCCTTTCTAAACCAAATATTCAGGGCAAGCCAGTGAAGCCACATGGACCCCAGAACAACTGAATGAAAATTTAAACATAAACAATACATGTTATTTTTCTTAAGTGTCAGTGATTACAACAGGTGAGTGAACCCAAAAACATTCCAAACATTAAACATACACTAGAATTCATAATCATGGTGACACTTCGTACATAATCAGTATCGGGTATCTCATCAGTACTTCCTGTTGTGATTGAAACAGGGCAACTGTATTGGTATTGATTTTAACAATAAACTAAAATAATGAGTGCCCAGTGTGTGTGACAGGCACTGTGCAATATAAAAGGTTGACACGACTGTTTCGGTCTTTACCCTGTTCTGATGGCTCTAAGTAGGATGGCCTTCATCAGGACAAGGAATTGCGGTCTGGGCTCAGACAGACTCTCCTGGGGTGGGATTCTATAAAGACAAATATAATCTGCTCAGGGCGGGTCTATGTCCGGAATATTAATTTGTGTGCTTACAAAGTAGCTAGAACAGTGTCCCCTCATGGAAAAATTTACTGTGCCCGAATTCTTTTAGCACATCAAATCAAAGGTGGTGCCGCGCCAGTAGCTGCAGCAATGACAGTCCCCCATGAATGGATGTGGAGTAGGACAATTATTATCCTCGGTCAGGATCTAAAAATTGAAAAAGGCCATCATTCTAAGGCCTACAGAGATTAAACACCCCCTCTTCAAAAACATCCTGAGGGAGCAGAGATCTTACCCCACTAGTGAGTGGTCTCCCTCGAACTATGTATTGTTCGGGCACCAAGTTGAAACAGGTCCTGTAAGTACTCCGACTCTCCTCTTCTAGTCAGCATGCCTGATAAGGAGATACAAATGGTGAATCCGCGTTTGGGTGCAAATGCTCACAATTCACCAATTAAAAATGATTCTAAATGAGCATGTGTTCCTAACTTTCTAGGTGTCCCCACACACTGTGACGTGGACTAAGGTGTTGCAAGCTCATAAACACCAGTAATCATAGTATACGAGTCAGCCTCTACCCGATCAATATCTCGTCTCAACTATCAAGATTATGGTGATGTACCATTCTGAAACGAAGCCTTACCTCTGTGCATGGATTCAAATGACTATGACGGTCAGTGTTACAGTGCAAGTCTCATCTGCCTGGTAAAAGTTGCTGGAATGTGCACGCTGCCATAAAGGGAGCAGAGTTTGTTGGGTGTCATGGCAACAGCTTGTGTAAATGGCATCAAGGACTATACGAGGAGGGCAGCCATTGTTGGGTGGACCGCTCTGCTCTGTGTAACCCGGGACCCACACATAATATATCTGGGGACCCCAAAGGAACTGGTCTTTCTGTATAACAAAGCTCTTTATATATGAGATCTCTAATGTGCCTGCCTGGGCCATTGCTCAAAATTGTTAACATGTAGTATGTGTGACTGAATGTAACTATCAATGAGTGCCTCCTTGCTCTTTCGTTTTAGTAACAAGGTGGTGCTTATGATGGAGTCAATTGGCCAAATGGGTGGGTATCCCTCTCAGAATAATTAGAACACGATTTTCGCTATTGGAGACAACGTCGAAAACACAGCCACGCGATTCCCATTCTATTTGTTCATTGCCTTATACAACAATATTTTATGTATGATCAACCTGCATGCAGGTATATTGGCCACATCGTGTTTTACAAGATGGTGGATCTGAAGGGATTCCTTGCGGTGCCAGGATGGTGCCATTCAATACATCATAATCAGAACCCATCTATCTAAGAATTTTGGGTATTGGTCTTGTTGACACACTCATTTCATAAATATACATTTTTCATCTCAGGACCGCTCTGTTACCCATTTGGTGGAAGCCTGTGTCTGCTATGTCCAGAGCCTCCCATTCATGCCACAGAGCCAGAGCCTAGTCCCTCTTATCAGGGAGAAAGTGTAAGATGGGACCCATCCTGTACCACAACACTCTGTTGTACCGTGAAAGAATTGCCAATAATTTGTCTGCCTTTATGGTTATGGCTGCGGTGGTAATAACCCGCTTGCCAAACGCATCCAGCTGCTTACCCTTCTTGTCCGGGGGTACCGTGCATGGGGAAGAACGGTTGGCCAATCTTTTCTGTGCAGCTGCTGACACCACAGAGTCATGGCAGGGCTGGGTGCGAAGACACTTAGGAGCCTGTATCCGACACCTTGTATTTTTTTCTCCAGGCAATCCTTTTTTGAAGGAGCTGAGAAAGGATTCTCCATCACCAAGAGACGATCTTCCCAAATGCCATTCCGCAAGAGCCTATCTAGTCTGGTGGCAGGGGTAGGTCTGGGCTTTCCCAGTCAGCTGGCACCTGGTCATCATACTCATCCATTGTATGTGTGTCTGGATATGTATGTGTGTCTCGGTATGTGTCTGCGTCAGGGCCAGTATCAGTCTTTTTCAGGGCAGCCACAGGGATAGACAACTGAGGCCGAGGTGGGCGGGGTAGAACTAAATCCCTGTGGGAAGGCAAAGCCAGAGGACTCCTTCTAGGGGCACCTTGAGGGTGTTACACCTCGCCCTCGGCCGTGCCGTGTTTCCCGGGTTCTGCCTCGTTGCTCTCGTATGAGCAAGAACAATTGGGGAATTCCGGTTAAAATCAAAATAAGGGACAGGAAAGTGATCGCCCTTCATAAAGGGTTACGGCGCCGGCATGCGCCCTTCTTATCGCGCTGGCAGCTGCCATGGCAAATTTCTACACGAACTACAGTATCCAGAAAACCTGTTACGTTGTAGTTCTCGGCGTTGAGAGGGGAGCCTCATTTTCAAACGATACGCCTCTTGTTGTTATTTATTCCGCAGCGGCCTACAGAACGCTGCTTCTGTTTAAAGTTACAACCGGCATACTTTCCGAAGTGCTCTCCCGGTATCTTGACTTGTGAAGTCCTTGTTTTCCCGTGTACCAGACCCCTTGCCTGCTTTCGGAACTCTTGGACACTGATTCTGCTGTTTCATGACCGCCCGTGTACCAGACCCCTGCCTGCCTCCTGGACTCTGAGACAGGAACTACTCCGGTAAGAAAAACTCTAATTGGAACACCATTTTCTGTGGAATTCGACTTCATTCCTAAGTGCATCTTCTGAACGCTTTGCTGTGGTGCACCATCCCGAAACCAGTGCGACCCTCGTTCCGTTCGGGGATAGCTACCTTACTAACCTCCCTATTTTTTTATTTTATACTTTCGTTGTTTCCCAGGACACTTACTTCCATCCTATTTCCATCAGGGGTAAAGTATAGTTTTTCTTGGTTTTCCCATACTGCAGAATTATACGTTAGCCATATACTAAGACCTCTCTACTTTATAGGTTACTCCGGTTCCTTTGGCTTAAGGGGAGATTAAACCAGGTACTACTAAAGGGGAATAGTCTTGGGAATATACCAGTTTTATTATTGGCAGATTATTAACTTGTTATTCTTTCCTTTACAGCCTGGGTTTGAGACGGTCTGTTCTCCCCGCTTTTTTGATCGATCGGTCCCCTTGTCTGTACAGTTCAGCAAGTGGTCATATCGGTTTAAAGAGCTCATTCCCTCACAGAGAGGAGGCTTGGGTAGGAGGCTCCAACCCTAGCTCCTTCAAGCAACTCCCCAGCAATAGAGGTCCAGCCTGTTTACGTACTCTCCATTCCGGTGAGTAACAGAAACAGAAGCCATGGAAGAAGTTGATCCTTTAACCACCTTGGTTCGCTTGGTATCTGAACTTCGTTCTGATAGGACAACCGCACATAGTGCTCTCCATCAAAGGATCGATAATTTGCAGGGTTTCCCAAGCCCCCACACCCTGGGGGTGGATACGTCTGCTGCTACGGCATCAGGTTCAACCGGTCCCATACCCTCTGCCTCTGGCTTTACGACTACCCCGGTGCTTATGGCTACTCAATTCCCACTGGCCCCCCCAGAACGATTCTCTGGGGATCCTAAACATTATCGCACGTTTATCAACCAGTGCAAATTACATTTTCTCTGTCGGCCCACTGCTTTCCCTAATTCTACAACGAAGGCGGCCTTTGTTCTCTCTCATCTTGGGGGTACCGCAGCCGCTTGGGCTAATCCATTACTGGAATCTAATAGTTATGTCCTATATGACTGTGATGCTCTCATCACGGCCATGAACAGAGTATTCGACACCCGCTATAAATCCCAGGCTACTGACCTGGAGTTCCTCAATCTGCGTCAAGGCACATCCTCTTTGTTTACATACATTACTAAATTTAATCAGTTGGCAGCTGAAACTGATTGGCCGGAGGAGAAAAAAATCAGCCGTGTTTTACAAAGGGTTGTCAGAGGAATTAAAGGACGTTTTGGCCACAGTACCAGTGGTTCCAACCACTTTTGGTGAACTATTAGACCTAGTATTACAAATAGATGCTAGAAGAACCGAAAGAAGGGGTGAACACAAGTCACCAGCCCCTGTTACTCTGCAGGTGGAACAGTCTTCTCCTTCTACTTCGCTTCCAGAACCTATGCAGATCGGGGCAGTAAGAGGTCCTTTGACTTCTGCACAACGGGATTATCGCAGAACGCATAATTTATGCATGTATTGCGGATCTGCTGAACACCTCTTGAAAGATTGCCCTAAGAGACCTGTCAAAAAGCCGGGAAACGCCAGAACCCGGCGATAGACAGGGTCCCTACGCCGGGGGTGCTTTCCTTGGACTCTCATGGTGCTGTTGCTGTTCCTGTTAGCCTTCCTGCGGTATTCACCACTGAAGATAGTACCTTTACTTCATTGGCGATCATTGATTCCGGAGCCACCGGGAATTATATGGATTACGATTACGCCACAAGTAAGAACGTTTCGGTTGTCTCTAAAGCCCAACCCGAGGCTGTTCACGCTGTGGACGGTACATCCTTGGTCTCTGGCCTAGTCACACAAAATACCTCCTTAATTCATATGCAAACCAGGGAAGGACATGCTGAATCGATCTCCTTCGATCTCATTAAAGCCCCTCAATTCCAGGTCATCTTGGGCATCCCTTGGTTGCAACATCATAATCCAGCCATCGACTGGACCAGAAAAACGGTGCAGTTTCCTTCAAATGAGTGTAACGAAAAATGTTTCCTAGACACTAGTGTGTCCTCTGAGTCTTCTTGTCAAGCCTTGGTAGCATCTATGTCCATGATTGGAGCCATCACTAAATCTCCCGAAACCGAAATCCCGCCAGAATACAAGTCTTTCTGTGATGTGTTTGACAAGGGAGGGGCAGACCAATTGCCACCTCATAGGCCTTACGACTGCCCAATCGATTTACTGCCAGGTGCTAAGGTCCCGGCGGGTAGGGTCTATTCCCTTACGGTTCCAGAAGACAAGGTATTAAAGGACTATATTGACAAGGCGTTGGCCACGGGGATCATTAGACCTTCCAGGTCCCCTGCGGCTTCTCCGCTCTTTTTTGTTCCGAAAAAGGAGGGCGACCTCCGCCCCTGTATTGATTATCGGGCATTAAACGCGGTGACAGTAAAGAATCAATATCCCCTCCCGCTCATTTCTGTGCTCTTGGACCAGCTCGGTTCTTCTGTAGTCTTTACCAAGCTGGACCTTAGGGGGGCATATAATCTCGTTCGAATGCGAAAAGGGGACGAGTGGAAGACCGCATTCAAAACACGCTACGGACTATATGAATATCTGGTGATGCCGTTTGGTCTCTGTAATGCCCCTGCCACCTTCCAGGCATTCATGAATGATATTTTCCACGACTGTTTGGATCAGTTTGTTGTAGTATATTTGGACGATATCCTCATATATTCACCCTCCAGTGAGGAGCACACGAGGCACGTGCAAATCGTATTGCAACGGTTGAGGGAAAACCACCTGTTTGTCAAAGCTGAAAAATGTGTCTTCAACTCCACTGAAGTGGAGTTTCTTGGTTACGACCTGACTAGTAGGGGTATAAGAATGAGTCGCTCTAAAGTCAGGGCTGTCTTGGATTGGCCTGTTCCTACGTCAATTAAAGCCTTGCAATCCTTTTTGGGGTTCTCGAACTTCTATAGGCGCTTCATCCGTTCTTTCTCTTCTATATCAGCGCCGTTGACGGCTTTGACCAGCTCTAAGAAATCTTATCAGTGGAACCAGGAGGCACAAAGAGCCTTTGACACCCTTAA
This sequence comes from Ambystoma mexicanum, assembly GCF_040938575.1. Classification (NCBI taxonomy): domain Eukaryota; kingdom Metazoa; phylum Chordata; class Amphibia; order Caudata; family Ambystomatidae; genus Ambystoma; species Ambystoma mexicanum. Next base: position 750,171,974 of record NC_090921.1, on the reverse strand, counting down.
GGCAGCCTTCACTTCCGCCCCAGTGTTACAGCACCCTAATCCGTTACTCCCATTTTTGGTGGAGACCGATGCCTCTGGCTCGGCTATTGGGGCGGTTCTATCTCAAAAGATTCAGGGGAAGCCCATCCGATTGCATTCTTCTCAAGAAAATTGACGCCCTATGAGCGCAATTATCCAATCACAGAAAGGGAACTCCTAGCCATAAAAGACGCCTTTTCCGAATGGCGGCACCATCTTTTGGGGGCTCGACATCAGGTCACAGTTTTTTCGGATCATCGGAGCCTTTTGGCGTTTAAATCAATGAAATGTCTTACTGCACGACAGGCTCGCTGGCATCTCTTCTTTTCCCAGTTTTATTTCACTATCACATATCGACCGGCCCGATTGAATACTTGTGCAGATGCTTTGTCACGCATTGCCTTCCATTCTGACAACAAAAACTCTGACAAACCGCTCTTGTTACCTGGTAACGTTGTTTGTGCCTGCACTCCTCAACCTAGCCTGCGGACTTTGATTTCGGATTGGGTCTCCGCGCATAAAGAAGAATGTGAGTCTCTCAATCTTGATGTGGTTCAAGGCCTACCCTACATCCAAGGACGCTTGTTTGTGCCTCCAGGACAGGCACGGTTACGTGCTCTAGCCTGGTCTCATGATTCCCTATGTGCGGCTCATCCGGGTCAGCAAAAGACGCTGGAGGCATTACGCCGTTGGTCCTGGTGGCCTACCATGTCAAGGGATGTGATTGACTATTTGGCGTCCTGTTCTGTATGTTCCCAATGCAAGGTCGCCCGTTCTAGACCTGTGGGTTTGTTACGCCCTCTCCCTGTGCCTCACAAACCCTGGTACATGGTTTCCATGGACTTTATTGTGGACCTACCCCCTGTGAAAGGTTTTGACACTATCTGGGTAGTAATTGATTATTTCACCAAGATGGCGTTGTTCATTCCCTGTACGGGTCTGCCTTCTGCCCCTGTGTTGGCTTCCCTTTTTCTCCAGAACGTTTTTCGGTTCTTTGGATTGCCTGCCACCCTGGTTTCGGATCGTGGCTCTCAATTTACATCACGTTTCTGGAGGGCTTTGACTGCTTCATTGGGTATTGACGATCGATTCAGTTCTGCTTATCATCCTCAGACGGACGGGCAAACCGAAAGGGTAAATGCCACCCTTGAACAATTTCTTCGGTGTCTCTGCCTTCGTTTTCAAGCATCCTGGTTGACGATGCTTCCCTCTGCTGAATTCGCGTACAATAATTCCATGCATACCGCCTCGGGGGCCTCCCCGTTTTTTGCCCTATATGGTTGCCATCCACGATCTTTACCGTTTGATCCTACGCTTCCCATTGATAACCCGGCGGCTTTGGACTGTGTAAGGGATCTGGTGACGACCCGTAGTACGGTTCGCTCTCATCTACTTCTAGCTCAGGCCAGGGCAAAGAAAAATGCTGATCGTCACAGAAACCCGGCGCCTACTTACAAGGTGGGCATGAAAGTTTGGTTGTCCACCCGTAATTTGCGGATTCCTGGCAAACGCTTGTTGTTACCTAAATTCGTGGGTCCTTTTCCCATTATCGAGATTATTAATCCGGTGGCTGTACGCCTTTCTTTGCCTTCCTCGTGGAATCAACATCCGGTATTTCACGTATGTCTCCTGAAGCCTTGTCCACCCTCTGTTCGGCTGCCCGATCGCCCTCCTCCGATTCAGGTGGATGGGGATGATGAATACGAAGTGGCGGACATCCTGGATTTCCGTCTCCGTAGGGGGCGCCCCTTTTATTTGGTGGATTGGAAGGGTTACGGTCCCGAAGACAGGTCCTGGGAGCCCTTGTGCAATATACATTCTCCGGCTCTCTTACGCCGTTTCCATGCACAGAGGGGGTCTGCGCCGCCTTTGGGGGTGGATGCTGTTACACCTCGCCCTCGGCCGTGCCGTGTTTCCCGGGTTCTGCCTCGTTGCTCTCGTATGAGCAAGAACAATTGGGGAATTCCGGTTAAAATCAAAATAAGGGACAGGAAAGTGATCGCCCTTCATAAAGGGTTACGGCGCCGGCATGCGCCCTTCTTATCGCGCTGGCAGCTGCCATGGCAAATTTCTACACGAACTACAGTATCCAGAAAACCTGTTACGTTGTAGTTCTCGGCGTTGAGAGGGGAGCCTCATTTTCAAACGATACGCCTCTTGTTGTTATTTATTCCGCAGCGGCCTACAGAACGCTGCTTCTGTTTAAAGTTACAACCGGCATACTTCCCGAAGTGCTCTCCCGGTATCTTGACTTGTGAAGTCCTTGTTTTCCCGTGTACCAGACCCCTTGCCTGCTTTTGGAACTCTTGGACACTGATTCTGCTGTTTCATGACCGCCCGTGTACCAGACCCCTTGCCTGCTTTCGGAACTCTTGGACACTGATTCTGCTGTTTCGTGACCGCCCGTGTACCAGACCCCTGCCTGCCTCCTGGACTCTGAGACAGGAACTACTCCGGTAAGAAAAACTCTAATTGGAACACCATTTTCTGTGGAATTCGACTTCATTCCTAAGTGCATCTTCTGAACGCTTTGCTGTGGTGCACCATCCCGAAACCAGTGCGACCCTCGTTCCGTTCGGGGATAGCTACCTTACTAACCTCCCTATTTTTTTATTTTATACTTTCGTTGTTTCCCAGGACACTTACTTCCATCCTATTTCCATCAGGGGTAAAGTATAGTTTTTCTTGGTTTTCCCATACTGCAGAATTATACGTTAGCCATATACTAAGACCTCTCTACTTTATAGGTTACTCCGGTTCCTTTGGCTTAAGGGGAGATTAAACCAGGTACTACTAAAGGGGAATAGTCTTGGGAATATACCAGTTTTATTATTGGCAGATTATTAACTTGTTATTCTTTTCTTTACAGCCTGGGTTTGAGACGGTCTGTTCTCCCCGCCTTTTTGATCGATCGGTCCCCTTGTCTGTACAGTTCAGCAAGTGGTCATATCGGGTTAAAGAGCTCATTCCCTCACAGAGAGGAGGCTTGGGTAGGAGGCTCCAACCCTAGCTCCTTCAAGCAACTCCCCAGCAAGAGAGGTCCGGCCTGTTTACGTACTCTCCATTCCGGTGAGTAACAGAGGGGCCGTAGGAGGAAGGTGATGTTGTAGTTCTATTACTAAGGTCTGCAATGTAGACAGAATATCTAACGACCGGCCTTGGGGTGCCGGTGGTGTTCCTAAAGTAACTGTAGGCACTGCAATGGGTGGAACTTTAGGTACAGCAGCGGGTGGCACTGCTGGTTGAAGTGGCTGGTATTGGAAGAATTGGATCTGGTTCTTCCTGGACTTCCTCATGTTCTGAGAATAAAGCCTATTGAGGCTATTTTCTTAAATCTCACCCGCTTGCAGCAGCTGAAGAGGTGGTGTCGCAACAAATGAAACAGAGTGACTTGGTCTTTGTGGGCCGTGGTAGAAAAGACAGCGCTGGAGGCATCTCTCTGTCCACACTCGCACCCCAGGGAAATGAAGCAAGCACTGGGGTTTGAGGAGCCATCTTCGGTGCTGTGGACGTCAACGGTGCTGAAGCCGGTCTGAGAGGCAAAGCAATTCTGGAGACGGCAGGTGCAGTCGGCAACCGGTGATGAAGAGAATTTCGGTCTGTGGCCCGTCAACGGTGTCATCAACGTTGCCGTCGTCGATGCGGTTGCTGGTGTCGATGATGATTTATGCCTGTGGCTTGTCGATGGAGTGTGGCTCGATTTGTTGTTGCTGCTGTGACCTTTCAGAAGAATGAGATAAAGATGGTGCTCTAGTGGCAGACATGGTTGTAGCTGTAGACAAAGTAGTCATGGAGGGAGCCGTGGATGAAGTTGACGAAGCGGTCGCGCTAGGGTTGTCAATGATGCCGCTGATAGGGGGAACAGTTACAGTGTGAAACTTTTGTCCCCTTTTAGGTTTCTTCCCCAGGGAAGGTTCCTCATGCGACCTCAACCTCTTGAAAACGGGAGTTTGTTCCACCAGCCTGCTGACCCTGGGTGGGGCAGGACTACAAAATGAGTAAGAGGCCCTTGCACCCTCCTCCAGTCAAGTCACCAACCTTCGATGATTGTCATGATCTCTGCTTCCAAAAGGTCAGGGTTTTCCCAACTCCCTTGGAAGCAGATCCATAACCCAGGTTCCGAGTGCCAACCAGTCCCAATTGGGACCTTTTGGACCCAGTCCTGGCGCCAGTGGCACCAGGCTCATAAATATGCCCAGTCCCAGCGCTGGAAGCGTCGGGCTCATAATGCTTGGGTGGATTTACCTGCAGCAGACCATGCTGCTTACTTGCCTGCCAGTTGAGCCTCTGATCCTCTTCTGTTTGGAACTACTTTTCCTGTTGGGTGGGGCAGGAGCCACTCCCTAGTTTCAGAACACTGGAACTCTTATGGAAAGCAGGAACTCTTTTCTTACCTAGGCGTGGCTGTGGAAGGAGACACCTAAGCACTACAGGAGGCTATTTAAACCACACCCAATGGATGAATCTTGCTTTGCGTTATTCTGCATCCTCTGCAGCAGAACGCTCATCGTGTCTTCTGCATCTGATCCTGGGTCTAAGGAAAAAGGTTTACCATCCTGAATCCAGTCTTCAGCAACACCTATAAAGACAAGAAACAACAGGTTAGCATTACGGGCTTCAGTGACAGCTCTTCACTTACCTGGTCCATCGGCTGTCACCAAAGCCTCGCGCTGCATTCCGTCATCTGAAAGACAAAGGCTTACCTACTCTTCGTGCGCTCCGGAGGTCTTCACACTGCATTCCGGCATCTGAAAGACAAAAGCTTACCAACTCTTCGCACGCTCCGGAGGCCTTCGGCGCTGCATCCCGCATCTGAAAGACAAAACAAGGTGCGTTTAAAGACATTGGGGAACTTTAATACTCACGTGCCATTACTCCTTTCCACATCTAACCCAGTGGGTATTCCAGCACCCTGCAGCCGCTCCGAACTTGTACCTGCAAAATAAAAAGACAGTTAGAGCGCATCGTGAAGCAGGCAACAAGCGCTTACTTACGTGCTTCCAGGCGCTTCTATTCATCACACGGGCTCCATCTTCAACTCACTTCAGCCCGTCATCCGCCATCGCCGGAACCCTGCAAAACAAGAAACATCATTACTAAAGACTTTAAAGACATTAGAATTACTCGAAACTTACCGTTCGTGCAGTAAACGACGGACAGCAGTCCTCTGAAGTCAAGAGGCCTGCTCCCCTTATCCAGTGAAGAAACTGGTTACAGCACCCTGCCCCGAGGCAGATGGAGAGCACGGCGTTCACTTACCTAAGGTGAGAGCGTTAACCTTTGGGGTTCTACAGGAGAAGAGAAAGGGAAGAAGAGAGAGACATTCAATAACCCAGTTCCTTAATCCCATATGTTCTATCTGCAGACATCTTACCCTTCAAGTCAGACATACAGTGCACAGAGGTCCAGCCCAAAGAGCCAGCCGTGTGTTACACATCACCTTTGAAGATACGGTATACGCCCAGTCAAGACCGGCGCCTCTACGGGAATCAGGTGAGCGTTACAATGATGATCCTTTCGCGTCTTTGATGAGAAGGACTGACAAATGGAAGTGGTCCATATGGTGGTCAGGTTGTAAGCAATATAGGCATTTGACATGCTGGTCGTCCACCACAGGTTCTTGAGCTGACACTTGGAACAGGCCATGAAAAGGCTGTGCTTTGTGGCGTGTGCCAAAGCAGCGTGTTGACAGCCTCAACTCGAGAGAGGGTCTCACACAGCAAGAAGATCCGCAATGGTCTGCATCTACATCAGCAACAGATCCCTGTTAGTGGTAGTCACTAAAGTAACTGATGTTGAAGAAACGATGGAAAAGATTTATCTCAAAACTAGGACAAATGTCGATATTTCGTGGAGTGAAAAAGCAAGGACTCCCAACATCTAAATGTGCCGTAAAAATATTAAGATGGCCACCAGGGGTGGAGCTAAGGAGGACTAATGTCATTGACTGGGGCAGTATGTCCCAAGGTGACAGCAAATAGGCTATGAAAGTGACAAACAGTTTTAAGCTTTAATGCTAAACTGCTTTAATATTACCAAAGATTCCCAGCCTGACAACGGGGAATAGTCATGAGCATGTGAATCCATGAAAAATCCAATGCTGGAGAACAAATAAGTAATACATGTTATACCTTGGGTACCTAGAAGCAAAGTACAACAGGGTATATTTTAGTACTCATTATCCTGTGTAGTAAAAGTGAGGTTGCAGTGGGATACAATATCATATGAGTTTACCCTGCAGTACCCAGAGGCAAAACTTCATGGGATGTTATATGAGACACAGGGACACCCGGAAACAAGGTTATTCTGGAACACTTACAACCAGATTACAGTGGGGTGCAGTATAATACTTTACTCTAGGGGGGATGCCTAGAAGCGAAATCAAAGTCAGATACAATACAGTGGGGGTCATTACGACCCAGGCGGTAAGTACGCCAACTTTACCACCATGGTGTAAACTATGTTTACACCATGGTGGATGGCGGATTTACCGCCCCATTCCAAGGTGAGTGGGGCGGTAAATCCCCATTTCCCATTTTACCCTTCCCCATTCCCATGTTTGCCCCATAGGGCATAATGGGAGTGGGGAAGGCGCCAATTACGCCACCGTAAATTACGGTGGCGTAATTAGCACCAAGCCGGTTTAGCGCCATGGATTTTAACGGCTGCCAAAAGCAGCCGTTAAAATCGGAATCAGGCGTTAAGGGTCAACGACGGCGTTAACCCTTAACGCCCGAGTTGTAATGAGGCCCAGTGTATTGGGCCTAGGACACCTAGAAGCAAGATCAACGTTGGATAAAGTATAATATGCTATACCTTAGGACATCCAGACGCAGAACACAACTGGATATAGTAGAGCACACTTTATCCTGCGACACGTGGTGGCACACTTTATCCTGCAGCTCATGGAGGCAGGATTGCACTGGGGTATAGTATAACTTTGCCCTAGGACACTTAGTAATAATTTGACAGTGGGGTAGACACATTTGGATATAGTTTAGTATGCTTTATTCTTGAACACCTGGAAGCAAGATCACAGTGGGGGATAGTACAGTAAGCTTTAACCTAGGACACCTAGAAGCATGTTTCGAGTAGCTTAAAGTGTAATAGGCTTTAGATACGGCACTCAGCAGTGAAATAATAGTGAGAGCCAATTGGATATAGCACAGTTATTTGCAGTTAGTTACAGCTAATTGCAGTTAGTTAAAGCCTAATACTCTTTACCATAGGAGAACGTGGACCACAATTACTGTGCAATATAGTAAAATATGCTCTTTTCTTTGACACCTAGAAGCAGAACACTTTTGGATTAAAGCTCTTTATTCTTCAGCAAGGTTATAGTGGGATACATGGAACACCTAGAAGCAGAAAACCAGAGAGTAGTGTAGAGTACGCTTTTATCCTGGCAGACTTGGATGGAAGAATGCAATTGATTGCAGCATGAACATCCTTACCGAAAGAACCTTTAGGCCAACATTATAGTGTTGGCTCCGCTGGAGATAGAACAGACCCAGAGGGAAATCGAGGCTTTGTGGTCAAAGGAGTGCAGTGAACTGGGAAAATGCCTGTGCAAGTGTGGAATCTGTCACTCTGGGTGTGCGGGAGGAGGGGATATTGTGGGGGGCTGGGTGTTCTATTCTGTTCCTTGGCATAATATTGTACTAAGGCAACACGGGGGGGGGGGTGTTAGTCGCCACTGTGGTAAACGTAGTGAGTATATACCGCACCCTGAGGTACCCGGTTGCCCAGTGCGTCATATCTCACTCTACTGTATTTTACAGCCTACTACTTAACACCCTTTATTTTCTTTGGCGTAGTCCCCCACTTCCCGCCTCCCCCCCAGTGAATCTAGATGGCATCAAAGAAGACTAAATATTGCTTGAGAAGCACGCTGGCACTTAGAGGGAAGAGGGAACATAGCCCATCCTTACAAGCACGGGGGAAAACTTGGACCTCCTCGTGCTAAGAAAGGAAAAACGGATACAACAGGGACAGGAAAACAACCCAAAATTAAAGGCTACTTTTCGAGAGCACAGGCTACTTCTGCAGCGTCCAAAGACATTCCGTTTGTCCTGTCCCCATCCAGTGGCCCACAAAGAGTCCCTATTGATGCAGCGACTCAGCCGTCCCCCTTTGGTTACCTCAGTCACAATACACAATAATGATTCCCTTTTAAACCTTTGCGAAAACATTCGCAGGAAATCATTGGGTTTGGAAGCCCCATCACAAGCACTCACTCAAACTACTAACCTGTCGGAATCCCCAGATCTGGACCAGTTTGGAACTACCCTTAGTAGTGTGAATGAAGCTACAGAATTTGACTTGTCTACACCAGTCATTAAGGGGGTGACCTGGATAAAGACGAGGATGATGTCCTTCTGACCATGAAGTCTGTGGAAGCCAAATTGGGATCTTTCTTATTAGTCACTAAGCTGGCTGATAATCAAATACAAATTTGATTCTTGAAATAATCATGCAGCGGATCATTGGCAGTGAACAATCACTATGGAAGCAGAGCCAAGCACCCACTAAAACAGGCAGCCCTGCCCAAACCACCCTCCAAAGCCAACGGTCCGGTACTGAAACCCATCGTGCTTAAATCGTGTTATCTTCCAGTAACGGCAAATGGTGAAAACAACACAGTGAATTATGTGGGCCGGTCTGAGGACCACGCCCTGGAAGCATTATGCACTGAAATGTCTATGCTCAATAGCCCGCCAGCCCTGATCCATATAAACAACCACAATAGCCATTTCCCCACCTCCTGCACATGGGTGCCCAGCCCAAAAGCCCCTGCCCTTACCAATAGCCCAAATCCTTCACTACTCCAACCGTAAATTACAGGCTTTTACACGATCATAAGGTCTATGGGAGAGGGATCACCAAAGCAGGTTCGGTTACGTGGCCCCCTTGACGGGTGGGCCAAGGTAACAAAAGGGGACGATAAGAAGGGAAATCCGACGCAAAGGTCGACTGAGAATGTTTTCCACAATAAGGAGAAAATTGGCAGTAGTGGTAAAACCATATACACTGAGACCCATGCTAACTGCCAAATAACTTGAAAATAAACGTAATAATGAGGGCAGAGTATCGGCCCCACCCAAAAATCCCAGCCAAGTATTGACAAGTCAGGTTAGACAAATGTACTCTTCCGAGACTGGCTGGACACAGGAAGAAAGGAGGGTGAGGAGCATTGATAAGCAAATTCAGCCGCTCCACCATAAACTCAGATGCAGGCACCCGATGAGGTGCAACCCAATAATAGCAATGACAACAGTTCCCAGCACTGGCTGACCTATGTGGAACATCACCAACAGCGTAAGGAGGCAGCAGTGCAAGCTAAAGCACCTAAAAATCCTGTGTCCGGTTGGAGGTTTGTTAAAATAGTGTTGAAACACCCTACAGTCTCGAGACCCTTTCTCAACTGCACTTTACTTCTCCAGCTGTTTGGCCTGTTTCCAGAATAAGCTGAGCTTACTGTTAGGGTTGGCTCTTATACTTGCTTGTGTGCTGAGCCAGGATTGAGGTCACCATCAGAATGCAGGCTGTGAGTCTGGAGTGTGAGACTAGAATGTTTAGAGTTGAAGGGTTCTACCCAGGGAGTTAGATTATGTGAGCCTGGGTGGTGGGAGCCAGTGGGCTCCTGTCCCTGCTCCTGTCCCTTTCCTCTATCTCCTAATGACTATGATGACATCTGATCCTTGTAACAGAAGAACCCTAATAAAGTAACCACTATGCATACCTGGCCTGTGTATCCTGAGTGTCCCTTGGAGTGAACCCTATGACCAAGAGCCGGTCATAACACTTACATTTTCCAATATAGCTTCTTTGGAGCTACTTCGGGTTGTAAGTGATACCAATTGGGTGTTAGCAACGCTGGCCACCTCTGAGATTGCGGAACTGATCTGCTATCACGCAGATGAGCTGGTGTGTCTGGGCTTTGAAGTAGTGACTTTCCAACCATTTAATGACCTGCTGGATGTCTGCGATCTGAGACCAAAGAGCTACTAGAGTGTTCGCCAGCGCTTCACATCTAAAAAGGTGCTTAAACAAGAAGGACATGTGCAGGGAATTTGGAAGAGTATTCCTTCGACCAAGGATACGCTTAATATGATCTCCTGGAATACACAAGGATTCAGTTCCTTTCTGGTTAAGCCAGAGGGGACTGCAAAGTTAAGGAAGTCTAACATTTTGCTCCTACAGGAGACATGGCTGACGCAAAGCTTTGACTTGGATGGGTATACCCTGTTGTTCAGTCTTTCTAAGACCCCTATCGCAGGTTGCCCCAAAGACAGTCTTTGTATGGGGGCCAAGACCGCTTTTGGTCTGAAACCTTTTTCAGGTGGTTTATCTCAACCAAATCTTCTCTGTGGGTATTTTCATAAATGATGATATTTTACAGAACAATCCAGTAGGCAAAATATTACCACTACCAAACGGGATTTAGGAAGAGGTACAGTACTTCCCATTCTATCTGGGCCTTGCAGACCCTAGTTTCTGATGTTTGGCAGCATAAGGAGTCCTGTTTATATGTGTGTTTTGTTGACTATACCAGTGCTTTTCACTCAGTTCGTCGGAGCAGACTTTGGAGGAAGTTTCGTGACTAGGTGTTGACCCGTCACTCTTGTACTTTCTAAAGAAACTGTACTCAGACACGACGATAAGAATTCGCCTCTCTCAAAGGGGTGATGTATCTGTAACTTTCCCCACCAACATGGGGCTGAAACAGTGTTGCCCTCTTGCACCCCTGCTTTATAACTTGTATGTTTCATATTTCCCTCGTTATTTGGAAAGGGAGTCGAACTGTCATCCACCCTTGTATGGTCCCAGGCCATTGCATTGCCTTACTTATACAGACAATATGGTTCTGATTTCTAGAACCCCAATCGGTCTTCAGCGTACAATCAATAGGCTGTACCAATATGCTACAGATAACGGATTGATTATCAACACAGCCAAGACTAAGATTCTTATTTTTGGCAAGCAGGCAGTGAAGAACAAAAGCTTTGCCTGGCGGGCAGGCGTTTCGGTAGTTGAGCAGGTGACTTCATACAAGTATCTTTGCATGTCTAATGATCGGTCCTTTAAGCCGCTCTCGGCCAGCATCAGATCCAAAGCTTGGAAGAAATGGCTGGCCTTGAGAAAGGTTATCAACAGACTGGGCGGAGGCTCAATCGAGACGATGGCATGAGCTCACAAGATTGCAGTGGTACCAGTTATAATATATGCCCTAGAGGCTTACCCGGAAAATGCTATGAACCGACTCCAGCCCCTTGAGGGCAAAAAATTACGATCCTTACTTGGTGTACCCGGTGCTACGCCGGGTGAGGCCATTAGATTAGAACTTGGAGTAAAATCACTAATAGACCACTGGAAATTGGCAGCCTGCAGATTGTGGGCCAACATCAAATTTGCAGATGAAATCGACAATCAGCTGCTGAGGGCCGCCATGCAACACCAGGAGATGCCTTGAAGCACCTGGTTCTCTGTACTTGACTACACTGTGGCCCACCATTTTCATGCAATTGGAGTTCCTTGTATACCATCCACCTTGATTGAGATCCACTTCTCCGGTTTGATTAAAAAAACTGTAGATTACGATCGTATAATTTCGCTGACTAATCTGGAGGCTAAGCCTAAGCATGAAAGTTACACGCACCAGGGTGACTTTAGTGATAGTCCACAAAAGTACCTTATGTCTCACTCACCCCGTTGATTCACTTCATTGTATACCTTCGTTTAGATCTTCTCCCTGTATTTAGCAATACAGGAGCATGGATAGGTATTCCGAAAGAGGAGCGGATCTGCAGAATCTGCAGCAAGGATGTTGAAATGGCTAGACACGTGCTTACCAGCTTTCTATAGAAAGGGCTATGCCCTCTTTTAAGATCACGCCTAAGACCAGTTTTGGAGTGCCGTCTATGGTGCTGAATCGATTGTGGTCACATCAGCTGCATTCCACATTTGGAATCGTGCCTGGGCAGATTATCCAATCTGTAAACGCTTCCTTCCTGGTTGTTCTAAAATCATCATAGTGGGGGACCAATGAATGTTTTAATTATATGAATTGAATAAGGGGACATTTTGCCTCTCCCGTACAAGGCGTTAATACTGTTTAAATTGATTTTCAGAGTTGTATTAATGTTTTAATGGTTTGAATTTTTTATTGCTATGTATTAATGAGCATCCGTTTTATCTTGTTGTACTTTTGTTTATAAGGTGATGCTATTTTATGTAATCGTTTAATAATCTTGCTATTTTATGTGCAAAGGTTGTATTACCAGAGGCACAAATAGAAATAAAAATACTCTGCGTTTTAATGGGACACCTAGAAGCAAGGTTACAGTGGGGTTCAGTATAATATATAAGCTTGGATGCAAGATTGCAGTTAGTTACAGCATAAACCTCTTTATCCTAGGGGACCTTGAAGTCAAAATTACAGTGCAAAGCAATAAAATATGCTTTGTCCTGGGACACCTGGAAGTAAGATCACAGTGGGACACAGTATAGTATTTAATTATTTGTATTTATATAGCGCAAAAAACCCTGGGGTATCTAGGTGCCTTTACTTGGTTACAGTGCTTCAGTTACAGATAGGAAGCGCATATGTTGATTACATCAGTGAGGAACATTAGGAAGTAATCCCACACGCGCAAAGTGCAAAAGAGAGTTCAAGGTAAGTACATTCATAGAGCTTAACCCCATGTTGCAGGGCGGCAGCACACACAGATGCAAGAGTCAATTCAGTGGACATAAACATGGAGCCTACCCCATGTTGCAGGGCGGCAGCACACACAGATGCAAGAGTCAATTCAGTGGACATAAACATGGAGCCTACCCCATGTTGCAGGGCGGCAGCACACACAGATGCAGGAGACAATTCAGTGGGCATAAACAGTATTACAGTGGGGTGCTCGCCCTGGAGTGTCCAGGGAGTAGACAGGGGCCTTCAGTGTGGGCTTTAGGTGATCCGGCCCGGCTCCCGCCTCCCGGTTGCTCTCATTGGCTAATAACAGCCAGTGCAACCAACTGAGCTGGGAGCCAGCCAGGCTGCACAGACAAGGCCAGGCGGAGCGGCCATCTTGCAAGGGCCGAGGTGCAGTTAAGCACCAGTTCAGAAAAACGTAATTGCAATTAAAAAAGACCAAGCAGTGGGAAAAGCCATAGCAGAATGGGAAGTATGCATTATCCCTAGTACACTTAGAAGCACAACACAAGTGGATATGATATACTACACTTTATCCCGGGATAGATGGAAGTAAGGTTACAGTGGGGTCGAGTATAATATGTTTTACTGTAGGGCAAGGGAGGAATTTGGTCAGAACAAGACAGATCTGCACTACTGAAAAATAAGTCTTGCCGGAGGGCTGTCCTGGACAAACACCCCATAGCTCCAGGGCTAAGTTCCAAACTCTTGTCAAGCACAAGCAGCACAACCGATTTCATCCGTGCACAAAGAAGGTGCAGACTTCAGGAATTTGCCTTACACTGAGAGGGACTGAGTGATTCAGTTACAAGGTTAGATCTCAAGCAGAACAGCCCAATCATTGCATCCATAAACTAAACAACCAATATCCACATGAATATATATGGCTTTGTGGTTACAGACATCTTCCCATCAGTGAGACCTGTATACATTACTGCTAAGAAGGGTTTCATTCTTAAATCTCCATCACAGACATATTTCAAATATACAATTCCGTGGTCATGTTTATGTCCCCACAATGCACTTAACTTTTATGCAAATTGCCAAGACTAAGTTCCTCTTGCAGGTGCCCTCAAGCTGCACTTGATTCTGTTCCTTAAGGGGATCTGTGCCATTTGACAGGGGCAGGGCTCTGCCCCTCAGCCTTGCTCACAGCAGTCTGACCGTTCCCCCCCCTCACCCCATCTCTCTCATCCGCATACATGTGGGGCAATTCCAGCAAAACTGTCCATTTCCAGCACTGCACTAGGGTCCTTAGAGGCAAGATTGCAGTGGGACGCAGCATAGCTTTATCCTAGTACATCTGTTAGCAGAACACAATTGGTTTTAGAGAATTGTGCTTGTTCCTGGTATGGGGTATGAGAAAAAATATAGTGGTGCAATGTGCTATATATTTCATTCTTGGATGGCTAAGGCTGCAATTCCCTAGAGAGGCAAGGGAAATACGTAGATATAGCAATTGTTGCAGGGCTTGGGCTCAAGGTGAACAAGCAACCAAATCTCACCCTTTGACTATGCCCTTCGGTAGTTGTGCGGGAAAGGCTCCTCTGTGGGCTCCGATTTAAAGGCGTGAGTTATCACGCGATCACAAGGGACACAATTGTGTCCAGTTAAGATGGGAAGAGCAAGGGGACAGGGGCGGAATCCAGGGGAGGTGGAAATGGAGGTTGAAAATGCGCAGGGGGGCCCAAAGAGAAGAGCAAGGCAGAGCAGATGCTTTCCTTGAACTTCAAAGTAAAAGAATAGAAAGTTCAAAAGCAAATTTGCAACTGGTCTTCTAAAGCATGATGTCCTTACAGCCAAATTTGTGACCACTTCAATACAATGTATATCTACAAACATATCCATTTTTGATACTTGTCATAACATCAGCGCATTGCAAAGCTCTGGCAAAAAAAAAAGATTTAGTCTCTCAGGACTAGAAATGTTTGCACACTATGTGAATTGCGTGCAGTGAGTTGCAAGGATGCGCCATCTTGGTATGAGAGGGGGTGAGCCAATATGGACTGTCTCTGGACACTACCCATTGCATCTCCCAGGAGTACTATGGCATGTATTTGGGGGGTTTGCCCGTAACAGAAAAGTTTGCGACTGAAAAGACTGTAGCTAACTTGTCAGTTAGTCATATGACCCAAAGAAAATGCCGCCCCAAGCATACCCTAAAAATATTGTGACGAATCAACTTCCGGGGCACCAGTGGTCCAGGGATGAATATCGGTTTCTAAACCCTCAATCACCCCACACCTCTAGTACACCAGAAGGCATCCAAACAGATTGGAATACAAGTGAATTATAAGACCCTGTCTAATTTTTGGTAACGTGGACGGAACGGCAGGCTTATCTCTGCAAGGTTGTGGATCGTTGGTTATTTGCGACACAGCGAAAATACAATTATTACCCAATGATAAAAGGGACTGCCCAGGCAAGGTTGTATAAAAATATCTACTTTATTATTATTACAACAGACAGTACTAGCACACTACAAATATGACACACCCTGTAAAGGACCACAGAGGACAGACAGTTCCACGAAGGAATGGGATGCACTCTGGATACTGACAGAAGGGTATATGGTAAAGTAATCAGTGGTACTGTTCAAGGTTATTGGTTCCAGCACCAAGGGGGCAAAGGGTCTTAACTGTCTCTAGGGGCCTTCGCAGAAGGACCAGGGGGGCAGAACCACAATGTACCTGGTTGCTGAAGAAGTTCTTGGTGCTCGACAGCATCAAGGCAGTTCCAGGGTGCTTTTCAGCCCTTGAGACAGAGTTAGTGGTGGGAGACATCTGCGGGTACCTGGCAGCAGGCAGTTCGGCAAGCAAGGCTGGACGGATGTGTTCGGGCTGTCCGGTGCGGCAGCTTAGGGCCAAGAATCGTTGTCTCTGTGCTGGTTGGTGGATCTGGAATTCTGGTCGAGGCGGCTCAGACGGCTCTTGTGACTGCGGCGTGACAACATGCAGTGGTGCAGCTGGATGCGATGCGAGAATTCAACTGTCACGAAAATGTCCTTAAAAGATGGATGCTGGATGATGCTTGTGTGGCACTCCTCCTAGCTTCTTCGCAGGGCTCGAATCATCATTTCAAGGCGGACTGCCCAAAGCTCAGGAGAGTGATTGCAAGCAACAGCCTTGTCCTTTGTCCAGAGACTCTCCGGCACTTCCAACCTATGAAGCTGGCTGGCAGAACCTAGCAGGGCACGCTGTGTGCTGGCTGGGTACCGGTTCTGGAGCTGCTAGACGGGTCCTCTGAGTCCGGTGTCTCCCTCTGTTCGCTGGGTGATGTTTAGTGGAGGGATCTTGCTTCCCTCTTGCAACTCCTGGCCTTCCTTCACTGGCGCAAGATGTAAGGTAGACTGTACCTTCAGCCCGAGTCCAAATGAGTCGTCCTTCTTACTCCTTTTGAAGTCTTAAGATGACCTGCTAAGTGAGGGGTTCAGCCCTCTTTTAATGCCAAATGGGCCCCAGTGATTGGTGCAGGTGAAGCCTACCTTAATGAACCAATCCTGGGTCCCCACCAACAATCTTCTGTTATGCATAAGGTCAGGACCAGAGTGCTCTGCAACAGGACAGACAAGGGGTGACAACATATACCTAAGGCCCACCCATCTTCCTGTCTGTTGTAGATCAAAGTGTCTCTCTGGTTTACTGAGTCCTCTATGACCGTTGATTAAAGCACAAGTTTACCTTGAAGTATGTGGCGAGAGCAGACTTCTTGTCCCCCCCAAATCACATACTTCTCCCCTCTGAAAGGAGTCTGCTCTTCAGGGACACCTGCGGTAACTGCTGGACCCAGAAAGGCCATTCACTGCCTTTCATACAGAGAGGTATGAACTACCTTCAAGTTCACACATTGCATACTAAAGGAGCGTTCGTCCTGCTTTCCTGTTGTCTCGTCCGGCAACCCAGCCTCTCAGGCTTGCCTCAATTGTCTCGTTAGTATGCACTGCCACCAGCCAAAGTAGACAAAAGGAATGCAGATCCAGGGAGCCTTTGATATTTACATTAGGCTGCTCATGGCTGGAAGAAGGTGTGCCTTCTCCCTTCTTGGAATGCTTTGATGTACCCGTGGCTGTCACATTCCAGCTGAATATGACAGGGGAAGTCGGCACCTGTAGGCTGTGTCTTCCCAGAGTACACTTGACTATGCGTTTCGTGTGGGAAGCAGATGAAATGGGTGCGGAATGGCCGCACACATTTCCCGGAGGCCAATCTCCCATCATTCATTTTCATTATTAAAAAAAACAAAAAGCACAGGCGAGCGCACTCTCCCTGTGCAGATGGTCGAAATACTCACAAATACACCCCCCTACCCCCTTAATTACATTTTGGTCGGCACACCTCGCTGTGTGCTGCCGACTCCCTGCAACACCGGTTCCCTTCACTTACGTGCTTGGGAACCGGCACTGCAAGGTCATTTCCTTTTTTTTTTCTTCTAACCTTATTACCCTATGCGGGGGACACCCCTGCAACCCCTGTTCCTATTAAAGCAAGCAAGGAGAGCGGGGGCACCCCTGCAACCACCGTTCCCCTTGTTCACTATAATGATAACATATGGCATATTTGATTACATTTTTGGTTTCACAGGATTTTCCTACAGCCTAAATTCGGTCAAATATACCATACAGTTTTTTTTTTCTCTCCATCTTTTCTGGTATTTCTATTAGGTGCTGCAGTTCTCTGCTTCTAAAAACCCTAAGCAAACAACATCGGGGAATTCTAGTCAAGACTCAGAGTTACACTCCCAGTCAACTTTGTCTGACTATTATCCCATCTATAAGCAAACCAGCGCAGAGTGTGTAACTAAAGAGAATTCTCCCAAATTAACCGGAATAGCATTGAGAAATGAGAGCGTGAACCCTGCGCAAGGAATTCAATAGTATTCTCAAACTTACAAGGGGAAGCGTTTGGATGATTGCGGTCCTCTTGTTAGGGTGAAGCAGCAACTGGACGCCAAGCAGCATCATCCGGTACATGTGGAATGCAACATACACCCATGTAGACAGCACAAAGGTTCCAAGATGGTGGTAATGCTATCACCCGCATTGGTAAATGCAGGTGAAGGAAATCTCCCAATTAGGAATGGCCCCTCACAGAGATTCAAATGTGTTGGAGCAAAGAACCTGTTACAACTGTGGAAATTGAATCACACCCGCCCCAGCCATTTGGATAGGCCAAACGAAATTCTCATACCTCAAAGCACTATAGAAGATGGGGGAAGAAATTAAAGTTACTGTAGTGACTAAAGTACTCGTAGTCCATAGTCCCCTTTCCTCCATACTTGTGGGCGTCCCCAATATGGGGACGGTACCGGAACCTTTGGCAGCAAAAAATTGAGCTTCCCCTTTACATTTAGTATAGCGTGCGGGAGCAGGGCCTCGGGTGTGGGAACACCCAGTCAAGGCCCCGCTCCCGGGCACCTACCCACAGTCCCCTTTTAACACATCGAACGCTTAGATACCTTGCTATTCTTAGTACATATTGGCCCTTGGCATACTAGCGGGGGAAGGCGGGTGGAACGTATTGAGAAAAGGGGACTATGGACTATGAGTACTCTAGTCACTACGGTCAGTAACTTTAATTACTCATACGTTCTGTCCCCTTTCCTCCATCCTTGTGGGTGATTCCATTGAACAAGAACATTGGGTGGAGCTGTGCTAACCTGCCTCATTTCTAGGACGAAGCAAAAGGTTCTTCAGAACTGGCTGACCAAACTCTGCATCGTGCCTGGATCTAGTGTCCAGGAAGAAGGCAGACGGGGTGGCCCAAGTAGCCACCTTGCTGATGACATCTCAAGAAGCATGTCTCTGAAATAGCTCTGACCGCATGGGCATGAATCCCCTTCCGGAACAGGTGTACGCCTCCGAAATGGCCTGAACCATCCAACGGTCGATGGAAGCCTTGGAAGTTTGAGAGCCGTGGGAGGTGCACCCAAAAGTCACAAACAATGCCTCAGACTTCCTGAAGGATTTTGTCAGAGTGAGATCAAACTTGAGAATCCTCTTGAGGTCCAAGGAATGTAAGGTCCCTCTCCTCCTCTGACAACCGGTTCAGGAAAAACACTGACAGGCAAAACTATTGATTCAGATGAAATGGAGGGACCACCTTGGGCAAGAAGTTTGGGTAAGTGTGCAAGATGATCATGTCGTTGTGAAACATCATGAAGGGTTTGCACGAAGACAATGCTTGCAGCTCACTAACCCTGCGCGTGCAGAGGTGAGAGCCACCAGTAGAACTGTTTTTAGTGTCACCAAGCAGATGTCCACAGAGGCCATCAGCTGGAAAGGCTTGCACTACAAAGCTGCAAGAACCACATTGAGGTCCCAGACCGGGTACGGCCTATGCACCAGAGGAAAAAGCCTAGACAACCCCTTAAGGTGGGGCTTAACCACTAGGTTGGCTGCCGAAACACAAGCTGAAGGGAATTCTTGTAAGCCCCAATGGCTACCAAGTAAGTGTGGCAAGTATCCACCTGGACTCCAGAGAGAGCTAGGTGTGCTGCAAAAGCCAGTACGTCATCCAGAGCACAGGCGTCAGGGTCCAGACCCTTGTCACAAGCCCAATGGCAGAACCTAGTCGATTTGCTTTTATACTGGGACCGAGCCGAGGGCCTCCTGGCTTGCTGAATGATGTCCTAGTTGTCATTTGAAAATTGAGCATGCTCAGGAACCAGGCCACCATGTCCAGCTTGACCAGGGCCAGATGTTCCACTGCCCCACCCTGCTGCATCAGGCAGTCCTTGCTGGAGATCAGAAGGTGGACGCGACACTGGGAGAACAACTGCAGCAGATCCGAAAACCAGGGTCTCGAAGGCCAGTGGTGGGTTAATCAGAATGAGGCTGCAACCCAACAAAGTCCGGAACTTGCAGAGGGTCTGTTGGAGCAGAGTGGTGGCCGGGAACGCAGAACACCTGCAGCCGTGCCAACAGATCTGGAAGTTGTCTCCCAGAGACCCCGACACCATCCTGCCCATGAAGCAATCTGTGGGCACTTGGAATTCCAAGGGGATGCAAACAAATCCAGGTCCGCGAACCCCCCCCCCAAAAGCTGGAACAGGGGTAACAAGGAGTTGGTTTGCAATTCCCACTCGTAGGTGTTGAACCCCAAGCGGTTCAGCTGGTCCACTTCTGCATTGCTGTCCCCTGAAAAGTGGACTGTTAAAATCCAAACTCCCTTCATCAGGTCCCATTTTCAGATCGACACCGCCTCCATGCAGAGGAGGGGGAACGGGTGCCACCCTGCTTGTTCAGGTAAAACATTTTAGTAGAATTGTCCATCCTGACCAGAACAGGCCTGTCCCTCATGAGGGGCAAAAATGCCTTGAGGGCCAGGCCCACTGCTCGGAGCTCGAGCAGATGGATATGCAGGAGGGCTTCCACCCTTGACCATGCGCCATGAATCACATAGCCCTCCAGAGTAGCTACCCAGCCTGAAAGAGAGGAGGCTGTCGTCACCAACAGGGTCCGGTCAGGTGAAGGGGGCTCCCACTGATGCATTGTCATCCATCATCCACCAGCACAGCAAAGATGGGGCAATAGGAGCAGTGGTATCAGGATCGTGTCCGACTGAGACCCCGTGTCCTGATCCCAATTGGCCGCCAGGTGGAGCTGGAGGCTAGCGTACTATACAGTGAGCATGCAGGGGGTCCATCTGGCCCAGAATGGGCTGGAACACCATACCAAGGTAGTTGAGTTGTCCAGAAAAAAAACACTGCCTTGTGGAGCAACAGGAGCCTCTCAGGTGTAGGGAACACCAGCTACCAGCTAAACAGTAGTGTTCCAACGCACCCTTATGAAGACCAGTTCCTGAGATGGGCACAACTGTGACTTCCTCTGGTTGAGGGAGAACCGCAGCTGATGAAGGATATCCACTAATTTCTGGCAGGAGTGCAACACCCCCTCGGCGGACCCTGCCCTCTCCAGCCAGTCATCCAATTAAGGGTACAGATGATGGCCTTCCAAGCGGAGAAGGCCTGCCACTGCGTTTATCAACTTCATGAAGACACGAGGGGCCGAATTTAGGCCGAATGGCAGCACCTTGTACTGAAAGTGGTACGACATAGAAACTTCTGATGCGGTTGGTAGAAGGATACATGCAGGTACACATCCTTGAGGTCCAAGGAACGCATCCAGTCCCTTGCACAGAGAGACTCGGCTATGTGCACAGGAGTAATCATCTTGAAGCGTACCAGCGGTAAAAACAGATTTAGAAATGAGAGGTCCAGGACAACCCTCAGGCCAGCATGGTTGTTCCTGGGTACTGCAAAAATCCTGGAATAGATCTGGAGCCCCTGTCTGAAAGAGGAACCGGTTCTAATGCCTGCATCTCCAAGACCGAAAGGGCACCCGTAAAAGAGCCGGGGACCCACTCTGATGAAGAGGAGGAGAGGATGGTAGAGGGAAAGGAAGAGGAAGACTGAAGTCCATGGAGACTATGGATAGGATCCACAGGTTGTTGAAAAGACACTTCCAGGTGTCCTGGAAAAGAGCCAAACAGCTCCCACAGGTGAGCTGTGTTTCCTGACATTGACGTCACTGCTTCTTGGCGCAAAACAAAAGGTGATGGCTGAAAGGTTTGGAATTAATCCTAACCTTTGCCATTGCTCTGTGTAACCCTCCAGACCATCTTTCTTCGCATGTCAAGCCATTACAAAAGGGGAAAGACCATATGCAAATCAGGCTTGGTCCCACCCCAAAAGGGGCAGTCCAGCCTGAAATTCTTGGTCACATACCTTATGCACGAGACCACAAGCATCTCCAAACATGTTTTGGCCTTGTAGGGCCTCATCAGTGAGAAGTAGCTTGGGTATCTTGCCCCAGCAGGCACAGGACTCACATCTGGTTATACCCGTCCCACTCTGGGTGACATACACAAAACAAAAGAGGTGATAGCTGGAAGGTCTGGAATTAATTCTAACCTCTGGCAAACCCTCCAGACCATCGTTCTTTGGCTGCCAAGCCATTACAAAAGGGTAAAGACCATATTGAAATCAGGCTTGGTCCCACCCCAAAAGGAGCAGTCCAGCCCGAAATGCTTGCTCACATCGCTTATGCACGAGACCACAAGCATCCCCGAAACATGTTTCGGCCTTGTTGGGCCTCATCAGTGAGGAGTAGCTTGGGTCTCTATGCCCAGCAGGCACAGACCCACATCTGTGCATACCTGTCCCACTCGGGGTGACATACACAAAACAAGAAAGGTGATGGCTGGAAGGTTTGGAATTAATCCTAACCTCTGGTATTGCTCTGGGCAACCCTCCAGACCATCGTTCTTCTCCTGCCAAGTCATTACAAAAGGGGAAAGATAAGCAAGCTGTGTTCCCCGACCTTGACGTCACTGCTTCTTGGTGTCAGAGGTGGGGGCAGAGGAGGGGCAGCGGAAAAACTTTTGCAAAGTCCTCTGCTGCTTCCTCCTGTTGTTGCTGGGTGACCCGTCAGGTCTCTGTCTACCGTTGTCCTGAAACTCCTTGAAGCCAGAGAAAGCGTGGGGTTTGAACTCGTTCCTGGCCTGGAACTGAGGGAAGGATTTCTGTCAAGGTTTGCCAGGATGGCCAAGGACTTGGCGGTTTGAGTGGAGGTTTTCTTCTTTGTCAACTCGTCATCGGTTGACGAATGAAAAAGGTCCACACCCTCGAAGGGCAGATCCAGGATTCGCTCCTGCACATCAGATGAAAACTTAGTGGTGTGCATCCATGAACACCTTCTCACCTCGACACCAAGGCAGAGCCCTCTGCTGGCAGTGTCGATGTGGAGACTGAAGACTCCATGAGGTCCTGCGCAATGGCCCGGGCATCTGCCAGACCGACCTTGAAGGAGGCTGGCTTGTCTGAAGGGACGACGGGCAGAAAATCCCTGAGCTCCCGCCACAGCTTTTGGTTAGCCGCAGCCAAGAGGATGCAGTCCTGAGATGGAATAGCAGCACTTTCCCAAAGACTAGAGGACCATGTTCTCCGTGGAAAGGCAACTGGAGGTGGCTCCCATGGAGGGTGATGATGCAGACAATTGTTTTGAATATGAGGCGGGATTCGAAGATGGTCGCCATACCATGAGATCGTATTCTCACGCCCTCCGGCAAGCCCTAAAGAAGGCGGCCCTTGGACTGACATGAAGCACTAATATCCAGACCCTAAATACGCAGAGATGATCCCTCCCCAGATCGAGTGAAGAAGGAAACGCAGATAGTCCGCCCAGCAACACTGAAGTGATTGTGGAATTAAAGAAGATAGCAGTCGCCCAGGAATCCGCCAACTTGGCGAATCGTCTGGAGATACCGGCACCCCACGCCCCGGCACAGTTGCTTGAGGAGAGTTGTGAGAGGGCGGGAGATAGTAGAGCGGACTGGCCTCCACCCGCTGCGGGGGTCGACAGAGCATAGGTGCCCCTACATGCAGCGCGTCTACACCGCAAGCCCTGGCAAGAGAGCCGCTGCCTGGGAAGCCTTTGCCTCAGGTAAACGTTTGGAGGTACCAGCAGCCCCGCCCCCCGCTGGCACCGCCACTGGAGAGGGGTGAGAGGGAGGTGGAGTTAGGGGAGCAGACCAGCATCCACCCGCTGATGGGGGACCAGAGAGTAGGCCATGCAGGAAGGGATCTGGGATGCCTTCAAGGCAGTAATGAGAGGGGAAGCTATCACAATCCAAGCTCAGAAACATAGGCGGAGGAAAGCGATGGAAGAAAAGTTAGAGGGCCGACTAAAGGAGGCAAATGTAGAGGTGATGAGAAACAAGACCAAAGCGGCAATGAGGCAGCTGAAGCAGATTAGAACCCAGATCGAGCTACTAAGGACCCGAAATGCAGAAAGGGCTCTGTTGTCAGTATGCCAACGGTACTACGTTGGCGCCAACAATGCAGGGAGGCTATTAGCGAGACAAGTACAGAAGGCGTAAGCAAAACGCACTATACAAGGTATCAGACAGCACAATGGTACGCTAGCAAAGGATACAGGGACAATTATAAGCTCCTTTGAGAAATTCTATGGGAACTTGTATTCCTCGGAATACCCAGATTGCAAAGCTGTGAAAGATTATTTCAACAACCTCCACCGATGCAAAATTACTCCCCCAGATAGGGACCACCTCAAAGAGGATATAACCAAGGAGGAGGTAGATGCAGTAATAAAAAATCTTCCATCTAATAAAGCGCTGGAACCGGATGGATTCCCGGCGAGCTTCTATCAGAAATATACCCAAAAACTGAGCCCAGACTAACAAAGCTCTTCAATTCCATAGGGCGTGGGGAAATATTGACACCATCAATGACAGAGGCAAAAGTAGTGGTATTCCATAAACCTAATAAAGATTTGACGACATGCACCTCTTATCGTCCCATAGCCTTACTGAACCTGGACGCTAATATCTACACAGGGGTACTAGCAGCTAGACTCGGGCCCCTTCTCCTGGAGGTGATAAATACAGACCAATCAAGCTTTATAAAAGGCACAACACACCTGGGATAACACAAGGCGAGTGATCCTCCTAAGAGAGAAGGTGGGGGTGAAGCGGGAACAGGCACTGCTACTGGCATTAGACGCCGAAAAGGCCTTTGACCGGGTGGGGTGGCCTTTTTCCTGATGAAAGCTTTACGTGAAATGGGGCTGCACCTAAATTCATACGTATGGTAGAGGCAAATGACGCAGACCCCTCTATGAGGTTTGCAATTAAATCTCATCTATCGAATAGGATATCCATCACGCGCGGCACGAGGCAGGGATGCCCGCTGTCGCCCTTTCTGTACGCTATGTATTTAGAGCCACTCCTGGCCACCATTAGGAGTAATCCAGTGATCCAAGGTATAAAGTTTGGGGGGGACACAAGGTAGCAGCCTTAGCAGACGATATGCTGCTAACCCTGACAGAGGGTGACACCTCTCTTCTGGCCCTGGTCCAGGTTCTGGGGGAGGAGGAAAGGTTCTCCGGGCTAAAAATCAACCAAACCAAATCAGAACTCTTGTGGCTGGGACCTCAGAGGGAACATAACCGGGAGAATATATCGGCAGGGCCGTTCAATTTAGCAAAGGGCACCATCACCTACCTGGGTATAAAGCTGACACCACTAATCTCCGGACTATATGAAGCAAACTAGCCAGCACTCCTATCTAAAATAAAAGTGGACCTCAAGGTATGGACCCACCTGCAAATTTCTTGGCTAGGGAGAATAGCTACTACCGTACTACCAAGGTTATTATATCCTTTCCAAGTGCTCCCCATAGCAATACCGAAGACGTACGCACTTTATATGGCAAAATAGGAAAACGAGCTTGGCCATGGAAACCATGATAGCTCCCAAAGCATGAGGTGGACTGGGTCTTCCGAAATTCGTAAAGTATTATGAGGCAGCCTAACGTAGGGTGATAAAGGAATGGCTAATGGAAGATAGTACTAGGCAATAGGCAAGGATGGATCGGGCAGTGGCAATGACGCCGCTAGCAGGGCTTTTGTGGCTAGATAGACTAGGTCAACCCCCCCCCCAACATCGGCCATAGCCAGATGCTAATGGTAACGTGCAAGGTTTGGGATCGTCTCCTATCGAAAGGCCACCTGTCAACGCGGCCCTCTCCCTTCACCCTTCTCTACTTCAATCCACAATTATTCCCTGGGACTAAACAGGGAACGTTCCGTTGACGGAGGGCAAAGGGATGTATGAAAGTGGGAGACATGGTGTGAGAAGTGGGGGGAATTATGACATTTGAGGAGTGCAAGACCTGCCTAGACCTAACTGAAAGAGACAGGTTGGAATATTACCAATTATGCCACTGGCTGATGCAGCCAGCATTAAAACACTGATAAGAACCCTGACACAGCCCAGCATTATAATGGCGATCATAAGAACCCTGACGCCATTCGAGCAGTTCATTACGATGCATTCAGGTGATAAACAACTAATCACCCACCTATACTCAATTATAATAGGGGAGGGACAACCCTTCCTGGCCATACTTGAACAGATGGGAGAAGACACTGGTGGAAGGGATTCCAAGATCCCGCTGGGAACACCTCTGGGTTAATATAACCAAGCTCACAAGACCCATACAGACCAGAGAAATATGGTACAAAATCATGTTCTAAAGGCACTGTACACCCGAAAGGCTACCCTGTATATACCCAAACACAACCCAAGAATGCTGGAGAGGGTGTTCTGGGAAGGGGGACTGGATATAAATATAGTGGAACTGCCCGGTGCTAGAATCCTTCTGGGGAGAGGTTACCAACCAAATACAACTGATGACCAAAGGTCAGCAAAAGTACTTCCCTAAAGAAGGGCTATGTGGGACAATGGACCCCGATTTGCAAATCCTCACACAACCCTTAAAAATGGTATTCATGGTTCTAGTGACGGCCAGGAAACGGAAACAGCGAGACCCCCCCAACCCAACTAACATCGAATTGGCTTAGTAAAATATGGGGCATAGTGGCCTTGGCATGGGTAACATACGGAATCCAAGGAGGAAGAGACAAATTCAGGAACCATTTGGGCGGGATATTGGACTTTCTTAAAGGGGATTACCTCCAACAATGGTGCCCTCAAAATCTGAAACTTTTGAACAGATCGTAAAAAATGGGAAAGATGAAAGCGCTACTCTGTGTATACCCCATTGTTCTGAATGGACTGTGTGGAGGAAGGGAGAGGGGAGGACGAGGGGGCAACGTTTGTACAATTCAACAAAAAATCAATAAAAAGTGAAAAAATAAAAGAATATAATGAGGCCGCAGCCACCACTGAAGAATGCGGCTGCAGGTGGGAGGCCAGGAGGATTGGATCCCTGTCCGTCAGCCTGAACCTGATGTCCAGCTTCTTATTCATCTGGGCGTTGGCCCTGGACTTCTCCCAGACCTTTCGCAACACCTGCAGGACATCCCTCTGGAGAGGGATGCCAGACCGGACTGTGGTGCACTTACCCAAAACCTCAGCTAGCACTCCCGACTCCTCGGGGGATTCCTCAGGCAGAGGGATCCCCTAGAACTCTTCCAGGCCCTAAAGGATGTCATGAAAGGCCTTAACTGATGGAGAGGGTTCATTGTCGTGGGCGTCATTGTCCTCATTGGCCACCCCTTTTTTTACAGACCGAGGGGAGTCTGGGTCCTGGGACACAGGTGCCGATGGGGTCCCCCCCTAAGTCCGGAGTCAAAGACAGGTCCAACGGCTGTTGAGGGGAAGGTGTTGGTGGAACAGGAGGAGGTGGAGGGGTCTGAACAACCTGTAGGGTCTGGACCGGGGGAGGGACTGGCACTGGATGAATGTGAGGAGTACCTAGAAGAGGGGCCTGGAGAGGTGCCACCTGCAGGATTACCTCCTTAACTATATCCTTCAGGAGCCCCTTCATCTGAGGGAACACATGTGGAAGAGGAATCGCTCGATGAAGCGGTCCTCGCATGCAGCCGGGTTCCTAGGGTCCCGGCCCTCCGAGGTGCTGGTCTCCACTCCTGGTCAAAACACTGAGGCAACTGAGACGTGTAGCTGCAAGGCTGCGATGGGGAGAGGTACCCCTGACACCACCAGATGCCTGTACCGTACAATCGCTACCGTTTCCAGAGAGAAGGGGACTGCGATCTTCCTGTAGAGTACAAAGGAGAAACAGAGGTGGGCACCACTAATTATTAGGGTAAAACATTGTCAAATACTACACAAAATGCGCATGGAACCATGCACATGGGGCAAGGATGCACTGCTGAATTGCTGCAACTTGGATGTAGATATCCTTTTCTTTAACTGATTAGGTTGTTTTACATCAATAAGGGTTGTAACATGTTGCTAGCGACTGACATCTACCATTACACTGGATCATGTGTATTTGTACCATGTGGTTTTACTGCTCGTTTATAGTGTATGTCATTTGATGACACCTTTTACTGCCAGAGCGTTGTTATTTTTATGTACTCACTCTTAATCCAGGATTCAGTGCAGTACCATTTGTTCTTATGATATTGCAAGGTTATGCACACTGGATAATAAAGATGTAACTATAGCGTGCTACTGTTTTCCCATTTGTTTACCAGCGGGACGTGAGCAGATGAGATGTCATCGCGTTAACCTACGTGTGACGTCATGCTGCCCGCTTTGACAGTAGCTAAAAGAGAAGTAAGGCCGCAGCCACATACATGCTATGGCGGTGCATCTTAATTAAGATTCCAAATGTGCTTGCCGGTAAGAATAGACCACTTTGTGGAACAAGTTATTTCTCCTAGAACAGTAACAGGATATGATTCTAAGAGTGTTGTTTCTTTTTGTAGTGGAATCTAAGGAGTGGAACCTGCACATCTAACCTCCACAAGATATTAATGAAAGCTCTGTTATGTACTGAATAACTCAGTTGTACTAAGTTAAATCTGTCTGACTTTGAAACTCGCAATAGAAAGCAATAAATAAGCATGTTTGCTTACATGTTTTGTTGAAATGAATCTAACTGCGTTATTCTATTATTTTCTTGCTCTTTCTTGTTTTTTGTTTTATTTATTTCCACTGTACAACTCATTGGATTTTCTGTAAATGTTATTATACGTTTGGTTAATGTATTAGTGCTTGGCCCGGAGGATGGATGTGAATCCGAAATGCATAGGCTAAAAAGAACACTTGGGTACTTTGGACTGCCTTCTGTAATTAATAAAGGATTGAGCCAAAATATAACAAACTGAGTTCATCATTGTGGAGGTGCTCTTTAAAACATATATGAAGGTGCACATGAACATTACCCCAAAACTAGGGGAAATCAGAGAGGGCTTGGCATGTTCATATCTTCCTGGAGAGTCTATTCAATGGGCGGGAGCACGGGCGGGCCCCGAGTTGGATCCAAGAAGGCCACCGGCCTGGCAGGCTCCGCCACCTGCCTCTCTGTCATTTTTAAGCCTCGTGCCACGCCTAGGGTGGGAGAACGCGAAGGCCCAGACCAACGAGAGGCCTCAGACATGGGAGGATACACCTTGGGTCTTGCACCCGCAGCGCAAGTGTCGACCTCAGAGATCACTCTGGTAGGCGCTGAGCCCTTAGGCAGATGGCTAGTAGTCATAATGCCCCGACTCACGACCTTGGAGCGAACTTCCGGTATGCTGGACGCCGGTAGTCATGCTGGATCGTGCCGAGGCCAGACTCTTGGAGGTGGCACTCGATGATCCCTTACCCCTTGGGGGCAACGAGGAGGACGGACTTGATCGCCCCTCCGAGGATAGTCCCATATGGCCCCTGAGCCCCTCAGCTTGGGAGCTGGTAGCCTGGATGGGCTCAGGCCTGCCAGAACCTGAATCCAAGGAACCCCTCTCCATGGGAACCCCGGGGATGGAGTCACTGCGCTGTGGAGCCGTGCTGAACAGAGGGCCTTCCTTGTCTTGACAAAAGGTCCTGGAGACAAAGTCCTTAAGGAGGGGCAGATGAAAAGTGTCGAAGATCTCCCTCCAGCACGACAACCGATTCTTCGATTCCCTGTGGCCGAGAGTGCTGCAAGCCAAACATGCGTCCCAGCGGTGGTCGGCCCACGAACACTCAAGACAGTGTGCATGGGGTTTCAAGGCCAGGAACAAGCGGTTGCATGAAGCACATCTCGTGAATCCTTCTGCAGCCAACATGCACCCGGGGAGGAGATGCACCGAAGTGAAGTTAAATAAGATTGAAAAAAATAAAAGCAAGGGAGCAAGGGGAAAGCTAAAAAAGTCTCAGTGCTGACTGGCAGGTCTGACACTGTCCGTGCAGAAAAAGGAACTTGGGTGAGGCACTAGAGGGTGGGGCGTTCCCACACCAGAGGCTGCACCCCACGCGCTATACTAAAGTTAAAAGAGAAGTTCAATTTTTTGCTACCAAAGGTTCTGGTACCATACCCATGTTGGGGGATGCCCACAAGGATGGAGGAAAGGGGATGGGACATATGAGTAATGGAGTAGAGGAGGGGGTAGTGATGCTAATGAAGGTGTCTGAGGCAACCGAGTTGAGAGTAGCTTAAGCACTTCTGATGTCAGGAATGTGGGGTTTGTGGGTGGTCATGGGGGCCTCTGCTGTCAGAGTCATCAAGCACAGGCTAATAGGTCCTGGAGATGTGTGGTGTTGGGGCCCCGGACCACGCTGGGACTATGTTTTGCATGAGTCCAGGCGTGACGCAGCACGCAGGCTGAACTCTTAAGCCAGCCCCTGCACATGCTGGTTATTGTTGCAGGCACGGGCAGGGAGGCAGAGCTCCGTTCAGCATTCTCAGGTTCACTGTGGCTCGCAGTCTCTGTGGCTATGCAGGTTCTCTGGTAAACAAGCCGGGAGACTTTGACTTCTTTTCCAACAGGCCGTAATGGCGTTCCACACTGAGGAAGCACCCATCATAGTCACAGTGCTTGAGGACAAGTCGTAAGGCATACCCTTCATTTGGCTGACACGCCTTCACCAGTTCACTCGTGGTGGCCTTGGGAGGCTCCCTGAGCATGTGATAAGTACAAACCCATATGTGTTATGTATGCCACATGAACAAGGGTATATCTCTACCGTTGGTCATTAGGACTCCAATCCTGTGCTGTAACAGGGTTCCCCTGATTCCTTTCTCGCTGGGCATTGTACTGCATTGGAGAATTATGTCATAAGATCACTTGCCAATGACATAAGGGGCATATCTTTGTTTCACTGCCCAAGTCATATTTAATGTCAGCTTTCATTTTGCTTACTTGTATTGTGGCTGTACCCAGTAATTCATGCAACCATGTTTCTGTACTTTGGTGATGTATGCTATGTCTGTTTAAGGAAGGGGCTAGAATATGTAGTATGTCTATATGTGTTCGCTGGTTTGTGGTATGGGGTATTAGGCTACAGGTGGCACAGTTCTTACTGTGTATCAGGATACAGGAGCAGAGCTATGCTAGGTCCATATAAACAATAGTGATGAATGTTGCCTTCCCTCGCTCCCCTTCCCTATCCAATCAAGTTACCTATTCCTCTTTATGGTTTCCCTACTTCCCCATACCTATCCACCACCTCTCCCTAACCCTCGCCCCCCACCCCCATTGGCTGACTCTGTAAGTACTAAGTACCAATCAGGAACCCGTGCCAACCAAGGTGGGAGGGTTGTACTCCATTTGGCTTCCGTGGCAGTTGTATAAATTCCTCAGGGCTTGACATCTCAACTGTCCCTGGATAAACTGGGACCATGCTACGTGTGCAAAGGTAGTGGAAACCTTGGCAGTCGCAGCATCTACTCTGAAGGGAGCTAAACCAGAGCCTATTTCCATAAGAGGTGAGGTTGCTGGAGAGCGCTGGAGAGCCTGCTGTTGGTTTGTCAAGGAGAAGGAAGCCTGAAGGGCAATGCTTCCTTAACCAGACAGGCCTGTGGCAGTAGGGTGAAGGAATAGCATCTGTCTGAAAAGAGGTTTGAATGGTGGGGAATGAAAACACCCATTACAGTGAAGGTTGTGAAACTTGAAGTAACCCTAGGCCCAGAAGAGACCTCCTGTGAAAGTTAAAGGAACCCAAGGTCTGCAAGAGATCTGCTGTAAAAATTGTGGAAGAGACTGGTTATGGTAAGCTAAAGAAGGTTGGGGAGGGAAATGAATTATGCAAGGAATGCTGTGACAAGTTGAGCAAGCTGAAGCCGAGGAAGAGTCTAAGAGGGAAACCCGATACAAGGAACCAGATAACCGGGAGAGGTTGCTAGAGAGCTGGTGAAAGCAGGATGACAGAGTCAAGACTGAGTAGACCTTTGAAGAATCATCCCAGGAGAAGCAGTTTGTTGTTTTGCTTTATTAATCAGGACTTGAAATTCAAGGTTAGGATTTGGAGAACTCTCTTGTTGGCCAAACATTTGTGTATTGAGCCTAGGGTAGCATGCAGGCTAAGAGATGTAAAATTAGGTTTGTTACTCTGTTGGCCACATCATTTGCATTTTATTTATAGGTTAGGGTGTCCCAAAGAGGAGCAATGACGTGTAAGTATAGGTTAAGAACTTTATTATTTTAACATCATTCTGCAAAGATGCTGGAAATCTTGTGAAGAGGCCAATTTGTGTTAATCCATTCATGATACTATTTACTTTAGAAACATCTGTATAGTTTATAGTGTGAACCCTAGATCCTATAGGCATTAATCCACTCCCTTTCTTAAAAGGCTAATGCAAGCACTATAGTTGAACCTTCAAGAGCATGCTTTAAATCCCATATCAGGTACTGGATTTAACTTTGCATTCTGCTACATGTATTCCTGAATTTACTATAGGAAAAGCAAGGCTACCAAATTAAAAACAAAACTGCATGAGATACTAAAAATAGAGAACTTGAGATCTGAGTGTCCCGAAACCAAAGATCTGCAAATTTACCCCATTGAAGGTAAATCCCTAAATGACTCATTTAATTTACTGTGCTCCAACTAGGATAAAACACATTACAAGTTCAGTGGTAAATCGTAAAAGTGGTAGTAAATCCATTCACGTTTACCACTCTGCTGAATTACATGACACCAAAAATCAGCGCTAATTTCGCTGGCAGAATTAGCCCCAGTGGAAATACTTCATGCGGAAATTCTGCCAGAAACACAAGTGCGAAATCTGTCATATAACAAGTGAAAATACTTCCAAAATACCAACAATGTGTGGCAGTAACTCCACCACAAAGGCAGAACAGTTATCTCCAGCTAAATGCTGGAGGTAAAAACCATCCAGTTGATGGAAATCAAGCACAAGTGCCAATAATAACCTCCAAAAGTGTATTTAAGGCTCACAACCTCCCCAACCATACTTCCAAGCAACTTGCAGCCACAATCAGACATGAATTACAGAAGGAAACAGGCAGCACAAAGACAGAGAAGATGTATGTTGCAGAGGCCAGCCAACCCCCTGGGCTCTGACTGACGGACAATTGATCTCGCTGTATTGCTTGGACAGAAACACAATAGCAGATCTGCTGAGCCTGATAGAGGCAGATCTCCAGACCGCCATACACATCAGAATTGAAATCTCATCACTGCTGAAGTTGGTTTCCGTCCTCTACTTCTGCGCCACAGGTGCATTGCATCAGACTGTGGGGATGTTGGTGTGCAGTTAATAAGTCGAAAACATCATGTCGAAAGTCATAATGTGGAAAAAAAATAAAATCAAACATTTTTTTTCTTCGAATGTTTTATTTTTTTATTTACATTTTTTGGGGTTCCGCAAGTAAAAAAAAGGGGTAAAACAAAAAAAAATTACAAAAAGGGGGATTTCGACCAAAAAACACAAATAGACATAAAAAAAAAATGACTTTCGACATAATGTAATTCGAAAATATCACTATAAACCGGGGATGTTGCATGGCATGTCCCAGCCAACATTCTCAATAGTGATGGTCTAAGTGTTGGATGCGCTCATGAGGCATGCGCATTGACAA
The DNA here is from genome assembly GCF_040938575.1 of Ambystoma mexicanum. Lineage (NCBI taxonomy): Eukaryota > Metazoa > Chordata > Amphibia > Caudata > Ambystomatidae > Ambystoma > Ambystoma mexicanum. Next base: position 750,138,948 of record NC_090921.1, on the reverse strand, counting down.
ATCTTGCTGCCCACCACCAAGGCCCAGGTGCGTGCAGCAAAGGCACAAGTCTATGCCATCGCCCATTTCCCTCATGTCCCTCATGTGATTGCAGCACTTGACTGCACACATGTGGCATTGGTGCACTCCCCCCCAAACCCCCTGGCAGTGGAGCCTGCATACAGGAAACAGTAACATTCCATGAACATACAGATGACCTGTGATGCAGATGTGACCATCAGCCACTGATGTGCAGGTTTCCCAGGTTTAACACAATTCCATGTTCCTGAGGAGAAGCACCCTTCCACCATATATGGACCCACACCGAGAATAGCGTACCTGACTCTTGGGTAAATATGACATCTGATGATGATGCCGAATAGAGGCATACAAGGAGACAGGCATGAGATCATATGTGAGGAATCAACAAGTCCCATGAACCATATACCATGTAGCACTCAATAGCCCATGGCCCATTATCCAAATAACGCTGGCCACAGAGACACCTTTGAACATATTGCATGCACTCGCTTAAAGCCACTACAAACCCCCTCCCCCAACCCCCCACCACTTGTGCAGTACAGAGAGTCAGCCCAACACATTTAGGAGCACACAAAGGCCACCGGAACAATTGTGAACTAAACACATTTAGAAGCAAAACAGTAATGTTGAACACTCTCCTTCCTACCTGCTGTAGGTGACCTGCAGGCTAGCCGCTGCTACTATGGTTGTTGACACTGGTGAGGAACCCTGGTACACCGCAGGAGACAGCCTACAATGAGGCACACATAAGGACCAGGACATGCATAAAACACACGTTTGGACTACTTAAGGGAAGGTTCAGGTGCCTCCATCAGACAGGTGGGGCACTAATGTATACTCCAATAAAAGTTGGTAAAACGGTTGTCACTTTCACTTGTGCATACGCCTGAATATATCCATATAGTCGGTCAAGTGGCACAGCGAGTAGAGCGCTCGCTTTGACACCCGTGCAGAGCCTGTTAACGCAGGTTCGAATCCCGGCGGGGCCAAACTCAGCCTTTCATCCTTCCGAGGTCGATAAATGAGCACCACACACCGTGGGTAATAATAAGCAGCGCTCGGATACCTGAGGGTTTGTAGCGCTATATAAAAGCCTAATTATTATTATTATTATTATTATTATTATTATTATTATTATTATTATTATTATTATCCATGCCTCCAGATGAGGACATTGCATGCCCCGACTGAGATGAAGAAGATGCAGGTGACGACAGGGCACCTCACAATAGGCATGATGAATTGAGGGAAGGACATATTGACCTGCAGGATATCACAGAGAGCTATGAAAGCACATGTTGACACCTGTCGTCGTACAATTAGCTACCACTGTATTCACATGTATCACTCTAAAGAAATTAGCACTGCATCAACTTGCTGTAGCACCAAGTGATTTATTATACAACTGTGCACCTCACCCCCAATCCATCACACTCCCCACATGCTCATCCCCAACTCCATGACCTTCCCCACAACCTCATTCCCAACACCATATCCCTCACCACCCCCCTCACCCCTGTGGTCTCCAGTCTGTCCCATTAATGTGTTCACTACCTCCTACTCTTGTTCCCGTTACTTATTGGCATGGTTGCACAACTGGTGCGGTGCTGCGAGTGCCTTGGTGGTGTGCTTGTCACTGATCCCTCAGTTGGGGTGGCTGACACTGAACTGGCAGGTTAACTGCCCCACAGGTGATGCATCACGTGGGTGATGGCCCTGGACACAGTCATGTGTGGCCGTCATATGCTCAGCCAACTCCCATACCCTTTGGCTCATTAGGGTGTTGCTGGCAGTTATGTCTGCCGCACGTCCACACAGATGGTTCAGGGAAGTAGCTACCCACCTCGAGGTAACCAGCAATGCATCCTGCATTGCCTGAGAGTGTCCCAGTTGCTCCTGGGCCATTTGCTGCATTGCCTCCTGGTGCTGCTCGAACTTGGGTGAGCCTCGTCTAGATGGCATTGAGGGTGTGTTCCTGCACTGTCCTGGGAGACGGATGCGGGTACCTTCCCTCGATGTCAGATGCCAGGCCTGCTTGATCCTCGTCACCCTGAGGGCATGGAGAGATGACAAGGGGGAGGGTGTGGAGTGCATGGGTGAGATGCTGTGCAACAAGGATGAATCTAGGGACATCTGCCTCACAGAGGCAGCTGCAGAGGTCGAGGCAGTGGTGACCCATTCAGGTGCGGCTTTGTCAGTAGGTGCAGCAGCCTGGTCCCGTGTATGCATGTTGTTGGCACTTGGGTGGGTTGGATGTCAGACTCCCCAGCAGTGGTGGGAGGTCCTGCAGCCTTTATCATGGCCGGAGTTGGTGGCACGACCGTTTCAGGTGTGCCTGTGCCCCCAGAGGTGACAGCAACAGTGCTCTGGGCAGGGGGTGTTTTTGGGGTCTTCTAGGCACTTCCCTTCCTGGGTACAGCAGGTCCTGGACTCTTTTTGCTGCTTCTTGGCGCAGATGTGCTTCTGCTTTCAATGGGTTCCTTGGTGTCTTGTGTGCCTGTTGGGAGATAAAATAAAGTGCATGAATGCCCTTGTTAGAATATTGCAGGGTGTGCTCTCATGAAGTGTTCTATGTACTATAGGTCACATGGTGCTACGGCCCCATGGGGGCCTGTTTCGTGTGGCAGAAAGTATGATGGTTTACTGGTTTGATGGTTGCATATGGACAGTTGGGAATGTATGCCATGCTTGGACTGTGGTATCATGTGCTTCAGAGTTGTGCAAGGCAATGTGTTCCCATGTACGGCTAGCCCAATGTTGTTTGTGTATCTTATTGTACTATCAGCTGAGGAGTGCCCTGCTAGCTATGGTGGTGCGAGTGTGACATTAGGTGAGACATAATCTTCATGGAGGCCTTGCTGGTACTGGTCTGTTGCACTTGTCAGTTTGAGCCAGATGTTTAGAGGTGTTGATTTTGTGCCATACATTACATGTGTGGCAGCTGTTTGACGGATGTGTCTTTACATGGGTGCTTGGCATGCTGGCAAGGGGTTGCAGTGATATGACGTGTTTGGGTGACTGTCCATGATACTAGCTGTTCCATGATAATTGTATCCATCTTAGATCATGGCCTCCTACGTGGCAAGTATTTTAGGGGGTTCACACCTTCCATGCCTCCTGATGTACTGTCCTGAGGTGTCACATTAATTGCTTGTGCATTGTCTGGGTTCATTTCTGCTGGATGACTGGAAGTATGTGTATGTCGACATGCTATTATTGGTGTTGTGCAATGGGTCCATGATTCACTCATGTACTCATGGGGGCTTCCTAGCTGCTCTGACCTCTGCCCCACACGCTCCAGGCCTGCCATGTGGAGGATGCTGCTCACTGTCTCCTCCCCAGAGTGTCAGCTGCAGCAGGTCAACAGTTCCTCCACTAGTGGCTGCTGTCTCCCAACGGTAGTTGGAGATGAGGGTGCGGACTCGGGCTGTGAGGTCATTCCACCTCTTGCACATGTTCTCAGTCCCATGGGACATGTCCTATGGCCACCACTGTGTCCCGGATTTCAGCCGAGATGGTGTTCTTCCGCTGCTAGGACATTTTGTGTGTTTGTGATCCATACAGCTCCTCTGCATGGGCCATCACCTGCTCCGTAAGCACACCGAGCCCCTGCTCTGTGAATTTTGGCTAGCGTAGCCGCATTTCAGCCTTCTTGCCTTTGCCTCAAGACATGGTTTTTGTGTGTTCTGGGGTTGGATACCACTTCCTTAATCGTGATTTTGAGTGGATTGAGTTTTTAAAGATGGCCGCCGCTCAACTTCCCGTTCGCGTCATGGGAGCTTCCTGTTCAGCAGTAATTCTGCCAATTTTTACCATTGGTGTGCTGTTTTCGGGTGGCAATTTCACTGGAAGAATTACTGTTACTGCCATGGGTGGTGCACGTGTCGGTCTACTCATGATTTGGCAGAAATTCCACAAGAACGCTAAGCGGTAATAGTAATTCAGAGGCACAATTACCCCTAAAGATGCAAGCTGCACACTTTATCCATGAGAATGGGTTTTGAGTGTCAAGAAGCAAGCTGGGAGGCTCTATCCCTAACACTGTATTCAGGACAGAGATGCAGAGGAATGCCAGTATCCGTATTAGATATTAGACTCCCTATTGTACCACAATTTGACTTATCCGGACAGCTTCTGCTTAGATAGTTCCTAGAGAAGTATATCCCTTTAAGTTGTAGACAGCCCCATAGCACTAAAATGCATTCAGCCAATGTCACAATGGGGAAGGAAACAAGAACAGACACACAAAATGTGGGACACAACTTAGTTTTATTTGTTGGTAAACCACAAACCTAAGTGAAGTGTCAGATATGGCTAAAGAAAAGCATAGACTCAAGGATGATTGAAGGGTTCTTATTGAAGTTCTGGAGGGCATAGAGCCACACCCTTCTCTCCCTCTCTCTCTCTCATCTTGTTTTGCACCTCCCCCTAACCCAGGCATCCCTTGCCCTCAGGTTAGTAGATACAGAAAACGTAGTGTTCTGCCTAATTCTGCCTCCAACTGGTTGTGAGGACCTGTGAAGAGATGCCGGCAGCGGACTTGGGACAAGCCACCAACTCGCACACATCGGACGAACTCGGCGAGCCTGACGGGAGCGGAGCCGCCCCAGCAGAACGCTATGGCGGGGTTAGCTACCCACCTTACTGGAGTCGCCGATCCGGACTGGGAAGGGGGCGGGAACCTTGTCAGGAAACAGGCCGCGGCCCGCAGCCGAGGAGGAGTAAGAACCCCGACATTAGGGGCCACCCCTATGACCCCAAGTCCCGGCGCCGCATGGATGCCGCCGATGGAAACGCTTCAGGAACAGTCCCCATGCTACAGGGGCAGGCGAAACTGACGGCGGGGAAACCCGGTCTTAAGGGAGGCGGGACCAAACCTTCCCAACCAATAACAGACGAGCTAGGCAAGACGTCTGCTCATTGGTGGGGATTTGAAACCAGTGAAGTATATAAAAGCCTGCCTTTTCTAAACAAGGCTGTCTGTTATATTCACAGGACACCGAGGAGCACGCAGGCAACCCCGAGTGGTGGGCCTACCCAGATAACCCGAGTTAGAGGACCACAGCCTTATCCCAAGGGCAATTGGGGAAGGAAAAACCCCATGGTGAAGCAACCGCCAGAACTTTCAGTTTATTATTGATTTACTACACCTTTCAGTTATTGACTCTTTCCTGATCAACCATAGGGCAATAATAAAGATTATTGCAGCACGTGTTTTGTCTCCTGTCTTTCATTTCCACAACTGGCGACGAAGGTGGGATAAACGGCGGCGCGATGGAGGCATTGATCAAAACGCTGTCGGAAGGACAGCAGCAACTGCAGCAGTTGGTTCAGATACAAAACCAACAAGCAGCTGCCGACCGCCAAGCCTTCCAGCAGGCATTGCAGTTACAAAGCACGGTGCAAACTACTGCACAGGATAAACATCATGACACTATATCGAAGCTAACCGATATGGTGGCTAGCTCTAGGACGCAACCAATGGTCCCATCCGCATTACTACAAAAGTATAAAGACGGCGAGGACCCTGCCTTCTTTTTTACAAGTTTCGAAAGAATAGCCAGGAACGCACAGTGGCCCCCCGAACGATGGGGACAATATGTCGCCCCCTTGTTGTCCGGCGTCATGCAAGGAGCCTACCAGGCGGCAAACCCCACCGGTAATACTTCCTATGGTGAGATAAAGGCGGCTGTACTGGATCGCCTTGGCCTTGATGAAGAGGCCTATCGAATTCAACTAAGGGACACCAAGTTACGGCCTGGGGAAAACCCACGGCAGTTGTATTATCGAATAAAAGACCTGGCGGAAAAGTGGCTGTCAACTCCGACGGTCGTAACTCAACCGATACTTGACAAGATTATCCTTGAGCAGTTCATAGAAGCCCTGCCAGGACAAATGCAGAGGTGGGTGAGGCAACATCACAGACCCTCCCTAACTGAAGCGGTGGATATTGCCTCGGCGTATCAAAAGGCTGGGTACCACAGGTTTCCACCCACAGGGATAACAGCGCGCATAGCAGTACCAATGACTGATGCCCCACTGACCAAAGGGGTCAGACCACAACAGATGAGATGGAGACAACCCGAGGAGGCGGTTCGGAGGCCAGAAGAGAAGAGGTCTGGAATCGAAGACCAGTCTGCTGGGACCAGTCCAGGATATCGGCAACCTCAGTGCTTTGAGTGCAACGAATGGGGCCACATAGCCCGGTTCTGTCCCAGGAGAAGACCCGCTGAACCAATGGATATTGGGTACCTGCACGCGCTACAAGAAGAGAGCATACCCGGTCCCTACATCGTGGACATACGAGTCGACGGCAGACCCACACGTGGTCTACTTGACAGCGGCAGCCGGCAAACCGCCATATCACCTACTGTATGTAGCAAACCCAACTTACTTAACGTATCCGTACCTATTAAATGTATACATGGAGATATAAAACATTATCCGATGAAAAATGTGGCTATTGAAATAAACGGGGAGTTGTCACCCTTGAGGGCTGCCGTCCTACCTTTTCTGCCTGCCCCGGTAGTCATAGGGACTGATTTACCTAACTTTGACCAGGCACTTATGACGAAGGAGGAGAGAAGGGAAGTAGGTCCCGAGCCAGAACCCGGAAGGGGCATGTCTGGTCCAGGAACCCTCATCAATAAAAAGAGACGAAGCCGTATGGACTGGTGTCAGGCTTGTTATATGACTAGAGCCATCGACTGGAAATTAGAGGATAATGAGGATAGCATTAGGACAGAAACCCTAACGGACAACACCCTCAAGGTAGCCCGAGAGAGGGCTACACCGGAAGGGGATCCAGATCTTTCCAGGGGACCAGGATTTGTGCTTCATCAAGGTCTACTGTACCGAAGATATAAGGCAGATGATGGGACTGTTAAGGAACAGTTAGATTTACCCAGAAAGCAACGCCCCATAGTACTGCAATTAGCCCACAACCATCCTTGTGGAGGCCACATGGCTTCGCTGAAAACGCAGCAAAATATACTCAAACGGTTTTATTGGCCGGGAATCTATGGGGAGGTGGCCCAGTTTTGCAAAAGATGCCCTACCTGTCAACTAACGAGTGGAGTAAAACCAGCTAAAGCTCCTCTACAAAAGATGCCCCTTATTACAGTACCATTCCAGAGGATCGGCATGGATATTGTCGGTCCATTGGATCCAGCCAGTAGAGGGTATAAATACATGCTGGTCGTAGTCGACTACGCTACACGCTATCCTGAAGCATTTCCCCTTAAGGGGACGTCAGCCAGACAACTATGTGATCAACTCATACCCTTCTTTGCCCGAGTTGGCTTACCCTCAGAAATCATCACTGACCAAGGGACGAATTACATGTCGACCTTACTACGACAAGTGTGCGAACGCCTACACATTAAGCAGCTAAGAACATCCGTGTATCATCCCCAAACCGACGGCTTAGTCGAAAGATATAATAAAACGATAAAGAAAATGTTGAGAAGGGTGACAGGACCAGATGCCCAGAACTGGGATAGGGCGATACCTCTTGTTCTGATGGTCCTTAGAGACACGCCCCAGTCCTCCAGGGGGTTTTCCTCCTTTGAGCTCCTGTTCGGGAGACAACCCCGAACAATCCTAGACCTGGTTAAGGAAGAATGGGAGGCCTCCGAAGAAATGACCCTAACCGAATATACCGAGGAACTGAAGGAACATTTAAGCGCACTGCGTGCTTTGGCGGAAGCCAACCTCTCTCATGCCCAGAACATACAAGAGAAAAACTATAATAAGGGGAGCAGAATGAGGTGTTTCAGCCCAGGAGACCAGGTACTCGTACTCTTACCTACCAGCGCCAACAAATTACTGGCCAGATGGAAAGGCCCGTATAAGATCACGAATGTTCTCAGTCCCGTGACCTATAGGGTGCACCAACCTGACCGAACCAACCCGGACCAAATATACCACATCAACTTGTTAAAGGAGTGGAATGAACCCCTAGTATCAGCACTAGGAACCATCGGCGACATAGAAACGTTGGAAACCGCGAACCCGGACCCCGGTTCGCTGGACCACATCCAGTGGGGGAACGCCCTATCGCCAATCATGAGAACGGAGCTAATGTATAGGCTACTACCCTACAGAGAATCCTTTTCCACCTTACCAGGGAGGACCAAAATACTTGAACATGAGATAAAAACAGAGTCCGGACAGGTGGTACGGCTCAGACCCTATCGGATACCCGAAGCCCGGAGACAAATCATAAACACTGAGGTAGATGAAATGTTGCACCTAGACATCATTGAGCCTTCAGTCAGCGCTTGGTCATCGCCCATCGTTCTGGTCCCTAAACCTGATGGCTCAATCCGCTTCTGCATGGACTACAGGCAGCTGAACAGCGTGTCTAGTTACGAAGCATACCCAATGCCACGAATGGACGAGTTGTTAGAGGGACTCGGCGCTGCCCGGTATCTGAGTACTCTAGACCTAACAAAGGGATACTGGCAGATCCCTTTGCGACCCCAGGATAAAGAAAAAACTGCCTTTTCCACTCCGAGGGGACTGTATCAGTTTAAGGTTCTTCCTTTTGGCCTACATGGGGCACCTGCCACCTTCCAAAGACTTATGGACATCATCCTAAGACCGCATGAGGGATATGCAGCGGCCTACCTTGACGATATCGTCATATACAGCAAAACCTGGGAGGATCATCTGAACCACTTGGAAACGGTTGTAGCCGACCTACATAGAGCAGGCCTTCACATCAATCCCAGTAAGACCACGATGGGAACCCACGAAACAAAGTACCTCGGACACGTGGTGGGGGGTGGAATGCTGAAACCACAGATGTTCAAATCCGAGGCCATTCATCGCATCCCAACACCTGTGAACAGGAAACAAATACGGGCTTTTCTGGGGCTCTTTGGTTATTATAGGAGGTTTATTCCCGATTTTTCTTCCATAGCCGCGCCACTCACCGATGCGCTGAGACTCAAAGGGAACCCAAACCTGACCAATAACGAAGCCGCCCTAAGGGCCATAGACCTTCTAAAGGAAAGGATCACATCTGATCCGGTATTATGTTGTCCCGACTTTCAGAGGCAGTTATTCCTCCAGACTGATGCCTCGGACCATGGCTTGGGCGCCGTCCTGTCGCAGGAACAAGAATCGGAACTGCGGCCCATATGCTTCATCAGCCGAAAGTTGCTGCCACATGAGTCGGCCTACTCCACGATTGAGAAGGAATGCCTGGCCATCAAATGGGCGATTGAATCACTCAAGTACTATCTGGTTGGTCGTCAGTTCACGTTGTTCTCGGACCATGCACCTCTGCAATGGCTTGCCCGACACAAAGATACCAACCAGAGGGTTCTCCGCTAGTTCCTCTCCCTACAACCCTTTGACTTTCTGACTCTGCATAGACCAGGCAGATTTCAGCTGGTGGCAGACTACCTGTCCAGGTGCTCTCACTGGCCCGATCGGCCAGATCCCGGGGTGAGTATGTGTGAAGAGATGCCGGCAGCGTACTTGGGACAAGCCACCAACTCGCACACATCGGACGAACTCGGCGAGCCTGACGGGAGCGGAGCCGCCCCAGCAGAACGCTACGGCGGGGTTAGCTACCCACCTTACTGGAGTCGCCGATCCGGACTGGGAAGGGGGCGGGAACCTTGTCAGGAAACAGGCCGCGGCCCGCGGCCGAGGAGAAGTAAGAACCCCGACATTAGGGGCCACCCCTATTACCCCAAGTCCCGGCGCCGCATGGATGCCGCCGATGGAAACGCTTCAGGAACAGTCCCCATGCTACAGGGGCAGGCGAAACTGACGGCGGGGAAACCCGGTCTTAAGGGAGGCGGGACCAAACCTTCCCAACCAATAACAGACGAGCTAGGCAAGACGTCTGCTCATTGGTGGGGATTTGAAACCAGTGAAGTATACAAAAGCCCGCCTTTTCTAAACAAGGCTGTCTGTTATATTCACAGGACACCGAGGAGCACGCAGGCAACCCCGAGTGGTGGGCCTACCCAGATAACCCGAGTTAGAGGACCACAGCCTTATCCCAAGGGCAATTGGGGAAGGAAAAACCCCACGGTGAAGCAACCGCCAGAACTTTCAGTTTATTATTGATTTACTACACCTTTCAGTTATTGACTCTTTCCTGATCAACCATACGGCAATAATAAAGATTATTGCAGCACGTGTTTTGTCTCCTGTCTTTCATTTCCACAGGACCTAAAGGCGGAACACCTTTTTTCACTAAACTCCCCCTCAGGGAATTCATAATTTTCCCTACTCTATCCAGCTAGGGTTCTACTGGAGGTGGGGAACTATGCCTTACAGACACCCTATTGCATTCAATCCTTTTACGAATTTCCGCTCTCCGTCCCCTACTTTTCCTCCCCCTTTCCTTCCTCGACTTTACCCTCCCTCCAATCTTCTGTCCCTCCGATGCCCCTCACTACTTCAAGGCCTCACCTCCACCTTATGGTGTTACTCCTCCTCCCTCCACTCCACTGTTACTACCAATCCAACCACACTACAACTCCCTTCTCCTTCCGATTACTACTCCCTCCAATGACTAATCTCTTATCCACACTACTCCTTTCTTCTCTACACCATTCCCTCCAACTACTCCGTAGACAACCTCCTTTCAGCCAGTACAATACACTTCCCAATCACACCTCCACACTGACATTTCTAGTTTTTGGCCATCCACCTTTTCCTCCTCCGACCTCACCAGAATAATTCACCTTTTCTGATCCTTCCTGTACTTTTATGCTCCCCCTCCACTTGCCATTGGTCCCCTAGCCAATCCAACTGCCCTTTCCCCGCCCGGGAGGTGTTCCAGTTTGAAAAAATATTAAATGGGGGGCTAAGTGCTGCCCACTTCTCCACAAAGGCTTGCTGTGGTATATTGATGGTGGCTCAGGATAGTGCCTTGATACTGGCTTGCCGGTGGTATGTTTTGAGCTTAATACATATTTTACTTACTTCTGTGTCCATGTCTGTTAGGGGTTCAGACCCTTAGTTCCCTGCTGGTGAGATTTGTCTGCAAAGTCTCTGGTGGTCTAGGGAGTAATGCTCTGACTGTGGCAAATTGCTGCTGGTGCTCGAGTGTTATGTGGCTTTAGTCCCTGTTCTGTAGCTGATGCTCTGACAGTCCGCTCCCTTCCGGTTTGGTCTCTTCATGCCTGCGCAGACCGCCGGTAACACTGACACTTGAAGGGTTGTCTCTGACTCGGGTGAACCATATCTTCTGTGCTGTGTGTGGCCATGGGCTTTCTGTGACCTGTACTATTGCTCTCGGCGCAAAAGGCTGGCACAGTCTCCGAAAAAAAACGATACTGGCAAGCGCTATGCAGATGAGGTATAGAGTGAGACAAAGATGTACTGCAAAAAATTATGTTGGCAAAGCAGGTGGGGTGGTTGAATTGGGTCCCTGTCAATGGCTACCGTCCTCTTCAGGGCTAGGACTGGCTCTGGACTTCTCCCTGGGTGTGCCTCTCACCCCTGGATCAGAGGGGAACCCATCCCCCCCTTGACAAGGCCAATAACAAACCAGGTATCCCCCAGAAGTACTGCCTATCTGTAGGATGGGCTCAAGGTGAATGGAATGATGTCAAGGAATGTTTATGGAATTCTCTTTCCTTGGTTTACCTTCATCAATCTCCATTTGTAGATATCTTTTCTTTTGGTAAATAGCTTCCTTCAGGCCTTGGGGCTGGGTCTTGGGACTGGCCACGACAAATACCTTCAAGTTCTAAGGGTCTCCAGTCTTTTTCGCAGGAATTAATGTGGAATTATTTAACTGAACATTTGTTTAACCAAATGTCTGCCACAAAATGCAGGACATAGGTTTGGATGTGGCAATATGGCATGGGGAGAAGATTGAGAAGTGGGCAAAGGGTCAGTGCATTTTGTAGCAAAATGTAAAAACATGTGCAGAATAAAACGGGTGAAAAAATGGGCTGTAAAATGACCTGGCAGCAAGGCCAGGACCTGAGATAGCACCCCCAGCATGTGACTATCGTTCCCTTCCCTGAAAGTTGGAGTGCTCTCCTAGGGTTCCCTATTTGGAGTGCTCTCCTAGGGTTCCCTATTTGGCTTGCCCCGCCTTCTCCTTGTTCTCAGCTCTCCTACTGTGTTGGATGTTTGATTCACCACGTCTGGTTCTTCACACTAAGGAGATAACATTAAGCACAGCTTCCCGTGAACCCATTACGTAAGACCCCATCAGCTCAGTGAAGATGAGGTACAGGATCAGCAAGTTGGTCATAAATTCCCTGGAATGGGCCAAGCCATATGTGGCTGCTTGATATGGTATCCGAGACAGCTGACACTTTCCTCTCAGCATTAAAAGCCATGTTCGGGCATCCTGACCAAGTGTGCTACACAGAGGATGCCCTTGCAGATTTCCAAAAAGTTGCACACGATATGGTTGCCTGCGCGACTGGGTGTAAACATCTGGCCATCATTGAAACTGCCTGGTTGGAACACACACCTTATACAGCGTACCAGGGGGCCAGGGAGAAGAGATTAAAGACGAATTAGTATAGCTTCCTTGTCCTGCTGCATGACGAGCCTTGTTCGACTGGTTGCTCCACATATGCTACACAGACTGCAAAAAGGAAAGCGGAAAATGAAAGCTTCAATGCCAGCGCGGTTTTCTTGTTTGTTGTTGTCTTTTTGAATAATCTATCGGCTCCTTGGAAAAGCACATGCAAAGGTGGAAGGCCTCCGACAGATGAAGAATGATGAAAGAGATGCATCTACAGTGGTGAAAAATGATATGTTGTTCAGAAGGGTGCGGTGTCCAATATGCAAGTTGGGAAACAAGACCACTCACCTACAGGAAGTAGGGTACAGGTGGGCATAACAAACAAGTGCCCCTACTCGCTCAAGTGTTGCATTACATGACAATTGACTATCTCCCATGCTTTTGACGTACGATGAACATACACTGGGCTTTTGAACAAGTATTTTAAGTTCCTACCGTGCAGGGATTCTGTGGTGTCTGGGCTAAACTTGCAGACAGCCATCTTGTATAACGTGCATGCCACCATCGGGCAAAACGCCAAGGGGGAAGAGTAGTTGTAAAAGAAAGGGATGGAGGGATCAGGATCGGCAAGAAGGCAACATGATATGTTTTAGATAGCCCATCCGGATCATAAGCTTTGTGAGTGGCTATTATGGGGAGACCTAAAAGTTCCTAGTTGCCAAGGGCTGAGGCCACGTTTTGGAGAATAAGGGATCTGTGAAAAAGGCAAAGTGCTGAACCTTGTCCATTTCACTACAGGATTACGGCTACAGGCGGTAGCGTTAATGAGCTGCAGAATGCATAGGAATGAACCACAAAGCTTGGCTGTGCATATAAAAAAAAAGCGACAACAGAGCTACAAACATGGCATTATAACGAGAGGTGGTTAGCAGAAATATGGGGTATCTGGATTCAAACACACATACATCACCCATGCCCATCATATCCCTTTTGCTGTAGTACCTGTATTCAGCAAACATACACAGCCTGAGCCCCGCCTCCATCTCTCCTTTGTAAATAATTTGGGATTTTGTCTCAGTTGTGTTCCCCCCAAGTTGGTTCCTTTGTTGTTTTGACTTGTTGCTGCCACAGCTTTGCAGGCCTTACATTATTTATCTACGATTGAACTTATATGAGCTACCTTTGACCTTTTTGCACTGCAATTCAGCGATGCACAAAAAGCTACAATACTGAGAGTGAAAATCATTCTCATGTCAAACATCACTAGAAGGTGATAATAATAACAGATAACATTTTTGATAAAGGATTTTTAAGGGTCTTTTGTGAAATGCTCAATAATTATCAGGGATGTGATCCAGTCTTTGAATGTAGGAGGGTCAGTAGAATGTGAGAGTGGGGGTGGGGGGGGGGTTCCCTGGCCTGTTGGAAAAAGTTGTTCAGAGTGACACTGGCTTATGGTTCAGTTGGTAGTAGGGTGATCTTGCTTATAAAGCGCCTTACCATTTGTGGCCTCCTTCAGTCATGTCATGGCTTAACTGTACCACCACAAGACGGGTGGAACCTGCATTTTTCTTTGTTTTCAAATCGTTCTTTGAATGAATGAAGTGTGATTATGATCTGCATGAATGACAAGTACATTGGCAAAAATCATGGATGGCAGATCGCTGTAGCATACATACCCCTACATTTATGAACTGCTTAGATGGAGATTTCGAGTACGAAAGAGGGACACCTTTATTTGCCCAATGCATTGTACAGGCATAGAAACATTTTATGTGAGAGAACATTTACATTTTTTAAAATATTTTTGGAGACAAAAATGCACTCTTATAAATTAGAAGAGTTGTCATGCAGGTACACTTATACCTATTGAGGTGGAAAATTCCAACAACTACAGTTGCAAGATGTTTTCATAGCTCATTAAGACTCTTAGTTCCAGGTGCATAGAAACTACACTTTACTCGTTAAAAGATGATACTTCACAGTGGGTGGATTTCCTCCTTTCAAAGATTCCCTGTATACATGAAAGTTGTTCTGTAACACAACCTGTGAGCTTATTGGATGCCTGCCCTGAGATGTGCCCCGTCGCCCTTTTTTACTAAAGAGCTCTCCTTTGAATGGGAATTGGCAAATCCGGCACACGTAGCTTTGAGCTGCTCACATTTACTCTGCTAGAACTGAGGCACAGTTCTTCCTGTCTTGGCTTGTCAGAAAGGTTCTTAATAGTGCTCTGCATTTCGCCATTAATCTTCCTATCTCGAGATGACTCTGTACCTGCTGTGTAAAAGAATGATCATGTTCTTACGCCCAGTTTGAGTGTTGTCATTTGTGAGACCCTTCACAAATGGTTAGTCTGGAAACATCCTTCTTCAAGCAAAGGACTAAACATACATACCACCTACCCTTCTTGTTCATCTTGAGGAACAGCGTGTGCTCAGTGACCAATGCATTAAGCATGGTCTTACAATACACAGCCATATTGAACTCCATTTAGTGAAAAAGAGCTCTGCTGCCTGGATGCTTTTCAGAAGAGTTACAATTGTACCTACATGGGACCTGCTGCAGTCCTAGAGGGCACAGAACGATTTATGTTTATGACTTTCCCTCCAACTAAGACGCTGCAATGCTCCCTACTCGACTTGAACAGTCAGTTTATTCACCTTTGAGAACTGATTGTGTCCTCAGACGACCCTTACAGCACTACAGACAGCTTGTGCACTGCCCCTTTTTAGTGTTGGCTATTAGGTGTTGCTGAACGAGCTACCTTTAAGCCAAAACTATTGGCATTAAAATAGGAGCTTTAACGTAAGAGCTTAAAATAGGGGCTTTGAATGAGGGTCAGCTAATGCTTTTCAATGCAGATGACATATGAGGATGGATTTTTGTTTGGCTATGTGTCCCACCCATTTAACACCCATCTCTTAGTTAAATCTATATGTCCCCCCCCACATTCCCACCCATCTTCCCTCAAACCACACCCCTTTTTGCACTCTTTACCTATTATGCATTACATAAAGTGTTCAATCACATGAATTAATAAATGCAGCGCAGCGTCGGTTGCATTTACAATAGGAACTTCAGTTAATGTTTTACTGATCGGTTGTGTAATATCAAGAAACCGTGGATCGGGTTAACATTTAGAATACAATGGCTGTTGAAATATTTGAAATTATGACATGGTTTTATTTCAGACATTTCCTGGTTTGCCAATGCATTCCGGAGCAGACATTGCTGCTTTTCATGTTCTCATGCGGTTCTGAAAAGGCTGGAGGGCCAGAGCTGGTTTAAAATGTTTTAAATCGTTCAAGTGCTTTGTAGAGTGCTGTTTTGCTGCGGGCTGCCTTACTGCCACCAGAGACGTGGATATACTTTCTGGACATAAGGAACTGGTATGCACCCAAAGGATATACTGTGAAGACGTTTAACCTTGTGGACAAGAAACTCGCAATAACTCCATTGTTTATTTATTCTTTCTCTATAGAACGGAGTAAGCCACGCCCCCAACAGCGTGAGCATTTAAAGTGGCACGCGAGCGCAATTGCGTGCACTCAATCGTTAGAGTGCTTCGTAGAGTGGCGTTTTGCTGTTTAGCTGGCTTAACGGCACAGCAAACAGCATCTCCTCGCACTCATTCATTTAATAGTAACTCGCTGGATCTATCAGCTGTTGCCAACATTAAGTTGTGCCATCCCTGCGTTTTGGAAGTTTGAGTGGAAAGAGTGCGACGAACGTAAGTTAAAAGAATTCAAATGGAATTAACTTCTGCCATCCCAAACTACGCAGCCAAGTTGTTAGAAGTTGCAGAAGCAAGTCCAAGTGACGTGGATATTATAAATATAAATAAGCTTCAAAAGGAATGAAAGGAAAAAAGATCTAAATCCCTAACGAGGGACATCCGACGGCTATGGGATATAAACTCTTCTAGAAACCATCAACAAAAAGAGAATGTGTCGCGAGTTGTGGGGGAAACCATATGTAATGCTGTAGCTGAGCCTTTGGCAACCCCTCTAAACGGGTGGGTAGAGTAAATAAATCTTCCAATCTCTAACGCAGACCTCCTCACAATAAACACACAGATTGCGTCGAATTATGTGATTGATGAACAGGTCGAAATTGTTGTAAATCTTTTAATGCCATGCTTAAAGGCGGTGTGTTCCATAAATACATGGAGTGGCCTTAGCTTTCAGGAGGAGGTCCCGAAAAGCAATGCAGTCCTCTTCCACTCAACAGAAAATTCACCTACGCCTCCGTTATACTCCCAAGTAGTGTCCCAAAAACATGGTCCAATTCAGGACAGGACGATATTGCCTGATGTGCAACCACAATCAGGAAGTGACAAAAACAATGAGACACCTGAACAATCAGATAACAAATCGAGATAATGAGTCTGATTTCATTTTCGAAACTCAAGTAAGCTAAGTACTAGGTCATTGAACAAATACGCCCAAGATGTCCACGATTACATCCTTAAGGACAACCTAGACATTCTCTTCCTCACCGAGACCTGGCTTCAGGAACCAACAGGTCCGACCATTAACATAGCAGTCCCTCCTAACTATAGTATCCATTTTGAAAATAGAGAAACAGGAAACGGAGGCAGAGTAGCCATAATAGCTAGACAAGACATCAAATTCTTCACCTCAGCTATCCAATGTCCGGGGTGTGAAGTTCTCCATCTCAAACTTACCCCTTCCCATAACCACTGCATCAACTTCATTGTCATCTACAGATCTCCATCACTAATTTCCGACTTTAACAACGATCTCTGTCACATCTTAAACACCCTTAAAGGAAAGAATTCAGGTACAGTACCCCTGGGCGACTTAAACAGATGGCGTGGAAACCCCATCGACAAAGAGGCCATAGGCCTAGAAAAAATTTCCTAACCATCAGTTACTCAATTGAAAATAGTGGCCCTACCATCAAATCAATCAATCAACTTGATTGGATCATTACAAACAATGTAGATCTTACAGGACCAAAACACAGCCCTTTATCTGGATCGATCACTACAAAATCGAAGCTACACTATCATTAGCATTCAAAACAACTCACTTTGACAATATTATCCAAAGTAGAAATCTAAAGAGAATCACACCAGATATCCTATTGCAGGGGATCACACACATTATGTATATAACATCAGATAACGATCCCTGTGATTTAATAACGACTACCTATAGCAATCACATCCAAGAGCTTCTGGATGAGAAGGCTCCATTCAAAAACAAACAAGCTCATCCCAACCCAAACCACCAAAATATGTGCACAACATAACTAGGCACGCTTAATGTTAGGCAGAAACCTATGCAGTTCCCTCTGGGACCACTGCAAACGATTTAAGACTACATGTGTTTGGCAGTAAACCCACTTGGTAGCAGTCTGTACCACACAGATTCACTTGGTAGCTGTGGCTGAGCAGTCAGACTTCCCTCAAGAAGAGTTAGGCAGTATACAGAGTATTCACAATAGGTCAAGAGCACACAATAGACCAAGTAAACACTGACCAGGGCTTGGTGTAAAAGAGATATAATTATTTATTTAAAACCACATCTAATAAAACACACAGGCACTAATATTAAGCAGTTCAAAAACACGGTCACTAAAAGATATACACTCCCTTAAAAGAATATTAGACAAGTCCTAAGTAAAGCCCCACTTATTTTCAGACAGCGGTGAGCGCTTAACGCAGATGGCACTCTAATAGTTCGTTTTAAAAGGTAGAGAAAAGCAGAGTATAAATTGGAACAGATCCCAACACTTTCACAAGGACACAACAAGCGAGGAAGGCAGAGTCAAACCGTGAAGTTAAAGTGTCAGAAGAGCAAACTGTGCCCAAGGTCACACGGTTGAAAAGTGCACAAAAGTCTCGAAAAGGTTCCGAAAGAGTTGGACCAAAAGATAGGGACCAGTTAGATGGTCAAGGCGGCCAGTCCAGAAGGTTAAGGGATTATTATTCCCTTGTAGCAATCTTTAAAAAGGGAGGCCTGGTGGACACAGTACCTTAAAGTGGTGGGAATACTCCAGCGGGGGCAGTTGTTCCTGGCAGCAGATGCAAGTCGGTGCTTCGTCCGGGGGAAGAGAGGATCTCGTCGTAGAGGAAGGCAGGAGTCCGTTGCACTGCCAGGGAAGAAACCAGCCACAGAGTTTCTCAGGTACAAGGAGCGGTCCGTTGATTCGCGGTTCAGTGGTGAGTGGCTATCCGGCCGCCGGGGTGCTTGGCACGGGCAGTTCGACCACAAACCGGGCTGGGGTGCGAAGAAAGAAAGGTAAACTGGTTGTGCCCACCAGTCAGGGGAAGAAGCCTCTCCAGCCGGGAGATCTTCTCTGTCGTCGGGAAGTGGTGAGTCGGTTCTGCAGGGCTCCACTGGTGGTGTCGTCGTGGTAGGTCGGCTCAGCTTCTCCCTCGTCGGATTCTCAGGTCCTGTGGCGTCTTCTGAAGTTCCAGTCCCCAAAGCCCCGCTTTTAAGCAGCATACCCCCATTCACTCAGACTAGCTGTCAATCAAACATGTTAAGTGGTGAGCCGGCCGGCTCACCACTTGGGCCAATCACACAAGAGTGCGACTTGAGTTACCAAGGTAACTCAGTCCAGGGTGCCTAAACCCCCTCCTACATCCCCTGTGGTACCCAGAGAGAGTGGCACCACTTTTGGAGGCTTCTGTGGAGAAGCCCGCCAAAAAGTGGAACAAAGGGCTCGACTTGGGTTGGAGTCACAGAAGAGAACACAAAAGCCATTTTAGAATAGAGTCTTGGCAAAAAATACCAACCGGAGAATTAATATTAATTAAATAAACCGGCGGTATGTTCGAGGCTATGAGAATTAAATAATTAAAGTTGGTAGCCTTGAACAATGGAAAAATCCCATTGGGAAATATTCGCGGTCGAATATAAAAAGTAGTTTCCACTGCCACCAGCCAAAACTCGATCAGGGGGGAAGGAGACGTGCCCCCTCGACTAACAGACCCTGGGGCAATCGAATTGCCCCGACAAGTACGTCCACAATATGATGGTTTGTACTGGTTTCTGATAATAATTTGGGACTAGTAAAGCCACTGGTGATTTTACATTCCCTGGGAGACAGTAGTCAGTCCCAGGGTATGGAGTCTATGGTGGGGTGTCACTATGACACCCCTGTGTTACTGCACGGAGGGTGCTGTGTAACACACATAGGAAAAACACAGGAGACCCTATGGAGTAAAGGACCCCATAGCCCCTAAAACACATTACCAATCAAAGGAATACCATTAATCATGTCCAAAAGTGGGAGAAAAAGAGTCTCACTCTTGGCAGGAGGAAAAAAACAAACTCCAGAAATCCAGCAAAGCTGCTGGGGGACTCACTAGGTTAGGGAATTCAGCCTAAAGAGAGAATTCTCCCTAACACTTAAAACAGCCAAAAGACAACTTGAAAGACAGTGGCTTAAAACCCCCACGGAACTCAAGAAAGAGAATTCGAAGAAATCTGATGCTTTGTATAGAACCAAAGTAATAGAAACAAAGAAAAATTACTATAACGAGCAAATCGCTGGCGCGTCTAATTTCAACGGTAAATTGTTCCAAATCTTAAAAACGATTGAAAAGCCACCGACTCTCTCTCCACCTTTCCAGCCAACCATGGTGGACTGTGAAAAAGTTGAAATAGCTTTTGCACAAAAGATCCTAAAAGCTAGAGACACCATCATAAACTGTAAAGTTACAGATACTCCACCTATCTACCACATTGACAAAGCTAATCCAGAAATCAAAGTACCCAAATTTCAGTTCTCATCGATTTCATTAGAAAACATGCTAAATACCCTCTCTTCTATAAACTGTACCTCATGCGCTGAAAACATCTTATCCCCCCAAACCTATACTAGATAACGCAGAAATCTTTGCACCATTCCTATGCTGCATGACAAACTCTTCATTTAGAGATCGAAAAGTCCTCGCCGGAATAAAAACAGTTAAATTTACACCACTGGTGAAAAAGCCTGGTCTAGATCAGCAGAATCCGGCCAACCTTAGGCCTATGACGAACTGTAACTTCTTGCTGAAAATTCTTGATAAAATAGTCACGCACCAACTACAAGAGTACGTTGACAATCATGACCTACTACATTCCCAGCAATTGGGTTTTAGAAGTGCACATAGCACCGAATCTGCACTACTCGACCTTCAAACCAAAATGCTGAGCATTCTGGACAAAGGAAAGGTAGGCTTGCTGAGCCTCTTGGACCTCTCTGCTGCTTTCGTTTTACTAGATCACAGGAAGGTCCAAGAGGCCCTAAACACAGTGGGAAACTGCTCAGAGGTAGGCATTGAATGGGTATCTTCCTTCTTGGAGGATAGAAACTCCAAAATCACTTGGGACAGACACTCCACCAGCTCTAATCCTGTAGACTGTGGCGTCCCGCATTGAGCTAGCTTCTCCCCTCTCCTCTTCAAGTCTGTGCACCCTCCTCTCACAGTTGGGGATTTACTTCACCAATTTCGCACATGACACGCAATTGATCTTGGAACTATGTGGAGACCACATATTAGACAACAATAGACTATCAGCCATTTACAACACCATTGAGAATTGGATGAAAGCTCATTGGATGTTTCTAAATGGCTCCAAAACCGAACATATGACATTTGGAACAACAAAAGCCTTACAAAATCTAGGCCCAGCCTACTCTTCCTTCAATATAAAAGACTCCAACATCACAGTCACAAATAAGGTCAAAACACTCGCATTATACCTGCAATCTTCACTTTGAGCAGAGGCACAGGTCTCATACCTGAAAAGAAATTATCAGTACTATCAGAGATTATTCTGTCACATCAGGCCATTCTTAAACACCAAAAATAGTGCTAACATTGCTAGAGCCACCATCCTATCACAACTCGATTATAGTAATGCATTGTTGCTAGGATCTAGCAACAGTTACATTAAGCAATGTCAAATAATCCAAAATAATGCAGTTAGATCCTTCACTGGGAAACCCAAACGCGACCACATAACACAAAACAGAATTGGCCTCCATTGGCTCACCATAGATGAGCGCAGCAGATTCAAATCTCTGACGATGGTTCACCGTTGCCTATATGGCACGGCCCCAACATACCTAAAAAAGGAATTCAAATGGTATGAACCAAGCCGAAGTTTAAGATCGGCCAAACCAGGGCTACTTGAATCCGGTCATGTCAGAGTAAAAGCCACTGGCTTAGGCAGGGCTTTTCCCACCAAAGCTACCACTCTCTGGAACGAACTACCCTGCAATCTAAGGCAGGAAAGCAATATTCTCTCCTTCAGAAAGCAGCTGAAAACATTACTCTTTAGGTAATCCGACACATATTCAGCTCTGAACTCATATTGAGTCCATCTCTTCTCTGCATAGTCCCGTGATCTCTCAGTCTGTGTTTTTGTCGCACCCTGATGCTTGAGAGCTTCGGCGCGTTATAAATATATAAATAAAAATGTTTTAAAAAAATAAAAAGTAGAAATGCAACCTATGAAAAAACGCATTAAGTTTGTCTCAATCACCAATATTATATGCTAATCAGAGATATTCGACAATTGATACCTCTGCCTTTTCACCGTCATCTTTTGCGAAGCTCACCCCAAGACAGTCATTTGGGTTAAGACCCCCCCCGCCATACTGCTGTCTCAAGGGTTTACTCTGAATGCCATAAATATTGCCATATTCGCATTAACAAAATTATATGAGAGATTGGAGACGAAAATGGCAGGTCTAGAGGTCTAACTTTGTGTTAAAGTGGATTGGATAGCGCATGAAATAAGTCATGACTAAAGTGTAATGAGAAGAGCGAATGAGGTTCACCCAAAGCCCCTAAGGGAGAAGGGCAGGAAAACTGATGAAGCGTGGTTGGCAAATGAGGTATCGAATTGCCTGCAAATTCCAATTGAGATTGATTTGAGAAGTGATACGATTGATGGTGAACAAGTAGTCCTTCAACAGCCAGTGTATGAAATATTAACTGATGTTTTATCAGTAAATGAGGCCATTGCAACTGAGGCCCCAACATGTTGAGAACCAGTGTATGAAGTGTTTAGAGCACGGAAAGGGGCGAAAGAGGAAGATGAAAGTGCATGAGAACAAGGCCATGCAAAAAAAAAAAGAAAACTGCAAGGGGCAAAGCAAAGTAATTGCAATAATGCTAAAACACTTATAGATCAGTTAACAACCTCATCACAGCCAAAAAAATCCAAACGTATAGTTAGGAAAAATCGGAAATCGATGGTAAGCATTATTGATATTGAACCAATTGTTGCACAGACAAGCATAACTGTCATGCGCCGCATTCTCAGCTGGCGCCTTTGGCCCTGATGCCGCTTATGGACTTCCTGATTCCCGTCACGCATGACGCTGCGTTCACTAAGCGGTCTAGTCTTTCTCTGCTTGGTTGACGGTAACGTTATTTAGCCACTCCTCTCCCATTGCTCAGCGTGTTGCAACCTTCCATGGTCAGATGCTTTTGCTCGCTGCCGTGGTCTTGCTACACGCTGTTACTCCTTGCTCCTCAAGCCTTTCCCTTTGTTTTTCTTTTCCTCTCCTGGCTATTCTCCGGTCCCCGCCTTTGGGACTCTTCCTCCTTCCTCCCGTCTTTCCCTTGTTCCCGGCTTTCTGCTTCCCGTTTGTTTTACTTGCATTCCGGTATTGCTGGAGCTTATGTTTCCCAGTGCTTCCTGTTTGCTGCTTTCTCCCATCACTCGTCAGTTCTATCCGAGCCCAGCGGCCATCAGGATACCTGCCGGTCCTAGGTTTTTTTTTGCCTACTTTGGCTTTTTTCCCCTTTTTGTCCCTCCTAGGAGGGGGACACGGTCAGGGTGTATGTACACGCCCTCACTGTGGCTTCCTCTTGTGGGAGACACGCTCAGCCTCGAAAAAAAGAAAAGGACTACAAGGCACACCGAGCGCTCAGCCCAGTAGAGGAGGACTCCGACTCCACAGGTGAGGAGGTTGAAGAGATAAAGAGGGGGACTGAAATCGTATTAGAAGCCAGTGCTGACAGTTTGCAACGCCTCCAAACCACAACAATGGCAACGCCTGAGCAAGTGCAGGATAATAGCTGCAGTGCAAAGCCTCTCCCTCGAAATGCAAAACATGAAAGCCGAAAACAACCTGTTAAAACAGATGGTGGCAGTGAGAGAGCCCCCTAACACAGACCTGCCTCCCATGTCATTGTCCTCGCGGAATTACGATGGTTCTCCCAAAACTTTAAAAGATTCCTTGATGCTTGCAGGGTGTATTTTTCCTTCAGAACCCGCACCTATGCTTCTGATCATGCCAAAGTTGGATTCTTGGTGTCCAAAATGACAGGGAATGCTCTTGCTTGGGCCACTCCCCTAGTCACCGGAAATGACCCTGTTCTTCAGAATTTCGATGCCTTTGTTGACTTTGTCAAACAAACCTTTGAAAGACCCGAAATTTCAATGGCAGCTGGAGAAGACCTGATGGACATTCGTCAAGGACAAGTTGATGTGCTGTCTTACATCTCCTTGTTTAAGAGACTGGCCATGGACACTGGTTGGTCTGGGCAATCCCAATTTATTCTGTTCAGCCGAGGCCTTAGGGAAGAACTAAAGGACGAAATGGCTCACTTCCCTCGTCCTATTTCCCTGCAGGATCTGATGACTGCCGCCCTTCAGATGGAGTCCAGGATGCAAGAAAGACGTCAAGAGAGAAGAAAGATACGCACTTCCTTTTCAAGGACCTCCTTGCCTCCTTCAACAGCGCTCAAACCTCACGACAAGCCCATTCAAATCGGCACTACTCGCCGCTCTCTAACGCCTGAAGAAAGAAAGAGGAGAAGGGAACAGGGCCTATGCGCCTATTGTGCCTCTGATCGCCACACGGTGCATAATTGTACTGAACTGACCAAGAAACCGGCAGAAAACGCAAACCCTGGAGTCTAGTTGGGACGGGTTATCGAGGGCAGTCCTCCAGTCCCTACGTGACTATGTCAATTGATTCTTCAGACCCTTCTGAGGATTCCCGCCTTATGGTTATAACGGTTAAGGTTACTGTCCATGGCAGCCCAGTAGAGACGCTGGCTCTCTTGGATTGCGGGACCGCCGGGAACTTCGCTGACACCCTTTGGGTAGACAAAGTCGGTGCTTCACGGATATATCGCAGACACGGGCAGAAGGAGTAGACGGTACGCCTTTGAGTTCAGGACTCATCGTTCAGACGACGAACCCCTTCCTCTCACTATTTTCCAGCATTCAGAAGTCATTACTTTTGACATCATCCGAGCAGCCCATTTTCCCCTAATCTTGGGGATCACCTGGCTGCGGCAACATAATCCCCACGTCGACTGGAAGTCAAACTGTTTGCATTTCAATTCCAGCTATTGCCAAACACACTGTTTCCAAGAAGCACACTACCAGGAGGTAAAGATCTCTCCCACTGTTCTCCACACGACTGTTGGGGTGCATTCCATTGACAAGGAATTGGAAGAATACCCTATGGTGTTTGCAGAATCTGCTCCCATGGCATTTTTGCCCCACAGACCGGAGGACTGCTCCATCGAGCTGATGCCTAATGCCCTGGTGCCATTCGGCAGAATGTTTGCATTATCCAAGACTGAAAAGGACGCCCTACGAAAGTATTTGGATGACAATTTATGCAACGGTCTCATCAGACCCTCTAAGTCCCCGGCGGGTGCTCCTTTGTTGTTTATCCCAAAGAGGGATTCTAAAGACCTCAGGCCATGCATCGACTACAGGGGACTTAATAAGGTAACTCACAAGGACAGGTACCCCATTCCCCTTATTCCTGACATCTTGGAATCGGTACAGGGAGCGACGGTTTTCTACAAACTGGATCTGCGCAATGCATATCACTTACTCAGAGTAAGTCCCGGAGATGAATGGAAGACGGCCTTCAGGACGCCTTTTGTCCTGTACGAATACTACGTGATGCCCTTCGGACTAGTTAATGCTCCTGCTATTTTTCAAAGGTTCATTGACCGGATTTTTTCAGACTTATTGTTTATATCAGTGGTGGTTTACCTTGACGACATACTTGTTTTTTCACAAACTATGTCGGAGCATCTGTTACTTCTTACCGAAGTCTTGGAGCGCCTTAAAAGACATCATCTACTGGCCAAACGTGAAAAGTGTGTGTTTGGGGCGTCTTCGGTATCTTACTTGGGGTTTATCCTCTCACCACAAGGGGTACAAATGGATCAAAAAAAGGTAGAGGCTATTCTCCATTGGCAGGCTTCTTCCTCAGTTAAAGAAGCATAGAGATTCCTGGGCCTGGCTAATTTTTACAGGCGTTTTGTGCCAGGTTTTTCCAATACTGTTCTACCGATTACCAACTTACTAAAGAAGACATCTGTGCCTTTCATCTGGAGCCCTCAGGCTGAAGAGAGCTTTCAACTCTTGAAGAAAAGCTTCTGCAGCGCTTCCATCCTACGCCAGCCAGACCAAAACAAGCCTTTTATTGTTGAAACAGATGCCTCTGCCGCGGTCATAGGAGCTGTTCTACTACAAAGCATGACATCGCGGAACACCCAATAGCCTATTCGTCAAAAACTCTCATTATGAGTCAACGGAACCATTCCGTAATTGAACGTGAACTTCTGGCCATGAAAAAAGCCTGTGAAGTCTGGAGACACCTACTGCAGGGGTGCAGTCACCCTTTCGTAATCCGGACCGACCATAAGAATTTACAGGTTCTACAGTCAATGGAGTGCATCAATTCCAGACAAGCCCGATGGCCCCATTTTTTCTCACAGTATGACTTTAGCATCACTTATATTCCTGGAAGCCAAAACACCTTGGCAGATGTGCTGTCCAGGAAGTCGTTTTCCTCTCATGTTACCTCTTCCTGCCCTGAGAAATTGTTTCCCAGGAACCGCATTGTTGCCACTATCTCCTCCTTGTTTCAACAGATAAAAGAAGCTGTCTCCTCACATCCAGAACCCCGAGGCATGACTAAAAAGGATGGTCTATACTTGAAGAATCAGAGGATCTGGGTACAATCCAAACCTCTCCAGGAAAACATTGTCTTGGTGCCACGATCACAAAACGGCAGGCCATAGGGGGCAGGCTAGTACCTTGGACCTGATCAGAAGAGCCTTTTATTGGCCAGGGTTGTCTGAAGACAAACGTTATGTAAGGACCTGCAGAGTCTGCTGTCAGAGTAAAAACAAAACAAGGAGACCCATAGGTCTGTTGCAACAAGATTCCATCCCGGAACGTCCGTGGAGTCATATATCCACTGATTTAATTGTGGACTTACTCTTGTCACAAGGATGTTCATGCATAATGGGGACTATCGATTCTCTCCCCAAGATGGCTCATTTTTCTCCACTCCCTGGTCTTCCAACTACCGATGGGATGGCATTGGTTTTCATTAAAGATGTGTTTCGACTCCATGGTCTCCCAGACAAAATCGTATCAGACCGAGGGAGCCCATACGTCTCCAAATTCTGGAAGTCCCTATGCGCCACTCTTAATATCCAGCGCGCATTGTCATCTGGCTATCATCCACACACTAATGGGCAGACGGAGCGTTTAAACGCCACCCTGGAACAGTATTTACGCAGCTACGCCAACTTGGAACAAGACAACTGGGTGGATATGTTGCCGATGGCGGAGTTCGCATATAATAATGCCAGTCATTCCACAAGCAGAATGTCTCCCTTCTATTGCCCGTATGGATTTCATCCCCGAGCCATCATTCCTCTTTTCCCCTGCCAACCTGCACTTCCAGCGGTAGAGGAGGTACTATTCCGGATAAGGGAAACCCAGGACAAAGCTAAGTTGAACCTCAGAGACAGCCTCCAGGCCTACAAGAGGCAGGCCGACCGGCACGGCAGGTGGCACCTGACTGGAAGGTGGGCTCCAAAGTGTGGTTATCCACTAAATACCTTCCTAGATGGTCTCGACCATCTAAGCTGTCCCCCAGGTTCATTGGTCCCTATCCCATTACTGCAAAAATTAATCCAGTGGCCTTCCGCCTAAAGCTGCCACATTCTCTTAGGCGGATTCACCCAGTGTTTCACGCATCACTTTTGTAGAGTGCCAAACAGTCACAAAGGGCTTGTCCTTTCCCGACTCTCTCTCACTCACCTGATACACCCGAGTATGAAGTATCCGGGTTGCTGGACTCCAGGTACCGCAAAGGACGCCTGGAATACCTGGTGCATTGGAAAGGTTTTTCCCATCTGGAGGACTCCTGGGAACCCAAAGCACACATCCACGCCCCTGTCCTCCTCTGGAAGTTTCACCGCTTGCATCCCGGTAAACCGGGGGGTCTGGGCCTTGGCGGGGGGCATACTGTCATGCGCCGCATTCTCAGCTGGCGCCTTTGGCCCCGATGCAGCTAATGGACTTCCTGATTCCCGTCACGCATGACTCTGCGTTCACTAAGCGGTCTAGTCTTTCTCCGCTTGCTTGACCGTAACGTTATTTAGCCACTCCTCTCCCATTGTTCAGCGCGTTGCAACCTTCCACGGTCAGCTGCTTTTCCTCGCTGCCGCGGTCTTGCTACACGCTGTTATTCCTCGAGCCTTTCCCTTTGTTTTTCTTTTCCTCTCCTGGCTATTCTCTGGTCCCCGCCTTCGGGACTCTTCCTCCTTTGTTCCCAGCTTTCTGCTTCCCGTTTGTTTTACTTGCATTCCGGTGTTGCTGGAGTTTACGTTTCCCGGTGCTTCCTGTTTGCTGCTTTCTCCCATCACTCGTCAGTTCTATCCGAGCCCAGCTGCCATCAGGATACCTGCTGGTCCTAGGGTTTTTTTTGCCTACTTTGGCTTTTTTCCCCTTTTTGTCCCCCCCCCCCCTGGGAGGGGGACACGGCCAGGGCGTATTTACACGCCCTCACTGTGGCCTCCTCTTGTGGGAGACACGCTCAGCCTCGAAAAGGACTACAAGGCACACCGAGCGCTCAGCCCAGTAGAGGAGGACTCCGACTCCACAGGTGAGGAGGTTGAAGAGATAAAGAGGGGGACTGAAATCGTATTAGAAGCCAGTGACTTTCAAATCTAGTCTTATTTACCTGCCAAGAGAAAGACCATTCGACTTATCGTCACAAGAAAGTAAACTCATCAATAAATTATTGAGCGCACAAGAAGTGTTCCTTTGTTTTGCATTTTATAAGTTCTTCATTGTTCTGATCAGCCTCAGGATTGGAACCCAGTGCTGCTGACAAATACAACCAATACATGCGAACACAAAGGTAACACCAATACTTACGTAAAAAACATACAGAGTTCGCCAGCAGTTGTGACAGGCTGAAATTGTCTTCTTAAACCTGAAAATCTTAGCCACCATGAAGGCTACCGCATGCGCAGAAAACATCCTACCGCCCAAATTAATACCCAAGAATGCAGATCTATTTGAACCACTACTTATGAAAATCTTCAACACATCATTCCGCGACAAGGTTGTGCCTATAAATATAAAGACAGTCACAGTCACCCCTCTAGTAACAAAGCCCAAGCTCGATTATTGAGATCATACCAACTTAAGACCCATCACCAATTGCAATTTCATTTTGAAGGTGGTAGACAAGATCGCCACCATCCAACTACAAGCCTACGTGGAGACCAACAACATATTACACCACCAACAATCCGGTTTCCTTGCTGCACACAGCATGGAATCTATGACGTTGGACCTTCAGACCCACATGCTAAATATTGTTGACAAAAGGAAAACTGGTCTTCTTATACTACTTGATCTCAGCACCACTTTTGACCTCCTTGATCACGGTCTTATGCGACGTGCGCTGAAAAAAGTTGCAAATTGCTCAGAGGATGCAATAGGATGGCTCTTATCCTTTCTCCCCAATAGGAAATCTAAAGTTCATTGGGGTGATAAATTCTCCTATGCAATTGACATTCTTTGCGGAGTCCCACAGGGAGCCAGCACATTGCCCCTACTGTTCAACCTTTACCTAAGACTACTCTGTGAAGTCCTGGACAACATCAAGGTCTTTTTCGCAAATTATGCTGATGACACCCTGCTGGTATTGGAACTAAGTGGAAACTACGGAGAGGACAGCAATTCAGTTACATCAGTATACAACCACATTGAATCATGGATGTATCAAAACTGGTTATGCCTTAACAGCAAGAAAACAGAGCTAATGATCTTTGGATCCCATCAAGCGCGAGCCAAACTAACCCCTCAATACGAATCTTTCCACATCAAGGAATACCCAATACCGGTTGTACGAAAGGTCAAGACACTGGATATGATCATGGAGGCATGTATGAGTGCTGATGCTCAGACTGCGTATGTTACAAAAAACTGCAAATATCATCTTAGTCTATTAAAAGCTATAAAGCCCTACATTAATGAAGAGAACTGTACGACAATAGCCAGAGCAATTATACTATCACGACTGGACTATGGAATCTCACTAATGCTAAGTGCAAACAACCAGTGTATCACAAAACTCCAGCACATACTACAAAATGCCATCAGGATTATCAAGCAGAAACACAATACTGAACACATTAGTAAACACAGAAGGGAACTTCATTGGCTCAAAGTGGAGGACAGGGTCTTGTTCAAGGCCATGACGTTGGTCCACTAATGGCTTTATGGGAAATCTCCAGCATATCTCAAATCAAACGTTTCTAGATATGTTTCAGGCTGTTCATTAAGATCAGAAAACAGAGGCCAAATCACAGGAGTCTCTCACAAAAGATACAACGGAATGGGTAAAGCCTTTCCCATACCAATAGTCCATAAGTCACTATATAAATGCAAAGTAACATGACATATCCGTAGCTGTCAAATTGACTGTCAAAATGAACAGTCTACCTGTAGATCTAAGACTAAAAACCAACTTTCTGAGCTTCAGGAAAAAGCTGAAATCCCTCCTCTTTAAATAACTACCAAAAACAACGTCACCGTTCTTTTATTGTCCTGTCTCCATGTTAGTCGCCTTGTTGTCTGATGTGTCTTCATGTTGTGTCTGGATGCCTGCGGGCAACCGGTGCGATACAAATACATAATCATCTAGCTAGTGTGGCTTGGAGGAGAGTTTGCAGACAAGCACCTCACATAGGTTGGCTCCTCCTTCACTGTTAATGCATGTCATCAGGATGTGTGATGTAACTTCCTGTGATGTCAACAGGTGGACAACAGGCATGTGGTGCCACTTTTGCCAACCTTAGTTTTTGATGAACTGAAATCATTGTCTAAGTCAATTCAGTGGTATATGTAAAGAACGATTTTTGTAGTGGGAGGATCAGAAGCACAAATAACTGACACAAACTACATTAAACAAGTATTGGCAATGCCAACAGTTTGGGCTTTTAGGTAGGGATGGGAAAGGCACTTGCTAGCCACTGCCATAGTGGTATTAACAGTCCATTGATGGTAGCAGGTGCAAAAGGGTGCGAGTACCTGGGCATCTAATCGTGCCTGGCAAATGCCTAATACTTATACACATGCTAAAACTGTTGGCTTTGCCAATGCTTGTTTTGTATGCATTGTTCTTGACCAATCAACTAGGGTGTGAACAAGGCAATACAATGACTCACACCAGCAAAACACCTTTACAGTGGTTTATTTTGTCAGGATGGTTAACAATGCTGAATTGGTTTCTTAATGGTAAAATAATCTTCAGAGCAGTTTGGACATTCTTGTCCACCGTTCTGTACTCTAACTCCATTACCCTTATGGACTAGTCACTTCCTACTGAAGCTTATGTCCATCCCCCTTTGTCTTCCTGCTTTCCCTTACTCTTTTTCTCCATATGTGGGTTATTTACGTGGCTCCAGCTCAATCCTCGCCCTTTCATCACCTTCCATCCTTCATCTTGCTGGGTTGAGCTCTTCTGATGACTTTTCTACCCCTTCTCTTGGTCCAAGGCGATCCATTCCAGGGAATCCCTGACTTGATTCTGGCAGACAACACAGAGTATCGCTTCTGCCTTCCAGTTTTGAATACTCCGCCTCCCCTCATTGGTTCTCTGTGTGCTCTCGCTGATCTGAAATGATAAGTGGGAGGACCTGGGGGCAGCAGAGCAGGTGATGTTTAGGGGAGGAGTGCTTAACTGTTGGTGCTTGTAGAGACAGGAGCAACGGACATGTATGTGGCTGTGTTTTCTAGGTGGATACTGATTTGTATAGCAGAGGCGTTTGGTTTCTAGTTGGAATACTTCAAGCTGTTGACTTTCTTTTCTTCTTCAGCTCTTGGTCACAGGAAATTAATTCCAAGGATTCCCTGGCTGAATTATGGCTGACAGCACAGAGTCTCTTGTCTGCTTTCCTGTTTTGAATGCCCACCCCACCCGGATTGGTTCACCAGGATATCCACTCTGAAGTTTGGGTCTAAAACCCACTTCAGGCATTCCCATAGCCCCTGTTCTGGGGAAGAAGAAATCGGTGACGGGCCCATAGGTCAGCGCTCACTCTCCAGAACTTGTAAAACAAGATAGCTGCACCATGTAAGGACAGGGGGTGCAGGATTCACTTACTCCAACATGACTCAATAATGAGTAAATTGGCAAAGGGAAGTCTGTTTAATGACAATGACATCAAACAGAGAAACAAATGGAAATCAGCAGCATTGCGATCACCTGTCTCGTTCCGACTTCCTAGAACTTCAGTCGAAAAGCAATTCTTATAGGCAAAAATCGTCATCACTGACGTCCGATTTCTATGAAAAATCATCATGCAATATAACTGGTTAGGAAAGGTAACTTAAGTATAGGTGTTGTATCTGTATATGATAATAGGGCATGCAGATTGGATAACTCTTATCGGGTGGGCGTCTACGCCCATCCCTCTACATTACAAGTGATAGACGTCACTACAACTAAGACGTCCTATTGGTTACAATATCTATAGGACTCCAGATAACTTGATCCATTGTGATTGGGCAGGTTACACCCCTAGACATAAATTTCCACTTTTAATTAGCAGCATGCAGAATGGACACCCCTGTGCCTGGTGTCCCAAGTTTCACCCTGCCTCCCTTCCATCAATCAGTATTTTAGGGCGATGTGCAAATTAGTTGGCTAAGGATGGCCTCCAAACTGTAGTCTCTTATCGGGAAAAATTATGGCATCCTTGGGTCCTGGATGACATCAGGCGATGCTACTTCTTCTGGTCACGTGTTAGTTCACCATGAATCTGCTTCAGTTTCCAGCTTTTAGTGCATTTAATTCTGTGTCAGCCTAGCCACCTGCATGGGCCCCCCTTATCTTGACCTTCATGAGGCAGGCTGGTATGCTCTGAAGTTGGAGTCTTGTGAGCTGACGCTCTCCTCCCCTTCTCTGGTTGACCTCAATTTCCTAGCCATGAGCTGCTCTTGAGTTTCGATTCCGCTCCTTCTCTTGCCTTTGGCTGGGTATCAAAACTTGGCCTGTCAGGCCTCTGGCCGCCTGGGTACATTTCTGCTTTTACAAAATGGAGTTGCACTTGTATAATGTGCCTTATTGCGGTAGATATATGGTTGGCGCTTGCCGCTCTATCTTCTACTAAGCATTGCAAGCAGTATCTATTTCTTAGCATCTTGCGTTTCAAGCCTATTTACACACGTTTAACAGGACGGTTGCTTCCATCTTGTCTCGTAGCACTGTTTCCTCACGTTGTAAAATTGTCTCCTCTCTGTGTCTATTCCATTCATTTTCGTAGTTACTCGCACTGGCGTGTTGTATTCGATAGCTGCTTTTGTTCATTCACAGGTCTGTTCAGGTCCTTGTGTCATTTCCACTGGCCTTCCATTAAGGCTTTTGGGGCCTCCTCGTGGACCGCGTGTAGGTACTCCTCATTGCGTATCAGCAGCTGGTATGGCTGTCTGATAGGGTACCGTGCGGCCCAGGGTTGTCTGGTTATGGGTGCTTCAACCGGTAGCGATCTTCTGATGTATACTGGGCAGAGTCCCAGTGCAGCTCTTTGTTTGGTTCATTTGCTCTTCATACGTCACATACCTTGGCGAGTACGCTCCTGGTACCTCGAAATGAGAGGAAGGGGTGCAGGCCATGTCTGGGACCTCCTCTACACTCCCCCCTCTGGTCGGTTCATCGACCACTTCTGCACCCTCCTTTGCATTCACTTCTTTTGATTCTTCGGTGTCATGCTCATGCTGCGTTGGTACATAATGGTGTGAATGTGTAAGCCTTTGGAGTCCATATTTTTATCACTCCCTTCAAACTCTCTGCTGTTTTCACATGTTCATCTTTGTTCCATGTCATTAGCTGACATTGTCCATTTGGGCTGCCGTAGATCCATTTTCCTTCATACCTTCTTCGTTTCTTAGGGTATGTGAACTTTGTTCCCTCTGGCGCAAATTTGCTGGCTTTCACAAAGTCTGTTATTTCTTCATCAGTCAGGTCTCTGGGCTTACATCCTGGCTCGACATCATTATTTTCATCCCTATGGCTTTCTTTGCAGTTTACTGCCACTGTGTAATGAATATCTTGATAACACAGAATCCTAGCAATACCATTGCTAGTAGAGCTACCAGAAACTTGAATATATCTGCCATCCATTGTGGGACCCAGGAGAATAGGTCTCCAAACCAGCTGTCATCGTCCACTTCATCACTTTCATTGATCATCTGGTTTTTCAGGCTTGTCAACATGCTTATGGCCTCTGTTAGGGTTCCGTTTTCTTCTTCAAGTGATGGTACAAATGTGCAACATGATTCTCTGTTTTTTGCACAAAGACCTCCATCCATTGCAGTGATCATGTCAAGCACATACCTGTTTTGGAGGGTCATCAGTCTGATTGCTCTCAGCTCTTCTTTGATCATGTTGAATCCTT
Source organism: Ambystoma mexicanum (assembly GCF_040938575.1). Classification (NCBI taxonomy): domain Eukaryota; kingdom Metazoa; phylum Chordata; class Amphibia; order Caudata; family Ambystomatidae; genus Ambystoma; species Ambystoma mexicanum. The sequence continues at coordinate 750,104,737 of NC_090921.1, read as the reverse complement.
TTATAGTGTATTGATGGTCTGCAATAACTCCCATCTGGTTATCTGCAACCATCTAGTATTCACGCCAACTTGGATGTGGGGCAGGAGTAGTGTTGTGAATACTGTTGAGGTGAGGCTGAACAGCCTGTGTTCGTACGGGATTGCATGGAATGCCTCTTCTGCTTTGGGAGAAAAGTAATTTTCCCTCTTCATCCTGGATACCAGTTCCACAGATCTCCTTCTTAGATGAGCATCTGCTTTCGGGAAACTGTCCAACTTTAGGACATTCTTAGGGATCACTAGAGCAGGAACGTAGACGTTCACTAGTGTGCATATGCCTCCCCAGTTCTTCGGCAACCTTATGTATGCCTCGGATCCACACGCCCAGTAATGGTCCATAATAACTGCGGTTCCTTGTGTCATTCCTGGGGCTTCAAAGATTCTTCCGCAGTTTTGATTCTCTCCCATCTTCCTTGTGCCATTGTTTCTGAAGCATAGTTTCGGGCTCTCCAGTGGCACTATCTGCAGGGGTCCCCCTCTATCTTCGACCCATGTTAGTAACTTTACTAGCTTTGGCCACAGAGGTGTGCATAACCTCTGCGAATTCTCTATTGCTTCCTTGTAGGCTCCAAGGACCACCCATGCTCGGCAGATTACTACTCCATCCTCCCATCCATCTGGGGAGACCACTGACCCCCAGATCTGCATTTGGCCTCTGTTCTTCCAGATTTGAGCCTCTTCTGCAGTCTTCCCTTGAACGTTCAGTCTCGGGTTAACTTCCCATCTTATCCCTGAACCTAGGATGCCATGGTTCTCGTACCTGATCACATGATTTCTGGTGTGCGCTCGGTTTCTTGTTTTAATGTACTGGACGTAGCCATCTTCATCCGGGTAATCCTTTATGTTGACCCATGTCAACGAGGCATCTCTTCCCATAAATTGTCCTCTGGCGTTGCACATTGCTTCATGTGACACAGTGTGCTGTAAGGACATCAATTTCTACAGCCACGAAGATCTTGGATTTTCCCATGTTATATGGTAAGAGAGCACAGACAAAGCATTCTCCTTCCGACTGCCTTCATCCTACTTCCTTCATGTGCTGGTACCATATGTTGTTTCCGAGATGGGCTGTGCTGTCCAGGTAATCATTAAGTACATTGTCTTATAATGTATATAGCTGTTTAGTATACTGTTTTCATGAATTTGGAATTATTATCTTCTGGAGTGTCCTGTTGTATGTGATTTTATGGTTTTGTATATAAATTTAAAAATAAAGAGTTGAAAAAAAATCATTACGTTCATTGTTATCTTCGCGTGGGCTTCTCTTGATTCTCAGCGTTCTTCTGTAGTTTGCTATGACTATGTCTCTAAATGCATCTGGGCTGCTTTTCCTCTCTGTGTGTCTCGGGGGAGCAGGCTGCCTCGCTATGGTAGGAGAAGGTTTTGTGTTTCTCTTCCTCTCCTCTTGTTGGTTTTCATCGTGGTTCTCTGGCCGCCATTGGCTCACCATCTCCTCAGCGTGAGGCTGAGCTATAGATCTGGTGCTTGTTTGCAGTGCTCGTGCTGGCGTGTTTGTCGTTACAGTCTCTGCAGTTCTATGTTCCAGCTCCTCGTGCAGTTTCTTTGCTCTGACTATGAATGGGAACAAATAGTCCATCAGCATTTGTGTTTTATCTGTGAATTCCTTTGTGGCTACTTCTGTTCTTTTGAGGGATTTTGCTATGCCCTCTCTCTCTAGTGGTTCACTTGACTCCTCTTGAGTACTTCCATTGTTTTCTGGAATAGATTGTTTGGCATGCATTCTCCTCTTCTCTGCTGCTTTCGTGGAGGCCCTGTAGCCATTGACACTTGTCCTTGTCTGTGTGCATCCTGTGTGTGGGTGCATGCAGTGGTCAGTGAAGCATTTTCATTCATTCCGTGCTGACCCTGTCTCCAGCTTTTCTCTTCATTTGTTACCTCAAATGTGTCTAAATCATTGCTCATTACATTTAAATTGAGTTCTTTATTTTTATCATCAGGTTTTCTTGGGACTGGAATTACTATATAGGTTCTGGGTGCTTTCGTAGGCCCCAGATGTTCATTATCTGGTGGGTGCACTGAGATTGGGGCACTTTGGGCACCAATAAAGAAAGCAGTTCTGATTGTTAATGACAGAAAAACAATAATAACAACTATACATATACACACAATCGTTCAGAATGACAATTTACAGCATTTTCTTCCAGGGAAGTGGGGGCGCCCTGTTGTTGGGGGTAAAACCAAGTTACTGTTCTGGGCCCCCATTTTGAATGAGTTCATAGTCAATTATTTATTCCTTCTTTTTCTCTGGTCTCGTATTTCGACAGTTTGTTACTATTAGAGGGACGAGTGCTTCTCCAAATGTCCCCCCCTCACGTGAGCGACGACGGTAGTCTCTGGGTACTCAGTATAGTTCCTGTGCTTGATTATGGAAAAGGGTTAGGCTAGCACCATTGCTACATCACATTCATTACACATATCGATAATAGGTCCGAATGCACGCCTCAAATTAGTCTTGGTCTTTAGGACCTGCTGGAACTTGCTCAACGCGAGCGAAGGAAAAGATGGAACTGCTAAAAATCACACCAAAAAAAATGTTGTAAAAATAAAAACAAAAGTAAAAATAAAAGTGAAAATATGAAAAAATAGGAAAAAATGAGAAAAATACAGAAAAATGAAAATAAGATGGTGAAGTTCTTGTGTCCGCTCCTTTCACTCGGACTCTCTGCGACAAGTTGAAGAACAGTGTCTCTCTCCTCGATCTGCTCCACGGCGGAAAGTTTATTGGGATCTCCTCTTCACAAGGCTCTCCTCAGCAGTTGATGAACATAATTACTTCTCAGTTGCACTATGATGGTTCTCAGGAGCTTTTTTAATTGTGCGTTCTTTAATGGGTCTCTGAGGAATGCGGGTACGTCAACATTGCTGGGTCTACACACTAGTTCTGGAAAGTTCTCAATGAGGTGAAAGACATGGTATGCATATCTGCTGTCTTCTGGTGACAACGACATTCGCTCTGATTTTCTGGTCTCTAGATCACAGGCCTTTCTTGTGACGTGAACAGTCTTTACACTTTCCTGCTGTGTGGATTGCGACCATGTAGTTCAGTTTGTACCACACTCGGTTTAGGAATTTGTTGTTTCTTGGATCTCTGATAAAGGTTAAGGTATCTGTGGTTCTCCCGACAAGTCCTGGGCATTCCTCTATGATGCGAAAGAAGAGTGTGTATGTCAGTTCATCAATGATCACTTGTGGTGGAAGCATATCACTTATCACTGTACTTGGGAGTGCAATGAAAGCTTCCGTGATGACAGTCAGTAGTTGCCAAATTATTTTCTTGTTGGCTGGATCTTGAATAAAGTCTGTGATGCTGGTAACTCTCCCTACAAGTGATGGATATGTCTCGAATACTAGCCGGAAACAGGAAAGCACATCCTCTGTGATGTTTCTACTGGGGGATACCATAAGTTCTGTGAACAAAGTCTCAATACTGATTGCTTCAGGATACTGTGTTACACTCCCAGGCAATGTCTTATTTGCAGTCCATCAGAGTCTTGATTCTTTTTACTAATTGAGCATGTCGTGCTTTCGAAAGCTCATTTTATCAATGTTGTTGTGGCTTAGGATGTGCTTCTCTTTACCCTGCAACTGGGATGTACAGAGTGTTCGTTATGTCCTTATTTCCCCTTGTTTGGGGAACCTGTCCAGTTATATGCCGCACTTTGCATCCGGGTTCTTTGTCTTGGTTTTCTGCTCATGCGTCCTTCTTCTTCGCTATGGATCGTGTCTGCACGTGCTGAGGTTCTTCCCCATTGTCTGTGGTTTCTTTACAGTTGGATGCAGCAGGAGGGTTCTCTCCTATATAGGGTTTAATGTCATCCAGGAAGATCCATGCCCTTCTGCCCTGGAGCTTGACGGCGGAGGGGGTGCAGTCCTCTACGATGAAAGGGCCATTAAATCTTGGCTCGTCCCACCTTTTCCTGGAAAAGTTCTTCACAAGCACGCTGTCACCAGGGAAGACGAGGGGTGCATGTACACCTTGCTCGGTGTCTGCTTCAGCACTTCCTGCTGTGTTTCGTGCAGCGCTGTCCCCTTTTCGCCGTCACTGCAGCTGGCCTGTAATGACAGAGGCGCTGGATGTCATACAGTCAAGGTACTTTTGCATCTCTGTTCCCAGAACCTCTCTAGTCGGCTGGGCATCACAACTAGCTCTATCTCGGGGGGTAAAAGGGGTCCTCATCCTTCTGCCTGTAACTATCTCGTGCAGCGTGAGATGATGGTCGGAGCCTGGTTGGTTCCGAAGTGCATACAATGCCAATGGTAGACAGTGCAGCCATCCCTTCTTTAATGTGAGCTGCAACTTGGCTATCCTCTCCTTAAGCAAGCTGTTGATCCGTTCACATATCCCGTTCCCCTCAGGATGATACACCGATGAGAACTTGTGCTTTATACCAAGCAACAAGCTAATCTGTTTGAAAACTGAATTTACAAAGTGAGCCCCGTTATCTGATCTCATTACTTCACACACACCCCACCTAGGGAACACCTCCCTCACTAGGAACCTGGCAGCACATGTAGCGTCTGGGTGTGTACAGGGACCTGCTTCTAGCCATCTAGAGAATGGACACACCACCACAATTAAATACCTGTACTAGTTGCAAACTTGAATCATGTCGACATAGTCGATATGCAAGTGCTGGAATGGTCCATTTGGTCTGGGGATGATCCCTCTCACTACATTTAATGTGTGCCCAGCGGTGAATTGCTGGCAGATTATGCAGTTCACCATGAAAAATGCAACATGCTCTGCTAAATTTGGTGTGAACCAGTCTTCTGCGAGCGTTGCAGCAAGATTTTCTTTTGTCATATGGATGGGGTAGTGCAGTTGCTCTAATGCTACTTTTAGAAGGGCGACAGGCATTACTGGTTTACCAGTGCTGTCTTGCCTCCACAACCCGTCACAGGGGTTTAAAGAACACCCTCGACGCTTCCACACATTTTTCTCCTCCTGAGGTGCCTCCCCATGGAGCTCCATTAGCTGAGTCTGCCCCATATTGCTATAGGCTTCTGGTGTGGCTCGCGCTACCATCATCCTCTCATTGGTACGTGTCACCTCCAAGTCCATGATTGTTTCAGTTTTGGATGCCATGCGCTTGGCTTCCGTGTCCGCTTCATGATTTCCACGTGACACGAAATCCATCCCCTTGGTATGAGCGGCGCATTTCAAAACCGCTATGCCCACTGGGAGCTTTAGTGCTTTTCTCAGCCTGTCCAATAAGGCTGCATGTTGCACTGGCGTGCCGTCTGCTCGGAGGTAGCCCCTCCTTTTCCAGCGCGCTAGACCTGCATGTACTGTGGACATTACATAGGCTGAGTCACTGTACACAGTTACTTCCTGGTCTGCATGATTCTCAATGGCGAGTATCAGTGCCAGCATTCCTGCAGCTTGCACAGAATAGTGAGAGGGTATTCACGCACTGATGAGTTCTCGAAACTCTCCATTCGCTAGGTGTTTTATCATGGCCACGCCTGTATACCTTTGTTCGCCTTCTTGGTTGATTCTCAAAGAACAGTCAATAAAGAGGATCTCTCCACTTGCCAGGGCGTTTTCCTTTACCCTGGGGATCTCATCATAGAATTCCTCATAGTTCACACAATCGTGTATAGGTTCTCCCTCTGAGACTGGTTCAGCTATGAATGTAGCAGGATTCACAGTTTTACATCAAACTGTTTTGATGGATGGGTTAGAGATAATCACCTCATAGGCGGATGCTCTCTGAGATGTCAGTGTGCCCTTTGACTTCTCTAGTATGGCGAACAGCGAATGTTCAACATATAATGTCATGGAGCACCCCCATCCAATGGATGCCGCTTTTTCCGATAGCGAATGCGGCAGCAGCTAGATTTTGTTCGCACGGGAAGTGGCCCTTCATAACCAGGTCCAGACTCCCGCTGTAATATGCTAGGGGCTTGTACCCCAGCGAGGTTCGCTGCATGAGCACTGCCGTCATAAAATTACCATCAGAGTGTGAGAACAGGTAGAATTCCTCTGCATAATTAGGAATCCCGAGAACTGGGGCCTTACAAATTGCCCCTTTGACTTCTGCAAACCCTTTCTCCATTGCCTCAGTCCATTCAATTTCTCCTTTTGTTGCCTGGGCTTTCTTTAAAGCCTGAAGCAAGGGCTTGGTATACAAGCTGTAGTCAAAGACCCATGCTCTGACATAATTGCACAGGCCTAAGAAGCTCTGCATTTGTTTTAACGTGCGGGGCTTGGCCGTGTTCATGATGGCTTCAGCCCTTTCTGCGGTTACCTTCTTCCCCTCATGAGAGATCAGTTGTCCTATGTACAACACCTCCTGTTGACAATACTGCAACTTTTCCTTATCAACTTTGTATCCCTTTTCAGCCAATATAGTCAATAGCTGGACAGAGTTGCGCCTGCATTGCTCTTCAGTGGTGCTGCAGATCAGAATGTCATCTACGTACTGTAAAACAACACTGTCCACCGCAATATTGCCTAGGTCCATTTGCAGGACTCTGTTAAAAATAGACGGGGACTCGCAATACCCCTGTGGCAACCTCGTACATTTCATGTGCATTTGTCTGAAGGTGAATGACGTCAGGTCCTGAGAGTCACAGTGCAGTGGAATTGAGAAAATTTAGTTTTTCAAATCAATCACCGTGAAATATTTTGCCTCAGTGGGTATATTACACAGTATTGTGGATGGATTGGGGACTAGAGGGAACTCTGCTTCAACTATATTGTTTAATGCTCATAAATCTTGGATTAAACGCCAGGACCCTCCCTTTGATTTTTTGACAGGGTAAATCACTGTATTGCAAGGTCATTCTGACGTCACTAGGATGCCATGCTCCATCATGGCGGAAATTGTCTTCGCGATCCCTTCATCTGCCTCTCTGGACATGGGATATTGTCGCGCTCATGGTAAAATTGCTCCTGGTTTCAGTTTGATTTTCACTTCACCTGCCCCCTTCAGGAGGCCTACATCATAGGGCCCTGTAGTCCATACCGCGGCAGGCACTTGGGCCATGTCGTCATCAAAGTATTCTGGACGTACCAGCGCCAGCATCATTCTCTGTGGCACCTCCCGTCTGATCATTTTGACCCAAAATGTGAGACTTACTTCCACTCTTGTCTACTCTAGGTCAGGGTGCTATTCGAACTGATCGTCAGTCACTCGATACCCTTCTTTGGTGTCGATAATCACACACCAACAGCCCCTCCTCTTCGTGCATGGGTATTATTGGTCTGAAGAGAAACTCATCAGGGGTTCTCATAGTTTTGTCTGCGAGGCCTGGCAGTCCCGCCATAAGCACCCGCATGCCATATGCAAAGCCTTCTGGCTCTAACGGTACAGCTCTCATGGCTATACGTCCTGAGTATGCTCTGATCATTTCGCACATGTTGGAATAATGCATTCCTGGAGTGCAGCACACTATACCATTCTCGGTGAACGAGATGGTCATGTTGAATTTAGTCATCAGGTCTCGGCCCAGAATATTTACTGGGGTCTGACGTGAATACAATAGGGGTACATTCATTTCGCTTTCTCCCACTGAGACTGGGAGTCTGTCTGTAAAGGGAACTCTACGATGAGCTCCAGTGAAACTTTGAGTATCTATAGCCTCGCCAGACAAGGAAAATTTGCCCTCTCATATGCACGAGCGCGTTGCACCCGTGTCAACTAAGAAGGAATATTCTTTCCCCCCTATGGTGACATTCACCCTAGGTTCCCTGTTAGGGTCTGGTGTCACTGAAAGAATAGAGCACATCAGAGTCCCCCGTGAGCTGTCCTATTTCATATATAAGTTCGGCCCACTGTATACTTGTTGATTTCCCCCAGCCCCAGGGTTAACTCCCCCTCCGGAGCTAGTGCCTTGTGACATTTGCGGTGGTGCCTGCTGGGGTTGTCCTTGCGGCAAGTTCCCCATGTTCGGTGGTTGAACCACTTGCTGTGCACCTTGATGCACCCCTGACGCCTGCACTGTGTAATTTTGTGCACCGCCCTGTTGCGGGACAGCAGGCTGATTCACCATGCCTGCCCCCATTCCTTGGCTGTTTGGTCACATGCCTTGGCTTCTGAACATGCGCGCCACGTGTCCTGTCATTCCACACAGCCAACATGCTGGTGGTGGTCGGACCATCTGTCCATCTGGCATAGCTGGACCGCCCATCTGTGCGTTCTGAAAGCCATTTTGATTATTCTGAAAGCCTCCCTGGTTACCTCGAAACCCTCCTTGATTACTCTGCCATCCTCTTCCTCCAAAACCCCTTCCTCTTGGGTAAAATCCTGCATTACCCCGATTATTCTGCGATGGGTTGGTCGCTTGTTGTGCGCTTGGCTCGGCTGGTGAGCATGGTTCCCTCGAGAGCTTCCTTTGCACCAGCTTCGACTCCTCGCCCTTACGATTTGCCTCCTTTTCCCGAATCTTTTATTGCAACAATCTACAGTAGTGTGCGATTGTCAACTGTATTTCGGCCCATTGTTTTGCTTCTACTCCTAGCAATTTTTTGAGCTGCTTCTGCACCAGTTCAGGCAACCCTTTGCATGATATGTGGTAGAATAAAGGAATAGATTTCGCCCAAGACTCATGCGTTTCGAGCACCCACGTGTCCTGAAAATTCTGGATATAAATCAACGGGTCCTCTGACCCTTTCATTTTTCAAGTCATTATAGCCCCATATCAGAAGTGTCTGGATATAACGTTCGCAGCGCTTTCCACACTGTTGCCCTACAGTTATTAAATGGCGCTCTGTCATGGGAGGTGTTAGGGTTACCATAGGATAGCCTGTTTGTTTCCATACATCATCTGCTCTTTCACCAAGTATGGCAATTAGGAGGCCCTTAATGTCCCCTATAGCTAAGGTGACACCCCCCGTCATTTTCTCTAACTCGTGTATCCACTTTCCGGCTCCCGATGTCAGCATTGGAAGCTTATTTTTAAGGTTCTCTCGGTCCATGTGTGGCCATGAAATATATTGTGGTCTTGCTCTCCCCTTTTCTAGCAACGGGAACTGGAATGCACAGTCCTCATTCTCTTTCCCCATAAAGCTCCGGTCTATTGCCAGGGTGGCATTCCCGCCTTGCCGTCTACCTGGCAGTGCCCTTAATCTGTCTGCATAGGCAGGTGCTGACGCCCCCCTCTGACCGTGGGATGTTCCTTCATGTCGGCCAGACTGCGCGGCAGACTTCGGTGCCCTACTTGTGGACCCGCTAGCATCTGACCATCGTACCCCTCGGTCCCCTGAGGGCCGTTTTTCGCACCGACTCCCTTCTTCATGTGCCACATCCTCCATTTCCCCACCGGAGTCAGATTCTGAATACTGCCAGCTTACACAACTCCTAGCATCTTCTTTGTTCTGCCCAATCTCCAGCCTGTCTAGGGACAGTCCCCTGCTCCCACTACTTCGGGTGACATCCTCAGTGTCATATAGCTGAGTGCTCTCTAAGTGCTCATCTTCCCTTCCCCCATTGGATAACTGCTCTAGCCCCAACTCGTATATTTTATCGACCGTTTCCACGATGCTTCTGGTGTCGAAGTCATCTTCAATATTTGTCCCGCTTGTACCTGGTACCGCATAGATTGCAGGAAAGAATTTTTCTATGTCTTCCCATTCTACTGTAGGATTGGGTTTAATCACTTCCCGCTCCAAATATTCAAGATCCTGTGCCCTCTGTCCATGCTTACGTTCTATTTCCTCATCTATTTCCTTTTGCTTCTTTGCTTCTTCCCTAGCCTTATCTACTTCCCTCATCCGTTCATTTCTACGTTCTTTTGCCCTTCTATTTTCCTCATCTTCCCGCTTTTTTTACTTTCCTTTCGTGCACTCTTTCTTCCTCTAACCTTAACATGTTCTGCCTGTACTTTTTATAGGCTGCATACTGTGTGCGACTGAGCGGTATTCCTTGCTCTTCGCGATATAGTTGTTCTCGCCTTAGCCTATCTTTCTTTCTAGTCCTTTCATCTCTTTCTTCGATCCCTTTCTCTTTCTCTCTCCTTTGCGTCTCATCAGACCCCTCCCTTGGCCTCAAATCACTTCCTTTTCCATCTAACTTCAGTAATATTTGACCTCCCATCCATTCGTCTTTCGCGATTGCTATCTCATCACCTCTACCTTCATTTCCTTTATGTTTATTTCCCTCTTTCTCCTTATCTGGAGGTGCACAACTCCACGCTCAATCTTTCCCTTCATCTTCGCATCTCTCTTTGGCCCTTGAGACTGTGGAGGCGATATGGTTTTCCTGTTCTTTTCCCTTATTATCGTCACTACTGGCGACTCATACGTGGTTGCTATACACCGTGGCTGCTTTAAGTTCTTTTAGTGGGTAAAGAACCTCTGACTTGCTTCCTTCAATGACTGGCTCAGGCGGGGCTGGTGGCACGGTAGGCGTCTCACCCTTCTCTGTACATACATTTAGTATCCATTCTGTGGGTGGTTCTTCCATCTTCGTTTCTTCAAACATTTTCCAAAACTCTAGAACAGCAAGACGTTTCTCTAACTTCTTGCCCGAATATGTGGCATGTAGGAAGGTAGTCATGTGATGTAAAACAGCCTTAGAGAGTGACCCGTTCTGGGGCCACGGCATAAACATCTTATTGGCGGTACCCTTAACCCACTCCGTGCTGTATTTCTTTTGTTTGGGTGCATGCTTGGGCAGTTGCATGCACAAATGCGCAAGCAGGGTAACTTCCTCCATTTTTTATTTTGTCACTAACAGTATTTACACAGTTCTTTAACCCTCCAATGGTATGAGCGAGCACCACATACGCAAGCTCCAATCCAATCTTTTCCCGCCTAAATTTATACCAACAATTTACTCAAAACCCATCAATTCAATGGCGATTCCCTCTTAGTTACAGAATCGTGTAAAACCAAAATGCATTTCAACCAATCATTAATACAATTATTTTACATTTGACATACCACAAGACACATATGACAGACACTCGACAGACTAGACGAACACCAGCTGGACACACGTATACCTGCCTTCTAATCAATACCCCATCATGGGGTGTAAACGAACCCCTTTGATGCCGTCTTCTCTACTTCTAACTACTTTATTTTTTCTCCGCCACCCTCCGTTACCTTTCCCTTACTTACACTAATGCCTACAAGACATTTGTCAAAGTAACGAGTTTGTTGTTTCATTCACCGATCGCATCTTTTCCTCTCTGGAACTTCGGGATCACCGCCTCTTCCTCTTCCAGCTTTTAAGGTTTTCGTCCGATCCGCTGCCTGTGCGAATGAGGAGCTTCTCAGTCTACTCAGCCGCAGGACTCGTGATCTTACCGAAGGCCTAGAGTTACTTCGTGCCGTCGGTCTAAAGGTGTCTTAGTATTAATGATTAATTAATGGCAGGAACCATCCTCACGCTACCAAGTGTTCTGGGGAAGAGGAAATCGCTGACGGGCCCATAGGTCAGCGCTCACCCTCCAGAACTTGTAAGACAAGATAGCTGCACCATGTGAGGACAGGGGGTGCAGGATTCACTTACTCCAACACGACTCAATAATGAGGACTCAGTAAGTTGGCAAAGGGAAGTCCATTTAACGACAATGACATCAAACAGAGAAACAAATGGAAATCAGCAGCATTGCGATCACCTGTCTCGTCCCGACTTCCTCAAACTTCAGTCCAACAGCAATTCCTACAGGCAGAAATCGTCATCACTGACGTCTAATTTGTATATAAAATCATCATGCAATATAATTGGTTAGGAAAGGTAACTTAAGTATAGGTGTTATATCTGTATATGATAATAGGGCATGCGGACTGGATATCTCTTATCGGGTGGGCGTCTGCGCCCATCCCTCAACATTACGCGTGATAGACGTCACTACAACTACGACGTCCTATTGGTTACAATGGGCCTCATTACGAGGTTGGAGGTAGCCATGGCGCTATTAGCGTCATGGCTGCCTCCAAACTCGTTCCGACTCCGCCCTGGTGAATGGAGCAATTACCGGTTCATTCCAAGGTTGGCGGGACCGGTAATTCCCCATTCCCATTTGAGCACCCATAGGGCTCAATGGGAATGGGGAAGGCGCTAATAACGGTGCCGCAAATTGTGGTACCGTTATTAGCTCCAGAGTCCCTTTGCAGGTCCCCTCCTTAACGCCTGGAAAAACCAGGCGTTAAGGGAGGACCCGCAAAGGGAACTCGTAGTAAGGCAGTAAGGGATTACTGGCACCGGTGCCCTTACCGGTGCCAGTAATCCCTTACCGCCCGTCTCGTAATGAGGCCCAATATCTATAGGACTCCAGATAACTTGGTCCATTGCGATTGGGCAAGTTACACCGCTAGATATAAATTTCCACTTTTAATTAGCAGCATGCAGAATGGACACCCCTGTGCCTGCTGTCCCAAGTTTCACCCTGCCTCCCTTCCATCAATCAGTGTTTTAGGGCGACGTGTCAATTAGTTGGCTAAGGATGGCCTCGAAACTGTAGTCTTTTATCGGGAAAAGTTATGGCATCCTCAGGTCCTGGATGACATCAGGCGATGGTACTTCTTCGCGCCTGGCTGGTCACGTGTTAGTTCACAATGAATCTGCTTCAGTTTCCAGCTTTTAGTGCATTTAATTCTGTGTCAGTCTAGCCACTTGCATGGGCCCCCCTTATCTTGACCTTCATGAGGCAGGCTGGTATGCTCAGAAGTTGGAGTCTTGTGAGCTGACGCTCTCCTCCCCTTCTCTGGTTGACCTCGATTTCCTAGGTAGGAGCCGCTCTTTGTTGAGTTTCGATTCCGTTCCTTCTCTTGCCTTTGGCTGGGTTTCGAAACTTGGCCTGTCAGGCCTCTGGCCGCCTGGGTACATTACTGCTTTTACAAAATGGAGTCGCACCTGTATAATGTGCCTTATTGAGGTAGATATATGGTTGGCGCTGGCCGCTCTATCTGCCACTAAGCATTGCAAGCAGTATCGATTTCTTAGCATCTTGCGTTTCAAGCCTATTTACACACGTTTAACAGGACGGTTGCTTCCATCTTGTCTCGTAGCACTGCTTCCTCACGTCGTAACATTGTCTCCTCTCTGTGCCTATTCCATTCATTTTCGTAGTTACTCGCACTGGCGTGTTATCTTTCATAGCTGCTTTTGTTCATTCACGGGTCTGTTCAGGCCCTTGTGTCATTTCCACTGGCATTCCATTAAGGCTTTTGGGGTCTCTTCGTGGACCGTGTGTAGGTACTCCTTATTTCGTATCAGCGGCTGGTATGGCTGTTTGATAGGGTACCGTGCTGCCCAGGGTTGTCTGGTTATGGGTGCTTCAACCAGTATGGATCTTCTGATGTATACTGGGCAGAGTCCCAGTGCAGCTCTTTGTAGGTTCATTTGCTCTTCATACGTCACATACCTTGGCGAGTACGCTCCTGGTACCTCGAAATGAGAGGAAGGGGTGCAGGCCATGTCTGGGACCTCCTCTACACCTCCCTCACCAGCCCACAGCTCGATGGAAGAGGGCCTGCCATACCGGTCCGTCATGTTAGGTGAAGGTGTGTTAATGGTATTTATACCATGCACTGCAGCCATTTGCCCGGTCTCCAAGCACTCCCACAGATCTGAAAAGGTAATTGTGGAGGAGCGGGCGATGGTTGGAGGAGGAGAGGGAAAAGATAAGGCATTGCACTTCACTGTTGATGCTTGTAGCTTGGAGGTGCAACTGGCGACTGTGTGGGTGCGTTTTCTAGGTGGATATTGATTGGATACACCAGAGGAGTTTTGTTTCCAGATGGGAGAATTCAAGTGTTTAACTTGTCAGGGTGCTTTGGCCATTGGGTAAGGTTTGCAATTTTATTCAAGAGATGTGGAGTTGTTTATGTTTATTGAATTTATATGGCGCTTTAAGCCAAAGCGCTTTACAATATAACAACAGGTACAAAAGTGAGAGAAGGAACAAGTTACTTACCTGTAACTGTTGTTCTCCAGCATGGGTCTGGCATGGATTCACATGCTCATGAATATTCCCCGTCGTCAGGCTGGGAATCCTCGGTAAAGAAAAAACCAGTATCAGTTTCGTTTCTGATCTGTCTTTCGTAGTAATAACCAATCACTGATCTCTGCGTCATACTGACCACAGCCAATGACTGCCCTCTACCTAAGCCCCGCCTCTGGCAGCCATCTTCAGATTTGGAAGCACGTGAAGTGGCAGTATGACCAAGTGAAGAGCCGCAGAGGGGTAGGCGGGAGGGTTCGCATGTGAATCCATGCCAGACCCATGCTGGAGAACAACAGTTACAGGTAAGTAACTTGTTCCTTCTCCAGCATGGGGTCTGGCATGGATTCACATGCTCATGAATAAAGAATACATAGCAGTACACACATGCACAACCACGGGAGGTGGCAAAGGCTCAACATTAAGCATTACATCAAACTCAACATTAAGCATCTTACCTCCTCACCAGGCTCACCTCAGGCGAACAGGTTGCGCAGCACTGCTTGGCCGACCCTGGACTCCTCCCTGGAATCCCGGTCGACGCAGTAGAATTTTGTGAAGGTGTGCGTCGTCCTCCACGTAGCAGCCCTGCATATGTCCAGCAGGGGCACACCAGATAGGAACGCCGTGGTAGCTGCGATCGCTCTGGTGGAATGGGCTCTCGGACGGCCAGGCAGCGGTCGGTTTGTCAACCGGTGACAGTACATGATACAGCCGGGGAGCCATCTGGAAATGGAAGCCTTCGAGAGAGCCTTCCCCTGATTGACAGGTCCAAAGTTCACAAAGAGTTGTGACGTCTTCCGAAAACACTTCGTGCGGTCTACGTAGAACTTCAGCGCTCTAGCCACATCCAGCAAGTGCAAAGTCCTCTCAGCCGGCGACGAAGGCGACGGGAAGAACACAGGCAACACCAAGGGTTCGTTGAGATGGAAGTCCGACGGTACGTTGGGCATGAAGGAGGGGTGCGTCCTGAGCACTACCCTCGTGTCGTGAAAAGTCAAGTATGGGGCCTTGCAGGAAAGGGCCTGGATCTCTCCCACTCGTCGTGCGGAGGTGATGGCCACAAGAAACGCTGTTTTCCATGACAGAAATTTCAACGGAGCCGAGTGCAGAGGCTCGAACGTAGGTCCCATGAGCTTGGTCAGCACCACGTTGAGCTCCCACGCCGGGGCCGGAGCCTTCACCGGCGGGAACGATCTGAACAGTCCCTTCATGAACTCTTTCACCAGACGATGAGACCACAAGGACATCCGCCCCGTGGTTCTGGTGTATCGGGAGATCGCAGCAAGATGAATCTTGATGGACACGTGTGCCAGTCCAGCTTTGGCCAGCGTCAGCAGGTACGGCAGTACTTGGGGAGCCGTAATCCGTAGAGGGTTAATCTTCTGTGCGTGGCACCAGACAGAGAACCTCTTCCATTTGTGTCCGTAGCATTTAAGAGTCGAGGACGCCCTGGCCTTTGCAAGAACCTCTCTGCAGTCGGCCGGTATGTCGTAACCTCCAAACTCTAGCGCTGCAGGAGCCAGGCCTGCAAGTTCAGCGATTTCGGGTCGTGGTGGAGGATGGCGCCTCCTTCCCTGGAGAGTAGATCCGCGTCCACCGGCAGCTTGATTGGCGGGGACGCTGACAAGTCCAGAAGGTCCGGGAACCATATCTGCCTCGGCCACGCAGGTGCGACGAGGATCATCCTGCACCGTGACCTCTTGAGCTGGTTGACGAGCCGGATTAGCAGTGGCAAAGGAGGGAACGCGTAGAGGAACAGGCCCTCCCAGGGGAACGAGAAAGCATCGCCCATGCTCCTCACCTGGGGAAACCTGCTGGCGAACCTCAGGCACTTGGAGTTCGTCGCTGTCGCGAACAGGTCGATCTGGGGTGTGCCCCACCGTTGGAAGAGGCGATCCACTAGATCCTGCCGTAGCTCCCACTCGTGGCACGAGCGCAGCTCCCTGCTGAGTGAGTCGGCGATGTTGTTTTTTATCCCTGCCAGATGAAACGGCACCAGAAACATCCTTTGGGCGACGGCCCAATGCCACAGGTCCTGCGCCTCCTTGGACAGTGCTGGGGACCTGGTTCCGCCCTGTTTCCTGATGTAAAACATGGTGGTGGTGTTGTCGGTGAAGATCCTCACCACCTTGCCCTTGAGGGACGGAAGGACCTGAGGGCCCAAAACACTGCACGGAGCTCCAGGACGTTGATATGTAGGGATTTCTCCGTCGGGAGCCAAAGGCCTCTTGCGTGCAGATTTTCGGTGTGCGCTCCCCACCCTTCCAGGGAGGCATCCGTGGTCACTGTCTCCTGGTGGGCTGGGGTCTGGAAGTCCATGCCCGCCGTCAGATGCGCGCGGGTGCCCCACCACCGGATCGCTCGTCGGAAACTCTCGTCGAGTGTGATCCTTTCCTCAAAGCTTCCCGTCGTTTGGATCCAGCGCGCGTCCAGGAACTCCTGCAACGGGCGGATCCGGAGCCTGCACATGGGAATGAGGTAGATGCAGGAAGACATCATTCCGAGGAGGGACTTGATGGACCTCACCTTGGCCGCGTCGGCCACCAACATCCGCTGCACCTTGCCCAGGATGGTCCTGGTCCTCTCCTCCGACGGGGAGGCCAGAAGGGACACTGTGTTGAGCCTCGCTCCCAGAAACAGAGCGTCTTGCGCGGGTACCAGGTGGGATTTGGCGTAGTTCACAGAGAATCCCAGGTCCGTGAGAAGTTGGACGGTCCTTGCCGTGTGAACCACGGCGAGCTCCCTCGTCTTGGCTCGGATGAGCCAGTCGTCCAGGTAGGGGTAGATGTGGATCCCCTTGCGGCGCAGCTGTGCCGCCACCGGTGCGAGGCGCTTGGTGAACACCCTGGGTGCCGACCGTAGTCCGAAGGGGAGGGCTTTGAACTGGTAATGACGCCCTTGGACCACAAACCTGAGGAATTTCCGGTGCCCCTTAAGGATGGGAATATGGAAGTAGGCATCCTCCAAATCCAACGACGACAGGAAGTCTCCTTCCTCCAGCTGACCCAGGACGTGCTGGAGGGTGACCATCCGGAACTTTTGCGCCTTGATGAACTTGTTCAGACGTCGCAGGTCCAGGATGGGGCGCCATCCCCCCGTCTTCTTCTTCACGAGGAAGTATCTCGAGTAAACTCCGGAGCCCTGAAGCCTCTTTGGGACGAGTTCGATGGCGCCCTTCCTGAGCATCGCCTTTACCTCCAGGAGAAGTTGAGGGACGTGAAGTTCTTTCCTGGCCACGGGGGGGACGCGCGGACACCTTCTTTGAAACTCGAGCGCGTGGCCCCGGGCCAAGGCATCCAGCACCCAACGGTCGGTGGAGATGGACTCCCACACGCTGACAAAGCTCGCCAGCCAGCCTCCCACCGGGGTGCTTCGGTGGGGGCCCGACCCCACGGCCGGTTCAATCCTGCTTCGACGAGGCTTTGCCGCCTTGACCTCCTTGGCGACGACGGCAGGGTCCGCCAGACTTGCCTCGTCCTCTGTAGGCCTCCTGAGACGACGAGCGGGCCCGCTTGACGGTAGGTGGAGAAACCGCCGCCGGAACCTTTGGAGGCGCCCTTGCCTCTGCTGCTCCGAAAGGGCGTCCGTCGTTGTTGCAGAACTCCAAGGGCCCGGGCCGTCTCGGTGTCCGCTTTAATGGCCTGAAGGGAATTGTCCACTGTTTTCCCAAACAGGTTGTTCCCATCGAAGGGCATGTCCAGGACTCTGGTCTGAACGTCTTGACGAAGTCCGTAGCCTTGAGTCATCCATGCCGCCTAAGGCAAACGCCGTTGCCCAACTGGCGGAACCCAGTGTCGGCGATGTCCGTCGCAACGGTAATGGCGTGGTCCGAAGCCACCTCACCTTCCTGCAGGATCTCCAGGGCCTCTGCCCTCTTGTCGTCGGCAAGAAGTCCAGCAGGGGAGCCAGTTTGTACCAGAGCTCCCTGTCGTAGCGGGCCACGATAGCCAAGGCGTTGGCCGCTTTAATCGTCGTCGCTGCAGACGAGATGACTCTGCGTCCCATAGCGTCCAATTTCTTTCCCTCAGCGACCGGTGGGGAAGTCGATGTGGAGGCCGCACCCCCCCCGCTTTTTTCCTGGCCGCCGCGGAGATGACGGAGTCCGGGGTAGGCTGCGCCCGGAGGCACAGGGGGGCTGTGTCCGGGACCCGGTACTTCTTCTCGTACCGGTCTCTTCTAGCTGGCGTCGTGGAAGGGTTCTTGAGGAGGGTGAGGCCCTCATCCCAAATGTCGTCCAATAGAGGCACTGCGAGGACCGTCTTCCTCTTGGCCTCGCGCCGCTGATAAAGGAAACCTTCCTTCTTCCCCTCAGGGCAGAGTTGGAAAAGCTCGGATGCCCTGGTGATCATGGAGTGGAACGATCCAATCTCGTCGGGCGGAGAAGCCCTGGTGGGAGGCGACGACGGTACATCCTCGTCGTATACCTCGTCGTCCGTACCCGTCGCTGCCGTGTCAGTCCCCGTATCATCCCCTCGGGTGGAAGGGGAGGAGGGCTGGAAGGGGCACGACGGCTGAAAAGGAGGCGGAGGGTGGATCCTTCTTTTCTTGGTAGGGGGAACACCAGAAGGTCCCGGTTCTGGGTCCCCCGACGGGAGAGGTTCCGTCGGCAACGGTAGTCTCGTCCTTATCTCTGAGCATAAGGACTGTATAGCCAACAAAATGGCCGCCGAGTTGTCTCGCGGCGCTGGCAGAGGGGAATCCGACGGGCGATCAGGGGCCCCGTCGGTACCCTCGACGATGTCATTGTCACCTGCGTCGGGATCCATCCCGACGGGCCGGTCTTCTTCCACGCCGAGGCCATGGCTTAAGACCTCGACCAGCTCCTCCTCCGAGGTTGAGGCCGAATCTACGACGACGCCCTGCCCCCCTTTTTTCTTCCCCACGGGGGATTTCACGGGGGTCCTATCGATGGGCACAAAAGAGGACTCCCTCCGAGGTGGCAGGGAGACTCTGAGCCCCGAGGTCGCCACCACTGGTGTAGCCTCCACAGGCTGAGCCAGGGCCGCCGCGACAGTTTCGATAGAGGGCTTGGCCGGATGGATTAAGGCCTTCACCACCTTAGGTGCGCTCACCGCCTTATCCTTGAGGGGGGGGGACACTGCCTCGCTGCCCCTCGGCCTTCGAGCTCGACCGGGGCCTCTCCAGGAGCTTCGCCGGGTGCTCGGCCTTCCTCTTACCCGACCCAGAGCGTTGGCTCGTGGTTGATGGTGCCGGGGAGGGTGCGCCCTGCCTGGCGCCCGTAGAGCCCGACCGTTCGGCGCTCCCGGTGCCAGCGAACTCGCGGTGCTTGGCCTTATGTTGGACCCCCGTCGCCGGGGCGTCCTCAAAGGTCTTAGAAGACCGCTCGGATTTCTTCCTCTTCTTCTCGCCGGACGGGCTCTTCCCTTCCAGCCAGTTGGCGAGACGTTGATGGCGGTCCTTCATTGTCCGCTCTGACATGTTGCCGCAAAACGCACAGTCCTTCTCCACGTGCGTCTTGTCCTCATGTAGGCAGTAAAGACAAAAAGAGTGTTCGTCCTCCTTGAAGACGTTCTGCAGCTGGCATCCAGGGCAGACCCTGAACAGCTTTCCGGGCGTCGAGCTTCCCTTCTCCTGGGCCATGACCGGGCCTGAGAAACTTCTGGAGTCCTCCAAAAGCGTAGCTCGACGAAATCTTCACCCTTGAGGGGCGCAGGCGAATCCGACACGGGTCCCCGTTGATCGGATGGAGAGTCGGTGGAGCTTGAGGCTCTTTTGACCGAAAAAACGAAGTTTTTGAGAAAAAACGTGAAAAAAATAGCACTAACGCTCGAGAGCAATAGCACGAGGATCCCAACACATGAACGTGCGGTAAAAATCTGAAGATGGCTGCCAGTGGCGGGGCTTAGGTAGAGGGCAGTCATTGGCTGTGGTCAGTATGACGCAGAGATCAGTGATTGGTTATTACTACGAAAGACAGATCAGAAACGAAACTGATACTGGTTTTTTCTTTACCGAGGATTCCCAGCCTGACGACGGGGAATATTCATGAGCATGTGAATCCATGCCAGACCCCATGCTGGAGAAGCATATTTACAAACATGAACAGGCCATAAGAACAATAAGTAGAACTATTTACAAAGGGGGGAGAGGGTAGAGGAGGGGGGTAGGTGAAGGGAGTTACGGTGTAGAATTTGAGGTAGGGGAGAGGAAGGGAGGGGGAGGGGAATGGAAGGGGGAGTGTTCTGGTGTCCTCATTGCCCTTAAGTGGTATTTGTTACCATTTTAAGGTCAGAGGGGAAGGAGAGAGGATGGGGGAGGGAGGGTGAGAGGGGAAGGGAAAGGAAGGGGGAGTGATCTGGTGTCCTCATTGCCCTAGTTGTGAGTGTTTTTGGTAGGTGAAGAGAGTTTTGGGTGGCCATTTGTGTTGTCATTATTGGTGGGAATGTGGAAAGTGAATGGGTATGAGGTTCTTAGGGAGGTGGGTCTTTTTTGTGGCTGCTATGTTTATTTTGATGTATTAGGGTCTTTCTTACTGGTCTGGAGAAGTTGTTGAGTGTTCCTCAAGTGAGGGTTCCTTACATTTATTCTGGTTTTGGGTGTCGTTCTGAAAACCTTATTGACTGGCTTGATATGCTCTGCCTGCATGGCTTGCTCGTCTGAAGTATTTCAAGAAAAAGGCCAGTTGAGTTCTTTCTGCTAGCTTGTTCCTGGTTGTCCTGTGTCCATTTTGGCGAAGGTTTTGCAAGTTGGGTTGGATGCCAGGTCAACCGAAAGTATTGTTTTATGGTTCCAAGATGTAATTTGGTTTGCCTCTCACTCTGTGGTACATTGCCTTTGTACCTTGGTGTATTTATCCAGGCTCTTAGCATTTTTCGGAAAGCAAAGAGGTGATCTGTTGCCCAGATTCCTTTGGAGGGGGAGTTCCTTCCACAATTTTGCTATGAGGGTGGACAAACCTGAGCCTCTGGATTTGCTCTTCTTGTAGCGCTTGGTTATGAATATGAGGTCACTGCGATATTGGAGGGTCCTTCCTGGCTGCTAACTGTTGGGATGCAAGTGTAATGTCCCAACTGTGGTGGGAGGTTCAGACTGCATACATTCTATTAGCACCGAGGGCTGGTTATTTAGTGACAGCATTGTTGTCATTCAGTTTAGCATTTCTGCACACGTATTATTTGTAGCTAGGTTTAACACACTTTAGAAAGCATTGCACGATGAGAAAAAAGGAGCAGCAACAATAATGCTAATGGTATGATCATAAGAAAGTCCACTTAATTGCCACAGGGTGTTGACTACACTGTTCACACTTGATCACGATTGAGTCTCATTGAGGGGCATGCACATCACAAATTATCTGAAGTTGCCCTGACCAGAAAGGAAAGTTGATTGTTGTAACAAGTTATCAGAGTGTAAATTGGTCGATTAGAAAAAAACATATTCTGCTGACTACACAATTAGGTAATTCGTAGAGGGTTGCATTCATGTCGTCACAGATGGGTTATTGACCAATGAGGATCGCAAAATATAGGCGATGTTTAGATTTTTGTATATGGGCTAGCCAATAGGAAACGTGGTTTGACTTGTATTTGATTAATGTTGCATATGTAGATTTTGTGGTTTTCTGCTATAAAACTTGTAACTGAAATGGGCATGTCGGGAGACTTTTAGCTTTCAAGTTCTATGGAGCTGGCTGACCCTCCCGGACGTACGTATTAGCATGTAATAAAACATTTTCTTGCGAAAAGTGCACTCCACATTGACCCAGTGGATTTTTTTTTTTTAATCAATCAGCTTTTGGGCCTACTTTTCATATTTAGTGACCCCGACGTGATTTCCATGTCCTCCCTCGCCCGAGAGGCTGCAGGCTCCCCCGCCACTTATCGTGGGTTGCGGTGCCTATCTGCAGTGACCAGTACATGTGCACACCCTGAGGAGGTTTGCAGGTGCTGTGGTACTCAGACGGCCTACCTGATCCAAGGAACAGGGCACTGCGCCCAGCCATGCAGGAATTTGAGATGGGAGGCAGCATCAGAGGACCTGAGAAGATTGCTTAGAATATGAGCACACTCTTGCATATAAAAACAAGCAGTGTGACCGGTTTTTATTGTTATTGTGAGAGTAGGAGGGAAGAGAGAGAGAAGAGGAAGCCCCTCAACGATGGGGGAAGGCGAAGTGGCGAAATAGAGCATGTGTTTTGACTAGTAGTGAGGTCAAGCTCCTCCGTTGCAGGGACTGATGACGTCTTAATTGTAGTAAAGTGGAAGAATTGATGTGGGGTTTCTCCCCTTAGACGAGGAAAGACCACACTGTAGTGGAAGTGACGGTCATGTATAGAAAGGACCCGGTATCCCTCTGCCCTAGAGTAAAAGGGGTGCCTGGAGGGCTGAGTTCCCTCGAATCGAGAGTAGGAACCAAAGGAAGGGTCTACACCATTGTGTCAATAAATGTGTTTGTATTATTGTTTTTTGGTAACAGTTGTGTATATAGCAGTGTTTGGTGTAGGGTGTTGGCAGCACATTAGATGGACAGTTTTTATTGTGGTGGGTCTATTAATAGAAGTGTGTGTGTGTGTGTGAGAGATACGGTGGGGTGGGATTGTTGATGGTGAACTTGTTTTGTTAGTGTGTTGGTATTTTTGAGGTAAGATGCCTCAGGACCATTGCTTGTGAGATGCTGCAGGACCATTGTTTGTGAGATTTTTGTTTTAAACAAAGTTGAATTCAAGAAGTATGGGTTAGAACATATGTGTAAGGCACTCCTGCAGTATTGGGAGAAAATCCTGAAGTATCACCGCAAGTGGGTCCAGGGGACTAAAGGCAGAATGTATAAATCTTGGAACGAGGAATGCACAAATGATAAGGCTATAGTGGAACATCTGTTTACATATTTGGCATCAACTTACAAAGGGAAAAGGTTAAAGACCAGGCAGAGTATTCTCAAATTGTGGAAAAGGTTTGAGGATGTAGAGAATGCCCCCCGATTACCGCAATGAGTTAAGCAATTAGGCACACGTACAGTCCACCGCCCCGCCTCCTTATGGGTGCTTTCCTTTACAACCCGCTGCAGGGTACACCAACACCTGGTATTCTCCCCCCACCCTCCAGCAGAACCAAAGAAGGGGACACTAGAAGAACAGAAAGATAAACCACAAGATAGATTGGTTATGGAAGTAGAGAAAAAGGAGCCTAGGGAACTAGAAGCAGTGCTAAAAAAAGCAGAGGAGGAGCTGGCAAAAGTGACGCAAGGACAAGGGGACGGGCAGAGTGCAGCATCAGCCCAAACGAGTGAAAGGTGGGACACATATTTTTTATGATAGTATGGTTATTATGGACATGAAGGTAGATTTGAGCAAGGGAGTATCTGATGCAGGGGAGATCAAGAGGGTTCACAGTGAAGGCGCCTTCTCAGACGTCTCGAGAGACTATGGCTCAAAACTCCCTCGCTTTCTAACCAAACCTCTTACTTCTTTTACCATGCTATTTACGACTCTGTCTGACCTCAGCCAAATCCTCTTACTACTCTAACCTACTCCAATCTCAAGCAACTCACCCTCGCCGTATCTTCCAAACTCTCTCTCGACTCCTCTCTCCCCCCACTCTTGATCCCTCCTCCAATTCTTCACTCTCTCCTACTGACTTTGCTAACTTCTTCTCCTCTAAGATTGTTTCCCTTCGGCAAAAAATGCACTCCCCCCCCCCTCAGACTTCCCTTCTTCTCCTCCCCCTCCTCCTGCATGTTCATCTTCTCCCCCGTCTCCCCTTCTGAAGTCTCCACCCGTCTTTCTAAAGCTCACCCCACGTCTGCCCCAACTGACCCTCTCCCTTCCCTTCTCATCCCTAAGATTTAACCTCGTCTTGTACCCTACCTCACTTCCTTCTTCAACATCTGTCTCTCCTCAGCTACCTTTCCCTCTGCCTTTAAACATGCTACGATCATCCCTATCCTAAAGAAACCTTCTGCTGATCTACTTCTCACCTCGAATTTCAGACCTCTCTTCTCCCATTCCTCTCCAAACTTCTCAAGTGCCTTGCCTACTCCCAACTCTCATCCTTTGTCACTAATTCCTCTCTCTTACCACCCTACCAATCAGGCTTCCGTCCTCAACACTCCACTGAAACTGCTCTCACCTCTATTCTTAACTCCCTTCTCACTGCTCGCTATGCCAAACAATCCTCTATCCTTATTCTTCTGGATCTCTCTGCAGACTTTGACACTGTTGATAACCCCCTCCTCATTCATACTCTTCTCCTCCTTTGGCTTGAAAGGCTCTGTCCTCAACTGGTTATCCTCTTATCTCTCTTCCCGCTCCTTTACTGTCTCCTGGGGTGGCCGGTCCTCTCCGAACTATCCTCTAGAATATGGCGTACCCCAAGGCTCGGTACTCGGCCCTTTCCTCTTCTCTCTTTACACCTCCCTCATTGCTCCTGTTATCTCCTCATTTGGCATCTCCCACTACTTCTATGTCGATGACACTGAACTCTTCCTCTCTTTCTCCTCCTTCTCAACTGACCTCCATCTACAACTATCTTCCTGTCTTACTGCCATTAAGAGCTGGATGTCTTCCCGCTTTCTCTCTCTCAACACCAACACAAACAGAAGTCATATTCTTTCCTTCTAACTCTCTTCCCCCTTCCTCTCCTCCCCGTTCATTCACTTTCCTCCCTCCAACCTTCCCATCTCTCTTCAAGCTCGTAATCTAGGCATTCTGTTTGACTCCTCTCTCTTTCTCCCAACACATCTCCCTCACTTCTCGCACCTGTCGCTTTCACCTCTTCAACATTCGCAAAATCCGTCCCTCTCTCACTTTCCACGCTACCAAACTCTTAATCTCCTCCCTCATCTTCTCCCGCCTCTTCTACTGCTCTTCCTTACTCTTTGGACTTCCTACTTCCCACCTTGCCCCTCTTAAATCCATGTACCACTCTGCTGTTTGCACCCTCGGTCTCCTCACCTCACATGACTCCATCTCTACCTCACCTCTCTCTCCTACCTTGGCTGGCTTCCTTTTCACTCCCAACTTAAATTTCAATTTCTCTGCCTTGTCTTCAAATCTCTCCATGGTCTTGCCCCCCCCCCTTATCTCTCCTCCCTTCTCTCCTTCTACTCCCCCCCCTCCCGTTCCCTTCGTTCCGCTGACCATTTCCTTCTCACTGCACCCTCACCCCCCTGTGCCTCCTCCCGTTTTCGCTCCTTCCAACTCCTAGCACCTCTACACCTCCCTTCCTCTTGCTATCCGTTCTTCCCCCACTTTCACTTCATTCTGCAATTCCCTTAAATCTCTCCTTCTCCATTCTCCTCCTTGAAACCCCTTCCCTCCCTTCTGCTTCCCCCCTCACTCCCCCCCCGACTTTCTCCTCTCCCCTCTCCTACCTTCCCTCCTTCACCCTCCCCTCCTCTTACTCTTCTCCTCCACTCCCCTTATCCTGTCCCATCTCCCTTTCCCTCCCAATCTCCTTCAGTTAACTGCTCTTCTCATTGTTTTGCTGTTTGATTGATTCATATTGTAATTGCTTCATCTGTTATATCGTTTATGTTCTATGTATCATGTTGTTCCATGTACAGCGCTTTGGCGTAAGGCGCTTTATTAATCAATAAAATACAATACAATACGAGTGCCGTCGTAGTATAGACTGACTCGGTATGCACCGAAAGGGAAGCATAGGGCTCAGAAGAAGATTGGGAGATAGACGAGAAACAGAGGGAAATAAGGCCATGGCATATGAGGCTTTGACCTCGCCCCTGTCGTATAGCATTGGCCAAAGATAGAAAAAGGGGGAGGACACCCCAGGTTGGGAAGAAGGAGAAGCAGTTCCCCTTTTTTGCAAAAGGGGGCCGACAGAGCAAACTATGTACCATTACCCCACCCGTATAAGAACAACCTAATGCAGGCATTGACCTCATTTACAGCAGGAGCAGGCAAATGGATATACACCCTAGAAAAACAGACAGCAGGGATCACATTAGCAGTAGGGAACATGAAGAGTTAGTTTGCCGCACTACTAGGAGAGCAAACAAATGAAATAGGGAAGGCGGCGGGTGTATCCAGGGGTGCAGCTGAAAAGTGACACTCACGATTGTGCACCATTTAACAACTGTCAGGCACACGTATGGAAATCTTTGAGAGACACATATCCAGACCCACCTGACAAATTCAATTATGGCCCACACAATGACGGAATATGAAGACCCTTCATTCTACATTCATCAGATTCAGGGGATGTGGCAAGCAGAGATAGGGGAAGCATGGGACAAGAATATTGCTGTTTTTTTTTATCACGTTGCGCAAGGGACTCTGCAAGGAAGTGTAAAATGATTTGGATAATGTGCTTGGTATTGAGGAAAAGGGATGGGCCGAAATACAGGCGAACATAGTGCATTATTGTAGAAGGATGAATGGGAAAAAGGGGACACCTCACTTTTCCCTGAACGTACCAGGTCCTTCAAGGTATATATAAACGATTGGTCATGGCGATCCCAAACAGAGCCACAGTAAAAAACACACTGACCATTCAGTAGTCTTTTCAAACATACAATATAATTTTTTGTATTTTTACAGATCAGTTCATAGACATGACATACCATGAACACATATGTAGTGAACCTTCCACATTCAAAACAAAGAAACACACGCTTACTATTATAGGTAAATTGCTCACGGTATGTCATGTCTGAATCGTCAGTGTGTTTTTTACTGCGGCTCTGTTCGGGATCGACCCAACCAATCGTTTATAATTATTATATTATTGTAGAAAGAGACAGGAGAGGGAGAAAGACACAGCAGACCAGAGGCAGAAGCAAAACTGGAACAGAAAAAGTTGGCTAAATGGAGTATTAAAGGAGCAATGATCACCAGCAACACAGAAGGGCAGCCTGAAACCAATGCAGGGAAGGGTCGATGGGTACGAAGATGACTGAAGGGAGGTGGGACGTTTTCAGAAGGGAACAGGTTTTCAGAGAGGTAGAGGAGGTGGATTTGGAGGGATGAGGACCAGGTTTCGAGGACCATGTTGGTCTTGTGGGATGATGGGACATTTTGCATGAGAATGCAGAAGCAGACCACCTTTTTCGTATGACCACCACAAATACCCCAGCGGTCCAGCGTTTGTGCTCACCTATCATCCGCTGTCTCAAATGCAGCCCCCAGTTTTCCCATATGCCCCAAATCCCATGGATGCCCCCATGCCCACCCAAAGCCTACCACAAACACAATCAATTCAGTACCCAGCGCCAAACGTCACACAGACTTGCGTGCATCAGCCACCCATGCAAACACCTACACTGCCATGGGATAAAAATGTTACGCTCACCTGGTATCCACGGGGACGCCACCCAACCCTGGTTGGATTTGCACTCTTGAACCCTCTCCCGGTCTCTTGGTAATGCCTCTGGTTAAATATGGGTCTGCAATATAGGAGAGCTGGATTCAATACCAGATTGTCTTTATGTTTTCCCACCTCCCTTGGCCTCAACTCCTTCCTCCCCCTTGGGCCTTCTCCTCACCCTAATATTGTAAAAGGTGGATTCTCCGTCCTGCTCCTCATGGCAGGGGCACGTCGATGTGGGGGCGAGCAGCGACCAAGTTACTTCACTGGTGCAAGCCCTCCTGTGGGAATCCAGGCACGCTGCAACTCCGCAGGTTTGCTGCTTTACAGTCTTTATATACAGTTCTTATGTTCCGTTTAGTTCGAATAATAATGTCTTGCTTCTTTCCTTTTAGGTATGGAACAGTATTTTGGTTTTGTCATGTAGTTTGAAGATGAGCATGGGCCGGTAGGCGAAAGCGCGATGTGCGCGTTGCTGTCAGGTGAGTAATGCACGATGCGCGCCACTGTTTCGCCTTTTATATTGCTAACCTGTGTCTTTTCTCTCCTTGCAGGTTGCGATGTTCCTCGCCGAGCGCTGTAATGTTCCAGCAATGATACTGACCAGGAGATGACTACTCAGGTAAGAATTGTGTGGCTTTCTTCATTCGGGAGGAAACGTGAGTAAACGCTTACTAATGCTGTCTTTCTTTCTCCTCTTTCCAGGTTATGGTATTCCAGGGTGCATGTAGTGCCAGATGATGGAGTTCGTACCTTCAGGTGAGTGGAACTGAAGTCAGCGATGGATTGAATGTTCTTTCTCTCTCTGCAGGTCCTTGGTTTCAGGTAAGCTGGCATCAAAGAACTGGACACGGTGAGTGCTACGCTGCCCACAGCAGAATAACTGCTGTTTGGGTGTAGTTTAAATAGTCTCAGGTAAAGTAATCCAGGTAAAATAGTCCAAGGCCTGCCACACCCTAAGTAGTCCAGGTAAAGTAGTCCCAGGCCTGCCACACCCAAAAGAGTAGACCGCATGGCTTAGTTCCTTGTAACTGAGCTGTGTGTGCCTCCATGTTGGCTGAACCCCCCGACCCCCCCTCCCCCAAGTTAAATAGTCCCAAGTAAATAGTCCCATTCTAATGTTGGTCTTCATGATGGTTATGTGCCTGGCGCCAAAGGCTGACTCCAAGAGAGTCTTGGATGAGGTTTTAAGGCCTTCGACCTGGCCCTAACTGGAAGGCAGACTTGCCAGTGAGGGCCAGGGGCAAGGGTCATGACAAAAAATCCCTTGTCCCAAGGCACAGTGATTTCACTGGAGCTAGCATCCTTGGGGGTAGTCCCTTCCCACTTTCAGGCATGAATGCTTATCCACAATAGGACAGACCACAGGGAGCTCTGACATGCCCAGTTCGGTCAGTCACTGCTGACCTGGAAGAGGAACCCCAAGTGAAAGCGAAGATAGGAGATAGAACATTCACGTTTATGGTTGACACAGGAGCTACTAGGGAAGGAAGGTTTCCCTTATCAGACGAAAGAATTGACAGGCAGGGATTCTCTGGGGAAATTGTATTGGTTCCTTTCACTGAAGATTTGCCAATCACTGTAGGAACACAGGAATTGTCAGCATCCTTATTGCATTCGAAAGATATCACAGTAACCTCCTGGGCAGGGATCTCCTGAGTGAACTGAACATGAATATTTCATTCACTGAGGAAGGTAGAATATGCTCAACACCATGCATATACAATTAAAGGGCTGCAGCAATAACACAAGAATTTTGCAGGCACATTGCCATACAAGGAGTGTCTCTACATCCAGATTTCTCTGCGGGGTAACTGTTCTGCTAGGATGGGTATCCGGGATTAAGGATAAGACACTGAACGTACCCGCTGAGCTTTTGTTCAGGTCAGCTGTTCCCCAGGAAAAGCACCAGCCATCATTATCACATTAGATTCAGTGATTACAAAAAAGGACAAAGTAATTGTGTCAGGTACAAATGAGGAAGGTGAGTGGCTCCCAGTTTTGTGCATAAATCCAACCCAGCCACTAAGGGGGCTGTCTGACGAAAAGCTGTTCAAGGAAACCAAGATGGTGTTTGGAATGCATACCCTGCCAGATAATTATACAACACAGAGAAGTGCCTCACACCATGCTTATTACTAAGACATTACCATCACACTTGGTGACAGTTCAGGAGAAGGTGCCCACTCACTTATGGACTAGAAACCCCCACAATGTAGGATTATTGAAGAACAAAAGGGCAGTTTGCGTCAAACTGAAACCAGGTGCATTGTTGCCCTGAGTAAGACAGTACCCCATGTCAAGGGAAGCAAATGAAGGTATCTATGCCAACATGGTAGCATTATGGCAACAAGGCATAATACAACTCTCAGAATCGTCATGCAACACAGCCATATACCCTGTGAAAAAAGCAAAAGGTTCAAGTTGGAGAATGGTTCAGGGGTTTACGTCCATTTAATAATATTGTAGAAGGAGAATCTCCAGTGGTCCTCAATCCTGCCACCATTCTTTGCAATATTCCCACGGAAGCAACCCACTTCACAGTAACAGATCTCAAGAATGCATTTTTCTCCATCCCATTACTCCCCGACTCTCAATATCTTACAGCATTTACCTATAAAGGGCAGATATTTCAACACATAAGATTACCTGAGGGGTACTGCGAGTCCCCTAGCACCTTTAATAGAGTAGTGCTGATGGAAATTTGCATATACAGAGCACAGTGGTTCAATATGTAGATAACCTTTTGGTCTTTAGTACAACAGAAGAGCAATGCAGGGAATACTCAGTAAAACGTTTAACTCTACTAGCAGAGAAGGGCTACAAGGTAGACAAAGAGAAACTCACTATTGCCTGAAAGAGGTAATATACCTATGGCAAATAATATCAGCAGCAGGAAGGAGAGTAACACCAGAGAGAGCGGCAACAGTGCAGAATAACCAACCACAGTAAAACAATGCAACAGTTTTTAGGACTATGTAACTGTTGTAAGTCTTGGACACTTGATTAGACAAGCTACATCAAACCCCTGTTACAAGGGCTGAAGGAAGCAAAGAAAGGCAAGGGACCAATTAGTTGGACAGAAGAGATGACCAAATGTTTTCAGGAGCTCAGAAATGTACTCAGAAATGCACCAGTGTTAGCTACGCCAGATTACAACAAACAATTCTTTATATTCTCACATTTAAATTGTCAAGTGATGACGGCTGTCCTTTCTCAGCCGACATCCATGGGACACAAACCCCAGGCTTACTATAGTGGAGTTTTAGATCCAGTAATGCAGGGTCATTCTCCATGTGAGCAGGCCCTTGCCATAGCAGAATTCGCAATGCAAAAATCTCCCACTGTCACAATGGGCTGTCCAGTAACATATGTGGAACACACAGTTTTGGCCATTCTAGAAAAAACAAAATCCACCCTTACTACACAGAGAGCTTCGGGCTACAAGGTTATACTTTCCAATTCCTCCAGTGAACCCTGCAACATTCATTGCAGAGCCTGTACAGCCAGATAATTCAGTACATGATTGCGCAACATATGAAGCGGATTTAGATGAGGCTACCCATGTCAAGGAGGATGCACTTGAGGAAGGGGAAACACTCTTCGTTGATGGGTCATCCACTATTGTTAGAGCATGGGCGAAAAAAACATAGCTGCAACAGTAGTAATCTTTGAAGATGGAGAGTATGAGGTCAGAATCAACAAGGAGGTTGCCTTTGCATTATTCTGCTCAAGCAGCAGAACTCGTAGCACTCATAGAAGAATTACAAACGTCCAACGGGTGTTACGTCACCATTTATTCAGACTCAGCATGTGTCTCTTCCACTCTACACTCCGGGTAATCAAGATGGTGCAGCAGAAGGATGACAATAATCAGATGGTTCACCTGTGCAGCATGCACCCGTACTGTCGACATTATTTGACGTACTGGCACTTCCCTCAGTAGTTGCCATGAAGTGCACAGCATATACAAACAATGTCAACCCAATAGCTTACGGTAATGATGCAGTAGACAGAGCAGCCAAAGAAGTAGCTCACCTGGAAGTACCAGAGGCCAAGAGAGCCCCGAACAAAGCATTGTAGCAGGTGAGGTTTCCGGCCCCATACAATGCAGTACCCCCGACACAGATTATTGAACTGCAAGGATGAGCACAAGAGAAGGATTTTTGGATCAAAAGAGGGTGCGTTCCCTATCCCCCACAGTCAAAATATCACAGAAAAAGCAGTAATGCCACAGGAACTGCTTACAGTTGCTCCTGAGCAACTGCACAACCTACGCATACATCCAAGCACTACATTGCAGCAGACATACAAGAGGACTGGTTTGCCCCCAATCTCCAGGAAAATTGAGATAATATTTTAGCGAACCGTACCATCTGCCACCTGTATAGTACAGGCCACACCCTTCAAGCATTGAAGGGAACATTGCCCTGCCCCTCAGGGCCCTTCAAGAGCTCCACATTGTCGACATAGTTAACAGGTGCAGTAACATTTGTTATTTAATTGTTGTGGTGAGTCCACTCATTCACTGGCTTGAAGCTGGTCCATGTGTCCACCCTGATGCCAAATCGGCAGCTATATTTTTGGTGTGTGAGGCATTTCCCCGCTGGGGGGAAAATCGGTCAATGGGACAGACTTCTTCAATGAACTCTTTAAAGAAATTACCTCTCTTATCAGGCATAAAGCACAAACTGTGCTTAGTTTATCACCTGCAAGCCAACTGGGTTGGAGAATGCCTGATCAGCCTCTTAAAGCAAAATTCTGCTAAAGTATGTCACTCACTTCAGAAGAATTGGAAACATTGCCATCCCATTGCTTTGTTTAGCCTTTGGAATCAGCCAAGAAAAGACCATCATATAACCCCTCACGAGATAGTGACGAGATAGGAGGCTGAACACACCATTCACAGCCGTACGCATAGCCTCAGATGCTCACAAAACAGCAGAAGTCTTACGGGATGAGTTTCAGGGATATTTTAGGGACCTAATCAAATATGTTTAAGTTATGTCCAAAGAGCTTGGACAGCATCCACAACAGCGAGCTGCATTGCAGATTGACGACCCAGCATTTCTGCAGCAACCACAGCTGTTCCCAGGCGATCAGGTGTTTATCAGAACATTCGTCAGAAAATGGACTGAAATACGTTTTTAAGGACCATTCGAGGTCACCTATGCCACACCTGCCACTGTGAAAGTTAAAGGACACAAGACCTGGATCCACCTCAGGGACGTTCTTAAGGACACCCGTTCCAACCCCTCTCCCCAGAAGCAGGACAGAGAGAGGTACCATAAAGATAAGGTTCTCTAACATATTATTGACATTTATGAAATCAGTGCGTCCCTTTGGATGAGCAAACATTAACCATTCTTCACAGCCTCCAATGGGGGCTTGAAAGGGTGATATAATGATACTGAAATAGCATTGGGTTAGCAAATGGTGACATATCCGTGAACGGAGGCAAAAGGGACACAGGGGATCAGGTGGATCTGGATCACAGGTTTTTTTTGACAGTATTATAGATGTGCATCACACCGACACAGATAAATTACTAGTTACTCACCATAGTGACTAAGGTACTCTTAGTCCATAGTCCCCTTTCCTCCATACTCTATGGGCATCCCTCGCTAGGGGCGGGAGACAACCTTTTTCACCAGAAAAAAACTTCTTCCCCTTTGAATTTAGAGGTACACAGGGGCACGGCCCTGGGAGCATGCGCTCGCCTGACTCCGCCCACCGGCGCCACTCCTCCCCCATTGACACGTCGACAATTTTACACATTGCCTAATGACACCAGTATTATTAGGGGGGAGGATGGTGGAATGTATGGAGGAAAGGGGACTATAGACTAAGAGCATGTTAGTCACTAAAGGAGTAACTAGTAATCACTCTTATGTCCCGTCCCCTTTCCTCCATGCTGTATGGGCGATTACAACTGAATGTAGCCTATGGTGGAGAGGAGCCCCTCCTTAAGAACAGGTTCCTTAGAACCGCCTGTTCGAATGCCGCGTCTCACCTAGAGGCGGCATCCAACCAGTAGTGCTTACAAAAAGCCAAAGTGGAGACCCAGTTGGGCGCCCTCCTGATGACGTGCCACGGGACATGCTGTTGGAATGCAATGGCCATGACCTTGGCTCTGACAGCAATGGCATGCATGTTCACTGGCAATGGCCTGTGCTGCCTCTTATAGGCCACCTTGATGGCCCAGACCATTCACCTTGATATGGAGGACATGGAAGCCTGATAACCGGGCTTAGACCCACCGAAGGTGACAAACAGGGCGTCTGACCGGCGGAAGTCCTTGGTCCTGGCAAGATAGTATTTCAGAGCACGTCTGACATCTAGACAGTGCAAGACCCTCAGGGGCTCATCCTTGGGCTCTGCGAAGAAAGTGGGTAAGACTATCTCCTCGTTAAGATGGAAGGAGGAGGCTACCTTGGGCAGGAAGGCAGGGTGTGTTCGTAGGACCACCTTGTCCTTGTGAAAGGTTGTGTAGGTTTCTGATGCCACCAGAGCCTGTTTCTCGCTGACTCTGCGAGCCGAGGTGAGGCACACCAGCAAAGCTGTTTTGATAGTGACCAGCCTGATGTCTGCAGACGCCATTGGCTCGAATGTTTTGTGTGCCAAGGCGCCCAACACTGCATTGAGGTCCCATGCGGGGTGTGGTTTCTTTATAGGCAGGTAGAGTCTGTGTAGGCTCGCCAATTGTCGCTTGACCACCGGGTTGGAAGAGAAGAACACGCCCTCCTCCAAATTCCTGTAAGCCGCTATGGCTGCCAAATAGTGAGCAAGGTGTGCCGAGAAGGAGAGTACAAAGTCCAAAGTGCACTTAAGGGGGTGGGTCGATCTCCTTGGAGTCAGCCCAGTGGCAGAACCTAGACCATTTGCTCTTGTATTGCCTCCTGGTTGCCTTGCTTCTGGCGCCCTGAATGATCTCTAGATTAGCCTGTGACAGGCTCAAGTGTTTCAGCGCGACCTGCTCAGGACCCACGCTGCAAGGGCTAGCTTGTGAGGAGCGGGTGGACTACTCTGCCCCCCTGCTGCACCAGGAGGTGAGCTGGTCCCAGCGGTAGGCGAATGGGTGGCCTGTCCGACAGGCTAAGAAGTTCTGAGAACAACAGTCCCGCCAGCCACCATGGAGCTATCAGAATGATTCTGAGGTGACAAGACTCCTTTATCATGCAGATCACCCTGTGGACCAGGGGCGTGGGCAGGAAGGCGTACACCATCATGCCGTTCCACTGTATCTGGAATGGGTCACCCAGAGAGCCGAGGCCCTGACCCAGCCAAGAGGCGAACTGCTGGCACTTCCTGTTGTCCCAGGAGGCAAACAGATCCCCTTGGGGTGCCCCGATCTGAGGAAGATCTCCTTCAGTACCAGGTTGTTCAATTGCCACTCGTAATTGTCCGCTCCCCGTCTGCTTAGACAGTCCGCCTCCAGGTTGGACTCCCCGGCAGGTGGATGGCCATGAGGTAGATATTTTTCTCCAGTGTCCGTTCCCAAATGCTGATCGCTAGGTTGCACAGTGGAGGGGACTTGGTACCCCCCTGCTTGTTGACATATTATATGCTGGTGGGGTTGTCCATCTGGATAAGTACTACTGTGCCCCTGATGAGAGGTAGAAAGGCTTTGAGAGCCAGCCAGATGGCTGTCCGTTCCAGCCAATTGATGTGGGACTTCTGCTCCTGCCGAGTCCAGACTCCATGGACACTGTGGCAGCCTAGAGTGGCACCCCATTCCTTGAGGGAGGAGTCCCTAGTGATGGTGACCTGAGGGGCCGGCTGCCGGAAGGTCTTGCCCTGCTGCAGGTTGCAGTCCGCAGACCACCACGTGAGGTCCGAGTGGAGAAAAGGAGGAATGCTGACCAGCTCTGCTTGGGAGCCCTTCTCCTGATTCCATGAGGCTGCGAAGTGCAGCAGTAATCTCCTCATCCCGAGTCTTGTGTGGGGTATGGCCACTAGGACCGCTGTCCTCTGAGGGAAAGACTCTCTCGGAGCTCGTGTCCCAGATGAGGCCCAAGAAGTTCAGGCTCTGCAAAGGCTGCAGCTGAGACTTCTTGAGGTTGATGGTAAACCCCAGGTCGTGGCGTGTGCCCATAAGTACGGGGGAGGTATGGTGAACCACCTCCGGAGCTGTAGCCCCGACGAGCCAGTTGCCCAGGTACGGGTAGACGTGATGGGCCTGGCCGCCACTGCATTCATTAACCTGGTAAATACCCTGGGGGCGGAGTTGAGGCCGAAGGGCAGCACCTTGTATTGGAAATGGCAGGACTATAAAACACCCCAGGACTGTTCTGGGTTATCTCATGTGGGTTACCCTAATCCATTTTCACACCAAAAACTACATAGATTAAGTAAATTCTGCTATTGTACATGCACTTACATGTGTTGCCCTAATCTTGCCCTTCAACTGAACTTCGCAGGACGCTACATTGGTTGCTCCATCTGTCTGTGGGCGAGCAGATGGAGAGGAAGCTTGCCCTATCACTATTCTGTATACAGACTACTGTGTCTGTACTAAAAGGCACGTGCCACATAAGGGAAAAGGCATGTGTCGTTTGCTAGTCAAATGAATTATCATATACTTTTATTCGGATTCTCTGGCTAGCAAAAAGGAAGGTGAGAAACTTTTTTCAACAAGAAGAAATACATTTTAATTTTTTTTAAATTTTTTAGAAAAAGCCCCTCTTCTGGTGTGTTGTGTGTTTTACCTGGGCACAATACTTGTGAAGACTCACTGCTGTAAATATTGTTTGCAGTTTTGAGGTTCTTTCATTAAAAAAGTAGTAGAGCGAACCCCATGTATCTGGCCAAGGTGACTGCTGATTAGTAAGTCTCTTTGTAGTGAATTTGACAAAAGTGTATAATCTCTCTCATTCCTAATTTGCGAGAGAGGAGTCCTCATAACCTTTTCTGTGAGGTTATATCTTCACTAGACAGGGTCATGCAAAAGCCGACCAGTTTCAGTGGACTGGTGTCAATGTGCCACTTTCTTCAGGGCTAGAAAGGTACCAATCTGTGTGCCTTATCTTGCTTGGTCTCAAGCTCTGTCTGCAGGTAGTTCAGGTAGACCCACTTGTAGAGATGACAAGGGAAGGGGAAAGGAGGGTTGGAAGAGAGATACACATCCCAGTTATGGTACCTACGTCAACTGTCAAGTTGCTATTCTATGCAGGATGACCAGTATACATCAAAGAAAGCTTACCCTCTCTTTGGGTATTAAGGGCTCCTTGAATTGCAGTGGAACAAGTGGCGGGCATACTTGGAGGATGCCTGAATTCTTAGCATTCCTCGGTACCTAAAGTGGCCAAATATAGAGCGTCAGCCTGTATGCGGGCAATATATGTACATTTCATGAGCAATTGAAAGTGCCAGTTATGCTGCTAATAATGGGCCGCTCTCAGCAGCACTGGCTCATTGAGAAGTGCATCTCGATTCATTCTTCACAATTCTTAAAGATTCAGACATTCTATTGTATATTGTGCGTGTGTTGGTGTCAACCCCTGGTGCGGGGGAGACCAAGGATGCGCGCGCTAGGAGGGGCTTACCTTCTCGTGTGAAGCGCGTGGCGTGTCTGCTGCAGAGTCTTGCGAGCTGCAATTTAGTTCACTACGCGGCTGCTTGGCTGTATTGTTCATCACAGTTACCATGACGCACAGGACGCAATGTGCATGGTCCAAGATGGCGCCTCAGGGTGGTCAGGGCAGAGTCCATATTGGAGTGTCTATTGTTCCCTAACAAAGTCACAGTTGGGGAAATGGAAATGGCAGCCCATGATCCTTAACGGTAGAAAAGAATGATGCGGTTGCCAAATAGGGACGTGTAGATACGTGTCCTTCAGATCCAGGGAGCACATCCATTCTCCCTTGTCCAGTGTCTCCGCAATGAATGCTGGTGTAACCATCTTGAATTTTTGCAGAGGAAGGGAGAGATTGAGGGTGGAAAGATCCAACACTACTGTCAGGCCAGCCTGGTTCTTCTTCTGTATAGCAAAAATCCTGGAATAAAAGCCAAATCCTCTCGGGGAGGCTGGGACTTCTTCCACTGCCTGGCTCTCAGCGAGTGACCGGATCTCCATCAACAGAGTTGCTGTCCCAATCTGTGGGAGAGGTGGGGAGGAGAGAGGAGAGGAAGTGACTGGGAAGTGGTACCCCGTGGAGACTACGGATAGGATCCAGTGGTCCGAAAAGTTCTGGCACCAAAATTGCACGTGAAAGGCAAGCCTGCCCCCCACCGGAGACACGTGGACCCGAAGGGACGTGTCAGGCCTTCTTTCCCACTGAGGCTGTTGTGGAGGAGGGGGATTGGAAAAGCCCTTGCCCCCACCCTTTTGTTGTTTCTGCCGGTGCTGACTTGGAAAACGGTCAGGTTGTCTAGACCTCTGTTCTTGGAAGCCCCGCAACCCGCCAAATGCCCGCCCTTGTTGGAGCGTTGATGTGACTGGGTGTACGCCTGGGGCGTGGCCTTAGCGAGAATAGATAAATACTTCGCTGTGTGCAAGCGGTTCTTGTTTTCATCTAACTTTTCATCCGTGGTGGAGTGAAAGAGGTCACTGCCCTCGAATGGAAGGTCCAATATGCATTTGAGGACATTGGGATTAAATTTAGTAGTCCGGAACCAGGCCGTCCTTCTCAAATCCGTGGCAATGCAGATGGCCTGGCCAGAGGTATCGATGTGAGCCATGGTGGACTCCATGATGTCCTGGGCTACCAGCCTGACTTCTCCTAGGCCCGCCTTGAAGCATGCTTTGCTCTGTGTCGGAAGTTCCAGGAGGAAATCCGCAATTTCCTGCCAAAGCCTTTGCTTAACGGCTGCCAGCATGACATCAGCATTGGCTTGACGCAGGTGCAAGGATGTGTTGGAGTACAGCTTTTTGCCGTACGCCTCCAGGATCTTCTCCTCCTTGCCTAGCAGGGTCGAGAACTAGTTGGCCGAGGATGACTGAGGCTTAGAGTAGAGTGACGCCACAGTGATCACGGAGGAGTGTGGTTGAGGATGTGCCGAAAGCAAGAGTGTATCCCCCTCCATCTGCCTATACTTGGCGTCGAGGCGCAGATTGACAGGTTGGGCCGAGTGTGGCTTGAGCCATCCCTTTTTAGCCAGGGCAATGACATCCTTCTGCATCAGGATCCCCGTCTTGGTAGGGGTCTCAGGGTGAGAACTTCTGCCAAGACCCCCTCCTCGGGCTGCTCCACATCAGGCTGAGGCAGGCCCACATTTTCTACTAGACCTGCAAGGTGTTCGTGGAAGGCCTTGGCTGAAGACGGCGTGTCAGGATCCTTCTCCTCATCTGTGCCCACCAGAGTGCCCGGAGGGTCCGGAATGGGTGGTGGAGTACTGGGCGCCGTGGGCTGCGGTGTGGGGGTCCGAGCCGGTGGCTGCTGCGGAGGCTGGTGTGGAACCACCTGTACTGTGGGAGGTAGGTGAGCCGGAATCGAAGGAGCCGGCAGGAGCAGCATGGGCTGCGCTGGGGCCTGTGGCACCGTAGCCAAAGGAGGAATGACTATGGGTGCAGGTTGCGTGACCGGAGGGAGCATGTCCCTGATAGTATCCCGAAGCATGACCCCCATCTGGGGGGTTCGCATCAGCGCTAGGAACCTTTAGAAGAGGTGGCAGGTGATCTTGCCGGTGCGGCAGGTGGCTGCTGGGGCCGGGGCACACTCTGCCTGGGGTGCAGAGGAAACCTGCCCTGCGCTGCTGATAGATAAACTGTAGGCCACGTACCTGGTTGATACCAGTCCCACCTTGTAACTGGTTCCTCCACCCGCTCTGTTCCTAAAGGAGGTATCGGACGAGCGGCCATCGTGTCTGGCGCAGCGGCCATCTTGTCAAGCTGCGTGCCACCTGCCGGATTCGTGGTGCCTGGCTCACTGGGCCCAGCCCTGTCCAAGACGTTTGGTGTTGGAGCAACAGGCCTGCCCTGCACCTCAGGTCGCGGCCTGGAAGGCATATTGCCATCGGCAGGAGTGCCGGTAGTGCTGCGTACAGGCGCCCCCTCAGACATAATGCCTGTACTAGGGCGTTGCCACTCAGGTTTAACCCCGGTAAAAGAACCTTGCGGTCCCTCAGCACTGAACCACGAAGGATCCGGAGACCCCTCGGCCGTGAGGCTGGTAGCTGAACTAGCCTTGGCACGTTTGCTGGTATGAGAACCTGCAAGGTTCCTCCCACTCGGGCGCTTCTTTGCAAAGGAGTTGCCCTTACGGGGTGCGATCTTTAAGTCCTCCGGAGGCAATCTTTGGAAGAGCTCCCTCCACCGAGTTAGCCTGTTCTTCAGTGCACGTGGTGTCAGTGCGTCGCACGCAGTACAACCTTCTCAGCTGTGGTCAGGGCCAAGGCAGCAGAGTCAAAGAGCCTGGGGATCGGATGTAGGGAAGGGCCCCTCGCAGGCTGGACACCTGCTGAAGCCCGCTGAAGTCGACATGCGCCGGGGAGGAGTGTGGCGTCAGAGGGCCAAGTACCTTATTGAGAAGAAAAAAAAGAAAGATCTGGCACTCCTTGCCCACCACATCGCCGCGCTCTGCCCCAACTTTCAGTGCTATACAGATGATACCCATCTCATTTTCAGGCATCCCTCAGCCTCCTCCTCTCCTTCCCTCATCTCTGACTGTCTGTCTGCTATCCAGGAATGGTGTGCCGCCAATGACCTCTGCCTTAATGCCAGTAAGACTGAGATTCTACTCATTGGCACACCTACTCCCTCCTTCCCTGCAGCTCTCTGGCTGGCCTCTCTTGGCCCTCTCCCTGCTCCTACCTGCAAGGCAAAAAACCTCAGGGTCATCTTCGACTCCACACTCTCCTTCTCTCCTCACATATCTGACGTCTCTAAGAAGTCACACTAGCAGCTGCACCTCCTCAGAGGTATTCTTCCTTTCCTCTCCTTCCCCCAGAAGCTCACCGTCTCAAGAGCCCTGGTTCTCTCTAAGCTGGACTACTGTAACAGCCTCTATCTTAATCTTCCTGCCTCTACTCTCCGCCCTCTGGAACTCATCCAGAACAGGACTGCGAGACTTTGTCCTTGGCCTCAAGCCCAGGGACCGTATCACTCCAGGACTGAAATCTCTGCACTGGCTCCCAGTGGCTGCGAGGATTAAGTTCAAAGCCCTCTGCATTGTCCACAAGGCCTTCTGGGGCCTGGAGCCAAAATACCTTCAACTCTCTCTTCCTAAATATCTTCCTTCTCGAGCTCTTTGCTCATCCGCCTCCAACTCCCTCAGGGTCAGCCTCTTCTCCAAGCAATGAGTTGGGGGTAGATCCCTCTCTGCGGCAGGGGCCTCCCTCTGGAACAGCCTTCCTGCCTCCCTGAAACTTGAGGATAACCATCTCCGGTTCCGGAAGCACCTCAAAACCTTCCCTCTTTGCTTCTGCTTTCTCTCCCCCTCTCCCCTGCTAAATTCCTGACTGAAACTGCACTGAATCTGCAACTGCGCCACTCTCACCGATCTCGGCCCCTGGCCCAGCCACTCTCCCCTTGCACTGCCTCCCTTGGCAACCCCTGCGCTTCGGGACTGTCTCTGTATCCCTACAGCCCCCCTTCCTAGCACTTGTCTGCACTTACCCTGCACTTGCCACCAGCTGGCCCTTATTATTTATCCAGTTATTCTACTACCCCTGTACAGCACTTTCCCCTCTCCCTTTCCCCTTGCACTTGCGCAATCTGAATGATACCTGGCCTAGTAAGATCGTTGTCTGTCTTCCCTTTGTTCCCCCATCCCTGCCTCGTCGCGCCTTGAAACACTTGTCTATAGGCACGTTACAAATGCCATATCATATCATAGAAGAATATCTGGGGAAAAGCGCGTGGTATTACATGACCGAAGCCAAACCCAGAAGCGCTGGTGAAATCGGCCCATTCGTCGATGCGGAAAAGGAGACTGAGGAGTGGTGCCGGTGGGCGGAGTCAGGCAAACGCATGCCCCCAGGACTGTGCCCCCACACTCCTCTAAATTTAAAGACGACGAAGGTTTTTTCTGGTGAAAAAGGTTCTGTCTCCCGTCTCTAGCGAGGGACGCCCATACAGTATGGAGGAAAGGGGACGGGACGTAAGAGTATTTATGGCATAACCACACACGGGAGATCGGAAGAGAAAAGTCAAACGAGTCATGTTACATTTGTTCTTTAATACCCCATGCAACTGACACATCCAGACTGTTCATACCCCAAGAGATGCCACCTCCAATAGCACAATGTTTAGTGCATCAAGGCTTATAAAGGGTGCATGAGTTGTTTCAGGGACACAAGCAACCGTGTTATAAATAGACAGCAGTGAATGCTCTGAGAATAACGGGAGCGAGCAGAATAAGATCTCAATTACAACTGGAAGGTGTCATTTTTCACCATAAGTGGGTAAAAGCACTGATGGGGTGCAGAGTAAGAGGACTGGAGGGGTTTCCAGAGGAAGTAGTGGCATGTATCAATGAGACAGGTTATGCTATGTGGGGAAAATATAAAGAAACACTGACCTGGATTAAACAACGTGAATGTCCCAATGAAGTACAGATATACACAATTCTTGTGTTTCAGGGGAAATGGCAGCGTCGGCACAAATCAACAATGCAATAAAACACTGTATATTCCACCCCTCAATGGAAGAACTTCAGTGCTCATGGAATTTTTTGGACTTGTGGATGTTTTGCATACCTCCAACTCCCACCGTTTTGAAAAGGGCGTTGGGCCGTAATAACTTTACATTCCCCTGTTCTCATTGTGCCAGATGCCCATCTCACCATAATAAATGTGCCCTCCCCAGTCACACCTGTGCCCCTTTCCCACCAGCAGGCCTGCTGATCAATAGGCCTGCACCACCATTTCTCAGAGGATTCTACTGAACGGCTTAAAAGCTATTCCCAAACAATATTGGTTGTTCAGCAAGACCAACTTTTTTTTACCTCGCTGCTAATTCCAAGTATACAAACAGCTGTTAATTGTAAATGTTTTCAGATCACCCACTTGGAGCTCATACAGATTGCGAATGACACTCAGCATGGCCTCAATGCTATCAAAGAGGAGTGAAGGGCCATCAGATTAATGACACTCCAGAACCACTACATATTGGATTTCCTCTGTGCAATGGTGGTCAGTGTCTGGGCCAAGATCAGGTGTTCTTGTTGCACCTGCACTCCACCCCATGATTCAGACAAAGGGTCCCTGACACACGCCATTGGGCCCTGCGCAATTTGCATGCTGCAATGGAAAAGGAAGGTATGGTGGTGGGTGCCTTGCTGGATGACCATAGCCGTAAAAGTGCTAATTCCCATCCATGTCCTGTTTCTTGTCATATTTTGCTCCTGTCAGCTGCACGAAGACGCTGCCCAGAGGAATGACCTATGTCCCTAACTCTTAAGCTTTTAAGTGCCAAGGGCGAGATAGCTCGTCCTTGGGATTACCTCCCCAGTGCCAAGGACGAGATAGCTCGTCCTTGGCACTTAAGGGGTTAATGTAGGAGAAAATGTTAGAAGGCTTTGAATGGTGAAATCCCGAAATCACCAAAAAAGGCCTTGGCACTGCGAGGGAAATCCCATGGCAGTAAAAAGGTTAAAATAGGTGAGGCCATTCCCCTCTTGAAACATGTGTACACGCAGACAGGCAAATGGCATGGTGAGATTGAACACAAGATGGTAAGGTTAGAACATCCAGTTGCTTCCCAAGGGACACTTTCTTATTCCCCACCCGATCCAGAGAATTACACAGAGCATTGGGTAGAGCTTTCAGGGGGCGGGGGATGCTGCTTTATGATGTACCCCAGAAGAATATGGCCTATGCGGAGAAAGCTTACGTCATGTGTGTAAGGTGTGGGTACCCAAAAACGATTTTGGCAGGGACAGGGAAGCTAGATTAGTTAACGAATTAACAAAGGCGGGAATGCTGGGATGCAAGTGCAACATCCCAACCATGGGAGGAGGTTCAGACTTTGTACATTCTATTAGCAAAGGGGGCTGGTCATTTAGTGCCAGCATTGTTGTCATTTAGTTTAGCATTTCTGCACATGTATTATTTTTTCAGCTAGCTTTAACACAAAGAGAGGATTGCACAATGAAAAAAGGAGCAACAACAATATTGCTCATTGTATTTAGAGTTTAGGCCCATCATATTATAAGGGCGTTGTAGCCACTAATTAGTAAATAAAGTTGTGTTTTGGTTGTATTTAGGAGAACTTATAAAATGTTGCTTTCATATTAAGGAAAGCTTTTGCTGGTTGGTGAAAGGGATGATGCAGTGCCACATAGTGCAAGCATTAAGTAAGGTAGATATTGTTTTTTTAGGAGCATAAGGGCTACCGTGCCACATTAGCAAGAGTTCTGCCATTTTGAATTAGGCCCGTTAGAGGTTGAAGTTTCTGCAAGTTAGAACATCAGGCCACATTGTGTAGCTTCTGTTCATTTAATTAGATTTTATTACTGCTTGTCAGGCAGAATTATATGCAGTACCCTTTGGGAACACTACACACAAATAAGACTACAAGTGACAGTACAATTTCACCTTTGGTACAAGCCTGTCCTACACAGTTATAGTGGTAGCAGTAGCGGGGCAGCCAGACTTATCTCAAGGGTAAGTGAGCAGTACAAATAGTTACAAAAAGGACAGCAATTACTATGATTCAGGCAAACACTGACTCAAGGTTTCTAAGTAAAAGAATATATATTTATTTACTCAACAGTTGTATAACATTTCACTATTACAAGCAAGTTATTAATCACAGTCAAAATACACCACACCACTTCCCTTAAATTCCAGACAAGTTAAGCTCACAAAATAAAGTGGGAGCAAAATGGCACTCCAGTAATTTACAAGGGAGGGAAAGACAAAGTTATTAGAAATTAGGCAACACCAACACGTAAGTAATCAGAGCAATTGAACAAGAGAGGTTACAAGGTTAAAATCAGATAGGAAAGGCTTATGGCCAAAGCTAATGGTTCAAAAGTCTTTTGCTCAAGATAATAGGTTCAATGTAGTTCGGGGTAAAGTTTGTGGCACAGATTCCGGACGAGGTTGGTTGGTAGAAAAGTTAGTTCAAAGAGAAGAGAAGGACAAGCCCTCAGATTGGAGAAAGATTTCAAACACTTTCACCACGGCTGACCGAAACAGACAACCAGATTTGCAAAGTACCTTAAAATGGAGAGGGAGCTGTAGCTGAGGCGGACGTTCCTTGTGGTTCCTGCAGGGTCACGGTTCCTGAAGTGACTGTCGGACGGATCAGAAGTAGGAAGACTGGGGGGTCCTGCGCCACCCAGGGAAGAAGCCTGCAGCAGAGCGAAACAACAAATAGAAGGTGCGCTCCTTAAAACCCAAGCAGGGTCCAACCTTCCTGGCTATCCAGCCCACTGTAGCTCTATACAGCGAATTCGACCAGAGGAGGGGTCCTGGCTTGAAATTTAGGCGAACTG
The DNA here is from genome assembly GCF_040938575.1 of Ambystoma mexicanum. NCBI lineage: Eukaryota > Metazoa > Chordata > Amphibia > Caudata > Ambystomatidae > Ambystoma > Ambystoma mexicanum. The sequence goes on along the minus strand of NC_090921.1, from coordinate 750,060,111 downwards.
GTTGGTCCCACCAGCTCAAGGGAAGAAGTTTCCTGGAGGATCTTCTTTGTCGTCGAATTCGGAGATTCAAACCGGCAGCAGGGCTTCACCGGGCGGTTCAGTCGTGGTAGGGGTCCTCTTCTTCCAGTTCCTCGTTGGTTCATTTGTTCCAGTGGCGACTCTGCTCTTCCAGTTCCAGAGACCTGATTTTTATGCAGTGTTCCCCCATTCATACAGCCTGGCTGTCAATCACACAGCAGGGTGGCTAGCCTGGCAAGGCCAGTCCCCTTAGCCAATCAGAAAAGAGTGTGACTTGGGTTACTAAGGCAACCCATGGCAGGGGACCGAAGATCCCTCCCTCACATCCTGCCCACCTAGACTATCAGGCGCCTTGAAGAGGGCTTCTGTGCAGAAGCCCGCGAAAAGACAGCGAACAAGGAATTATCCCCCGGTTTGGAGCGCAGAGTAAAACACGAGAAAGACTTTAACAAAAAGAAATGGCGAATTAACCCAGCCGGAACCAAAATAAAATGTATTTGGTCAAGCAGGTTTATGATCGAGGCTACTATAATAGCCTGGAACAATACCACGTTTATATAATATAATCGCGGTAGGAATGTTAGGGTAGATACCACTGCCACCAGCCAATCTTAGTGTTAAGGGAGCGAAACAAGGCTCCAAGGGGCACAGACAAAAAGGCATAAGAATAAACCCTTTCCAGTACTCCATGTAAGATGGGGTGTACAGGGTCTATATAAAGTGACTATATAAAGTTAATGGCAACTTTACCCATTTCTGGGGGACAGTAGTCAGCCCCAGAAAAATGGAGTCAGTGGGAAGTCTCAAAGACAACCCTGTGTCACTGCACTGAAGGTGCTGTGTACCACACACAAAAAGTGGTGCACATGGAGTAGGTGAGGCTCCAGTTCCCAAGAACACACAGAAAGTAGAAATGCATATAGCAAAACACAGGTAAGCGTGGGGAAAAAAAGGCTCACACTCTTACCAGGTGAAAGAAATAAATCCTAGAAATCCAGCAAAGGTGCTGGGGGACTCAGTAGGTAAGGGAAGTAAACCATTCTGGAGAATTATCCCCAACACTGCTTTTCCCCATTGAGTGTTTAGAATGCCAATGTCCTTGGGTGGGCTGGTGAAGAGATTGGCTATCGTTGCGAGGCCTAGCAGCTCACAAGAGCCGATACTAAAACTCATAACATTTTTGCTCCAGATGATAGATTAGTGTTGCAGCTGTGGAAGGATAAATCTTACTGAGAACAAGGCCTAGGGTCCAGGCATTGCCAAGGCAATGGAAATGGGTTGAGGTTACACTGCCCCCATTGTGAAGAGGCAACACCATTGGAGCTGCAGCAGACACACTGAAAAGAGCAAATAAATCAGAGAAATGAATCCCCTAGAGAAGTGTTTCAGCTGCGTTTTTTTTATAAGACACCTGGTTCCCAAACGAGATGGGGAAGGATGCGTGCTAGCAAAGCAATACGTTTCAAGACAGGAGTCGCAAGGGGTGTTGCCATAAGGTACAGCTGCAAGGTCGAAAGAGCCGCTCGGGTTGCAAAGTTGCAGGTCTCATTAGAAAGCCCACTTAATTGGCACAGGGGCATGCACATCATGAAGTATCTGAAGTTGTTCTGACCAATAAGGAAAGACCATTGCTGTAACAAGTTACCTGAATATAAACTGGCAAATTAGGAAAAATTATTTTCTGCTGACTACACAATTAGGTCATTCGTAGGGGGTTGTATTCATGTCATCACAGATCAGTTATTGACCATTGGTGTACTAAACGTATAGGTGATGTTTAGATTTCTGTATAGGGGCTAGCCAATAGGAAATGTGGGTTTCATTTTTATTTGATAAAATTTGCATATGTAGATTTTGTGGTTTTCTGCTATAAAACTCTTTACTGAAATGGGCGTGTCGTAAGGATTTTTCCAGCCGTATTTGCATGTAATAAACGATTTTCTTGTGAAACATGCTCTCCTTATTGACCTGTGCATTGTTTTTTATCAATCTTTTTTGGACCAACTTTTCATAACAGGTGATTTCGGATTGAAGGAATTCAGCTACATGACTATGTAGTGATGCTGTGTGTTTGATAGAGTGCTTTGGAATGACACCTTTTCTTCACTGGTCCTTCTTAAGGCTGGCGTGACGTGCTTCCTCATGTCTACTCTTGGTAGACGTCTAGCCCGAGTGTTCTAGATACACTACTTTCTTGATGAGCTAGTCTACCATGCTTATATAAAGGCTGCTTATGTAGTTGATTCTTCAGATATCAGCGAGATGATGGCAAGCGTTCTGTGTGGGGAAGCCGAGATACGGCATTTTCTGTCTGAATGAACATTTTCTAATTATGGCGTGGACTTGTGCTTCTAGTGTGAGCCCACTGTTCATGAGAATTCCAAGTCTTTTTTAATCACATTTTTTTTAAAATCACAGTTTAAGCTTTTGGCCTCTTTTCCAATCCTACAGACCACGGAAGAGGTGCCTGTGGTGCATGCTTGTGGGGGACAACCATGATTTCCATATGGTTTCAGTTTAGATTCAGATTGCCATCCAGATGTTTGTCTCACTAAGGCAGCTAGTGAGGAAGTTTCCCTCTTGAAATTTCACTGGGTATCTTCTGCACACTTGTAACATGTGAGTCCACGCTTTAAAAAAAATTTATTTCACATGAATGGGGCCCATATATATGTAGAAATTAAGTGGCGAGAGACTTGATCCTTGAGGAATGCCACATTAATGGTTTGTGTGCTTGAGGTGACTGGTGGTAGACAGGTTGTTTTGCTCTATTTGTGACAAAGGGTTTCATCCATGGTAGAGTGGTGCCGCAAAGGTTAGATTCCTGAAGGTTCTTCATTAAGGTTGTCTGTTTGATGGTGTTGACACCAGACAATATGTTCAGTAGTATGAGAGCTGAACATATGATATTGTCCACATTAATTTTTAGGCCATCCCACACAGAGAGAAGTGCTGATCCAGTTCCTCTCATTTGTCGAAAACCTACTTGGAATTGGTACATTTCGCCATTTGATTCTACATGTTTGAAGATTACTTTGTATTTGTAACTCTTCAGGATTTAGGCTGAGTAGGGTAAGTTGGATATGGGACTCCATTTGGTTTCAACGTACACTTTTCTTGCAGCATTTTTGGGTCAGGGGTTTAATTCAGGCTGCTTTGGAAACCTTTGCTCCTATTCCGGTTTTCAGTGATTGGTTCATCAATTTTGGAACTAGTAATCTGGCGGTTCTTTATGAGTAAACTTTTAAAAATGTCTGGAGGGCAGGTATCTTTGGGAGAGTTGGCTCTTTCATGAGTTTGAGGAACGGTTCGGTGCTAACAGGTTGGAAGTTGTTGAACTCTACTGGTGTTGTCAGATTTCTTGCTGGATGTTGTTGCAACGAGGCAGTGTTCTCTTCTTGTTGATGATTTTGAACATTTGCTTTTGTGGGTTGGTCGCTGTTCCGATTCTTGTGGCGTAGTGCAGTTTCTTGGCTTTTAAGAGGTCTGCTTTTTGCAAACCAATTTGCTGATGGTATTTGAGTTTGTTGGCCTGGTTACAGTGTTTTCTGCAGACTTTCTCTAATTTCTTGTGCAGGGGTTACCTCATTGCAGCATTCTATTGTGAAGCGTTGAACACTTTTAGGGGAGTTTATTTGTGGTTTTCGTGTTCCAATAATAGTTGTTCTGCAAATATATCTTGCATCATTTGATTCAATTTGATGATGTTGGGTTTGGTATTTTCCATTAAGTGTGCTAAATCCTCTAGATTAAGGTGTTTCTAGTTCCTTTTGGCTAAAGTTACAAAGTGTCTGTGTATTATGGGTCTGCATGTTGAGGTGTTGATTGTAAAAGGGATCATAAGCTGATCACTCCAGAAACCCAGAATGGGGGAGGAGGCCGATGGTGGCAAGTCATTCATCACAGAAATGTATGGCCAAGATATGGCTGGCTGGCTGAGCGGCTCCACTTACCATTATTTTAGATGAAGCCTTGCCAGGTAACTGCTGATGGAATTGCTTGAGGTCTAATTTTCTTCCTCGAACCAGATGTCTCCTAGTATAATTGTGTTCTGCTGTAAGCTTGGCTACTGCGTCTGCGTGGCTTGGATCGTAGGTGGGTGGTCTGTACTTAAGCAGGAAGATCAGGTTACTTTGCTGTCCGAGTGTGAGGTTGTTAAAAAGTGATTTGCAATCCCCCCCTCCACCTTTGGCTGTCTCACATCCTGACACAGCTCGGTCTCTGCTCTACTCTTCAATTTCTGATACACTTGATGCTCTTGCCCCTGTCATGAGGATCCGTTTGAAGTCCAAAGCCAAGTGCAATTCCTGTTATAACTCTGACCTAGCTACACTTAAACCTAAGTGTAGGGCAGCTGAGAGGAAATGGAGGACTTTATGTTCATCCTCTGACAAACTGGCCTGTCGCCTGCTACAAAGGCAACACCGACTCTCTGTCCACACCAAGGAGAGTGTCCACATTCAAGCTTGTGTCTGTGGCATCTAACAACTCGGCCGAACTCTTTAAAATCTGCAAGGAGCTGGCCAACCATGCTGCAGTCTCTACCCTTCCTGTTGCCTCCCAGGCTCTTTGCAATGCCCTTGCCTCTCACTTCATTTAAAAAATCCAGGACATCCTGACCACCATCTACACCCACACCCCTCCTCTCCCCTCCCTTCTCCATCTGTGCTTGCTGACCCTTCTTTAGCCACCCTCCCACCATCCTTCTCGTCCTTTCCTCTTTTCACCCCTGACAAGGTCGCTAGACAAGTCCGATCTATGAAAGCCTTGTTAAAACAGGTTCATCCCTGTTCCTCTAAAACCATCCCTCGCTCCGGCCCTTGCTGATTTTTGTAACCACTCCTTTGCCCCGGGATCCTTCCCCACCCCTCCCCTCCGAAGCACTCCTTTATGTATCCTCTTCTCAAGAAACCCACAGCTGATCCTTCTTGTCCAGCTAACTATTGCCCAATTTTCATTACTACCTTTTTTAGCAAACTCCTGGAAAAGTTGGCCATCTCTCAGCTTAACCTTCATTCCAATTCTTTTTGCTGTCTCCATGACCACCAGTCTGGCTCCAGAGCTGCCAGAAGCACGGCAACTGCTCTCCAACCTTGACTCCAACATTCCCTCTGTCCTCATCCTCCTCGATCTCTCTTCTGCCTTCGAGACGGTCAACCATACCATCCTGCTCAACCCTCTCCGTGAAAACCTGGGTATCACTGATCAGGCTCTGGCCTGGCTGACCTCTTTACTCTCAAAACGACCCTCGCAGGTCCAACTTGGGTCCTTCCTTTTATCTATCTTCCTCTCTACCTGTGGTGTTCCCCAGGGGTCTAACCTCTTGCCCTGGCTTTTCAACCAATACCTGGCAACTCTCGCCCACTGCATTGCCACTTTCTGCTCAAATTTCCAGTGCTACGCTGATAACACTCAACCCATTTTCAGGCTGCCCTCTGCCACCTCCTCTCCCTCTCTCATCTCTGATTGCCTAAGTGCCATTCAAGATTGGTGTTCCGCCAATGATCTTTGTCTGAATGCCAGCAAGACGGAGATCCTCCCGATAGGCACACCTTCACCATCCTTTCCCCTCACCCTCTGGCCAGCCTCCCTTGGCCCTCCTCCTACCCCCACCTGTGAGGCTAAGAACCTCATCTTTGACTCCACCCTTTCCTTCTCCGCCCACATCTCTGAGGTCTCTAAAAAGTCACATTTCCGACTGCACCTCCTCAGAGGTACTCTGCCGTTCCTCTCCTTCCCCCCAGAAGCTCATGGTATCCCAAGCTCCGGTTCTCTCTACCCTGGACTATTGTAACAGCCTGTCATGCATGCTAGACTTAATACCTCTGGACCTGGAAAACCATCTTCACGCAGAACGGGTTATGCTCATAGAACTGCTAGACCGTTCTATTCTAAATGGAGATTGTTTGATGTACTGCCGGGAAAACGATGTTTGCATTATTCACGTCGTTGAATTCACGTGATTCCGGGTAGTCACGTGTTACTGCAGTACGTTCATAAGCAGCGTGGAGACGTTACTTGCTGCTTCTGATTGAACCAATATGGCATTTGGTAGCTGAACCCTTGATCTGCATCCTCGCATCTCGTCAGTTACTTCCTTGGCTTTCTTCGGCGTGTTTCTTCCACACGCAAATTCCTGGAGCTGCTTTCTAGAAGTTACAGCAGTTTTTGTTCACGTGAAATTTCTACACGCGATCTTCGGCCGTCGTCCATTAGAAGACCATCAGACGGCTTTCCTTCACACGCGAGTTTTTGCAGCACTGTCTGCGTGCACTTCAGTCGCGTGTATCCTCACACACAGGTTCCTGATATCTTCACATGCTGCTTTCCTGACTTCGTGTAAATTTGCTGCGTGAAAATTCCCACGCGGACGCTGGAACTCTCTAAGCGCGGCTGTCCTGGCTGCGTATACTTTGTTCGCGGGTAAAACCCCACGCAGACTCGGGAACTCTTCAGGTACGGCTGTCTGGCTGCGTGCACTTCTGTTTGCGTGTAAAATCACACGCGGTCTACTCTACTCTTTACACGCTGTGGTCCTGGTTGCGTGTACTTTTGTTGCGTGTAAATCAGCACGCTTTCTAATGTACTTGCAAGCGCGGCTGTTCAGGCTGCGTGAACTTTTGTCATGTGTAAATCTGCACACAGTTTGTTGAACTCTTTGAAACGTGTAACTCCACACGCATCCCTGCACCTGTGATGAGATAACAGGTGGACTCATTTCATTTCTGTTCTACGTGGGAAAGAAAGTATCAACAAAGGTTTATTTGAAGGTGATTGTGCACAGTACTTTGGACGCTATCCTGTGGTGCACCAACCTGGTATCTAGCGTGAGCCTCGTGCCGTTCGGGATAAGTCTCCCTTACTAACCTTCCCTCCTTTGTCGTCGTTTCAATTCCTGGATTTCTTCTGAGACTTGTTGGTGGAGATTCCAGTTCTAAGCCTACAGGTTAGTGTTGTAATTCGTGCTATTGCTGTGCTATCAGTGAGAGTTTAGTTGGGACAACTTCTCATGATGCTTTATTTATCGTAGGCTGACTTCCTATAATGCTCCCACGCCCTTTCCAGTGATCCCTCTCTCTGCCTGTTATAATAGTGAGAGAGTTGTATCATTTGGAAGGTCTAATTTGACTTCACTACTATCAAGCCGTGTCAATTCAAGGATCCGGAAGAGCCCTACCAATTGTATCCTTTTTGATTACCGTATCCTTTTCATAAGATACCTTGGTGATTTATGACACAGCCTCTTTCTAAATCTACCTGTCTCTACTCTCCGCCCTCTCAACTAATCCAGAACAGGACTGCGAGACTTGTCCTTGTCCTGAAGCCCTGGGATTGTATCTCTCCAGCTCTGAAATCTCTCCACTGGCTCCCAGTGGATGCAAGGATTAAACTCAAAACCCTCTGCATTGTCCACAAGGCTTTCTGGGGCCTGGGTCCAAAATACCTTAAGCTATCCCTCCGCAAATACCTCCCCTCTCGATCTCCTTGCTCCTCTACCTCCAACTCCCTCAGGGTCAGTCGTTTTTCAAAGAAACGAGCTGGGGGTAGATCTCTGTCTTCGGCTGGGGCCTCCCTCTGGAACAGCCTCCCCGCCACTCTAAAACTGGAGGAGAACCATCTCCGATTCCGGAAGCACCTCATGACCTTCCTCTTTTCTTCTGCCTTCGCTCCCCCTCTTCCCTGCTGATGTTTTCTCTTGGCACTGTGCACCTGGCCACCCTCTGTCCTTCGGGCCCAGGTACCTGCTCACACTGCCACCCTCCCGCATTGCCTCCGGGCCACCCCTTGCACTGGGGTCTGTATCTGTACCCATACAGCCCCCCCTTTTCTTCCTGCACTTATCAGACCTACCCTGCCTGCTGCCTTAAACCTAGCACTTGCAAATTGCTGGCTGCATTACCACTGTTTGTTGCCTTTATTATTCATTATTGCTATTTGTCTGTTTCTCCTCTGCTTTGCACTTTCCACTTCTCCCTCCTTCCATGCACTTGTCTCCTCCCCCATGCACTTGCGCGTTCTCAATGTCACTGGGCCTAGTAAGATCGCTGTTTTGTTCTCCCGTGTTCTCCTCCCTTGCCTTGTCGCGCTCTGATACACTTGTGTACGAGCGCGATAGAAATAAAATATCAATCAATCAATCTTGTATGTTTGTAGATGGTGCGGGTGAGATGCAGAGATGATTTTTGTGGGCCACAGAAAAAAAAGTCTACACACCTGTCCTTCCCTCTCGATTTGCATCTATGAGTTTGATATTGTCGGGAGGGATTTGTGTGCAACTACATTGTATTTGTCTAATAGCTAGGTTTATGTACAGAAATGAATGCTGGTGTTTCCCTCACTTAGGATTTCATGGGTTTCTGGTTTGTGCTTTGCCATTGATTAGGTTGCAGTGCATCTTGTTCTGCTTCGATGGTAGTCTGATGCTTAACTTGCAACTTGCTGTAAAGATGATGGTAGATTGTAGCTCAGGTTCCTGGGTATTGAAGGTTGTGACAGGGTTTGCGGCAGTTAGTCTTGTCTCATTGCTGTATAATCCAGTAGGTTGTGTGTGGAGTCTGTCTGTCCAGTGGCATTGTCAGAGTTTTCTGGTGGTCCTGGTCTCTTTAGTCCCTAGTAATTAAAGGTGTGTTAAGCAGTATTGTTCTCTTCTTGTTTCAAGAGTTTCGTGCTAGGTGATGTTCTGTTCTTGGGTGGATCCTCTCCGGCAGGGGAATCCTACAGTGCGATTCTGCAGTGGTTTCCATTGTTTGGTCATTTATTGATAGCCTTGTAGCAGTGGGTTCGGAGGGTTTGTAATTGCACGATATACATTTGCTTGTGTTCTTGCAGTGCAGGCTTTCTTCGTTGATTGGAGTTTTGAGGGTTTTTGACTGTGGGGGTTTGTCTTGTGTTAATTTCATTTGAAGTTCTAATTCCTCTTCTTGCTCCTTTGTCCTTCTCGTAAGGTGGCATTATGGTAGTTTTGGTCAGAAAATTGGAATCCAGTACGTCTTATTGGCATTCCAACTGTGCCACTCCGTCCATTGTTCGATTTGGTGGAGAGGTGTTAATCTGGTATGAATTGCCTATGGTCCTGGGATTATTTACCATCGGGCACCAATTAGTATGGCACCCAATAGTGTAAAGATACCAAAGATTATGTCCTAGGATATCTGTTTAAGTAGTTTTCTATAATGATCTAGAGGTGATTTGGCAGCAAAAGGTGGGAGCCAGAACATGGACTAGTAAAACGTGCTTTCATTTCTAGCCTTGAAATCGCTTTGCCTAGCCCAATTAGAGGTAGCATAACCTAGCCCATTCTCAGAAGGAACTATGGTAGTAGGTTGTGCAGGGTGCTGTGGTCTTCTGGGGAAACTTGGTGTAAAAACACAGTGTGTTGCAATTGCAGTACGCTCTTGTCTAAAATACCTGGTTGCAGAGATAGAAATAATCGGACTATGGAATGTGTACTGTCCTTGGAGCTTAGTTTATTGAAGCACAGTATAGCACAAAGTAGTGTTTCCTCAGGAACACATGGGTGGGGAGAACAATTGAAGCAATAAACTATGCCTTTGCTTGGCACATCTAGCTGGATAGTGGTGTACAATATTATTCTTGTCTAGAAATATCTAGGTACAAGACGTGGATAGCAATGCAGTAGATTTTTGTCTGAATACTTAGAAGATGGACAGACGGTATAGTTGTTGCACTTGTTGCCTCCTTGGGACATATAGATGAGCAAACCTCATGGGGCATTAGCTTTCTGGGCATCTACAAGTCAACCACTGAATATGTGTCTGGGATGCCAAAAAGCAGAGTTTAGTATGGAGCTTTGCACTTTCTTGGGGAACCTAAATGGGAAATTGTATTAACGTTACCGCCACTTGGTCTGGCGGAATTACTGCCGGATTACAAGTAGCGGTGGTAAAGTAAATCCCCATGTTCTTTTGTCCATTAGTAATTCTGGAAAAACTTTGTGGAAAGCAGGCAGTTTTACCTCCAGCTCATGGCTGGAGGTGAATCCTCCAACTTTCTGCCAAACTTGTAGTTGGGGCGTCGAATGCCGGAATGCAATCGTATATGTTAACTCTGCATTTATCCTGCAGCGCCAAACTCGTAATGAGGCCCAATATATGGTCCAACGCAGGGAGAAAGAATGAGTATGAGTGAGAGAAAACTAGGATGAATGAAGTTTTTGATGTGAGACATTGCGTTGAATTTGCAAAGCACAAGGCACTTTTACCTGTGAAATAATATTGGGTGGGCCACCAGAAGAAGCCCCAGATGTGTCAAATTGTACGCTATGCACTTTTTCACAGAATCAATGACCTATGAAGAATTACTGGTCATATATTAACCTGTGGAATTTTCGATTGCACTTTTTGATCTTGTTTTTATAATTGTATTGATATTAATAACATTGTTATATTTTTTGTAATTTAGCCTCACAAGTAGGACTAAAGGTTTATCTGCTCTTTCAACCAGCATCGGTAGGCAGTCACAGTAATAGAGAAGCCTGCCCCCTACCGCTATTTTGTTTGTTGTTAAAGGCTTTGCCTATATGAGGGATCGCTAGATGCGGGCACTATTTCCCTTTTACGTCTCTTGTTTATTTGGCAAATGCAGAACAACACAATTTCTTGGGGACACCTAGATGTGAGAGTCAATATAAAACAATGTAAAGCGCTTCTTAGGAAAATCTAGAGGTGAGACACTGTTAGGCAGAAACCTGTGCAGTTCCCTTGGGGAACACTGCAAAAGATTTAAGACTACAGGTATAGCAGTAAACCCACTTGGTAGCAGTCTGTACCACCCAGATTTACCTGGTAGCTGTGGCTGAGCAGTCAGACTTCCCTCAAGAAGAGTTAGGCAGTATGCAAAGTATACACAATATGTCCTCAGACACAATAGCACAAGCAAACACTGACCAGAGCTTGGTTTCAATAGTATATAGTTATTTATTTATAAAACACACATAAGTTGAAAACACTCTAGCAAAGTATAGTAAAAACACTTCAAACACAGTTATGATGAAAGCAGTTTCAACCCTTACTCCTATCTAGACAACTCTAAGTTAACACCACATAATTAAAACAGAGGTGAGCGCTTAACGTTAGATGACATTCTAGTAGGTTAAGGAAAGGGGTAAAAAGAAACAGAAATGGGTTAAACACACCACTCTAAGATCCAGAACACTTGCAATAGGCTCAAAGAAGCACAGGTGAGCAAAAGTCACTAGGCAGGGCCCACTCTTAGAGTAGCCGGAGCGAAAATGTGCCCAAGATCACACTGTTATTAGGGATTCAAAGTCTTGCAAAGAGTTAGAAAGAGTGTAGAGTGGCTTAGAAAGTTTAGCCAGGGTGTCCCAGGCACTCCCAGGATCGAAAGCCGGGGGCTAAATCTACCCCGTACAGTCGGTAGCAAGGGAAGCCAGGCGGAACACGGTACCTTAAGCGGAAAGGATCCTCCAGCGGTGGCAGTTGTTCCAGGCAGTGGCAGCAGGGCTCGACGTCGGTCAGGGGAGAAGAAGTTCTCGCTGAAGAGCAGAAGAAGAGGGTCGTTGCACTGCCCGGGAAGAAACCAGCCGCGGAGTCCTCCGGTTGAAGGGTTGTACCGACTTTCGTGGTTGATTTAGCCCCCGGCTTTCGATCCTGGGAGTGCCTGGGACACCCTGGCTAAACTTTCTAAGCCACTCTACACTCTTTCTAACTCTTTGCAAGACTTTGAATCCCTAATAACAGTGTGATCTTGGGCACATTTTCGCTCCGGCTACTCTAAGAGTGGGCCCTGCCTAGTGACTTTTGCTCACCTGTGCTTCTTTGAGCCTATTGCAAGTGTTCTGGATCTTAGAGTGGTGTGTTTAACCCATTTCTGTTTCTTTTTACCCCTTTCCTTAACCTACTAGAATGTCATCTAACGTTAAGCGCTCACCTCTGTTTTAATTATGTGGTGTTAACTTAGAGTTGTCTAGATAGGAGTAAGGGTTGAAACTGCTTTCATCATAACTGTGTTTGAAGTGTTTTTACTATACTTTGCTAGAGTGTTTTCAACTTATGTGTGTTTTATAAATAAATAACTATATACTATTGAAACCAAGCTCTGGTCAGTGTTTGCTTGTGCTATTGTGTCTGAGGACATATTGTGTATACTTTGCATACTGCCTAACTCTTCTTGAGGGAAGTCTGACTGCTCAGCCACAGCTACCAGGTAAATCTGGGTGGTACAGACTGCTACCAAGTGGGTTTACTGCTATACCTGTAGTCTTAAATCTTTTGCAGTGTTCCCCAAGGGAACTGCACAGGTTTCTGCCTAACACTGGTGTACAGCGGTGGGATTTGTATTGAGTATACATTTTATTGTGCTTTAGATACCTTAGTGCAACTAACCACAAAGCTTAGCACTGAAAAAGTAAAACCTCTAACATGTCAGTTATAGAAAGCTATAGTCAAGAGTCCCTTGCAGCCAAAACTGCTGATTGTTTAAGAGTGCTCTGTAAACATAAGGATCTCCTGACTAAGGGCAAGAAAATGGAGCTGATTGAAAGATTGTTAGCTAACCAAAGTCTGGGTGATGGTTCAGAGGAACCTACCACTCCAGCAACTGTAGATGACAGTGTTGAAGTTAACATGGAGCAAAATGTTGATGATTCTGAGGAAGAGTCAGAAGAGGAGGGTGAGGCTGTTGTAACTGTCCCCCCTAGGCCTCTGCCTGCTCTACCTGCTGTGCCTACTGGACCTTTACCAGGTCCCACATTTAGTCCTCAATACTTTGAACTGGAGAAAATGAAGCTAGAATTGGAGTATAAGAAACTTAATGCTCAAACTGACAAAGAACTAAGGCTAAGGGAAATGGAGCTCAAGTATGACTTAGAAATGAAGAAATTATCTGTTGAGAATGTTTCTCTCTCTGGCTCCTCTAGAAGTTCCAGTCCTAAAAGACCCCGGATGCCTAAAGAATTGGTTGGTATGTATGAGCCTAAGTTGGATGTGTTGGATTGGTTGTCTCTGTTTGAATATAATCATGGGCTCCAGAACATCACAGGAAATGACTTACTCACCTGGTTGTTCTCTAGGCTCCCCCCTGTTGCAACTGATGTGGTAATGGAGATGGGGGAGGAGGATAGGAAGGACTATGAATGTGTGAAACTAGCTTTGATAGCTAGGTTTGGGAAGACCCCTTCCCAGTATCTTAAGAGGTTTAGGAACCTCAAAAAGCATGATGGTACCCCTTGGGCTACCTGGGTGAGTGAATGTTTGAAAAACTTAGAGGGATGGATTAAGGGTTACAAGGTGAACACTTATGAAGGTATGAAGAATTTGTTTATGTTGGAGACTATTTATGATGCCTGCTCTCCTGAGCTCAGACAACACTTGGCTGATTCCAGGGAATTGGATTCCCGGAAACTAGCTAAGGCTGCTGACTTGTGGGTTGCCAACAGGGCCACTCACAAGGATTCTGGGGTAACTCAGAAGAAGGATGGGGAGAAACAGTCTAAAAAGGACTCCAAAGAGAATTCTAATACTACAAATTCCAAAGAGGGCCCCAAACAAAACTATAAGGGTAAGCCACAAGGGAAACCAAATCAGGCTAGTGTACCTTCTGGTCCCAGACCAGAAGGAGGTCAGAACAAGCCTCCATTCCAGCGAGCCTTTGGCTCATGCTTTGTTTGTAAGGCTACTGACCATGTGAAAGGAGATCCCAGATGTAAGGGTAAACCTTCAGGGGTCCAGCTTGCCTCCTTAGCCTTCGCTCCAGAAGAGGAAGTACATATGGCAAGTGGAAACTTTCTATTACTAGCTGATGAACCCACTGGAGTCTCCGCTAGTGTTTCTTTAGTCTCTCTGGGGTTGTGGGAACAACAGAATTTAGAGGTCTATAACTCTATCCCAGATAATACTAAAGAGTATTATAAGGACAGTGTCCAGGTGAATGGTCAGGAGACTCCTGCCATTAGGGACACTGGAGCCAGCATAACTGTGGTGGATGAATCATTTTTCAAGGCAGAGGATGTTGCTAAGGCACCCAAATGCCTCACCAAGTTAGCTGGTGGGCCTGTGCAGATGTGTCCCCAGTTACCAGTTCTCATCCAATGTAATGATATGGCTGTAAAAATACCTGTCAGTGTACAATGTGAAGTGCCAGGTAGGGTTCTGTTGGGTAATGACCTCAAAGCTCTTGGAGTTGTATCTCATACCCCCAGACCTCCTAGCAAAAGGTTCCAGGAACTCACAAAACCTGCAAGGGAGAAAACCCTGAGAGGGTTATCTCAGGAGATGATGACAGAAATCACTCCTCTACCACTGGAGCAACTTACTGCAGTAACTACCAGATCAGGAGCAAAGGGGCAACCCAAGACTCCTAGGAAAAAGCCAGCAGCAAGCACTCCAGTGCTTCCAACAAGGACTTCCCCTAGGTTGTCCAAAGTTACACCTGTAACTCCACCTCCAGCTGAGGCTGAGAGGGAGGTACAACCCTGTGTGGTTGAGCTAGACTCTGAGGAAGAGCTAGAAGGAGGCCCCAACCTTATTGGAGATTTGGACCCTGAGGACCATCCTGAGCTGCAGTCTTTACTGGCAGAAGGTGGGCCTAGCAGGGCAGCTTTTCGTAAGGGGCAAAGAGAATGTCCAACTCTGGAAGGTCTCCGCCACCAGGCAGCTTCTCAAGCTGATGGGCAAGAGCCTGGGAAGTATAGGTTGCACTGGGAAGATGGCCTCTTCTACAGTGAACCCACTGAGTCTGAACCTGGAGACTACAAACGCCTTGTAGTCCCACAAGAGAACAGACAACAGTTCTTACAACTAGCCCATGAGATACCTTTGGCTGGTCACTTGAGTTTCAAGAAGACCAAGGAAAGGCTCTCACTCTACTTTTATTGGCCAAAGATGGGGGCTGAAGTAGATAGATATTGTAAGAGCTGCCATACCTGCCAGACTTCTGGTAAGGTTGGTTCCAAGAATGTGGCACCTTTAGTGCCTCTCCCAGTTGTGGGAGTCCCATTTGAGAGGGTAGGGATTGACATTGTTGGTCCCCTTGATCCTCCAACCTCCTCAGGCAACAGGTTTATCCTTGTTGTAGTAGACCATGCTACTAGGTACCCTGAGGCAATTCCTATGAGGACTGTTACAGCTCCGGCTGTGGCTAAGGCCCTCCTTGGTATTTTTACCAGGGTTGGGTTTCCTAAGGAGGTAATCTCTGACAGGGGGTCAAACTTTATGTCCCACTACATGAAGGCCATGTGGAAAACCTGTGGAGTTACCTACAAGTTCTCAACCGCCTACCACCCTCAGACAAACGGGTTGGTTGAAAGGTTTAACAGAACCATGAAGAGCATGATAGGTGCTTTGGAAGAACCCCTTAAGAAAAAGTGGGACCTTCTACTGCCATGCCTTCTCTTTGCTTATAGAGAAGTCCCTCAGGAGGGAGTAGGTTATTCTCCCTTTGAGCTTCTCTATGGCCATCCAGTCAGAGGTCCATTGGCCCTGATTAAGGAGGGGTTGGAAGGTGCTCCTCCCCTCAAGCCAGTCAGAGTGACTGACTATGTGATAGGTCTCCGGAGGAGAATGTCACACATGATGGCAGAAGCAAGTGACAACTTGAAAGCTGGTCAAGCCCTGGTCAAACATTGGCACGACCAGAAGGCTAACATGGTTGAGTTTACTCAAGACCAGCTAGTTCTAGTTATGCTCCCAACAAGGCAGAGGGCCTTGCAAGACAAATGGATGGGACCCTTCAAGGTTGTGGGAAAACTTGGAGAGGTCAACTATCTGGTGGATCTGGGCAGACCCAGGGAAGCTCCTAGAGTCTTCCACACCAACCGACTAAAAGCATACATCTCCAGACCTGATGTAGGAGCCTTGCTTCTAGCTTCAGCTGCAGAGGAGGAAGAGAGTGAATCTCTCCCTGATCTCCTCAGAGGTGTACCTTTAGATGAAAAAGTTGAAGGAGTCAATCTCTCTTCAGACCTGACACCTGAGCAACAAGAGGAGTGCAAATCTATGTTAAATCAGTTTGCCTCCCTGTTCTCACTGTCACCAGGCTTGACCCCTTGGGGCCAGCATGAGATACTCACTGGTGACTGTCTGCCAGTCAAAAGCAGAGGATACAGAATGTCAGAACATATCAGAGCCCACATCAAAGGAGAGGTCAAGAAGATGCTTGATCTCGGGGTAATAGAGCCCTCTACTAGTCCATGGTCTAGCCCAGTTGTGTTAGTACCAAAGGCAGGATCCAAAGACTTGAGATTCTGTGTGGACTATAGAGCTCTAAATGCAGTCACCAAGACTGATGCCCACCCTTTGCCCAGGACAGATGAGTTGGTGGATAAACTTGGTGCAGCCAAGTACCTCAGCACATTTGACCTGACGTCAGGCTATTGGCAAATAGCCCTGACAGACCATGCCAAGGAGAAAACTGCATTTTCAACCCCAGTTGGCTTGTACCAGTTTAAGGTCATGCCTTTTGGACTAAAAAATGCACCTGCCACATTCCAAAGGATGGTGAACCAAGTTCTGGCTGGGATGGAAGATTTCTGCATGGCATACTTGGATGACATTGCAGTCTTCAGCCACTCCTGGGAAGAACATGTGAACCACCTAGGACATGTGCTGCAGGCTCTGGAACAGGCCCATTTGACAATCAAAGCCAGTAAGTGCCAGATTGGTCAAAGTAAAGTGGTCTACCTTGGACATGAGGTAGGAGGTGGAGAAATAAGGCCTTTGCCCAGCAAGATTGAAGCTGTGCAAAATTGGACAACACCAACTACTCAAACCCAAGTGAGAGCTTTTCTAGGCCTCACTGGATATTACAGGAATTTCATTGAGAACTATGGGACCATAGCTTCTCCACTGAATGTAATCTCCTCTCCCAAATTCCCTAAAAAGGTAAAATGGAATGAGGAGTGCAATCAGGCCTTTGAAAAACTGAAGAGAGCTCTTTGCCAAGCTCCAGTATTGAGAGCTCCTGACTACCACCAACCTTTCATTGTACAAACTGATGCTTCCAATGTAGGTATAGGTGCAGTTCTAAGCCAACTGGATGAGAAGGGTAGGGAGCACCCCATTTGCTTCATCAGTAGGAAACTGAAGGATCCTGAGACAAGGTGGGCAACTATCGAAAGAGAATGCTTTGCTATTGTGTGGGCACTGAAGAAGTTTAGGCCATACTTGTATGGTTCTACTTTTGTTATTCAGACTGACCACCAACCCTTGAGATGGTTAATGCAAATGAAAGGGGAAAATCCAAAACTATTGAGATGGTCAATCTGCCTGCAAGGGTTTGATTTCACCATTGAGCACAGGTCAGGGTGTCACCATCAAAATGCTGATGGACTCTCTAAGATGTATATCATCGACTAGAGGTATGAGGTTCATCCGGGAGTGGATTAAATCCTCCTGTCCCTTAGTCTGGGGGGGGCGAGTGTTAGGGAGAATTCTCTGTTTAGGCTGAATTTCCCTCCCTAGTGAGTCCCCCAGCAGCTTTGCTGGATTTCTGGGGTTTATTTTTTTCTCCTGCCAAGAGTGAGACTCTTTTTACCCTCACTCTTGGACATGTTGAACTGTGTTATCTTGGACAAACCTTGTGTTGAATGGGCTATGGGGTCTTTTACTCCATAGGGCCTCATGTATTTTTGTGATGTGGGTTACACAGCACCCTCTGTGCCGTGACCCAGGGGTGTCCTAGGGACTCCCCAACATAGACTCCATACCCTGGGACTGACTACTGTCTCCCAGGGCATGTAAAGTCACCAAAGACTTTGCTAGTCTTGAATCCTGAACAGAACCAGTACAAACCATCATATTGTGGACGTACTGGCTGGGGCAATTCGATTGCCCCAGGGTCTGTTAGTCGAGGGGGCACGTCTCCGTCCCCCCTGATCGAGTTTTGGCTGGTGGCAGTGGAAACTACGTTTTATATTCGACCGCGAATATTTTCCTATGGGATTTCCCATTGTTTTAGGCTAACACATTTAATTATTTATTTACGGTAGCCTTAAACATACCACCGGTTTATATATTTATTTTTATAACTCCGGTTGGGACTTTTTGCCAAAACTTGATTCTAAAATGGCGTTGGTGTTCGCCTCTGTAACTCTGACCCAAAGTGGAGCCCTTTGTTCCACTTTTGGCGGGCTTCTCCACAGAGGCCCTCCAAAGTGGTGCCACTCTGTCTGGGGTACTTAGGAGGGGTGGAGGGGGATTTAGGCACCCTGGACTGAGTTACCTTGGTAACTCAAGTCGCACTCCGTCCTGATTGGCCCAAGTGGTGAGCCGCCCGGCTCACCACTTAGCATGTTTGAGTGACAGCTAGGCTGGGTGAATGGGGGTTTGCTGCATAAAAGCAGGGCTTTGGGGACTGGAACTTCAGAAGTCGCCACAGGACCAAGAATCCGACGAGGGAAGAGCTGAGCCGACCTGCTTCGACGACACCACCCGGTGGAGCCCTGCTGAACCGTCTCACCACTTTTCCCGACGACCGAGGAGAACTCCTAACAGAGTGGCTCCTTCCCTTGACTGGTGGGGACAACCAGTTTTCGCCTTCTTTTCGCTTCTCGAGGTATCTCGTGGCCGCCTTGCCAGTGCCAAGCACCCCGGCAACCGGAACCCCACCACTTTTACCCCAAACCACGAAAGTCGGTACAACCCTTCAACCGGAGGACTCCGCGGCTGGTTTCTTCCCGGGCAGTGCAACGACCCTCTTCTTCTGCTCTTCAGCGAGAACTTCTTCTCCCCTGACCGACGTCGAGCCCTGCTGCCACTGCCTGGAACAACTGCCACCGCTGGAGGATCCTTTCCGCTTAAGGTACCGTGTTCCGCCTGGCTTCCCTTGCTACCGACTGTACGGGGTAGATTTAGCCCCCGGCTTTCGATCCTGGGAGTGCCTGGGACACCCTGGCTAAACTTTCTAAGCCACTCTACACTCTTTCTAACTCTTTGCAAGACTTTGAATCCCTAATAACAGTGTGATCTTGGGCACATTTTCGCTCCGGCTACTCTAAGAGTGGGCCCTGCCTAGTGACTTTTGCTCACCTGTGCTTCTTTGAGCCTATTGCAAGTGTTCTGGATCTTAGAGTGGTGTGTTTAACCCATTTCTGTTTCTTTTTACCCCTTTCCTTAACCTACTAGAATGTCATCTAACGTTAAGCGCTCACCTCTGTTTTAATTATGTGGTGTTAACTTAGAGTTGTCTAGATAGGAGTAAGGGTTGAAACTGCTTTCATCATAACTGTGTTTGAAGTGTTTTTACTATACTTTGCTAGAGTGTTTTCAACTTATGTGTGTTTTATAAATAAATAACTATATACTATTGAAACCAAGCTCTGGTCAGTGTTTGCTTGTGCTATTGTGTCTGAGGACATATTGTGTATACTTTGCATACTGCCTAACTCTTCTTGAGGGAAGTCTGACTGCTCAGCCACAGCTACCAGGTAAATCTGGGTGGTACAGACTGCTACCAAGTGGGTTTACTGCTATACCTGTAGTCTTAAATCTTTTGCAGTGTTCCCCAAGGGAACTGCACAGGTTTCTGCCTAACAGACACCATATCAAAATTACATGTGAAACCATGCAATGCACTTTTTTGTGCTACCTATATGGAGATAACATGTAGAGAACAATGTAAAACAATGCAGAGAAGCATGCTTTATCTTACGAACACATAGATGCTGCACATAAAATGGAGAAATACAATTCACTTTTGTGGGTTGCATCAAGATGAAGAACAAGTCATAATGCAGCACAGTGCGCTCCAGTATGGAGATTACCAGATGCAGAATGTGATATATACAATGCAGTACGCTTTTGTCTTGGGGCCACCAGATGCATAGCACCATATAAAAAAATGCAGCCATTTTGTCTACGAATCTAAATTCAGAAACACAATAATCCGGCCCTCTTCCCTTACCGGTTGGTAACTGCCAGGTTCAGAAAGTCATCATAGGAATTGGGTGCCAGGCAAACAGGAGGCCCCTTTAACATCTGCCCTTTGCCGGCTCTGGTCAAGCCTGCCATGAAAACCTCAGATTTGCCTGAGTTCATGTCACATGACCACTAGAGGACCCAATGGGTGTTTAAGGGGGCTGAGCTGGGGAAGTGGCCTAAGCAAGGAAAAGAAAGGGTCAGGCCCAGTTTCACCATTAGATCCACAAGCTACATCGAACCAGAGAGCCCCAGCCTTAGTTATTCCGCTGTCAGCACTGTGCCCGACGATATGACACTCGCAAAGCAGCGAGTAACCTTCATGCTTAGCCCCTCAACCACAGTGACCTCCAAACACTTAGCCAATGCTCTGATGCAACCACATCCCAAACCCAGATAAGCCCCACAGTGCGTTATATGGTTGCACAGCATGGCACACTGTAAAAGGTGTTGCAGTATCCATGCAAAGTGCTACAAGACCATGACCCAGAATAGGTGAATGCCCTGGTTATCCATCCCAGCATAGACAATTATAACATAAGGAGTGATAGTGTCCAGCCCCGCTAAGGACTATTCGGACACTTACACAAGCCTACAGGGTTCAACCACTACTAATTAAGCAAAGAGAAGGAATGCTACTCCAGTACATTGCATTTTAAATCTATTGTTGACATTTAAGAATGGTTCTACTTTTCTATTTCAAAGTCATTTATCATATGTAATTTTGATACACCTGGTAGACATTTTTCAGCAAGTTTAAAGAAAACCTGATACAAACATATTTGTCTATTGACATTACATCTAGTTGCTATGCTGTAATCTGGGCAAGACAGGTCTGAATTTGCCTGTGGGCTTGTGCAGAAGACATGTGATCGATGTTGGACTGCCACTTCTGGGGTGGCACAAAGTTCTATTTGCATGCAGTCCTTCGCCTTCTGAAATTGCATGGCAGGCTGAAAAACGATGGTCTGGAGGGTTGGCCTGTGCAATTGTCAGGGGTTTAGATTAATTACCAACCGTGCAACCTTGAACCTTAAAAGGTGTGTGGTAATTGGGAGCTGTTCTATTACAGAGCTATTCTCATGTAACGCTCTGTACACCTTTTTTTTTGCCCCAAAAAGTATATCCTGGTGGATGAGATTCTTTTCATTCCTGGCATTTATTTATAACCAACTACCCCCTGCCATTTTGAGCTCTCGTTGGAAGAGCCTACGCACACCTCCTGTTGCTGCGAGTTTTGCCTTGTATTAACCAGTTACAGCACAGTGAAAAAGAGGAATTTTCTCCTGGTTCAACCACAAATGTTACTCCCTGCATTAATGGTTCACAGTTGATCATCTCTCGAAGGATGAGTAGGCAATTACCCCAAAAGCTGATTTGAACATGCAGATGTGCGTGCAATTTGGAGCCAGCAGCAGATGGTCAAACTATCAAAGTCTGAGGACAACTAGTTTAAGACACTGACACTATTGTTACATCCCGCTCCCCTGCTCTATTGACCGTCCAATTGTGGAATACTCTGGTGCACAGAGCCCACAAAATGTGAAGCCAGGTCTGCGGGCTGTGTCCTTCCCTGGTGTGCCACAGATAAAATGCATGGATGCTAAGGTGGAGCCATTTCCAGAGCTGTTTTTCAAGGCTCTCAATCAGTAAAACCCATAAACCACCAAAAAATCTGAGAATAAGGACTCTGATCACAGAAAGACACCCAAGGAAAGTACGTTTTCCCAAGGATTGAGTCCTGGAGGGTCAGGGAATGCATAGCTAAGACTTGAGCCCAGGAGTCTGACAGGAAAATGTTGAGCTCTCCAAGAGGTACTATTTATGTTGTTTTAGAGGCCATTTTGCTAGAGGGCTATTCGACTGTACTGAATAGTTTTAGAAAGGAATGTCTGGATACTCTAAGTGAATCCGGCTGTGCTAAAAATGTATTGAAGCTAAACCCACTCCTAGTCCAGTGTAAAATACGAGAGCTTGACTGCATGAAGCATTCTTGCCACAGCTCGCTTAAAGATTATACATTGACTATAAGGAAATATGACACCATTTCGAACTATTTAAATTGTTTCCCAGACCAAATGTGTCTATGGAATTTAAGCTGAATCAGCTATCTACTCTGGAGGTCTGGACCCAAGAACAGGTTTAACAAGGGACCAAATATATTGTCATTTATGGAAAAAGAAAAAAAACATTCTAGAAACGTGGAGAAATCTTATTGTAAGCTGCCCCAAAACTCGCCTGTTGATTACCCAATTGTTTTATGGATTTGTCTCAAATGTAAACTCCTTGTTTGCAGATGAATATTTATATATTGCCGATGGGAAATCAAACCAGACTAATTATTACACTGATACACTTTATTAAGCAGATGTATAGTCAACTGGATGAAAATTGTTCTTTTGAATATTTGTGCTATGGTATATGATTAGTTGTGGTTAGGAGTGATGACATTATTTGGGATGATTATTGGTTTTATAATTGTATTTTATTACATGGTAATTTTGTTAAATGGTATTTAAAGACTTGTGTGTCTATAAAGGTTTGATTAAACCAATATACTTAATTACAACATTTTAAAAAGATGCTGCACACCATTAGGAAGATTCAATGGGTTCCAAAAACTGTACTGCAGAACGGGGTCACCATCTTGTGAGTAAACCAAAGAGCGGGTTCTCAGCCCAATGCACCCCTTTTGGTGTCTGCAGGCTACCGACGGGCAGCAAACATGAGCCTTCTCCCAGTGGTTTGAGAGAAGGGAGATGGATATCTACAGTTAAACCAATTTTTTACAGGCATGGTAAATCAATAAATCACACTCAGAGCTTTGTTGAGTGACAGCTTCATAGTTCCTGCCACGGCCAGAGCCTAGCAGTGGTTGAAGTGTACGAAAAGAAGTAGTGCAACTAGGTTCCCTATTGCAAAACTGCTGTTGCGCAATCCTAATGCAAGTCATTAAGACACATTGAAACTGTTATATAACAAGTAAACAAGTACAATTTAACAAATAATTGCAAACATAAAATGCACCAGCCAAAAATGCTATTGAAACAAATTTTATGAATTGTTGCTAAAACAGAACTGCCGACACGTGTTTCGACCCTAAGCACCGGGTCTTTTTCAAGGCAAAACTGTTGTAATAACAAACACAAATATGTATATATTGATTTTACGCAATATCACAAAATCATATCTCAATGGTAAGATAGAAAGAATAGTAATCATTTCATATGAAACAAAATTAACCAGAGACGGAAGGGATGGGGGCCAAGACCCAGTGGAGAAAAGCCAAGCGAAAAACAAATACACAATGCATCATGTCAGAAAACAAAAGACCATGTCATATTAACCACATTTACATATCATTGCTATTCTAATTTGGCACAAGCCTCTCATCTTCTCATGGAACCGCAAAGAGGCATAAACAAGTACTCAGTGTAGCCGTAACTACATGGCTGGCCATCAATCATCTATTTCAACAAAAATAGAGATAGAGGGGTATGTGGCACCAGCCTACCCTCAACAAAGGGATTAACCCTTAATAAATTGCAACAACCAAGCTGGTGCTCATCATCGCTGCATTCTCTGGGTGCGTTCTATTCTCATACCATATTCGATTCTAGGCAAGAGAAAAACTACTATTTAGACATGGAATTGTAGAAAAATAAACATTTTATTATTCATTTACACGCAAATATTAAAAACACACCTTCGGTGCAAAGTTAAAGTGCTTATAAAGACTCCTGTGTTGGGAGTCTGACTATCACGTTAACAGCAGTATATGCACAAGCTTAGACCCTTTCCATCGGTAATTCAATTAGTTTTGATTTTTAACCGTTTGAGTGTATTGTGCTGTGTTGTTTATCACACTAGGCCATACCTTATTTTGCACACCTCACTCAAACACTTTCCATTCACTCTTTCCTTCCGTCACTGTCACCATCTCATTCTACACACACACAACTGGTGCCCGACATGTTTCTTTCTGTTTCAATGTAAATGTAATTAATACTCGGAAATTCTTCAGGGGCTTTTTAGGGAAGGGTTAGTAAGACATGCATAACAATTCTGTCAACGCCATAACCTAAAAACAGACAATGATTACTACAAACAAAGTCATGTCAACAATTCCCGTTCAGATTCTAGTGGTATCTTCTTCTTAAGGGTTTGTAGTACCCTTGCCGTCCATCTACCTGGAAGGTAATCACCGCCTATCAGAGAGCAGTGACAAGGAATAGGCGTATTAGTGACCTATCCAACTACTGTACTCATAAAACAACTATAATAAAATGATAGCAGTTCAATCTCCAGTCTAAAGGAGTAACAACAACCGTAAAGAGTCAGAAAGGTACTTGTTTTTGTATAAACAATTTGAACCGAGAAAGTGACTATCAGTGCTTCACCCATGCATACACTCTTGACAGAGCTTTAGGGATGTATCTTCAAGGTGGAGACGTGATCTACATAATTCCAACACTGGCTAGTGGGACATGAAACTAACTTTCACTCACCCGTTTTATCGACTGTCAATCCACTGCTTTTGACGATGTGGCCATGTAGTGAGGGTTGTCTCACTCGTACGGAGCATCAGCTTTTACTGGATTAGAAAGAAGTATGAGAGAAAAGGTCCATTAGGTGCTTAACAATCTAATCAAATGGTATAGATTGTGCACATTACCCAGTCGGCTTACCCCGTGAGGCCGGTTCCGTTTCTAAGGTCTTCTAGGGATCGTCTGAAATCACTCGCCTTCTACTGGGCGTGCTGTGTAGTGCTAGTTCCACCTGACTACGGCTTTAGAACACTAAAGAAGCGAGACGACACAATTAGTTGTTTTTGGGTTGTTTATATGGGGATGCATTCTGCAAAACCTACAATTCGTGGAACTCACTTTGGCTAATATCCCCTCAGGGCATGCTGTTCAAGCACACTATGTCCTTCAGCCTAAGCGGTCTAAAGCGCCGATATGTAATCAAGCGCCATTCCCATCTACACCCGTTGTGCGTTGATCACCGTTCTTACTCAGAACACGGGTTTGTTTTCATCTGCACGGGAAAGACCAAACGGATACACATTAATCCCTTGTTGCTATAGTTAACGGTCTAGGTTCCTGGTCATTTTACACCCCACAGAATCACCCGCCCGTGCGCTATGTTAGTTAATTCCTGAAGACCTATGTCCTTATTAACCAGTGAACTCGTGATTTGTATACCTTTACGGCTGACACAGGAAGGTTGCTATCGTGTAGCGTAAAGGTTCTGCATTGTCATGCACTTTCTGGTGACCGGTTTCGCCCACGTCCAGACTCCTATCCAGTCAAGGACATATCTTGGTGAGTTCTCTTACCGCTAAAGTCGGGTATGAATTCCGCGTTGAAGCGTGGCTGAATCGTCCGCGTTCTCTCGGCAGTCAATCACTTCCGGGTTGGCTTCTATTCGTTTTGCGGCACCTCTGGTGTTCTTTTACGTTGGTATTAGCAAAGGACGCATGTGCAGTGGAGCCTCAACACAAATCTTTGGTTAGTGAGTGTTAATGCTGCTCAGGTTCGTTCGTCAAGCCCATGGTCATTTTGAAAAAATGAAGCTTGGTTTAAGATCGTTTTCAATGTCCACTTCATTGGTGTTATATTGCCATATTTCATTTGTCAGATTACTGCCCTGATTGTGAGGCTCAATTACCCTATTGATGCTCTCTAAACTTCAGACCCACCAGTCAATTTTCTCGTTGAGTCTTGTATTCATACTGTTCGTAAGAAAAAAGAGCTGGTGTTCTTTTTTCAAAAGGCTTATTTTATCTTCGTTGCTGTCCATACCTGACCTCTGTTTATATAGGACTGTCCAGCTGATATCTTTATCGTTATGCTCAATCCAATGGTCTACAAGGGGTGCATTCCGAGTCCTATTTCTTATGCAACTTTTATGTTCCCCAATCCAGATTTTGATTTTTCTATCAGTTTTGCCCACATAGATTTTTTCACAAGGGCACCAGACTGCGTAAATGATCATATTGGAGTTGCAGTTCGTGAAGCTTTTCTGTTGCCACGGGGTCGGCAAACCAATCTCTACTCCTGTACTTGTGGAGGGATAGCATAGGCGGTTTCCACACTGTGTGTGTCCCGTCAACGTTGGGAACCCCCATTGTTGTGGTAATGTCTTTTGCTTCGTCGGTTTCTTACTGATGTCATTTCTGGTAAGATGATCTTTAACATTCCGACTTCTTTTAAAAGCAATAATAGGTCTTGCAATTGGATGATCACAATTCTCCAACAGGTGCCAGTTTTTACCAATGATTCTTTTGATTCCATTCGAGAGATGGTTGTATGTGTTGACAAAAACAAGTCTTTTACTTGTCTCTTTCTGTGTCCGCTGTTCCCTATATTCTAGGAGGGCATCTCTATTGTTGTTATTCGCCTGTTTCCAGGCGTTCTGGGTGATCTTTCTCAGATAGCCTCTGTTTTCCAGTTTTTCTTTCATTCTGGCTGCTTCTGTCTGATAGTCTATTCTGTTAGTGCTGTTTCTTTTCAGCCTTAAAAACTGGCCCAATGGTAAATTGTTGCGTATGTGGCGGGGGTGAAAGCTGGAGTAATGTAACAGAGTTTCTATCAGTTGGTTTGTTAAATGGTTGAACGTGCAGTTTTTTTGTCTCGGGTTCGACACAGATGGTAATGTCTAGAAAGTCTAGAGAAATCGTACTAAATTGGTGTGTGAATTTCAAGAATCCATTCTGCAGGTTAATCCACTTGAAGAAATGCTCCAGTTCCTGTTCATTGCCAGTCCAGATAATAAAGATATCTATGTATCGTCGCCATTTTCTAATATGGCTCAAACAGATTGGAATCATTCATGACGATATTCATCACGAATCCCTCCATATATAGGTTAGCCACACTCGGCGCCAGGGTGGCGCCCATGGCTGTTCCTTGTACCCGTTTGAAAAATTCTCCATTGAAATGGAAGTAGCTTTCCAGTAGGGCCATTTCCGCACACCATAGGATGAAGGAAACAGGGGTGGTTTTCACAGTATGGTCTCTTAAAAGTTTTTCTTCTAGCACCTCCAAGGACAATTGTTGGGGAATGCTAGTGTACAGAGCCACTACATCTAGGCCCACCAAAATCTCGATTTGTGGATCAAAATTCAAATCTTCCACTTCAGATATAATTTGCGTGGTGTCCAGTACAAACGAGGTCATCTTCCTTACCACTGGTTGAAGAAATCGCGATAAGGGTTCTAAGACGGAGTTCACACCCGAGACTATTGGTCTCCCTGGTGGATTAACCATCGCCTTATGTATTTTTGGCAAAATGTAAAATTGTGGAATCTGAGGTTTATCTTTGATGAGAAAGTCACATTCTTTCCGACTGATCCAGCCTCTTTCTTTTGCTTTTAAGACTTTATGGGTAATCATTTTCAGCAGGCGTGGTGTGGGGTCCCCAGTAAGCAATTGATAGCATGTTAGGTCTAAAAATTGACGATTGCATTCCCTTACGTAAGCTGCTCGATCTAGAATCACTGTGGCACCTCCTTTGTCTGCCTTGCGTATTACGATTTCTTGATTGTTAGACAGTTGTTTGAGAGCATGGGATTCGTCGTTGCTAATATTATGGAAAGTCTTTTTTCCTTTGGCTTGTTGTTCTACGATTTTGATCTCTTTGAGAACCCTCTTTTAGAATACCATTGCTTCTGGACTCTGAGCTGCTGTCAGCACACAAAAGGTGGATTTATTACAAAGGCCTGATTCGGAGGCCTCTTGTTCATGAGAATTATCCTCGTAAAATTGATTGTAGTGGAAGTTTCTCATGAATTGGCTAAATTCATGCCGAAAAGTGAATGGGCTATGTGAGTTCGAGGGCACAAAGCCCATCCCTTTCTCCAGAACCTGAATTTCTTGTTCTGTTGGTCGATAATCTGAAAGGTTCACCACAAGGCTGCCATGCTTCGAGTGACCCAGGGTTCCAGATCCCAGGCCTCCGTGCCCTTCTCTAACAAATGCTGTTGGTCGTGTGGTCTACCTCCTTGTCATCACAATGCATTGGACCGATCGCGCGCATGTGACCCTGTCACGTGACGCGCTTTCAAGACTTTTCACAACACTGACAACACGTCCTAAGTGGGGATCCATCCCCAGTGCTTCACAGGTATGGGCACAAAGCTTTTTTAAATATAAATATTCCACCATATACCTTCAATAACTCATGGGGCATCGGATTCAGCCCGCTTGCCAGGGTCTGACACATTGCCTTTATTTTTTAATTTGTAGCATTCGACTGAAGTATTTTGGTTCGGGAATGCTCCGCATTATGTACGAGTACTTAAGATGGCCAAGGTAAAATCTATATTCCAGACAATACATTTACTCATGATACCGGTCACTAAGGCAATATACTTTGTATGTGCCTAATTTATCATATCTTTTGTTTTTTTGCTTACACAATTTGCAGCTATAGAGCGAACATACTATCAGAGCTGAACAGGACATTATAGAATTTGCCCCTACTTATGCCTTCATGGCGGGCACAGTGTATTTACATTTAGATCAACCAGCATACGGTAATATATCAACTTATCAAGGCACCCTTATCACGCGTGGGTGACATTAGGCATTTGCATGTTAATAATCTTTGTAATTACTGCACGATCACATTTCTTTACTCATCGCATGTTTATCTTCTGAAGTTTCTAAGGGATGAACATTTTGCTTTCTGGCACAATACTTTTTCTGCATGCACTATGCATTTATATTTGGTTCAAGTAATTGCCATAATGTAATAATGTGCCTATCAATCCAGGGTCCAAGCTCATTGCGCCTTGTATTTTTTCTGTTTCCAATTTATGGTCACAACCATTTGGACATCCCATCTGGGACTCTCGCTCAACCACTCATGGTAACAAACCCAATTTTCATATTTCAACTTCTTGCAATTTGCATTACTCTGCTGTCTGACATGGTCTTTTGTTTTCTGATATGATGCATTGGTTATTTGTTTTTCGTTTGGCTTTTCTCCACTGGGTCTTGGCCCCCCCATCCCTTCAGTCTCTGGTTAATTTTGTTTCATATGAAACGATTACTATTCTTTCTCTTTCTATCTTACCATTGAGATATGATTTTGTGATATTGCGTAAAATCAATATATACATATTTGTGTTTGTTATTCCAACAGTTTTGCCTTGAAAAAGACCCGGTGCTTAGGGTCGAAACACGTGTCGGCAGTTCTGTTTTTGCAACAATTCATAAAATTTGTTTCAACAGCATTTTTGGCTGGTGCATTTTATGTTTGCAATTATTTGTTAAATTGTACTGGTTTACTTGTTATATAACACAGTTTCAATGTGTCTTAATGACTTGCATTAGGGTTGCGCAACAACTCAGAGGTGACATTCTTAAGTCAGTGCTTATACTTTACCAGCAGTTTTGAGGTACCTGCTTGTTCCTCGTACGTGCTGCAACCCTTTTTCTAATTGTGTTTCGAGGTATCATTCATTGGATTTTGTTTCTTGAATTTTGGTTATACCCAGCACCTAACCACTAGGTTCCCTACGGGCCTGCACCACTCCCCACAAACCCCATCGCCATACCCCCTCCCATGCACAATACAAACCCCAAAACACATGCACCTGCTTTTTATGGGAACGACCAGTGCACTGCACTGAAGGTGCAAGTTTTAACTGCTTCCTACACTTTTATTTTAAAACGAAACCATTCCGGAACGGTTTCTTTTTAAAATAAAAGTATAGGAACGGTAAAACTTAATTAAAAGAAGTAGAGGAGCACCGCTCCCGCCCACTTCGACCACTAGAGCCTAGGATCTCCAATGGGTGTCTGTAGCGCGCCTCTTTTCTTTAGATGTGCTGGCTTTCTGTATGTCCTTTAGTTAAATGTGGCGAGAACCTCTTGTAAAACAGGAGACATATCTTTCCTCATTTTTCCTCTTCTGTACTACTTTCATTGTTTTGTTCATTTCTCAGTTTAAAGCTAAAGCAAACATCCTTAAGAGTCTTAAATTGGGTTTATTGGATTTTCGTCTATAGAAAAAGGCTTTTCTGATTATGCTCATGTTCAGATATATTAACGAATTTATGATTAATATTGAACATCCCATGAACAAAAACGTAGTTTGCCAAGTCAGTGTGCCTAAACAGGGCCAGCGCAAAGGTGCTCTACTCCAACAGACAGGACTCCAGAGTAAGTCTATTACAAGGGCAATAAGAAGATTATTCCAAATAGCCATTAATCGCATGGAAACCTTAAAACAGCCTTGGACCAATCTGAAAGAGCTAGAGATCAAAGGAAGAGCACGACGATTATGGGGAACTGCAAACCATTCAGAGATACACTTCTTCAACTTCCAAGTTATTCATTACTTGGATTAATGTTGACGTTGAAATACTACGACATATGCAATGAGTCCTAAATAGATAGTGCTGGGGACAGCAAAGTGCTTGCACATGCAACGTGGTGGCAGACACTTTCAAGGAATACCAACCTGCAGCATTACTCATGCGGGGAACATACAAAAAGCAAAATAGACACACCTTGCCCCATTGAATCTTAGCACAGGTACAGGTCTGTCAGACGCCTAAGTGGAGAAAAACCAGCAGCACTAAGATCTGCACAGAGGAATGTGGGAATGTTAGAGACATAGCAGGCAAAATTGCAGTCTAAACATTCTAGGTTGATAATTGATCACCAATGTCATGTGAACTTCACCCATGCGCACATAACTGTGAGAAAGGTCAGTGCATGGAATGAACCTAGACACAAAGTAGACGAAAACTTCCCAGTGAATAGACAAAATAAGTAAATGTAACAAATTACATTAACATATATATTTGTTTATTGTTTGATCCAGTAGTGCAGCAGAGGTTTAAACATTAAAGTACATGGGAGCAAGAAGGACAAGTATAACTGCAGACCAAATATTTATAAAACAATCATTCACACTTCTGTACAACATAATTTGCCTTACTTTATTAAGTCATATTTATGTACCTGTCTGAATGAGAAAGAGTGAGACTTGTGTCCACGTGTTGCTCACACTAAAAGCGAAGGGTTGGAATAGATAAGGATAGGAGGCAAGCTGCAATGCAAACTTTCCCTCAGCCAACTCACTAATGAGAGAGAGAGAGCGAGCGCGAACCGTGAGAAAAAGAAAATGGGAGAAGAAAAGATGGACAGGAAAGGACAGGAAGTTGAGAAGAAAAATATAAGTTAGCAGAGTAGACCATGGACTAACAAAAGTATGAGAAATGGTGAGCAGGGTAAACAGCGGGTGTTATAGGAAAGGAAAGTCAAGGAAATCCAAGAAAAAAATAGAGCCACACACAAAGTGAACCATGAAGTGGAGGAGCATGCAATTATTCTAGGACTGGAGGTTATGTAATTATGCTAGTCCTAGAACAGGTTTGGGAGGTTGTATAGTGAGGGAACAAAAAACGCATTGATCAGGAGACAGGAGAAAAAGCCAGGCAGTGAAAAACACTGAAGAGGAGGGAGAAAAGAATGGGAAAGGAAAATGAAAGAACAAAAGTGACATTAAATTGAGAAAAGGAGCGTAGAAGCTTATGTGCAACTCCAGATAGCTTTAATTTAGGCACTCATTCATCAATACATCAAATAACTGCACGTTTCATGATTTATTAAAAAATATATGATTTCTATATTAAAAAAAAGTATCATACAAACACTTTCTGTGGGGTTTGTTTTATGCAGAAGATGTGCCTCGTATCCATCCATCCATCTGCATTAAGCTCCTAGCAGAGAGGAAAGGCAAAGTGGGGTGTTGGTGAGGCAGTATGCAATGCACAGCTATTGCGTATAACTGGAGATGTGGCAGCACATCAAAGCCCACAAAATGTTCCTAGTGTAATGTGTCTGCACGCACGTTAGGATTCAAATGCTGGCCAATACTGCGTGGGGCTATAGCCAAGTAAGGCTCAGCAGTTATTGCACATGAATGGATTGTCATCTCAATAAAGTGCAGCGCAGACCAGAGCTCTGAGCAACAAAAGGAGTATAGGTATCCAGAGAACACCAGAGCAGCAACCTTAAAAGGTGTAACCCTCAAATCAATAAAAAAGAAATTAACTTAAGAAAACATGACTACAGATAACGTCAAGGGCCTCCTTACCACCGACTGGTGGTCATTCGGTAGTATAATGCTGAGTACAGCAGATTGAATACCAGTGGTTCAAATGATTAAAAATTCGTTTCTCAAACCATGCCTAAAAGCATATTAAAATAAATCCATTGCCCTCACATTCAAAGATTGGTGGATGGTTAACAGAAGTTAAATGTGTCGGGGCATTTTCGAAGTCTAGACCACTATACTACTCAGTCAGGTATCCATCCATACTTCTGAGCGTAGCCCTTTCATATTATTATTGTGGGTCAAGCCCTGATGTCGTGACATGGCCCAGACAACAAATAGGAGATAGTAAACTTGGAAAGAACATAACCTACCACATTAAAAAAACGGGATATTCGAGTTTTAAAATGCAGCAGTAACCTGCACAAATGACCTAACAGATCAGCTTAAAAAACACTCGAGCATCCACCTTCTTACTGTATTTAACCAAGGCAAGACCAGGTTATAGTTATCTTGAGATTGCACCAAAAGAAATATTTTCAAATGTTCTGCATAGTTTCAGAAATGTTGCTTAACAGGGTAAGTACTTGCATTTACTCATGTTTCCCTTATGCTACTGAGGGCCAAACCAAATAGTGTGCTTGGATTTTTTATTTATTTTTTGCCCCTGGCGACCACGCCACTAGGGTAACCTGAGGCGTATACACGATAGATGGAAATACATTAAATGAACAATTATGAGATCACTGTGCGGACACCATCACTCTATACTTAAGAAGCATAATAGAGGTATGTGCTGCAAATCCCTTCCGTATTATGCCACTGTATTTTCTTTCTCCAGCAACAACATTTTGAAATCCATGCTGCCCCATCTTGTGGCTTTGTAAGCTGATACTGATAGTGAGATCAGCCTCGGCTATCCACGCAGTAGAATGTGATGTAACAAATGCAGACCTTGACGTTTACAATCTGGAGAAGATGGCAGAGCGCTTCCCGATAGGCTACACAGACCTAGCTCGGTTTTACCAAAACGGGGTGTGCACTAAGTGAGCAGCTGTAAGGGACCCGTGCTGCATTAAAATACCAACTACAAAAGACATGCAACGTGAGTGAACTGAAAAAAAGCACCACCAACTCCTACATGAATAGGCTTCAGGGTGCCAAGGATAGGAGTATCATCACTAAAGTGGTCTTATGTGCACCACTCAAAGTAGAATAAGAAAAAGACAGGAAACGCCAAGACCCTGTGCGAAAAATGTGCTTCTGCTTCGAGAATGCAAGTTATGTCAGCCCAGTGGTGAACAGGCACATGCATGGGGGCTGATCTAATTACCGTGGATGAAACCAGAAATAGCTCATATACAAATGTGGCACAAAGTGGAATGCCTAATGTGCTAAAGTGAAATCTGTGGCACGTAAGCGAGGATGTGCGACTATGAAAATATGGATGCCTAAAGCGTGCTCCCCAAAGTTTTCTTGTATCCAGAGGTGGATGTCGCTCTCACCCCTTTGAAGTTATTGCAAACATGTTTTCCAGAGGTAGAAGATAAGACAATGAATAAAAAGGCCTCATGGAAAAGGCACAATTGGTCGCCAGCACCAAGCAAGCAGCTAAACTGAACATTTAGGAGAAGGCACTCAAAGGGATTCTTGCCAGCTGCGTATCATACGACAAAGAAGCAAAAGAAACCGGGATCGAAGGGGCAGCACAGGCTACCTACACCCATCCTAGAAAAACAAAATTAATTATACAAAATGGCCATGAACAATGATGTATACATTGAGTTTAACCTTATCCCACTTTCATTTACTTTGAGTTACCAAAATAATAAAGAAGAAAAAATAACACGCTGGTGACTTTACTCCGATACTTTGACCGGTTTAACATTTGTACCTGCATAACAGCATCTTGCCAACTGTTGCTGCTACTGTCTACTCTTCCCCCACTTCTCAGTAATTTCCCGTAAACCCGAATCCACCTCCACAACGCATACAATGCATTACATTTTAAGTTACAATTAAGATGTCTGAGAACAAAAAGCTGCCTTGCATAAAGGACGTTGATCCAGAAATCCCTTTCCAGCCCACAAATGGAATACTATTATACTGTGGCAGTGTCCAGGGGAACAGACGCTATCTCCTCTTCTGTACCACTTTTCAGTTGAAATGGCACACGCCCCGTGCCAGTCGCGAAGAGTCCATGTTCACAGCAGTCACTAACAGGAACTGGTCTGTAGATTACTCTCAGTGAGCAATGATTTGATGGACGATGGGTCGTAAGCACTGTCGAACTCCCCATCGGAGCTCAGATCATCATCATGAAGCGAGGAGTCTGCTGTTGAGCGCACATTCTTTCGCCTGGATTAAAAAAAAAGAGATTAAATGAATTCCTTCCCATAAAAACTCAACCTGTTTGTCTTCCTCCTTATCCATTTTTTCCTTATGATACAGAGATAGGCAGGTGAATCACTGAACTCAAACTTCACAGGAGCATGGACAAACAACATTTTCTCGTGGATCCTGAACTGGTGTGGTGGAAGTATCATCAGTCCCCTTTTTAACTTTGTGCTAACCACTCTCTATGCACTGTCTTCGATCATCTCACACGCCATCTCCATGGGTTACCATCAACCCTCATGACACAGTTGGATCACACAAACTGCAACAATGATTCAAAGGTGCCCTGAGTTTGGTAACAGAATATTGATGCACTGCAAGAAAGCCTTCGTGTCAAAGCACTGAAAGAGAAGAACAATTTACTTACCAACTGTAACGTTCTTTCGACTGGATGTTCCTCCCACGTATACCTCATTTTATGATATTCGTATCCTGCCAGCTTCGGAAAATAAATTCTCTGCATAGTTCGCTGTGCACGAGGTTGTGGCGTCTATGTCCCTCGACGGGCTCCGTACCGTGTCGACGTCACCATCAGTATAAATAGCTTGTGCCGTGCCAGTTGGCTTCAGATCTGTTTTTTCGAGGAAATATTTGAGGAACACCCAGGCGTGCCTCATGACTGATAGACTCTTCGTGAGAGGAAAGTGTAAGTAACGTAAACTGTACTACGGGGTAGGATGGGAGGGACGATGAGGAATACGTGGGAGGAACATCCAGTTGAAAGAACGTTACAGTTGGTAAGTAACTTGCTCTTCGAATGGATTGTGTCCTCCCACATATTCCTCATCTTATGATAGAGTCCCATAGCAGTGTAACTTTGGAGGTGGGAGTACTAGTTATTGTTCTCATGGACGGAATGAAGTACCGCCATGGCAAATAAACCCTCATTGGAGGAAGAGGCATCTAAGCAATAATGCTTGAAAAAGGTATGCATTGATTCCCATGTTGCAGCTGAAAAAATATCTGCTGCAGGGACTCCCCTCTTCAGAGCCGCAGAAATAGCCATCCCCCTAGTGGAATGGGCTTGCAGCCCATCCGGTGGGTCTTTTCCCGCCAATCTGTAGCACTCAATTATAGCCAGAATGATCCAGCGGGATATAGTTTGTTTGCCACCGCTAATCCCAATTTATGACCTGTATAACCCACAAAAAGTTGGTCATCTTGCCGTAATTTTGACATTCTTGAAATGTAAAAACCGAGAGCCCTTTTGGGGTCCAGTCTCTATAGTCTCTCCTCCTCTTTGCCCAAATGAGGAGGAGGATAGAATGTTGGTAATATGATTATTTGTGACAAGTGGAAGTCAGAAAACTACTTTTGGTAAGAAAGATGGTTTAACCTTTTTGACCTTGTAAAAAGTAGTATATGGAGGTTTACATGAGAGAGCCTGTAGTTCACTAACCCTGCGGGCTGATGTTAAGGCCACAAGAAGGACAGTCTTCAATGTTAGAAGCCTCAAGGGACAGGAGTGCAGAGGCTCACAAAAGGTATACAAGTTAGAAACTTAAGTACTAGATTTAAATCCCAAGTTGGGACATGAAAAGGGACTGGAGGGTATACATTAGTAAGCCCTTTCAGAAATTGAATTATCAATGGAATTTTGAAATAAGAAACCTCTTTCGAGAAGCGCTTGAAGATGGATAGCGCAGCTAGATATCCTTTAATTGTTCCGATTTGGAGCCCCAGATTGGCTAGATGCCATAGGAAAGAGAGCACCATTGGGGTGCCACATTGAAAAGGGTCCACATCCATATCCTTGCACCAGTTACTGAATTTGTTCCAACGAAACCTGTACAAAGATTTTATTGCTGGCCTTCTGGCAGAAAGCAAAATCTCCATCATGTCATCTGGAAGATTCCAATCCTTGTATCTCAACCTCTCAGAAACCATGCGTGAAGGTTGAGTGTCTCGACCTCTGGATGGAGAACCCAACCTTCCTCTTGCGAGAGAAG
Source organism: Ambystoma mexicanum (assembly GCF_040938575.1). Classification (NCBI taxonomy): domain Eukaryota; kingdom Metazoa; phylum Chordata; class Amphibia; order Caudata; family Ambystomatidae; genus Ambystoma; species Ambystoma mexicanum. Next base: position 750,023,777 of record NC_090921.1, on the reverse strand, counting down.
ATCCTCTCTTTGCGGAAGACGTATTGGAGGGCAGATGGACATGTCCAGAAGGTCCAGGTACCACGTCCTCCTGGCCCAATCCGGGGCAATTAGGATCATGGTTTTCCTGAACTTTCTCAACCTCCTGATTACTTGAGGAATCACAGGGGCTGGAGGAAATGTGTACAGAAGTGGAAACTTCCAGTCCACCACAAATGCATCTCCTAGAGCTCCTCTCGGAGGAAATTCCCTTGAGCAATACTGTTCGCACTTCCGGTTTACCGTGGTCGCAAACAGATCCACTGGAGGGGTTCCCCAAAGGGCGAAGATCTCCAGAAGGACTTCCAGAGCTAGCTCCCACTCGTGGGAGACTGTGCTCTGCCTGCTCAGAGAATCTGCCACTGTGTTCTGCCTCTCCGGCTAGGTGAACTGCTGAGAGAGATTCCTTCTCGTTTTGCCCAGAACCAGAGCTGCATTGCGCCTCTGCACAGTGGTAGTGACCCTACGCCTCCTCTCTTGTTGAGGTAGTACATGGCCACCGTGTTGTCAGTCATTATCAGGACATTCTTTCCCTGTACAGAGGGCAGGAAAGCCTTCAGCGCTAGTATGATTGCCCTCAGTTCCAATTGGTTGATGTGTATTTTGGACTCCGATGGAGACCAACGACCGCTGATTGTCAGATCTTTGGTGTGGACTCCCCAGCCCGTGAGTGAGGTGTCCGTCACTACTGTTATCTTCGGCCATGGTTGCCAAAAAGATTCTCCCTTGAGGATGTTGTTGTTACAAGCACACCATAGTAGATCCTGAGCAACTGCGCTCAGGACTTGCAGAAGATCCAACATACTCCCCGAGAACTGGGACCACTGAGTCCTGAGGGCCCATTGCAGGGATCTCATTCTCAATCTGGCCTCTGGCACCAGAAAAATGCAGGATGCCATGAGGCCGAGCAACCTCAGAAAATCGAAGGCCAGCAGATGTTGGAACATCTGCAGAATGTGGAGAGCTCTCACCTCGGGAGGCGAGGCTTTGCCCGAGGAAGTATCCAAAACTTCTCCGATAAACTGGAGCTTTTGGGATGGTATCATGTGCGACTTCTTGAAATTGAGGGAGAAGCCCAGTTTAAGAAGGAAGTGACAGGTGGTCGACAGATGTTCCTGAGCTTGTTCGGGAGAACGCGCTCTGATCAACCAATCGTCCAGGTAGGGGTAGATGTGAATCCCCCCTCTCCGGAGTCTCGCTGCCACAACCGCCATCAGTTTGGCAAAAACCCTCGGGCAGAGGTCAGCCTGAATGGCAGAACTCGAAACTGAAAGTGAGAACCACCAACCGCGAACCTCAGGTACTTTCTGTGCTTGGGATGGATTGGCACATGAAAGTAAGCATCCTGAAGGTCCAATGATACCAACCAGTCTTGGAGTTGGAGAGCCTGAAGGATCCGAGAAAGGGTTACCATCTTGAACTTGTCCTTTCGGAGGAATCTGTTCAAATTTCTTAAATCCAAGAAGGGTCTCAATCCTCCGTCCGAAGGGGAGTACCAACCCTTGTTCCTCTCTGCTACAGGTACCTGTTCTATTGCACCTTTCTCCAGGAGGGTTACAATTTCCTGCAACAGGAGTGGATCTGGAATTTTGACAGAGTTGGTTTCCGGTGGATGGTCCTGAGGCCATTTTAGGAAGTGAAGGCAGTAACCTTGAGCTACTGTCTCCAGTGCCCAAGCATCTGAAGTAATGCCCCACCATTCTTTCAGATGCTGAGAGATTCTGCCTCCCACCAGGGTTTTGTGTGATAAGGCCTCAAAGTGATTTGGAGGCGGCTGCAGGAGCGGCTGAGGGCAAAGATGCCGTTCCTGAGGCTGTTTTGCACTTTTTCCTCATCCACCACGAGTGACATTTCTCTTGTCTCTTTGAATGGCCTGTCCTCCTCCTCCTCTACCAAAAGAGGAGTAGTACCGAAAAGAACGCCCTCTCCAGGAAGATGAGCCCGAATAAGGTCTCTGAGGCTGTCTCATGGAGGCGCTAAAAGATTTAGCTGCTGCTTTTGAGGTCTGTAGTTTTTCTAAGCTTTCATCAGCTTTACTACCAAACAGCCTCAAGCCATCAAAAGGCATGTTGAGAAGTCTGGCCTGCACATCTGGTGCAAACCCCGACTTCCTCAACCACGCAAACCTGCGTAGCACTGTGCTTGCAGCCATGGATCTGCTGATACTATCAGGAGTATCCAGTCCAGACTGGAGACATTTCCCCATTGCCTCCTTTCCGCCTTAGACAATATTCAGGAAGCCTTCTCTTTCCCCGCCTTCCGGAATATGTTCAGCCGCCGCCGAAATGCAGTCCCACAGGGTATGAGTGAACCTGGCCAGGGTACAGGTGACATTAGTTGTCTTGAGAGCCATGCTACCCGAGGTAAAGACCTTAAGGGCCCAAGCATCCACACCTTCTTATCCTCTCTATCCGGGGGGATAGATGGATATGCTGTTTGTCTTGAGGAAGTTGCAGCCTGAATAACCAGACTTTCTGGAGTGGGATGCCTGCTTAAATAATGAGGGTCAGAACTAGAAGATCTATACTTCTTTGGAAAATTACTGTTGACTGCAGCAATTATATCAGGAACTTCCCAGTTTTTTTCTACCGTTCTCTGAAGTGCCCTATGGAAGGGGAGAACTGGGTCCTTCTGGGGGCCCTTATCAAGTATGTCAGTCATATTATTATGGTCAAAAGTGGGTGAGGCTCTACCCCAGCCCATGTATTCAACCACTCTATTCATTAGACTCCTGTACCCTGAATCAATGTTCTGGAGGGTCAGGTTTTGCAAACTCCAGCTCAGGTGAAGTATCAATGCCACTAGCAGAGTGAAGGGTATCGCACAGGTCTCCCATTTTCGATTCTGGATCGGTTAATTCTTCTGGGACCTCTCTACTCCAAAAGGATAAACTTATTCTTCAGAGCCACTTTCTTCAAAAATAGAAGACATGGACTTTAAAAAGTATGACTTAGGTAAAGGAGTAAATCTCCTTTCCTGTTCATGAGTCTGGGTGGTAGGAATCGAAGTAACCTTCGATGGTATCGAAGGAGTTTTTGAAGACACTGATGTCTTCGACAAAGGCGTCGAAAACGCTTTTGGCTTCGATGTTGAAGCCGTTGGCGCTGATGGCATCGACAAAGTCGTCGAGGGTTTCAATGCCTTCTGTTTTTCATACGGTGTCAGAGAAACACTTGATTCTCGAGGAATCTTTGGCGGTTTGACGTCGACTCGAGTCTTTCGAGTTTCACCCATACTACTGGGGTTTACCACAGTAGTTCCTGACTTCCTTGTGTCGTCCGACGGAGCAGCCAGGGTCTGGCTCTTTTGAGCCTTCTTTGAGGGGGTCGAGGCTGCATTCTCAAAGACCTCCATCATCTTCCTTCTAAATTCTTCTGACTTTCTTGGGGAATCCGACTTAGTCGGGCATCGTACCAATTCGGTAGATGTATCCGAAGAAGAAGGAGGTCTATGTCTCCTCTTAACCTTTTTTGAAGAGGAAGAGCGTCTCGATCTACTGCGAGATCGAGATCTCAGAGTGTTTACGACAATCCGATTCTTTGGAATCGCTCGACTTCCTATGTTTCTTTGACAAGGCCTTCGAGGAGGCCTTAGAAGCTTCCCGCCCCACCGCCAGTTTACCTTTCCTCTCACAAAGGACCTTCTCCGTCATCGACTGACAGGAGCCACAGCTGCAAGTTCGATGGTCTGAACCCAGGCACCAAAGACAAACGTGATGAGGATCTGTAATCGACATCTTCGATCCGCAGTCGAAATTTTTTTTTAACCCCGTCTTGGGAGTAGAAGGGGTGGAAGAAGACATTTTCTGAAGAAAATTTCGAAGCGCGCCGTTTGAGAACGAAGCAATCGGAAAAACGGAACTGAAGCCAACGCGCGTGGCACCACTGGCATAACAGGGGCCCCTGCAGCACGGGGGGCCCCGCTAGCGCATGTCCTGGAAGGGGGCCCCACTTGGGGAAAAAAAAAGAAAAAAAAATGTTTTCAACATTTTTTTTTTCTTTTTGATATCACTCTGCCTTCATAAAGAAAATAATGCCTTTATGAAGGCAGAGTGACTACAAAAAGAAAATGTCTTTTTGAAGTCCGAGGGCTCCCCCACCGCATGACATGGAAGACCCCAGGCTAGTCATGGGGTCGGGGAGCCCTATGACTTCAAAAAGAAATCGTTTATTTTTGAATTCACTCTGCCTTCATAAAGAAATTATTTCCGTTATGGTTTGGTCCTTAATGGAAATAATTTCTTTATGAAGTCAGAGTGATTTCAAAAAGAACAATTTATTTTTGTAGTAATAGGGTTCCCCTCAACCACATGATGTGTGCGTGTATTGTGAAAGGGTGTACACTTAAATGTGTAGGTGGCTGCCTGTGTGAGTGTATGGTGAAAGGGTGCACACAAATGTATGAGTGACTGGGTGTGTGTGCATGTACGGTGAAAGGGTGCACATTTAAATGTATGGGTGGCTGCCTGGATGTGCCTGCATGGTGAAAAGGTGCACACTTAAATGTATGGATGGCTGCCTGGTTGTGCCTGTATGGTGAAAGAGTGCACACTTAAATGTATGGATGGCTGGGTGTGTGTGTATATGGTGAATGGTGTGTGTGCTTGAGTTCAGGGGCACAACAAAACCTACATATCGGGGGGCTGATCCTTCAAATGTTGGGAGAGGCACTAACTTCACAGGCGGTGTGGGAGGGGCAAACTTATTTGTGTGGGGTCATCCAACTTCTTTACGCATTTTAATGAGACTATTCTAGCGCAGCTTCAATGTTACAAGCAGTTAACTCTCACTTTTAAGTGTGAAATCACCCACTTATGAACTGCTGTGAGAATGAATGGTTTCCTGTTCTCTTTCTACCTTCCAATCACTTCCCTGCCATGAAAGTACTAAACCCGCAATACAATTTAAATTGCCTTAAAAATTTGGCATTTGAATGCAGGTACTAACAGTGAAATGCTTTACGTTAGTAATTGCTGGGCCCTTGTTAACAGCGAAACCCAGGTGCTGTTTAATATCTGTGTCCTGTTCTGTCCGGCAACTGCTGTGAAGGTCAGCCAGGTTGAGTCAACATAGCCCAACATTTCTGGGTGTGAGTGCTGCAGCCCAGTCAACTCAATATTGTTAAGCCCCTAAATGTGTTTAATGCCTTAATTACTTATTGGTAATCATCATTAATCCTAGCCCTATTCTTCCTTGTCCCAGTACTTGTGTATGAGGCAGTACTTGTGTATGAGGCACTATGCCTCATTCACAAGTACTGGGGTGAGGTAGAGGTACATGGAGGTAATGCCTGACTTAGCTACCTGTATCTTCATTACTCCCAATCCCACTCTTCCTCATCCCAGTACTTACCTATGAAGCAAGGAGCCTCACATGTAAACTCTGGGACAAGGAAGAGGGACGTGAAGGTAATTCTGGGCCAAGGAGCTGATTTTGGAGGTTGGGGTACTGCATGGGAGGCAGAGGGGATGTGTGGGGGGCGAGATTGTGCGATAAATCATAATAGTTGTCCATGTCCAGGCTAAGCAGGCATGATATGTGGTATTAGTGGCTAGAGAGGCATTTTGGTGCAGCCAGTCTAGTTATTCCTCAGTTTGGTGTGACTTGTTTTAACTGCGCATTTGAGATTAAGCAGTCCTGCTAAGTGTAATTACCTGGCTAGATGGCATTTGGCTGCTGCCAGTCTAGCCGTTTCTTACTGCGGCATTGTATATTTTTTTGGGCATCTGTGATAAAATGATATGATAAAAGTCTATTATAACACGTCTGTACAAAAGTGTTTCTAGGCGCAACAAGCAAGGGAGGGAAGATACAGCCCCTAAGAGCTTGGTAGGCCGGAGGCAGTGGAGGGTGACTGATCAAGAAAGAGCCTGGATTCAGTGAGACTCTGAGGGTAGCCAAGCAACAGGTCAGTACAGCGGACAGGTAGGTTAGGTAGGTCATCAGAGGAGGGAGAGAGAGCGAAAGCAGAGGAGAAGAGGAAAGTTTTGAGCTGCTTCCGGAACATCAGGTGGTCCGCTAAAATTTGAGAGGGGGAGGGAGGCCATTCCAGAGGGAGGTATCTGCAGAGGAGAGAGATCTACGCCCCAATCTCTGCCTGGAGAACCGTCTAACCCTTAGAGAGTTGGAGGTAGCTGGGGGAAGGGCTCGAGAAAGAAGGTATTTTGGAAGAGAGCGTTGGATGCAGTGTGGGCCCGACCCCAGAAAGCCTTGTGGCAATGCAAAGGGTCTTGAACTTGATTCTTGCAACCCCCGGGAGTTAGTGGAGAGATTTCAGGGCTGGCTAGATATGATCTGTGGGATAAGTCTCGCAGTCCTGTTCTGGATTACTTGCAGAAGGCCGAGAGTAGAGGAAGACAGCTTGAGAAAGAGGCTGTTGAAGTATTCCAGCCTAGAGAGAAATAGTACTCTGGAGACAGTGAGCCTCTGTGGGAAAATGAGAAAGGGAAGAGTCCCTTTGAGGAGGAGCAGTTAGTAGGTATTGGGACTTCTTGGCGATGTCCGAGATGCGAGGAGAGAAAGAGAGAGTGGAGTCGAAGATGACACAAAAGGTTTTTTGCCTCGCAGGAAGGCGAAGGAAGAGGGCCCAAGGTGGGCGGCCAGAGTGAGAGGGAAAGCAGGGGTAGGGGTCCCAATGAGACAGATCTCCATCTTGGTGGCATTATGGCAGAGATCGTTGGAGGCGCACCAATCCTGAATCACGGATAGACAGTTAGGAATGAGCGAGAGATGAGAGGAGCCTCAAGGAAAGCTGAGTGCCATCCATATAACACTGAAAGATAGAGGAGAAGGTAGAGATCAGGTGATCCAAAGGGGCCAAGAAGAGGTTGAAAAACCAGGGTGAGAGGATAGAGCCCTGAGGAATGCCACAGGTAGAGAGAGAGGTGGCGGAGAGAAAGAGACCAAGTTGGACCTGGGAGGGGCAGTCCAAGAGGAAGGAGGTCAGCCACTCCAGGGCCTGATCTGTGATGCCCAGGTTCTCACGTAATCGATTGGCGTGGTTGACTGTGTCGAAAGTAGAGGAAAGATCAAGGGGGCTACGACAGAAGGAAGGCTGAATCAAGGTTAGAGAGCAGATCTTCACAGATGTTCAGGAGAGCAGTTTCCGCGCCTGTGGCAGCTCTTAAGCCAAACTGATGGTCATGGAGACAAACCAGAGATTCAATGTGGAGAGTAAGCTGGGAGATGAGCAGCTTTTTTCCAAGAGTTTTCCCAGGAAAGGGGTGATGGAGATTGGGCAATAGTTTGCTGGACAGGTAGGATCGACAGACGGCTTCTTGAGGAGTGGGTGCACAAGGGAGTGCTTAAGGGGAGGGGGGAACGTTCCAGTGGTGAAAGAGTGATTACAGAAATCAGCCAAGGCTTCAGTGAGGGTGTCAATATGGTCCTTGATGGTTCTGGAGGAGAAGGGGAGCACCTGTTTGGACGAGACTTTCATGAATCAGACTTGTCTAGAAACCTTGTCAGGTGTTGTCAGAGAGAAAGAGGAGAAAGGAGGAGGAGAGGTAGAGATGGCTAAAGGGGGGGGGCGAGAGAGGAAGAGGGAGAAGAAGAGGAGATAGTGGACAGGACGTCCTGAGTTTTATCGGAGAATTGAGAGGCCAGAGCCATATAGAGGGCCTGGGAGGGAACAGGAGAGGTGGAGACCGCAACAGGATTTACCAGTTCCGTGCAGATTTTAAAGAGTTTTGCCGTGTTGTTAGAGGACGCAGAGACCCGGGTTTCAATGTGTGCTCTCTTCTTGATGAGTGTTATTGCTTCGACTGGCATTTTTGTGCAACCAGTCTAGGTATGTCTAAATGTGGCCTGGCATGCTTTACTGTAATGTTATTACGTGTCTACACTGGTCTACATTGTGCAGCCAGTGGGACAAGTTTTTCAATGTGGCATGGCATTTTTAATAGCAAAGCTTTGATATTCCTGTGCATTGTTGGTGACTTGCATGTATTGGATTGGTGTTACCCGACAAAACAACTGCAAACACTCTGGCTTTTTAGCCAATTTTTCTCAGAAAGTGTGCTGTATATTGCATTAAAACACATATTTAATTATTTATCCTAGTACAGTGTGCGGCATACTCCTTCAGCAGCATGTTCATACGTATTCCGCAAGCGTGATAATCTAGGCCCGCCCAGAGTGTACGACAACCCGTGATTTGTTGCCGAGTTGGCTCGCAGGGGGGCCTCCACATTTTGTTTTACGCCACTGCGCGGCACAAGCTATTTATACCGATGGTGATGTCGACACGGTACAGAGCCCGTCGAGGGACATCGACGCCACGACCTCGTGCACAGCGCCCTCAGCCGAGAATTTATTTTCCAAAGCAGCGAAGCTGGCAGGATACGAATATCATAAGATGGGGAATACATGGGAGGACACAATCCATTCGAAATGGCACACAAGTGAACTCTACTGCCATTCACTTTAGCCATGGCATATGTTTTTCTTACAGTTGTATTAAGTAGATGAGGGGAGAAGGAATTCTATAGTACCATTCACAGTCCGCAACTTGAGTACCGCAAGAGCAGTAATCACACAATGAAATAAGATGATCTTGTGATTTCATTCTATATAAATCACTGGTGAGCTTTATCTATTCATAATCACTTCTATTTCAATCAGTGCCTTCCACAATGCAGCTGCCAAGGTACACTGGACAGAGATTTTAATAAGACAGTAACCTTCATGACGACTTCAGTTATCCTCCAGCTCTCATGGAAGATTACAACTTAATTGTAGGTCCAGATACTTCTTTACACACTGGTACATAGCCACACACCATACAAAAGCAAAGCACACAGTGCCCAATCACTGCTTAGGCCGCTCCCATGTTAACCACACCAAGTCATTAATCCAGTGATTGCACCAAGAATACATTCACTAGTAAGAGGGCACAGGCAATGAAAATGAGTGCAGAGTGACAATGAAGGAAACTTCTTACAACGTTTGACAACTTGGTGCCCCCTCCTCTTGCAACTATCTGGCACTGATCTGAGGTAGGAACAGAAAGTCACGCAATCATTTTTCAGGCGGCCTCTTGGTCAAACTTTTTATTTTGAGTGGAGCATATTAATGGAGCATAATGGTGACAGCAAGCATGTAGTTTGACAGCATGCAACTGCTATAAAATGTCCTTGATCAACTTTCAATGGCCCAAAGGATGCTACCTGGGTTACAGTAGAATGTGAACTGCAAGACATGCCAATTATGAGACCTAGAGAAAGTAGTATTGAGGTACAAGAAACAAGGTATCCTGTAATGATGGGCAAGATGGCTGATTTCCTGTCTTTCGCATGACACATGTAAAGAAAAGGTAGAGACAAGAGCAAGAAGAACCTGTAGCAGTCAAATACACGGAAAGTCAAGTATGCAAATTAAGGCGCATTAACATTGACAGGAACAGATCCTAAGATCAATTTCCTCATGAAGGTGGAACTCAAAATTGAGAAGAGGTGAGCCCTTAAAACCATCTTTTCTCAGTAGAAGAGTCATCTATGTATGTGAATAATGTCACTGGTACAACAAAAGTAGTTTTCCAGGAAATTACCCTACTCACACAGGATGGCAAAGGCTTGAATAGTTGATGAAGACCATACAAGATCAGATGCCTATCCCAATGAAGACTGCAACTCTTCATGGAGGGATTAAAGGTGGAGCAGACCCAAGAGAAACAGTTAGTGACCTTATTTGAATCTATGTGATCACTGCGCCGCCCGTAACTGCGCCGATGAAAAGGTTTATGCCAAATATGGCACGGTGCACTGATCACTGTACCCGCATCCCCCAACGTGCATTTCCCTTCCCAACCCCGCCACCTCACTTACCTTTACGGCAGTACACTTGTGTGTGGTGCCTACAACCGGCATCCCTGCAGCGTCAGTTCCTCCCACTAATGTGGGTTAGAGCCGACGCCATAGGGTCCTTTTCTTTTTTTTATTTTCTTGTCCCCCACTTATCACAATGGTAAGCGGGGGACACCTCCGCAACCCCGGACTCCCGTTACTGCGCCCAAGTAGAGCAGGGGACACCCCCGCAACCCCTACTCTGCTTGGGTAAAGTAAATGTCGCCCTCATTTTGTGCGCCCCCAAAGTCGCAGTGACTGCGGGGGCGCACAAATGAGGGCAACATTTCGGTACATTTCCCCTTATTTCACATGAAGGATTAGCAAACTCAATGCATCTATGCACCATCTGGAGCAAGATATGTTTTGTAACCATTGAACTGTATGCCACAATCAGAAATGTATTTGGTGCAAGACACAACTTTCTCCAGAAGACAATAGAGATGATATTCTATTGTACAGGCACAGCATCTTGTTTTCATACTTTGACTTTGTGGAAACTTCTCTGGCAGCTGCAGGCACTCTGATATCCTTCAACAAATCACGTGAGCAATGCTTAGTTGTACTGAAATATTGGCCACATTTGTCGAGGTCTGGTATCAGGAGCCAAGATTATCTGCATGTGCAGATTAAGAATATCTCTGTTGCTTCTGGCACAACCCTGAATATATGTGTAAAGACCAACTGGGTGTTGGCAACCAACCACAGATAGGACCCCAAACTCAATTTGAGCACTGCTTGCACATACTGGTTTCCAAAATAAACAGACTACCATTCCAATAAAATATCAACAGCATATCCTGGAAACCAGGCAGCCTAATTCAAAAACCATATATGACTGTGGTTTGGGTGAACAAAGGTAACCTGATGAATGAAAGAATGAATGCATGTTTCAAAGGACTGCATTACAGTAAGAAGTGACAATTACTGTGCTTTCATCGCAATACATCAAGTCCTGGAGTTCGTCTGCATTGGTTCCTGTGCTGATGTCCATGCCAGAAATTAGAACTAAACACACCTGTGACTGGTTGGGTGCAGCTCAATCACATGACTCCACCCTGAGTGGATTATAAACACCACACTCTGAAGCTCCTTGTTCATGTATTGATTGTTGAACCGCTTGCACCTGGAACCCTTATTGAATTCTTTCTGCTTTGCTGATCATTTCACCTTGTGCTTTGCTGGTGTTTATGTCCTGCTGCTGTGCTATCTTGCTCTTTTTTCTAAAACCCATAATTACAGGCTCAATCATGCACACTCTTCCCTCCAATTAGTCACATTGTCCCTTTCCCTTGTGCTATGCCCCTGCATCATCCAGCCAGTGCTCTGTGTGTTGTGCTGTTGCAGTCTCCAGAGCCTGCTCTTTTCACTATGTTCTTGTAGTGTCAACTCCTGCTCCATTATCTGCTATTTTCCTGCTTTCACATGTCTACATAGTCTCCAGCTGTACCCTGTATAGTCAGCCTCTCTTTCTCTTGCTTTTGTTTGCTATTTTCCCTTAGTTCTAGCCATGGGTGCTATGCCCTGACTTCTATGGTTGGTTTGCATCCAGTCCAGCTCTACAGCTTGCTTCAGGTACTCAGATTTAGTCCTTTACTATAGATTTCTAGTTACCTATTTTCCATTTCTTTTCTACATCTTCCTTGTTCTATTACCTTGCTACAGATCTCATTCCTAGCTCCTGTGTTGTTGCTCTGAAGTCTTGTTGCGTTGAACGTTACTGCACCTGCCTTGTAACCGTTGTGGGCTCTTAGAATCTGGCAAGTGTGCTACAGTGTCCTAAACTGTGACACTCTACATTCGTTTGTACACATATTGGCCCCTATACCTTATGAGGCAACCTCTACCTAGAGTAACCTGCACAGAAGCATTGAGCTTCCCTTTCTTTCCATGTTCAGTCTAAAGTCCAACCAGTGGAAACACCTAGTGGGAGACCAGACTATACGCCTTACAGTGCATGGTTCCCATTCCTTCTTATTCATCACCTCCATTTGCCTTTTCCTCCTGTCCCCTTGATCTTATTTTCTTTGGCTATTCTTCCTTGTTCTCCCTATGGCTGTACATGCTTTGCCTGACCATGCAGCACAGCAGGTTCAAAACCTAACTAGCATGCGCCCCACTGAGCCTTCTGACTCTTCCTTACCCATGTTCAGTAAAAAAAAGTCATTCAGGTGGACTTCTGCAGAATAAATGATACCACTCAAATTCATGCAACAAGTAGTGCCACAAGGGCAAGACCTCCAGTTTGCAATATTTTCTCCTTTGCTTCTAAGTACTTTTGAGTTTGCATCCAATATGGGCGTACAATAAACCCTAAAGTGATGCTCAGAAAGGAAATTACCATAAAAGCTTACAAATGAGTCCACCATTCTTACCTTGTGTATTTCCTGTACCAGCCAGAAGGGTGGTTCGATTAAGGCTGAAAGGGGAAAAGAGGAGCAAGAAGGAGATCCAACGTCACCCTGTCAACCTGAAACTGTGAAGCATGGCAGCCAAAATGAAGCCTATTCTCGAACCCAAAATGCAAATGTTTGGAGAATGGAAAAGAAACCCAAGCAATGCAGGCAGGGGCATAATGGATCACATTGCCAACACTGCTGCTCAAGCCTTCCTCTACTACACTACGTAGGAGTCCCATATTGTCCAGAGACATGGATAAGTCTCTGGATAGCAGAAATGTCAGTAGCGCATTGCCACATTTTGCAGGGGGCCCTCTACATTTTGTTTTGCACCACTGTGGAAGGCCCTATGCAGAGAAAGAGCAAAAGTGAGTGTGAGAGAAAAGCAGCTTCTCCTCTAAACCAACCTGTGGCAAGCAGTGTAACTGAGCGGGAGAATAGTTGTCAGATGGTTGGCGATTCCAGGATGTCAAAGCATCAGTTTAACATCTGCGTGATGCAGCTTCTGAACCCAAGGTTAAGTGGGCAGGCCTTTTAATGGTTGGTAATATGTCAGAACATGGACATAAAAGGAATGGAAAACCAGTCCCGGTGGATACACACTATTTTATATACATTATTTCAGACCATGACACTTTGTTTGAAATACATTTCCTGCTGCCATTAAAAAGGAGTCAAGTGATCAAGATATTTGGATATTGGAACTCAGAACAACTATCAGCAAGGGAGTGTGGACATGGAGGAAACTTGATTGATAGGGTAATGGTTGCAAGTGCAGTGTAATTCTACAGGTCTTCAAATAGCCAATACCAGGATATCTCTATCACAAAAAGACAACATTTGTTCCCCAGATGTCGTGTGGGAGTGCTGCTACTCCCCGGCAGATAAGGACTGTGGGTTTGGGCTGGGCAGGGAAGGAAACCCATTCCATTTAAACTAAATACAGCTGCTGTACTTTTCCGAATCCTGTAAGAAGAAAAGGGGCTTTACTTACCTTAAAATGGAATCCTAAAGCATACGACTGTGCACAAGTTGGGAAAAATAATAGGTTTAAAATACACATCCTGCAGGTCTTCGAAAGCCTTACGTGCTACTTTGAATTATCAGTGCCCCATTTGCAACGCATCTGTACGTGCACTTCCAAGGAGCAAAAGCAAAGAGAGATCGGGCAGCAGGCAATGGCAGGAGAAACCAAATATTATTTGTTTAAAAGACGAACGTCATTCTCCGTGACATTAAGAAGCCTTTGATGCTTGCTTTGCATCCATTATTCATGTACTCCTTGATTGCATGTAATTATAGCTTTCCAAATGCGTTTATAACTTCAGGTGAGTGCTTTGCCAGAAACCGAAATCTCCTGTAGCAAAGACATGTACTCCCGGACCAAAGGAGTCATGATTATATCTGCATCCAACTATCTGCTTACGGAGGTTTTACACACTCCCTTGTCCCATGCACCACTTGGTAATAATAATTAATTATGCAAGACAACGCGTTTCCCCATGTTAAGGCACTATCGACCTTGCTGTTTTCTCTCAACAAATGCAGTAGTTTTGTCAAAATGTTTGGCATACGCAAGACTATTATGCATGCCCCAATAATGTACATGCCCATGTATGCTGTACTGCATGTGTGTAGCATGCATTCATTTAGCAAATTAGTCACATGGTCTTCCAGATCTATCCTCATGGGGTCAAACCGGAAGTATCCACAGTATACCCCACATATCGTCTTTTACACACCCAATACTTCCTACACAAAAGCTCCCACTTCTGAAAATACATGCCCTCATGTCCCTTTATTTTTTTAAATAAAATGTTTATTAATGTTCTTGCATATAACATTGTGATAACCAGAATGTTTAACATGAAATCATATCCCACTGCTTTTCCCGGTCACCCTATTCCCACCACTTTCCTTCCCATCTTGTACCCCTTCCAAATCATCCGTTTCTTCGTTACCCTTTTAATTGTATACCCTGTTGTCGAATACCTGTCCTTGGTAGCCAGGGTTACCTTTCCAACCCTCCATCTTTTTCCGTAGTTATTTTTGGACCCTCCTCAATTATATCCATCCATTTCGGGGGCAGCCTCTTGATCTATACACCCTTTCTTCTAGCGCACAGCATACGTCCATTCCTTCCATCCATGTCGCGATGCTAGGGTTATCTATTCCTCCCTATTTCCCAGCAATATCCCTTTTGGCAACCATCAAAGCCGTTGAGGCAAATTTCTTTTCCCTTGTTGTAATGTTGCTTGCTCCCCATATATGTAGAAGCGTCACTCTGGGGAACTTTTGGAGTTGATGTCCAATTTTCCTTGATGTTATTGTCTGGCCCTTCGCCCAGTATGTTTGTATCTTCGGGCAGCTCCATAAATTGTGCAAGAATGTGCAAGAATGTCCCTATAGCCAATTTAAATCTAAAGCAGTTTGGGTCTGCGGTTCTTCATATGCGACACAGACCATTTCTGGTGTAGAAGATTCTATGCAAAATCTTGCATTGTATCAGACGTAGCATGCTGGATATATTGGCCTCTCTTGCTGTGATTTGTGCGTCTATCCAGTCCTCCGCCTCCCTTGTGCACAGATCTGTTTCCCAATTCCTTCTGAATGTTGTTAGTGTAGGGAGATGGAATTATAATGATTTGATATAATGTGGCAAACGCCTTCTCTGTCAATTCTTCAGTCAACAAGTGGACTTCCAGAGGGGTGTGTTCAGGTAGGTCCCAATTGTCTTTGAACTGGGACTTCATGGCGGGTCTTAGACGTAGATAAGTATAAATGTTGCTGCTGTCCAAGTTATACTTTTCAACTAGGAATTTAAAAGGTGTCAGCTCTTTCTGGCTAATATCTCCCACTCTCCTTATCGCTTTGTCAAACCAACATGGTTGGTTACTAGTTTCTGGACTTCCCGTAGCTCCGAGTCTTCCCATAACAGTCATTTCAATGTGATGTTCCCTCTCCATCCCATAGCTCGTGTTGCTTCCCTACTTTATTTCGATTGTTCTCTTTGTCCTGCCGATGGTAGCACTCTCTTCCAGGGGCTAATGCAAAGTATTTGTAAAGGGGGGTAGGGGGCTGCGATCTTTCATTGGTTTCCGCTCTAGTTTAGTATGGGCTGCTTCCGCTCTCCCAAAGACCCAATCATTAGCTGCCACCAGTTGGGATGCCCAGTAGTATTTCGTATATATCGTAGCCCTAGAGCTTCTTCCCATATTGCGCATGTCAGAGTGTTCAGGGCTATTCTCAGGGTTCTGGATCCCCAGATAATCTCTCATTGCAGATTCTCGATCTTCTGGAAGACGCCTCTCAGTAACTTCACTTGGGTGTTTTTTTTTAATACATAGAGCAGCCTCGGTAAGGCCATCATCTTAAAAAAGTTGGCCCTACAAATTAAATAGATTGGCAGACTTACTCAGTGTTTTGCGTCGTCCTGTAACCTTAGATTTTATTTCAGGAAGCAAGTTTCTTCTGCAACTATCTCGATGCACAGGTATTGAAAGGAATCCGTGGTGACTTTTAAGGTGCAACCCTCTGGGATTGCGTCAGGTCGTTGAAAACCGAATTTCCTATGACCAAAATATGTATGTGTATCACTACATACACTGCAAACTAATTAAATAGCAATAGCAATAGCAGTGTTTAAATCAACAAACAGTGTCAGTCCAGATTCTATTATTCTATTATTCTGTCAGAAGCAGCAAGTTCGAGTCACTAGTTCGACCCACATGTTCTTGCTCAATTGTGTTGTTTGATAATATATATACCTGGATAGAACAAGATATTAACCAGGCACCCTTTCGAAACCGGCATGCAGCTTAAGTAAGTGCTGACCCCCGCCAGGAAGCCCTTTGCAGTGATCATCACCCTCTCACCCAGGGTGCAAGGATGATTATCTATGCATCTCTTAGTTAAAAGGAAGCCTGGAGGGAGGAAAAGCGAGGCCAAGGCAATTTTTTCTAAAGGCTGAAGCTCTTGCCTATGTGTGAGAGCATGAGGCTTTAAAACAAAAAAGGGCCTCGACTTGTAGCAGCCTGATCAGCTGGAGTTGCCAGGGGACTTTAGGCAGTCCTAGCCGCGCTTCGTCACAGAAACACTTTTTGGAGCCTGCCAGGTATCTGTCCTGGCCAATTTACAGCCCTAATTACACCCCTATCTGTTCTTTGCAAGAACTCAGCATATGCCATGTCCTTTACAGTCTTCATCATACCAGCATGCACCCATCACAGAATATATCACATTTCATTAAATACTGTGTCCGTCAGAGTTTCTATTACACACCCACAGCTCTTTCACTAGGCATTTGAACTCCACAATATGTAAGTGTCCTTATCGAGAACACTACATTGCTCCTTCTCAATACCTGCTACTTCAAATATGATGTCCTCTAAAGCGTTTAACACGTCAAATCATGTGTTCTTCAGATGCTCTATCACAACAAACACATCCTTCACAAGAACTAATCTCAATATATGGGATGTCATATCGTCATCTATTCTTCACAAAACATATTTCAGGGAAAGCCATTTGTCCTTTACAGCAACTACCACACTCTCCATAACATACTTTGGGAAACCACACAGATTTACACTTGGTTATTAATTTATTTTTAAATACTTTTTATTTGCACACTTACTTTAGGAAGCAGAGGAGGGTTGTACAGAACATGATGGAACAGGAGCGTAGTAAGAACATATGAAAATTGGTTAGTGCTTACATTAACATTAGAAAGCAATCTTAGTGGTAAAATGTTCGTCATTTTCATAGGGAGAGGAGTGGAGGGATGAAAGGTATGTGAGGCATGGTTGTTTGAAGAGGAGAGTGTTTAGCTCTTTTCTGAAGACTAGGAAATTCCAGAATCATTGGACCTAAGTCAATGCCCTACTGCTATGAGGAAGGTCCTCTACCTTCTAAAACAAAACTAAAGGTGTTCATCGAGGACCAAGAGAAACAGTCCTGAGTCCAAATCCTAGTTAACCTACTAGCCCTACCACTTTAAAGAATCCTACTAAAAGGTCAGTCAGTCAAAACAAGCTTTATTCAGCATAAAGCCATAAAGGCAAAACAATATACAATGAGATACATTTTAAATTAGATCACCATCAATATGAATACAATTATAAGAAAAAATAATTGTGCGTCCAACTTGCTCATTGCCACCTGCATAAAAATGATACTGGCGTATGATCAATATACCTTAAACAACATTGCTGTTAATGGTAACTAAAATCATGCAAAACATTCATTAAAAAAACAGGACTTCAATCGAGCTGCAAATGAACAATTTAAAACCTTTTATAAAAAAAGCAGGATATTCCCCCATCATTTTAAGATACTAATTCTTCAGGGTGCCGATTCTAAAGAGCCACGCAGTAAATACATAATTGGAAACAAGACGCACCCTGTTTATGCCATTAGTCTGCTTGATTAATGCCATTGCTTGGTTAACACTTTGGACATTTTCTAAGATAAGGAAAGGTTTCAAATATTTTGCCCTACGAGCCTTATAAGCACTTGTGTATAGGCGCGTTATAAATGCCATATCATATCATACCCGTTGCAAAATAGCAGAAAGTGAACTCAAGTTTCAAATTAAAAACCACAAACTGGGCATGCACTATCGTTATTCACAAACTCAGCGTTTAGTAAAAGCTGCAACGCTCAGTTTATCGAATTTCCATTTCAGGAAAAGCATTCGAGCCAAAGGCAGACTAACCACAATCCAGGCGTTTCTTACATGAGAGGTATTCTGGGCTCGATTGTGAGAAACTGCATGCCTCAACCATGCACCTCTGAGAATAGCCCATAGCTGCCATTTTTACACTGGTCTTGTGGGTTTTATCAATGGTTTGTGGGTTACACCATAAGGGATCTAGATTCAGGTAATAGAGAACAGCTTTCACATGCTTCAAACATCCCTCCTGCTAAACCTATAACATGTAAAAGAGCATCTCTGTATTTCGATAAAGAAGGGGAGCTCCAGACCCTCAACCAATAGAATATAGGCCTTAGGCAGGCCTCTGCCTCCATGGGGTGGAAATACAGCTCCAAATGAATCAATGTTTTGGACAGCTAAGCAGGAGCATTAACAATTTCTTCAAAATTATTATCTTCAATGTTTAAATTAGCATGATTTGCAAAGCTCCAGATGTCAGCACCATATAGGGCACTAGTTTTGGCCTGAGCCCTATATAGAGTAAATTCCAGCAAGATTGCCCCTTTTCCATGGTTATTGTAGAATTTTAAAATTGCCCTGCCATATTTACCAAAATTAATAGATGCTTTGTCTATTTGGGCTGTCAAGTGGCCATTTTCTGAGAAGAGCACACCTATATAGGTCGTAGTACTTCACTTGGTTCAATACAGTTGCTTATACAAATACGTTTTTACGGGTTCAAATACCTGGGTCTGAAGACAAGGGCCTTGGTCTTCCCCCTGTTCACATCAAATTAGAGTTCCTTGCATTTATTCCAAAAAGCATACAGGATAGCTCTCAGACCCAAAGGTGAAATGGCTAGGATGACTGCGTTGTCGGCAAATAATAATGCTGCTATTGATTCAGCCCCTAGCTTTGGTTGGTCCAAGCAGTCAGCATGCAAAGCTTTGATGACCATGTCAACATAGATAGAAAAAGGAAGGGGGCAAGGACGCAGCCCTGCCCCACCCCTCTGTTCACAGAGAAAGGTTCTCTGGTGGCTCCTCCCAGATCCCATCGAACAGAAGCTTTATTCTGTACAATTGCTCTATAATGGCCAACATTTCTCTCGGGATCCCCCTACTTGCTAAAACTTGCCAGTGTATTCCAGGGGTACCCCGTCGAAGACCATTTTGAGGTAGATGAAAATGGCATATAATTTCAAATGCCTCAATGTCACGCATTTCTGTACTATTAAGTACAACCGAAAGGTCTGATCAATAGTGCTCTCCCGTCTTCGGAAACCAGTCTGAAGGGGGGTCAATTATCTTGGTGATAGCCCATGCTTGAAGATGTTTGAGAATTGCTTTAGCAAAAGTCTTGCCAGCGCGGTCCAACAGAGATATTGGTCTGTAGTTCTCAGGGTGCTCTCTGCCCCCTTTTTTATAGATGGGTACAATTGTGGCATCCGTCCCAGAAGGGAGGACAATATTCAGGCGGATGAGAGCATTGAATAACCGCCAGGGGATAGGGGCCCAAATAGTTACTTCATCCCTGTAAAAATCTATCAGGATGTTGTCTGGGCCAGGCCCATTACCCCCATGCTGCTGTTGTAATGCTTCCTGCACATCAATTAAACTAAGGTCAAAGGGGTGCCACTCAATAGGTTGTGCCAATTCTGGCTCTATCGAGATGGGCAAAATCCCTATCACTGAGGGCTCGTTCTGGCTCTCCTCATACAGTGGCATGAAGTGTGCTCTCCACAGCACAGGGCTAATGCTACAAGACATACAATTACCCCGTTAGCTTCTTTTTGACAAATCAATCTCCAAAAGCCTTGCATATCCCCCTGATCGACCGCCTGTTGCAAAATGGTCCATATCAACAATGGTCTCCTTTATTTCTTTCAGAGTCGATTTGTAGAATGCCCTTTTTTTGCACAGATGTAGCTTGTCTATTTTGGGGTTGTTCTTCAAACA
The DNA here is from genome assembly GCF_040938575.1 of Ambystoma mexicanum. NCBI lineage: Eukaryota > Metazoa > Chordata > Amphibia > Caudata > Ambystomatidae > Ambystoma > Ambystoma mexicanum. Next base: position 750,003,905 of record NC_090921.1, on the reverse strand, counting down.
ATCCATAAACAGGGCTTTCGGTAACTTACATTACGAATTGAACAATTACTCTTCCTTAATGGCATACCTTGCTACCATTGTGCTAGAAAATGTTACTAATGGTTGAATATAACTTACCAGCTCTCTAAATTCACTCAAAATCCTCCAATGCTACCAAGGATACATTTTCTAGCTTTCCTAAAATGGTTGATTATAATCTAGGTTTATGCGTGTGAGTATTAAGCTTAACCCATTGAACAGGACGTTGTGCGTTGGCTACTATATCTATGGCTAATGTGCTAGCATTTCTGCATAACATAGGGGTAAGCTCTGGGAATGTATTAAAAGTTCACATAATGGGTTTGTGGTCACTTTCGCACCGCTCAAGGACCACAAAAGCTGGATAGCAGCACCCAATCTTTGGCTATTATTAGGGCATAGTACAGTCTGGATGTGCTTTTATTCCCAATAAATTAAAGTTACTCACTGTAGTGACTAGAGTACTCATAGTCCCTAGTCCCCTTTCCTCCATCCTTGTGAGCCTTCCCCAACATGGGGATGGTACCGGAACCATTCGCAGTGGAAAAAATGAACTTCTCCTTTAAATTTAGTATAGCACGTGGCCTCGGGCACGCCCCGCCAAGACCCCGCCCTGCCGCCCCTCACCTCTTTTCTCTTTAAACACATCGGATGCTTAGATGCCTGCCTAGTCATAATACCTATAAGCAATTGGCATACTAGCGGGGGAAGGGACGTATGAAGTAAAGGGGACTGATTAGTCACTACAGTGAGTAACTTTAATTACTCATATGTCCCGTCCCCTTTCCTCCATCGTTGTGGATGATTCCACCAAACAAGAACATAGGGTGAAGCTGTGACAACCTGAAGCAAAAAGGTTCTTCAGAACAGCCTGACCAAACTCTGCATCTTGTCTGGAGTGGGTGTCCAGCAAATAGTGTTTACAGAAGGCCGAAGCAGTGGCCCAAGTGGCTGCCTTGCTGATGACATCCCAAGAAGCATGTCTCTGAAACGTGACGGCCGTGGCCTTAGCTCTGACCGCATGGGCATGAATCCCCTCAGGAACAGCTTTGCACATGGCTGGGTAGGCCTCTGAAATGGCCTGGACCATCCAAAGGGCGATGGAAGCCTTGGACGCCTGAGAGCCAGGGGAGGAGCCCCTAAATGTCACAAACAGTGCCTCAGACCTTCTGAAGGATTTCGCCCGAGAGAGAGAAAACTTGAGAACCCTCTTGAGGTCCAAGGAATGCAAGGCCCTCTCTGCCTCTGACTGTGGGTTCCGGAAGAAAACCGGCAGGAAGATCTGTTTCAGATGGAACGGAGAGACCAACTTGGGTAAGAAGTTAGGGTGTGTGCGCAAGATGACCTTGCCGTGAAACATGGTGAAGGGCTTGCATGAAAACAATGCCTGCAGCTCACTAACCCACCAATAAAACAGTCTTCAGTGTCACCAAGCGGATGTCCACAGAGGCCATCAGCTCCAAATGCTTGCGTTGCAAATCCGCAAGATTCACATTGAGGTCACAGACTGGGTGCGGCCTATGCACCTGAGGAAATGCTTAGACAACCCCTTAAGGTGTCTCAAACCAAAAGAATGTCCCCTAGCCGTGTTAATACATTTCTTAAGGAAATACTTTAGTTGTGGCACTCCTCTACGCAAGTGAGGCACAGTCTTGTTCCTTCCTTGTCCTTGATTCTAACATCAGACAATTGCCAAGGGAACTATCAGTGAACTTGTCACACTTCTTATATTCATCTTGCCTGAGTCATATGATGAAAGAATAAACAAAGTCAGCCCAACATACAATTATATGTGTTTTATAGGAGATATAAATAAATCAAAAATCAAACAAGAAAATTGTATAGTGCAACATCAATTAATCACAATAGGCCATACGTTGAGTTTAAACAAAACATCACATTCATCTTCTGATGCTCAATTCCTAATCAAAAAGGGCATATATTGCAACACCAATTATTTACAATAACATATACATAAAGTACAAATAAGAAATCACATTCATCTTATGACAAATCTCCTAGATCATATCAACTGTAACATATTGTGTGACTTAATTATTTCAGGAAGCAAAAGACAAGACAATTTTAAATGCTGACAAATGCTTCTAAAGTGCACACCTTCCCAAAGTCACAAATTCTTTGTGTTGTTACTGGAGTTATCTTCACTATCCTCCTAGTTTGTATGATCTATGCAGTCTGGGTCTTCGACTTACAAGATATCTTTGTAATGCCTACGTGTCAAGGTCAAAGTCTCACACTATGTAAAAAAAATGGCAACTAGACCACCTTGGGCAAGAAGTTAGGGTGAGTGCGCAAGATAACCTTGTTGTGAAACGTGGTGAAGGGCTCGCATGAAAACAATGCCTACAGCTCACTAACCCACCAATAAAACAGCCTTCAGTGTCACCAAGCGGATGTCCACAGAGGCCATCAGCTCCAAATGCTTGCGTTGCAAATCCGCAAGATCCACATTGAGGTTGCAGACTGGGTGCGACTTATGGACCTGAGGAAATGCTTAGACAACCCCTGAAGGTGTGCTTTAACTACCGGGTTGGCTGCCGAAAACACATGCTCTGGGGAATTCATGTAAACCGAGATGGCCGACAAATACGTGCACCAAGTATGCCCCGAACTCCAGAATGTGTTGGTGCGCTGAAAAAGACAGAACGTCATCCAGAGAACAGGTGACAGGGTCCAGACCCTTGCTGTTATGTTATGTTAAAATATTTGTAACGCGCACCTGGTACCCTAGGCTAATGGGCGCAGACTCACAAACAGAAAACACACAAAAAGAAAATAAGGAGCAGACTAGGGTTACAACTCCGCCCTGCTGCGTCACAAAGTCCCCGCTGGGTATCAGAAGATGGACGGGACCCTGGGAGCACAACCAAGAAGAGGCTGCAGCCCACAGAAGATCTGAACTTGCAGAGGGTCAGCTGGAGCAACAGGGTGGGCAGGAACGCGTAACACCTGCGGCCATGCCAGCAGATCTGGAAGGCGCCTCCCAGTGACTCCCGACCCTGACCTGTTCATGAGGCAAACTGGGGGCACTTGGCATTCAGAGGCGAGTCAAACAAGTACAGGTCTGCGAACCGCCAATGCTGGAACAGGGGCAACAAGGAGTCGTTGTGCAACTCCCACTTGTAGGTGTTGAACCTCAAGCCACTCAGCTGGTCCGCTTCTGTATTGCTGTCCTCCGGCAGGTGGACTGCAGAAATCCAAATCCTCTCTGTGAGGGCCCATTCCCAGATCAAAACACCTCCATGCAGAGGAGGACGTGTGGGGGGGGGGAACGGGTGTCACCCTGCTTGTTCATGGAAACACATTGTAGTAGAATTGTCTGTCCTGACCAGAACCGACTCGTCCGCGATTAGGGGAAAAAATGCTTTGAGAGCCAGGCCCACTGCCCTGAGCTTGAGCAGATTGATATGAAGGAGGGCGTCAGTCCTGGACCATGCTCCATGAATCGTAAAGCCCTCCAGAGTAGTCCCCAGCCCGAAAGGGAGGAGTTTGTTGTCGTCACCACCAGGGTAGGCTCCGGTCAGGTAAAGGAGGCTCCCACTGAAACATTGCCGTCTATCAGCCTCAAGTGAAAGGTGCAGTGGTATTGGGATCCTGTCCGACAGACACTGTCTCTTGATCCCAGTTGGCTACCAGGTGGAGCTGGAGGCAGCTCATCTTGAGACGGGCGTGCTGCACAGTCAGCACGCAGGAGGCCATCAGGACCAGGATGTGCTGGAACCGCCATGCCGAGGTGGTTGAGTTGTCCCTTGCCCCTTGCGGAGCGACATAAGCCACTCGGGCGCGGGGAACACACGCTGAACGGTAGCGTTCCAACGCACCCCTAGGAAGACCAGTTCCTGAGACAAGCATAAATGCAACTTGAGGGAAAACCCCCGCGAAAGAAGGGTATCTGACAATCTCTGGCAGGAGCGCACCACTCCTTCGGGTGACCCCGCCCTCACCAAACAGTTGTCCAGATAAGGGTATAGATGATGGCCCTCCAAACGGAGAAGGCCCACCACTGCATTCATCAACTTCGGGAGGATAGCTCATGGGCAATGTCTATATCTTGGAAGCAAGACAACGCATAGCAACACTGTTTGAAATCCCAGGCTCACGCTTAAAAAATGGTTCTCGGTATTAAGCGCGTCATAAAAGAGCGATTATAATAATAATTAAGACAAAACAGGCCGAGTTCAGGCCGAAGGGCAGCAGTTTGTACTGGAAGTGGTACATAATTGCGAACCGCAGGAACCTCTGATGCGGTTCATATATGGGTACATGCAGGTACGCATCCTTGAGGTCCAGGGAACACATCCATTCCCCTGCACATAGAGTCTCGGCTATGTGCGTGGGAGTAATCATCTTGAAGTGTTACAGAGTTCAAGACAGATTTAGAAATGACAGATTTAGAAATGACAAGTCCAGGACTAACCTCAGGCCAGCCTGGTTGTTCTTGGGTACTGCAAAAATCCTGGAATAGTAACCAAAGCCTCTGTCTACAAGAGGAACCAGTTCCATCGCCTGCATCTCCCAGAACGAAAGGACCTCCCGTCAAAGGGCCGGGGACCCGATCTGACGAAGGGTAGGAGAGGATGGTAGAGGCAGAGGAAGAGGAAGCTGAAGCGTGTGGAGACTATGGATAGGATCCACAAGTTGCTGAAAAGACGCTTCGAGGTGTCCTGGAACAGAGCTAAACGGCCCCCCACAGGCAAGCAGTGTTCCCGACCCGGAAATCACTGCTTCTTGGCGCCAGAGGCGGGGGAGCGGAAAAACCTGTGCAACATCCTCTGCTGCTTCCTTCTGTTGTTGCTGTGCAGCCTGTCAGGTGGCCGTGTACCGTGGACTCTGAAAACCTTGAAGCCGGAGAAGGTCCGGGGTTTGAACTCGGTCCTACCCTGGTATTGAGGGAATTATTTCTGACCCGGCATTGTCAGGATGGCCAAGGACTTGGCGGTTTGAGTGGAGGTTTTCATCAACTCGTCATCGCGGGCGAATGAAAAAGGTCCACGCCCTCGAAGGGTCTAGGATCCGCTCCTACACGTCAGATGAAAACTTCGTGGCATGCATCCAGGCCGTCCTTCTCATCTCGACCCCAAGACACAGCCCTCTGCTGGCTGTGTCAATGTGAGAGGCCGAATACCCAATGAGGTCCTGCTCAATGGCACGGGCATCTGCCAGACCGGCATTGAAGGAGGCTTGTTTGTCCGAAGGCAGGTCAGGCAGAAATTCCCTGTGCTCTCGCCACAGCTTCTGGTTAGCTGCGGCCAAGAGGGCGTCCGCGCTGGCCTGCCGTAGATGCAGTCCTGAGATGGAGTAACATCACTTTCCCAAGGACTTTGGAGGTGGCTCCCGTGGAAGAGGACGATGAAGACAATGGTTTAGAATATAAGGAGGCTGCGGCCACCACAGAGGAATGGGGCTGCAGATGGGAGGCAAAGAGGATTGGCTCCCCATCCGTCAGCCTAAATCTGCTGTCCAACTTCTTGTTCATCTAGGTGTTGACCCTGGGCTTTTCCCAGACCTGCGCCACCTGCAGCACATCCTTATGGAATGGAATAGCAGACCAGGTTGTGGTGTGTTTCCCCAAGACCTCTTCAAGCACACCCGACTCCTGGGGTGCCTCCTCAGGAAGAGGGATCGACAAGAACTCTGCGAGGCCCTGGAGGCGGTCATGAATGGCCTTAGCCAATGCCAGGGGCACATCATCCTGGGTGTACTAGTCGTCCTTGCCGCCCCCCCCCTTTCACAGCCTGAGGGGAATCTGGGCCCTGGGACACAGGTGCCGGCGGGGTCTCCCCCAGGTTTGGAGCCGCAGACAAGTCCAGCGGCTGTTGAGTGGGGAGGCGTTGGTGGTACAGGAGGAGGTGGAGGGGTCAGCATGACTGGTAGGGCCTGAACCAGAGGCGGGACCGGCACCAGGAGCTCCAGAGAAACAAGAGGAGTCCCTAGGGGAGGGGCCAAGGCTGCGCTACCTGGGGATAACCTCCTTCACAATGTCGTTCAGGAGCCCCTTCATCTGAGGGGAAAGCATCTGGAAGAGGACGCATTTGAAGAAGTGGCCCTCACTAGCCGCCAGGTTCCTACGAGCCCTGCCCTCCGAGGTACTGGGCCCCCGCTCCTGGACATAGCGCAGAGGTGCCTGGTACGTGTAGCTGTAGGGATGTGATGGGCAGATGTACCCATGCGATGACCAAAGCCCTGCACTGTAGGATCTGCTGCCGCTTCCAGAAGGAAGGGGGCTAGAATCGTCCTGCAAAGCCCATTCAATGGGCGGGAGCACTGGTGGGCCCTGGGCTAGATCCATGATGGCCGCCTGCCTGGCAGGCTCCATCACGTGCCGCTCCACCATTTTGAAGCCTTTTGCCACACCCTGGGAGGAGGGGGGGTTCGAAGGCCCTGGGCCAAGAGAGGCCTCAGACACAAGAGGAAACAGCTTGGGTCTTGCACCCGAAGCAGAGACATCGACCTCAGAGAGCCCTCTGGTAGGTGCTGAGACACCCTGGATGATGGCCTCAGAGCGAGCTCTGGCAGGCTGGGAGCCCTTGGCACCTGTGCTGGTAGCCATGCTGGATCTAGCCGAGGAACGACTCTTGGAGGTGGTACTCGATCTATTACCCCCTGGGGTAGAAGAGGACGAGCCTGATTGTCCGTCCAAGGACAACCTGGTATGGTCACTGGACCCCTCAGCTTGGGAGCTGGTAGCCTGGAAGGTCTCAGGTCTGTCCCCGGACCGCCCAGAAGAGCTCCCGGCCCCATCGGCTTGGGAGCCGGTAGCCTTAGAGGCCTCGGGCCTGCCAGAACTTGAATGCAAGGTTACCCTGATCCGTGGGAACCCCGGGGAAGGAGTCTCTGTGCTGTGGAGCCGTGCTGAACAGAGATCCTACCTTGTCTTGACGAGAGGTCCCAGAGACGAAGTCCTTAATGTGGAGGGGGGAAAAGTGTGGAAAATCTCCCTCCACAAGCGACAATCTATTCTTCAATGCCCTATGACCGAGAGCACTGCAGGGCACACATGAGTCTCAGCTGTGGTCTGGCTCCAAACACTCAAGACAGAGTGCATGAGGCTACGAGGCCTGGGAACGAGCAGTCGCAAGAGGCAAACCTTGTGAATCCTCCTGCGGCTGACATATGCCGGGAAGGTGAGGCACCGACGGGAAGTGAAATAAGAAGAGAAAAAACAAACGGGGAGCACGCAGAAAGCTAAACAAGGTCTCCTCGCTGGCTGCCAGGTCTGACACCGCTTGTGTGGAAAAAGGGACTGAGGTGAGGCGCCGCAGGGTAGGGCCTCAGTGGGGCGTTCCCAAGACAGAGGACGCACCCCCTCGCGATATACTAAATTTAAAGTGGAAGCTAATTGTTTCGCTGCCAAAGGTTCCGGTACATCCCCATGTTGGGGGGAATGCCCACAATGATGGAGCAAAGTTTCTTTGGCTGCTTGGTCTCTGAAGAACCGACCATTACAAGCTCTCAAGTCGAGGGCATAACAAATTTGTGCCGTTTCTACGGCATTGGGGTGGGACTTCTTGGGGGTGCTCAGAGATCAATTCTGGTATGTCCAATGCCTCATTTTGCTCATACCAGAGACCCTTAAGTTCCTGCAACAGCTCATATTGCAGGACAATTATTTATATTAAATAGTGACAATTGATGACCGTTTGTAAAACACACTACCAAGTGCTGTAGATCCAGGCTACCAGTCTTGTATGATACGATCTTCCAGTTCAGGTCCACATTTACCCATATTGATAAGCCCTAAAGCGCTCTGCCCCTTTCCCCTCTTTGAGCCATTGACAATATAATATGGAACCCCTGAAAAACCAACTGATCCACAGCCCAAGTTTCTTGAAGGTCAAACCCACGGATGAAGCTGCAACACCACGGATCAGCCAGAGGATTGCTTAATCCCGCAATATTCCAGGTAATCTTATAAATGCCATATCATATATCATATCAATAATTGTAACTGGAGGCAAGGTGATGCAGTTCTCCATATCAGGGGCTGAAATCCGTCAGTCCACATCGTCCAGCTCATTGTATACACAAGTGTAACTGATTCGGGGGTTTCATAGACCTCTTAAGTTAGTTGTGGAGCATTATAAAGGGTTAACAAGTGATTTCCCCCCAATGTTTTCAACCCAGTTGTCCGTACTTCGTGGTACTAACAGAGGGCAACTTTTTTGGGGGGCATACGAGACTAATGGGCCTAGCCAAGGGAGAGTATCTCACTGTTGGTCTATTCTATTATCCCAGCCCCAGATCTAACGTCCTTGTCCCTGTCATGATGCCTACCCCTGGGCATCCGGACCAGGCCCATCAGTCCCGGGAGCAGGCATCCAGATGCTTAGAAAAAGCCCAGCAGCCTGGCTAGGGGCTATCTGGGTACGGTCCTGGTGCCATAGGCACCAGGCTCATAGAATGGGTCAGTCCTGGCGCCAGGCTCATATGCTTACACTTACCTCATGCAGACCATGCGGCTAAGAATCGAAGCCAACATGAAGCCTGAAGTGAACTACTTTACTTCAGGGACTATTTTCTTACTCAGGTGTGGTCTTGGGGGGACTTCTTACCTGGGACTACTTTGAAGGCTATTTAAACCACGCCCGAAGAGCAGCACACGCTTCGCGTTATTCTGCATCCAGCAGCGTAACGCTCACCGTGCCTGCAAGTCAGCATCCAGCCTTCTGCCACGCCCGCCTCCAGTCTGGAGCTCCTAGAAAGGAGGAGGAAAGATTAGAACAAGAACATTACTTCTATTTCTCACCTGATTCCGGATCCATCGTGCCTTCAAACAAGGAAAGAGACGTTAATTCTATATGCGTCGCATCGCCCGCTGCAGCGCCGCCCTATTCTCACCAGCCCTCGCAGCACCTCCACGATCCGCCGCAGTCTCCATCACATCTTCGCCAAACTCCGGCACCTAAGGGGGACAAAAGAACCGCAAGGTGAGCCGAGAGAATAAACAAAGGCAATCTCTGCTATCACCATAGACTTACCTGATTTTTCCGCCGGAGGCATTTTTCATCTCCACGGTCCGGCACAGTCTCCATCTCATCTTCGCCGAACTCCGGCACCTAAGGGGAACAAAAGAACAGCAAGGTGAGCCGAGAGAATAAACAAAGACAATCTGTTTACCACCATACACTTACCTGATTTTACCGCCGGAGGCATTATTCATCAAGACGCCATCATTTCTCACGCTGCACCTGTAAAAGGAGGAAAAGCAACAGATTAAACACAGGTATCATTTATCGGACAGAGTTGGGTAATACAGACTCTTACCTGAACGCTACCAGCTGCCACGAGGCAATCTTCTCTTGGGTCAAGCTGCAAGATAAAAGGAATCGGACAAGAGTGAATATCAGACATTTTTGAACTCTTACCAACTATATACTTACGGTCCCTCGCCAGGGACCCCAGAGTCAATATTGGTCTGGAACTCTCCCAACTCCTTCGGACCATGGAAGTAACTGGTTATCTATGCACCCCTGCATTCCACGCAGGATGGAGAGCTCATCTTTTATAAACATAAGGTGAGACTATGAAAGGAGATCTCGGAGGAGATTAGTGGGAAGAACAGTGGGGTGTTATCACTCAAATCCACGGGTGGCTAATTCCCTTTCTCCACTTTCAGGAAAATACTTCAACGGATCAAGCAGACGAAATTAGGCGGGCCAGTCCAATCTGTCATCTCTGCACAACGCGTCACATTGGTGGAGACCGCACCTGTCCAGTTCCGATCAACGCCCCTGTGGGTGCCAGGTGAGCGTCCACTCCACTAGCGAGCGCGCTATCTTGGAAATGAGCTTCACCCACATTCTTCATATGGGGCTTATGGATTCTAAGGGGCTATCATGGAACAGGCCTACATTCTCTTGTCTCATTTGCGAAACCCTGGGGAGGCCACTGCTACCGAATGAGTATCAAACTTGACTCTAATGGACATTATAATTTCTTTCATGGCCTTAAACTCCTCTTGCAGGGCATTATCGCTCGCTCCTATGAGACACGTTTCACATGCCAGAAGGTGCACAGGCAAGAAGTTGCTAACTTTCACCGCACACAATGTAAAATTGTGTTCTACTCAATAAATGCAATAGGAAATAACATGCCACTCGTTACCTGCATACGACCGCTCTATTCCATAAAGCCAAAATCAACACAATATGTGGCAAACGGGCTGCTTGTTGTTTATTAGTGGAAGCGATGGGCAATATATATGCGTGGCTATATTGTAGCCGCAACTCCCCAAATCCCAAGCTCAGATGGCTGTGCCAACAGTCTTCCATTCCAAGCAGTCCTCAACTCCAAATAGCCAACAGCTCTCAACAGCCGTTTGCCCTCAGCCATGCGGGCTTTGTCGGAAAGGGCTTCCTGCTGCTACTTAACACCCACGGATGTGGCCAAAGGCTGGAGCCAGTGTTGCTCTGCCTATGGCATCTTTCAACTACGATGTAACAGCTCTCAACAGCTGCTTGCCCTTAGCCAACTAAAAGGAAAAGGAGGCCAGAGCAATAGCCTCTGCCTGTGGCTTTCTCCTGGCCCAACCACTTAGATGACTTATTTTCAGTCTCAAAGTTCCTTTATTTGTATTTGTTTATTTATATTGCGCAGCCTGCCCACGGGCATCAGGGCGCATGTTTGGAAGGGTTACAATGAGAAGTTACAGAAAGACAGTTACAGGAAGGCAGTTGCATATTACAAAGTATAAATATACATAAGGCAAAGAAATATACATATATTTACAAGGTAGTTAGTCGACCCAATATATACAGAAGTGATAGGATTGGTACAGCGTGCAGTGAGTGTTTACAAAAAGGAGGCTGAAGCTTCGTCTTGCTCATAAAGCCATTGTTTTGCTCTATTTTTGAAGGATTGAAGGGAGGGGACATTCCTGAGATCATTGGGAAGTGAGTTCCAGAGCTTGGCTGCCAGGACTGGGAAGCTCGAGCCTCTGGCAGTCTGGAGCTTGAAGCTAGGAATGAGTGTATTAGCTTGTGCAGATCTTAGGGGTCTGTGGGCTGTGTGTTGTGTGAAGCGCTCTGACAGGTAGGCTGGTGCAGCGTTGTTCTGTGCTTTGTAACTAAGAACCAGTGTTTTGAGGGCAATGCGCCGTGAGATGGTGAGCCATCGTAAGTTGCGTCTAGCGGAGGAGATGTGGGTGCGTCTAGGTATATTAAGAGCAGCCCTGATGGCGTTATTCTGGGTTACCTGAAGTTTGTCAATGTATTTTTGACTGGTTCCCAGGTAAAGGGCATTGCAGTAATCAATTTTGGATAAGATGAGAGTTCTGGCAAGGATCAAGCAATTGTCCGTAGATAAGAAGGGGCGGCAAGCAGTGATTAGTTTGCACGTGTGCGCAGATGCTGAAACTACTGATTTGGTTTGTCTAGTGAGAGAGAGGGTCGAGTCTAGATAAATACGGAGTGTTTTAGTGACCTTAGTGACCTTGATAATGTTACCATCAATGATGAAGGCATCATATTTGCTGTCAAGTTTTGCAAGTTTGGATTGAGAACCGAGGATGAGTAGCTCAGTTTTCTCATCATTTAGGCAGAGACCGTGGTGGGCCATCCACGCCTGGATGACGGAGTAGACTGCATTAAGAGCTTTGATGTCAGTTACATAGTCACCAGTGATAGGGATGAGTATCTGGGTGTCATCCGCATAATTTGTGTAGGTGACACCCAGATGGTCAAGAATATCAAAGAGTGGTTTAGTAAATACATTGTAGAGCGTAGGTGATACGCATGAGCCTTGTGGGACTCCGCAAGGGACATGCGCTGGGTCAGCCGCGGCCAGAGGTGAGAAGACTCTCATGGATCTGTTGGCAAGGAATGAGCTTATCCAAGAGGTGGCTGCATCGGAGAAGTGGGCGGCCGTTTTGAGATGCTGGCAAAGGATTTTGGCGGATAGATCTAAGAGGAGTAGGAGCGCTTGTTTGCCCTTGTCTTTTAGATCCTCAATTTGTGTTTTTAGATCTAATAGAGCTGTCTCAGTGCCGTGTCTCGGTCGGAAACCAGATTGCCTGAGTCCTAATAGGTTATTTTTGTCAAGATAATCTTGAATTTGGAGATATGCAGCACGGTCCAGGATTTTTAGGAGGTAATGTACCGTGGTGATGGGCCTAGAGTTGGTGGGATTATTAGGGTCTAAGTTAGGTTTTTTGATTAAGGGGATTACCCAAGCATCCTTGAGGTTGTTAGGTACTATGCCAGATTTAAAAGAGGAGTTGATGAAGGATGTTATAAAGGGAGCGAGCTCAGGTGCTGCTTCCTTTATGATTGGTGCTGGGCAGGCGTCGCCTTGACAGTTAGAAGGTTTTAGCTTCTTGAAGATATTTTCCACTTCCCTAGTGGTAAGCGGTGAGAAGCTAAAAGGTTTGAATGGATGAATGGGGGATGAGATGTTGGAGGGTTGGGGGTTCCCTCCTGAATCGCGGAGATGGGTTTTTTTTGTGTTAATTTTAGCTTGGAGTGTCGTGATTTTGTTGAGTAATGCTTTTTGTATGTTGGCGCACCATTCGGTGTCAGGGGTACAGGTGTCAATGGGGGCGGCTGGGGACTCTAATTCCTTCAGAATTCTAAAGAGTTCCTTAGTATTGGATTGAGCTTGTGTGATCCTGTTGTTAAAGACTTCTTTTTTTGCCGCTAGTATGGCTTCTTTGTAAGAGAGGGTGATGGATAGAAGGTTAATTTTATTTTCTGGCGTAGGTGAGTTTCTCCAGCGAGACTCAGCTTTGCGTTTATCTTTGCGAAGTTCTCGTAGAAGTGGGGTGAACCAGGGGTTGAGATGGTTGCGTGATTTTTCTTTGCGCTGTTTAAGTGGGGCAATGGAATCCAAGGCTTTTAACATAGCTCGATTGTAGGTGTCCACCAGAACGGTAGGGTCAGCACAGGTTGTGGAGACCGAATTTAATAGTGGTAGGATGAGTGGGAATAGTTTCTCAGTTGTGATATCCTTCTTGTTACGAGTAAGTGTGGGTGGCGCCGTACAAGTTTTATCCATAGATGGGCAAGATTTGATAGAAAATGTTATTTTGTGATGGTCGGACCATGCACATGGTAGCACCGAGATTAAGTTTAGTGCACAATTCATGTCAGAAACCCAATCCAGTGTGCGTCCTTTGATATGGGTAGGTACGTTGACATGCTGAGTGAAGCCAAAGTCAGATAGGACATTGGCTAGGTCACCGGCTTTAGTGTCATTCGTGTCAAAATAGCCTGGATTAAGGTCACCAAGTAAGATAATTTGGGATTTAGGCTTGGTGCTGGATGCTAGGATAGAAGAGATATCTTCTACGAAAGTGGACGTAGGACCAGGTGGCCGATAGATGAGGTGTACTAAGGCAGTATGATTGGGAGAGATTGGGAGTTTGATTGAGAGTAGTTCAGCAGAGGGTAGCTGATGACTGTTAGCGACTCTTAAGTTAAGAGAGCTCTTGAATATAAACGCTAATCCCCCCCCCTTAGTTTGATTGGTGTCCCTATCACATCTAGTGATGGAGTAGTTATTGGGAATGGCGAGGGTCAGGGCAGGGCCAGATGCCGCATGTAGCCAGGTTTCTGTAACAGCCAGAAAGTCAAGGTTTTCAGTCACAATGAAGTCAGCGATGTCTAGCGCGTGAGCGGAAACAGAGCGGGCGTTAATGAGAGCCCCTTTGAGTTTAGCTTGGGTCTTGGGAGTGTTGGCTGGGGAGGCTTCACCCGATAGTGAGGTATCTGGGGTGTGGGTTAAGTTGGCCAAATTGTCTGTGTTCAGGTGGTAGGACCAGTGGTGGCATCTGGTTGCTAGTCTTTGGTTCCGGACTGGAGTGGCACAAGGTTTGCGCCATCGGCTTGGGGATAAGCAACTGAGTAAGCGTAGTGGTGAGGGTTCATCTGTGGTGATTTTGGACCTGGCAGTGTTAGGCAAGGATGAAGTATAATCGTGAGGAGAGATGCCATTCCGTGATGTGAGATGTGTGTTTGAGTAGTAATAGAAGCGAGAGCAAAGCCTGGCATTCCTGATGCGCGTAGGGCATGGTTTGTTCGGGGTGGGTTTGGTGGTGAAGTGTTGTAACCACAAGGTTGGCTCATTTAGGTATGGATTGTGCGATATTGTGTTGCAGGATGGAGGTGAGCACGATTGTGTTGAAATAGTTGTGTAGCTGGACTAGGGTGCGAGGCCATAGTGGATACAGGTTGTAGAATACAGTGACACAGTTCACAGTCTTTTTGTAGATTCGGCTGATTCAAAAGACAAATATCCTCTGTAGGGTTTTCCCTTCCCCTAGAAAAAGAAGGATTCTCCTTAGATCAAGTGTTCAGATCCCTCCAGGATCACTTTTAACACAATTCTCTATGCCCAACCTTCATGGCACTTGGACTTCCCAAAGTTCTGTGACTCTTTAATAGGCTTACAAGCTCTCAATCAACTTAATAGACATAGGGCATCTGCCCTCTCGTGAGTTCCAGGTTCCCGTAAATTAGCCTTGCTGCAAAGTGGCTATACTCCTTTCAATCTGTTTTACACAGGACGTACGCCTGCCCTGCTTTATTAGTTCCTCGTACCTTTGCCGGATTTCTGAGCCTTGGCATAAAACACTTGCATCTCTTTCACTCTGTTTTACATAGGGCGTATGTCTGTTCCGCTCTCAGGCTCTTGTACTTTGTCGACGTTTCCAGCCGTGATTCTCTGTTCGTGCTTATCCAGTCTTCGTAACATTGTCGGTTTTGCCAATCTTCGAAACCAGAGTTCATAGCCCTCACCGGCGTTTTCACTTCAGAAGCGTTTGCTTCCCTGTTGGTGCTCGTCTTGTGCCAAAGGTACTTGCCATGTGGAGCTCGGGGACCCGGGCTCCCTTCTTCCCTCTGGTCTCAGCGTCGGTTACCGGGCGCCAGGCCCACCACTGTTGTCTCGTGGTTACGCCACCAGTTCAGACTGTAGTGTTTCCGTCTCTATCGTTCTACTGACTGAAGCCTCTCTCTGTCAGAACGCCTGTTTTTCAGCCTCCAGCTAGCGGTTCTCTCTTGCTCCATAACACCGCTGATTCTGCGGCCTTGTGTGGCTGCGCACCTCCTGGACATCATCTCTACAGAGGTTTGCCTCTGCGTAGGGATTGCTCTCCTCTCTCTGTAGGAGTCTCTCACTGACTCATAGTCCGCTCTGCTCTTACGTACATCATCAGAAACAAAGGAAATGGGTCTGTCTTCTTTGATTATGGCATTCAGACAACGTTAAGAATTACCTGAAGTCAAAGGCTCGAGAGAAGGGTCCTTGTTTGTTATAATCATAAAGGGAGATACCAAAGTTTTTCATACACCCATATAGGTAGAAATGGTCTGTTTTGTACTGGAGTTCCTTATCGGAGTGGGAGTCCTTGTCAACAAGAGGGGAGTCACTCCCAGTGAGGTCCCACTTGCCCAGACCCCCAGAGAAGGTCTTGCTCAGCAAGCTCACATACCTAGCCTCAAAGGGGGGTGGCTCCCCCCTGGGGAGAAGAGATGAATTGGCCAGATTCATTGCAACACACACGCACACATTGATTTAGTTTCAGTGACAAATCTTTAGTTTAAGTGACCTTAAGGTGCAGATTTAATGCAACAGAACCACTGAAATTCAGCAAGTGTTGGAAGCTACGCACCTTAACTATGAGGACCCCATTGTGCAGCTCCTAAGCACATAAATGACATCACATAGGGCCTCACTGGTACAGCAGTTCACATGTCCAGGTAAAAAATGCAACATTCAAAAAGCGTGTTTCTGCATATAAAGGAGTATTCAAATGCAAATCTGCATTGGAGTTTGCATTTAAAATAACGTTCCCTTTTACAGCCATGGTATTCCTAGACACCAGACTTTCTCTGTAATGAATGAGCATTTGCCATGATGAGATACTCGAATACCTTTATCACTCTGTTCTAAAAACAGTCCCTTATGCAAAGAAGACATTTGGGTAGTACAATTACAATTGTAGATGCCTTTGCATCAGACCACCAAAGGATACATCAAACATAAGAAGGAACAGTTTCCGAAATCATCATATCTGCATATATCAGACTATTTATTACTGTCAGTATAATAAATCAAAAGGTATGCCTTGACCATGTCAAATGGTAAAGGTTAAGGCAGGTGGCCTGCAAAGGTAAATCATGTGGAAAAACACTTTTGTGTTGCACGGGGACAGGGTTATCAAGAGTAAGTAATGTAGTGTATTTGTATTTATTTTATTTGTATAGCGCACCAGGCCCAAGAGCATCAGGGCGCATATCTTAGTGCAAAAGCATTGGTACAGATAATAACAGTTACAGTGTGAAAGTTACATATAATTGTGCAGGGTAGTGTACTCGAGGCACACATCTAGATTAGGATTACAGAGAGGAAGAAAGGCTTGACAGCAAGAAAAAGCACCGTGTACACAATACATAATATACTCAATATACAATATAGAACCCTATCAATATCAGAATACCCAAACATATACAGGATAAGAACTATATACATAATAACATGATAAACAATATGTAATATACAACATTATCTACAATCAGCACGTAGAATTTCACCACAAGCGCAGAGAAATTAGCAAGCTGTAGTCCTGAGGTAGAGGTGGTGTTGAATTTAGTCTTGTAAGGTGGTTAACCAAAGTTTGGTTTTTTGTTTGAATAGGGACGGAGAGGGTTCGGACCTGATGGTTAATGGAAGCGAGTTCCATAGTTTGGCGGCAAGGACTGGGAAGCTTGCACCACCTGCTTTCTGCAGTTTGTATCTGGGGATGGTCAAGCAGAGTGCTTGGGCTGATCCGAGTAGCCGGGTAGGCAGGTAATGACAGAAACGGGAGGCTAGGTAGATGGGAGCCTGATTGTTCAGCCATTTGTGTGTGAGGGCAAGAGATTTCAGAGAGATTCTTTGTGTTACTGAAAGCCAGTGTAGACGTCCCGTCGATTCAGAGATATGTGAGGATCTGGAGATGTTAAGGGCAGCTCTGACAGCGTTATTTTGGATAACCTGGAGTTTATTAAGGTTACGTTGGTTGGTCCCTAGATATAAAGCATTGCAGTAGTCGAGTTTGAACATAACCAATGTCCTGGCCAGGGTAATGCAGTTCTGAGTGGTTAGAAAGGGGCGGCATGCTGTGATAAGCTTACATGTTTAAGCGGATGCAGAGATTACAGCATTAGTTTGTTTATTGGGCGATAATGTGGAGTCAAGATAGATTCCTAATGTTTTAGTGTCGGTAGAGACTTTAATGGAGTTGCCGTCAATGTTGAAGGTTTTGAATGAGGGGTCAAGTCTATTGAATCGATGTTGGGAGCCCAGGATGGGAAGCTCTGTCTTGTCATCATTGAGACAGAGCTCATGCTGGGCCATCCAGGCTTGAATGACTTGATAAACATCGTTCAGGGCTTTTGAGTCCACCATGTAATTGCCTGTGATGGGGATGAGTATCTGGGTGTCATCGGCATAGTTGGTGTAAGTGACACCCAGAGAATCAAGTATGTCGAACAGAGGTTTAGTGAATACATTATAAAGCGTTGGTGAGACGCAAGAGCTTTGAGGCACCCCACATGGCACCGGTGAAGGCTCCGCCGAGGCAATAGGTGAGAATACTCTCATGTGTCTGTTGTCCAGGAAGGAACTAATCCATTTGGTGGCTTTCTCAGAAGTGGGCAGCTGATTTCAAGTGACTACAGAGGATTTGGTGGTTGACCAAGTCAAAGGCTGCTGATAAGTCCAGGAGCAATAATAGGGCCATTTTACCATTGTCTTTTAGGTCCTCAATTTGAGATCTAATAGGGCTGTTTCCGTCCCGTGCTTAGGTCGGAAACCAGATTGTCTTGTGCCAAGTAGATTGTTGGTTTCCAAATACTTCTGAATCTGTAGATACGCTGCCCTATCCAAGATTTTCAGCAGAAAAGGGACAGTAGTGATGGGTCTGTAACTGGTGGGTATACTAGGGTCAAGAGTGTTTTTTTTCAGCAACGGGATGACCCAAGCATACTTGAGGTTGTCAGGGACAGTGCCCGAATGAAATGAGGAATTGATGAAGATAGTGATGAATGGGGCAAGTTCATGCGCAGATTCCTTAATGATAGGGGCGGGGCAAGAGTCGCCCTGGCAGTTGGAAGGTTTCAGTTTACTAATAATGCTTTCTACCTCTGGGATGGTGAGAGGAGCAAAGCTGAACAGTGTATGAGTTAATGTGGAGGTCATGGTGTTACTAGTCGAAAATTTAGTTTTGGAGATGGTTTGTAGGCAGTTTTGCTTAGCATTTAGTTTAGACCATAAGGTAGATATTTTAGTGAGGGGAGCTTTTTGAATGTTGTCACACCACGTGCTGTCCTTACTACATGTATCGGTTGGGGGGAGGAGGGGGAATTCTAGTTCTTTAGGAATTTTGAATAGCTCCTTAGTGTTATATTCTGCTTGTGAGATACGCTGGTTGTACGTCTCTTTTTTTGCTTGTACGATTGCTTCCTTGTAGTTGAATGACACTATAATGAGATTGTCTTTATTGGCCTCACACGGGATACTTTTCCAAAGTGCTTCAGGATTACGTTTTTCTTTGCATAGTACTCTCAGATGTGGAGTGAACCATGAGTTGGTGTGCACGCTGTTTAGGTTTTCTAGATTTGAGAGGTGCTATGGTGTTAATAGCTTTAAGCAAAGTTTGGTTGAGGGTGTCCACTAGGACCGACGGGTCATCATGTGTAAAGGCACAATTGTTGAGTATAGGCAGAATGAGGGGGAGCAGTTTGTCCCTAGTGATGTCCTGTTTGTTTCTTGTGGGGATGGAGGGCGCAATATTGGGTTTGGTGCGTGGGTCGTTGGCGGGTATGTTAAAGATGATGATGATGTGGTGGTCAGACCAAGCGCAAGGATGGTTGGAGCTAATATGTGTGTTGCAATTTAGGTCAGCGATCCAGTCGAGCGTTCTTCCCTTGGAGTGGGTAGGTTCGAGGATGCGATGTGAGAATCCTAAGTTGGAAATACTGCTCGCAATCTCTCCTAATGGAAGTCATTAGGGTCTAGTAGGCCGAGATTGAGGTCACCAAGTAATAAGACTTGGGAGTTAGGTTTAGTGTTGTTGGTAAAGATGGTTGTGATGTCATCCGCAAATGTAGAGAGAGGACCTGGAGGTCTGTAGATGAGGTGCAAAGTGGCAATGTTATTATGGGATAGAGAGAGTTTGACTGATAGGGACTCAGCCAAACTAAGATGTGTGTTAGGAATAAATCTCATATTGATGTCTTCTTTGTGGATAAATGCAACGCCGCCTCCTTTGGATAGGTTGGAGTTGTGATCGTTTCTGATAATGGAGTATCTGTCAGGAATGGCTAATGCCAATAGGGGACCTGAGGCTGCATGTAGCCAGGTTTCCGTGATGGCGATGAAGTCAAGGTTGTGTGAATGTAGTGAATGGAAGAAAGTTGTAATAGCATTAGTGGCGGGGTTCAAAGCCTACATGTTCTTTACTACGACTGGCATTATCCCTCCCCATTGCCTATGCTGGATAGGGTCAGTGGAAGTTGTAATGTAAAACCTCTGGAGATCCAAAGATTGCACAATCCCACTGTATTACATCTAAAACTGTAGACTGCTGTGTGCAAGACCAACTTTCTTTAGTTCTCCCACCATTATTTACAAAGCTTCACAAATGCTTTTGGACCTTCATGAAAGACATGGCATATTGTATTTGTGCTAGAATGCACTGTAGCTTCAAATACAGCAAAAACGTCAGTAAGGTAATTGAGGTGGTCATATGTTGTGTCCTATGTGATTTCTAATATGAGGTCATCACTGATGGCCTGACATATGTGAGGTCATCAGTGATGTAATTTGGGATGTCATCAATGTGCTTAGGGGTGCGCAATGGGGGGGCTCATAGTTAAGATAGCGCAGCTTCCAACACTTGCTGAATTTCGGGGTTTTGTTGCATTAAATCAGCACCTTAACATGACTTCACGAAAACCTTTTTTACTGAATTTCAAGGTTTCTGTTTTCCAATACCTCCCTCCACCTGTAATTCTGCCTTTTGTTCTGATAATATGACTGATGTCATATAATTTGTTATTAATATGTTATTCAGCTATGCAACATCGCGCTTATCAAGTATTTAATCTTTTCTTGTGTCCACTAGATAAGAATGGATTACTAATGGCGTACTGGGACGTGGAAGAAGGCTGTGGGTGTAAAGCTAGTGATTACTATTGGTGTGGTGTACTATGACATAGAAGAGTGAGGTGGGGTATTAGGGGACAGTAATGAGGATGAGTAAGGTGGGATAGTGGGGGACTGTAATGAGGAAGAGTGAGGTGGTACAGTTGGAAACTGATGAGGAAAAGTGAGGCGGGGACTGTCAAGGAAGAGGGAGATGAGGGTAAAGGTAAGACTACTATTGAGTACAGGGATGAGGAAGAGGAAGGTGACGGTAAATGTAGCATTACTAATTAGGTGCTAGGACGAGGAAGAGAGATGTGGGATAATGCTATTGATTACAATTAGTGTACTGTGATGAAGAAGAATGAGGTGGGGGACTAACAGGGAAGAGGGAGGTGAGAGTAGTGGGGGACTGTAATGAGCGGATGAGGTGAGGTAGTGGGGGACTGATGAGGAAGAGTGAGGTGAGGTTAGTGGGGGACTGACGAAGAGCGTGCAGGGTAGTGGAGGACTGTGATGAGGAGTGAGGTGGGACACTGATGGGGAAGAGAGGTGAGAGTAGTGGGGGACTGTGACGAGCAGATGAGGTGAGGTAGTGGGGGACTGTCATGAGGAAGAGTAAGGTGGGGTTAGTGGGGGACTGACGAGGAAGTGTGTGGTGAAGTTAGTGGGGGACTGACTAAGAGTGATGCGAGGTAGTGGGGGACTGTGATGAGGAAGAGTGAGGTGAGAGACTGACGGGAAAGAGAGGTGAGAGTAGAGGGGGACTGACGAGCAAGTGAGGTGGGGTAGTTGGGAACTGTGATAAGGAAGCGGGGGTATCCTCATCAATTAGATATCCCTTTCTGCGTCAGCTGCTCGGAAAACCTTTCTTCAGGAGGGCGTAGTGCACCTCGACCTGTCCGTCGATCAGTCTTGACTCGATGCGCCAGCCATCAACTCCCGACGTGATGCCGGTCGTCGTACAGATACTGCGTCATTACGCCCCTGTACCTCAGTTCCCCACGTTCACCCCTCCCCGAGCTCAGTCGCTGTAGAGGAAGACATGACAATCTGACTAAAACAGCTGCAACTGATAGGAAAAAAGAAAACTTAACCTGTGTTTATTTTTGGTGAGGAAAGAGACTGCAAAAAGAATGTGGCAACCAACAAGAAGTGAACGGTAGCCCCGAAACAAGAGCCCCCCTCTTTCCCCCAATAAAGAAGTAGATACTGACTGCAGGTACTTTCATAGCGGGGTTGGATGGGAGGGTGATGAGGAATCTGCGGGAGAAGAATCCATAGAAAGCACATTACGGTAAGTAATTTCTCCTTCAATGGATTGCTTCTCCCGCAGATACCTGAAGGAACTCCATCACTGTTGTCGTGGGGCAAGAGATCAGGTCAATCGTGTGTTCCCTGCACCACGCCTTAAAAGTTCTCCACCTTCATGCATAAAGCAATCTTGTTGATGGCCTACATGCAGCAAATAGCACCTCAAGTACCTCCTCCGAGAGGTCCCAGTCATACCTCATCCTCTCAAGAGCCACTCATGTAGGTTGAGGGAGTCCGGGGTTTGGGTGGAGCACTCGTGCCTCCGACAGCGAGGAGATCTGGCTGATGAAGCAACCAGAAAGGTGGGCAGATGGCCAAGTCCAGAAGCTCAGAGTACCATGTTCTCTCACCCAATCCGGGGCAATCAAGATCAGGGATCGAGACCTCCTCAACCCTCCTGGGAACCCACGAAATGACAGAAATTGATGAGAATCGGAGGGAAGGCATAGTGGAGGTCGAAGATCCACTCCACCAGAAATGCATCCCCCAGTGCAACCTTTGCTGGGAATTCCCTGGAGCAAAACCGTCTGCACTTCCTGTTGGACTCCGTGGCAAACAGATCAACCGCTGGGGTAGCCCCTCTAGGACATCCTGGCACACTTCCCATTTGTGGTAGACCGTGCACTGACTGCTCAGAGCATCCGCTAATCCTTTCTCAGTCCCTGCCAGATGTACTACTGAGATTGAGATCGGATTCTCCAAAAGTCAGAAGCACAACTTTATCACCTCTCTGCAAAGGGGGAGGGAGCTCACACCACCCTGCTTCTTCAGGTAGTGCATGGCCACTGAATTTGTCCATCATAATCAGGACATGCTTCCCTTTCAGAGAGGGTGCAAACACCTTCATGGCCAACCTGATGACTCACAGCACCAGCCTGTTGATGTGTCATTGGGCCTCCATCACAGACCAAAGGCCGCTCACCTGAAAATACTTGCTGTGTGCTGCCCAACCTTTCAACGATGCATCCGTGACTATCATGGCCTGAGGCCAAAAAAGGTTCCCCACCAACATGTTGTCGCTGCTGGTCCACCAAGAGAGATTGTTGGCCACCGACATGGACACTTTGAGAAAATCTCTTAAAGTGGTGAAATTTTGGGACCACCTACCCCGCAGGAGGCATTGCAGAGACCACTTTCCCAGTCTAGCCTCTGGCACCAGAAAAATGCAGGAAGCCATAAGACCTAAGAGGCGGAGGAAGGAGGCCGCTGGCAAGGCTTTGTGGCTCTGAAACAGCTGGACCATCTGTCTGACACTGGTGACCCTCTTCTCGGGGGGGGGGAAAGGCCTTCCCCACCTGAGTTTCCAAGACTGCTTTGAAAAATTGGAGTCTCTGTGCTGGTGTCGTATGGGACAAGTTTAGGGAGAAGCCCAGCCTGTGGAGTAGCAAACAGATGACTTTGAGATGTGAAAACACATGCTCTTCCGACTCCCTTCAGATTAGCTAGTCGTCCAGGTATGGGAACACAAGGACAGCAGACGACCTGAGGTGAGCCGCAACACACTGCCATGAGACGCTCGGGCGGAGCGCAACCCAAAGGGGAGCACCCTGAACTGGTAGTGCTAGTCCCCTATGAGGAATCTCAGGAATTTCCTGTGCTTCTGTTAGACCGGCACATGCATCCTGAAGATCTATCGACACCAGCCAGTCCTGAAGCCTGAGAGTATGGAGAAACTCTCTCAACGTTACCATCTTGAACTTGTTCTTTCTCAGGAACTTGTTCAATGCCCTAGGTGCAGGATGGGACAGAGTCCTCCCCTTTCTTGGGTACCAGAAAATACCAGGAATACCAGCCGATCTCTGCTCGGGAGGTACCTCTTCCACGGCACCCTTCAAAAGCAGGGCTTGCAGTTGTTCCTGGAGCTTCTGTTCTGGTTGTTGTGGAGTAGGTGGTGGCCTGTCTGGTGGCCTTTTTAACAAAGACAGACAGTAACCCCACTGAACGAGCTGAAGAGCCCAGTCATCCAAGGTAATCCCCAGCCATTGGGCCCAGTGCTCGCCTATCTGTCCTCCAACTGGGGAATCGTGGGGGTGGGGCGGAGAAATCAAAGTGGCTTCAAGGTCAGAGCCGCTGCTGCTGTCATCTGCTGGCCCCGGGATGCACCCCGGCCCCTTACGGAACACAGGAAACACCTCTGCCCCTGCCAAAGGGGGCATAATGGCAGTGTCCTCTACCCCTTGAGGCAAAGCAAAAGGCAGGTTTGGCCAGCTGTTGGACAGCTAGGCCTAGCGACTTGGCGGCCAGTTTTGACTCCTTACATTTCTCTATGGACTCGCCGGCCTTCGGGCTGAAGAGGTTCTCATCGTCAACAGCGATGTCCAGTAGCTTGTTGTGGACATTTGGCGAGAACCCAGATGTATGAAGGTAAGCCTGCCGCCGACCCCATGGATCTACTGACTTAGTTCGCAACAGCCAGGCCCATCTGCAATGACTGCCGGACCACCTCCTTGCCATCATCCACCAGTCTCTGAAAGCCCTCTCGCATCTCCCCATTAGAAATATACTTTGCGGGTTCACCAATAGCAGACCACAAGCCAAATTAATACTTGGCAAATCCACAAGAGGCGTTAACTGCTTTCAGGGCCATAATGCCAGAAGAAAATATCTTATTGGCTGAGCATCAACTTTTTCAGTTGGAAGAACACACATGGATGTGGCCAATCTGGTTTTGACTGTGGGCGCCTGCACTACTAACCCCTCCAGTGTCGGGTGGGTGGAGAGATAAGGTGGGTCTCCCCTTACCGGCCTGTACTTCTTGGCAAAGTCAGAGTTAACCAGGGATGTGGTGCATGTCTCTGTCACGAGGTGGCGATGGGGTCGACAATAGCTACACTAAAGGGCACGGCCCTCTCCGTAGAAGGTCCTTTGTCCAGCAAATCTGTAAGGTCATAGCCTGACAAGGGCTTGGCTGGGGCATTTCAGCCCAGTGTATCTACCACCCTATCCACCAGATCACAGTATTTATCGTTAGCATGGCCATAAAGGTGGGCCTGCTGCGTCTTCATGTCCGGAGATGTGTCCAGTCCAGTGGTGGCATGAAGACCCTCAGCCAGGGCAACCAAATCTGCCTGGTCGGTAAAATAATCTCCCCATCCAGCATCTGCATAAGCTGGGTTGAAGCCACATTGGTCGTCGCCGTCACCGCTGAAAACATCGGTCATGGTGCCGAAGAACTCAGTCCTCGATTTGGGAATATACGACCGTTCGACGGCAGGCATCGACGGTTTTGTGCCGATCAGCGCCAAAAGGTGATTCAACGTTAGGGGTGCACTGGCCGATATCGGCGCCACTGATGCACTAGCGAGTATCGGCACCAAGGGTAAGCTAACTCTACTCATGTTGAGCCTGACGGCTCTGCCAATGACGTTGTAAAGGTGGCCACTTTGGGGCCGAGGGTTACCGAGCACCGCCAGAGACACTGGGGCCTGCTGCATTGAGGTATTACCCATGCCGGCAGCTGCCTTATGGAACATATCAAGCATTTGTTCCTTAAAAGCCTCCCCCACTCAGGCCTGGAAGTCTGCCCCGCCAACGCTTTACCGGGATCACCCGATGAGGAGGACCCATGCCTGCAATGATGGCACCACCTCGTCTTATGGGAGGAAGAGGAGTGACTCCGGGAGTGTGACCTCTTCTTGCTTTTCTTTCAGTATCCATCCTCCTTCTCACGAGTAGGCCCCTCTGTCTTTGGTGGAACAGTCGACTGCGCCAGAGACTTTGCTGCCCTTTCCCTGAGAGACTTTGGATTCATTTTTCTCCAGGAACCACAGCCCTCTGAACCCCAGGATACCCCCTGAAGTGCAGGCGACTCCCCGGAGGAGGGGACCACGGAGCAGGGCGACCGATGTCAAAAACAAAGGCCAGACCAGTGAGGCAGGCTCAGGCAGATGCGGCGAGCACCATCCCCAATTTATGGGCACCTCCCAGGGGGCGGGGGAGAGAAAGGACCAATAAAGAGACCCATACCATGGCTGAGCAAGGGGTACCAGGTGGAGCAGGAGTAGTTGTTACTCACCACACCAAGATTCGGAAGATTGAAACCGGACCTCGAAGACAGAAGTGGTGGAACTCTCGGAGCAACCAGTCTCGACCTCAGCTACCCTGATTTTAGTAAATCAGGCTTCCTCAAAAGAGGGGCTCTTTTCTATGATGTATCCCTCTGCTGTGTTGATAAGACAGACAGAGGTATCAATCAAATAGAAGAGCGGGGTAGACACATACACCGCTAGACCAACAGCTGAAAAGAAACCACAGAAAGGGTTATAAGAGGTAAAGATAAGAAAAATAATCGTAAGACAATCAACTATTCATGAATACCTGAATAACAAGTTGGTTGGAGTAGCAGAGTAATTACAGAGCCTAAAAGAACAATGCAAAGGACAATAAGAAACTAGCTTTACTGAATTAAGGACTCCCCTTGAACCCCTAGGGAATGTACAACTGACCTGGAAGGAGATGGTTGAGGAGCCAAAAGGGAAATCCAGTTGGAAAGGACACAACGACAGGGAAGTTAGTGGGGGAGGAAACACCCGAACGGCACCAGGGACGCATTAGGTACGGGTTGGTGCAGGTAACTGGAAAGCGTCCTGAACTGCACTTGTAAGATAAGAGTACAAATCCAGCACAATGTCCACGGAAACAAGTAATTTTCTTCACAGCAGGAGAAGGCAGTGATTATCCAAGAAGCAAATCACAGGAATTTATGACAACTTGAAAAGAAGACACACTTACAGAAAGCAAATAGTGTCAGGCGATGATTGTTCCGATGCAGCCTTGTGGAAGGAACCAAAAAAGCTCCAGAGCATAGGAAAACGGCTTCTGCCTGCCGTCAACAATCCAGGAAACGTTTCGAGTCGTAACAGCTTGTAGAACCAAAATCAGCAGGGCAATCCGTGAACAGTCCGAGTGGAAGGCAAGGTCGAATACCAGGGAAACTAAGTTGGAAGGTTTGAAGAAGAAATTTAGCTCAAGGGCTAAACACGTAAGAGTACGTGTAGACTACAATTAGCAGCACCGAGCCCCGGGAGGAACCGGATTAAGAAGGCAAGGGGAGGGGCATCGGTGTACACGTTGTGCGTAATGCGTGCCAGCTGACACGGCCGATACTGATGCCGACGTCCATACAATCTCCATGGAAACCGTTAACGCTGCCACAGCGATGTCTGCCGGTGTAACTGCCGAGGGAGACTGGCGAGAACAGCGCTTCCGGAGCGTAACAGTAGTAGAGCCTATCATCAGGGTTGTATATGAATTGTTTGAGTTACAATTGACCTTTTCACAATTTACCAAATTGTGAAGGTCAACTGTAACATATATGCGGGGGAACCCCCCATCCAACGCAAAACCCCCCCAAAACCATATATATATATATATATATATTTATTTTTGGTCAATTGTTTTTTTTAACCACTTTATTTATGATTTTAAATAATCACACAAAAAACAAACAACAACGATACCTTGAAAAACTGAATAATACAATCAGGTAATAAACTTCATAACATTTGCAAGATACCAACGGTACCATATTCAAACCAATGAAAGCATTGAAATCAATAGCAAGCACCAAGTACCATTCTATACCCAGTTCATCAATATTGGACACACCACAAACAAGACAAGACAACATTAACGAGCACAACAGACAACTGCAAATAGCCAATAACCAGCCCACCGAACGATGTAACAAACCAATCAATACATTGTTCCAGACTTTCAACCATACAATTCATCAAAAGGCCCCCAGAGACGGGAATAAGAACCCTCCCTACTCTGATTCAAAAACATAACCTTCTCATAGTGCGACAGGGTCTGCACATCCAATAACCATTCCTCCACATTTGGTTTATTTCTTGACTTCCAGACCCGTAAAATTTGTTTAGTCGCCACAACCAAAACTCTATTTATCCAGTCTGTTCGTTCTCTGGCCCTACTCCCCCTTCCTCTGTTTGACAATAAAATTGTTGGAGAAAGTACGTGGAAGTTGCTCCGCCACCACAATGTCCAATCTATCCAAAACATTAGACCAAAAATCAGACACCCTGGAGCATACCCACAACATATGGAACAATGTACCTCCTCCACATCCACACCCCCAACAAGAATCAATCTCCAAAAAAAAAGTCCCAATCTCGCCATCCTAGACGGTGCCCAATACAATCTATAAAGGACCCTTTGTCTTATGTACCTCAACCCCTAATTCTTTTTTCTCATGTACCCCCCACATGAATCAGGTATTCCCATTCCTTCATTGGAATAACAATGCCAAGGTCTTCCATCCAAGCCAGGCAAATCTTGTCCCAAGCTTCTACCAACGACCTATCCAGTGGCATCATATTGATGTACGTAGACGCAGTGTACGGGGTGGAACGGACAATCTCACCCATTGATGGTCTTTCTGCCATAGAGTCATCCAACTTCCTGTTCTCTCAATCAAAAGGGCTTTTAAAATCCTATAATGTCCCCGCTCCCTACCCCCAATTGCAAAGGTCACTCTCAACTGGTCAAACGGAATCATACGACCATTCTGCCACACATCTCGAATCCGAAGTATGCCCTTACCAATCCAACTTTGAACATAAAGATTTGTTCATCCTTTGCAACCCCATATTATGCCACAAAGAAGCGTCATAGTGCATCCAGATATTGTCCCCATTATTTTGCATAAAACTCTAATGCCTCCCTAGTAGCGCTTATAGTAGGCAACTTCACCTTCAAAGTAGGCAATTTAGACATGGAATACACCTCACTCAGCGCATAAGGTGAAAACTGAGCACGTTCAATGATATACCAATTAGGAACATAATTATTTATCCCAGAAAAATAAGAAGTTGATTTCTTCAGGACAAATCCAGTGCAGTAATTTTCAAGGTTCGGGTATCCAAACCCTCCCTCCTTCACAGGACGCATCAGAATGTATTTGGGCACTTTTGGTCTATTACCTCCCCCCCCAAAGGAATCCCTCGAAAACCTTATCAATAGAGAAGATCACTTTAGACTGTATAATATAGAGAATTTTCGGCAAAAGTACCATCTTAATGGCGTTAACTCTAGCCCACAATCCCAATTTCAGCTGGCCCCATTTCATTATGTCCCTTTTAATGATCTCCAGTATTCTAGATATATTGAACTCAGCCATTCTCCTCAAGTAACAGACCATGTAAACACCCAAATATTTCATCGCACCCACTTCCCAACGACAATCCCAGGACCCAAAAACATCTCGGGGTGGGCCAACATCCAGTGTAAAAACCACTGTTTTACCCCAATTGATCTTGTGGCCCGATAATTGACCCACTCCATCAAACATACACTGAAGTCTGTCACAACCTTCCGCCGGATTAGATAGAACAATATCATATCATCAGCATAACATAAAACCTTTACTTCACTATCACCAAAACGAAGGCCATGGAGACTCTGTTCTTGTGTCAAGTATCTAATGAGCGGTTCCAATGCCAAATTGAACAGATATGGCGACAGAAGACACCCCTGTCTGGTCCCTCTAAACAGCAAAAATGAAGAAGACATAACTCCATTCACCCAGACTCTCCCATTGATGTCAGAGTTCAATGACCTAATAGTGTTTACGAACGTGTCGCCAAACCCCATCTTCCCATGGGCATGATATAAAAAAGACCAATTAACCTGATCAAAGGCCTTTTCTGCATCCATAAAAATTAACATAGAATCCTGGGTTTTCTGTTTCGGCAGTCCTATTATATCAATCAGCGTTCTTATGTGATCGTAGCCATACCTACCTCTCATAAAACCAACCTGAGAGCTACCAATAAGGGTACCAATACAAGCATCCAATCTGTTAGCCAATATTCTTGTGAATTGTTTAAGATCCACATTCAAGAGCGAAACCGGTCGGTAATTCTCACACTTTTTACAATCTCTTCCAGGTTTTGGGAGAACTACAATACATGCTTCTCTCATTGTGGGACAAACAATCCCATCTCTCAGAAAACCATTATATAAATCACACAAGAACGGCACTAACACTCCGCTCAATGCCTGGTAAAATTCAGAAGGGAGACCATCCAGGCCCGGTGATTTACCTTTATTGAGCTGTTTAATTGCCACTAATAGTTCCTCCTCTGTAAACGGGTCATCCATCATGACTGACTGATCCTCACTCAACCTTGGTAGAACAATCTTATCAAAAAAGGAATTCATAGCATCCAATGATGGAGAATGTTCTTCTTGATACAAAGAGTGATAAAACCCCCTAAAACGGTCACATATCTCGCTTTTTCTGGTTCTATACTCTCCATTTTCACCTTCCAACCTTTGGACAAAGGAACTCTCCGTGAGGCCATGTAATCTGTTTGCCAATAGTTTACCATTCTTATCCTCCCTGTTCCCAAAACTTTTGCCTCATAAAAATACACACCCTTTTCATGTTGAACATCCATGTCCCGTTTAAGTCTTTCTCTCAATCCTCCTACTACAATCTTATCCCTATTTCTCTTTGACAATGCATACCGTTTCTGAGCCAATCCCAACAACTCCTCCAATTGCCATAGGTCAGCCATTCCTTTCTTCCTAACTCGGGAAGTAATATTCATTAGTCCCCCCGTAAAGCCGCCTTATAACTATCCCACACCATAACCCTATAAGCGGAGCCCACATTAATTTCAAAGAAATCATTTGTGAATCCCCCCCAGAGATTCAATTACTCCCTGTTCTTGTAATATATAGGACTTCAATCTCCATTTGGAAAACCCCAAACTATCCTAACCCATACACATCTGCATCGTCAACAGTGAATGATACGATATTCCTCTCTCCTTGATAGTCGCATCACGAACCTTGTCAGCCAACCTATCAGAAATCAGGAAGTAATCAATCCGTGAATGAGAATCATGCACCGGTGAATAAAAGGAGAACTCCCTCTCCCTTGGATGAGATAATCTCCAAGCATCCACCAAATGTAGATTTTCCAAAAATTCATTGAACGCCCTACTTGCGTTATCAGCAGTAAATCTACATTGTGCCGAACGGTCCATTTTACTATCAAGTACACAATTAAAGTCGCCCCCTAAAACTATATGTTCCCCATTCATCTCCCGTAAAAGCAATGATAGTTTCTTAAAGAAAGGCTCACCACTAGCACATGGTCCATAAATTGAACCGATCATTATTAGCTCCTCCTCATACTTAATATCAATCAGAACTATCCTCCCCTGCCCATTCATCATTACTTTTTCCGTGAAGGTAGGCCCTTGCGCAAAAGTATACCTACTCCCCTCGATTTGGTAGCATAACAGTTCATTATAGATTTAGTATACCGTGCATTCTTAAAAAGGTGTTTCAAATCATCCAGCAAATGAGTTTCCTGTACAAGGGCGATATCTATCTTTTCCCTCTTTAGTCAGTGCAGCACTTCTCTCCTTTTTCTCGGAATATTAAGCCCCTTAACATTCCACGAGCATACCCGCAGGTCATCCATACCCAAAGTCAGTCACCCCCAGAATACATCCAACCTTACAGTCCATATCCATCAAGTTACAGTTATATAGGAGAAGGTATCTCAATACATCTAAAAAAGGACTCCTCTAAATAGGGGTAGCAACATCCAATCCCCATCAGCCCGGCCAGAACCACCATTACTCGAGATAGGAT
The DNA here is from genome assembly GCF_040938575.1 of Ambystoma mexicanum. Classification (NCBI taxonomy): domain Eukaryota; kingdom Metazoa; phylum Chordata; class Amphibia; order Caudata; family Ambystomatidae; genus Ambystoma; species Ambystoma mexicanum. The sequence continues at coordinate 749,972,798 of NC_090921.1, read as the reverse complement.
GCTGAGACCATATGCATACCTGAAACCAAAACACAATACAGTCATCTGCAACTCCTATTTGTCTAACAAAACCCATTTTAGGAAGTATCACCCACTGTATGGCACTCAAGGGGAATGCAGACAGTAGGAGTTGTACTTGTGCCCACAAGACAACAACAAGGACTAACACCGCACACACAAACACAAAAACACATAAATCATATCTAACATTACACCTAACACTGCCGTATGGTGATACTGAGTTTCAAAATTTACAAGCATCCCTACTTCTTGAACTGAATTTACCCCAAAGCCTGCGCCCATTGTTACAATAGACACATGAATAATCAACCCTGTCCCATTTTCCCAGCCCAACCCGAGCCATAAACCCCAGAGTAAGCAACCTAGACCCAACAAACTGTTTCCCATAAGACAACTAATCCCCAGATACTTATATTTGTAAAATAATAGTATATCCTCCCCATTTGCCAACAATCTCAATCAGATCAACTATTCCCCCTTACCCGCACCCCATCCACCACGCCTCACTATAGGTATCTACATCCCTTTACCCATAGTCCCATACATGGTACAAGCGAAAATTACAATGAACATCCTAGATATGACAAGCGCTAATGAGCAGAAAAACAATCAGTTCAAATATTACAAAAACAACACCCCTGTAATAGCAATTTAGTTCTTGAAGGATTAGATCAAAATGCCATCCTCTTCATATATTTCCCCCCACAAAAATCACAAAATCTGAACAATCCCCCAAAAAATAAAACCATACAAAATATGGCACCGAGTTGACAGATTAGCATGGCCCTCTTAAAACAATGTCAGAAATCGAAGAAAAGTAAGAAAATGTGAAACAATCATCACTCATCATCATAACAGTGAAGTAGTGCCGCGACACAAGCAGAACCAAGTTCCAAAGGCCCACCCCATCAAACGCTATAACATTCAAAATGCCAAACACATCGTAGCATGATGAGTAAGCCAGAGTCAGGCACCAGGTTGCTCCAAGGAGGAATCAAGGGACGATGGTTCAGTGAGGAAAATATCCCAAATGTATATCATGTGATGCATGTCCCCGTCAGGGACAGTAACAAATGCTTTTCCAATCGGAATCGAACAGCATCAAGACACGACTACTGGATTCGAGTTACTATATCCGGATTTATTTCCAAATTCATCACAAGGACCAACCCGCCCTTTATTTGGATGATGTCGAATCTCAGCAGGGAGCCTCCATTTTGGCTGGGCTCTCAAGTGTGTCCATAGTTCTTATTGTATAAAATCTGCAATCCAGAGTTGCCTTATAATAGATAAATATACACCAAGCAAATATAAGTGAAGCAGTAACAGCTCTAGAACCAAAAAAACAAAGATTAACACCAACCCGCCCCTCAATGCTTTGAACCTCCACATATTTGACACTGGCGCACGCTCTTTGGCATGCCACAATCTAAACCCTCCAAGAACCTGGTCATATTTCCGCCATCCGAGAGATGAAAACAATCTGCGCACTGCATGGTGCCACATCGTGAGTCCTGCCAGATGCAGTGTATTCCCTTCACATCCACTGCAGCCACTTCCCGCATCAATATAAATAAAAGAACCCATCTCTGGCAGTGCTTTCCAATCCATCACGTTTACGTTCCTCGCCGACATAAAACTGTCATACCCAGTCATCTCACTTTCAGTGTCACTGTTGACATCTCACTTGTCCATGAATAGATATACAGACTCTCGGACTATCACCATCAAGGGATGATGTTACCATTGCAGTCCGCGCTCTCGTAACTTGCACTCACTCCATATCCGGGTGCAGCGTGTAGGACATATCGGACGTCAATAGGGCCTTTCCTCTAATGGCCATGTCTCATAGTCCGAAAACAAACAAAGCTGCAACTGATAATAATGCCATAATACAAAGCAATAAAGTAATTGTAAAAGTTGAACAGGTAACACCACAGGAAATAAAAGCAGAACATGGAACATGAAAAAAAAAAGCACAATGCAAATATGATCATCTTTTCTTCTTAGATGGCAACGACCTCTGGGAAACGGAGGCGACAGTTTCCATGGGTTGTGCCAGGTCCCGCTCATTTTCCAAATCGCTCAAATAAGCTTCTGCGCTCTTACTGTCATTGAAGGAGAACAGTCTGCCATCATTGACAACACGAAAAAAGGCTGGGTAAACCATATAGTATTTGAGGTTTTTCGCCCTTGCCTTGTCCTTTGCTGCATTAAATTCCCTCCTTTTCTCAAGGACATCTCGGCTGAGATCCCCAAAAATCATCACCTTGTGGCCATTCCAAGATAAATTGTGTAACTCACGAGCCTTTCCAAGTACCAATTCTTTCATAGGAAATCTCAAAAATGTAACCACAAAATGCCTGGGTCGCTGATCCAAGGTAGGTTTCAGTCCTAAACTCCTATGTGCCCTTTCCAACTCCAAATGTATCTTAGGATCTAGTTTGAGCAAGAATATAAGCATTTTTTCCACAAACTCCAGGGGTTTTCCTCTCTCCATGTCCTCAGGAACACCAGCTATCCGCATGTTACTTCTTCTTGAAACATTTTCTTGTTCAGAGATTTTCAAGGCCAACCTCTCATTCTTTAGTTGTAAATCCTTAATTTGGTTCCCCATCCTCTCTACTGTGCCATGCATCACATTCAAGTGAACCTCCACACTCTTGATATTGGTAGAAAGCTCAGCATATCTTTCTTCTGCCTTTATCATCTTTTCCATTAATTTAATTGACATCCAAAGTCAGCTTAGTAAGTAGATCCAATATTTTATCTACTCTTTCATCTGAGATCTTCTCCCCATCACCATCTCCTTTCTGCCTTTTAGCTGGTTGTTTAGGATCTTTTACAACTGAATCAGCCATAGTTGAGCAGGGTATTCAGGGCAGGCGCAGCAGCTCAGCCTTCAGGCAGCCATCCCTGGAGCTGACAGTTCTAGAATCAATTGTGACCCTTTAAAAAACTAACAATTTGTGTAATACCCATCATCAGACAAGACCTCCACGCTGACATGCTGATTCTCCAGAACTCTCTCACAAAGGCATTTCAGGAACAGTTTCAACTTATGAGGTCGGACCTTAATAGTGCCCTGGAAGAGATGAGGCAAGAGGTGGGGCATCTAGGGGAGAGGACGGACCTGTTAGAGCAGGGGCTACAAGAAGTCAGCAGGGAGACAATAGAGCAGCTGAAAGTGGCCATGCTGAACTTAGAAAGGCAAATGGAAGACATGGAAAACAGGTCCAGGAGGGTCAACATAAGAATGTCAAGCCTGCCCGGAAAAGTGGTGGCTATGGACCTGAAAGGAGACATTCAGAAGGTTCTTGCAGATATATTGGGTGATGTGAGCTCAGAGGCAATCAAATTTGACAGAATCCATAGAACAGGGTGTAAAACACAGAGACCTTGGAGTAGACCAAGGAATGTCCTGGCTGCGTTTACATGCTATGCCCAGAAGGAGGCAGACTTACGGGCAGCAGAGGCGAAAGAGCCGGTGCAGTCCGGGGGAGAAGGAGATCTCCCTGTATCAAGATCTGGTGAGTATTTCTCTACTGAGGAGACAACAGATGGGCCCAATGTTGAGGGAACTGTCATGCAAGGGGGCTCAATACCAATGGACATTCCCCTTCGACCTGGTCATCCACTGGGCCGGTGGGCAGAAGCTGATAACAACGGTTCAGGAAGGCATCCTCCTGTAATTGGAACTAAACCTCTGCCCTCCAGAGAAGCAGCATCGCCACCAGGGGAGTCTTCTGTGGTCTCAACAATGGAAGTGGACAACGGCAGGAGAATAACAGAGGAGGGCCAAACTGAGGGGGCCGGCACCACTGGGGTGTGGGGCAGCGGGGGGAGCTCGCAAAGAGAGGCGAAACAGCATTAATCAACTGGCATGCAGAGTACTGTACACTCTGGCTTCGGTAAACGCACTGTGAGAAACCTGAAGGTGTCTCACTTACTAGTCACCGGGGATCTGTCATCCAGGTGGCCAGGACATGGCCATCGCTATTGGATCCACTTTCTGGGGGTGGACCAGTGCAAGAGGATCACCTGGATGAGGGTTCCTCGGGGAGCAGAAGTGGTACACTGACGGGTGAGACGCGTAACCTCCTTCCCTGTGACATCTTTTCCCCATCCTGCCCCATAGGATTTTCAGAAGTTCTACACCCCGCCCCCTTTCCCAGCATGAACACTTTCCTACACCATGAAAGACAACGGACTAACACCAGAGCCGTTTACCTGACTTGTCCCAAGACAAGGGTCAGGCACTTGAAAATAAATACGCACACCTGACGGCCCTTTCCCTTCCCCACACAGATAAAAGGCTGCGCACGAGAACACACTTTGAGCAAGGCAGACTGCACAATGAGACAGCTATTCCAGGACGGCAGTTCATGAGGAGGAGAAAGGCGGCGATAACCAAAAGTACGACAAGGAGGGAAGTGCCCTTGCCCTTTTCAATCCAGACCCACAAAGCCTCTGTGAAAGGAATTATAAGGCCAGGAGCAATAGCTGGCGTGTGGAACAACAGATGCCAACAGTGCACAGAGCCCTCCTACACTGATAACCAAGTCAGGGAGACACTTGCTACAGTAGTACCACCCTTGACTCCAGAAACAAGTAATACTAAGCGGTTCATCACAGCCGGTGAGTCGGAGGGAGAACAGATAGTAATCAAGAACAAAGACTTTGTGTTGCGGAACTGTTGAAACAATCCAGGGAGAGACCAGCTGCAGAGTGGTATGGTGCCACATGGCCGCTCAGTGTGAACTGAGGGACGCCTGCAAAATGGGGTGAAGTACGATAACCCCATATTGTGTTGACAAGAGTGAACCCGGTCAAGGGATGTCCACAGTGAAATATTGTTTGAAGAGACATTGAGACTCGTGAATACAAGTAAAATATTCCAAGCAAAAGGCTGTAGTGAACCCGACCGAGGCAGGCCAAAGTTGCAAGCAGGATCGGAGCCCAGTTGAGGGGGGGAACCTCGGGTGAAGAGAAATCGCTCAACCTGAAGATTTATTGAAGATACTTTTTTGTTTGTTGTTTATGGTTCGCCAGGCCTTCTAAGACCAGAGACTTTTGCATGAAAAGAGACTTGGCCCCAGAAGATCCTGGTTTTGTTGGAAGAAACTAAAACCTTGTGCTGGCGAGGCCCAGCAGTGTGCTGTGCTCAAGAGTCCCGCCTTGTCCCATGCTAAAAACGTGGGGAAGGGAGACCCCAGCCATACATCCTGACTTATTTGGTGAACACTTCTTTCTTTTCTTGAGAGCATTATCCCACACTATTTGTAACTTAGTTGTATGGATTGGCAATATTTATTTTTAGTATAGGCCCTTTTTATTTGACAAGACGCCACTAGGACTGCCTTATTATTATTTGATGGTCGTAGCTTTCTCCTATCTTAGATTTAGGTTTAGATTAGGCATTTTTCTCACCCATTACAGTTTAATAAACACCCTTGAAATGCAATCACTTGTGTCTGTCTTGACTGTTGCCACCATGAGTTCCCTACAGCACCTAACACGGGACTGGAGGCGTTCCTGAGGGAGTTCTTGGCAGTAGCTGAGAGCTTCGTGAAGGGCCCCATAATTATTATGGGGGATTTTAACCTGGCTTGGACTCAGGAAGGGGACAGATCAGCGCCAGGGCTGGGACAAGGGGGGGGGGGGGGGGGCAGTGGCTTCGCCCGCGCTTATGAACAGGTTGGAGGAGTTGGGTCTCCGAAATTGAGGGGCGACGCAGAGGGTACACATTATTGTCCAGTGTGCACGGTACACAATCCCAAATTGATTATATCTGGGCCTCGGCCCGCCTACTGGGAGTGGTGGAGGATATTGAGGTGGGGCCCCTGGGCATAGCAGATCATGAAGTAGTGACCATGACACTGTGTCTACAAAATTGTAGGGCAGGTGTGGGGGTGGAAATTCCCAGGGGAAATGACCAGGGATCCAGTCATTAGAGAGGAACTGGAGGGGAAGATCAGGGGATTCTTTATACTGAACAAGGCGGCAGATACGGGGGAAAGTGTCAAGTGGGATGCCTTTAAGGCATCGATAATGGGGCGAATGCATAGCCACGAAGGCACCAAAGGTGAGGCAACGGAGGTCGCTCGAGACCCAACTAGAGGGGGAAGTGGAGGCGGCAAGTTGCAGAATAGGGGAGACTCCTTCCAGGAAACAGGTTGGGGTATATAGGCCTGGCATTGGGCCACTTGAATGTGCTGGGGGGCACTATTATTCATTAGGCAAATGTTTTATGCGAAAGCCAACAAGGCAGACACACTCCTCACTCGACTCCTCAGGGGTGCAGTAGGTGAATAACACCATTGCAGCCATTAGGGATGCTCAAGGGGTTCACCATGTTATTATGGATACAATTAAAGAGTGCTTTGCTAATTTCTATGGAGTTCTTTACAAGACGCAGGACCCTTCGAGCCTGTGTCAAATACAATTTTGGGAAAAGATTCTCGTCCCCTCAGTGAGTGGGGAGGCAAGGGAAATACTTGGGCGAGAGGTCTCGGAGGAAGAGGTGCAAAAAGTCATAATAGCCTCCCTCCCAATAAGGCGCTGGGAGCGGATGGCTTTATGGCAGCATTCTATAAACCATATGCAGGAGTATTGACCCGACACCTTACACAGCTATTCAATTACGTCCGGGAGACAGGAAGAATCTTGGCTTCTATGGAAGAAGCAAAAATAACTTATCCCAAACCCAACAAAGACCGTACACTGTGTACATCTTACAGACCAATAGCATTGATAAATGTTGATGCTAAAATCTATACTAAAATACTGGCCACTAGATTGGAGGCATATCTTCCGAGCTTGATACAGCCTGACCAGGTGAGTTTTGTATTAGGGCAACAAACCTTTGACAACATCAGGAAGGTGGCCCACTTACTGGAGAAGGAACATAAGTCAAGCCTGCCCTCGATTCTCCTATCCCTGGACGCATAGAAGGCGGTTGACAGGGTGGAGTGGTCCTTCTCGTTCAGGGTATTGGAGAAGAAGAGGGTGGGAGAGGACTTTCTCTGCATGGTTCAAGCCAACTAAAGGACACAGAAGGCCTACCTCCTTATTAACAGGACTACATCCCGAGTTATACAATTAATCAGGGGCACCAAGCAAGGGTGCCCCCTCGCCCCTCTGCTCCATGCAATTTATTTGGAGCCATTATTGCAAGCTCTGAGAGACGCGACGAAGGTATACGGGGTGCCCGTTGGAGGGAGCCAACATAAAGTTGCCGCATTTGCAGACATGCTCCCGTCATTAACAAAGCCACGTGAATCGTTTGAGGCATGTCAGAAGCTTCTAGAGGGCTTTGGGGAGGCCTCTGAGCTAAAGGTTAACTATGAAAAATCTCAGCTACTTAATGTCACAGGGAGGGAAGCGGCGATGCTGAAAACTGAGTCACTGTTCTCGTGGAAATCTGAACGGATAAATATCTGGGAGTCCGGATACAGCCCACCCTCATAGGTTGGTATGCGGCTAACTATGCACCAGTGCTCTCAGCAATAAATTCGGACCTGCACAAATGGAAGAACCTCAAGGCCTCTTGGGTGGGGAGAATAGCTCCAATTAAGATGGTGACACTGCCAAGGTTATATATCTGTTTCAGGCGATACCGACAGACCGAGCAGCTTCTTTAAGGAGCTGGGGAAATTATTCTGCACCTCCCTTAAATCTCTCCTTCTCCACTCCCTCCTCCTACCCCTTCACCCGTCCCCTCCCTACCCAGTCCCACTCCACTACTTTCCCTATCACCTTCAGTTAATTGCTCTTCATGCTATTTTGTTGACTGATTCATATTGTAACTTTGCTTCGACTGTTATATTGTTTACGTTTATGTTTTATGTATTAAGTTGTTCACTTGTACAGCGCTTTGGTGTAAAGCGCTTTAGAAACCAATAAATACAATACAATACTTTGTATTGGGGGCATGGGGGATGGAGAGAGTCAGAGGTTAAGCCGTGCCCTAATGACAGCACCGAGGGGGGAGGGAGGGATGGCGCTTCCGGACTTTCAAAGGTATTATGAGGCGGCCCTGTTACGTATTATTCGGGAATGGTTCTCGGGGCAGTAGGGGAAATTATGGGTGGCACCTGGACCGGGCAGTCGCAAAGCACAACAGAGGGGGGGGGGGGGGGAAGTGTGGCTGCCACGGCAACACAAGCCAAAGCACCTGTACTCAAGTGGGATCACAGGACTGTAGGCGGACACCTGAGATAGGGGAGTGGGGAAGCATGGGATCACCACCTTCCCATCTCCGCTGGCACCAATACTTGGGAATCCGGAATTCACACCTGGGGTTCAGCAGGAAGCATTCAGTAAATGGTGGGAGCAAGGGTGACAGGTTTTGCGAGATATGTTCCAGTGGGGGGGTGGGGAAAGGGGGTAAGGTCCTTTGTAGATTGCAAGAAATGCTTTGGAGTGGGGGAAGGGGAGAGGATGTGGTACCTTCAGCTAAGCACTGGCTACTTAATAAAGGGGTTAAAGCAGCAGCCACATAGTTTTCTCACAACACATGATGGGGCTAGGGGTATGGTGTCCAATCTATTTAAGATCCTAAGTGAAGCCACCCCCTGGGTAACATGGCCCTACATGACTCATTGGGAAAGGGTGATCAGAAGGCAAATCGTCAGGGAGGAGTGGGATAGGTTATGGCGGTGGATACCACGGGCGGCCAGGTCCTATCAATTCCAAGAATGCTGGTACAAAATCTTAATGCAGTGGTATTACACGCCGGAGCAGCTTCAAAAGATCTTCCCGAGCGTAGCACCAGACTGTTGGAGAGGCTGGGGACGGTTGGAACAGGGTGCCACATATGGTGGAGATGCCCTAAAATAGTCCCATTCTGGAAGGAGGTGCAGGACATGCAAGCCCAGGCATTCGGGCAAGAAATGGAGGCTTCCCCAAAGGAGGTTTTGCTGGGACTGAAAAAGGGGCACAGTGTCTTGGCAGTAGGGGTCGGAAAAAAGCCAGAGTGATTCTCACCTTGGCAGCGATGCTGCTTATTGCCCAGTGGTGGAAAGGGGAAGCACTCCCCAGCACGCAAGACTGGATACACAAAATCTGGGATTTTGTGGCAATGGAATGGGCACCATATGCTACGATTAACAAACTCCTGTGATTTGCCATAGATTGTGGGGTCTTTGCATTTCTTATAGAGTACTATAGAGCCCAATGGTGTACTCAGCGATTGAAACTTTTGGACTTTAATTAGTAGATGGACTGTGGAAAGAAATTGTTTGGGTTACCAGTCTTCAAAGTCCCCAAGGAGAAGGAGGGGATGTGGGGGCGTGGTGGGATTAAGGGAGGAGGGCAGGGGACGGGAGTTATGTTATTGTGTTGAAAACCAATAAAACCTATTAAAAAAGCATAAGAATTCTGAACAAGGTGTAACTTCATAGATTACTGTAGGAAGGCAGGTTACATAAGGAACATTGGCAGAATACTTCTTTAGAGTAGATAAACAATACTGTTTGAGGATCCCCCCACCTGGGCAACCTGTAAGGAAAAGCTAAGGTGTACCCCCTCTTCCGGGCGATACTCAGTAGCTTGGATTCCAGCTGTTACAAACACTCCTCCGGACCCTGGGCGACAGGACTTAATCAAGCACATTCTGTAAACTTCCACCAGCCAAATTTCTTGTCTAAGGGCTAATCCTTACAATGTGGAGTCTCAAGCACCTTTTCATACTAACATAACCCCTGAATGTCGGCCTACTTCGAAGTAATGTAACTTAATTTAATTTAATTGATATGCTTACCAATTCCCTGTTACTTTGTCTAAGAACACTAATTTGAAAGATGGGAGATGCTGCAAGGCAGATCTAAGAGACAGACAAGAGGACATGTTTCAACACAACTCTTATTTGCAATAAAAGAAAATCTTCTCTAAGCCCTACCACTATGATGAGTGTTGTAGTGGGTCCCTGGCCAAGAATGACTCTGACATCAGTGCTGGAGCAAGTAACATCTTTACTGTATTCAGGCTCCATGTACAGGGTACAAGGTACATCAGGTAAGTACATAGGGACAGGAAACATCAACTTCAACATAACCATCCGCTGGCATCCTCTCTCAGTCACCCCATCTTCTCAACTGAGATTCACAGAACCACTCATAACATAACATTCTCTCACTCCGCATTCCACACATACAAAGAAGAGTCAAGGGAAAACCAAGTCACATATCTTCCCCCTCAACAACAAGACAACGCCCACAAAGCAAGAGACATACACACCTACTAACACACAAGGTCCCAACACATGTACATTCCTCAACTTCAGGCCTAAACCTCCTAACAATGCACCCACACAAACCCTGCGACCATCCTCACCAGGTGGAAAATTTCTGCACCATAGAATGCCTCTCCCTTTTTCTACTGAGTAAGAGAGAGACACCAACAACTTAAGAAAGGATACCATATCATTATCTCTCAGGCAACATCAGGCTTCCAGCCTCACCTCACACAGTCACCATGCAATAAGCTGCCTTTTAAACCATTAACCATTCACTTACAGCTCACCAGCTGCCCACCACAACATGCGCCCCATTCAACACAGCAGGGTATTCCAAATATCGGTGAACACCACCACAACTGAGAAGCACACCAAATGCCCCGGTGTCGACACCCCAAAAGACACCTGTCAAAAGGACCACATTCATCACCACCATCTCTCTAATTAAGGGAGCCAAACCGAACCAAACACACACCATCCAACATTATACATATCAGACATAGGCAACACATTTTTCTAACTAAAACATTTCCTACTTATTATCAGACTAATGCATTGATCTGTGCACTCTTATCACTACAACATCTCTACTTGCGACTTTTCTCCTTTCTTTTTATTCAAAGTAAAGCAATCACAACTCTGCACAGGAAGTCCATGCCCTAATTTGGTATGCTATTAAGTCCAATCTGTGGGAAAACTGTTAAAACACTAACTAAACATCACTTTCTCTTTTGACATCCATCCATACTTGCGCATTTATTTTGTAGCTTAAAACAAATCGATGTCCTAAAAAGTCAAACCTGAAAGAAAGCATTAAAGCATTGCCAAACATATCCTTTACACTGGTGTCCAGTCAACTGGTCGAAAAAAAACTGGTCGACTGCAATTTGGTCGACGCAATTTGGTCGAATTTTTTTTTTATTTATATATTTATTTTTCGGGTTTTCGTTTAGTAAAAAAAGGGGTTTTTAGAGAAAAAAAGAGGTTTGGGGGGGGACCCCCCCAAAAAAATGAAAAACAAGGGTTAAAATAAAAAAAAAAAAAAAATTCGACCATTTGGTTTTCGATCAAATTGGTTCGACCATTTGTCTGGTCGACCAATTTTTTTCGGCCAAATGTCTGGCAACCCATACTTTACACTGTGTACCATTTCATTAAACTCACGGAGGTCACGACATGCAAACTGCAGACAACTGTTGCACTCAATGTACAAAATATTCATCACTACAGGCCTCACAAGATGCTTAGCCCTGCCAACATTATGATTAAGAGCAGCTGCCTTGAATGCCTTGACACTGTCCCCACTCAATGTATCGACATAGCCTGCAATTCGTCCATTCCATTGGAAATGCGAACAGAATTTCACCATCACAACGCCTCATCTCTGAAACGCCAAAAGCACCATTGACACAGCGTCTCACTTAAACTTGCCTGACCGTTCCACTTGACAAGGTTGTATTATCAGCAGCATTACACCATGACCTACGACTCTACTTCACTTTATTTTTAGTTTGGCCCTACTTCCTGCTATTCCACATTCCCAAGAGATGCACAGAACCAGAACAAAATGACCATTGCAGAATGATCCAGCCGATCGCCAACACCCCAGGCATTCTCCCTAACGTCACCAGTACAAGTGACACTCTGAGCAGAGCAGTGCTCCTGGCTGCAACGGTTCCCGTCACTGCAAATGCTCATGTGACATGATGCCCCCACCGTTGTCAAATCTCTGTGGTACACCAGTAAGCAGCATTCGCACACTCTCAGCAACTACAATGAAGGCAGGGCCTTCCAAGTTAATGTTCCAAAAGTACTTCCGCAGCCGCACGCAGAGGTCACTCTGTCTGGCCCTTGCAGACCTCACTGGCCATTAGCCCCTGAACTGCTCTCTGGACACTGGCCCTCGTAGTAAAACTCGCTTTGCTCCTTGCAGAAATTCCGTTAAGTGCCCCTGCAAACTAAATAGGCCCCTGGCCCCTCCAAAGTTCTGCCCCCGGGCTCTCAGCCCCTCCAATATTCAGCTATGGGCCCTTAGCCCCACCAAATGTTTCTCACAGCCCCTTGGAAGTCACTGTCCTTTGGAAACTTGCTGGCGCTTGACCCTAAAGTTGTCCTCTGTCTGCTTACTGGTAGACTAGCTGGCCCTGGCGCTGCCCCTTTACCTCCAGCGCCGGCCCTCTTTGGCCCCATTGGCCCTCACTGCAGCTCACATTGCTCCTACCTGAGAGAGGATCTTCTTTGGGTTTTGGGGGCGGTGGATGCCCCCTTCATGGTGCTGCCCCCCCCACCCCCCTAGCACAAACAGCATCCCCGTTGCCAATGTTGTGGTGGGTCCCTGGCCAAGAATGACTGACATCAGTGCTGGAGCAAGTAACCTCTTTACTGTATTCAGGCTCCATATACAGGGTACAAGGTACATCAAGTAAGTACGGAAACTGCTCTTCTGAACATCCGTGAAGACCTGCTCCTGAACCACGATTCCAACACTCCGTGTGTTCTCATTCTGCTCGATCTCTCCTCTGCCTTTGACACTGTCAACCATGCCATCCTGCTCAACCGTCTCCGGGAAAACCTGGGTATCACTGGTCAGGCTCTGGCGTGGCTGACCTCTTTCCTTTCAAATCGACCCTCCCAGGTCCAACTGGGGTCCTTCCTCTCCGACATCTTTTTCTCCACCTGTGGTGTCCCCCAGGGATCTAATCTCTCTCCCTGGCTGTTCAACCAGTATCTGGCTCTCCTTGCCCACCGCATCGCCGCTCTCTGCCCTAATTTCCAGTGCTATGCGGACGATACCCAGCTCATTTTCAGGCTACCCTCAGCCTCCCCCTCTCCTTCCCTCATCTCTGACTGTCTGTCTGCTATCCAAGAATGGTGTGCCGCCAATGACCTCTGACTTAATGCCAGTAAGACTGAGATTCTACTCATCGGTACTCCCACTCCCTCCTTCCCTGCAGCTCTCTGGCCTGCCTCCCTTGGCCCCCTCCCTGCTCCTACCTGCAAGGCAAAAAACCTTGGGGTCATCTTCGACTCCACACTCTCCTTCTCTCCTCATATTTCTGACGTCGCCAAGAGGTCACACTACCAGCTGCACCTCCTCAGAGGTATTCTTCCCTTCCTCTCCTTCCCCCAGAAGCTCACTGTCTCCCGAGCCCTGGTTCTCTCGAAGCTGGACTACTGTAACAGCCTCTATCTTAATCTGCCTGCCTCCACTCTCCGCCCTCTGCAACTCATCCAGAACAGAACTGCGAGACTTGTCCTTGGCCTCAAGCCCAGGGACCGTATCTCTCCAGGACTGAAATCTCTACACTGGCTCCCAGTGGCTGCGAGGATAAAGTTCAAAACCCTCTGCATTGTCCACAAGGCCTTCTGGGGCCTGGGTCCTAAATACCTTCAACTCTCTCTTCCCAAATATCTTCCTCCCCGAGCCCTTCGCTCATCCGCCTCCAACTCCCTCATGGTCAGCCGCTTCTCGAAGCAACGAGCTGGGGGTAGATCTCTCTCCGCGGCAGGGGCCTCCCTCTGGAACAGCCTTCCTGCCTCCCTGAAACTTGAGGAGAACCACCTCCGGTTCCGGAAGCACCTCAAAACCTTCCTCTTTGCTTCTGCTTTCTCTCTCCCTCTCCCCTGCTGAACAGCTAATTAATTCTTCACTAAACTGCACTGATCCTGCAACTAAACTGCCTTCGGTCCTGGTCCCAGTCACTGATCCCCTGGAACCCCTCTGCACTACGGGACTGTCTCTGTATCCCTACAGCCCCCCCCCCCTTCCCCAGCACTTGTTCTGCACTTACCTTGCACTTGCCACTAGCTGGCCCTTTTTTATTTATTACTTACGCCACTTACCTTTACTGCACTTCCCCCCCCTCCACTTCCCCTTGCACTTTTCCCCCCTCCCCCACCCCTGCACTTGCGCGATCTGAATGACACCTGGCCTAGTAGGATCGTTTGTTTTGTCTCCCCTTGTTCCTACCCTCACTGCCTCGTCGCGCCTTGAAACACCTGTGTATAGGCGCGTTACAAATACCATATCATATCATATATCATCATATATCATATAGGGACAGGAAACATCAACTTCAACATACCATCCACCGGCATACTCTCTCAGTCACCCCATCTTCCCAACGGACATTCACAGAACCACTGATAACATAACATACTCTCACTCAACATTCCACCTCAGTCACTCTCAACATTCCAAACATACAAAAGCAGGCTCTAGGGAAAACCAAGTCATAACAATGAGTTTCCTACTCTAAAAAACAACAAAGGGTGATCTCCAGGATGTTGAACAAATAAACCTGGTCCTCCGTCAAAACCTACGCTGCTCTAATAACTGCCCTACCACTAAAGAAAGTAAGTCAATCTAACTTGTGACTTCTAATAGGATGGCTTTCCCCTTGAGTTCACTAGGTGGTGGGTGGTTTTCTGACCCCCATCAAGGGGTTCTCAAAAGTCTCTTCCGGTTCCTCATTTGGTGTGTCCAATGAACAAACAACAGGTTCTTTACAACAAATGCCACTTCCAGCTCTCGACTAGTGGCTCCGATGAACAAATAACATAAGTCTCTATGTTCTTTTGACTTAAAACTGCTTTGTCAGTCCAAAACAGTTCTTGGTTTATCCTCTTCACGGGGATATATTAAACCTAATGAGGTCCTCTGCTTTGTACCCCTTGGTCTTTAGCTAACACCATTTTCTGCTTGTTGCTGGTCGAATATTCCTGCTTCTGGCCTCTGGTAGGTCAGGGGCTTGCTCAGCCACAACTTACGTTCTGTCTGTGGTCATAGTTCCTTTCAACCTCTTGGGTTCTTCTGGTTATTAGCCCCGGGTGCGCTATGGGCCTGCTTGACCCCACTATATTTTTTTTTGTGACATTTATATCGCGCACCAAGTCCTTGGGCATCTAGGCGCATGTTTTTGCAATGTACAGCCGAGTTCTCAACAATGGGTAGGTTCCAGGCAAATACATAATAAGAGTAGTAGGTTAATAGAATTAGGACCTGTACAGTTGGGTATTCCCAGTAGTTACGTCACAGGCAAATACAGCTTAGCAACAATAAGTTGGTACGATTAGGAGAAAAGGAAGCAGGTTAAGAACAGCACATAGGTAGTAGGTGGGGGGCATACTGTACCGTTGTGTAGGTGACTTAATGACAGCTGGAGACAGAGGATGAGTTTCAGCCCTCTTGTGTGAAGAGCCAGGTTTGAGCTTTTTGTAGAAGGTCCAGAAGGAGGGTTCAGCTCTTAATGAGCGAGGTAAGGTGTTCCATTGTTTGGCAGCTACAACTGGGAGGCTGCGACCCCCTGCTTTCTGTAGTTTGTATCTAGGTATAACGAGTAGATGCTCCTGAGTTGAGCGCGTAGGTCTGTTGGATAGGTTTTTGTGAAATTTACTGGACAGATACTAGGGAGCTCAATTGGATAGGGACTTGTACGTTAAGGAGAGGGTTTTCAATAGGATTCTTTCCTACACTGGAAGCCAGTGGACATTCCTTCTTGTAGTGGTAATGTGATTTTTTTTCGCTATGTTAAGGGCTGCACTTAGGGCGTTGTTCTGGATCACCTGAAGTTTTTTTAGGTTGCGGTTGTTAGTGCCTGTATACAGTGCGTTACAGTAGTCTAGTCTGGGTAAGATAAGGGCTCTGGCTAGTGTGATACAATTGTCAGAGGACAAGAAAGGTCTGCAGGCATTGATGAGCTTGGAGGTGTAAACTGCGGCAGATGCTGTGGTGCTGACTGGTCTGGTTAGTGTGAGAGCTGTTTCGAGATAAACACCTAGGGTTTTTACTACCATTGAGACATAGATAGTGATGCCATCGATAGCAAATGATTTAAAGTGGCTGTCTAGTTTGTTTAGCTGATTCTGAGAGCCTATAAGGAGTAACTCTGTTTTTTCATCATTTAGGCTTTGGTTATGGTTTCTCTGGTGGTTTTGCTTACCCCCTTCTGGGGTCTTTTGATGTCAGCCCTGCATCAGCTATGGGCCTGCTTGGCCCGACATTCATTTTGGTTTCTCAGGCTTATTCCCCTTTTGGGGTCTCCTAATGTCATCCCTGTATGGGCTACAGGCATGCTTTGCCACCCTCCACCCACCTTCGGTGCAGTGCCGCGTATCTTCACTCCAGCAGCGTGGGTTCAGTTGTGCACGTCCTCATTCTGGCTCCGGACTACGTGGTCAATTGCTTTGCCTTGGTGCTTTCCCCCTGTCTGGGAGGAGCAGGTCACTGATGTATCCTATGCTGCAGGAAGTGGTTTCCCTCCTGGCGTCCTGGGTTCGGCGGGATCTCTGCTGCCGGTGAAGAGGCAGCACCCCACGGGCTGCTTTGGGTCCTAGTCCACCACGCTCACTGCATGGCTCTCCTGTACGGCTTCTGAGGATGGGGAGGGTCTTCCTCCTTGTGTGAGGCAGTACAAGCCAGCATCTTTCACCATGGCGTGGCTCTCTTTCTCTTGATCGCCTGGTGCATTTTAGACCCTCCTTGGAAGGCTCTCTCCACTCCCATTGGTTCTGGGTTTCACAATGAGGCTGTAATAGAGGTAAGTTTGAGACCCGGCCATTCACCTTACAGGGGCCCTGCACAAGACCACCCCTGCTCAATTCCCATAAACCTAACAAATGCTTGGGAGTTTGTAGTGAGGGGAGGAGAAAGGGAAAACCTGCTTGGGCAGTCCTTGTTCGCAGATGGGGGTTGGTGGGTCACCCTCAATCGGATCCCACTTGCCCTATCCTCGACGGCGGATATTGTGTAGCGGGGTCACCTCTCTAGTCCCAAAGGGAGTGGCTCCTCCTTGGGGAGAAGGGACGAAGTCCATGGATTGATAAGAAAATGTAACATCTCCCCTGAAGAGTGGTTCTCGCATTGTAAAGGCACTTTATGGGGCAAATGATAATTGGGACTCCGAATGGGATTTATTTATTGGTAGTTTAGCAGATTAATTTATGCTACATTTAGTCAGGGAGTGCATTAAAGAACTAGGCGCAGGCAAGGCTCCTGGACCGCATTGGGGGCCTCTCTGATCTGGAATGTGATTAAAGCCATCCTGATCACACAAATTCCCAGACACTTGGCACCTTAGCTCCATTATCCCAACCTTTAAGAAAGGATCTAGAAATAGTCTTACACGTTATCATCCTATAGCACTTAGCAACATCTCCCTGAAAATCTTGGGGAAATTGATCCACATCAAATTGCAAGCTTGGGTTACAGGCTCAAATAGTCTTTGTCTCTCAATTGGGCTTCAGACGGGGCCTGGGCATGGTAGAACCGTTCCTCATTTTTCTTTGCTTATTGAATAATATTATGGTATTAAAAAAGTGTCTCTATATTTGGCATTCATAGATCTACGACTTTCAAAATAAATTGTGGAACGAAATGTATTGTGGAGGCATCTTCTGAAGCTAAAGAGTGATCAGGATATATCGAGAATCCTGAGGCAATTATACTTGCGTACTGAAGCCTTTGCTACATATGGGTCAGTGGGTGCTGCACACCTTATTTGTTTCATTAAACATGGGGTTTGACAGGGCTGTGTGATCTCCCCACTCCCGTTTAATTTACATCTTAATGAGTTAGACTATGTAAAAGCTTTGTACGAGAAATGTATCTCGAGTGAAGGGTCAGCTCATCCCCTGCTTAGCTTACACTGATGACATGGCATTGCTGGGGAGAACTCATACCGTATTATAGAAATTATTAATAAATGAGTATCATAGGTTTATGAAGACAAAAAGCATGAAGGTTAATAAATCCAATTCTCAGGTATATACCACAGGAAAAGTTTATAAAGAATCCCATTTTATGTGAAATCATTAGCCGTATCTAGAGTATCTTATTTTGATTATTTAGGCATGAGACTCTCTGATGCCAAGTCTTGGAATGCACTGGTCGAGCATGTGGCAGGCAAAACTAAACAATGCAATATGGGTATACCAGGCTTTTTTCATCTTTTGGTGGCTAAGCGGTAACCCCAGAATTAAACGTTTATGTGGCAACATCAATTTGGATAGCTGCATATGGGGCTAGGAATTGGGTCATAAGCAATGTGGGTCAACTAGCATTAAAGTAAAGAAAGTTTCTGAAATCTATATTAACTTTAACTGCTGAAGAGTTACTAAACTTGTAAACTAAGCAAACCCCCATTTACTTTAAATTACAGAATGTCACTACAAGTTTGTGGGTATCTTTGTGGGCCAATATAATGTGCCAGATTTCAATAAGCAGATTGTGAAAGATATTTTGAGTGGTATTGACCCAAAAGAGCGTATCTAGAGGGCCGTAGATATGATTTTGCCGCATTCGGCATAGGTATAAAATATGAGTTTGAAAACACTGAGGTAGGAGAGCAGGGGTTGTGAGGTGTCCCCTGCACTCCTACTTCGGTATTTTAAGGTTCGGGGCTGCAGGGGTGTCCCCGCATGCATGAAACAATGCAGGGGACCAAAACAAAAAACTAAACAATCGAATCGCAAAATGCGGCTGAGTGTGCCTCAGAATTTTGCAATTCAAGCTTTTCGTCTACATTCTTTTAATGTACACCCATCTTAAGTATGGAGAAATGCTGGGCTATTCCATGTTTGTGTAATGTTAAAAAGACCCTTATAAAAGAAGGTTTGGGTAATTTATGCTTTCAACCTGCTTTAATGTATAAAGATTCTAGATCCTTGCTAAAAAAGGCACTAAAAGTGAAACAAAATCATTGTTGGTGTATTCAGAAGACTGTAAATCGCCAGTTAAAGCATATTTACCACATCAGTTTAGTCCTGATTCTAACACTGACAATGATTTGAATCTGGTATCTAATAGTTATGCAAGAAAACGCATCACTAGACTAAAATTTCATCAGTGGCCTTTAGCCTTATACATTCAAGCCTGAAAGAATGCCAAACCTATTGTCTTTTTATGTGATACCATCTCCATAGAGTCAAAAGTGCATATATTGTCATTTTGCCCATTTTATGACATATTTGCAAATATTTTTTGTTACCTCTTAAGATTATTGAATTTTAGGCAATTCCACGTTGCATATTTTTATCTTTTGAAAAAGCACACGACCCAAGGTTATGTACAATGTTGGAAGGTTTTTTGATACATGTTATCTTAATGTGATAGAGCCCGTCTTCCAAGCCCTGTCAGGTGAAGGAGCCCGAACCCCAATACCCTTCCCTGTTATCGGTGGGGCCAACAGCACCGCAAAGAAAAGCAAGAGCAGCAGAGGAACCGGTGGACAGCGAGGCAAGGATGGCACCATCGCGGGATGCCAACAAGCAGACTGCAGCATTCGCACCGCAACCAAACAGGGAGGCCGGGTCGCCGGAGCCAGACTGGTGCAGCAGCAGCCGCTGGCAGAACACCAGGCGGGGACAGCTAGGGTGCCTCATCTGGGGAGGCCGCACCAGGCCCCTCGCAGGGAAGTGAGGAGGGGGTCGGAGCCGGAGCCAACTAGACAGCTGCCACAGGGCAGTGAACCAGTGCAGCAGAAGAGCTGCAGGCAAGCGCATCAAACGGCAGAGGAGCGTGGCTCCAGTAGAATGAAGTCTGCTGGAGCCCGCGCACCGAGTAAATAACCCCAATAAACCACCAGGGAGGTTTATAATACAGGAAGGCCATCCCACTAAACCACCATGGAATCTGTATAATAAACAAGGTCCTCCAGGAAGGCCCCACCAACCCCACTAGCCCACCAGGGATTACGTTATTAAAGAAAGACCTCCAAGAAGGCCATAATAATAGGGCCAAACTGTCCCCTGCAAACTATGGCAGTTTGTGTTAGAAACACAGCCGGACCATGTAATAAGGGCAGGGCTTACAAGCCCTTTTTGGAGCTTCCACAGCGATTCCCCGTAAACGCCCTTGGAAAAAAGGTAATTGGCAATGTAAAGCTGGCCAATCCTGGGAGGGGGGGTGGGATATTTAAGAGGTATGTTGGGAAATGTTTAGTGCGGGTTGTAGTTGGGTGAGGACAAGCAGTAGAGGAGTACGTTCGAGAGACCAGAGGAGGAGAGAATGGGCGGAGTGTGGGGATTACTTGAACAAGAGGTCTTTAGAGTATTTGTGTGTGTGTGAGAGGAGTGTAGGACTAAAGTAAGAATAGGAGGGGGTAGAGTGATTGGAGGAAGAGGTAGTAGTCGAGGGGCTAGTGAAATAGGGGTGGAAGTGAGAGGTGGTACTAGTCAGCAGTAGTAGTAGTGGGTGGTACTGAAAATAGGGAGAAGAGGACAAGCAGTAGTAGTAGCGACATGGCAGTAGCAGAAGGTAGAAAGTAGTAATAGTGAGGAGTGGTAGTAGAGAGGCAGCAGGAGTGAGAAGCAGTAGTGTAGTTCGGTAGTGAGAAGAGTGGAGAGGGGTTAGTAGTAGCATAGAGGTAGTAACGGCAAGGAGGTAGGGTAAGAGGGAGTAGAAAATAACGGAGAGAGAAGTAGAGTGGTAGTTGGAGGTAGTGGTAGTAGGGGGTGAAGAAGTAGCAAGAAGGGAGCAAGTGAAAGCAGGAGAATGAGTTAACAACAAAGGGTGGAGGTAGGAAGGCGGAGTGTAAGATCAGAGGGATAGAAGCGTTGTGGGAAGGAGAACATCTTGGAGACTCAGTGCACAGGAGGGTCAGATGAGACCGTGTGTGTGTGTGTAATGAGTTGGTGGTACAGTGTAGAAGAAGGCACTATCCCTAAACCTCCCCATGAACACTAAACAGGGCTAGGCCAGGAACAGTTAGAAGGTTTCCAGGGAGTTAGAAAGCCACCAATTTAGGGAAAAAAAGTAGTAGTAGTGGGTCATTTGTATAGGGTCTTTCCCCATTACTATTGTCACATGCGCTGTAGGTTGAATGCACTCTGGGACCGGAGTCCAGGTATGGGAAGTTCGAGGAGGTGCTAGTATGCGTGTGTGCATATTGGCCAATGCAAAGATATGAAGGGGAGGCCAAGTCCCTGCTAGCCACCCATGTTGAGCTGGCATGTGGATGGGTGGTGAGAAGTAATCTAGAGGGCATGCGAGAGTGGGATAGTCATTATGTGTGCAGCTACCTATCAAATTTTAGTCGTGAACAGAAGCTGCATTCTTATGGCAGAGGTGCGTGTGTCGAGAGGTGTTTGATGGCAGATGCATGCATGTCAGTAGCCGTGCCTTCAGCTAGAATTCCACATGCATGGAGTGCTACTTCTTACAGTTACCTAGACAAGACGGTTCCATGTGTTAAAATCGCAGCAAAAATTGCTGTTTACACAAACAAATTGCCGCAATCCACGTAACAGATGCGGGGGACACCCCTCAAAACCCTCGCTCCCCTTAAATGGTATAATGGGGTACACCTTTACTGGGTCAAACCACTGCATTTCTTTCCCCCCACAATTTTTTGTACAGACTACTTTTTTGCCGCAATTTTATTACTGCATACCGACTAGACAGGTTGGCTATACTTTACTATAAATCACCTTGGTTGAGTCTGAGGCTAGATTCTACAAGCGCTAAGTGCAGTACACAGGCTAACCTACACAATTCCTTTAAGTGTAACATAATGGCTATTTCACAGTTCTTCTAAGTGCAATACGTAGGCTAACCTGTGCAATTCTTATAATTGCGATACATAGTCTAATCTTCACAATTCTTCTAAGTGCAACATATTGGCTATTCTTCACACTATTTTAAATCAGCTAAAAGACATAAAGGTGTCACCCAACTCTACTATTAACCCTGATAGGGACATCTGGGCTATCAAGGAGGGAAAGTAGAGCAGTTGGGCAGTTGAGAGAACGACGGACCGAGCACCACAAACATCTGAACACCTGGTTGGCCAAAAAATCCTGAGGTTTCATCAGCCAGTCTTTTGTATTCAATAAACACTTGAAACGTTAGTCAAGCCTCCAGAGTGATTATTTAGGGAAGACTCCACCACATTATTAATTTGAATAAACAATTGTACAGAGCTCTTTTTTGATGAATTGTGTATTTTGTGTGTTTACTGTTTGTATACATTTTATGAATTGGATATTAGAAATAAACTGATTGGTTGAAGGGCGGCCTCATGCGCAATGGCACTTTCTCGTTTGAGAAAATGAGATGAGGTTAGGAGGCTTGTCAGTATGGCCCTGCAGCTCACTCATGCAAGTGATGGCAACCATGAAAATTGCCTTCTGTGTGAGCCACATCAAAGGGCATGAATATCAAAGTTCAAACAGAGCTAGTATAAGAAATAACAGAGCAAGATCCTAATTCTAACACAGGAACAATAAACGGGCATGGAGGACATATGTTACTTAATCCTTGCTGTTAGGGAGTTTTTCTGAAGTCTTCTAGTGAGAGGTTCAAGGAGACAAAATAGTTGGGCCCACACATGGTGTTCACCATGTTTGGCCAAACTCTCTCAAAGGTAACATAACAGGGTAGTCTGTCTTTACTTGTAGGAAGAGAGAGGGCTAGCATCAAGGAAGAGTTAATTCCACACAAGCAGTCAAAAAAGAATCCAAACAGTCTATAGTGAAACAATATAGGCTTTATTCCAAATTCCAAAGTCATGCAGTAAGAAACATACATTAAGGGTAAGTAGCTTAGGCTAAGTTACAGTATACTTAAAAAAGTAAAGAGTCTAGAAAAGACCCTTCTCACAACAAACACTAGCAGGAAAAGAAAGGTACAGAATAGTACCATAGTACTTAATTTTAATGTGTTAGGTGAGTTGTATTGGTTTACCATTCAAAAAACATCAAAAATTAATTAGTGACAAATAAAAAATATAGCAAATGCTTCAAAAACTCCAGGATCCCAAGAGGGACTAGGTAGCATAGGCAGTTTTTAAGTAAACGTCAATTGTACTTTTACATCATGGTAGTTACATGGACACTACCAGAAGATACCAGTCCTAGGTTTGATGACCAGATAGCTACAGAAAAAAAATCACCAGCCCACTGAAGGATTCACTTGCGGTCAGGAAGGCTCTGACGATGGAACAAAAACACACACACAAACCCAGGGACCCACAAGAGAAGACCATCAAAATGATAGGGCGTCAGAACACCAGCCGACGACTGCTTTAACTGAAGATTGCTGTGAGGAAAACCCAGAGAGTGTGGATGTAGAGGTAACCTAGGATATCATGATTGGGTGTAACGAGAGGTGGTTCAGGAATTTGGTTCAAGTTGCTGAGTCTCAGAAGGTGTTTGAACCAGCACTAGAGGAGCAAAGACTAAGGGAGACTCTTGCAGGGGTGTAAGGAATCAGCATTGACTCTCATACAGATCACTCTCTGTACTGGTCGCTGTGATCTCTAGAAACACCATCTGGGTAACTGTCTAAGTATCTCTGTGTGTGCCCAGCTATCAACAAGGCACAGGCAATCTGTGAATGACTTGTCTGCCTGCTCATTTGCTTTGTGTTGCAATGTCCTTAGTTATCAGTATATATTGGGCCGGGAGGACCGCTCAGGAGCAAAACATTTGTCTTGGAAGCAAGACAAAGCAGAGCAAAACAGGTTTGGATCCTGGTCCCATGCTTAGAAACTTGTCTCTGGTGTTAAGTGCGTAAAAAAAGATTAATTAATTCATTTTAATTTTATGTGTTGCTGGCCTGCTGGGTTCCCATACAAATGCCTTGCCTGCTAATGCTCTGTTACTGTGTCCTGTCCATGCTGCTGACTCCAGCCAAGTTCATCACTCCATTCTTAAGTTCCTGCCTTTCAACTCCAGCACTTGTCACTTCACTCTACTCTACCTGCTGGCTGTCCAATCTTGATAAGCCTGGGGCCTACAGAGATCCTGAGCAATTGTGGCATAGGATGACTGGACAAGCCCATTTACCAATTATCCGTTGTTTCCCTGCAGAGGCCCACTAGTGTTCCACTGGGCAGCTTTCACAGCCCTTCTCACCAGAGGGAAGACATCTGACCTGCCCAGAGGGTCTAGGCCCATATGCCTTTTTCACATATCTCGATATCTCCTGGGGAAGGAGGGGAGATGATGCCGACTCAGATCAGCTCCTATGTGATCTTGGTGAATCGAAGCCTGACAGGAGATCCCTATGATGAGGGCAAAAAGTGACTCTAAACAGCTGGGCAGCAAGAACGATGTCTCAGAGAATAGCTACAGGAGCGAGAGGCTTATTTTTCTGCAGTGTAGTAGAAGATTAGGATGAGCAGCTGCAAGCCATTCAGTTCCAGCCAGGCATCAGGAGGCTTTCACCTCCAGTCCATCAAAAATGACTAAGACACGCAAGATTCAGGAGGGCACAAAGGGAAGGCGAAAGCATAACAAGAGCTTAAGCAAAGACTCTTAAGGCACAGAAGCAGGGGTGCCGGCACTAGTGTAGGCCGGATAGTGGAGTTAACTGGAAATTGTAATTATTTGCATAAGCAGAATGATAACTACTCCTCAGTACCCCACTCACTTGCTCAGAATTTAAGGAAGCTGGGTGAAATGGGTACTGGTCTTTTGCAAAAATGAAATTACAAAAGATATAAAGTTTCTCTCATGGAACTCGTGAGGTTTCAATTGCTTTTTGTGTATTTGTATTGTTATATGCCTCTGTAAAGCGCTCAGTTGCTTCTCGAAGTAAGGCCTGCGCTCAATAAATACCATAAGAATAATAATAGCTTTATTAATAACGACAGAATGGCAGCTGTTTTTAATTAACATAACGCGATCCTCCTACAGGAAACGTGTGCTGACTACACCAATATTTATTGATGGGTATCTGACAATAAAATATGATGCAATTCCCTCACAGGGTGGTAGACCCTCAGGGAAAGTTAATGATAGCAGTGAAATCTGATAAGCTAATTAAGTGTGAGATCTGTAAAATGAGTAAAATAAATGCTAATTAATATCGCTTTACCAGGACTCCTGTAATTAATGTTTACAAAGCCAAAGTGATCCCCTCACTGTTTTATGGGCAGGAATATTTTGGTATATCTGGTCCCATTAAATGGAATGGAATAGTATATTTGGTCTGGAAGAAGGCCTTGATGCTCTCCAACTCTTTACCAAATCATTGAACTAAGATATGCGATAATAATAATAATAATAATAATAATAATAATAATGATAGATGAGTATAACATCAATGTAGACACATTTGGATTGGCAAGTCCTGCATTTTTGTAGAAGCCTTTTTTCATCAGATGGGGAATCATCGTATACTCATATAAAGGCAACATCTTTGGGAATGACACATGGTCCTGTCGTTGACTTATGCAGACGAGCAGATAGTATCCTAAGGTCGATAGATTGTAGTACCGGGGACGTTTGTAAAAATCCTACCAGGATCAAACATTTATTATTTAGAAATGACTGGATCGAAACGATTCAAGAATGTGCAACTTAAAGATACTTTCAAGCTTAACCCCTATGGACAAATCCTTGGGTTCTCGACTTAGATATCTAGTAAAGTGGCCTAACTCAAATTTTAGACAGCAATTTCTATGTTGAAATATGAACTTGGTACTTACTATCCAGATTGGGAGTAGTAGAGATCCTTCCAACACTATCTCTGAATTATGTTCAATCTGCAATGACAGTGTCCGTACTCGAACCTTGAGGCATCTTAATTGATTGTGAAAATATACAAGAATTACAAGCAAAAACATTTGGACGGTATGCATCTCATGCGAACTGGCTTGGTACAGATGATTTCTGGCTGAGAATATCAAGAATATCAAATATATCTGTCACAGCGTAGTTTTGCTAAATGCCACCTTCACTAAAGAAAGTCAGAAATATCAAATAAAATATGGGTTTTTGTTCATTTGTATTCAATGACCAACTGACACCCAATACATAAAGGATTCCTAGTGTCCGCAATCACCCGTAAAAATTCCTGTGCTGGATATTACACATACCGATTGCCCTACATAGTGATAATTCTACTAAAGTTCGACTCAATGACGTGGGAGAAGTGTCTTCTACAATTCATATAAATACAGGGGTAAAGCAGGGATGCACAGCTGCACCTATGCTCTGTAACCTCTGTATTGCTGACCTCCTTCCACGTATGTCATTAAAGTCAAACTGTCCCCCGAAGTTAGGTGATACCCCTATGGTGAGAATGCTCTACGCTGATGATTTAGTTCTATTTGATCGTACTCTATCCGGCATCAAGAGTATGCTAAACGAGTTGTCAGTGTATGCATCCCAGCTGGGACGAACTATCAACTGGACAAAACAAAATTAGTGGTTATCGCTAAAAGTGCCCCAGCCGCTCAGGTATTGAAACTGCTCTGGGTACAATTGCGGTGGCAGAAACGTACCCGTATCTGGGACTGGATTTTGATGCCTTCCCTAATTATGATGCTATAATCAGCCACAAAAAACGGCGGGCGAAATTACTCACCCTACAGGCCTGTAAATTTGCCAGGGGGACGGCAGGCTTTAGTATTGCAGGTATTCTAAGGCTGTTCAAACAGTGCTTTGTGCCTGCAACCCTCCATGGCCTGGAAGCGCTGGCCATGCAGGATCTAAAATGGCTAAACATCTTTGAGGGCCACTATTGGCGTACTGTAATGGGCCTAGGGCTATCTTATTCGGTTCAGTACTTGCGCCTTGTGTTGGGCCTCATTTCACTGCGAGGCATGGCAATGCGTAAGAGGCATATTTTACTTAAAAGCATGTTCTGCACCATGTAGATTGCTGGCACTAGTTGGTGACAACTATGATACCGAGAGGCACCCACGTGGGCTCAATTACAAATAACTGAATGAATCTCTTTTCGTGGAGATTGACTGGTCTTACACTAACAAGAAATATCCACCTGAAAAATTCTTTTGAGCAAAAATTGAAGGGACTGGGGCATGAACTCCATCCATCTATCCAAGCTAAGTGGATACGAGCAAGTATCCCATGTCACTCATAGATTTCAGAAGCCTCAACCTTACCTGTTGTTGTATCCGGTTCCTGAAGTGAAGCAGTTCATATTAAGGCTGTGGATAAATCAGCTCCCGGTCTTGGCTGTGACTAGTCCTCGCCTAGGGGTCCCCCTGGAATCCAGGTGCTGTCGAATTTGTCAGTCAGTAGGAGTGCTGGAATCTACCAGACATGTACTTACCCTCTGCCCCAAATTAGGATCACTGTAAATGTGCTCATTTGAGAAATGGGTCAATAGGTATGAAGCAATAACCGGGGATTCCTTTTGGGATCTATGTTTAAACTCTGAATCCTTGGGATTTCAGCTTGCACTCTACAAGGTATGGTCCCATGTTAAAATCTTGCTTATGGTCTCAAATTTTTTTATACGCAAAAGGGGGCTGTTTGTGTGTTTGTTCGGGCTTATGAACTATGGAGATGGTGCCACATACTGGTGGACATAGTCTTTGCATTTAAGCAAATGACTTCCTCTACCGTACCTGGTATCACATCTGGTGGGCATGAGCTTTACGCCTTTGCTTTTGTTGTATTTGCGTTTAATAACATGACGCTGGTTATTTCTATTCTGGATTGCATTTGGAATAATTTCACATGCCTAGGTTAGGATTGAATAATAGGATTAGGATTGAATATGATAGGCTAGGGATTGCTCTAATGTTTTATGTTTTATTGCTGCTTTATTGCATCCCATTGTATTGCTTTTTATTGTGTTAATTATGTGTATCACAAAGAATCTAATCGTAAAAATTCCAACAAAATCCAAACGCTCCTCGTATCGTGAAACCCAACTCGGCCTGACACAATCGGAATCAATATAGCAAAGCCATTATACGTAACGTGATCGCTTCACTAACTAGGTAGAGAAAGGACTGCCCACTATTCTGCCGAACCAAAAGTGTCAGCCATATCAGAATACCCTGAGACCCAGAGATTTCTAATTTAACCAAAGGAATACACACACCCCAATTAAAAATAAATAAAAGGAAAAACAAGAATCCACAAAAAGAATAGAATAGAGCCATGTAAGTCAAATGGGGACAACAATTAGAGCATATTCACACAAATGTAAGTAAATGTCATTTAAAACATGTCATATAGTGTAATACTGACATCACTCATCGTTAAAAATCACACATATATCCCCTATCCTACCTTCCTCTTGAAGCTTGGAAGGAAAAAGTTCAAAAAGAATCTCCTAGTCTGCCCATCTCAGACACCTAGGTCAACGTTTCTTCCAGGCAGACTGTCACTGACATACTCTGTCGCTCTCTCCCCTATGGTCTCTGTCCCATCTCCTTTCGCCTCATCGCCCATAAATGGAGGAACCAGATAGGAAGTACTCTTGGCCGGGTTCTCATCCTCTAGGTGCATCATTAATGTCTATCACAATGGCACGGTCATGGCCCAGGGCTCTTAGCCCAACCTTCTCCTTATTGATAGGTGTCTTCTGTCCCCATCAACTTCCTCCCTTCCCCGACCACTCCTCCGGCGGCCATCCTCCGTACCCCTTCTCCACCAATGGGCGTACTACGTCCCTGTACCCCTCCTCGGAAGACCTTCAAAAGTGGCAACCAGGTCCACCTAGATAACCTCAGCTCTCTCTCTGCCGTCAAACACGCTTCTGCTATCTACAAAAAGAGGTCACAGCCTCCCTCTGCAAGAAAGAATACGGCATGATAAACTGTTCTGTGGGAATGTACCCACTCAGAGTCCGCAGCCACATGTTTTAGCTCACTGTACCTTTTACAAAGGAGGAATACCCATTTGCATATCAGTCTTTGCCCTGCCCACTTGAGCAGTCCAGCACCAACATGCTATGGTAATCCTCCTTTGAACAAGAGTACCAACAGCAACCTTCTGAAATCTGTCTCCTTCTCAAGATGGTTTCACTGCCAGCTCTGTCACTACTTTTGACACACTCCGTCCTGATAGTTACAAGATTCTCTCCAAACCCAGGCCTAACTGGTCTGGAGGCAGAGGGGCCTTGATCTTCCCTGATTGGATTCCTGCTACTATCATTCCTACGAAGTTCTACTCTACCTTTGAATGCTGTGTCTGCAGGCTTGGCGTCTCTCCAACCCTTTTGCTGACTCCCGCCACCATCTACAGGACCCCTGGTGCGGTCTCCCTTTTGCTCTCAGAGTGGTCTGACCTCACCTTTTCTCTTCTCTTCTCTTCTCTTTCTGCCTGCCTCTACCACCAAGCATCACCTCATCAGTGACTTCAATATTCACCTTGACTCTCCGGAGGGGGCCACTGGACTCTTCTGCAGACTCTGCAATGCTCTTTCCCCCACCATTCATCCCTCCGGTCATACACACTCTGCCAAACATACCTTGGATGCTTTCATCTCCTCAGGCATTCCTATCTGCAACATTCTCACTACAGCTCTCTCCTGGTCTGACCATTCCCTCCTGCCTTCTTATCTGGATCACTTAAGTCCCCCACTAAGCCTTTGCCCGCACTGCCTATCTCCTTCTCTGTCATTCGACCGATAAAGCGTGTCGGTTGCTGCCTTTGCTGCCACTTTCTTCACCCCTCCCACGGATATCCACACTGACTCTGCCCTTGCTAATCTTCACTTTCAATCACCAACACCCCGAGGACTTGCTCTCTAATCTTGACTCTAACTCCTCTTCCGTTCTTATCGTCCTAGATCTTCTCTCAGCCTTCGACACAGTCAATCTTGCCACCCTGACAAATCGGCTCTGCAATACCCTTGGCATCAAAGGCCTGGCACTGGACTGGTTGACCTCCTTCCTCTCCAACCGACCTTCCCATGTTCGACTGGGCCCTTTTCTATACCCTATCACACTCTCCACTTGCGGCATCCCTCAAGGCTCTATCCTCTTGCTTGGCTTTTCAAAATCTACCTTGCCCCTTTGGCCCACTGGATCTCTTCTTTCTCTCCTCCCTTCCAGTGTTAGAAAGGCGACACACAGCTCTCTTTCAAGCTTCCTCCTCTTCCTCCTCTCTCATCCCTGACTGTCTGACTGCTATTCAGTCATGGTGTGCTGCCAATGATCTCTGCTGTAATGCCAGTAAGACTGAGATCCTTTTCATTGGGACCCCAGCTCCCACCTTCCCGCCCTCCCTCTGGCCGCACTCTATGGGGTCCCTCCCCTCACCCTCTTGTGAGGCAAAAAACCTTGGTGTCATCTTTGATTCCTCTCTCCCCTTCTCTCCTCACATCGCGGACCTTGCCAAGAAGGCCCAGTATCAGCTGCACCTCCTCAGAGGTATTCTCCCTTTCCTCACCTTCCCCCGGAAACTGAATGCCTCCAGGGCTCTGGTCCTCTCTAGGCTTGACTACTCTAACAGCCTCTTCCTCAATTTTCCTTTATCCTCCCTTCGTCCCCTCACCTAATCCAGAATAGGACTGCAAGACTTATTGTTGGCCTCAACCCCAGGCGCTGCATCTCTCCAGCCCTAATTTCTCCCCACTGGCTCCTGGTTGCTATTAGGATCACCCACAAGGCTTTCTGGGGACTGGGACCCTGCTACATCCAACTGTCTCTCCCTCAAGGCCTCCCTTCAGTCTGCTAGCTCCAACTCACTGCAAATCAAAAGCTTCTCTAAGCAAAGAGTGGGGGGTAGATCGCTCTCCTCTGCAGGACCCGCTCTCTGGAATGGTCTCCACTCAGACTTGAGCCAGATCTCCTTAAATTCCGGAAGCTCCTCAAGACCCTCCTTTTCTCCTCCTCCAACACCCTCCCCCTCCTCCGCTAACAACTTTTTCATCCTCAGTGATTGGCTGCCTGGTTCCCTCTGAGTACTACAGGGCTCCAGGCCCCACCTCCCAGTAGTTCCACCCCCCCTTTCCCTGCACTTCCCTGCATTCTCTGGCACTTGCCCTCTGGCCTCCACTTAGCACTTGCAGATCGCCTTTTCCCTTCCCACCTTAGCACTTTGTTTTTTTTTGCACAGACAGGCACTCCCTCCTGCTTCCCTCCCTCGCACTTCTTTTTGTACACTTGCATGATCCGACTGTCATAAGGTCTAGTAGGACCGTTATTGTTTCTTTCTCCCTTGTTCTCCCCCCTGTCCCCCATTTTTGTCTTGTTGGGCTTTGAAACACTATTTGTTTTATAGGCGCCTTACAAATGTCCAATAAATAAATAAATGTTCATCACATCACATAAGATATATCACAAAAACCTATAAGGTTGCAGATAAAATGTTAATGCGAATGTGGCTATCTAGACAAAAAATGCTAAACCCGAATGTAACCACATTGTCATACATACGAGAAACGAAGGAAAGTGGTAATATTGTATCAGAAGTGGCATACAGAACTCCAAATCCCCAGTTCACTGTAAATTACAATAAATCATCACACATGAAAGGAATGTATCAGCTGCTCGCCGATCAGTTGACTTTCAACTTTTGCCATCCCAATTACAAAAATGTTAATGGTGCAAGGGTAATTTTAAATAATAAAGTTTAGCAATATGTCACACAATTCGCATTACA
Organism: Ambystoma mexicanum; assembly: GCF_040938575.1. NCBI lineage: Eukaryota > Metazoa > Chordata > Amphibia > Caudata > Ambystomatidae > Ambystoma > Ambystoma mexicanum. The sequence continues at coordinate 749,941,225 of NC_090921.1, read as the reverse complement.
TGTTGGCACGCATCATTAGGTCGCTTTCTGCATTGCATTAAATTCAAAATATGCAACTCAAATGTATCATCACAACAGAATTATCTGTATACTCCAATACAGAGATATTGACAGAAAAACAGGATAAATAAGCCATCCATTACTCTCTATATAATGTAATAGCTACAATCTATAGAGGAGATATTAATGAATTGGGTATGACACTCTTTAGAAAACCCACAGATAAGAACTCGCTGTTACTGTACAACAATTACCACCCTGCAAGTTTGCGCGAGAATTTACTGTACGGCCAATTTCCACGGATTAGAAGAAATTTTAGTCGAAGAGAGGACTTTGACAAAAACATTAAAGACCGATCAATGAGATTTAAAGAACGAGGGTATCCCCCCACACATAATTCGAAAATCACTTAAGCGAGCAAGAAACACCAATAGAAAAGATTGTTTAGTTAAACAACTAAGGGGCCGATTCATGGAACAAACATGTGCCGAAAATCTTGGCGCAAGCGCGAAAAAACAGGCGCACGCGCACGAATCATGGAAGTCCCTGCGCGTGTTTTCCTCGGGCTGTGCGCCAAACCCATGCATGGCGCCCACCTCACTGCAACATCCCGCACAACCTCGGCGCATACACCAGAAAGTGGGCAGAACACGGGGCGTAACTCGCGGAATGGGGAACAACGCGCGGAAATAAGGGCTTAACTGGGGATGTACTGCAGGGAAGATTGGGCCTGTGCGAGCGGGGCACGTGTATTTCGGGGGTGCGCAGGAAGTTTCACACGCGATTGAGCGGGGTACGTGTATTTTGGGGGTGCGCGGGAAGTTTCACATGCGATTGAGCGGGGTACGTGTATTTCGGGGGTGTGCGGGAAGTTTCACACGCGATTGAGCGGGGTATGTGTATTTCAGGGGTGCGCGGGAAGTTTCACACGCGATAGGCCTTGGGCGAGCGGGGTACCACTCACTATCTGCGTGTAGAAGAACGCGTATCCAACACCGACCTGCTGTGAAGTAATAGCGTGTGAACCCCAACGCCTGGAAAACACACGCACCGCACCCCATGGAAAGCACGTACAGAGCAATGGAAATCCACGTGGGATCTTCAAGCCCTGCCAGGGCAACGCCCTTGCGCGATACGTCATACGTCTTACGCGCTAAGGGCCTTTGGTCCAATGAAATCGCATATGCGTGCAGACGCGCTTACGCGGTAAGGGCCTTTCCTCGAATTACACGCTGACGTGCAATTTTTTCACGTGCCAAATCACTCCGTATCAAGCTGGCCAAGCAAAAACACACGGAAGACCACGCTCCTGCCCAAAAGGCTGAATCACTGCCCACCAGAGCCCCGAGCACGCTCCCACCTGCCATCTGCTGCTGCCTGACTGCCTGCTGCCCTCGTGCCCTGCCATTTGGTGCCTGCACATCAGCCATCTGCAGGGGTCCAGTTGCGGTGCCCACCCCTGCTGGAACAGAAGACTCCCAACTGGGATACCATCGCTCCACAGCCCAGTCCCAGGACCCAGTTGCCCACCCACGCCTGCCTCGGGGGTCGCCATGTCGGGGCAAACACCATCTGAGACCACTGGCGACCCCCAGCCAGAGGGGCAGAGGGCCACCAGCTTCAGTCAGAAGGAAGTTGGTGTCCTGGTGGAGCTTGTCCTGGGGCATTATGATGCCCTCTTCGGATCATCACGCGCCGACAAGGAAGGACGTGACAGGATCTGGGACGACTTTGTGGTTGCCATCAACGCAGAGGGGGTGGCAACCCGCAACATCAAGCAAGTCAAGAAGCGCTGGGAGGACTTGAGGTCCAGGACCCTCATAAAGGCCCGGCACCTCGTGGAGGGGGGCCGGGGCAGCATGAGTACCATCCAGATGAGGGTCCTGGAACGCGTACGCCCAGCGCTCCATGCCCAGATCCTTGAGAGGCAGACCCGTCTGGAGTCGAGCGGTAAGTGGCCAAGCATTGCTGTGTGAGACAGAGCATGTTGTAGTGTGCTGGTTGTCTGATACTTGCCTGTATGTGTGACATAGGCCATGTACGCATGTGTGTGTGCAGGGACATCATGGTCATGCATGTGAGACCAGTAATGTGTGAACCACACGGTTGGTGCATGTGTTTAAATGCAACATGGGGAGCCCTATGCGGAATGGACACATGAGAGCATGCCAGTCTCTGTTCCTGGTCATGGGTGAGGGATGGGTGCTGATGACATGTACATGTATGGTGTCCATGTCTGTGTGTCTGACCTGCGTGTCTGTGACTTGTGAATGCCATGGATGCATGACACATGTCTGTGACAATGTTCAGATTCACTGATGCAGCCGAGTTATCCTTGCATCCACTGTGTCTGGGGTGTACTACGAGGCCAGATGGATGAAACTACGGTGAAGTGTGTGCATGTGATAGGCATGACCCATGATGCATGTGAGTTCCAAAACAACATTGTATGTTTCAACAGTCCCTTGGACATGTATGCTAATGTCCATAGCATGCCCCATGCCTGTTACTGCATGTGTTTTGCCTGCACTGACCCATGTGTTGTGGAGGAACATGATGGAAGTGATCTTTGACAGTGTCACTCATCTGCTATTGCTTCCTGTCTAGGGGACCATTGTACAGTACCCTGATGCTTGTGTTCTAGGTCTCCCTCTACGCAGCACCAAGTGAAGAAGAGGGTGGAGACGGCGCTGTGGAGCAAAGCGGCGGGGATGCCCCCACGGCTGCAGAGGAAGGGGTGGGTGAGCCCCCACAGGGGCTTGCAACGGCGGAAGACTGTGTGGTGCCATCCAGGTTGGTGGTTTCCACAGAGGAGGAGGAGGCCGCTACTGAGCCGCACATGGGGCCTGGTGGGGGCATCCCTGCTGGTGCAAGTGCTGCAGTCCAGGGGCAGGAGGCAGCACAGGTCGCCGTGGAGGGGCCTGTGCATGTCACTGTCCCTGACACTGTGACTGCACCACCATGCACCAGCAGGATGCCCCATCCCAGGCCCGTCCGCAGGTAGGGGGCATGTCCATGTCATCTGACTCCCCTCCACCTGCGGACGAGGGGACCCCTGGCCGTATGGAGAAGGTCCCGATTGGTGTCGCGTTGCGCACACGTGACATTCGTGATGACGTGCGTGCTTCCCGGGGGGAGCACGCACGTCATCACGAAGAGTACTGTGCCAACGTGCGTGCTTCCCGGGGGGAGCACGCACGTCATCACGAAGAGCACTGTGCCAACGTGGCCCAGTTGGGAGCGGGCATGTTTGGGGGTTTCGTACATGTGTCGGCCACTCTGGCGACCCTCTCCTCCTCTGTGGAGGCTATGCGCCAGTCGTTCTCCATGCCGTCTTCCGGCCCAGATGCCACCAGGGCCCCATGTGGACCTGCCCCGACCAACGCAGCCAACTCGGTGGGGATCCCATCCCTGCCACAGTCGGGAGTCGGAGGTCCAGCAGGGGTGGACACACCAGCAACTGGACCCCAGCAGATGGAGGATGTGACGGCATCATCGGGCAGGGCACGTGCATGACGGCGTCAGTGGATTCCATCAGCCTGGATGCCGCCGTGCTGGCAGAGGCAGTTGCGTCGGAGGCAGCGGCAGGCTCGACGTGGGAGGCATCATGGCTCGGGGCCATCAACATCAAGGGGGCAGGCATCGGCTGGAGGGCAGGAGAACCCTGGAATGGGAGTGTCTTCCGTGTGGGAGCGGTTGGGCCAGCAGATAGGTGCGGAGTGGTGGAGAACTCCATGCGGAGGGCGCTGAGTGCCTCGAGGGTATTTGCAGAGAGCTGGAGTTGGACACCGCATTATCCCTGCGAGACCTCGGGGCAAGGGAACATGCCCGCCTCCAAGCCATTGAACAGGAGTTCGATGATGCCCTGGCCCATGACATCAACCAGTGAGCCGTCGGACTAGCCCGCCGCCTTTGTATATAGTTATTTAGGTTTAGGTTTCATTTCTTTATTATTATGATTTGGAGTCCACGGACTTTGCTCCACTTTTTGTATATAGTTGTATTTTAGATAGGGTTCTTGGTAGGTTTCATTTGTTTTTGGGATAATGGACCCTTCAGACTTTCGTTTTCAATTTTCAGGACATGTATATACTTTCTTTGAGACATATTCACATGGATTAATGTTTTTTTATGCTTTCCATCTTTGGATTTCGTTCTATGGACTTTGGGGATGCACCACTTATATTTTTGAATTTTTGGGATTTCTTTTCTTGCTTGAATTTGACTTTCTTTTTCTTATTTCAAAAATTATTTCTTCTTTTGCATGTGTGCTTTTCATTTTGACATTTGTTATACTTTTTAATACATTTCTTTATTCAACATTATTGGTGTGGTGTACAGTGATGATTTTGGTGCATGTCTCCATGAGCATTGGCACAGTCATGTGTTGCAACTGTGTGGCTCTATAGGACATTTGCTGATGGGCATGCTGGTTCTTTTCAGAATATCAAAGTGATTTACTAGGGAGTGGGTGCAGTGGTTCGTTGGGTGTTTGCACTGGGGGGTGGAGGGGTGGCATTTGGGTTGGCATTAGGGCCATGGGTCTGTATAGTCATGGCGTGGTGTTTGGGGGACATGAGTGGGGGGCCTGCTGGCAGGTACCCCGCACTGCTGGGGGGTGGGTGTGCAGTGGGACACGAGTGGGGGCCTGCTGGCAGGTGCCCCACACTGCTGGGGGGTGGGGGTGCAAGGGGACATAAGTGGGGGCCTGCTGGCAGGTACCCCGCACTGCTGGGGGGTGGGTGTGCAGGGGGACATGAGTGGGACATGAGTGGGGGCCTGCTGGCAGGTGCCCCACACTGCTGGGGGTGCAAGGGGACATGAGTGGGGGCCTGATGGCAGGTACCCCGCACTGCTGGGGGGTGGGTGTGCAGGGGGACATGAGTGGGACATGAGTGGGGGCCTGCTGGCAGGTGCCCCACACTGCTGGGGAGGGGGTTGGGGTGCAAGGGGACATGAGTGGGGGCCTGCTGGCAGGTACCTCGCACTGCTGGGGGGTGGGTGTGCAGGGGGACATGAGTGGGACATGAGTGGGGGCCTGCTGGCAGGTGCCCCACACTGCTGGGGGGTGGGGGTGCAAGGGGACATGAGTTGGTGATCAGTAGTGCAAGGAGACATGTGTCTTTGCTGGGGGGCATGGCCATGTTGGGTGGGCTGCCTGCGGGACATGACCAGGGGTGCAGGGCAGTCCCCTGTGGTGTGGGCTGCCTGCAGGGGCTGTGGAGGGTGTACAGGGAACACCTGTAGGACCCACACTGCCAAATCACGTGTAGGACTCCCCGGGACCCCCGAAATACACGTACCCTGCTGAAATCGCGTGTGAAACTTCCCGCGCACCCCTGAAATACACGTACCCTGCTGAAATCACGTGTGAAACTTCCCACGCACCCCTGAAATACACGTACCCCGCTCGCACAGGGCCAATCGCGTGTGAAACTTCCCACGCACCCCTGAAATACACGTACCCTGCTGAAATCACGTGTGAAACTTCCCGCGCACCCCTAAAATACACGTACCCCCGCTCGCACAGGGCCAATCGCGTGTGAAACTTCCAGTGCACCCCTGAAATACACGTACCCTGCTGAAATCGCGTGTGAAACTTCCCGCGCACCTCTGAAATACACGTACCCCGCTCGCACAGGGCCAATCGCGTGTGTAACTTCCCGCGAACCCCGGTAATACACGTACCCCCGCTTGCCGTGCTGGTACAGGGTTAGCGCAGCCCTTTGCGCTGGATTGGGGATTTTGATGGCTTTTCCTTGCGCAAGGGGCGTTCTTGGGGGCGTAACTGGCGCGGCTGCAGGGTCGCTGCGCCACTGTGCGCCACGGCTGGTTTTGGTAGCTGAAATCCATGAATACGCTGTGCGCGGAAATGGATTTTAGCGCACGCGGCTGGCGCAGAGATTCGCACGCGCACACTGTGCGCCAGCCGCATGCGCCTCTTGTGCGCTAAATTCTATGAATTACCCCCCATGGGTCAAAGAGGACAAGATTACTTGTGTATCGACATTTTCATGAGTTACGTAGAAGCATACTTAAGAACTCGGGCATGATTAACACAGAGGATTTTGCAATCAAAAAACCACGTTTTGAGTTTAAACGCATGCCCAATTTGTGGGATAAACTGGTTCAGATTTATAGGAGAGTGGAACTAAACACACTGTGACTCAGCCGACTGTGGAATCTGCCGCCTGTTACGGGACACTTCAAATGTGGGAAGTGTTCGGTATGCAGCCTTACGATGAATATCAAAGAGATAGATCTTAGGGGCCGTAAATGGGAACTTAAGACCTTTACAAACTGTAATACCAAATGGGCTATATATGGAATCAGGTGCCCGTGTGGTTTACTTTATATTGGCAAAACAAAGAGACCCATACGGCAACGTATCTGAACACAAGTCCTGTGTGACAAACATTGTCTCTGATAAACCACTAGTAGCTCATTTTATAGCAGCAAATCATAATCATGAGGATATACAGTGGTTCATCATCCAAACAATAGGACCCCACCCGAGAGGGGGGGATAGGGAATCTAAAACTTAGGAAAGCAGAACAAAAATTTAAATATGACCTCAACACAGTCAAAGATGGTTTGAACATTTCCACAGAGCGGAAGCCATTTATCCATTAGATACTATGGGTCTGAATTGGAGGTCCAAGTAGAGCGATGTGGAATTGACATTGTGACATAATATGTGAACGGACGCACATTTCAATAAATATTGTGACCAGGATATCAGGTTGAATAGATCTAACGATATTTATCGGCTAATAAGATTGGCACTAAATTGTTGACCAGTGCACTATTAACATGGTGGGGATTCACCGTACTAAGCGGGCGGCCACACGCACGACCTGGAGGCAGGCACGTATACGTCATTACATAAGTTGGATTGAATCCGATCATGTGACCGCCTGTGCGTGGGTACGTCTGTGTGAATTCATGAACACAGAGGACAACTGGATGCAGACGCCATCATGCAGAGTATATTTAATCTGATTATGTGATCGGTTAAGTGTTGGAACGATTGTGTCTTAGAAGACCGCTCGGATTTCTTCCTCTTCTTCTCGCCGGACGGGCTCGGCCTTCCTCCTCCGACATGTTGCTGCAAAACGCACAGTCCTTCTCCACGTGCGTCTTGTCCTCATGTAGGCAGTAAAGACAAAAAGAGTGTTCGTCCTCCTTAAAGACGTTCTGCAGCTGGCATCCAGGGCAGACCCTGAACAGCTTTCCGGGCGTCGAGCTTCCCTTCTCCTGGGCCATGACCGGGCCTGAGAAACTTCTGGAGTCCTCCAAAAGCGTAGCTCGACGAAATCTTCACCCTTGAGGGGCGCAGACGAAGCCGACACGGGTCCCCGTTGATCGGATGGAGAGTCGGTGGAGCTTGAGGCTCTTTTGACCGAAAAAACGTGAAAAAAATAGCACGAACGCTCGAGAGCAATAGCACGAGGATCCCAACACATGAACGTGCTGTAAAAATCTGAAGATGGCTGCCAGAGGCGGGGCTTGGGTGGAGGGCAGTCATTGGCTGTGGTCAGTATGACGCAGAGATCAGTGATTGGTTATTACTACGAAAGACAGATCAGAAACGAAACTGATATTGGTTTTTTCTTTACCGAGGATTCCCAGCCTGACGACGGGGAATATTCATGAGCATGTGAATCCATGCCAGACCCCATGCTGGAGAAATAAGATCCACCTCCACCCTTTGGAATAGCGACCAGAGGTAAACAAACTATTAAACATGTAGTGGGTTTTTCTAATTTAGGAGAAAATGACCAATATTTTGAAAAGAGCTAAATGTGAACCGTGGTGTTGAGATCAGTGAGACATTCTTGGGCTGCACTGGCACTTGGGTATACTTAAGTTGAAGCATATATCCTATGTATATACATGAATGGAACAAGGAGCAGGAAGAATAGAAGCAGAATTCAATGCAAATCAAGGTTTTTGTCCAGTGGACTACAAATTTTGGGGCACTGTGCAATTTAGACCGATTATTTCCACATTGTCCTGCATAATACAAAGATAGTGGTACATGATAATAATAAGCTGTTTCATGTATGTTTTGGTTTTAGATGGGCTTGGAATGTAACACGTCGTTTCTATGCAACATGTGAAATGTCATGACGTGATAAAAACAAGGTGTCCTGAAGACAGCACCAATGGGAGATGCAAATAAGATTAATTCGATTGCATTTTTCTAAAATTGTTAATTGGTTCTAGAAACATGTGTAGTGTTGACACATTGTTTCATATATTTGTAATAATTTTTTCTGTAAAGAATACTGAAAAAGATAACTGATCAAACGATTGATTGACTTGTTTACATCGATTGACAATATAGAAGTCTTTTCTCATTTCAAGTAGGCCACAAGGATATTAATTTGTTTTTAGACACATCGTGTATAATAGATGAATGATGTTTGTTTAGATTATCAAAACTTTTTTAGAGGGTATGTACGCATTTATTGTGTTTTATAAAGATAAAAATATGTATATTTTTTTGAGATCCATGTATCCTCAGTTCAATTAATGTTGAAGATTTGTTTGAGATTGTCAGGTGGATATCTAGAACAACCTTAGAGCGTGAAGGGAGGAAGCTGTCTTGTGGGATACTTTGTTAGTTCTAGTCCTCACCCACACAGCCCCTAAAAAGAGGTCTCTATATAATGTTACAGTGGGGTAAAGAGGGAGGGCCGCAGACACCCTAATCTACATCCAGCTCCAGAGTGAGTGAAAACATGAATGCTGTAACCCCTGTGACAAGTGGGCTGGGGTAACCCCCGACCCAGAATTAGTGGATATATGGGGAGGTTTGAACACATTTCTTTAGTCTAGCACAGGAACCCGATTTGAAGCAGCCGAAAGCACAATAAGGGACACCAGGTAACATGCTTAAAGTCTTTGTTTCCAAAGCCAACTCCCTTAAGGAAAAGCTCTGTCTTTCTCGACCAAGGGAAGTCTATTGAAGGGGGAACCCCCCCTGAATTGGGGACAGCCGTTTCATCATCCTGTGCTTCTCCTTGGTGCCCTCTTGTGGATTCGCAGATCTGCTCGAGTCCGGAGAGTCACTGCAACTTGAGAGGGGCCTCCTGTCCTGCACAAACATTTAGTGGCCTTTATGGCTGCTTACTTGCTGTGCAACACCATCGTAACACACCTTTACTATGGATTCTGCCACTGCTCTTGGCAGAGTTGGATGCTAGAGTTCCCATGGACTTGTCCATAGCATCAATCAAGGTGATTAGTCGTACCTAGATCTCCTGACCTGCACCCAGCTGATGGTAGTTTTCAGTGGGACTTCTAGAGCAAGTTTGCATAGCCATTTTGCAGGCCTCCACTCACTGCGATGCTCTCCACAGGATATATGACAACAGCCCTCCCTCCTTGAGCCTTTGGTGGAACCTAGACTTGCTCCCCAGCTGGGTGGCTGCCTTCTTTCTTCAATCGAGATCTGTATGTGGTAAGGAGGGCATGGTATCACAAGCATGCCACTGACAATAGGTACAAGTTGTAAAACCTTTATTCAATGTTCGAGGTTTGGAAAAACTCTTATATTTGTCCTATAGCTAGGATGGGAGTAGTATCGACTATCAAATAATAAATAATACAGTCCTAGTTGAGTCCGTCAAATCAAGATGGCCTTTACTAACAAAACCTAATGCCTGCCCTAGCTCTTGTACAAAAGGCGGGTTAGGGAGAATATGTATAGAAAGGAAAGTCAGTGTTCAGACAAAGAATAAATGTGGCTGAGTGAGCTCTCCTCCCCCCATTAGACAGCACAGAGTAAGGGGGTCCCCGTAGGCAGGCTGACACACTCTGGCCCAAGTTCTTAACACAAAGGCAGTACAAAATGTGGATCGTGGCCCATCTAGCCTTCCAGGTTAAACTCTTTCTTTCCAGCTTTCAAAATAGCTTTCAAAATACAGTTCAACAAGATGTTCACGTCGGTCTCCCTCAGTCAGGCTCAGACCTTTCAAAGCAAAAAGTTCAAAACACTTGTAGACATTACCTCCGCCAAGCTTAATTCACGTCCTTTTGGGGGTTCCCTTCCCCTAACTTATTACACTTCTGGTCTCCCTCAGTAGGGCTCAGAATGTTTTTTGATGTCGAAGACTTTCGAATGTGCATGGCTTTAACTTAAAGACCTCTGCAGGACCACTTCAACTGTCCCTTCAGCTCACACTCTTGTACTATTTGCCCCGGTGTTTCTTGGTCTGGGTAGTTCAATGTCATAAGCACCAAAGTTCAACATTCACCTTTTTACTCTAGGTTAATTTTGACCACTTCCAGCAGGCTACTTCCTTTTGCTGGACCACGCTGTTACTCGGTATCGCTGGTTTCACAGCTATCGTTACTTCAAATTTCATTCACAGGTCTGCATTTCTTCGCATTTCATCCTCAAGCGTGCAGCCTTCAATTGTGCAATAGAATGTTGCAACTTCAGTCTTTCCTTAACACGCATCGGTCTTTCATCTCTTGTCTTTACAGTTTTTCAATCCACGAGTCACGTTTAGTACCACAGGCTTGGCCTCGCCTCCCCAACTCTGTCACTCACCCGGGAGGTTTGCTGGCGTCCTTGAAACACAATGCCGCCTTCTTGTTTGGGATTTGGCCTTCTCCATGCGTCATTTCGCAGCCCTTTGGAGGCAACGACCTCCTGCAGGGAACTCCTGTGATTCTCCAACATCTGTTCTCGTCCATCGGTCTGTTGCTCTGTCCTAATAGGTTCGCCTTCACCCCAGAGGTTCTGCCCTTGCTCGTGTTCCACCTTGCTCAGAGTGTGTCTCTATGTTCTAGGAAGGAAGATATCCAGGTCTTGGCTTCGTGGGAGAAATAGGCAGCACCCGTATGGTGGTGGCAAAGAGGTCTATGTTCCACCAAGTTAAAGGTGTCCAAGAGGTCAAGGAGGAGGAGGAGGGCTGGCTTGCCTTCATCTCAGTAAGAGTCTAGCTGATATTTCAGATATAGTAGCACTGATTCCATGCCATGGCCCAGCCAGCAGCCTTATTGACGCATACCGAGGATGTGGTTAATTTCTAGAAAGAGTTGGATTTGGTTATACGCTGCTGTGTCTAGGATTTTAAGCAGGAAGTAATAGGCCGGTAGTGTTAGGTGCTGAGTGGTCGAGCATGTTTTTTTAGTAAGGGCAAGTCCCAGGATTCCTTTAGGCTGCCAGGGACTAAATTCACAGCGATTGAGGCGTTTATTAATTTAGTAATGAATGGGACTAGTGCTTCTGAGCAGTCTTTGATGGTACTGGCTGGGCAGATGTCTCCTTTGCATCTGGAAGGTTTAAGATTTCTGAGAACATTGGCTGTTTCTGAAATTTCTTTAAAGCGGTATGGTGTAATTCGTGTTTTGGTGTTGGAGAGTGGTAGGGGTGATGATGAGTGCTTTCTTCTTCTCTATTCTCTGCTGTATAGCGAGTATTTTAGATTGTATGGCATTCTGGATGTTAATGCACCAGGTTTCGTCATTCATAATAGTGGAGGGAGGGGTTGAGGGTATTTCTAGTTCTCTAGGAAGTCTGAAGATTTCTTGGGAGTTAAAGCTGGTGTTGATGATTATTGTATTATAAACGGCCGCTTTGGCTGCAATAATGGCTGTTGGTATTCTTTGGAGATTGAGGTGAATATGGCTTTAGCGTGGTCCGTAGGTGTCTTTCTTGAGCATAGGGCTTCGAGGTCTGTGGTGAACCAGGAATTAATGTGGCCAATTGGTTTGGCTCTAGTCTACTGCTTTGGCCAGGGTATTTAGGTAGAGGTCGGCTAAGACCATCGGGTCGCTAGAGTTAAAATGCTCAGGTAGGAGTGGTGCGAGGAGAGGGGAGATAGTCTAAGGAGATCTTATGGAAACTACGGGCCAGGGAGGGTGGTAGGACTGGGGGAGCTGGTGGTTGCTGTCTCATGGGAGGGAAGGTGAAGGTTAGGATGTGGTGGTCTGACCAAGGGCAGGCTGTGTTAGCAGTGATGGTCTGCTGAAGTTGGCTATCCAGTCCAGAGTTCTTCCCTTAATATGTGTGGGGTCTGTGACCCATTTTATGACGCTGAGGGCTGAGAGAGTATTGGACACGGCTGAGGCGGTAGTGCCCATTGGGTTGTTGTGACCTAGGTTTAGATCCCAAGTATAATCGAACTGGAGTTAAGTTTAATGTTTTCTCCTACTGTGTGAATGAGGTTTTCCTTAAATGAGGCTATGGGGCCAGGAGGACGGTAGATGAGGTGGAAAGTAATGGAGTCGCTGGGGGAGATGATAGTTTGGCTGAGAGGAGTTTGCAATTCCCTTCTGTAGAGGTGTTGGAGAGTCATTTGTAAAGAGTCTCTGAAGATGATAGCGACACCTCCACCTCTTGAGTTCAGTCTGTCACTTCTAAGGATGGTGCAGCCCTCTGGGAGAGCTATGGAAAGTGCTCGGCCAGAAGCTTGCTGGAGCCAGGTTTCGGTGATGGCGAGCATGTCAATGTCATGGGCCATGATCAGATCAAGAATATCGAGAGTGTGTGCTGGTAGGGATCTGGCATGGATGAGGGATCCCTTCAAGAGGGAAGGGGTGAGGCTGCCTGCTGTGGGGACAGAGGGGCAGGGGCTGCCTTCTTGTTAGTCAAATAGGAGGGGGGTCTGTCTTAAGGGACTGTTCACATCTGACATGGGTAATGGTGAGGCACAGGCTAGCGGTGTAGAAGGGCCGCAGCTCCCAGCGCCAGTGGTCGGAGCAGTCTTCATGTCAAGGATGGTCACGGCACTAGCAGGCGAGCAAATGGTATGCCGGTGGCCCTGGAGCACCTCACTATATGTTAAAAGGGTGCAGATTGGTGGGTTGGGGAGAGCTGGTCTTTGGTGGGCATATACTGAGGGATGGAGTAGGTGCCGCTCCCGGAGGGAGGAAGGGGGTCTGGCAAGGGGAAGGAATGTGTAATTGACACTTCAGGTGGATAATGCGTTGGGGGACAGGATAGCCAACTGTATTCAGGCATACATTAGGCTTACCATCCAGAGGAGTCCGGTGCTATCACGTATAGCAGCGGAGAGCTGCAGAGAGCTCCATAGGCCTTATGGTCCCCAGACAGTCACCTTCCTTGACAGCTAGTTATCTTTCCATCACCAATGCCTGCTAAAACTCAAACTCAGGTGAAGTATCCAAGTCGCTGGCATTCCACAAGTCAGAAGCCACAATGGCAATACCCTCATCCTACCCATAGAATTCCTTGTGGATGTCCAGGACCTTTCCCTTCCTCCATGCATTCCAATCCAGAGGGAATTTGGTTACACTGATAACAAAATTGGGCCATATTTGAGAGTAACTGAGCTTTGGAGGCTGGAACTAGTTTCTGGCTCTCCTATGCTTATATAGGAGGCTGGTACAGAATCCGAAGAGGAGGAACCTGGTGCCAGGACTTCAATTCAGATGGCAGAGCTAAGTGGTGGGAGAGTGGGCCAATCTTCACAATGGGGGCTCTTGAAAGAGCTCACATGCCTAGTTAGCACCTATAAAAAGGCTGCACCATATAGAAAAGTGGCCCTGGCTCCACCACCAATGTCGAAGCCACCGGCACATTAGTGAAAATGTCAAGCCTTTTCAGCCTGAACTCCTCCAAATGCACCAGAGAAGAGGAACTTGTGGGGAACAGTGTATAAATCAGCTTTGGTGAGATTCCCTGGAGCGACAATGGTTATGATTCTTCCTAGCGATGAAGAAGAGTGGCACTTGGAGGAGGCACACAGGGATCAGGAACTCCTGCAGCACTTTTAGTTCTTGCCCTTCCTCTTGTCCTCTTCCCGGGGGGCTAGATTGCTCTGGTTCTTTGGGTGAACGGCGCTTGTTCCTTTAACTGTAAGACTCAAAAGGAAGCCAGGGAATTCAAAGGTGTCTTTACCATGTTGTGGAGGGCAATGAAGTCCCCAAGCAGTAAAGACAATATTTGTGTGGTTTGGGCACTGACATGTAGCTAAGCACTTATTTAAAAAGGTTTGAAACCAGATTTTTTGTAGGAGGCACAACCAGGCGAGTAATTCAAGTAGCAACATCTGGTGACATGTATTAAAAAAAGTGTGCAGAAAAAAGGAAGGAACAAGTTATTTACCTGTAACTCATGTTCTCCAGCATGGGTCTGGCAAGAATTAACATGCTCATGAATATTCCCTGTTGTCAGGCTGGGAATCATCAGTAAAAAAGAAAAGCAGTTTCACTTTAACCTGAAAACTGCATTTCTACTCTATATCCAATCACTGTCCTTTGAGTCATACTGCCCCCTTCAAATGACAGTCGTCTCCCTAAGATCCTCCCCCGGTGGCCATCTTCAGATTTGGTAGAGCACGTAAAGTAGTAGTATGGACCAATAAGAGCCACAGAGGGGAAGGAGGGAGAGTTTGCATGTGAATCCATGCCAGACCCTTGTTGGAGAACAGGAGTTACAGGTAAGTAACGTGTTCCTTCTCCAGCATGGGGTCTGGCATGAATTCACATGTTCATGAATACGATTAAACTGCAGTACATATACACAACCACAGGAGGTGGCAAGGCTCAACAGAGGCAATGCACTTACCCCGGAACAGACGCACCTCAAGTAAACAGGTTGCCTAGCACCGCTTGGCTGACCCGGTACTCCTCCCTGGAATGCCTGTTGATGCAAGAGAATCTCATGAAGGTGTGCGTGGACCTCCACGTAGCAGCCCTGCAGGTGTCGAGCAGGGGCACACCACACAGTTGTTGTTGCAATGGCTCTGGTGGAATGGCCTCTTGGCTGGCCTGGAAGAGGTCTTCTAGCCATACGATGACAGTGCATGATGCAGCCAGAGAGCCACCTGGATATGGAAGCCTTAGAAAGGGCCTTCCCATGAGTCACAGGTCCAAAATTCACAAAGAGTTGAGATGTCTTCCGAAAGTCCTTCATGCGTGCCACATAAAATTTCAAGGCACGAGCAATGTCCAGCGCATGCAAAGTCCTTTCCGCCAGCATAGAGAAATTTGGGAAGAAAACTGGCAGAAATAAAGGCTTGTTGAGATTGAACTCTGAAGGAACCTTCGGCATTAAGGTGGCATGTGTCCGCAGCACCACCCTCGTACCGTGGAAAGACAAGTACGGCTGCTTGCAAGAGACCACCTGGATCTCCCTAACCCGCCTGGGCCAGTTGATGGTCACTAAAAAAGCTGTCTTCCATGAGAGAAACTCAAAGGGGCTTAATGCATTGGTTCAAAAGGGGCCCCCCCATGAGCTTAGTGAAAACGATGTTGAGCACCCAGGCTGCAGCACGAGCCTTCACTGTTGGAAAAATCCTGAAGAGGCCTTTGAGAAACTCCTTGACAAGCATGTGGGACCACAGGGATGGCTTACCAGGCGACCTGGGGTAACATGATATGGCAGCCAGGTGCACCTTGATCGAATCATGAGCCAGGCCAGCCTTGGCCAGGGAAAGCAGATACGGAAGGAGCTGCCGAGCTGTGACTCGCAGCGGTGTAATCTTCAGAGTCCTGCACCACATTGAGAAGCATTTCCACTTGTGGCTGTAACGCAACAACATGGTGGATGCTCTGGCCTCGGCCAGGATCTTCTTGCATTCCAGCAGCAGGGAATAATGGCCACACTCTCGGGCTGCAGGAGCCAGGCAGTGAGGCTCAGCGACGCTGGGTCATGGTGCAGTATTCTTCCGCTTTCTCTTGAGAGAAGATCAGGAAGTGGAGGCAGCCTGATGGACGGAGCCTTTGACAGACAGAGCAGGTCCAGGTTCCAGATCTGCCGTGGCCATGCTGGTGCAATGAGTATCATCCTGCAATGACATTGTCTGAGTGTGTTGATCATACGTAGCAGGAGTGGATCGGAGGGAAGGCGTACAGGAAGAGCCCTTCCTACAGGAACGAAAAAAGGCGTCACCCAGACCCCTCAGCTGAGGAAACCTGCTAGCGAACCTCTGGCACTTGGAGCTGGCCACCGTCGCGAAGAGGTCGATTCAGGGTTGACCCCACTTGCAGAAGAGAAAGGATACTTGATCCTGACAAAGCTCCCAATCATGCAAGGACCCCAGCTCCCTGCTGAGCGAGTCTGCAATGGTGTTCTTGGTGCCTGCCAGATGAAATGGGACGAGGAACATGTCCTGAAGAATGGCTCAGTGCCACAGCGACCATCCAGTATGGTTGCAGACCTAACTTGCCCTATGCTAAGGTGGGACTTCCCTACCTAAAGAAACTAAGGAAAGTCTGAGTCAGAAAGTTCAACTTAAAAGTCAGGCTTTGTCCAAAACCTATACTTGCCCTCACAACTAAAGCTAAACAATGTGTAGGGATGGCTGCAATAAAAAGAAGTGGTGTTCCAAATAAGGTTCTAAGCTTCTACCAGCTCCTGGCTTACTATTCAGCTCCCCTTCCCTAAAGCAATTCCACACAACTACCGGGGTTCCCTTCCCCAAGTTCAAGACAGTTCCACAAAGTCTCTGGGTTCCCTTCCCCAAGTTTAAGATGGAAGGTGCAAAGTTCAAAACAAAACAGTTCTCAAAGGATTGTGATCCTCCCCAACCCTCTTACCATGTGTAACTTCTCTGGTTCACCAACACACGTCTGTTACACCATTAGTCTTTTCATGTATATTTTCATTGGGCCTCATTCAGAGTATGGCGGTAAGGGATAGCGGCCACCGGTAACGAGACCGGTGGCGGTGATCCCTTACTGCCATACTCCGAGTTCCCTTTGCGCCCTCGCCCTTAACGCCTGCTTTGAGCAGGTGTTAAAGTCGAGGGCGCAAAGGGGCCTCCAAGCCAATAACGGTGACCATAATGAACTGTCACCGTTATTTGCATCTTCCCCATTCCCATTGAGCCCTATGGGGGCTCATTTGGGAATGGGGAAGAGCCTTGGTGAATGGGGAATTACCGCCCCGCCAACCTTGGAATGGGGCGGTAATTCCGCCATCCACCAAGGCGCTGCCGGTCCGGGTACGGCGTCAACCAAGGCGTTAATAGCGCCATTGGTTAGCGCCGTACTCAGAATGAGGCCCATTGACTTGCTCCTTTTGATATTAACACTCTTGACTCCTCCTCTCCATTTGTTTTTCATGCAGGAAACTCGGTCTAGGTGTTGTCGGACTGCACAGGTTTTGCAAACCCATACCCTTTCTTGGCTTTTGTTCACTCGTCACATTTGCATTTATTTACTGCCGGAACAGCGCACATGTCTGATTTCTAAACAAAATCGCCCCTGACAGTGGCGTCCGCGGTAGGCCATATTGTGATAGGAGGGGAATTCAACCTAGTTCCGAACCCGGACAACAATAAAACACTAAAGCCCACAAACGAGGACTATGGTAGAGCACTGGGATTCATTGAATTTCTCAGCGAAGTAGAGATTCTAGACATCTGGAGATTATTTAACAATGAAGCACATGACTATACGTTTTACTCTCATCTTCACAAGGGCCTATCGTGAATCGACTTGATTCTTATGTCTAGCGCACTTTTTCCATGCTTGGAGCGAGTGGACATACTGCCTAGGATCATCTCAGATCATGCTCCGGTGCTTGCTGGTATTCGGACGGCAGACTCCCCGGCCCGTTCTCCGAAACCGTTCAAGCTGCAGGATTACCTGTTGCAAGATCTAGTGATTAGGGAGGACATTGCTAGCGCTTTACGCAACTGCTTCAACAAAAACCTACTAGAGGGCAGCCCCTCTCGTTGGATTGGGATGCCATGGAAGCAGTGATAAGAGGGGAGATAGCGATAGCGGCAGCTCACAAAAGACTTGGGAGCACTCAGCGATTACAGCTTGAAAAGAGGACAATTGAACTAGAAGAAATACATAAAAACGCCCAATCTAACAAAACATTGGGGGAGCTGAGAAAAGCTAAATCCAAGCTGGAAATGCACCTAGCCGACAGGTCAGCCCAGGTCCTAGCATACACAAAACAATTCTACTACACGAATAGCAATAGAACGAATCGGCTCTTGGTATACAAACCGGAAAAAAATACATTCCCGGAATAGCATTTGTCTATTAATGGGAGCGAATGGAGCACTCTGGGCAGTGGAAGAGGATAAACTAGTAGCGATGACGGAGCACCACAGGGAAGTAATAACCAGGGATCACATCATAGGCGCCGGGCAACAGCAATACTTGGCATCACCTCCACAGGGACAAACCTTGCAGGAATTAATTCACCCCCTAGAGGCCCCTATTATGGTTGAGGAAATATTGGATGCGATAGTCTCTCTAAAAAACGCAGCCCCAGGCCCGGATGGATTCACCATACGATTTTATAAAATATATACCCATAACCTGGCCCAACGTCTGGCGACCTTGTTTACTCCTTCCCAGAATCAGGCTGCATAACACCGCCAATGGAGGATTCTCAAATTCTCTAACTGTGGTAATCCCAAAACCAGGCAAAGACCCAGAGCTCTGCAGCTTGTACAGACCAATAACACTAATAAATAACGCAAACATTTTCTTAAATGTTTTAGCAACCCGGCTAGCAAGGATCTTACCCAAGCTGATTCATCCAGACCAAACAGGGTTTATCCCAGGCCGCACCACACATGACAATATCAGGCGCATCCTCAACCAAAATTTAATGTTCCAACAGAGATAGAACAGAATTGGCTGTCATCTCCCTAGACGTACCTAAAGCATTCGATTTACTCGAGTAGGGCTATGTGGGTTAATCTCTGGCACACTTTGGCCCTAAATTTACAAAATGGATCTTAGCTAAATATCACACCCCCAGTATGACCCTAAGAGTGAATGGTCTTCGTTCGCAGAAGCTACCGATCACTCGAGGGACTCACCAAGGATGCCCCCTATCCCCACTCATTTTCGCCTTGTCAATGGAACTGTTTGCTGCTAGGATTCGCTCTAATCCAATAATCCAGGGGCTGCGGATGGGTGGCGACAACTATAAAATATCTCTGTATGGAGATGACATGCTTCTCTCCATTACACAACTGGACTCCTCCCTAGGGGAATTGTGGTGTTCAATACAGTGGTTTGGTGCGGTCTCGGGTTTCAAAGTGTTTTTGAAGTCCAATGCCCTAGGGGTAAACGTCTCACGCAGACGAAGGGAAACACTCGCAAGCAGTGGACAATCCCATGGGCAGTGGGGCCATATTACCTACCTGGGTGTGCAAATCCAAAATAAAAATCGGCAAAGTACATTAAGTTAACTTTCCAAACTTGTTGAGAGAAATAAAGAAGGACCTTGTGCGCTGGCATAAGCAAGAGGTATCTTGGGTTGGGAGGATCACAGCCTGTAAAATGAACTTAGTCCCCAGGCTGCGATATCACAGTCTCTCACTACCTGCAACAATTCCCATGAAGGAACTTGATAGTCTCCAAAGGGATATGCTAAAATATATCTGGGGCGGGAAAAAAAAACCAAGAGTGGCAGTCTGGGGCAACCCAGAGTTTACGCCTCGGTTGAATGAGGCAGTGTTTCTTGGGTGGAAGGCGGGCAGCCTTGATCAGATTGCAAACTTCTTCAGTAACGGGCCCCCCTCTCTTTCGAGGAATGTAAAGAAAACCTCCACGTCACAGATTCAGATACATGCAACTTAGAGACTGGATAAAGGGGGGAGGGAACTCAATGCTCTAGAACGCACCCTAACCTCATTGGCCCCCAAGGGAAAGATTGCCACCCTTTATAAACTCCTAGACAAGGTGGATACAACTAAGAAAGAGAAATACATGCTCAAATGGGAGAGGGCCTTGGGTAGAGTGCTGGGGGAGGAGGACTGGAGCCGTATATGGCATGTACACATAAAAGCTCTAGATGCATCATGAATAGAGAGGGTTCCATAAAAGTATGCTACAGATGGTACCTTAACCTGGAAATCCTGAACCGAGTTAACTCTGTTATATCGCCATCCTGCTGGAGGAGTTGTGCAGCCACAGGTTCGTTTTGTCACTTATGGTGGTCATGCCCAAATCGGATAAATTCTGGCGGAAGGTGTTGGAATACATCAAACAAATCACGGGCCTCACGATTTCATGGGCTCCAGGTATTGTCCTACTGGGTGTCAGGGCTGGAGCAGGTGTGGGGATAAATGCACTCATGGTATGTACTGGGGGTGGAAAAGGAGACAGAAAGCACTCTACCAAGTATTCCGGGCGTGTTCTCCATCCCTTTTGCAGGACCAAGGTCCAGGGATGGAGAACAGCCCAGAAACTACACTTCCCAGCAGGCCGCTTTCCGACTCAGCCTGCACGAAGAAAGACTGACACTCCCCTGACCGCACCCGCACCAGCGCGAGCCGCGCCCATGGGACGCCGCTCACAATCCTGACCAGTGAACTGGAAAGACGTATTCCAGAGGAGCTCCGGTGGCAAGCCTACGCGGGGCATTTCCGCCCTACACCTGCAAACCCCAGGCCCCACGTACAAGATGAGATAAGCGCAATACTTACTTAGCGCTGACAGCCTGTAGCACCCGAGGGGTCACGTAGTAGGAGCGGTTCCTAGTCTCACCAGCCGGCACCTAGCAGGAAGCGTGAACTACCTAGAAGAAAACGCTAGATGTCCTAACATCGTTAACCCTGCATGAGACTTGAACAATGCCCGCATGTGTTAGAACGATTAGACTTGTAGCCGCATGAATCCGGAGCGGCTATTCCGCCGCGCGGAATAACCATACTAAGAAAAAGCCTCTAAGCTCAGTCACGCGCTCTGTGCGCACCTGTTTGACTCTATTCTTGCTCCCCGCAGAGACAGGAGAAACTCGTGGCCAATCAACACGAAAAGGCCAGAAAAGCCATTGGACTCAGGCAAAACCGAAGCAAAGTATATTTTCAGATTAATTTCTGGGGGAATAGTCATAATTGCTGCATGAAGTTAATGCAGAGTTGTAATCTCGCATGCAGTAATGTGGGGCTAGTCTACATGAGTTAATGTATGAACTAATGCAAAGGTATATACATGTGTCATGTGTTTCTAAGAAGTCTGAGAATGTACTGGTGAGGGCCCCAGTACAAAGGCCCAGGCAAAACTCAGACACGCAGCAAAAGAGTGAGTGGAGAGCACAAGAGTGCAAGGGCGGAGTATTTTTGGAACTGGAGCAGAGGAGCATGTGACCATGTTCTTCCCCCTTCCCATCCAGAACCTCTACCTATCCCTCTTACCGGTGTTCCTAACTTCCCGTACCCATCCATCCAGTGGACCCTAACCCTCTTTATCCGAAGGTTCAAGGTGGCCTGTGTTGCCAATTCCCAGGTGCCGAGACCCAACGGGAAGGGAGGCGTTTGTGCTGCCTCTGCGCCAGGAAGAACCAAGCTCTGACAGTGGGCAACAAAGGCGATGGGGTGCTCCCACTAACTGGACACACGGCTGAGTTGATTACCCACCTTCTCACGGTGGCAAAGATCACTATTGCCCGCTACTGGAAATCCCTGGAGGGCCCAGCAATCCCTATGTGGTGGACAAAATGCTGGGGTACAGCCGTCGCAAAAAGAATCATAGCGGCTCACATGAGCAACATGGGCAATTTCACTACATCTGGTACCCCTGCTTCGACTATGCAGAACAGTTCCCGGGGATAGTGCATAAGCGCCCAGCCCTCTGATGGTATTCGAAGCTCTGAACTTGTATACAGTGGGGAGGGGGGTTAGCAGAGCCTCCAGATGATAGGACTATTGGACAAGATACTCCAGGGGCTGGACCTACTCTTCATTTTCTATCAATACCAGATCTTACTGCATACTACCATGTACTAGCTCTCTCTTCTTTTGTTCTTGTTGTTTTGGGTTGTACATTTTACAAATGAAAATACTGCTCCGATGCAGGGGTTCCCCCTGTCGGTCTAGGCGCAGTTGACAGACCACACGGCCTACCCATTACTGGTCACGCAATACCTCTTTTTCCATTGTTTTAGCAACACTTGTCCACTGCTTTCCCTTGACAGTGAAGAGTATTTCTTGGATCAGAATTAATTACTTCCAACACTTGATCGTGGCTAACTTGGTCACCATTCACTTGGTTACACTTTCAACACTTCTCTGGCTCTTGCTAATCCAGGTTTCCTCTTAACTTGTAGTTCTTTGACCACTTGGCTTGTGTCAATACTCGTTTCTCTTCTCACACCCTTCTTGGGATTTTATTTGCTTTGCCAACACTTGTATTTCAATCAATTCACTCCGTGGTATTTGCCACCTGCACAACATTGCTTTTATTCCACTCAAAACATGCTCATTATTTGCTTTTGTCTCTGTGCAGCATTCAGAAATGCTTATTCAATCATACTTTTATGTTGCTTTAATTCTGTATGGTATTCAATAATGCTTGCAGTTCATTTGGTATTCAAAACTCATCTGTTTCCCCCTTGAAACCACCTTCAATTAATTTCATGATTATAAGCACTGGCTTCAGCATTCAAAAGTGCTTATGTCGGGTTCCAAAACGTTCGACATTCAAGAAAGGCTTATTTCAGGTTTTCGGAGCATCCCGGTATGAGTGTTTCCCATCTGCACTCACTGTCTTCAGGTGGCAGCTCCCGTCGGCTTTGTTATTTTCCTCGCTGAGCCTTTCCAGCTTCCACGGTCTCTGCTCTTCTCTCGCGGAGGTGGGGAATGTGCAACTTGCTCTCCCGGAGGTCAGCATCGAGGTCAAATGTCAGGTAAAACTGAGGTCATGGGGCGCAGCCGGCTCCATGTATGCCACCAATGATATCATATATAGGGTCATGGGCGCCAACAAAACATTTCTGAAGCCAGTCCGATGCCTATAGGATATAGATGAGGAATTAATGAGAGGAAGGAATCCCTTAAAAAAGAGATTTCTACAGAAAAAGGACAAGCATCTTAAATTAAATAAAACAAGTGAGGGCCTATGCAAACTTATTTCTTTGGGCTGCTGGGCGTGCAACTGCCACAAGAATCTGCGCTTGAGTAAGTAACTGGCTATGCTGACTTCTTTAGTTAAAGCCTGGCTCCTGGCCAGGCTTTGGGCACAGGTTCCTAGCTGGGTCTGGACTCTAGCCTTGCTATTAACCCTGGTTTGTTCTATTGTGTGGTTTACTAGGAACAGCCACCTCCTGTTCTTTTTCTACATAGTTGGCCAATTTGAATTGGTCATTGCTGGTTCCAACTCACCTCTCTCTTCTCTCTATGGTACCACCAGGCTGGACTTGGCTTTTCAATGATGAAGGACCTCTGCTTCAGTACCCACAATGAATATGACCTTGATGATGCAGTGGGTGAGAGAAGCAATCTTGGTGACCCAACAAGGGTCTGCAGCTGATGGGGAGGATGAACAAAGGACTTCAGCACTAGCATGGCCCCGCTACCAAGTGGAGAGCAGCAATAGCAAAGCCTCCAAGCCTGTATCAATCAACAAAGTCACCCAGCAAGATACACAGCACTGGAGGATGCATCCTAGCGAAGAGAAGTCTCCACTATGCATGATGCAGCCCAGCTACTGGCCAACAGTTTCCACAAGCTTGAAAAGGAGATCTATTGAGGTGCAGGACTTTGAACCAGTTGTTGCCACTAGCACAATGAAGAGAGACTTCATGCAAGCCTACCCACGCAAACAAAATCAGAGCTTCACCCTCTAAAAGTTTGCTTTAACAGCACTTGGCTCAGACACACCTTCCAGATGTCCCATTCATGGTTTGGATTCCATATCCCAATGATTAACTTCTTCAATGGCGCCAGATCTCCTCTTGATACACAGAAACCCGGATGTGGATTTCTCCTGCCCCACCGATCACAGACCCACAACATTCAAACCCAGAGTGGATAACCAATCATTGATAATCAGCACAGAAACAGTCATCACATCACTATGTGGATTAAGTTGTCCAGGACTCATTGAACGGTCCAAACTAGTTTATACACACAAAGGTCTTTTTGCGGGCTCTGGATAGAGACTTTGAAGAGAATGAACATATATTGCCATTTCCTGCCCCTGCCAGGGAGGAAGACGGCCAACAATGATTGAGCAAAACAACAGGCTTAACCAGTGCGGTTAACCATTTTGGCCATTACACTGGTCAAAATGGCTACCTCCCTGTAAAAAGTAAAGGGTTGCTGGAGTGCAACCAAAAAGTGACAAGAAATATAGAATCTCTATCAACAGCCTGTCTGGGCTACATTGACTGAGGGAAAACAACATTAAAGTAAAAAAGGAAATGGGAAACAGGATTACTCTGTGATACTAACCATAAGCGGTGTGCTTCTGCTACACAAAAAGATTTAAATGGGGAACAGGGCCCCACTATACTGATAGCCTTAAGGACTAAGCAGTGCCCCCAAAATGAAGTTATTTGCAGAGATTGAGTGATTTTAAAAATGCCTAACTCACCAAATCAGTCAGCAAATTTTCTGGGTGGACTCCAATGAAATGAATGGAAAACCTGTAACAAGATGACTCGTCCCTAACAGAAGGGCTATGTAAAGTCAGGCATGACTAGCAAAATATGGTGATGTAAAGCAAATGGAACCCAGACTCAATGTTAAATAGCTCACTAATTATAGATGCCTGCAAAACCTGTTATGGGAGAGCATGGTTGCCCACTTAGACATAATCCTAGATCCTCTTTTGCTGGTACCAGAAGGCAGATTTGCCTTCGACAGCTGCTTACCTTTTATATTGGTCCTGGGTGGGGGGATTCACTGGGTAAGCTGTGGTGGGTCCTACAAGCACCACCCTACAGGGTTTAAATTGTGGCCAGCGTTGTTTCCCCAGGCCCCCAGAGATCCTTAGTCTCCTTTGCTGTGTAATAAACAGGCAACTTCGTCACAGCATCATAAACTGATATGTCTCTTGTTGCTTGAATATTAGTGTTATTGCTACCAAACTCAATGGTATTTATCTCATCCACCTATGAAGGATGATGGGATGCGTGTTCCTTGCCAGAATTCAAAGATATCGCTTACAGCTCTCTGCAGTAGCCTCTGAACGTCATATCCTGAAAGTGTTTTACAACTACATATTAAATGAGAACCCAAATGTCCATACATAATGTTTTTGCGATTGTCTCTTCAACACCAATGTTAAGACCTTCTCCAGAATTCCACATCACCCTCTGTGTTTTTTAAACCACACACTACTTTCTTCCTACAATTTCCATTTCACACATTATTTCCACATTGTAGATCAACAGCAATTCTTAGAACATTTTGCCTTTTCCTGAGGGCTGATCATAAGGCTATTTGCAATCTTTGGGGCCACAAATGACATACCATGTGTCCTTCTCCAGGGTCTTGACTCTTGTCTGAAGCTGCTCATTAATCTCATGTTGTTCCTCAAGATCCCTCAATGCTTTCTTCCTCAGCCCTTCAAGGCGTTCAATTTCCTCTTCAGCTTCATCCACTTGCCTCTTAAGAGTTTTGACCCTTAAATTAAGCTTCAACATTGTAAAAAAAGAAAAGAGAAAGTTGGGATTGTGAACAAAAACAAACTACCTGGGGACAAAAAATGTTGGGCAAGAAAAGATGCCACCCACTATGGAGGATTGGATGACCAAAAAGGATACCATCAGTAGAAGATAGTGACGAGGTAAAGGACCTCAAAAGATTGAACCACGGAGATGCTTAAGTTAGTATACCTGTGAAATGCTGACAGTCATAAAAGCTCACACCACAAAAAGATGTTAGAGAGAACCACAAGCATATACTATATAGCAGGATGAGAAAAAGGACGGAATTAATTCACTAAGGTATGGAATACAGAGCAGTAATGATGGTAGAAATGATGCAAGCTCTCTGAAATGGGAAAGGATAGAGTAATGAAAACACCAAGTATTCATAGGAAGAAAGGAAGTGTGTCAGAAGATAGTGGTAGTGCGCGACAGAAACAAATAGCTAAGTTACATGCCTGGTCCTTTTGATCATTGACATGCAGTCTTTCATCGTCGAGCTGAATTGTAAACTCTTTGACTTTCCTTTCCAGTTTACGGTTTGAAGACAATAATGTATTCTTCTCTCTAGAAAGCAAAGAGAAATAATTTCAGGCTCAAACAAACACTTCACCAGAATGAATGGCATGATCCTGTTTGTTCCTGTATGGAGTACATAGATCCAGCAATGCCATTTAGTTTGGTGTTGATTTACTTCTCCAGACAAATTAAAATAAGCACTGTTGCCTCCAGTAAATTATATACCGCTCTTCAGCTTGCAGCCTCTCCTGAAGCTCCTGAATTCTGGACTCCAGTTGTGATACACTTGCATTTGGTTTCTGTAGTCCTTCAGAATTGGCCAAGCGATTCTTCAGTTCTTTGTTCTGGATGGAAAAAGGTCAAAACAAATAGGAAGCTGTGAACATGATGGTACATAGTTCAAGAACCTCACAATTCAAGGTCACTCTCAAATCACATTTAACAAACTTATAATTGACTGCTCTACTTTCTGGGTGGCTGATCACCTTACTAAAAAACAATATTTGGCACTAAGTGGGACACTTTTTTTGCAGGTAATGAATGGGCAGGAAAACTCTTACACATGATGCACAAAGATAGGACAGTGTGGGTGAAGCTTGCAAAGTTACAAATCACAGAAAAATCCAGGCTTGGAGATAACGGAAAGAGGAAAACACCAGGATAAGAGCAGCTCTGGTCCTTAGTAGGCAAGGCTCCTTTGTATTTCAAGTTACTGTGTTTTTAAGTCAAACAATTAAGCTCCAAAATTGAAATTAATTAATTAGTAACCCCAGTCTATTTTTAATTTTATATAATTATAAAACAAATATACAGTAACAATCATATATAATCTATAACCTAACAGATACAGCAACGTTCTGCCCACCAACATAGACGACCAAGCCCAGATCTTACATTTGGGGACTGCGTATGGTTATCTACTGCTCATCTGCAGCTATTGTGACAATTCGCCAGGTCTCGTCACTTCTCCCCAGGGGGGAGACCTTTTGTATGAGGCTAGGGAGGTGAGGCCGCTACCCAATAGTCCCCCTAGGTAATATGCAGGAGGATCTCATGGGGAGGGATTCCGCTCCTGGGGATAAGGATATGCACCTGGGTAAGAGCAAGGGAAGCATATGGTATAGCAGTATGCAAATACTGTCAAGTGCTGTAATGAGGTGGCCCACAGGAGGCATGAAGAATACTGAAGAGACTTTAGTGAATGGTGTTGACGTTAAGAAAGGGTTGAGTCAACAATATAAAGCAGAAAGCAAGAAAGGACCAGGAGAATCTCATCGCGGAAGCCTGCAGTATGCAAACCAAACTTGGGAAGTTCAAACTGGGAAGATCGAAGGCAAAGCAGAAGCATCTCGCCAGAACAATGCCGAATCATCCTGGGAGCCGGCAGGGAGCTGTAAGGGTGTCGAAGAAAGAAGCTGACACAAGGGTGGCTTGTTTGTTGCTATAGACCTTTATTTACAGTAAAATAACCCATACTATCCCTACCTCTATGAGGCGTTTCCCTGCCTCAAACTATTACCTAAAGGATCGGTCAGAATATCCGTCCAAAATTAAAGTCCACAGTCCTGTGTCACAACCTACTTCTATCCCTTAAACTGCAACTAAAGAATAATATAATCAAACAGAAATGTCCTTCTCCATGAGAATGACTCTTCCCCTGGAACACAGGGGGCGTTCCCAAAATGTTCTCTTGCACAAAGGTGGCAGGGGAATAACTCCCTTTCCCTGGCTTGTAGTTCCAGCTCTTTGTACAGTCAACTTTCTGGATCAGGAGTACTGGTCTGCACTCTCCAATATAGTTAAAAACAAAGGCCAAAGGGATGACTCCCTTCCACTGGCGTCTCTTCAGTGTACTTTAAAGGATTCCATTCACCAGGAGAATGGCTCCCTTCTCCTGGTGTTTGCGAGTTCCTTTTCCACTTGGGTTTTATTTTGGCACTCTCTCTTTCAATAGATCACCAAAGAACCAAGTTCTTCTGTGGGTTCCAGTGGACTGATCTCTGCCACTGTAATGAGGAAGATTTCCTCTGATGTCTGTTTCAGGGTTGGTAGGGTCACAGATCCTTCTCTGATCGTCAGTGGGCATATCCCTGCCATTGCTGCGAGAATGGTTTCCTCTGATGCTTGCTTTACTTATATCGGGGACCCAGACTATTCTCTGGTGGTCAGTGGGCTTATCTCTGCCACTTGTATAAGGAAGATTTCCTCAGACGCTTAGCTCCCTTCTATAGTGGTCCCCAACCCTTGATGGCCTTCGGATAGGCTTTTGCCAGCATGAAACAGAGACCTCCCTACTCCCCCCACGAGTCCACCTGTGCTTCCAGTTACTTCTGGGACTTTATTGCACAGCATCAGTCTCTCCAGGGACTGGGATCCGTCACCTTCCTGCTTCCTGCAGCCGTTGCTGCCTTTGTGGCAATTGTGTGTGTTGTGGCTCCTTGAAGTCTCGGCACTGTTAGGGGACCGCATGGTCCACCTCCTCCTGGCAGTTGTGCCACTGCCTCGCCTGCTTCCCGCTGGGCTTCGTCCTGCCAATGAAGGACCCATCATGGACTCCTTCAGCTACTCAGTGTCCTCTGCAGAGCCCTCTCTTTGGGTTGTGTGCAAACTTCGAAACGGGCTGGTTCACCGACAAGGATCGAAGACAAAGACGCCAAGTCATTGTTCTATTTCCACTTTATAGGGCTTACTATGCCCTAGCATAACGTCAACACCTGTTGGCAATGGTTCCTTGGTATTCCTCATGGCTCCCTTATTATGAGCACAGTCAGAATTCCTCATGTTTTCTGTGCTCTTCTTCATCCTAGTATTTTATGTCTTGGCTGTACCCCAGGCACTACAGAAATATGCTGGTTTACTCTCAATAGTATGGTTTGAAATGGAGGGGGCAGATTTAAGGAATGCAGGGGTGTTATGTTGTACAATGGATTGTACCGAAGGTGGTTTTCCTTATCCCCAGAGAAGGAGTCCCTCCCCATAAGGTCCTCCCGTATTAAATCACCCTTAAGGGAGCTATTGGGTAGCGGCCGCACCTCCATAACCTCATGGGAAGGATACCTAGCAAATCATCACAGAACAGAGTCACTTGGTGGTGGCGCGACCACAGAGGTGGACCGCCAGGTCCAGAAACAACGCCAAGAACAGCAGCCTGCCGCAGAGCCATGCAGGAAGCAGAAAAAATGAGGAGAGGTGCTTGCAACCCCATGAAGAACCAGAACCATGTCCCAAGGATACTGCAGGTAATGGGAATGGTGGAAAGACCGGGTGCTGTCCAGGAAATGGCACGAATAGACCAGATTGCATCGGGAGTCATCTCCCTCGGTGCAGTGGACCGACTAATACCACTGTTCCAACACAGTGGACCTCATTAAACCGGGAAGGCTACCTCCAAACTCCAATCCGGGTCTGGTTCCCACAAATGGGCAATTACCGGGCTATTCCGGCCCAGCCGGACCTGGTAATTGCCCTTTTGTGGGTGCCAGACCCGGTACATCCCCATTGAGCCCCACAGGGCTAAATGGGAATGGGGAGGGTGGTAGCACTGGTACTGTTAATAACGGTACCAGTGCTACCATCATGATCTGTTCGCAGGTGTCGTTACGGCCACCAGGTCAGACCTGGTGGCTGCAAGGGCACCCGCGAGCTGAACTGGTAGTATGGTGATACGGTAGCAACGGTGCCGGTAGCAATACCAGCGCCGTTGTTGCCTTACCGCCATACTGGTAATGAGGCCCAGTGCCTTGGGAATCATCTCCCTTTTCGCAATGGTCCATTTTATACCACTAATAAAACTGAGTGTCATGGGAGCCCTCTTCCCCGTGGTAAAGGCACATCAAATACAGCTGGAAAATAAGAGGGCTTCGGAGACATCACCCTCATCAAGTTAATACTTTGGGAGAAACCAGTGAAGAGACATGTGGGAGAAATACAGAAAACCCTGGGGATAGTATTGTTCACCAGAAGTTCAAGTGTAAGGCAAATAAGGCTGTAAGCTTCAATACGTCCTGGAAGTAATTAGAGAAACAAATCCAAGTTTTCCAAACAAGTGCTTAAAGAACCCTGTGTGGAGCTTTTGCAGAAGGACCAGGAGAAGGAAGACATTCCCCATGTCCATTGTAGTTGAACATTAAAGGAATTACTCCGACATTGCTACAAGACTGAAGTGTTAACCAGGAGAAGGGAGTCATTCTCCTGGTGATGGAAACACAAACGCTACTTTATGTTTCTAGTGGTAGGGGTAAGTCAGAGGTTTTCTGACTGAGGACAGGAAGAACATTTCTTTTGACGGCCACTCTGACAAACCACTAAGTTATCTGAGGTTGAGACAGGGCAAGCCCCTTAGAAATAGGGAAATTATAAGTTAATCACCGTAGTGACTATCATACTCTTAGTCCATAGTCTCCTTTCCTCCATACTGTATGGGCGTCCCTTCCAAGGGACGGGAGACTGAACCTTTTTCACCAGAAAAAATCTTCTTCCCCTTTAAATTTAGAGGCGCGTGGGGGTGCGGCCCAGGGAGCATGGGCTGCCCTGACTCCGCCCTCCGGCACCACACCTCAGTCCCCATTGACGCGTCGACAATAGATTTAACATTGCCTAATGACACCAGTATTATTAGGGGGGGAGGTTGGTGGGACGTATGGAGGAAAGGGGACTATGGACAAAGCGTACGTAAGTCACTACGGTGAATAACTTATAATTACTCTTACGTCCTGTCCCCTTTCCTCCATACTGTATGGGCGATTACAACTGATTGTAGCCCCAGGGTGGAGAGGAGACACTCTTTAAGCAAATAGGTTCCTGAGAACCACCTGTCCGAAAGCCGCATCAGATCTAGAGCCGGCATCCAAACAGTAATGTTTGCAGAAAGCTGAGGGAGAGGCCCAAGTGGCCGCCCTGCTTATGACTTGCCAAGGGACGTGGCACTGGAAGGGGATGGCCGTTGCCTTGGCCCTAACTGCGTGGCCATGTATGTTGGCCGGGAGCGGCTTGTGCTGGCCCTCGTATGCTTCCTTGATGGCAGAGACCATCCAGCAGGATATGGAGGCCTTAGATGCCTGATAGCCTGGCCTCAAGCCTCCAAACCGGACAAAAGGCGTCAGACTTGCAGAAACCTTGGTCCTGTTCAAGTAGAATTTTAGGGCACGCCTGACATCCAGGCAGTGCAGCACTCTCTGTGCTTCGTCCTTGGGATCGGAAAAGAACATAGGAAGGACTACTTTTTCGTTCAAGTGAAATGCAGATGGAACCTTGGGCAGAAATGCCAGGTGCGTCTGCATGACTACCTTGTCCTTGTGAAAGGTGGTATATGGTTCAGAGGCGACCAGCGCCTGGATCTCACTAACTCTGCGAGCCGAGGTAAGACCGACTAGTAAGGCCGTCTTGATGGTGACCAGCCTAATGTCCACGTACGCCATTGGCTTGAATGGTTTGTGCGCCGGGGGCCCAAGACTATGTTAAGGTCTCACAGAGGGTGTGGTCTCTTGACAGGTGGGTAGAGCCTAGCGAGACCAGTCGGATGTTTCTTGACGATAGGGTTGGAGGAGGAAAAAATGGCTTCCTCCGAGTTCCTGTAAACACCAATGTCTGCAAGGTATGTACGGCAGCTGTCCACCTGTACGCCCAAATGAGCGAGGTGCGCTGAAAAGGAGAGCACGTTGTCCAAATTGCAGACCAAGGGGTCAATTCCCTTGGAGTCTGCCCAGTGGCAGAATCTGCTCCATTTGCTTTTGTACTGGGCCCCGGTGGCTTTGCTCCTGGCGCCCTATATGATCTCCAGATTGGCCTGTGAGAGGCTAAGGTGCCGAAGCGTTACCTGCCCAGGTACCACGCTGTGAGGGCTAGTTTCCCTGGTGCGGGTTGGATGATTCTGCCCTCCTGCTGCGCCAGAAGATGTGCTGGGCCCATCAGAAGGTGCATAGGGGGCACCTCCGAGAGGCTGAGTAGGTCCGAAAACCATGGCCTGGCCAGCCACCATGGAGCCATCAGAATGATGAGGAGTCGTTGAGACTCCTTGATCTTGCAAATTACCCTGTGGATCAGGGCCGTAGGCGGAAAGGCGTAGGCCTTCATGCCGGTCCACTGGAGGTGAAATGCATCGCCCAGAGAGCTGGGGTCCTGGCCCTGCCAGGATGCGAACTGGGGACACTTCTTGTGCCAGGTGGCAAAGAGATCCACTTGAGAACTACCCCACCTGTTGAAGATCTCCTGAATAACGAGGTTGTTTAGCTGCCACTTGTAATTGTCCACTCCCAGCCTGCTGAGCCTGTCTGCCTCCAGGTTGGATTCCTCCGGGAGGTGGACTGCCGATAGGTAAATGTCGTTTTCCAGGGCCCATTCCCACATGCTCATCGCCAGTCTGCACAGAGGAGGGGATCTGGTGCCTCCCTGCTTGTTGACATAGTACATGCTGGTCGAGTTGACTATCTGGATGAGGACAACCTTTCCCTTGAGAAGTGGTAGGAATGCTCTGAGCGCTAGCCAGATGGTGTTCAGCTCCAACCAATTGATGTGGTATTCCTGCTCCCGTCGAGTCCTGGTGCCGTGGACCGAGTTATCGTCCAGGGTGGCTCCCCAGCCTTCGAGCGAGGAGTCTGTGGTGATGGTGGCCTGCGGAGAGGGCGGCCGTAAGAGCTTGCCCGTCCTTAGGTTGCAGTCCATGGACCACCAAGTTAGGTCTGGGTGGAGAGCTGGAGGTACGTTGATGATCTCGAATTTCGAGCCCTGCTCCTGATTCCTTCAGGTCCAGGGAGCACATCCAGTCTCCCCTATCCAATGTCTCCGCTATAAAAGCTGGCGTAACCATCTTGAATTTTTGCAGGGGTAGGGAGAGGTTGAGGGTGGAAAGGTCCAGCACAACTCTCAGGCTCGCCTGGTTCTTCTTCTGAATGGCGTAAATCCTGGAGTAGAAGCCAAAGCCTTGCTGGGAGGCTGGGACTTCCCGCCTGCCTGGCTCTCTACGAGCGACCGGATCTCCGCCAAAAGAGTTGCTTTCCCAACTTGTGGGATTGGAGGGGAAGAGGGAGGAGGGAGGAGGGGCTGGGATAGGAAGGCGGTACCCCATGGATACTACGGAGAGCACCCAGGGGTCAGCGAAATTCTAGCGCCAGAATTGTGCATGGAGAGCAAGCCTGCCCCACACCGGAAACATGTGGACCCGAAGGGGCGTCTCATGCCTTCTTTCCCTCAAAGGCTGACGCTGAGGAGGGGAACTGGAAAAAGCCCTTACCCCCCCCCCCTTTTTGTTGTTTGCACCGGTTCAGAGACGGCGAGCGGTCCGGCTGCCCGGATCTGCGTACCTGGAAGCTGTGGAACCCGCCATATGTACGACCCTTTTCCGAGCGCTGGTCAGATTGGGTGTACGATTTGGGCATGTCCTTTGTAAGAATGTATAAAGACTTTGCAGTTTGTGAGTGGTTCTTCTTCTTGTCCAGCTCTTTGTCCGTAGAGGAGTGCAAGAGCCCCCCCTGCTCCCCTCGAACGGTAGATCTAGAATGCACTCCTGGACATCCGGGTTGAATTTTGTTGCCCGGAGCCAGGCTGTTCTCCTAATGTCCGTGGCAATGCAGATGGCACGGCCTGAGGTATCGATATGAGCCACTGTGGATTTTATGAGGTCATGCGCCACGAGCTTGGCTTCCGCTTGCCCCGCCTTAAAGCGTGATTTGCACTGGGTGGGGAGTTCCGGGAGGAAGTCTGCAATTTCCCGCCATACCCGTTGGTTGGCAGCAGCCAGCATGGCATCTGCGTTGGCCTGATGCAGGTGCAAGGAGGTGTTGGAGTACATCATCTTGCCGTACGCCTCCAAGATCTTCTCCTCCTTGCCTAGCAGCGCCACAGAGGAGGCGGCTGAGGACGACTGAGGTTCGGAGTATAGTGATGCTGCAGCAGTCACTGAGGAATGTGGCTGAGGATTGGTCGAGAGCAAGAGTTTATCCCCCTCCATCTGCCTGTACTTGGCATCCAAGCGTCGATTGACTGGCTGGACCTTCTTGGCCAGGGAGACTACATCGGTTTGCAGTGGAATCTCTGTGTTGGCAGAGGGGCGTTTCGTGAGGACTTCAGCCAGAACCCACTCTGCCGGCCATTTCGACCTGGGGTTGGGGAGGCCCACGTACTCCGCCAGGCCCGCAAGACGTTCATGGAAGGCCCTGACTGAGGATGGTGTGTCCGGATCATCCTCCACATCCGTATCCTGCAGATCTGGAGGATCTTGAGGAGGAGGAGGAGTAGATGGCGCCGGAGGCTGGGGCACATGGACCACAGCCATAGGCTGTGGAGCCGGAGGAGGCGGCTGCACCGAGGCCTGGGGGCCGATGGAGGCGTTTGTGGTGCCGTTAGCATGGCGTGGAGGACTTCCCTAACTGCGTCTTTGATGATAACCCCCATCTGAGGAGACCTCATGAGGTCAAGGAATTTCTCGAAGAGCACCTCCTCACTGACCAAAGAGGTGGCAGGGGGTACCGACGGGGTAGCGGGTGACTGCTGGAGCCGCTGCATATCCTGTCCATATGGACGCAAAGGAAAGTTGCCCTGCGCAAATGAAGGGTAGACTGTAGGCCATGTACCTGGTTGAGGCCAGTCCCACCTTGACACTCGTTTGCCGAATTCGTGGAATGGCGTTAGACGGGTGCCCCTTTCTGGCGCTGTGGCCATTTTGTCAAGCTGCCTGCGAAGTACCTGCGACGTGTTGCTCAGCCCACTGGGCCCGGCCTTGTCCAAGACTCTTGGGTAAGGATCACAAGGCCTATCCTGCTCCTCGGGCCTCGGCCCGGTAGGTGTGACACCCTCGACCCGGAGGTCGGTAGAGCTGTGTTTAGGCACCCCCTCTGATGCATTGCTGGTGTTAGGGCGTAGCCCCTCGGCCATTGTGCCGGTAAAAGGGTGTAGCCGCTCGGGTGTAGACCCGGTACAAGAACCTTCCGGTCCCTCAACACTGCGCCTGGGAGGATCCGAGGAGCCCTCGACCCCAAGGCCGGTAGCTGTAGCACCCTTGGCGCACATGCCGGTAGAAGGACCTGACCGGTCCATCCCGCGCTGGAGAGTCCCTTGGAAGGAGTCTCCCTTGCTGGGTGCGCTGGAAAGTATCAGCCCTACCTTGGGTCTGGTTCGATGCTTCACAAAGTTCATGAGATCCTCTGGAGGTGACCTCTGGAAGAGCTCCCTCCACCTGGCTAGTCTGTTCTTCAGTGCCTTCGAGGACAGCGAGTCACGCGCCCAACATGATTGCCAACCGTGGTCTGGGCCAAGGCAATGTAGGCAGAGGGCCTGGGGGTCTGAAGTTGGGAAGAACTCGTTGCAGGATGGACACCTGCTGAACCCTATAGAAGTCGGCATGCGCCGGGGAGGAGCGTGACGCCCGAGGGCCGAGTAGCTGAATGATAGATAAGACAAAAAAGACAAAGTAGTATCCGCGTGTGGAATTACATGGCTGAAGCAAAACCCAGGAGCGCTGGTGAATTCGGCCTGTTCCTGTCGACGCAGAAAAAGGGACTGAGGTGTGGCGTCGCAGGGCGGACTCAGGGCAGCACATGCTCCCTGGGCCGCGCCTCTAAATTTAAAGGGGAAAAAGATTTTTTCTGGTGAAAAAGGTTCCATCTCCCATCCCTTGGAAGGGACACCCATACAGTATGGAGGAAAGGGGACGGGACGTAAGAGTAAGGTAGGTTTCTTCACTGATGTAATAAAAGTTCATAGCTCACACTGTGGCCCCTCCTGGTCAGTTTCCTTCTTCTACACCCTCACACTAGATGGGAAGAAAAGTTTCTGCCTTACTTTGTAGGGCTTTAGACCATTGTTATGGTTATCAACCCTGTAGTGGCCCGACTTCGACTATGCCACTCTTGGAGGATACACAACACGTTTTAGGTCTCCTTACAAAAACCTTTGCTTTCCACTACTCACCTACCCCCTATCCGCATTCAAGGTTCAGATGAATACAAAGTTCAAAGTATATTGGACTCCTGTATACTGGGAAGCAGGTTACAGTACTTGATTGTCTGGTAAGGTTATGGTCCTGAAGAAAGGAACTGGGAACCAGCCCACCACGTCCATGCTCCCTGGCTGGTCTCCTTGTTTCATCGCTGTCATGCTGACTGCCCCTGTGGCGCATGGGCCTTGGGGGCGAGGACGGTGTTAGACACTGTCGAGGGTGACCTGAGCCCAGTATGTGGCTCCTGTGGTGACTCCTGGATGCCCGCAGTGCCATGGCACTATACTACCAAACAATCAGAGCAGCAATGAAATCATTCCACCGCACAGCATTCCCCAAGACGCGGACGTAAAAGGCACATATACCCAGCGAAACACTGCTACTCATTTAGACCGTTTTTCTACCAGCAGTGTTTTCTTCTTATCGCTCCCGGTTTCTTCGACATCCTGCTTTGCAGTTCTCCGGCGTGTGATGTTGGACTTCCTGTTTTCTCTGCTTTTCCTCCGACAGCTAGATGAGGTCCCCTGCCCTTCCGCCCTCATCCTCTCTGCAGGTTGATAAACAGGCCTGGCTGGTGGGTTAGGAAGAACGTTCTGTTGCCTTCCAGGTGCCAACTTGCTGCAGACCGTATATAGACAGTCAGACATGGGAGACGGACACAAAGATGACGTTTTCTAATAATTAGCCATTTATTGAAATAATAAGGGGAGAGACAAACAGCCATTATTCCCTAACCTAACGAAACCCAGACTAAAGGAAAATGACCTAGTGTCCAAAATATCTGTCCATCATACTATTACATACAAGAAAATCATACAGGACTCCTTTGGAAGTTTCAACTTTGTAACTCAACATATATTTAAATACAAGTAAAACAAACTCTTATGATCAGGGGTTTGCCCCCTTCCTCTGGATCAATTAAGAATAATTTAAACCAAAGTTCATGTCAGGAGAGGTCTTTTCATTCGCCTAGTTCCATTCCAAGTGGAATACACAGTTCTTTGTCTCCAATGTATCCATCACTTGGCAAAGTAATTTCCCAGGTCAAAAGGTTTCTATTTCTTAAACAATTGTTAAAACATCCACTTGAAAGTTCACAAAGTCTTTTCTTCGTACACATTAGGAAAAGTTAATGATGATTACACAATAATTCAACAAACACAGAAGTGGAATTACCAATTATTTTCCAGTATAATCACGGACAACCTTCTACCACGTTTAAAGTACTTCAACTTCTCTTCTTCCTGGACCACTCGCCTGCCAAGACTTACCACTATTGGTCCCTTTCCTGGTATTCCCACCTGCCAGGACAAAACCCCCTACAACTACTACTATGCATACACTGTGGTTGTTCCCAACTTTCCACACTTGACTCCTCAATGGGGAAAGGTAAATAAACAACAACTTCTGGAATACATCTTTGGACTTGTAACACCATTGGCTTAGAACTTCTTTTATGCACAATTACACATGCTGCACAGAAGGACAATTAATTTGCCATTGGCAAATGCAGGTTACAATTCTCTCCCCCATGGTCCCTTTCACAAGCAGGGCATTTCCCCAGTTGTCTCTCATCTCCTTCCCCACACACTATTGGCTGTTGGCAATGTGATTCCTAACTCTCATGACTGCGACCTTCAATCTGCCTTGATGACTGTGGGCTTTGGCAATGCAGCTAATGTCCCTCGTTGGAATATCTTTCTTTGGGAAAACTCTATACTCTTTGGTTTAATTGTGCCCTTCTTTGGCTTGTGCAATGCTATTTCCAGCGTTCTCTTATTGGAGCTCTCTTTTCAGGCAAGCCGCTTTCATCTGTTTAACAATTGCCCCTTTTGGTGTGGGAACTGTGGGTTACCATACCCTTCTGCTCACCCTCTCCCTTTGGGGTAATTACATGAAATCTGCTTTCTTTTAAATGTTTGCCATTCAAAAACTTTCTTTTGAAGCGCACTAGGACGGAGCACCCCCAGGGTCATCTAGTTCAGGGCAACTCACTGATTTCTCTTGGCGTTTCCTCCAGACCTGCATATTATGGTTTGCCGCTCGTCGTGTCTTCCCTCGCAGTGGCCAGTCACCAACAGCCTCTTGCTGCATGCGCTGCCTCTCGCTGGAGATCCCACAGCTCCAGGGCAATGTTCGCGTTTGCAACAGAGTGCATTGGACACAGAGAGCAGGTCTCTCCCTCGAGACAGCTGGGCTCACCACAGCTTACTGCTGTGCATACTTTGCATCTATGGGGTACTATGACCTCTGACAAAGCCTCAGTACAGTGTCCCGCTTTTGGCAAAACAGCAGCGCCAACCTCTACTTTCTTCTGCTGCTTCTGAAACTCCTGCTGCTACTGCTGGCAAAGTTTTCCTTTGACCTGCACCTAACAGGCCTTTAAATATTTATAAAGGTCCCGCTCAGGTGTGGGTCATTAGAACAACTAGACCGCTTACTGTGGTCTAGTGACTCTGTGCCCCTTTTCCTTGTCTCAGTACAAGGAGCATTATGGGACTTGAAGTCCATAATGTTCTTAGTTTCTTTAATGGCTCTTTTTACTCCACTTTGTTTGGGGATTGTATGTGATCATTTTAAAGGAAGATTTTAAGGGCATTAAAGGCTCTCTTATGTACCTTCTTCATGTTAACAAAGAAGAGGTTTACACTTGGTACTTTGGGTAAGTCTAGGAGGAGAGGCCCTAAGGGGACAATAGGTCTTTAAATATTCAGTCATTAATAAACCTTAATTCTCAGGAGAGGCTGAATACTGTGTCCCTCTCAACTGAGTCACCACATTCCCTTGAGAGCCTTCTCCTCCCATTTAATACTCCCCCCTGGAGTCACCCCCAGGTTTAGGATCAAGTAGCGTCTGCCTTCCACTGGCCAAATGGGAGGAGACTTTAGGCTGGGACTCTGATGACTCTATACCCTTTCCCTAAAGACCTGGCCTCGCGTTCCAGGTTCTTTTCCCCATCTGATCCCTCAATCTCCCCAATATTTAAAGAGAACTCCTGAGCCTCCCAATGCCACACTGGGTCTTCCAAAAAATTCTTCTCCTGAGCCAAGAATTTATGGGGGAATACAAAGACAGGATCATATCATTACGTTTACAGAGACCATTCACTGTTTTCAATTTTATCGGAGCCACTTGCAGTATCCATTGATCAAAATGGGGAACGTTGCTACCAAAAATAAAAGTGGTCGGAAGGTGAGGTATTGCTGCTACCACTACCGAGACTCCATTCCCCAATATAATAACATCAAGTCGGGTAAAGGGATGCCCCTTAGCTTGACCCTGAACACAGCCCACAGTTCTCTGACCCAGAGTTTTCCAATCTGGAGGAAGAACATCAGGTTTTTATAGCACATCCTCTGCTTCCTGTGTCCAATTGGGCCCAAATTGTCTTCCCCTGTGTTATTACAGGGATTCAATAATGATTTTTCTCCCCCGCACAAAGCAGGACATCAGGTTTCTCTAGAATGAAAAGAGATGGTACTTTCACTAGAAACCCCAACTTTTCTTTTCCTCGTTTATCTTTAGAGAGTTGTGGAAATGCAATGGACATTGGTAAATAGAATGTCAAACTCCCAGAAATAAAACATCCCAGATCTATGGGAGAAATGTTCTTAGCATTTCCCTGATCGGTCTCTGAGAAATCTAAATCATCAAAGTATGAGGTTTCAAAGTTTCTATGAATTCCAAGCAATGATTCTTGAGATTTAGTCTCAACTGAGTAGAACATAACATAGGATTTATTTTGCTTTGAAAGAAAATTATTAGATATTTTAAAACCTATCGCTTTACCCTCTTTGGTAGAAGCATGGTTATTTATGATGGTCTCTGTTACATAATCACCAGTTTGATCAGAGTTCCATGAAGATTCTAACTCCTCACACTTTGGATTAATATTTGGGGGGTAGTAAACGTGTCGGAATTCTGTTGGTTCATTTTCAAAACATGTCATCATATTATGGGATTCCCCCTCCTGTTTATCAAGAAGTTCACAGTTAGCCTCATTTATCAGACTAGTGGGAAAGAAATGTTCAGTTAGTTTGTTAGTGGTGTTAATTTTAGATCTTTCCTTGTTCCAAACTTCCCAAGCAACATCATATATCAATCTTCCTATTCTATCAACTCTGTGTACCTCATGGGGATATAATGAAGTATTCAGGAACATACATTTTAATTCTTTTCCACAAGAAACTAAAACACATTTTCAAACCTGGTTCTTGTAAGAGCATAATACAGACAGATACGCAGGAAATTCTCTCTATAATAGTAGAGAAATTAGAAGTGTATCCTTTCCTTAAATTACATCATTTTGTGTAGAGTAGAGGGTAGATATTACCCTCTACCAGTTGTCTGACAGGACTGATAGCCTGGTCTGTGAGTTTGTGGCCGTTCACGCCTATATTCACGTGGACAGGTCAACAGTTATTACAACATTCTCCTAATGCCCCCGTGATAAAAATGGGGTCTGAGGTAATATCTTCACCCACTGTGGACATTATAGAATTATGTTCACAAGATTGAGCATATTACTATTAAGGGAGGAAATATGTCCATGCCAATCTTACTCTGATCCAACACAGTTGGGATGAGTGTCAACCCTACTCATGGGGGATTACCAGTTGTATCAGCTGATCCACATTCCACTCCTGACACTATATGTGAGGAGTCAGACAGGGGATACAGACACATAAATGACGTTTTCTCACAAATCGCAATTTATTGAAATAAGGGGTGAGACAAACACCTATCTTTCTGTAACCTAATGAAACCCACACTAAAGAAAAATGACCTAGTGTCCAAAATGTCTGTCCCTCGCACCATTGCATATAACAAAATCATACAGGAATCATTTGGCAGTTCCAACTTTGTAACTCAACATATGGGATACATTACTCACCGTAATTGTATTTCTGATGCTAGTATCTGCTTAGATACACATGCTATGCATAGGCCGACATCTAGTGGAAGCTGCAGAGTATTACAGTTTTTGTTTTCGAAACTCGAGAAGGGACGTCGACAGGGCGTGTCAGTAATACTATCCGTAGTGTGATGTCTACTGTAGCCATGGTCCTTGACGCGTTGAGGTCCCTCAGATTGTTTTGTTTCTGACATGAGGTTGCATGAAGTGTAGCACGAGTACAGGTGTATTAAAGCAGATTATATATGGCATACATTACTCACCGTAATCGTATTTCTGATGCTTGTATCTGCTTAGATTCACATGCTGTGCATAGGCCCGCATCTAGTGGAAGCTGCAGAGTATTACAGTTGCCTTTCGAACTCGAAAATGGGCGTCGACCTAGGGCGTGCCAGTAATACTATCCCTAGATCTTAGATCTTTTTTTGGCACAAGGAAGTAAGTTGAATAAATACCCTTGTTTACCTGGGTGCCCAGGATGAGTTCTACCGCGTCCTTTGCGAGAAGATTGACGATTTCCTAGAGTAGGATGTTTTGATGGTCCAGGGAGTGTATTTTTTGTCTTGGAGGGTGATTGCGGGGGCGCTCCAGCAGTTCGATGCAGTATCTTGCGGACACTGTGGACAACACCCACCTGTCCTAGGTGATCCCTTCCAATGCCTGGGTGAAGTTGGAAATGCGCCCCCCCTTCTGGGGATGCATGGGAAGGGACCCTGAGCGGAGCGTCACTGTTTTCTGGGAGGCATACCGCCTCTACCGGAGCTGCCTCTACCTCTACCACGGGCCCTTCTGTTACCTTTGGGGTAACTTTGGGTAGTTTGTTGGTTGCCACCCCACGATGTACCTTGCCCCTGTGAGCGTCATGAATCGTCCCCACTGGAAGCTATGGGAGCAATGGAGGAAGGGATGAGCCATCTCAGCTTCAGTGAAGCTAGTGCAGCATATTAGTGTTCTGTCCTTGTTTTGATGACGTGTTTAAATACGCGTCGGAAGCTTCACTCGGCGCATTGCAACCCTGCGCTTCCCTTCGGGTTCACACGCTGCTCGAGTGTTCCGTATTCTGCACGCTTTCACTCATTCCTCCATTCTAACTCTGTTCTCGCCCTCTTTGTCTTCCTCCTTTTTGTTCTGCTATTGAGTTGCCTCTTCTGCGTTATTCTTTAATGCTTTCCCCGGGCTCAGTAGCAGTTACCGTTACCGTGGTTCGTTGCCGCCTACTTTATTTCGATACTTACTTCCTCATCCTACTACTCGACTTACTTGGATTCTCTTCCTGTTGGTTAGGGCGACTCCGATTCCTCTCAGTTGAATCCAAGTTCCTTGTCAGCCACGCTACCTGTCCCGGTGCATCTTGGGAATTGTAGTCTCTACGATCGGAAAAGTAACCAACCTAGAGAGAAGATCATATTTACCTGGGATTCAAGATACCATCAACAGAAGGTCTACATCAGGGTTTTTCAGCAAGGCTTTTCCCTGAAGTGGGTGGACTCACTGGAAGCCCCTATTGCCGGCTTATTGCTTTTAGGCAGTGTGGCTTCCAGAAGAGCTTATCCTAAAACCTGCAAAGAAAAGTCTAACAACTCCTGGCGAGAAAGAAGAGACATATCTTCCGAGAGCTCATCTGACGAAGCGTCCACAGGTGAGGAGGCAGAGGAGGTGGGAGACTTCAAGGGTGAATCTCTAACTGATGCCAAGTCTGAGAGTTTGCAACGCCAAAAGATGGCTGGTCTGGAGCAATATCAGGAATTAGTTAACGCTATACAAGGGATCAATGTAGAAGTACAGAACCTGCAGACCGACAATGCTGGACTCTGGGCAGAAAATACTGCCATGAGACAACAGTTATTGTAGAGAGAGGAGGTCAGATGAGACCTTCCCTTGTTACCATTATCGTGTGGTAAATACGACGGTAACCCAAAAAGAATCGAAGAGTTTTTGGATGCATGTTTAATATATTTCACATTCCGTCCTAAAGCATATGAAGCTAAGGTCGGTTTTCTTATATCTAACTTAGTGGGTAACGCCCTAGCCTGGGCTACTCCATTGGTGACAAGCTCAGATCCTGTACTGAATGATTATGGACAGTTTACACAGCAGTTTCAAACTCGGTTCGAAAGACCAGAAGTACAATATTCCTCTTATGAAAACTTATTGGACACAAGACAAGGCACTTCGGATGTACAGATATACGTGTCTACCTTTCAAAGATTGGCACAAGAAACCGGATGGCCGGATTCTGCTAAACAAACATTATTCAGGAGAGGATTGCAAGACGAAATCAAGGATGAATTAACAAGAATTGCCAGACCCTCCACATTTCAGGACTTGGTTACACTGGCCCTGCAGATTGAGTGTCTTTCTCAAAAGCGAGCAGAGAAAAGGAGACCCAAGTCTTACCCTCTGTTGCCTCCTAGCCTTCCGATCTCTTCAGAAAAGGTTCCTTTAACATCTGGGCCTGAAGAACCTATGCAAATCTGATCAACTAGAGGACCTTTGACAGCGGCTGAGAGAGAGCGAAGGAAGCATCTAAGCCTATGTTTGTATTGCGGTTCAGAGAAACACCTGCTCCTTGACTGTTCAGAAGTTCCTCCCCGGAAAGCGGGAAACGAAAGACCCCGACCATGAGCAGGGACAAGGAAGGGGTTCAAACTGCTTATCCCTGTCTACCTACCCCCTCGGTCACCTTGGACATCTCCCATCATCTGATGGTGTTTAAGGTAGTTCTTAAATGGGTTAACCACCCCGGAGTGGAATGTCTTGCTATGCTAGACTGTGGGGCGGTTGGTAACTTTATGGACAACCAATGGGCAAGAACTCAATCAGTACCAAGGAAAGTAAAACCCCAACCCATTCCAGTTGAGTGTGTAGACGCCACTCCCTTGACTTCAGGACCCATCATAGAAGAAACTCAGGAATTATCAGCACAAATGCATTTTCATCAAGAACGACTGGGTTTCGATCTTATAAAGGCTGCACATTTTCCAGTCATATTGGGAATTCCATGGTTTAGTAAGCACAATCCTTTTATGGATTGGAAGACTAATACATTGGAGTTCCGTTCCAAATATTGTTCTGGCTGTTGTTTCAGCCCTAAGGAGAAACCATCGACTCACGGAGAACCGGTGCCTATACACAGTGTGAACATCTTTCCCAGGGCATACAGAGAATATACAGATGTTTTTCTGGACATCCAACCTCAGCCTTTACCCCCCTCACAGACAGGAGGACTGTAAAATAGATCTATTACCAGGTGCAGTGGTTCCATTCGGAAATGTTAGGGAGAATTCTCTGTTTAGGCTGTTTAGACCCCGGATGCCTAAAGAATTGGTTGGTATGTATGAGCCTAAGTTGGATGTGTTGGATTGGTTGTCTCTGTTTGAATATAATCATGGGCTCCAGAACATCACAGGAAATGACTTACTCACCTGGTTGTTCTCTAGGCTTCCCCCTGTTGCAACTGATGTGGTAATGGAGATGGGGGAGGAGGATAAGAAGGACTATGAATGTGTGAAACTAGCTTTGATAGCTAGGTTTGGGAAGACCCCTTCCCAGTATCTTAAGAGGTTTAGGAGCCTCAAAAAGCATGATGGTACCCCTTGGGCTACCTGGGTGAGTGAAGGGTTGAAAAACTTAGAGGGATGGATTAAGGGTTACAAGGTGAACACTTATGAAGGTATGAAGAATTTGTTTATGTTGGAGACTATTTATGATGCCTGC
Source organism: Ambystoma mexicanum (assembly GCF_040938575.1). NCBI lineage: Eukaryota > Metazoa > Chordata > Amphibia > Caudata > Ambystomatidae > Ambystoma > Ambystoma mexicanum. The sequence continues at coordinate 749,896,807 of NC_090921.1, read as the reverse complement.
TCTCCTGAGCTCAGACAACACTTGGCTGATTCCAAGGAATTAGATTCTCGGAAACTAGCTAGGGCTGCCAACAGGGCCACTCACAAGGACTCTGGGGTAACTCAGAGAAAGGATGGGGAGAAACAGCCTAAAAAGGACTCCAAAGAGAATTCTAATACTACAAATTCCAAAGAGGGCCCCAAACAAAACTATAAGGGTAAGCCACAAGGGAAACCGAATCAGGCTAATATACCTTCTGGTCCCAGACCAGAAGGAGGTCAGAACAAGCCTCCATTCCAGCAAGCCTTTGGCTCATGCTTTGTTTGTAAGGCTACTGACCATGTGAAAGGAGATCCCAGATGTAAGGGTAAACCTTCAGGGGTCCAGCTTGCCTCCTTAGCCTTCGCTCCAGAAGAGGAAGTACATATGGCAAGTGGAAACTTTCTATTACTGGCTGATGAACCCACTGGAGTCTCAGCTAGTGTTTCTTTAGTCTCTCTGGGGTTGTGGGAACAACAGAACTTAGATGTCTATAACTCTATCCCAGATAATACTAAAGAGTATTATAAGGACAGTGTCCAGGTGAATGGTCAGGAGACTCCTGCCATTAGGGACACTGGAGCCAGCATAACTGTGGTGGATGAATCATTTTTCAAGGCAGAGGATGTTGCTAAGGCACCCAAATGCCTCACCAAGATAGCTGGTGGGCCTGTGCAGATGTGTCCTCAGTTACCAGTTCTCATCCAATGTAATGATATGGCTGTAAAAATACCTGTCAGTGTACAATGTGAAGTGCCAGGTAGGGTTCTGTTGGGTAATGACCTCAAAGCTCTTGGAGTTGTGTCACATACCCCCAGACCACCTAGCAAGAGGTTACAGGAGCTCACAAAACCTGCAAGAGAGAAAACCCTGAGAGGGTTATCTCAGGAGATGATGACAGAAATCACTCCTCTCCCACTGGAGCAACTTACTGCAGTAACAACCAGATCAGGAGCAAAGGGGCAACCCAAGACTCCTAGGAAAAAGCCAGCAGCAAGCACTCCAGTGCTTCCAACAAGGACTTCCCCTAGGTTGTCCAAAGTTACACCTGTAACTCCTCCTCCAGCTGAGGCTGAGAGGGAGGCACAACCCTGTGTGGTTGAGCTAGACTCTGAGGAAGAGCTAGGAGGCGGCCCAAACCTTATTGGAGATTTGGACCCTGAGGACCATCCTGAGCTGCAGTCTTTACTGGCAGAAGGTGGACCTAGCAGGGCGGCTTTTCGTAAGGGGCAAAGAGAATGTCCAACTCTGGAAGGTCTCCGCCACCAGGCAGCTTCTCAGGCTGATGGGCAAGAGCCTGGGAAGTATAGGTTACACTGGGAAGATGGCCTCTTCTATAGTGAACCAACTGAGTCTGAACCTGGAGACTACAAGCGCCTTGTAGTCCCCCAAGAGAACAGACAACAGTTCTTACAATTAGCCCATGAGATACCTTTGGCTGGTCACTTGAGTTTCAAGAAGACCAAGGAAAGGCTCTCTCTCTCTACTTTTATTGGCCAAAGATGGGGGCTGAAGTAGATAGATATTGTAAGAGCTGCCATACCTGCCAGACTTCTGGTAAGGTTGGTTCCAAGAATGTGGCACCTTTAGTGCCTCTCCCAGTTGTGGGAGTCCCATTTGAGAGGGTAGGGATTGACATTGTTGGTCCCCTTGATCCCCCAACCTCCTCAGGCAACAGGTTTATACTTGTTGTAGTAGACCATGCTACTAGGTACCCTGAGGCAATTCCTATGAGGACTGTTACGGCTCCGGCTGTGGCTAAGGCCCTCCTTGGTATTTTTACCAGGGTTGGGTTTCCTAAGGAAGTAATCTCTGACAGGGGGTCAAACGTTATGTCCCACTACATGAAAGCCATGTGGAAAACCTGTGGAGTTACTTACAAGTTCTCAACAGCATACCACCCTCAGACAAACGGGTTGGTTGAAAGGTTTAACAGAACCATGAAGAGCATGATAGGTGCTTTAGAGGAACCCCTTAGAAAGAAGTGGGACCTTCTACTGCCATGCCTTCTCTTTGCTTATAGAGAAGTCCCTCAGGAGGGAGTAGGTTATTCTCCCTTTGAGCTCCTCTATGGCCATCCAGTCAGAGGTCCATTGGCCCTGATTAAGGAGGGATTGGAAGGTGCTCCTCCCCTCAAGCCAGTCAGAGTGACTGACTATGTGATAGGTCTCCGGAGGAGAATGTCACACATGATGGCAGAAGCAAGTGACAACTTGAAAGCTGGTCAAGCTCTGGTCAAACATTGGCATGACCAGAAGGCTAACATGGTTGAGTTTACTCAAGACCAGCTAGTTCTAGTTATGCTCCCAACAAGGCAGAGGGCCTTGCAAGACAAATGGATGGGACCCTTCAAGATTGTGGGAAAACTTGGAGAGGTCAACTATCTGGTGGATCTGGGCAGACCCAGGGAAGCTCCTAGAGTCTTCCACACCAACAGACTAAAAGCATACATCTCCAGACCTGACGTAGGAGCCTTGCTTCTAGCTTCAGCTGCAGAGGAAGAAGAGAGTGAATCTCTCCCTGATCTCCTCAGAGGTGTGCCTTTAGACGAGAAAGTTGAAGGAGTCAATCTCTCTTCAGACCTGACACCTGAGCAATAAGAGGAGTGCAAATCTATGTTAAATCAGTTTGCCTCCCTGTTCTCACTGTCACCAGGCTTGACCCCTTGGGGCCAGCATGATATACTCACTGGTGACTGTCTGCCAGTCAAAAGCAGAGGGTACAGAATGTCAGAACACATCAGAACCCACATCAAAGGAGAGGTCAAGAAGATGCTTGATCTCGGGGTAATAGAGCCCTCTACTAGTCCATGGTCTAGCCCAGTTGTGTTAGTACCAAAGGCAGGATCCAAAGACTTGAGATTCTGTGTGGACTATAGAGCTCTAAATGCAGTCACCAAGACTGATGCCCACCCTTTGCCCAGGACAGATGAGTTGGTGGATAAACTTGGTGCAGCCAAGTACCTCAGCACATTTGATCTTACGTCAGGCTATTGGCAAATAGCCCTGACAGACCATGCCAAGGAGAAAACTGCATTTTCAACCCCAGTTGGCTTGTACCAGTTTAAGGTCATGCCTTTTGGATTAAAAAATGCACCTGCCACATTCCAAAGGATGGTGAACCAAGTTCTGGCTGGGATGGAAGATTTCTGCATGGCATACTTGGATGACATTGCAGTCTTCAGCCACTCCTGGGAGGAACATGTGAACCACCTAGGACATGTGTTGCAGGCCCTTGAACAGGCCCATTTGACAATCAAAGCCAGTAAGTGCCAGATTGGTCAAAGTAAAGTGGTCTATCTTGGACATGAGGTAGGAGGTGGAGAAATAAGGCCTTTGCTCAGCAAAATTGAAGCTGTGCAAAATTGGACAACACCAACTACTCAAACCCAAGTGAGAGCCTTCCTAGGCCTCACTGGGTATTACAGGAATTTCATTGAGAACTATGGGACCATAGCTTCTCCACTGAATGTAATCTCCTCTCCTAAATTCCCTAAAAAGGTAAAATGGAATGAGGAGTGCAATCAGGCCTTTGAAAAACTGAAGAGAGCTCTTTGCCAAGCTCCAGTATTAAGAGCTCCTGACTACCACCAAACTTTCATTGTACAAACGGATGCTTCCAATGTAGGTATAGGTGCAGTTCTAAGCCAACTGGATGAGAAGGGTAGGGAGCACCCCATTTGCTTCATCAGTAGAAAACTGAAGGATCCTGAGACAAGGTGGGCAACAATCGAAAGAGAATGCTTTGCTATTGTGTGGGCACTGAAGAAGTTTAGGCCATACTTGTATGGTTCTACTTTTGTTATTCAGACTGACCACCAACCCTTGAGATGGTTAATGCAAATGAAAGGGGAGAATCCAAAACTATTGAGATGGTCGATCTGCCTGCAAGGGTTTGATTTCACCATTGAGCACAGGTCAGGGTGTCACCATCAAAATGCTGATGGACTCTCTAGGATGTATATCATCGACTAGAGGTATGAGGTTCATCCAGGAGTGGATTAAATCCTCCTGTCCCTTAGTCTGGGGGGGGCGAGTGTTAGGGAGAATTCTCTGTTTAGGCTGAATTTCCCTACCTAGTGAGTCCCCCAGCAGCTTTGCTGGATTTCTAGGGTTTCTTTTTATTCTCCTGCCAAGAGTGAGACTCTTTTACCCTCACTCTTGGGCATGTTGAAGTGTGTTTTCTTGGTTAAACCTTGTGTTGAATGGGCTATAGGGTCTTTTACTCCATAGGGCCTCATGTATTTTTGTGATGTGGGTTACACAGCACCCTCTGTGCCGTAACCCAGGGGTGTCCTAGGGACTCCCCAACATAGACTCCATACCCTGGGACTGACTACTGTCTCCCAGGGCATGTAAAGTCACCAAAGACTTTACTAGTCTTAAATCCTGAACAGAACCAGTACAAACCATCATATTGTGGACGTACTGGCTGGGGCAATTCGATTGCCCCAGGGTCTGTTAGTCAAGGGGGCACGTCTCCGTCCCCCCTGATCGAGTTTTGGCTGGTGGCAGTGGAAACTACTTTTTATATTCGACCGCGAATATTTTCCTATGGGATTTCCCATTGTTTTAGGCTAACACATTTAATTATTTATTTACGGTAGCCTCAAACATACCGCCGGTTTATATATTTATTATTATAACTCCGGTTGGGATTTTTTGCCAAAACTTGATTCTAAAATGGCGTTGGCGTTCGCCTCTGTAACTCTGACCCGAAGTGGAGCCCTTTGTCCCACTTTTGGCGGGCTTCTCCACAGAAGCCCTCCAAAGTGGTGCCACTCTGTCTGGGGTACTTAGGAGGGGTGGAGGGGGATTTAGGCACCCTGGACTGAGTTACCTTGGTAACTCAAGTCGCACTCCGTCCTGATTGGCCCAAGTGGTGAGCCGGCCGGCTCACCACTTAGCATGTTTGAGTGACAGCTAGGCTGGGTGAATGGGGGTTTGCTGCATAAAAGCAGGGCTTTGGGGACTGGAACTTCAGAAGTCGCCACAGGACCAAGAATCCGACGAGGGAAGAGCTGAGCCGACCTGCTGCGACGACACCACCCGGTGGAGCCCTGCTGAACCGTCTCACCACTTTTCCCAACGACCGAGGAGAACTCTTAACGGAGTGGCTCCTTCCCTTGACTGGTGGGGACAACCAGTTTTCACCTTCTTTTCGCTTCTTCGAGGTATCTCGTGGCCACCTTGCCCGTGCCAAGCACCCCGGCAACCGGAATACCACACTTTTACCACAACCGCGAAAGTCGGTACAACCCTTTAACCGGAGGACTCCGCGGCTGGTTTCTTCCCGGGCAGTGCAACGACCTTCTTCTTCTGCTCTTCAGCGAGAACTTCTTCTCCCATGACCGACGTCGAGCCTTGCTGCCACTGCCTGGAACAACTGCCACCGCTGGAGGATCCTTCCCGTCTAAGGTACCGTGTTCCGCCTGGCTTCCCTTGCCACCGACTGTACGGGGTAGTTTTAGCCCCCGGCTTTCGACCCTGGGAGTGCCTGGGACACCCTGGCTAAACTTTCTAAGCCTCTCTAAACTCCGTCTGAACTCTTTGCAAGACTCTAAATCCCTAATAACAGTGTGATCTTGGGCACATTTTCGCTCTGTCTGCTCTAAGAGTGGGCCCTGCCTAGTGACTTTTGCTCACCTGTGACTTTATGCTTCTTTGAGCCTATTGAAAGTGTTCTTGACCTTAGGGTGGTGTGTTTAGCCTATTCCTGCTTTTTCTCTCCCTTCTTTGAACCTACTAGAGTGTCATCTAAAGTTAAGCACTCACCTCTGTTTGAATTATGTGATGTTAACCTAGAGTTGTCTAGATAGGAATAAGGGTTGGGACTGCTTTCCATATAAATGTGTTTGAAGTGTTTTACTATATATTGCTAGAGTGTTTCCAACTTATGTGTTCTTAAAATAAATAACTATATACTTTTGAAACCAAGCTCTGGTCAGTGTTTGCTTGTACTATTGTGTTTAGGTACCTATTGTGTATACTTCGCATACTGCCTAACTCTTCTTGAGGGAAGTCTGACTGCTCAGCTACCAGGTAAATCTGGGTGGTACAGACTGCTACCAAGTGGGTTTACTGCTATACCTGTAGTCTTAAATCTTTTGCAGTGTTCCCTAAGGGAACTGCACAGGTTTCTGCCTAACAGGAAGGATGTTCCGTTTGTCCCTCCCAGAAAAGGAAGCCTTAGGGATTACCTAAACACCAACCTCCAAAATGGTTTGATTCAAGAATCATCTTCCTCAGCTGGAGCATCGCTATTCTTCATTTCCAAGAAGGGGACCACCAAACTCAGACCTTGTATAGATTATAGAGGCCTCAACAGCTCGACCATCAGAGATAGATATCCAATGCCTCTCATTAAGGATATCATGGAAGCCGTACAGGGGGCAAAATGGTTCACCAAACTGGATTTGAGGGGTGCGTATCACCTGCTCAGAATACAAGAAGGGGACAAGTGGAAAACAGCGTTCATGACACCCCTAGGGCATTAAGAGTATCGTGTTATGCCTTTCGGGTTGGTCAACGGTCCTGCTCAATTTCAACGATTCATGGACAAAGTCTTTTCAGATCTACTATTCACATCTGTTATCGTATATTTAGACGATATCCTAATTTATTCAAACACACTGTAAACTCATCATGAACATGTCAGAGAGGTGCTACAAAGACTCCGGCAAAACAACATTCTAGCCAAACCGGAAAAATGCGTATTTGAAGGTACTACCGTTCCATACTTAGGCTTCATCTTAAGTGTTAATCAAATCGAGATGGACCCACACAAGACGGAAGCAATAACCAAATGGCCCATACCTGGTTCAGTCAAAGATGTAAAAAGTTTTTTGGGTCTAGCAAATTTCGACCGAAAATGTATCAATATTAGCCGATTCTCAAAGATGGTCCTACCCATCACTTCTTTATTGAAAAAAGGGGTGAAATTTGAATAGAGCCCGGAAGCTGACCAAGCATTCAACCAACTGAAAGAGGCTTTTACCACGGCACCAGTACTCAGACAGCCAGACCAAACTTTACCTTTCATTCTAGAGACCGACGCCTCCCACGGAGCTATAGGCACTGCTCTTTTAGGCACTGCTCTTTTGCAGAAAAAAGAAGACCACTTAGAACATCCCATTGCATACTTTTCAAGGACTCTAAATCCAAGTGAAAGGAACTATTCAGTGCCAAACAAGACATTCGGTTCCACCGGCATGTCGAGAAGAGTAGCCTGTGTCTCGGGTTTGAGCCCTGACTGTCTGAGCCAAGCGTGTCTATTGATGACAGTGCTCTCAGCGGTGAGCCGGCCTGCATTATCTGCGGCGTCAAAGGTCGCCTTTCGAATGCACCCAGACACCGATCTACCCTCCAACACAATCTGGGCTAACTGGCCCTTCAGTGGTTCTGGTGTGTAGGCAATGAGGGCAGCTACCTGCTCCCATTTGTGACAATTATAACTTGCCAACAGAGTGGTGGTATTCATGATTCTTGCCTGGTAAGCGGAAGTGGAGGCCACTTTCCTTCCTAGATCATATATCCTCTTGATCTCCTTGTCTGGGGGAGCTTCAGATGATGCTAGAGGTGTCCCCGCTCTTTTCCTGGTGGTGGTAACTACCAATGAGTCGGGCTTAAGCTGACCCCTTATGTAAAGTGGGTTGGACTGGGCGGCCCTGAACAATTTTTCAATTCTGGGGTTCACCGCCCTGGTGAGATTAGGGGTATGGAGGGAAGGGTCAATTATGCGTTGGATGGACTTGAAAATTGGTATGGCTTGTGCAATGTATTTTTTTATCCCCCCATGATCTCTTCTGCAAAGTCTCTCTCTTCCTGAGCCCCTTGAGTGTCTATATAAAAGTGCTCTGCAGCTCTAGCTAAGACCTCATTTAGTAGAGGCTAATTATCCACAGGTGAGTCAGTGACCGGTGGTTCTTTGGAAACAGGCGAGTCTAGATTATAGGCCTCTGCCTCGTCTTCCTCCTCCTCATGCTGGTCCTCATCGTCTCTGTAATAATCGACCCCTGCTTTGTCATCCAGCATTTGTATGTCTGGATCTTCAGCACACTGGTGGTAAGGTAGAATAGATAAAGGGTCTGAAATCAGGCCCTGAGCTGGAGTTTCATTACGAGGTCTCTTACTAGGAGGCTGAGGGTCTTTGGATCCTGAAGGAGTAGAGTTGTCAGGGGTACTCTCATAGCTCAGAAAATAATCAGGGTTTCTCTCATAGAAATTAGCCAAAGAAGATATTCTTCTCATCACCCTGTCGATGTCATCAGAGCTCCATTCCCTGGAACTGGGGATGACACCCTCCTGCTGAGGTTCCTCTCCTATTCCCATATCTTGTAGAGTGGGAGGGATAACTTTAGGCTTAGTGACAGGGTCAGAGGTCTTAGATTTGCCTTTATCTGAAGATGTATGTTTGTCCTTCTGGACCTGGGGTGCAGATGTTGTCTCTGAAGACCTACTGCTGTTTGTCCCCTTTACCATGAGTAGAGCAGTGTTTCCCTGAAGGATTGGCCTTTTCTGGATCTTTCGACGCCTGGCGCCGAGATTCGGGGGTGTGTTGGCTAGGTGCTGTGTCTTTAGAGCGTGGGCATCGAGACTCGGAGGAAGACGTGGAAAGGGCTGCCGGAGCCGACTTTAGGTGTGCTACTTGGGGGTGGAGGTCGGATTCGTGTTTTGACTACCATACCTCCATGACTTTGGGGAGCGAAGCACCCTTGGCAATCGTGGACAGTTGCTGTGTGTCATGAGGCAATCTCGACCTGTAACGCCCAGAGGACACTGATTCTGTGGACTGCTCTCTCTGTGCCTCTTTCTTCCGAGCGCTCGACACGCGTGTCGAGTCTCGGCTGGGATTAGTGTGCTTAGGTGCAGTAATGTGGGTAGCGCTCATGTCGCCGGGTGTGGTCCCCATAAGTGCCCCGCCGGACAATCCTCCGAGGCCGGGGACTCGCGCTTGGGTGTCTAACGACGCCCCTGTGCCCTCAAACAAACATTGCTGTTGTGCTGTCTGTTAGGATCTGCACTGACAGGTTCGACAGGTGGGGTCGAATGCCCGAAGCGCTCTGAAGACTGCCAGAAGCTCTAGCAGATTGATGTGATTCTTGGCCACTGTGTGAGACCAGAGACCCTGAGCTGTGTGGCGAAGGATGTGTGCTCCCCACCCTGACAGGGACGCGTCCGTAGTGACCACCGCCTGTATCTCTGGATTGTAAAAGGGTTTCCCCTTTGTCAGGTTCTCTCCTGTCCACCAGTGAAGACTTTGTACTAGTGTTGGCGAAACAACCACTAGATCGTCCCACTGACCACTTGCCTGAGACCACTGTTTCGCCAACCATTCCTGCATGGGTCGCATGCGCAGGCGCGCCTGGGGAACCAGGTAAATACATGACGCCATCATGCCTAGCAAACACACCGCTTTGCGCACCCTTATCTGGCGACCGGATTGATATTGAGGAATTTGCAGTAGTAAGTTCCAAATTCTTTCCTCTGATGGAAAGGCCAACCCCTCTTGGGTGATTAAGATAGCTCCTAGGAACTGTTTGGAGGTGCTTGGCACCAGGCTTTATTTTTTCTCGTTGACTGAGAAACCCAATTCGAAGAGGAGGTCGATCGTTCTTTGGATGTTGGATCTGCAAATTACTGGGGTCTCCCCCGTGATGAGCTAGTCGTCCAGGTAAGGGTACACTGGGATAGCCTTCCTGCGTAGGTGTGCCGCCACCACCGCCAGTACCTTGGTGAATACCCTTGGAGACGAGGCTATACCGAAGTGCAGCACCTTGAAGTCTTAGTTACTTACCTGTAACTGTATTTCTCCAGCATTGGTATCTTTCATAGATTCACATGCTTGAATATTCCCCGTCGTCAGACTGGGAATCCTCGGTGATAAATTAAATAATAATTTAAAAAAAAAAAATATACATATACATATATATATATATATATACATACACACACTGCCACCTAGCAGTGCATGTACATAGCCCATTATAGCCTATGAGCCACTTCATTGTGTAGTCCCTCCACCTCACTTTGGTCCTTTATGGCCCCAGCCAATGAGGTGGCAGGGCTTAAGCTCCGCCCCCGGCAGCCATCTTCAGATTTTGAACCGTATAGATTACAGTATGATGGATGCCGAGCATAGGAGCAGCCTCTCAGGGGAGGCGGGCGGGCGCATGTGAATCTATGAAAGATACCAATGCTGGAGAAATACAGTTACAGGTAAGTAACTAAGACTTCTCCAGCATTGGATCTTTCATAGATTCAGATGCTTGAATAGAATACCAAGCAGTTAAAACATGCCACCATTATAAACAGATATGCATAATTACAGAAAAACATATTTCTGATCAAACCTTTACCATGCAGCAACACAACGGTTACATACTTCGGGAAAGGTGGGAAAGGAGGCTGGTCCTACCTTACACAAAGAGATGGCGGAGCACTGCCTGTCCAACTGCAGTTTCTTTGTTGGTATCTTCAGTCAGGCAGTAGTGTTTCGCGAAAGTATGGAGAGTGCTCCACGTGGCAGCTCTGCATATGTCTTTCAAGGCCACCCCTGCGTGGAATGCTGTTGACGCCGCCCTTCCTCTGGTGGAGTGCGCAGACGGCGGTCTAGTTAAAGGGTCGCCTTTCAACTGATGACAGTGGGTAATGCAGGACGATACCCAGCGTGCCAGGCTTTGTTTGGATATATGTTGGCCCTTGGTACGGCCAGAGAAAGAAATGAATAGCCGGTTTGAGGAGCGGAACTCCTTGGTTCTTTGCAAGTAAAACTTCAACACCCTAGAAACGTCTAGAGAGTGTAATGTCCTTTCCGCTTCCGAAGCGTGATTATGGAAGAAGGTTGGTAAAACAATGCGCTCAGTGAACGACATCTCCGAAAGTACCTTGGGGAGGAACTTCGGGTGAGGCCTTAAAATGACGCGGTCCTTCTGGAACAAGGTAAATGGAGGTTCCGAAGACAAGGCTTGCAACTCACTGATCCTTCTGGCCGATGTGATGGCTACCAGGAAGGATGTCTTCCAGGACAAGAATTTCATATCGCATCTATGTATGGGCTCGAAGGGAGGTTGCATGAGGGCTGTTAAGACGGTGTTGAGGCTCCAGTCCGGAACTGGTGTAGGTGTAGGCGGATAAGTACGCATCAGCCCTTTCAGGAAGATCTTGATCGCTGGTAAGGAGAGTAAGGCTTGCGTCTCCGCGGTTACTGTGTAGGCCGCTATGGCTGACAGATGGACCTTGATAGAGGACAGTGAGAGCCCTGACTTAGCCAGGTGCAACAAGTAAGGCAGAATTTGATCAACCGAGGCCGTGAGGGGATCGATCGCAGAGGTCTCGCACCATTTGAAAAACCTGGTCCATTTTCTGGTGTAGGTGAGTTGCGTGGACGGGGCTCTAGCGGCCCTGATGATATCCCAGCATTCTGATGGTAACTTTAGGTGCATTAGTTTACGCTGCTCAGGAACCATGCTTTGAGGGACAGGCTCCTCGGGTCGTGGTGGAGGACCTTGCGGTTCTGTTGTGTCAGTAGATATTGATGTGATTTGAGACGAATCGGGGTTTTGCAGGATAGATGTCTCAGCGTCGGGTACCAGACTTGCCGTGCCCAATCGGGTGCAATAAGAATCAAGGAACAATCCTGTTCTTTCACCCTGCGAAGTACCCTCAACATGAGGGGAATGGGTGGGAAGGCGTAGAGGAGCTTCCCCGACCAATCCACTGAGAACGCGTCTCCCAGCGATTGGTGCTCGGGGTATCTTGACGCAAATCTCTTGCATTTTTTGTTGTTCCTGGTGGCGAAAAGGTCGATCTGCAGATGGCCCCATAAGGCAAATATCCGTCGGGTTTCTCTGTCGTCCAACTCCCACTCGTGTGACGCTGTGTATTCTCTGCTTAATCTGTCCGCTAGGACATGGTCTACTCCTGGAAGGTGCTCTGCCCTGATCTGTATCCCGTAGCGCAAGGCCCATGCCCATAGCTGTTGGGCTTCTTGCGACAGAATCTGAGACCTTGTGCCTCCCTGCTTGTTTGTATAGTGCATGGAGGTCGTGTTGTCTGTCTGGACCGTAAGAACTTGACCAGCTATAACCGGTAGGAAGGCTTTCAGCGCCAACCTTACGGCCCTGAGCTCCAACACGTTGATGTGGAGCTGGGACTCTTGTGCCGACCAAGATCCCTTGGTTTGGAGGTCCGCAAGATGAGCGCCGCAGCCTGATAAGGAAGCGTCCGTCCGCAGCAGGAGGGTCGATGTCGGTGCTTGAAACGGCATTCCCTGTAGAAGATTCCTCGGAACGTTCCACCATCGAAGGGCCTTGTGCAACGTCGATGGAATCTGGACAATGTCTTCCCAGCATCCGAAAGCTTGTTTCCATTGGTGGCCCAGAGCTTCCTGAACCGGCCTCATGCGAAGCCTGCAGTTCGGTATGAGGAATATGCATGATGACATAATGCCCAATAGGGATTTGTAAGAGCGTACAGATGTTGTCTCTTTCTGTAGGAAGTTCGAAGTTGAGCGTAGAATCGCTGCTATTCTCTCTGTGGATGGTCTCACTCTGGGAATGCTGGAGTCGAGCTCGGCTCCCAGGAAGAGAGCTACCTTGCTGGGAACGAGGCAGGACTTCGTCTGGTTGATGGAGAAACCTAACTCTTTTAGAAGGTTGACCGTCCTCGACACTGCCGAACGAGCCTTTGCAGCTGAACTTGCCTTTATCAGCCAATCGTCCAGGTATGGAAAAACATCCGTTCCTGCTCTCCTGAGACTTGCCGCTACCGGTGCCAGGCACTTCGTGAAAACTCTTGGCGCCGATTTTAGACCGAACGGAAGCACATGAAACTGAAAGTGGTGCCCTCCCACTGTGAACCTGAGGAACTGCCTGTGTGCTGGATGGATCGGAATGTGGAAGTATGCATCCTCCAAGTCTAAAGTGGCCAAGAAGTCGTGCTTGTTTAACCAAGGTAGCACCCCTTGTAGAGCTACCATCTTGAAAGTTATGCGCTTGATGAACTTGTTGAGAGCCCTCAGGTCCAAGATGGGCCTCCATTGACCGTTTTTCTTTCTGACGAGGAAAAATCGGGAGTAGAAACCTTTTCCCCTCTGAGAATAGGGTACTGGCTCTACTGCTGCCTTCTGGAGCAGTTTTTGCACTTCGGACATGACCTGTCTTAGCATATGCACTCTGCGGGGAGTTGGAGGCAGGGAAGGAGGTTGGTCCAGAAATTCCAAGGTGTGACCCTTTTGGATCACCTGTAACACCCATTTGTCCGATGTAATTGACCGCCAGCGCTGGAAAAACTGGCTCACCCTTCCCCCCACCGGGGCGTGGCGAAGGGGGGGGGGGAGATTGGTCGTCAGTTCTGCTTGCCTTGCGACTTCCCTTGGGCGGAGCCACGTCTGCCTCTATGGGCGTATCTGTTGGATGACTGATATTTGTTGGCTTGGTACGTGCCGCCTTGTGCTTTTTGACCATAGGAGGAACGACTGTATCCCCTGAACTTGGAAGATGAACCTCTAAAGGGACGAAAAGACCGATGGTCCTTACTTTTGTCCTTTAAAGAACTGATGGCTCTGGCTGTGTCAGTGTCTGTCTTGATTGCCTTCAAATGATCATCTATCTTTTTCCCAAAGAGATCTTGGCCGTCAAATGGCATGTCTAGTATCTGCGCCTGAACTTCAGGTCTAAAGTTAGTAGCCTTCATCCAGGCCTGCCTTCTGAGCACTGTGCCGTGCGCCATCTGTCTGAAGCCTGATTCGGCCACATCAACTGCTGCGTCGATCATGTGATCCGATGTTGCTTCACCATCCGCGATTATGGATTTTGCCTCCTCCTGGAGCTCCGGTGGTAATTGTTTCGCCAAGTTAGACATGCGGAGCCAAAGCTCGCGATCGAATCTTGCGGTCATGGCCAGTGCATTACCCGCTCTGATTGTAAGTGATGCAGAAGATGATACTTTCCTGCCCATGGCTTCCAATTTACGTCCGTCCTTATCCGGTGGGGCCGACAACGGTGAGGAGGGCTTGGCGAGTTTCTTTCTGGCCGCCACTGTAATCACTGAGTCCGGTTTCGTATGACCCCTTAAACAAAGCGGTGCCGAATCCGGAGCTTTATATTTCTTTTCTGGCCTGGACACCAACGCCGGAGTCGATAAGGGCGTAGATAGGACCTTGGATCCGGAATCCCATATGGTATCGAGGAGGGGAATTGTGGTCACTGTCCTCCTTCGTTTGTCCCTGTGCTCGTAGAGCACTGATTGCCTTTCCTCCGAAGAAACCTGAATTTTAAACAGTTCTGCGGCTTTACCTATTATGGTGCGGAAAGAGACGAGATCATCCGGTGGTGAGGCCTTGCCCGGCGAGTCTCTCCTCCTGGGCTTCTCGACGACGTAGTCATCCCAATCGTCTGGCTCCTGAGTAATTTCTCCTTCTTCTGGTTCCGAAAATTCACCAAAAGGATCCTCCTGCCAGTCTGATACCGAGATGGTGGACGGTACCATGGTGGGATCTACGTCCGGAGATCGCGGTCTGTGCGATGACTGTGGTGATGGGACTCTTGTAGGTGAAGCACTGTGGGTGCTGCTCCTCGGTCTTCGAGCAGGTGATCTCATCCGTTTTTGCGGTCTACTCCTGTAAGGAGAGCAACCCGATGTGCCTGGAATCGGGGATGACTCTCTTGGAATGGGATTAATCGGAATTTGCTTCTCCCTTTGCCGTTTGTAAAATTCTTCTACAATCCTCTGCACGGATAACATGAGCACCGGGTCATGAGGATATTCGGATTCTCCCGTGGACGGGTGCCAAGGAGGGCTGTATTGCTTCGGTAAGGGACCGATGGACTCTTCCACCACTTCCGCATCGGAGAATTCTTCCTGAAGAATTATATCCGGAAATTCTGCCATGTGCCCCAAAGGTGAAAATTGCTGTACCAGAGGCTCAGTTACAGTATTCTTCTCAATGATATTGCTTGTAATGACAGGAGCTTCAAGAGTGAGAGGCAGTAATTCCTCTTTAACTGCCGAAATTTGCGGTGCCTCTGAAGGCATTATGGATGATGTTATCCTCGTCGACGACTGAGATTTTCCCGTCGACGAGGGCTTCGCTGTCGACTGAGCTTTTCCCGTCGACGACAGAGATTGTCCCGTCGACGGAGGCTTCGCTGTCGACTGAGCTTTTCCCGTCGACGACTGAGATTTTCCCGTCGACGAGGGCTTCGCTGTCGACTGAGCTTTTCCCGTCGACGACAGAGATTGTCCCGTCGACGGAGGCTTCGCTGTCGACTGAGCTTTTCCCGTCGACGACTGAGATTTTCCCGTTGACGAGGGATTCGTCGTCGACGACTGACCTTTTCCCGTCGACGAGGGCTTCCTTGACGAATGTGGAGTGTGTTCCGTGGACGACTGCGTCATGGAGGAATGCTTCGTGGACGAGTGGTGTTTCTTGCTCGTCGACGATTGCTTCGCGGTCGACATGTCCGATGACGATGATCTAACTGTCGACGATGTCTTAAGCGTCGTCGTCGTCGATGCTGGTTTCGTCGACGGTATGGCCGATGACGGGCCTTTACCTTTCCCATCATTCGTGGGCGGTTTACCCGCCGACAACTGCCCCCCCCCCCCGTTTTTTGCAAACTCCTCCTTACCTCTGGAGGCAGATTTTGCTGACTTTTTCTGGCTTGATAGGTCAACTGGAGGCAGAAAGGGTATCAATTCCAGCTTCCTCTTTTTGGATTTGGGAGAGGAACTCCTTTCCACTGAAGAGGCCCTTCTCTTTGAAGTTTGCCTCTCAGATGGAATGCTGGATTGGACAGGAGCTGTTCTGACAGACTCTTCGTCCGAAGATTGATCCCTGAATTCCAGGTATATAAGGAGTCTTCTATGCCTGTCATGAAGGGACTTAGTGGAAAAGGTTTTACAAATCTCGCATTTTTTAATGTAATGTGGGTACAGACAATAAATGCAATGCTCGTGGGGGTCCTTGTAGTAAACCAATTTCTTCTTGCACCTCGTGCAGTCCCTGAACAGGGAAGGCTTCCTGACAGCCTGAGGTGCCTCCATTTCTGAAGAGAAGTTCAGTCGACGATTTTGAGAGGAAAACAACAAGTTTTGCCACCAAGGTTAATTGGAAAGAAAGCCCCTAAGAAGGGGAACAAGATGGAATATATTTTACAAATATATTCCACCCAAAAGTAGAAAGAATTTGAGAAAGCTCAGAGAGCTTGAGGATTCCCTGTGTCTGATAGACTGCGGTGAAAAATCTGAAGATGGCTGCCGAGGGCGGATCTTAAGCCCTGCCACCTCATTGGCTGGGGCCATAAAGGACCAAAGTGAGGTGGAGGGACTACACAATGAAGTGGCTCATAGGCTATAATGGGCTATGTACATGCACTGCTAGGTGGCAGTGTATATATATAAATATATATATTAAAAAAAAAAATTATTATTATTTAATTTATCACCGAGGATTCCCAGTCTGACGACGGGGAATATTCAAGCATCTGAATCTATGAAAGATCCAATGCTGGAGAACTGGTAGAGCTGACTGTCCACCTTGAAGCGCAAGAATCTCCTGTGTGCTGGGAACATGGAAATATGAAAATAGGCATCTTTCATGTGCAATGTTGCCATGTAATCTCCCCTTTTTAGGAGGGGGATTACCTCTTGGAGCGTAGTCATGTGACATTTTTGGGGCTTGACATACTTGTTTGCAGGGCGTAAGTCTAATACTGGGCGCATGGTGAAATATTTTTTTGGCACAAGGAAGTAAGTTGAATAAATACCCTGTTTACCTGGTTGCCCGGGGCGAGTTCTATCGTGTCCTTTGCGAGAAGATTGACGATTTCCTCGAGGAGGATCTTTTGGTGGCCTAGGGAGTGTATTTTTTGTCGTGGAGGGTGGTTGCGGGGGCTCTCCAGCAGTTCGAAGCAGTATCCTGCGGACACTGTGGACAGCACCCATCTGTCCGAGGTGATCCCTTCCCATGCTTGGGTGAAGTTGGAAATATGCCCCCCTACTGGGGATGCATGGGAAGGGACCCTGAGCAGAGAGTCACTGTTTGGTGGGAGGCGTACCGTCTCTGCCTAGGCTGCCTCTCCCTCTACCATGGCCCCTCTTGTTATCTCTACCGTAACGTTGGGTACCTTGTTGGTTGTTACCCCACGATGTACCCTGCCCCTGTGAGAAATTGGACCGCCTCTGGGAATTTTGTCTGCGTGAGCGACGAAAATTATTATTCCCCCTTTGGTTCGTGGGTTTTTTAGTCAATTGTCCCAGGGACTTTAGGGTATCGTATTCATCCTTGGCAGTTTTGAGTGCCTCCTCTACTGCTTTGCCAAACAAGACATTTGGTTTCACCGGCATGTCGATAAGAGTAGCCTGGTTCTCGGGTTTAAAACCTGATGGTCTGAGCCAAGCGTGTCTCTTGATGACAGTGCTCTCTGCGATGAGATGGCCTGCATTATCTGCGGCGTCAAAGGTCGCCTTTAGAATGCACCCGGACACCGATCTACCCTCAGACGCAAGCTGGGCGAACTGGCCCTTTAGTAGTTCAGGTGCAGAGGCGATGAGGGCAGCTACCTGCTCCCACTGGTGGCAATTATAGCTTGCCAGAGAGTGGTGGTATTCGCGATTCTTGCCTGGTAAGCGGAAGTGGAGGCCACTTTCCTTCCGAGCCCATAAATCCTTTTGCTCTCCCTGTCTGGGGGAGCTTCAGATGATAGAGGTGTCCCCGCTCTTTTCCTAGTGGTAGTGACTACCAATTTATTTATTTTTAAATGTTTTTATTGGCATTTGGCATTTACGGTTATACACAGAACCATTACAATCATGTTTTGTGACAAAGCTTGCGTTACAAATCACTTATGCCATAGAGGGCATGGGTAGCATTAAACAACAAACAAACAACTAACAGTGGTAACAGTGACTGTCTTTTAGTCCTCTGAGTTATTGTGGTCCTTGATCCATAGTCGAACCCCAGCCCCTACTCCATTGGGCTCTGTCTGGGAGGGAGTGTGTGTGGGATGGATGCTTCAGTACATGGATTAAGCTGTTATACAAAGTGCGAGGGGTGGATTCAGAGGGGTTTGTAGCTTGTTGAGAAGATCATGTCTCTCAGAAGGGTCTTCCAGGCCTCCAGTGTGGTGCTTGAGTCTTCCCCACCCCGGTTGTTCCCTTCCTCCCAGGCTCTAGTTTCTGCTGCCGTCCATCTTTCCATCTCCTTGATCCAAGGTTCGTACCTGGGGCCTACTGGGGATTTCCAGGCCATGGCGATCGTTCTTTTTGTAAGCACACATGCTATGTCCATGAGCTTCACTAAGTGCTTGATTTTACTCAGCCTCGGGTAGGTGCCTAGGAGGCACTCTTTACGTGTCCATTCATATACCTCCAGGCCAGCTTTCCTACAGGTCTATTCAGCGGCGAACCAAAGTTTCTGAGACTTAGGGCAAGTCCAAACCATGTGGATCATGTCAGCATGGTCAGAGGGGCACCATGGGCATGTCGGGCTGACTATCATTGAAGGTGGATACTCTATGTGGGGACATGTAGGTCCTATAGAGGACAGTGAGTTGAATTAGCCTGAATCTAGCGTTCCTAGATACCTCCATCGGGTATGATAGGGCTCTCAACCATTCTCCCTCTGTGATTTCGGTCCCCAAGTCGGACTCCCATCTCTCCTTCAAACGTGCACGTCTTGGGTTGGGCCTGTCATTTATTTGGGTGTATAACCTTGATGTCGGTTTCCAACCATCACTAACACCATATATCTCCTGTACAAGGGCGTGTGTTTCAGGCTCCTCGGGCCACCCATTCCATTTCTCCTTGGCGATACGTTTCACCTTTTGATACCATAAGAATTGGCTCGGGGTGAGCCCGTCTTTCCCCTGCAGTGATTCAAAGTCTCTGAATAGCCCTTCATCGAACATATCTCCCCACGTATAGATGCCAAAGTTCTCCCATATCCTCATTATTGGTAAGTCGCCGGGGACTTTGCATACGTCTGCTAGGATGGGAATCTCAGGTGAGTATGGGTGCTGTAGCCCCAGCATAGAGCTAACCTTTTTCCATACCTGTCGACCCACCTGTACGATTATTGGCGGGTCAGGAGGCCCCATTCTGGTGTTCCATATTAGTTCTTTAGGATGCAAGGGTGAGGTTAGTTGGCAGAGAAGGTTCGTCTCGGCAAAGGGTTCGTCGCACAGCCACTTGGCAACATGGGATAATTGTGCCACTAGATAGTATCTTTGAAAATCGGGTAGCTGGATACCACCTGTGGAGTAGGGAAGTGTGAGGATGTTCAGTGTGAGCCTGTGCCTGGTTTGTCCCCAAAGAAAATCTCTGATTAAGGATTCCAGCTTCCTAAAGAAGGATGTGGGGAATGTAGTATGTTATAATGGTGAAGTAATAGAGGAATCTAGGTAATATTATCATTTTAGATATTGCAGCTCTGCCCATCACCGAAAGCGGTAGTTTCGACCAAAATTTGACGGATCTTCGTACCCCAGATAATGCGGCCTCAGTGTTGCACTCGTGGGTGGAGATTGGTATGTGCTTGATGGTAAGGCCCAGGTAGCGGAAGGCCTCCACTTGCCACTGAATCCCGATCTCAGGGAGTTCTTCTATGCTCCTTCCCCTGAGAGCAGCCAGAGGGAAGGCGCATGATTTCTGCCGACTGAACTTTATGCCTGAATATTTCGAAAAGTTATCCAGGATGTCTAGAGCTGTCGGGGCATTCTTCTGGGGGTCTCGAAGATATAAAAGAACATCATCTGCGTACAGGGAGATGATATTGTCTGTTCCACCGATGCTGATGCCCGCGTCAAAAAGCTGTTTCCTAAAATAAATTGCTACTGGTTCCAGACCCAGGATATATAACATTGGCGAGAGTGGGCATCCCTGTCTGGTCCCCCTCTGAAGAGCCCAGGCCCCTGACACCAAGCCCCCTGTCTTAACTCTTGCCACTGGGTTGTTATAGAGTACCTTGACCCATCGGATAAAGTGTTCGCCCAGTCCAAACTCTCTCAGGGTCTCAATCAGCCACTCCCAGAAAATTGAATCAAAGGCCTTAATGGCACCGAGCGAGAGAACCGCTAGGTCTTCTTTGCATTCCTCTGTTTGTGCCATTATGTGCTGGAGCCTTCTCAAGTTGGCTGTAGTGTTGCGTCCAGGGACAAAACCGCTCTGGTCTCCGTGTACCAGGGAACCTATCACCTTTGAGAGCCTCTTAGCCAATATGGTTGTTAGTATTTTGCTTCTGAACTATCGCCCACTAGTTCAGAAGCGCTAGTGGGCGATACGAGTCACATTTTTCAGATGGTTTGCCAGGCTTGAGCATTTGCACTATGAGGGATTCTCTCATAGTGCCTGGTAGCGTCCCAGTCTCGAATGCCTCCGCATAGACTTCATGCAGTATGGGAGACAGGATCTCCTCGTATGCCTTGTAAAACTCTGGGGTGAGGCTGTCGGTTCCAGGGTTCTTACTTGTGGAAAGGGATCTAATCGCCTCGGTAATGTCTTCGATCGTGATGTTCTCTCCCAGCATATTTTTTTGCTCCTGGTTCAGTTTAGGTAGGCCAACTTCTGCCAAGGTGTCTCTTATGTCTGCTTCGGGAATTTGGTCACTGTGGGCATACAGTTCCGCATAGAAATCGGAGAAAACATCATTTATTGCTTGTTGTGTTCTGTGGACTATGCCATTATCGTCTCTGATCGCCGTAAGGGCCCGCTTCGGGTGTTCCTTCCTGCACAGCCAGGCTAGTATCCTACCTGGTTTATCCGCTTCTTTATGAGCTTTCATAGTGCGAGTAGAGAAGTCAAATTTCGAGAGCCTATCCCATGCGGTTCTGCATTCTTCCCTGATCTCCCTCAGCTTGATTTCTGTCTCAATTGTGGCGGAGGAATTGTTTTCGAGGTGCCTGATCTTTTCCTCCTCGGCCTCTAGTTCCTTTCTCAATTGCTTCCTGATCCCACCTGCCTTGGCAATCACCTCTCCCCTCGTCACCACCTTCATTGTTTCCCAAAGAGTGCTCCATTTTTCAACTGATCCCTTATTAATCTCTATGTACTCTTCTAGTTTCTCGGCCAGGGACTCCCTGAATGCGGGGTCAGTTAATGTCTCCACTGGCATACGCCACGTTGGGATAGGGGGTCGGAGGGGGTCGCAGGCAGAGTTGTATTATTAGTGGGGAATGATCCGAAATTGATCTGCCCAGGTAATCTGCGGATTCGACCTGAGGGGTTAGCTCATCATTTATAAAGAGGTAATCTATCCTGGTGTGCAGGTTGTGGGGGGCCGAGTAGAATGAATAGGATCCATCAGCGGGGTGGAGGTCTCGCCAGATATCGACCAAATGCAAGTCCTCAATCGCTCTATGGAGGGCCAGGGCGGGGAGGTTATTGTGTATTCGTGGTGTGGTGGATCTGTCCATTTCCACATTCATGACGCAATTGAAATCGCCTCCCCACGGAAGGGTGTGGTCCCTATGGAGCATGACTTTGGCGCATAACCTCTTGAGGTAAGAAGGTATGCCATGTTGGGGGAAGTATGAGTTCATTATACATATTCGAGTGCTCTCCAGCATGCCCCACACCAGCAAGTACCTGCCTTCATTATCCGATTCTACCCCCAACTGTTGAAATGGTGTGTCTGGGCTCACCCATGTGTACACTCCTCTAGCGTATTTCGAGTAGGATGAGCCGTTACCTTTGCCCCCCCAGTAATTTAACTTATCTGCAGAGTCAGCAGAGAGGTGTGTTTCTTGTAGGAGGGCAACTGATACCTTCTTCCTCTTCAGGTAAGAGTGCATTCGATTTCTCCGCAGGTAGGACCCCATCCCTCTGACGTACCATGTGATTACCTTAAGTTTTGACGCCATTGCGTGGTTGTATTAATTGTCGAGGAGAGAGCTATGTCCTCTCTGCGGCTTGATCGTATGTTGTTGTGAGCCATGTCTAGTTCTGGTTGTGTAGAGTGGTCACCTCCAGTGTTTAGTATTGGGTTCATCTCAGTTTGGTTGAAGGTCCTCAGAGTTAGGGCAGTCAAAACAATAACAACTTGTGTAAAACAATTATAACTGGTGCACCCAGCAACTGACACAAAGGTGGAGTGCTCAGGTGCTCTTGCGCTGCCTGTCCCAATCCGGGTGTCTGGCGCCAGTAGGTGTGTGCTGGCAACTAGCCTGCACTGGTCTTTCGTGGGGTCGTGGTCTGTGTCCATGCGTGGGAGATCAGGTGAGCCCCGCAGTCATTTAGCTTCTCATACTGTAGTTTTGCTTCGGTGATGGTGGGGATTTCATGAGCTCTCGGGTATATTGTGGAGGGTGCAAGCACCTGTGTCGGGGCGTGCAGCCCTCATCCTTGACTACCTTCGTTAAGTTTCCCATGGGAGGATTCAATAGGGACCTCGGCCAGGTTATTGTGTTCCATCCACATGTTAGCCGCGGCTGGTGTCTCGAGAAATATTGCTCTTTCTTTATAAATTACCTTCAGTCTAGAGGGATAGAGCAGCATATATTTTAGGTTTAGTTTCCTTAGCCTGGCCTTGACTGGGACAAAAGAGTTCCTCGCTCTCTAAACCGACTGAGTGTAATCAGGGTATATGGTGATTTTTGAGTTGCCTCGCTCTATTTCTCCACCCTCCCTCGAGAATTTCAGGATCACCTCCTGGTCTCGGAAGTTGAGGACCTTCGCTATGATGGGGCGAGGGTAGGAGCCTGGGGGGGGGGGGTTTCTTCTGGAGCGATCTGTGAGCTCTCTCAATGGCGAAGCCCTGTGAGAGGTTTGCCACCCCGATCTCTTGTTGAATTAAGGATTCCACGAAGGCCGTCGGGCCAGCAGTCTCCGTCCCCTCCGGTACGCCCAGTATCCTAATGTTACTGCGTCTAGCACGGCCCTCAGCCTCCTCGGACCTCGCCTCCAGCAGGGATACCTTATGTTTGAGGTCTGCGACTTCAGATTTCAGGGCCGCCGAATCACTTGCCATGTCCTCCTGAGAGGACTCCACAATGGTGACACGTTCCGTTAGGTTGCGGGCATCTTGCCTTATCAGCTGGATGTCGGCTTTTACTTCGCCGATCTTCGTGTCTATGAATGATTTTAGGGCCTCAATCGCCCCCAGCAGCTGATTGTGTCTGGTGTCCGGGCTGTCCCGTGCTGTTGGGTCGTCTGGTGTGATCTGGGCAGTGGGGTGAGATTTCGACGTGACAAAAGGGTCTAAAGTGGCATTTTTGGCTTTGTTTCTTGCGGCGGCCATGGTGGATTGTCTTGGTCCTGGTTGACAGCACAGAGGTTCTCGAAGTCCCTGTCGGGGCAAGCAGCTGTGCTCGCCTTTTCCGGCTTGATTATGACACCACGTAGATGTGCAGGGCTACTAGGCTGTATGTGGTCCGGGATCCGGGCGCTCAGAGGATGTGGTCGCCCTGCTTTAGTAGTACAGGAGAAACTGAGGCCCACGTCACTCAGGGTGATATCATTGTCTGCATTACTGGTCCGATCCCCTGGTGTGGTGTGATGAGCTGAGGGGATGCAGGAGCAGGCAGGTCAGGGGGAGCGGCGCAGCGTGGCCTTTTAGTGTTGCTCGGGGTGGACAGGCGCGGTCCTGCAATCTGGTGAGTAAGTTGTCGGGCCCAGCCTGCGAGATATGACCCGGCCTGAGCAATGTGGTGAAATCTGTTCCCAAGAGAAGGATGGTCTCACCTGTAAGAATAATGATTCAGATGGATCAGGATGGGCCTGTTGCCTGTCCGCTTCACATGAGGCGAGCCAGCCGCCGGTCCCAGGTCGGGATGAGCAGGTCTGCACGGGCGGGAAGCTCCGCTCCCCGGGAAGTGGGAAATCCATCCTAGGTGCCCCCGGACCGGGGTCGTAGCAGGTGGTCCAGAGAGTCTAATGGTCCTGTCACAGTGGTCCCCCACCAGTCGCGCTCCAGCTCCGTTTGGCGTGGGAGCACCAGCACCAGGCACCCAGAGTGTGCGGAAGCCTCCGCTATGCCGTCACAAGGTCCCCAGCCGGTGTATCGATGGGGCCCACTGATCTGCCCCGCCGGCACCCCACACCCCCGGGCAGCAGAGAACGATGGGAGAGGTGTATGGGCGGCCGGGGTCAGGTTCCTTTGGGGTACGAACTCCTCGGCCCCTCTGGGACCGCTCTGGGATCGTCAGAGCGGCATGGCCGCCATCTTGGGTGCCTCCCAGGGGGTAGAGGGGGAGCCGGACCGGAGCGTCCCAGCGGGCCCCCGACCTCCGATTTTTGTCGGAACAAATCGCTGGGTGCAGCCAATCGCCTGATGTACGACTGCACCAAAGGATGGGTGATGTAGGTGAGTCTGTAACACCCGAAACAGGATGCGACTTCGTGGCTTGGCCAGATCTTGTGTGCCTCCCTCAGGGGACAACGGGGGCCGGGCCGAAGCGTCTCAGATGTTCCCCGTTCTCCGATTTTTGTCGGAAAAAGTTGTAGGGTGCAGCTAATCGCCTGATGTACAACTGCACCAAAGGATGGGTTATGTGGATGAATTTTCAGTACCCAAAGCAGGATCGGACTGCACGGCTCGGCCGGAGCTCAAGGGATCGACGTCCTTACACCCTGAACATCAGGCCACGCCCCGTAGTGACTACCAAAGAGTCAGGTTTAAGTTGGCCCCTAATATAAAGTGGGTTTGACTGGGCGGCCCTGAACAATTTTTCAATTCTGGGGTTCACAGCCCTAGTGAGATTAAGGGTGAGGAGGGAAGGGTCAATTCTGCGTTGGATGGACTTCAGAATTGGTATGGCTTGGGCAATGGGTTTCTTATCCCCCATGATCTCCTCTGCAAAGTCCCTCTCTTCCTGAGCCCCTTGATTGTCTATGTGAAAGTGCTCTGCAGCTCTAGCTAATATCTCATTCAGCAGAGGCTGATTATCCACAGGTGAGTCAGTGACCTGTGGCTATTTGTTAACAGGTGAGTCTAGATTATAGACCTCTGCCTCGTCTTCCTCCTCATCCTGGTCCTCGTCGTCTCCGTAACAATCAACCCCCGCTTGGTCATCCTGCATTTGTATGTCTGGGTCTTCAGCATACTGGTGGTAAGGTTGAATAGAGAATGGGTCTGAAATGGGGCCCTGAGCTGGAGTTTCCTTACAAGGTCTCTTACTAGGAGGCTGAGGGTCTTTGGATCCTGAAGGAGTAGAGTTGTAAGGGGTACTCGGATAGCTCAGGATTCTTTTCATATAAGTTAGATAAAGAAGACATTCTTCTCATCACCCTGTCAATGTCATCAGAGTTCCATTCCCTGGAACTGGGGATGACCACCTCCTGCTGAGGTTCCTCTCCTATTCCCATCTTATGTAGAGTGAGAGGGATAACTTTAGGCTTGGAGACAGGGTCAGGGGTTCTAGATTTAACCTTATCTGAAGACCCATTTTTGTCCTTGTGGACCTGGGGTGCAGAAGTTGTGTGTGACGACTTCTGTTGTTTGTCCCCTTTAGCTTGAGTAGAGGAGTGTTTCCCTGATGGTCTGGCTTTTTCTGAATCTTTAGACGCCTGGCGCTGAGATTCGGGGGTGTGTAGGCTAGCTCGAGACTCGGAGACAGGCGTGGAATGAGTTGCCGGAGTCGACACTAAGTGTGCTGCTTGGGGGTGGAGGTCGGTTTCGTCTTCTGACGACCATACCTCCGTGACTTTGGGGAGTGAGGCACTCTTGGCAACTGTGGATGGTTGCCGTGTGTCGTGAGGCGATCTCGATCTGGAACGCTCAGAGGACACTGACCTTGTGGACCGCTCTCTATGTGCCTCCTTCTTCCGAGCACTCGACACACGTGTCGAATCTCGGCTGGGGTTAGTGTGTTTAGGTGTAGTAGTTTGGGTAGCGCTCGTGTCGCTGGGTGTGTTCCCCATAACTGCCCTGCCGGACAATCCTCCGAGGTTGGAGACTAGTGCTTGGGTGTCTTTTGACGCCCCTGTGCCTTCGCCGTCCGAAACGGTGGCGTTGCTGCCATCACTGAAAGATCCCACCGCTTCCATGGCCTCGAGCTGCCTGGCGTGATGGGCCCAACGTTTAGTGGAGCGGTCCTTTAGTGTTTTAGCCTTAAAGAGCTTACACGCTCTGCGGTTAGCCTCGGGGTGGTCCCTTGGCAAACAGATTACAGGTGGTGTGTTTGTCAACCCAAGGGAACTTGCGGTTGCACTTGGGGCAAAATTTAAATGGAGTACTCTCCATATGTCACCTAATGGCAGCGTGCGAGTGTATGTAGGAAATAAAGCTAGTGTGATTATGTCCACCCCCCACTCTCCCTACTTGCAGTGCCGAGGCCAGAGGCCTTCCGAGGCCCAAAGTCTGTTGTGCAGTCTCGATGGTTGTTCGTTCTTCGGACCGGCATCGATCTTCGATCTCTCAACGTGGGATTGTAAGAACAGGGATTTTTAGATAAATTATGAATAAATGGCTGAAAGCCAGGGAACTCCACAACAATGCTTCCGACAAGTATGGCGGATAAAACAATCTGAGGGTCCTACACACGTGAGGGATCATGGTTACAGTGGACATCACACTACGGATAGTATTACTGGCACGCCCTAGGTCGACGCCCATTTTAGAGTTTCGAAAAACAAACTAATACCCCGCAGCTTCCACTAGATATTGGCCTATGCACAGCATGTGATCTAAGCAGATTCAACAAGCCTCAGAAATTATATATATATATATATATACATACACACATACACACACATATGAGATAAAGCTCAGATACAACATCTATGCACCTTTTACTCCAAGGGGAGGAAGGGTGGGCGCATGTGAATCTAAGCAGATACAAGCATCAGAAATACGATTACAGTGAGTAATGTATCCCTTCTAAGGCTTGTGGAATCTGCTTAGATCACATGCTATGCATAGATTAGCGAGCAGTGTTAGAAGAAGGTGGTGGGTTGTGAGAAGATCCAGCGGCAAATGGATGTTTTAGAACCGCTTGTCACACTTGTGTATCTGCTTTAGAATGAGTGTCAATGCAGTAGTGCTGAGTGAAAGTGTGTACTGAGGTCCATGTAGCTGCTTTGCAAATGGTGTCCAGAGGGACATTTGCAATAAAGGACAACGTAGCTCCTGTACCCCTTGTGGAGTGAGCTCTCGGCGTGAAAGGCAAGGTTTTGTTTGATAAAGAGTAACAGAGCTGTATGCATCCGACTATCCACCTGGAGATGGCATTCTTGGAAATGCAGTCTCCTTCTCTGCCTGGTGCTACGGAGACAAACGGTTGGGTCGGTTTTCCTGAGCGGTCTGGTCTTGTTTACATAATAAAGGACTACCCTTCTTCCATCTAGTGCATAGAGTTTTTTCTCAGCTGAGCTTGTTGGGTTCCGAAAGAAAGCTGGTAGCTCAACAGATTGGTTTATGTGAAATTTGTAAATAAACTTGGGTGAAAACCTGGTGTCTATACTCAAGACCAATTTGTTCTTGTGGATGACCAAGAAAGGGTCCTGCAATGACAAAGCTTGAAGCTCGCCGACTCCTCTTATGGAGGTTATAGCCACTAAGAAAGCAGTCTTGTATGTGAGGTGTTTCAGACTTGACTCACGCATAGGCTCAAAGGGGGATCCCATGAGCTTAGCAAGTACTAGGTTGAGATCCCATCCTGGCGGTGGGTTTGAAATCGGAGGGTGGAGTCTTTTTACTTCCTCCATAAATGCCTTAATGACCAGAACTTTCCACCATGATACTTTATTGTGAGAGGTGGTGTATGCTGATAAAGCAGCCAGGTGAACCTTTATAGAGTTAAAGACTAACCCTGAACCTAGCAAGTGGCGCGTGTAGGGAAGAATGTGGGATGGAGTACATCCTAGGCGGTTGATTTGTTTAGATTGGCACCAAATTACAAATCTCTTCCACTTGTCGAAATAACAGTGTCTGGTGTTGGGTTTACGTGCCTCCTTGAGGATATCCATACACCTTTGTGGTAGATTAAGAAGTCCAAACTCTGATCTCAGGAGCCATGGTGCCAAGTTCATTGAGTGAGGTTGAGGGTGTAGCGTTGTTCCCCCATGTTGGGATAGTAAATTGGTCTGGCACGGGAGTTTGATGGAATCGCAAATTGCCAGTTTGCGCAGATGTGGATACCAGGGTTGTCTCGCCCACATGGGAGCAACTAGGATGAGTGTCATTTGTTCTCTGTGAATCTTGTTTACCACCATGTTTGTTAGTGTAGTTGGGGGAAAGGCATAAGCAAATTTCCCTGACCAACTCATCCATAGGGTGTTCCCCTTGGAGTCTGTTGGGGAAACCTGGAACCAAAGTCTGGGCATTGTTTTGTTTCACTTGTAGCAAACAATTCTAGCGTGGGGTAACCTCACTGTGAAAAAATGTGATTTACGACGCTTTTGTTGAGTCACCATTCATGATCTTCTCTGCTTAGCGAGTCCGCTAGGGTGTTGAGTTCGCCTGGAACATGTTGGGAAGTCAAGAACAACCCGTCTCAGTGCCCATTTCCACATTTTCTGTGCTTTGCAGACAGATTTGGAGAATGTGTGCTCCCCTGCTTGTTGATGTAGAACATTGCAGTGGTGCTGTCTGTTCAAATCTGTACCGACTGATTTGTCAGCTGTGCTTCGAGTGCTTGTAGCGCTTTTAATACTGCTAAAAGTTCCAGCCGGTTGATATGCTTCTGTGCATTGATATGAATTCACAGACCATGTGCTGTGAGATGAAGGTGATGTGTCCCCCAACCGGAGAGTGATGCGTCTGTTATAACTACCGCTTGCACCGCCGGATCGTAGAAGGGTTTTCCATTCAACAGATTCTCCTTTGTCCACCAGCGAAGGGATTGTACTAGTGTTGGCGAAACGACCACTAGATCATCCCACTGACCGCTTGCCTGAGAACACTGTTTCGCCAACCACTCCTGCATCGGGTGTATGCGCAAACAGGCACGTGGGACCAGGTAAATGCAAGATGCCATCATGCTTAGCAAACGCTTAGCTTTGTGTACGCTTATCTGGTGACGGGCTTGATACTGAGGTATTTGTAGTAGCATGTTTTGGATTCTTTCCTTTGATGGAAAGACCAGCCCTTCTTCCATCTTTATGACGGCTCCTAGGAACTGTTTTGTTTTGTCTGGTACAAGGCTTTATTTTTTTCCCAGTTTATTGAGAAACCCAATTGGAAAAGAAGGTTTATTGTTTGTTGTGTATTTTGCTTGCAAATTTGGGGTGACTCTCCTGTGATCAGCCAGTCATCCAGGTAGGGGTACACTGGAATTGCCTCCCAGCACAGGTGCACTGCCACTACTGCCAGTACCTTGGTGAATACCCTTGGAGCGGATGCTACTCCGAACGGTAGCACTTTGAATTGGTAGTGCTGGTTTGCTATCTTGAAACGCGAGAACTTTCTGTGCACATTGAAATATGAAATTAAGCATCTTTCATATCCAAGGTTGCCATGTAGTCCCCGCACTTTAGCAGTGTGATTACTTCTT
Organism: Ambystoma mexicanum; assembly: GCF_040938575.1. Lineage (NCBI taxonomy): Eukaryota > Metazoa > Chordata > Amphibia > Caudata > Ambystomatidae > Ambystoma > Ambystoma mexicanum. The sequence continues at coordinate 749,867,361 of NC_090921.1, read as the reverse complement.
GAAGCGTTGTCATGCAGAATTTTTGTGGCTTGACATACGTGTTTGCAGGGCGCAGGTCTAATACTGGGCACACTGTTAGATCTTTCTTTGGCACAAGGAAGTAGGTTGAATAGATACCCTTGTTTACTTGGTTTGCTGGGACGATCTTCGATGGCGTCCTTGAGCAGCAGCATTGCGACTTCCTCTAGAAGGATGCACTGCTAATCCTTTGTGGTGGATCTTTGACGCCGGGGATGGTTAGAGGGTCGCTGCAGTAGCTCCATGCAATAACCGCCCACCTCGGTTGATAGCACCCACTTGCCCGAGGTGATTCCCTCGCATGCATGGATGAAGTGTGTAATACGCCCTCCTACTGGAGAGGCATGGGAGGGGACCTGAAGCGGGTGGTCATTGTTTAGGAAGTGTCGCTCCCCTTCTGGAAGTGGAGCACCTCCCCCGGCCGCGAGATCTACTCTGGCCCCTTTGGAAGCCTTCAGAGGCTTGTGCTTGACTGGAACCCCAAGATGATTTTGGATTCTGGTTATATCCGGAACCCCTCTGCTAGTTTTCTCCACGAAAGCGGCCTCTTTGGCCTGATGGGTTATTTGTGAGCTGGCCTAAAGATTAAGAGTGTCATACACTTCCTTGACCGATTTTAGGGCATCCTCAACCGCTTTCCCGAACAGGACATTTGGTTCGATAGGCATGTTGAGGAGTGTTGCCTGCGTTTCCAATTTAAACCCGCAAATGGTTTGCATAGCGTTTTTTGAGTATCCCTTCTGCAATGATTCTACCAGCATTATCTGCAGCATCCAAGTTTCTTCTCCCACTTGTGGCAGTTGTAACTTTACAACAGGGTGGTATTCTTGGCAATTCTTGTTTGAAAAGCCGCTGAGGTGGCCACTTTCCTCCCGAGAGTGTAAAGCTTCTTGCTCTCTTGGTCGGGGGTACTTCTGATGAAGCTAGAGGTGTCCCTGCCCTTTTTCGTGTTGTAGTCACTGCTAGTGAATCTGGCTTCAATTGGCCCCTGATTTACAGTGGTCTGTGGGTGCAGGACGGAACATTTTCTCAATACGTGGGTTCACCCTCCAGTTTGACTAGGAGTCTTAAGCGAGGGTTGAATTCTTCTTTGAATAGACTGGAGAATAGGTATGAATTGGGTCACAACCTTCCTGTCCCCCAATATGTCCTCTACAAAATCTTTGTCCAATTGCATTTCCTGCATTTGAATCTGGAAATGTTCTGCTGCCTTAATGAGCATATCATTGAATTGAGGTTGGTTGTCTACTGGTGAGTCCGGGTCTAGGTGGTCAGGAGAGGGTAATCTATAAACGTCCTCTTCATCATCCTCATCATAGTAATGATCAACCCCCCTGGGGTATCTTGCTCCTCAGTGTCTGTTATTGGGATCATAGAGATCATATTGGACTAGATATTGCTGAGTGGTAACTAAAAGAGTTTCTGGACGTGGCCTCTTTGCTGGGGGTTGTGAAGATGTGGCGCCAGTAGTTGGTGGCGTATTCTGTAAGCTCTCCCTAGCCTGGGGATTTTTCCCAAAATGTCTGCCATAAAAGACATGCGTCTTATCACTCTATCAATGTGTCCTGCAGCCCATTGAGAGGAGGAGCTTGGTATAGTTTTAGGAGTGTGAGGTGTCTCTGGATTAGGTTGCCCCTTGTTCTTCATAGCTGATGCTACAGTACCCTCCCCTTGGGAAACACTTTCTTTCTCCTTGTGTGAAGCACTTACTTTCTCCGTATGGGAATGGTGACACCTTGAAGAGTGTTTTTTTTGAAGTTCGCCCTTTAAGGAGAGTCTCCGGGACATGCATTTGCACCAGATGGGATATTTTCGAAGTCTTGGAGCCTTTTGCTGATTTCGACGTTAATGTGGAATGTGTAATTTCCACAGCCGGCAGGTCCGAAGCTGCACCTACTGACGCTCGGCTTTCAGTTGCTGTATTGGACACAGCGTCCACTTCGCCTTTGTCTCGCGACTTTGGAGGCCTATTGTGCAGCGATCGTGATTTCGAGTGTCCAGAGGACAGGGAGCTAGTGGACCTACCCCTCGACACCGTGTTTGGCTGCGTAGACAATGTTGTTGTTGACTCTCGGCCTTGGGGTATGTGCTTTGGGTGGGCTGCCTTCTGGGTGCTACTGCCACTTGGTGTTGTCCCTGTAACAGTGCCGCCGGCCTGTCTGATGGGTTTGGGGCTAGCATGTGGGAATCGGTAGGTTCCCCAATGCCTTCGACGTCTGAAAAGACAGTGATGCTGCCGTTGCTGGATGCACCCTCCACGTCCATGGCGACCTCGGCCTGCATGGCATAGTGGGCCCAATGCTTTGTTTTTCTGTCCTTTAGGGTCTTTGGTTTGAAGAGCTGACAAGCTCTACAGTGGCCCTCGTCGTGGTCCCTTGCAAGGCAGAGTTGGCACACCCGGTGCTCGTCATTCCAGGAGAACTTTTTGTTACAAATGGGGCAAAATTTAAATGGTGTATTTTCCATAATTGGGTGGAAGGGCAGCTAGAGAGGGGAAAAGGGGAATATGCATTCTCTTAGTGGCTGAAGGCGAGCGTACCCAGATAGCACGACCCTCCACGCAATGAGAGGCAGTAATGGACTCTCCCAAGATGGGAATAAGGCTAAGACCAAGTGCGGGTGAGCTTAATGGGAGTTTATATAAATCAAAATAGGGCATGCAAAGGACTCTGCAAACTCCGAGAGCGCTCTGTCTGACACTAGCAAAGACAGGCGTATATATTTACAAAACGCGTCATAAGAACCTACACACTATAGGGGACACATGTTCGTGGGGATTGGGTGGCGACGACTAACTATAGGTGCAGCTGTGATGTGTTACGCCGTGGTTGGTGAACGTCACTGGGTGCCAACGTGGGGCGGGCAGGTCAGCTGGGCTCATCCGGGTGGTGCTGCGGTGCCAGGCGTGGCCAGTGTCATTGATGAACGTCTTCCTTGGCTTTCTGTCCTAAGGGCCACACACACCCCATTCATTCAATACCGCAATATTATCTTTCCCTGTAAATCCTACAATAGGTTATTATACAGGTTAATGTAACACAGGAGGAATGTACCTAGAGCAGGGTCCTTTGGTGATACATCAATACATGGTTACCATCATCCTGTTGGCCGGGTATCATAGGTCACGAGGTTGGGTCTCAGGGCAAGGGGTGAGCTGTCCAAGTTTTCAAGTCTCGTTAGAAGTCATTATGAATGTGTTCCTACAGTGTTGCTATAATATTGGGTGTCCTAATTTTACAGGGGCCATTAACCTGGGGTGAACTGGTGGGTCGGGGAGTCCAAGACAGGGCACCTCTGGCCTGCGTTTATGGCCGGGGTTTACTGCAGGGTTGTAAATAATTCAGGTGGCTGGCCGTGGGCATGTGAGCTGCGGGGGAACGTGAATGCTTGAAGCGGCTCCAGCCGAATTGGGGGAGGTGAGGCGGAGCAGCCCGGGCCTCTGCCTTTCGTCTGGCAGGCTTCAATGGGGATGGAGGGGGAATGGCCTTGGATATGCCCACAATGGTATTCTCCTCGTGTGTTGCAGATTATATAAAAAGGCATAAACATTCATATAATGTACAATACTCATTGAGTCTTTTTAAAAGCTTACATTTCTACATTGTTAGTACCGTTACATGGCCATTTCAGATGCGTTTACCTATACCAATTTTGCTATTAATAACTATATGTTAAGTATTTAACAACCACGACATTTTGTTACACTCTATGCATACACGATAAGCGAGGTAGTATTAAGGTTGGTGGAGTGCGCCGGAGCAACTGGCCAATAAGACTGATGGCATTGACACATGGTGAGCTTGAACATTCAAATACATTCTATGCGATTTCTTACACAATTTACATGAGCTCCCAATGCAGTTGCACTTGATTTCCGTTGCACTCTAGCAGCATTAGTTCAGTTATGGCATAGGGCCGTGGAGTACATTCTTCTCGGAGAAACATAGAACATAGAACCCGGGACACTTCTACCATTTGCACATAGCTAAGGGGATATGGGTATTTCAACCGGGATGCCACATGAACACACACACACTCTGCCATCTTCATGGAGTTTACATATTTTATCAAAAAGGTCATGGAGAGAAGAGTTTCATCACAGGCAGTTTGCATATTAGTATTTAGGGTCTCTACTTTTGTCGGGGGACCATTTCACAGTTCTTTTCCACCCCGGCCCTGCTGGCCTGGTCATGCTGAGGACAGTGATACACTGCGGAAGGTGAATGTTACAGTGTTTGCTTCTAGCACTAACTCATGTCCGTCTGTTCATGGGAACGGGCTCTCAGCGGATCTGCCAGGGAGCTGCGGCCACAGGGACAAGTGAGAACTCTCCAAGGGTGGGGGCCGTGCTGCGAGTGGTCCACCCGCCACCTGGGCCCTGGTGGTAGGGGGGTCCCTGAAGAGCCATGGACTCCACAAGGGGGGGCTGCATGGGAGGGGGGTCTCTTGGTGCACATGGGCTCATGTCATTCTGGTTTCACAAAATCGTTTCCAGGGCCTAGCTTAATACAGCACGTTTGGTCAATGTGTCAGCCAGTGGTCCACCCGCCACCTGGGCCCTGGTGGTAGGGGGTCCCTGACGAGCCATGGACTCCACAAGGGGGGGCTGCAGGGGAGTGGGGGTCTCTTGGACCTATCCTCCCATACATGGCCTAAGAAATGTCCACCCCGACTCTCCCTACTGCCTGGGCCGAAGGGGTGTCTTCGAGCAGCTTCTGCATCAGACGACGTCTATCCTTGAAAACCGTCATCGAAGATGTTTGTCGAGGACCGGTAATGAAAAGGATAGAAAGAGAAACTAGCTCTAATAAAGTTTTAATCAATGGCGTTGGCGTCCGTCGATGATGGTGGAAAAAACGATCTGAGGGACCTCAACGTGTGAAGGACCATGGGTACAGTTGACGTCACACTAGGGATAATATTACTTGCACGCCCTGTCGACGTCCCTTTGCGAGTTTCGAAAACAACAACTGTAATACCCTGCAGATTCCACTAGATGTAGGCCTATGCATAGTATGTGATCCAAACAGATTCCACAAGCCTCAGAAATGTAAATATAAGGAAAACAGATGGGTCCCCTTCGCCTGGATCAATTCAGAATTATTTAAACCAAAGTACATGTCAGGAAAGTTCTTTTCTCCACTCCAAGTGGAATACGCAGTTATTTGTCTCCAATGTATCCTTCATTTAGCAGGACAAAAGGTTTCTCTTTCTTACACAATTGTTAAAGCGTCCACTTGACAGTTGTAAGGAAGGCATGGTATCAACAGTAAGACAGACAAGTGACCACAGTTTAAGGGGGTTTATTGAACTTCAATTGGGTTTGAAAAACACCTATCTAATTCTAAATCTAAAGATGGGAGCAAGCTATGACCATCAAATAATAATAACGCAGTCCTAGTGGTGTCTTGTCAAAATAAAAGGGCCTATACTAATAAACCTATTGCCAATCTTTACCTCTAGATATGAATAGTGTGGGAAACAATGTTATGCAAAATATGTGTTCAAGAAATGATGTGTCAGGATATTCAAGGCGATGGCTTCCCCTTCCCCATGTTTTCAGCATGGGACCAGGCAGCACACAAGCTTAGTACAGTCTCTGGCGTCAATAGCACGAGGGTGCAGTTCAAAACTTCAACATCATGGCCTCCTGTGCCAAAGTCTCTTTGCCATTCAAAGTCTCTGCTTTCAGAGGGCCTGTTGCAACAAACAAACAATGTTACTTCCCTTTTTGTTTTTCACATATACACAATTTTCTGAGATGATTTACTATTCACCTCAGATCCTTCTCCGCCGGGCTACGATCCACTTCAGCACAATATTCTCAGGATTTTGACCTATCCAATTTCTCAGGTGATTCACGGTTCACCCCGGATCCCCCTCCGCCAGGCTCAGTGAAGCTTTGACACAAAATCTCTGTCTCCCTCTGCCGGGCACGGACCAATTTATTGATTCTAACACAAAACGTGCTTTAACCCAAAGCTTTCAATTGATCTCCCTCTGCTGGGCTCGGACCAACTTTATCTACTTTGTCATAAACTTTCTTTACTGTATCAACATCAAGGACTTTCAATTGTGTGCAGGATTTTGCTTGACCCGTCGCAGGACAACTTTGATTCACAATCCTTTGCCACTCTTTCACTTTGTCAACTCTCAGCTGAATACCTTACAGAGACCAACGATTGAGCATCCAAGCGGTGCTGGAACACTCTGTCAAAGGTATTGTATCTTAGTTTCAAAGCTCAATCAGTCATCTCCAGTTCAACTTTACTTGCGTTGGTTATCACACACGTTTCATACAATGTTCTTTCCAGCGCTCGCCATACAATGTTACTGTTTGCAACCTTGGCTTCAACACAGACCGGTCTTGTATCGGTCTCCCCAACTCACCGGCAGTGCTAATTTCACTGATGCTGCTTTGTTGTTGGAGCCAAGGACAGTACCACCGCAGCTGGCGAATCTTCCCGCCTTGATTATCGAAGCAGGAGGGCCTTAGGTACCTCAGAGACACAATGCAGGATTCCTTAGTCTGGTTTCCTGGTCTTACACTTTCTATTCTCGAGGCTTCGTGAAAGTAACGGTTCCTTGTCAAAAAGGTCAAGGGAATTTCCCTCCTTGGGATCCCCTTCTGTTTCGCGGTCTTTCTCCTCTTGTTAAACTGCCATCTTGGAACTGCTGTTTCCTTGTGTGCTTTGCCTCGATCCAAGTGTGCTCTTGTGCTCCGTCTTTTATCTGTGTCGGGGTGTGTGTGATGGTCAGTAATTGCCTGACCTTGCCCGACCATTGTATTGGGACACGTCAGGTATACTGCTCGGGTGTTAGTCAGTTGTCTCTCATAGCGGGCTGTCTGTGAGAAAGTGTTTGTGTTGTAAAGGGGGTGGGGTCGCGTGCCTAAATATCTTACCTGGTAGGATGGGGTAGAGGTGTTACAGGGAAGGGGATACCACGTCTCAACATCCAGTGTCCCACTCCCACAAGACCCCCCATCCAGGTGATCATCCCGCACTGGTCCACCCCAGGAACTGGATCCAAAAGCGATGGCCGTGTCTTGGCCACCAGTGTGACAGATCCCCCCCCCCCCCCCCCATGGACTAGTGGATGAGACACCGTCTGGTTTCTCACAAAGTCTTTTCTTCATACAGTTATTTGGAAAACTTAATTAAGGGTGTTCTACTTCAGTGAGGATGGTTAAACAATAAATCATCAAACACAGAAGAGAAATTACCAATTCTTTTTCACCATAATCATGTACAACCTTCTATCACATTTAAGTAGTTCACCTTTGTGGGCATGCACCACAAAGTGCACCAGAAGTGCTTTTTGGTGCTGGGATACTTTATACTGCATATGCTGCTCCCGCTTGAACGGTATGGAATCACTTCGTGATTTTCATGGTGTGCTTCACCATTGATCTACTAGGTATTTCAAACTGACTAACCTGGACAAACTTGGCCTGTGAATTAATGTTCTAGTCCATTATTGTTATATTTTCTTTGTTACTTACTGTGCAGGTTGAGGCCCCGCCCACCAGCCTGCATCACCAGCCATAAAAAGAGCAAGGCACGCGCACCCGCATGCGCGCACCACGAAGTGCACAAGAAGTGCTGTTTGGCTGTTCCGCTGGGTGATGAGGCGGTGCCGACTCCAACCTTTTTGTAATTCTAGTTGTGCACAGACCAAACTATGGGTGCGGCTAATCTGGTTATTCACACTTTAGTCAGGCCGTCATATTGAAACATTCTGAAACACTCTTCTGCGTCTTGTTAAACAACGACGACTGCATGACGCTTATGCAATCACTGAGTGAACGCGCTGAAAACTTCAGGTGAGCACCTCGGCTGTCTTTATGTAAGTGGCTCGCATTTGAACTAGCATCTCCCTATTGATCTTCGCCTATTCATATGCATTCATTACCTGGCTTAGAACGCCATGATCTCTGCACTTGGGATGTGCCTCTGAATCACTACGACACTCTCTAGAGAGGCTATAGTGCTTTTCTTGCAACAGATTGTTACATGCCTGGGAGCTAGTTTCAATTCTGCAAACACTTTGCACGGCATAAACTCTACATACTGTGAGGTGATTGTTGGGGTGTTCTGTGTACATGGGGCAATAATCTGTGCACTGTCTAGTTTTTCCCTGTTTGCTAGTAACTTAGGAATCTGTGCATATACTGCAGCCTCCTTCTACCTTTGCACTCTACATTAATCACGCTATTGGGTTCCGTGTTGATAAGGAAGCACAGTGTCTGCTGTGCAGCTTGCGGTTTGAGGGAGGTCTCTTTGGGGTTTGCAAGATTGCAGGTGGAATATTTTAATTTATATGTTATTTGTGATGCCTTTGTCTAGGATTCACCATCTGCTTATGTTCCATTCTTTGGTGAATTATAGCAGGTGCACCAATAGCTCAAGCACATTTTTCTGCTTGCTATAAATCCCAGCCACTGGCTTTACCAATACTCAAATCATAAATTAGGCACTCATTTTTAAAAAGTAAGACAAAAAATGTCATTTATTCACCTGACAGACATTCTTTGTGCCCTTTATCGAAAAATGGTTGGTGGGCTCAGAAGTGGTAGGTGCCTTAATGAGGCTACAGAAACAAACTTTCCAATAAGGAATAATCCATCTACCTCAACAAGCTCCCCTAGAGGAATACATGTGAAGAATGCTCCCAGGCAAAACGACTCTCCACTTATATTTAACAACTCTTCTCATGCGGAGGAACACTCCACTTGCACTCATTCTCTTGCAGTATGTCATGATCAGGTACTGCCTCATGCTATTGCCCAAGTGCATTTTCCTTGCTCTCCCAAGCCTGACACACCAACTTACTCTTTGCATGAAATCTACGACTTGGATACAACAGTTCACCAGGTCCTTTCCAATGAAACAGGGAATCCCCTCCCAACTTCTACCGATTTACATCTTGCTAAATGTGTGAACTCTATAGTGTCAGACGTCTCCATGTTGGCCCCTGCTGTCATTGGCTGAATTAGGGAAACAGGTCAGGCTGTCACTAGGCCCTCCTACTCCGAGAGCCATTCTACCCAGCTCAATAGATGAAATTTGTCTTTTTAACAAATCAAACTATCAGTCCATGCCGATGGTCGACTTTTCTTTTTCCGCTGTATTCAATGGTCATATTTCCCAGTTACCTGTGCTAAGCTCTCCGATTCCAACACCTATCTATGCAGTTCATGAGTCAAACTTGTTAGCCTGGCACATTGATGAGCAACCACACAAACTTTGAATGAGGTGAAAACACAAGAATCACTAAGAGCTTTAAGTTCAAATCCCTCGCCATCAAGTATTAACCTATCCCAAGATCTCAACACTATGGACATGTATTAATTTCCAGTGTCGATGCGTGTTCTCAATCTCCTAGATAAGGGACATGAGGTTACCCACTACGAGATTCGCAAAATTAAGGCATCCTTGTCAGAAATACTCCCCAAGATGAACAAACCTGCGGGCTTTATTCTGGCTCATGAGACTTTGTCGAATATAAAGTCGGTAAAGAAGCCAGTCATACAACAGGCAACCTCTGTCTCCCGCACATGTCAAACTGTTACTAGAGCTAGTCCTACAAAATCATCTCAAACTATTGACTTCAACCTCTCTGAAACAATTCCAAATATATAGAGTGTTGTTGGGGATTCTAATCAAGTATCCGATGACATTCTTGTAGTCAATACCAAGGACATATGGGAATCTGTCAACACTACCCTGCCAGAATTATGGTACTCGAGACTAACTTAAAAGCCCTACAGGATATCGCTGGAACAAAGCGGTAGTCAGATTCCACATATGGATAAGACAGCAATAGATTTAGCTTCTGAGGATCCCAATAGTCCCTTTGCGCTGACTGATCTGTTTGAACAACTGGACAAGACCCCGGTTCAGACTTTGCTCAACACTCCACCGTTGTCAAAAGTTGCACATAGTCCAGTGGCTACAGAGCACTTCCTATCTAGAACTAAAAATGCAAATAAATAAACTAAGCCGCTAGAACATAGAGCCATGAAAAGAAGAGCTAACAGAAACAGGCAAAATAAGTTATCCGGAAAAGAAATCTAAAAACCAGCCCACGAGTAAAATAACAGGACATAACTCCTGTGTTAAAAACGTATGCAACTTATCCAATGAGGACCAGATCATAGACTTCAATCAACTAAATTAAGAAAGTAAACCCTCTCTTCAGGAAAAGGTAGATGACATCTCCAAAGACCTAAAGTCTATGCTAACTTCTAAAACCAAAAGAAAGATGAAAGCCTGTATGAGCAACTCCTGCACTGTGTCAGGGCCTGATTCAGAGGCACTATCGAGTTTCAAGTCAATAGACTCGATGTCTATACGTTCTCGTCTTCTGAGTGGTGGTAATGGCAAACAAACTCAGCTGTCAAGCTATTTTTGAACTATAGTTAAGAAAAGAAGCATTTGGCTCTCCACTCTGAGGATGTGCCATTAACAATTAATCAAAATCGTAACTTATCGACAGGCTCACTGCCTCAGCCCAATTAGTCTTCTAACACTCAAATTACATCCATCTCCCTATTGAGGAGTAGCACAACTGAGATTGCATAAAAAGAGGCTGCTCATAGTAACAATCTTAATCCATCAGCTATTGCTGTTGTGAATGTGTCAAGGTCTTTCTGCTCGTCACCCGAAACTTCAAAAATTCTTGGGTGGGTGAGTGACACAGAAATCAATGTATCAGTCAGAATAAACCTCTCTTACATTCTCAATTACTTCAATCAGATTCCTTCACTAAGAATATTGAACTCTGATGAAATTGATTGGGTGACACTATCCTTGAAAAATAACCGCATGCTATGCCAATTTCACGCCATCATTATTACCAAATTGATCTACAAACATCGGGCTGACCTCATGCAACTAGGACTTCATCTCAAAGGAAGAAGCTAACGTATTCATAGAGACCCATGAAAAAGAAACGGAGGAATCCAAAAGAACAGAGCTAAACAAAGCAACTCCAACATTGCCAACTGACAACATGCTTAATCAGCTCTCTTCCTTGGCCAGCGCTGTTCAGGACTGGTCCTGGGTTGAACCCTTAATGAAAACGGTTTTATTAATTAAACAAGGAAATTCACAATTGTAGCCTCAGAAAACCTTGGAGTTTATCTCATGGAATTCTTGTGGGTTTAAAAATGTACACTCCTGGTTTAACTCGCTCGAACGCAGTAACAAACCTAATGTAATTCTCACTCAGGAAACTATTAAATTGCAACACTTCTATTTGAAAGGTTATACGACCTTTACCTCACCAGCCAATATGGGTCCACTAGGTAGACCTTTTGGGGGTCTCGCGATTCTGATTGTTATCAATCTGAAAGCCAAAACAATTGCATCCTTTGAGAAAATACTGGTAATAGAACTAATTACACAGAATGTTGACTACATCTCTTTTGTTGTCATCAGCTTGTATTGAATCCAGTGAATAGGTCCTTATCTGTGATTCTTGGACATCTGCATACCATTCTAGAGGATGCTTTTCTTCAAAATCCACACTATGTGGTGAATATAGGTGGTGACTTCAATTGCACTCTCATTGAAATGCAATTCTGTCTCTACCACAAGAGGACAACAATGGGAAACCTTTCTCTCAGAATGGGACATCTACATGATGGTTTCAGATGATAAAGAACTTCACATGGCAAAGAGTAACGCATAAATCATACATAGACAATTCTTTTGTCTCCACACACTTTATAAAATGTTGTGGGTGACTATTATCAATCCTCGTCTAGGCTATCACATCATTATTAATCTCAATGTGAACATACAACTAAGGATTCATGAAATAGCACCGGTATTGTCGCTACCTGAACTTGAGCACTCTGGCTTATCCCTTAGATGGAACACCAAACTTGGTCGGCAGTTGACTACCTCACTTAGGAGACAAGTACTGAGCGAGGTTTGAGTACAGATTTGTAAGCTACACCTCCAAAGAGTGGAGAACTATAACAACAATATAATTAAAAGTCTTCTTGATAATTTTGCTAAACATAATCAGGCCCACAATGCCCATAATAATCACACTTACAACCCAGATGTCGTAAATTTTAAAACAGGAAAAAAACAAGAAACTTGAGGGCTCTTCGTGCTCTGGCACTACCGGTTGCACAATATTTAAAACGTAAAAACCAGATCATGCAGACCTATAAGAATAACATCAATTAAAATCCAGATGCACATTGCTGACAATCAAAAAATGATTAAACATCTTTGCAAGCATAACATAAAATCAATCTGGGCACTCATCAGGGATACCACCAATCACATGGCTGTCTCAATGGATTCCTCTATTTCATTTGAGGTTTGGGTGAATCATCTCTCATTAACTTATCAAACACCTCTTGCATATACCGATGTTTTGAATTTGGATCTCGATAAATCAATAATGGGGCTTTGTCAATGGACCCTGGAGGATGTGCAGTGGGTTTTATCGAAGCTGAACTATTCTAAAGCAGAGGGTCCCCGACAGCATTCCGCCTGTGTTCTGAAATCTGATGCTCAATTCTGGGTCCCCATCTTAAAAGTCAAATATGACCTAATAGTTAAACCCAAACGGGTCCCAGAATCATGGCTTCTATCCATAATCATACCGATTTTCAAAAAGGACAATCCATCGAATCCTTCGAATTATAGGCCAATTGCCTTAATGGATGCCTCTCATTCTTACGGATCTCGAAAAATACATCCACAACCATGACATTCGCTCATGATTCCAGATAGGATTTCGAAAAAAACATGGGTACTTTCTCTTAATGCCACCATTTTATCTCACTTGAAATGACGAAGGGACCAGCAAATGGACCTGTATACATGGCTTCGCTTGATATGACATTGGCTTTCGACTGTCATTCGCGATCTTTTATGGAACAAAATGGCTATCTATGGCATTCCTGCCAATACCATTTTGACCATATCAATGTTACACCAAAACAGTTGGTATTGCGTGTGCATCAATCATGAAGGAGCACTAACGGAACCACTTTGGACATTTATAGGTGTTAAGCAGAGTTGTAACTTAGCATCCACCTTGTTCAACCTATATTTGAGTGATTGCAACGATATATGGCAACAACACACCACCTTTCCAGTTAGATTAGGCAAACTTCACATCCATTGGATGGCGTTTGCCGATGATCTAATCTTCTTTGACAAAACACCATTTGGTTTACAGAGAAAACTTGAAATCTTTTCAATTTATGCCCATAAAAGCGATCTTCATCCGAATGCAGAGAAATCGGTAGAAAAAAAACAGAACTATGAAATGGACTATGGAAGGTGACGCAATTGAACGTGTTCTACAATTGCAATATTTAGGATACAATCTGTGTTAAACCTCATTGGCAAGTATGTGGAGAAATTCTCTCACTCCAAAACGTAGGCCGTTGCTATCACAAATGAAAACAATCTACAAAAAATATTGCAAATTCTCCATCACTCCTGCAATAGAATTTTATACCTAAAAAGCTGACTCTGGAAACGACTACCAGGGGGCGTGGATCGCGATAGCCGCGTGAGAACACTGCTCTGCTCGAGCCCTGTCTTTCTGGAGCTTTCGGGATCCCCCTGCAGTATTAGCAGCAACCGGTGTTCTGCGCACCACCCGGAGTCCAAGGCAGGACTAGGGGCTAGGGCGCTATACATCCCAGGTGGTGCGAGTGGTGAACCGTGGCGCAGCCCGAAGCGGGCCTCAAGTGCAGAAGGGGTTTGGCCTGAAGTGCAGAAGAGGTTGGACCTGGTGCCCAGAGAAGGAGTCCTGTGGTGTCCTCGACGCAAGAAGGAACCAGAGGCGAGGGGAGGAGGACTCGTGCCAATGACCCGTGGCATCCGCTGGTCCTGAGGTGACCGGACCACAGAAGACATGGCTGAGCTGGCGTGCAGCGAGAGGAGGTACCTGGAGGGATGGGAGGAGATGCGCCGTGGACCTGCAGCATGAATCTGGCTACCCCGCAGTGAGGAAGAGGACAGCTACGTGGGAGGTCCTTTGGACTGCACACAGCAGGTGAGTGGGGGGCGGAGGAGGTGCCGTGAGATGCTCGCCTCAGCCCTGAGCCTAGCTACAACTTTGGCCCCGGGCGGGATGCGAGTGAAGCTGTGCCATTGTGGCCCGCCCTCCCCATCTGATAACACGGCCGCACAGCGGCAACCGGAGACACACACAGAGCAGCAGAGGGACAGCGAGGACGGACAAGGGCCCATAGTGATGAAAAACTGGCCCCAACGCCCACCAAGTGGACAGTGCAGAAAACAAGGGGGTAATGTTAGGTGAGCGAGTATGTCCCGTTGGGGGCCAGGTTGTGCTGCGGCAAGCAAAATGAAACAGCAGGGCGAGGACACTCCCAGGGTCCTTTGAGGAGGCTGCTTCCTACATGTTGTACATGTTACGAACACACCCGAAATTACATCTGGAGACTCGGTCACAGCAGGCCTGCCCTGACATTGGGAGCCCCAACCCTGGGCACACACCCCCATTGGGTAGGGTGGTGCTACATTGGAAGTACACCCCCACAGCCTCCCGCATGACGGAGCTTTTGTAAGAGGACCTTCCTCCCAGGGGTGGCTGTATCACTGGAAAATTCCTCAGGCTGCTCACAAGAGAAGCCAATTAATGTGCCCAACATAAGGTTTGCAGTATGGCCGGCCACACTTTGGAGTTCCCATAGACCCATCACGGATGGCATGGTAGGCGCAAGACCCTCAGACTTTCTAAAATCGCTACACTGTCAGATGTAGAGTGCGCCTGGAGCCTGGCACTGAACAGTGAGGAAGGTTAGCAGCAGGAGAGGAGGGGATATAAAGGAGCCCCAAGGCAACGAAGGAACAGTGCTGCAGGCGGGAGGGGGGTTATACGATACGAAGGAGATACTGGACTCTGGCCCCTACCAGGGACTTACATTGATAGAGTCAGGAGGTGAGGTGCTGTTCCCACTTGAGGAGTCAGGGAGCTCTGGGGCCCCAGGGACCCTAGTAGACAGTGGAATGTGGACCAAGGGAGTCTGCCTCAGAACCACCAAGGGCCAAAAGCAAACTCAAGAAAAACCCAGTGCCAGCCAATGGACACTACGACCATCAGGGATCCCATCTGGGGCTATGCTGGAGAAGAACCAGGGATTGCCAAAGCATAGCGGTGGGGCGCAGGCAGGTTTGTAGGCCCTGCAGCGTTTCCAGAGAGACTGGGTGCAAGACTTGAGAGGGAGCCACCCAGCCCAACTAAAAATGGCGTCGGGGGCAGGAGGCGCACCAGCACCTGCCTTAACCAGAGACGACCTCAAGGACATACTTCAGGAAATTAAGGCAATACGGACAGACATTCAAGCCTCAGTATGCGATTTCAAGGGACGTGTAGATAAGCTAGAGGACAAGATGGAGGCAATGGAAAATAACCACTTACAGGTGGATTTTCTTGACATGAAGCATAATGCCCGCATAACAGACCTGGAAATTCATGAGGAGGAAACTGGACGACTTGGAGAATAGGGAGCGTCAGAATAATCTACGCATCATGGGAGTCGGAGAAGAAAGGGGAGAGTCACCAGTGGAGGTCGGGAGGAAAGTGCAGAGCCTGATTAATCAACTTTTCGCCTTGGAAGGGGGGGAAGGAGGTGCAACTGGAGAGAGCGCATAGAGTTGGAAGCGGAGGAACGAAGGGCCCAAGGTCAATAGTGGTCCGCTTTCTGAGATATAGGGAGAAGATGGAGGTCCTGGAGAAAGCTAAGAGACTGGGGAGCTTCCAATGCAAAGGGGACATGATCAGGGTGTTCCAAGATTTGTTGGGACTCACTTTAGCTTATCGCAGAGACTGCCGTCCCCTCACACAATGGTTGACAGAAAGGGGCATACAGTATTGTTGGTCCTACCCAAGGGAAAGGGGAATCGGATTTCTGAGGGACCAGCAGGAAGGAGACGCACCAAGTCTTCCAAGGAGGAGACCACACAGGCGAACAGGAGGGGTCGGAGGCGGAACCAATGGAACATCGTAGACCGGATGGGCCGCAAAGTATAAAGAAGAAGAAAATGCAGGGTGGCAGGAAGTTTAAAAAGCTCAACACCCCTCCGCAAAAGAACTCTGGGGTTCCATGAACAGTGGATAGAGTTCACCTAACCAATATGTACAAACAAGCTGTGGTGCTGTGTGATATGTGAAAGGGGGAGGTGTGGTGATTATGGGACTGACGGACTGTGCAAGCACACATCCCTGGTGGCTCATCACATGTTGGCCGTCTCAGAGGGAGGGACAATTATGGTGGGGGAAGGGGACCAAGGTGGGGGCAAGGGGCGAGTTCAAAAGGTTGATATTTAAAGGTTCAACTACAGCTTGCTCGGAGATAGTTGCAGTATTTGAGGTCAAGTGGTCAGAGAGGAGATTCATGTCCACGAATTGTGCACCCTGAGAAAGGGGGTCGGGCGGAGGTTCTCAAGATGGGAACGTTGAATGTTAAGGGCCCAAACTTACCCACCAAACGTTCACTACTGGGGAGAGAAATACAGAATCGAGACCTGGATAACTTGCTGGTACAGGAGACGAGGATGTTCAGAGGGGAGGAGAGACGTATCCCAGGGTCACACATAGGGCAGGCAGACATTTTGGGCCTCGGGGCCCACCAAGAAAGGGGGTGTTGGCATTACCTTCAATCGAAGGATAAGGGTGGTTGACCCACTGATCTAGAAGAGAGAGGATGGGAGGGGCCTGGCCGTCTCTTGGTCTATAGAGGGCGCTAGGTTGACCTTTGCTACTATATACTGCCCGAACTCTGGACAAATGCACTTCTATGAGAAGTCATGGGTGTAATACTAGACAGAGCAGAGGGTCTACTGCTGGTGGGGGGAGATTTCAACATGTGGGCTGATAGGGGGATGGACCATAGCAGTGGGCAGCTAACCCTGGGAGGGGGTAAAGGTTAGCAGAGGGTGGATTCATGGATTACATGTTTCGAACAGGGACAGGTGGACGTGTGGAGGGAGTTACACCCGGTGGAGAGGGCTTTTACTTTTTACTCCACCGTCCATGGATCCCGAACGTGGATAGACTACTGGTTTATACATCAGCAGTGTGTCAGTAGGGTTGCCACGTGCGATCATGCTCTGATCAGTTGGTCAGACCACGATATGGTTGAGATGGCAGTGACCTTGACGGGATTGAGGCCCCGGGAGACCCTATGGCGATGCAATGATACACTCCTGAAGAACACTGTGTTTGCAGAAGAGATGAGGGAAGTGATTGAGGACTTTATCACATTTAATGACACAGGGGAGGTGGAGAAGGAGATGGTCTGGGGTGCAGCAAAGACTACATGGAGGGGTCTCCTCATCCCAGGGGGCGCCTCCAAAAAGAGGGTTAGAACCCTGTTGGATGGGAGACTCCGGGGAGAAATACGTGGTCTGGAGAGGACGGAAGGGAAAGGTGAAAGAGATGGCTGAAGAGCTTCAGTCGGCAAGGGAGAAGCATAGAGAACTGGAAATGGGCAAGGGGCTTGACAGTCTGTAGTTTCTGAAACAGAGATAATATGAATAGGGGGACAAGGTCAATGAACTATTGGTCAGCCAGGCTTCGGGGCCAGAGTGCCGAGAGATGGGTGGCGGGTGTCAAGGATATAGGGGGGCAGCTTCGATCCCACGCAGGGGGGGTGGGCCAAGAATTTGCAGTGTTTTATGAGAATTTGTATGGGAGAGAGGGCAAGGGGAGGAATGAGGAGTTAGATGAGTGCCTGGCCAGGGTTCCCTTGCCGAGCCTCAGAATTAGTGAGAGTAGTGAGTTGGATAAGGAGATCACTCAAGAGGAAGTTTTGATGGCAATTGGGAGACTCAAACTGGGGAAAGCTCTAGGTGAGGACGGATAAACGGCCGGATTCTACAAAGCCTTTGCTGGGCCACTCTCGCAGCACCTGGCAAGCCTATTTAACAATATCATGGCTATGGGGAGGGCTCCCCATCCTTCGGAAGGGCATTGATAACAGTAATTCCTAAAGAAGGCAGGGACCCAGAGAGTTGCAAGTCATATCGGCCAATCTCCTTGCTCAAGGTCGATGCTAACATTTTTACCAGGGTGCTTGCATCGCGCATGGAGAGTCTCTTGCCTAAATTGATCCACTCTGATTAGGTGGGGTTCATCCAGGGTAGGCAGGATGCTACACTTAATGGGGGCTGCAGCGAGGAATGAGGGTAATCCGGTTATTGTGGCCTTGGACGCCGAGAAGGCTTTTGACCGCATGGACTGGGGCTTCCTCCACGGGGTGCTGAAATTCCGGTTTGGGGAAGGGATGCAGATACGGGTACTTTACGCAGCCCGGTGGCCAGGGTTACAGTGAATGGGCGCCTATCACAGTCATTTGAACTACAGAGGGTACGAGGCAGGGCTGCCCTCTCTCCCTGCTCTTGTTTGCTTTAACGATGGAGGTACTGGCGGAATATCTGAGGTTGGCTGCACAGGTTCAGAGTATCACGGTGGGTGGCAGAGAATTCTAACTGGGACTGTATGCAGATGATGTGAAACTCCATTTGGTGAACCCAGGGGGCCAGTCCCAGCAGCCCTGGCAATAATTGAGGAGTACGGGAGGTTCTCTGGTTTCCGGGTCAATAGGGATAAGTCTGTAATATTCCCCTTTGCGGCAGATGGTGTTAGAGATGTAAACGCACTCAGGTCCTTGGGTCTGCAGATCCAACGAGAAGGTATCAAATATCTAGGTATCAATATAGTTAGATCAGAAGAGGACCTGTGTACTGCTAATTACCCCCCACCCAAACCCCTTCGAGAGGTTGTTTACAGAAATAATTTTGTGGGGGAAGGGATAGCTCTCCTGGATGGGGAAGCTCAATGCAGTGAAAATGAACTTTCTCCCGAGGGTACTATACCTGTTCCAAAAGTTACATATCGGGGCCTTGAACCACTCCTGAAAGAGGCAAAGTTACGCATCTTGAAGTTTCTCTGGCAGGGTTGGAGGCAGAGGGTAAGATATGGGATGTTGATACTGCCAAAGGACAGGGGAGGGGTGGGACTCCCTGATTGTGCACATATTACAGGGCTGCACAACTTGGGGCACTGGTTCCACATCTGAGGGAGGACCCAGAGAGGCAATGGGTATTTTTGGAAAATCAGCACCTGCTCCCACCTACGGTGGGGTAATGACTCTGGGTCCCGAGAGGTAAACTCCCTAAGCGCAGCCGTGATCACTCAATCTTGGGGGTACATTGGGAGGTGTTGGGTATGGGCGGGAAGTGGGAGGGGGATTACTATATGGCCCTCTCAATGAGCCACATCTGGGCTCCACCAGTGAGAGACGTGATACCTGAGGTTGTAAGACACTAGTCGTCGTTTGAAGGTGTACTTGCAAGGGTAGGTCAGCTGTGGAAAGGAAGTCACTGTATAAGCATTCGGGACTTGGAAACGGCACTGGAAATGGCCAAGCTGTCAGTTCTCCTGCATCTTAGGTTAAAAGGAGTCTTTACAGCAGATAATTGGAGAGAGTGTATACAGAGAGAGCTCATGCCAGCAGAATAGGTCCTTGATGGACACACAGAAATCAACGGCCTCATTTCATGTCTCTTTGGGGCCCTCTTGGAACCAAAGTTGGGAGCCATAGTGGGGCTTCGAGCGTGGTGGGAAAGGGACCTTGCGATGGAAGTGGGAGAGCACTTATGGCATCTGATGTGTAGGCGGGCTTTTAAAACTTCCATAGCATGCCAGTACAAGCTCCATGCTGTGTAGCTGTTACATGCATGCGGTGCCAGGGTCGACTATTGGAACATGTGGTGGGGCTGTCCCAGGGTGCAGGTGTAGTGGATGGAGATCCTAGGCTGGATCAAGGTGGCGGGGGAGGGGAATGCATGCTCAATCCTATGTTGGTGTTGTTTGGGTTGGTGTGGCACGAGGATCAGTGGCTTCCCCTCACACCACTGGTGCACATTCTCCTCTTGGCAGCACGAGCCTGCCGAGCACGATATTGGAAAAGGGGTCTCCTCCCCACGGTAAAAGAGTGGTCAAACAGAGCAAAAGACATTTATATAATGGAAAGGATCACAGCAGCCATTCATGGAGGAAGTGCATCCATAGAAACAGAATGGCTCCAATTTTGTAATGCATTTGGGTGAAGGGGAGGAGGGCGGACGGAGGTTATAGAGAGTGCTGGCCCGACCCCACAAGAATTTTAATGGTAGGGGCGCATCACGGACAGTGAAATATCGTGATGTGTGTTAATGAACCACTTGACATTTATCGATGTACGAACATACAGTCTGCAATGTTCAGTTGCCTAAAGAAGAGTTTGATGGAAATTAAGGGGGGAGTTGAGGGTTTTGGGCGGGGGCACGTAGAGTATATAGGAGGATTTCTAGAGGGCATGTTCCTCATGTGTTTATGTTTGCCTCAACGCTTGGTATTGTTTAAAATCAATAAACTTTGATTTACAAAAAACAAAGTTGAATCTGTTCCATTATATGGTCTGGACATGAGCTTAATGGACATGAGCAAAATCCTCAACCAAATGCAGGGTCGTATTTGGAAGGAAACTTTCGGACTAGCTTAATCACTGCCAAATCCTATCATTAGACAAAAACTGGGGCTAAGCTCACTCTCATAAAGATTTCAATGGAGATTGCTCAACAACTACTCTAAAATGATCAACCCTCCCACCAATTCACTTTATGGGGATTTATGTCAAATGCTCAGCGATGCCCATCCTAAGTCCTTGTTGCAATTCTGAGTGAAAATGCAAACTCTCTTGAGCAACATAGATGTGGAGGAGCAAGACCTCACCAGACGCCAAGAATTTGTGGAAAAAAAAACTACACTGCTATGATTGGGCTTGTACCATTGAGGCTCTCAGCAAGTATAGCATGTATGAGGAATATGCCAGTTTTGCCAAGAAAATAACACCATGATCCTTATATCTATTGCGTTTCCCTTGTGAAAAAGCTTGCTCCCTCTACATTAGATTAAAACTTAATCAATTCCACACCAGAGAGCTAATGAAACACTGGGATAAACGAGAGTCTGTGAAACAACCGCGTTAACCAAACTGAAACCTTGAAACATCTCGTCACAACATGTTCTTATTTTGATTCCGACAGAACTACATTTCTTGGGAAAATATTATCAGTGATACAAGTTATTTGAGAAATTTTCTTTAGTTGAGATGCATGTGGGGTGAAAATGTTTCCTTGATAGTCTCGGTCACTTGCTTTTTGAATGTTATAAACAAAGAACCTATGTCAAAGGTGAACATCTAGCCGTGATGCCATCATTACTCATCTTTGGTGGTGCGCGTTCGATTTGTATTGCTGTACTAAACTTCTGTGCTGTGACACAAGTCTAGGCTTTCCACTGATTTGCACAACTGTTATTGTGCACAAAGCATCAGACGGAATTGTGGTTTATAAGATATGTTTTTAAGAACTATTTTTTTTAATATGTAGATTTTTAAGATATCGGATGTAAAAACTCATCTTTATGTAACAATTTTAATTCACATCTGTTTTATGCATTTTGTAAAGGTTTTGTACAAACCATATGCAATAAGATTTTTTAAAATAAAGTACTTCAACTTCTCTTCTTCCTGGTCTACTCGCCTGCCAGGACTAACCACTATTTTTCCCTTTCCTGGTATACCAGCGTGCCAGAAAAAAAACTCATGGTTTGTTCCCAACTTTCCAGACTTGACTCTGGATGTGGAAAGACATTGATGGTGTACAAGGGGGATTTTCTTTTTTCCAGGAAAAGGGATCACCAAAAAGACTTGGGAAGTATTACCTATATAAAACCTTCAATGGGATTGTTGATAGAAATAATCAAGAGGGATCTCCAACAAGGAGACCTCAGGCCCGGTAAAAAACCCATCTTCCACTCTTTTAAGAGAGGGAAGAGTCATAGACTCAGACCTAGGGAGCATAGGAGAATACGCAGTATTCCTCTTAGATAAGGATAGCATTTTATGCTTTAGAGTCACCTCTTTGGGAAGCTGACCAAGGAAAGGAGCGAAGATTAGGCCCACACCACCTGTAAGGAGACTGGTTTCATTTAAGAAATCTTTCTCGTCATAAGTAATTCCGAAGCAAAGGTTTGGCTGCAACATTTTCTAAGACATTGATAGGCAAAAGAACAAATTAGTTAATTCTCAGAAATGTTCTTTCAGATGGACGTTCATCCCACAGAATTCTCATTTAGGATATCTATCTGCCAGTGACATCTGCTCTTCGGAAACTTCTTCTGCTGCTGCTGCCAGGGAGGCGCAGTGCACTCTGCGTTTGTTCCGACCGACGCCTATACGCACCCCATGCTGGATAAGACATCTGGGCCAGTATGATATCCAGTGATATTTTAAAATAGAATATATCGAAAAACCATTTTCAACTAAGCATAAATACAGAAAAACACTGAATTAAAATATATATATATATATATATATATATATATATAGTAAGGGAGTAAAATGGGCAGGGAGGGGTTTGGGATAGGGTTATTGACATGGGGAAACAAGGTTGCGGGGGGAAACACCCAAATAAAAAATACTAATAAATTATGTATTTTTCGGTGTTTAAGTTTTGTTACAAATGTTTTCGATAAAACATTTTTCGAAAACATTACATAGATCCGGCCAGTACATATAGAGGCGACCTGCCACATGACCTGAGTTTCACCCTTTTCTGCTAGCACTGCAGAACCAAGAAAATGCACAACATCTGCATCAGCCTTGTCCCATCCATCATCTGAGATACGTCGCAGGCTGCTGCTATGCTGCAGTGCGGCCTGATGTTCCTTTCGGCCCGTCAGTAGGTCCCTTCTTCTAACTTTCAGGCTGCTGGGACTGGCGTTGACGGTCTCCTGTTGCGGCTGCAGCACTTGCTAAATGCCTACCATTTTTTTGTCGAACAGGTGCCAGTGCGAGCAGGCTCTAAAGCTGTGGTCTGCTGTGTTAACCTTCAAAACACCCTGAAGTATCCACCTGAAGCCTCTACGGTCCTTGCAGCTGGCGGCTACGGCTGAAGGGGTGCAGGGGGTAAGCCTCTCAGGTACACTTATGAGATCCATTGATGCACGTTTGTGTTCTTTTTTAGAGTGACCAACGCCCACATATTTAATTCTCATTGTGTCCGACCCTTCTCCATACAAGCCCAAAAACCCAGGGTCTCAGGCCTCATATGTTCTGAGGTTGACTAAACATGGCGCCGTGACTTAAGTCTTTGGAAATGTCACTGGCGCCCACCAAAAACCGCATAGCCGAGGTACTTGCTTCCAGCTTGCATAGGAGGCAGGGACGACAAACTAACGTACCAACCATCGGGCCCTACCAAGGCCCCTGTTCAGGATTCAGCTGCGTTGCCCGCATCTTCTACCGATTCCCACTCGGTGCAACTCTTTGATCTCAGTAGCTCACCTCATAGAGCCATGGTGTTTGGGCCGGGGATCTCTTCTCCGGTCAAATATTACGAAAGGTGTTGTGTTTCCTCGACATCATCTGCTGGAATAAACTCTCTGGATAAAGACAGCTCGCCTACTAATTCTGAAGAACTCCTCATCTGAGCCATGAAAGCTTTTCCAAATCAATATTTCTACTGAACTTAACAATTGTGCCAACTCTAATGACCTTTTGGCTTGGATTGACCATGTACAGAAATTGACTACAAGCCACCACTTATTTCAAACTAGGAAACCCTGGTCTTCCTGATCCCCAGACATCGCTTGTAGCACATGTGGCTCCTAACAAAGTGGATGGTTTCTGTCAATCTGATCTGTCCACATGCCTGAACTGCTCTGAAACGCTGTTATTGAAATCTGTTCTTGCCTTGAATGTTTCTGCTTCGACTGCCCTTCCTACAACTGATTTCTCACATTCGGTCAACACGGTCTCTCTAGCTCCCACCAGGATTGTAAAGGCGTGCCTGGGCTGGGATGCCTGGGTCTGTGGACATTGCTCCCAAACAAGCTAATCTTCGAACTTTACGCTCAAGAAAATCTCAAATGCCTACGCCTAATGATGGCCTAACTAGAGACCTGGTCACTGACCATAAGAACTTTATTATTACTAATGTGGATGTTCCCTGTGAGAGAGAACCAAGGGAGGCCTTACGAAATAAAGAACTGGCATGGCTCCACCTAAGAACTGGCCCTGATGTAGTTAGAAGCGCTGATCTTAAGTTTCTAGGCAGAGTAAAAATTGATGACTGGTGTACTGTGAAGACTAGGGATTGTGTTGTAAGCAAGCTGTGGAACCAGTAACCTTCCAGGGTTTTTAAGCCTGTGTAAATACCTGCCAATGGGTTCATCAACCTTAAGACCCATAGTGTGAGTCTCAGTTTTCTGTATATGTCTGCTGTTTTTTTAGACCTCCTGATGTTTTTTGTTGCTTATGTGCATTTCTTTACTTATTATGTTTATTAGGTTATGTTTGTTTTTGTGTAGCGTTCTGAGGCCTATGGGCATGTAGCGCTTTACAAGAATTAGAAATAAATAAGATATACTAGCTTCTCCAAGGGGGGCAGTTAAATAGGGTGATGAGGAATCCATGGGAGGACCTTCCATCAGAAAGAACATTAGTCTAGAGGTAGACTATTTATTGGGCTCCTTCCTTCCACGGATTCCTCTTCTATGATAAGCTCCCAAAGCAGTACAATATAACCTGGAAGGAGGGTAGCAAGGACATCAACTAAACCAGAAAACTCTTAAGAATAGCCCTGTTGAAACGAGTGTCCTGACCGGACATAGAATCCAAGCATCTATTCTCAGCAAACATGTGCAAGGAAGCCCACCTGGCTGCTTGGATAATATCCAGAACAGGAAATCCACAATGCAGAGCAAAGGTGGCAGCCAACCCTCTCGTGCAGTGAGCCCTGAGACCCTCAGGGACTTTACTGGCCAGATCGTAGAAATCCGAGATGCAGATAAAGATCCATCGAGTCAGGGTCTGTTTTGTAACATTCCTACCTGCTCAGGCACCCGCGTAACCAACGAACAGCTGGTCATCAGTCCTGTTTTACCATGGTCGAGAGACTTGGAACTTGAGGGCCCACACCAGATCTAACCAATGGAACCATTCCTAGGCTTTGGATGAGTGAGGCGGAGGAAAGAAGAAGGGTGGATGGATTTTTGAGAGAGATGGAAATCAGACCACCTTCTGAACTCCCAACGTCGCCTCCTCCTTGGAGAAAACCAAGTAGGCAGGATTAACGGGCACAGCCTGCAGCTCACTCACCTGTCTAGCGGAAGTGGTGGCAACTGGAAAAATCACCTTAAGGATGAGCAGCCTTAAAAAACAAGAATGCAGGGGCTCAAACGGAGCACCTATTATAAATGTCAACACTAAATTTAAGTCTCACACCGGAACACCAAATTGGCGTGGGGAGAAACAAATTGGACTGAATAACTGAGGGGTTTGTGAAAAAGGAGCCCTGCCCACGTCCTCTTGATGACTGAAATGGCTGCAAGATACCCCTTCAATGTATCCATATGTAGGCCTGTCTGGCCCAAAGACGCAAGAAATTCTAACTCAGAGGAAGTTGAGCAAATAAAAGGGCTCAGATCCCTCTCCCAGCACAAAGCCTAAAACTTCTGCAACCTGCAAGCATATATGGACTTGGCGGCACGTCTTTTACTAGATAGGAGTACGTCCAGAACATCATCTGACAAGTCCCACTCCCTATGTCTCAGCTTTTCAGCACCCAAGCATAAAGGTTCAGGCTGTGGAGGTTCAGGTGCAGGACCCTGCCCTCTGAGTGGGACAGGAGGTCCATCTAGCGGAAGATGCCAGGAATGGCAGATGGCCATGCCCAGAAAATCTGGGTACCAAGTTATCTGGCTACAGTCTGAAGCTATCAAGATAATTGTGGCACCGAACAAGCACAGTCACCTGAGAACAAGCGGGACGACGGGGATCACTGGGAATGCATACAGCAGGTTAAAGTCGGATGTGACCTTCAAGGTGTCCCCTAGAGCTCCCTGACTATGACATTTTCTGGAGCAGAGCCACATGCACATCCTGTTAACAATGGAAGCGAAGACGTCCATCTTGGGAGTACCCCAGGCGGAGAAAACCTCTGCCAGAACTTCCTTGCAGAGCTTCCACTGATGGGATGTTGAAGACTGCTCAGTGCATCCATAGTGGTCTCCTTGCTGGCCAGCTGGGCTGCATTAGAGGAGCCCTGTTCTCCAGAGCCCAAAACCATAATCACATTGCTTCTCTGCACAGCGGCAAGGAGCCCATGCCACCCCTCATGACCAGTACAGTCTTGCCGCTTTACAGAGGGGAGGAGAGCAACCACAGCCAGCCTGATCGCCATTAGCTCCAGCAAGTTGATGTGTTCCAGGCACTCCTATGGGGACAACAGTTTGCTCATCATCAGATCTTTTAGGTGAGCACACCAGCCTTTCAGGCAAACATCCAACAGCTTGGCTAACGCCTTAGACTCTTGGAACTACTGGAGCGATTCATCAGCATTGGTGTCGACCAAGCTCATGCCATCAAACAGCATGTCTAGGAGCTTCTGCTGAACGTCAGTGGCAAACCCTGATGTCCCCAGCCAAGAACACCACCTCAAGACAGTGCTGGTAGCCATCGTACTAGCAACACAGTCTGAGATGTCCATGCCAGACTTCAAGATTTGACAGGAGGCCATCTTGCCATCTTTAATATTATCCTGAAAGCTGTCCCGCATCTCCTCTTCTGGGATGTTTTTCACCACCTCAGTTAAAGGAGAATTTGGCCAGAGTACAAGAGGTGTTGACGCACTGGAGACCTAGGCTAGAGGAGCCGAAAATCTTCCTGCCCCAAGCAAACCAACTACTTGCTCTCTTGGGGGCAATGCCGAATATTAGGTGGTCTTGCGGTTCGCCCTATTGGCCTTCACCAACAAACTCTCTGGAGAAGCGTGAGCAGAGGGCAATAAGGAGTCCAAACGGGCCGGCCCATGCTTCAGTTCCACCACAGCCCCTTCAGCGCCTGATTGAAAGGCAGTAAGGTTTCCTTCTTAGGACACTTACCCAAAATGTTGCACAGGTCATAATGCACTATAGGCTGCGAGGGGGCCAACAGCCAAAGGGTGTCGACCACCATTGCCATCAGCGCTGAAAAAGCCAGGGCTGGCAGCTGGCATTCTGTCGTCCTCTGGCAAGGTGTGCAGGTCACTTGCCTCTTACAAGTCGGCTGCTAGGTCCACCAAGTCACCCTGTTCCCTGCCTGTAAAACTCCTCTGGGAAGACTCACACCGCCCTGGGCTGGAAGAACACCAGTCCGAAAGGGACATCACCCTCCTCGTCATAAATGTCCTCCAAATGTGACATATATGCCCTTCTTGGGAGCGGAAGGAACTCTAACG
Organism: Ambystoma mexicanum; assembly: GCF_040938575.1. Taxonomy (NCBI): domain Eukaryota; kingdom Metazoa; phylum Chordata; class Amphibia; order Caudata; family Ambystomatidae; genus Ambystoma; species Ambystoma mexicanum. Next base: position 749,840,005 of record NC_090921.1, on the reverse strand, counting down.
AATCCAGTGCCAACTGCACCATTGGTCCAGGACCATATGCGGGGAGCAAGGGAGGGAGGGACATCCAAGGATGGAACAGTGTGCTCTTTCCTCACAATCTTTTAGACTTCCAAGCACGGTGGGATTTGTCAGCTTGGCCCGAGCCGTCTGGGTCAAATTTGATGGTGCTGCGGCCGCAGGTAAAGGGGCCGGAGCCAACGGCGCTGGGGCCTTGGCGAAGATGTCAAGCATCTTCAAACGGAAAGACTCCCATTCCTCCAGTGACGAGGACTTGGTTGAATAAAAAGGTACCTGCAGTGCCTCTTCCTCTTGGCCTTCCTTGGAGTGGTGGCTTCTCTTCTACGAATACGAAGACGAGAGATGCCATGGAAAACCGCCAGGCGACCATGATCTCTTGCAGGGCTTCTTTTTCTTTTTGTCATTCCGGGCAGGAGACCATTCCTTGGTGCTGCGGTCCGTGACATTCAGCGGGTCCGCTTATACCATCTCTCCTTGGAGAAAGGTGAATAGTTTTGCTTCACGTTCTCAAGGCGCCTTTGGGTGCATCAACTGGCACAATGCCATTTTGGCCATTTTGTTTTGGGCCATCACTCGTCTGGATCACGGGGAAGGCCTACAATGGAGACTGTGCTGATGTGGGCTCACTCTGAGCTCAGTCCTGGCATCCTCTAAAGAAGTTTAAATGGACCAAACCTGGTTTTCTGCCCCAGACAAGCCCCTTAAGCATCTTTTGTGAGTGGACTTGAGTGTTTGCCATTTTGTTCAGCCCAGCCTGATTGGTTGGACGTCAACACCTTTGTGTGTCTGCTGGGTGTGTGACTGCAGGGCTGGCTTATGCCAGCCCCTCTGTAAGCATGTTTATCTAAGGGAAGACATGGCTGAAGCCAGGCTATTGTACAGGGACACCACCCCTTTCTTTCTTAGAGAGACGGTGTGGTTGCGTAAATCAAAGGTGCTAGAAATGGCGAGACTGCTGGTGCTGGGCAATATGGAGCAAAGCATGGCAATTAGTGGGAAACCCAATCCCATTCTCCCTGCAGGTGCCGTTAGTGGCGCTATGTGGGGAGGACTCACAAATGATAAAAGGGATCCGTAGATACTGGGAACCGATGGGCCTGGTGACCCTCGGAGATATATGGCAGGAGGGGGAGGCACTAGACTTTCCGAAATTAATGGAGGACACCGGGGTGCACAAGGGCCAACATATTACTTATACTAGAATTATTAGATGGGTGCGAGAGAGGTGGCCTGAGGCAGTGCTAGTGGAACAACCTGATGCGGCCATTGAGACGATGTATGATATTTCGGAGGGTGGGCACGTAATATCTCATTTATATGAGTTACTGGGGACTAGGGTGGGCAAGGAGCTGCTCCAACTGAGGCGAGATTGGGAGGAGGAGGTGGGAGAACTCATGTTGGATGGACAATGTGATAGAGCTCAAAAGTATCATAAGAAGGTGTCCCGAAACGCGAGGTTACAGCAGATTCAGTTATATGTTACTCATAGGGCATAATTGACCGTTAGGGAGAATTCTCTGTTAAGGCTAATTTCCCAAACCTAGTGAGTCCCCCAGCAGCTTTGCTGGATTTTTGGAGTTTATTTTTTTCTCCTGCTAAGAGTGAGACTCTATTTCTCCCACTCTTAGACATGATTTGAGAATGTCCTTTGACTTTGTAATGTGTTTTATGGGCTATGGGGTCTTTTACTCCATAGGGTTTCATGTGTTTTTGGGAAGTGTGTTACACAGCACCCTCAGTGCAGTAACACAGGGGTGTCATAGTGACCCCCAAACATAGACTCCATACCCTGGGACCGACTACTGTCTCCCAGGGCATGTAAAGTCACCATTGACTTTACTAGTCTTAAATTGTGAACAGAACCAGTACAAACCATCATATTGTGGAAGTACTGGTAGGGGTAATTAGATTGCCCCTGGGTCTGTTTTTCGAGAGGGCACTATGCAGCCTCCCCCTCGTCGAGTTTCTGGCTGGTGGCAGTGGTTACCACGCAAAATATTCCACCAGAATATTTCCTATGGGATTTTCCCATGCATTTTAAACACACCACTTTTTTGGTGGAATGTTAAAGATACCACCGATTTATTTAATATTTATTCCCCGGTTGGGTCTTTTTGCCAGGACTCGATTTTAAAATGGTGTTTGTGTTCGCCTCTGTAACTCCAACCCAAGTCGAGCCCTTTGTTCCACTTTTGGCGGGCTTCTGCACAGAAGCCTCCAAAAGTCGTGCCACTCTGTCTGGGTCTACAAGTTGTGTGTGGGGGTGGCGGGGGGGTATGGGGAGGGATAGACACCTCTTGTGTGATTGGCCCAGTGGTGAGCCGCCCGGCTCACCACTTAGCATGTTTGAGTGACAGTTAGGACTGGTGAATGGGGGTTTTCTGCATAAAACAGGGCTTTGGGGACTGGAACTTCAGAAGTCGCCACAGGACCTAAAGAATCCGAAGAGGGAGAAGCTGAGCCGACCTGCAACAACACCACCGGTGGAGCCCTGCTGCACCGCCTCACCACTTCCCGACGACAGAGAAGATCTTCATCCTGGAGAGTCTTCTTCCTTTGAACTGGTGGGGTTAACCAGTTCGACCTCTTTTCGCCTTCCTGGATCGTCTCGTGGTCGAATCGCCCGTGCCAAGCACCCCGGCGGCCGGATAGCCACGCTTCACCACTACCGCAAATAAAAGGGTAGTACCTTTTAACCGAGAAACTCTGCGGCTGGTTTCTTCCCTGGCAGTGCAACGACCTCTAGCTTTCCTCCACGTTGAGACCTCCTCTTCCCCTGGACGAAGCACCGACTTGCACCCGCTGCCAGGAACAACTGCCCCCGCTGGAGCTTTCTCACCATTTCAGGTACTGTGTCCCGCCTGGTCTCCCTTGCAACAGACTGTTCAAGGTGTCCCGTAAATCCTTGACTCTCTATCCTGGGGTGGCCTGGGACCTGTTAACTAACTTTTCTGAACTGATCCAACTCCTTTTGAACTATCTGCAAAGACTTTTAAAGTGTACTTCAACTGTGTGATCTTGGGCACATTCTGCCTTGCTCTCTCCAAGAGCGGGCATGGCCTATGAACTTTCTTGCTCTACAGAAGATTCTGCTTTTCCTGGCTTGCTGTGGTTCTTTTAAAAGTGTTGGTATTGTGTGCTTTCCTAATTCTGCCCTTTTTTAAATAATTATTGGAGTGCCATCTTGGTTAAGCGCTCACCCCTGTATTGATAATAAGTGGTGCTCTTTTCCTAAGACTTGTCGAATAATTAATGAGGGAGGTGTATATATTTCTAGTGACTGTGTTTGAACTTGCTTGACATGTTAGCGCCAGTGTATTTTTACAAGTGTGTTTTTAAATAAATAATTCTATACTTTTATACCCAAGCTCTGGTCAGTGTTTGCTTGAGCTACTGTATTTTTGTACCTAATGTGTATACTCTATATACTGCCTAACTCTTCTTGAGAGAAGTCTGACTGCTCAGTCACAGCTACCAGGTAAATCTGGGAGGTACAGACTGCTACCAATTGGGTTTACTGCCAACACCTGTAGTCAAACTTTTTGCAGTGGTCCCTAAGGGAACTGCACAGGTTTCTGCCTAACAATGACCCCCATAAAAATCGCCAGGTTTGGAGGCTCGGTGGCACGGAAATGCCCAAGGTGCGGGGAGGTGGAAGCTGGGATGCTACACATGTTTTGGGCTTGCCCGGAGGTGGGTAGATTCTGGACAGAGGTGAAGATAGCCTAGCAGAAAAAGGGATCACACTGGAGGTGGAGTCAGTTTGGGCATGCATGCTGGGGGTGCCAGACCACGCAGCCTGAAGCACATCAGTAAGATGAAAGGCCTGGCCTACATCCTGGCCAAACGGAGAATTGCAATGTGCTGGAAGGCAGCCCAACCACATAGAATTGAGATGTGGTGGGCAGACCTCATGAAGTGGGCAGATGCAGAAATGGCAGCTTGGTACGAAGCAATCAGCAGGGGGTGGGGGGGAGGAAGCGAGACCCCTGATAGCTTGGAGACAACTGGTGGCCTCGATGGTGGGACCCTCCCCAGGCTGCCCATAGTGAAGATAACACAGGAGAGATAATTGACACGCCTGGAGATAAGTAAGACCGTGACATGGAAGCAGGGGCTCGAGTTAAGGGGGCGGGAGGGGGGAGGACCGAAACGTTCAACATGTAAATATGATGATGTGAAGCTTAAATGTGGAAGTCCTCAATGTTTGTAATGTTTGGAGTGTTAACAAAATAATAATACGTTTTTTTTTAAAAAAATGTTTATCTAAGGCAGACTGTGCAGTCCTCAGATGGAACAAGTTACTTACCTGTAACTGTTGTTCTCCAGCATGGGTCTGGCATGGATTCACATGCTCATGAATATTCCCCGTCGTCAGGCTGGGAATCCTCGGTAAAGAAAAAAACAGTATCTGTTTCGTTTCTGATCTGTCTTTCGTAGTAGTAACCAATCACTGATCTCTGCGTCATACTGACCACAGCCAATGACTGCCCTCTACCTAAGCCCCGCCTCTGGCAGCCATCTTCAGATTTGGTAGCACGTGAAGTGGCAGTATGACCAAGTGAAGAGCCGCAGAGGGGTAGGCGGGAGGGTTCGCATGTGAATCCATGCCAGACCCATGCTGGAGAACAACAGTTACAGGTAAGTAACTTGTTCCTTCTCCAACATGGGGTCTGGCATGGATTCACATGCTCATGAATAAAGAATACATAGCAGTACGCACATGCACAACCACGGGAGGTGGCAAAGGCTCAACATTAAGCATTACATCAAACTCAACATTAAGCAAATCTTAACTCCTCACCAGGCTCACCTTAGGCGAACAGGTTGCGCAGCACTGCTTGGCCGACCCTGGACTCCTCCCTGGAATCCCGATCGACGCAGTAGAATTTCGTGAAGGTGTGCGTCGACCTCCACGTAGCAGCCCTGCAGATGTCCAGCAAGGGCACACCAGATAGGAACGCCGTGGTAGCTGCGATCGCTCTGTTGGAATGGGCTCTCGGACGGCCAGGCAGGGGTCGGTTTGCCAACTGATGACAGTACATGATACAGCCGGAGAGCCATCTGGAAATGGAAGCCTTTGAGAGAGCCTTCTCCTGATTGACAGGTCCAAAGTTCACAAAGAGTTGTGACGTCTTCCGAAAACCCTTCGTGCGGTCCACGTAGAACTTCAGCGCTCTAGCCACATCCAGCGAGTGCAGAGTCCTCACAGCCGGCGACGAAGGCGACGGGAAGAAAACAGGCAACACCAAGGGTTCGTTGAGGTGGAAATCCGACGGCACCTTGGGCATGAAGGAGGGGTGCGTCCTGAGCACTACCCTCGTGTCGTGAAAAGTCAAGTACGGGGCCTTGCAGGAAAGGGCCTGGATCTCTCCCACCCGTTGTGCGGAGGTGATGGCCACAAGAAACGCTGTTTTCCACGGCAAGAACTTCAACGGGGCCGAGTGCAGAGGCTCGAACGGAGGTCCCATGAGCTTGGTCAGCACCACGTTGAGCTCTCACGCCGGGGCCGGAGCCTTCACCAGCGGGAACAATCTGAACAGTCCCTTCATGAACTCTTTCACCAGACGATGAGACCACAAGGACGTCCGCCCCGTAGTTCTGGTGTATCGGGAGATCGCAGCAAGATGAATCTTGATGGACGCGTGCGCCAGTCCAGCTTTGGCCAGCGTCAGTAGGTACGGCAGTACTTGGGGAGCCGTAATCCGCAGAGGGTTAATCTTCTGTGCGTGGCACCAGACAGAGAACCTCTTCCATTTGTGTCCGTAGCATTTAAGAGTTGAGGACGCCCTGGCCTTTGCAAGAACCTCTCTGCAGTCGGCCGGTATGTCGTATCCTCCAAACTCTAACGCTGCAGGAGCCAGGCCTGCAAGTTCAGCGACTTCGGGTCGTGATGGAGGATGGCGCCTCCTTCCCTGGAGAGCAGATCCGCGTCCACTGGCAGCCTGACAAATCCAGAAGGTCCGGGAACCATATCTGCCTCGGCCACGCAGGTGCGACGAGGATCATCCTGCACCGGGACCTCTTGAGCTGGTTGATGAGCCGGATCAGCAATGGCAATGGAGGGAACGCGTATAGGAACAGGCCCTCCCAGGGGAACGAGAAAGCATCGCCCATGCTCCTCGGCTGGGGAAACCTGCTGGCGAACCTCCGGCACTTGGAGTTCGTCGCCGTCGCGAACAGATCGATCTGGGGTGTGCCCCACCGTCGGAAGAGGCGGTCCATTAGATCCTGTCGTAGTTCCCACTCGTGGCACGAGCGCAGCTCCCTGCTGAGTGAGTCGGCAATGGTGTTTTTTTATCCCTGCCAGATGAAACGGCACCAGAAACATCCCTTGGGTGACGGCCCAATGCCACAGGTCCTGGGCCTCCCTGGACAGGGCTGGGGAACTGGTTCTGCCCTTTTTCCTGATGTAGAACATGGTGGTGGTGTTGTCGGTGAAGATCCTCACCACCTTGCCCTTGAGGGACGGAAGGAAGGACCTGAGGGCCCAAAATACTGCACGGAGCTCCAGGACGTTGATATGGAGGGACTTCTCCGTCGGGAGCCAAAGGCCTCTCACGTGGAGATTTTCGGTGTGTGCTCCCCACCCTTCCAGGGAGGCATCCGTGGTCACTGTCTCCTGGTGGCCGGGGGTCTGGAAGTCCATGCCCGCCGTCAGATGCGCGCGGGTGCCCCACCACCGGATCGCTCGTCGGAAACTCTCGTCGAGTGTGATCCTCTCCTCGAAGCGGCCCGTCGTCTGAATCCAGTGCGCGTCCAGGAACTCCTGCAACGGGCGCATCCGGAGCCTGCACAGGGGGATGAGGTAGATGCAAGAAGACATCATTCCGAGGAGGGACTTGATGGACCTCACTTTGGCCGCGTCCGCAACCAGCATCCGCTGCACCTTGCCCAGAATGGCCCTCGTCCTTTCCTCCGACGGGGAGGCCAGAAGCCACACTGTGTCGAGCTTCGCTCCCAGAAACAGTGCGTCTTGCGCGGGCACCAGGTGGGACTTGGCGTAGTTTACGGAGAATCCCAGGTCTGTGAGAAGTTGGACGGTCCTTGCCGTGTGCTCCACGGCGAGCTCCCTCGACTTGGCTCGGATGAGCCAGTCGTCCAGGTAGGGGTAGACGTGGATCCCCTCTCGGCGCAGCTGCGCCGCCACCGGTGCGAGGCACTTGGTGAACACCCTGGGTGCCGACCTTAGTCCGAAGGGAAGGGCTCTGAACTGATAGTGACGCCCTTGGACCACGAACCTGAGAAACTTTCGGTGTCCCTTTAGGATGGGAATATGGAAGTAGGCATCCTCCAAATCCAACGACGACAGGAAATCGCCCTCCTTCAGCTGACCCAGGACGTGTTGGAGGGTGACCATCCGGAACTTCTGTGCCTTGATGAATTTGTTCAGTCGTCGTAGGTCCAGGATGGGACACCATCCTCCCGTCTTCTTCTTCACGAGGAAGTATCTTGAGTAAACTCCGGAGCCCCGCAGCCTCTTTGGGACGAGTTCGATGGCGCCCTTTACCTCTAAGAGAAGTTGAGGGACGTGAAGTTCTTTCCTGGCCACAGGGGGGACGCGCGGGCACCTTCTTTGAAACTCGAGCGCGTGGCCCTGGGCCAGGGCATCCAGCACCCAACGGTCGGTGGAGATGGACTCCCACACGCTGACGAAGCTCGCCAGCCGGCCTCCCACCGGGGTGCTTCGGTGGGGGCCCGACCCCACGGCCGGTTCAGTCCTGCTTCGACGAGGCTTTGCCGCCTTTACCTCCTTGGCGACGACGGCGGGGTCCGCCTGACTTGCCTCATCCCCTGTAAGCTTCCTGCGACGACGAACTGGCCGCTTGACGGTAGGTGGAAAATCCGCCGCCGGAACCTTTGGAGGCGCCCTTGCCTCCGCCGCGCCGAAAGGGCGGCCGCCGTTGCTGGAGAACCCCGAGAGCTCGGGCCGTCTCCGTGTCTGCTTTGATGGCTTGAAGGGAATCGTCCACTGTTTTCCCAAACAGGTTGTTTCCATCGAACGGCATGTCCAAGACTCTGGTCTGCACGTCTTGACGGAAGTCAGTAGCCTTGAGCCATCCACGCCGCCTAAGGCACACGCCGTTGCCCAACTGGCGAAATCCAGTGTCGGCGATGTCCGTCGCAATCGTAATGGCGTGGTCCGACGCCACCTCACCTTCCTGCAAGATCTCTAGGGCATCCGCCCTCTTGTCGTCCGGTAGGAAGTCCAGCAGGGGGGCCAGTTTGTACCACAGCTCCCTGTCGTAGCGGGCTACGATAGCCAAGGCGTTAGCCGCCTTAATCGTCGTCGCTGCAGACGAGATGACCCTGCGCCCCATCGTATCCAATTTCTTTCCCTCGCCGTCCGGCGGGGAAGTCGATGTGGAGGCCGCACCCCCCCCCCCCCCCCCCGCTTTCTTCCTGGCCGCCGCGGAGACGACGGAGTCCGGGGTCAGCTGTGCCCGGAGGCACAAGGGGGCCGCGTCCGGGACCCGGTACTTCTTCTCGTACCGATCCCTTCTAGCCGGCGTCGTGGATGGGTTCTTGAGGAGGGCGAGGCCCTCATCCCAAATATCGTCCAGTAGAGGCACGGAGAGGACCGTCTTCCTCTTGGCCTCGCGCCGTTGATAAAGGAAACCTTCCTTCTTCTTCTCCTCCTCCGGGCAGAGCTGGAAGAGCTCGGATGCCCTGGCGATCATGGAGTGAAACGATCCAATCGCGTCGGGCGGGGAAGCCCGGGTGGGAGGTGACGACGGCAGATCCTCGTCGTAAACCTCATCGTCCGTACCCGTCGCGGCCGTGTCAGTCCCCTTTATCATCCCCACGAGTCGTGGACGGGGAGGAGGGCTGAACAGGGCGCGACGGCTGAAAAGGAGGTGGAGGGTGAATCCTTCCTCTCTTAGGGGGAGGGCTCCCAGAAGGGCCTGGCTCCGGGTCCCGCGACGGGAGCGGTTCCTCCGCTGGTGGTAACGGCAGTCTCGTCCTTATCTCCGAGCATAAGGACTGTATAGCCAACAAAATGGCCGCCGAGTTGTCTTGCGGCGCTGGTTGAGGGGAGTCCGACGGGCGGTCAGGGGCCCCGTCGGCACCCTCGACGATATCGTCGTCTCCTGCGTCGGGATCCCTCCCGACGGGCTGGTCTTCTTCCACGCCAACGCCGTGGCTTAAGACCTCGATCAGCTCTTCCTCAGAGGTTGAGGCCGAATCCACGACGACCTCCTGCCCCCCCTTTTTCTTCTCCGCCGGAGGTTTCACGGGGGTCCTGTCAATGGGCATAAAAGAGGACTCCCTCCGCGGTGGCAGGGATACTCTGAGCCCCGAGGTCGCCACCACTGGTGTAGCCTCCACAGGCTGAGCCAGGGCTGCCGCGACTGTCTCGATAGAGGCCTTGGCCGGATGGATTAAGGCTTTCACCACCCTAGGTGCGCTCACCGCCTTCTCCTTGGGGGGGGGGACACTGCCTCGCTCCCCCTCCGATGGGGCCTTCGAGCTCGACCGGGGCCTCTCCAGGAGCTTCGCCGGGTGCTCGGCCTTCCTCTTACCCAAACCAGAGCGTTGGCTCGTGGTTGATGGTGCCGGGGAGGATGCGCCCTGCCTGGCGCCCGTAGAGCCCGAACGTTCGGCGCTCCCGGTGCCAGCGGACTCGCGGTGCTTGGCCTTGTGTTGGACCCCCGTCACCGGGGCGTCCTCAAAGGTCTTAGAAGGCCGCTCGGATTTCTTCCTCTTCTTCTCGCCCGACGGGCTCTTCTCTTCCAGCCAGTTGGCGAGACGTTGATGGCGGTCCTTCATGGTCCGCTCCGACATGTTGCCGCAAAACGCACAGTCCTTCTCCACGTGCGTCTTGTCCTCATGTAGGCAGTAAAGACAAAAGGAGTGTTCGTACTCCTTAAAGACATTCTGCATTTGGCAATCAGGGCTGACCCTGAACAGCTTTCCGGGCGTCGAGCTTCCCTTCTCCTGGGCCATGTCCGAGATGGGCCTGAGAAACTTCTGGAGTCCTCCAAAAGCATAGCTCGACGAAATCTTCACCCTTGAGGGGCGTAGACGAATCCGACACGGGTCCCCGTTGATCGATGAAGAGTCGGTGGAGCTTGAGGCTCTTTTTGACCGAAAAAACAAAGTTTTTGAGAAAAAACGTGAAAAAATAGCACTAACGCTCGAGAGCAATAGCACGAGGATCCCAACACTTGAACGTGCGGTAAAAATCTGAAGATGGCTGCCAGAGGCGGGGCTTAGGTAGAGGACAGTCATTGGCTGTGGTCAGTATGACACAGAGATCAGTGATTGGTTACTACTACGAAAGACAGATCAGAAACGAAACTGATACTGGTTTTTTCTTAACCGAGGATTCCCAGCCTGACGACGGGGAATATTCATGAGCATGTGAATCCATGCCAGACCCCATGCTGGAGAATTTTACCTGATAATTGCTATGAAGATGGGACGATGATTCTGCGAATCAGTTTTGGCCATATTGGCTAGAACCGGACTCCTTTGTCCTTGCTCTTGGAGTTCTAATTGGGCTCTTCTTTGTCCTCCTCATTGGCTCGACTGGCTCTCCATGATGGGACAGATTCTGGCTTGTTGTTTTATCACCTCCCTGTTAAATCCGTCTGGACAAAGTGTCTCGAGATTGGGATCCTCCAACTAATAGAAAAGTTGTGGGTTGCCACTTCTCCACCTCAGCTCTTACTTGGGAAAATCCTGGATTGCCTCCATCCATTGCTGCCATCGATAGACCGTTCTTTGTTGGCTGGCTGGCTGCCAGTCTTACCCCGTTGTTGTTTCTGCTTCTGGCTGAGGACTGCGTTTTCAGCGTGGGAACACAGATTATTCTTTTTGTCCATATGGGTCTTCACTAGTCCAGGGTCAAAGTCCATGGCACCAAATCCTTCTCTAGGCTCTGTAAAAGGTGAACTGTGCTTAGCAGATTCTTCCAGACATCTCCAAATTCAACATTCAGTAACTGATGCCATAAGTACTGGACTCCGGACCTTTGGAATGGTTTTCAGGACAGGGACGTCATTTAACCAAAATGCCTGGGGTAGTGAAGTGACATCACACAACCCTTGACCTCTGATGACCGTCACAGGAAGTGATGTCATTTGACCCCAGCCCCAAGTGACATCTCAGGAAGTGAAGGTACACAACCTTTCACCCCTTGACAAAACAGGAAGTGGCATCACATAGCATTGTTCCGCAGTACATCAAGAAAAATATGGTTACGATAGCACTGTAATATGATATACATTACATACAAAAATTGCATCACCATATGTAGCATTATTATCAGTGTGTATAGGCCCATATTATCAAATTACTGTGAATGTAAGCAGACGTCCAACACAACAACCTGGACTATTGTACATCACTCTGGCTAAACTGTAAACAGACAGATCATCTCGAAGAGCCCTAAACCCCAAAGGGCAGACACCCAGTGCCTGCCAATTATCTGGCCACAGACTGGAAACAGCAACTGACCAACACAAGTCCAACCAGAAGACAATCAGAGGCTTTACCACTTCATGCTTTTACACTTGGACAACATGCGCTGTACCACTTCATGCTTTTACACTTGGACAATACGCGCAGGAGGTTTCTTGTCAATAGTACACTTTGAACCATTGCACAGCAACCCACTCCTGCCTGTCACCCAGAGCCTGAATATCCCCCAACCACTTTCATCACAGGCGCCCCACAATCCAATGCAAGTCGCTAAGGGCCCTCCATCAAGAGCTTTAAATGTCTGGCTCCCACTCCCTCCCTCAAACACCTTATACCTCCAATACCTTCCTCCAACACCTTCATGTTTATACAGTGCCACCAACCAGCAACTTAAGTCTCCGGCATTCTCGAAACCATCAACCTCAAGCAAACTAGCAACTTAAGTCTCCAGTACCCTCCTTCAACACCCCAACAGTTTGAGTCTCAATGAACCTCCTCAAACATCTTATACCTGCATTGTAACTCTCTTACAACACATTATGTCTCAAACAGTCACAAGTCTCCAGTACCAGCCTCCATAACATTGTGCCTCAAGCACACACCTCAAACCCAGAGCTGTGCCAGTGGTTATGAATGATTTGAAACCTTCCAGCCATCAACTTTCTGTTTTGCTTATTTGGTAAGTAACCCACAGTTTTTTGTGTTAATTGGGAGATGGAGGGGAAGGATGTGTTGCAGGTCACAGTAATTTCATTTAAAAAAATATATATTTTAAAATGTAAACGGCAGCAGCAGCTCCATGACATCATCCCTAGAAAAGGCCAAATTTTATTATTTTCTTTGGTCCTTTATATGTTGCATAATGCCAGCCTCCTCTAGCTTCTAAGCACTGTAACAGGAACTGAACTCATGTTGCACTGCATCCACTTGTTCCCAAAGCAGGTCTGTTGTCCCTGAGATAGCCTTCCAAATGTATATATTTTTGCTTGGGAAAGCAACAGATGGTTTACTTCAGAGGGCAACTATGTAAATTAATCATCTCCCCTTGCGTCTATCTACAGTGTGTCTGTGATGCAGGTTTGGTAGATCTGGGTCAGGTCACATTGTGCCCAGGCAGGATTGGTGGAGGAAGTCACTGCTGCACACCCCTCTCATCACAGGCTGATTGGCTCACTGGATATGCAAAGCAAACATCGAAAAACACTAATGAGATTTGTGTTCATGCTGTGCTGTCACTGAGTACTGCAGTCTTACCCATTTCCAGCTAGCTAGACCTAGCCCCATACCATTCCTGTTGCTACAATACTGGGTATGTGAGCTGCAAAAGCAGCCCCGCCTCTGAAACCAACCATTCAGGCATTCTTCACTTATGGACTGCCAACCGGTTAGTGATGGCAGCTTCATGGTATTTCTCCAGCTAATAAGATCTAGATTCCAGGTTAAAAAAGCTGTGGCACATTTAGCTGCATTTACGACCGCCCTTTTCAGGTGCAACACAGATATCTGCCCTTGGCACTGCCTCTTTGTCTAGTGGTCCAGGGGTCGCAAGGACTGGTTCTAAGGGTAGCGGAGGGGAGGGCAGGACAGGGTTAGCAGCTGCTACCCATGGCGACCCCCAAATGACGTTCCTGCTTCAGGAGTCCCCTGGTTCCAGGAGTAGTGGGGTGTTTAAGCCTGCTCTACTGAACATCACAATTGAATTCAATTGGACGGAATCCTGCTCGACATCCATCATTCTCCTGATGGCTGGGTCTCAAACCTGGAACTGGAGCACTTGATGGGGGTCTCCTTAATTCCTGTGGTTGGTTGCTCTTTTGGCCACACAAGGCTTTACCACATAATCACTGTTTTCCTCTGGATATTGTCCCGCTAATGCCTATAGGGAAACTTTCTACAAACTTCTGCTACAAAGTGACTAAAAAGGTTATTGGTATACTGTGTTTAACACTGAATATTTTGTGTCCAGCTATTTCTATGAATGCACAGAGACAAGTGAAGTCTGGTATAATACACTCATGTATAGCCTGACTTTTTGTGGCCCTCTGGGTATTGTTTCACTCCCTAAGAGCTATACCTATGTATATGGTTTACTTGTACAGTACACACAAATACAGTGTGTACAGTTATACAGTGACTGTTCCTAGATTCGCATTGTGAGTCCTGAACACGAATGTTGTAATGTGGTGCTGATGTCTACGCATCCCTATTTCTCTCCAGCCTTACGAATACAATGTACTGAGATTACTACTTGATAGAAGGGATACATTTGGTTTTAAGAGTGGGAAGGGTTGTTGTAGAGCCCCAACTGTTTTTTATATACATATACTTTTCTAGTGTATCCAACGAAAGCACTTGTTTCAATTAAAATTATGTGCAGGAGATAGACTAGTTTTTGTCATATTCAACGAAAGGTTCATTAAAATGAATAAGAAAATGGCCTGTCTATCCCGATTCTATGTTTCCCAACCTAACAAAACTAATTAGTGAGGTTGTCATCAGTAGTGAAGTTAGAAAAGTAAACAGTCTGTCCTCTGTCTCAAAACAAATCTATTCTGACCCTACCACCAAGGAAAAATAATAAAAATGCACAGGAGAATGACTCCCTTCTCCTGGACAGGCTGTTCAACCCTATTGAGTAATTGAAGCAACAGAACCCGAGATGGGGGGGCATTACCTCAACGGTAATGCCCCCTGAGGAGGGTTATATTGCTATTAGTACCACGGCACGTTGTACAGTGGTAATAATAATATTCTTTCTCTAGTTACGAAATGGTGTGTAAACCGTTTGCCAAATGAAGATCAAGAAAAAAAATGGCCGCCATGGTTCGAGGAGAAGGAACTACATGTAGTGCCCGCCTTTCTTAATTTACTCCCCAGGATTCGGAAACAGTGAGATTCGTAAAAGCTCCAGCAGGTTATTTCCATCAAGCGTAATGGAACCCTCCTCAATTAACACACGAGCTGCAAGCACACGGAGTAATGCTCGCCTCCAACAATCTGGAGCTTTTATATATCAACACACTCATAAAAACACAAGTATTGAAAGCATGATTAAAAGCTGTACGACTCCCCAAATGTAAGTGAAGAGCTGCTTTTAGATGAAGAAATGACGAATTTGAGTGTAGCCCTAGCCATAGTCCCATCTCTAGCGACTGCTAGCACTTTGACAAGTGCCGAACCCTCTTTGATCATCAGTAACACTGATTACCCGATCTTCAGGTGATTCTTGCTACTGTTGTTGTAGACGATCAAACTTCATTACAACACCACAGTCGTCAGCAAACACACAGGAGGGCTGCAAATGTTGTCTCAAGTCCCAAACGGATGCAGCAAACATCCCCCAAAACGTCTCAGGATCTAGCAAATGATAAAAATGATCGAAGTGCACTTGGTCTCTTAAAGAAAACTCTTCTAACAAAAAGAAGAAAATCAATGTCGGACCCGCCAAATTTAAGATGGCGTTCTAACGAGGCAAAGCTTGCCACAGCAGACGTCCTATACCACTGTCAAAGCTTAAAAAACAGTACAAACTGAACATTTTTCCCAAATTAGTAATGAAGAAAATCCTTTGCCTTCGATTCCACTCTCTGATGCTGAGTTATTAACTCATGGTGACATTGCCTCTCACTTTATGCCTGGAACTAAATTGATCCATCGGCACAAAGAACAAACAGAAGGACCTATCGAGCCCCTTGTAATTCAGGGGTCAGAACACCAGCTCAAAAACCATAATAATGGTCCAGTAAAGTTGCCCTCATCAACAGCACAAATCAATTTGATCAAGGCCGAATCAGGCCCTTATGATTTAATAAAAGAGCTCCATTCACCTTTAATAGAAGTGAAGGGGCATCTAGTAGAGCATGACTCAATGGATAAGAAATGCTGGTCTACAAACCCCAAAAGTAATTCACTCGACAATACTGAATTGGCAGCCGTGATTAATGATGCACCGCTTTCAACTGTTGAAATGGAAAAGGAGTCCCGAAACACTAGAATTAATGCCTTACAGTGATGTATCTTGCCATGTTGATCAGATTTCGCATCGGACAGCAGCCGCGTCAAATACATTGCCAATTGGGAATTCGTGATCACACCACTGATGCGGCACATCCGATATATGAATCAAGAAACTCAGACTCTGAGCTTGACACAAGTATTTTTTTTTAAAACTATTTTTGGTCATTTTAGACAGATAACTTTACACACAGAACAAAAAATAAACAATTCACATAGAGACTGCATTCCGCGACCCCGATTCCCCCCTCTCTGCCCCTTTCATCTCCCCCCTTCTTGGTTGTTTCAAGGTCTGGGCGTGGTCCGTTTACGTTGTGGAGTCCTGAAGCGGTCTTATTGGGCCAGCAAAGTGACACTGCTAGAGTGTGTCGGCGCCCGGGTAGGTGTGGTTCATTTTGTTGTTGTCAGCAGGTAGTTGACATAGGCTCCCAATATGTCTGGTGGTCGAGCATGTAGTGGCAGTGTCTGAATGAAGTTTACGTCAACATTTTACTCTCCCTCACGCCCTCTCCATTCTGCAGACCTCTACCTTCTAACTGTACCCCCAGCCCCATGTGCCTCCTCACGCTTCCGCTCCTTCCAACTCTTGGCCCCCTTACACTGGAACTCCCTATCGCTCTCCATCCGCTACCCACCTACTCATCCTTTCGCTCCTCCCTGAAAGCCCTTTTGCGTCACTCCCGCCTGACCCCCCCTTCCCTTCTGCTCTCCCTCTAACCCTGCCCCCTTCCACTATAACCTGAAAGCCCCTTTGACTCACTTCCCCCAACCCCCCTTCCATTCCCTCTCCCCTCTATCCCTGCTGCCCCCTTCCCCCATGACCTCCACTGATCACTGAAACCACGTAGGGCACTGTTGGTTGCCTGACAACTCCCCCTTCCCTTCCCCCCACTCCCCTGACCTCAATATATTCTTTGGTACCCCCATTATTTACCCCCTCTCCCCTCCCTTTCCTCCCACTCTCCCCCTCCTTTTAGTAAATTGTTCTACAGATTTTTCTAATGACTTGTTTCATGTTTTAAATATGCTTCTCTCTCTATTGTACCTGTTATACTGTAAAGCGCTTTGGCTTAAAGCGCTATATAAACTCAATAAACAAACATTAACATAAACATTGTGGCAGTAAGCTACATCTTGTAGCCATTTATTCTTGGTGGGGGGTGGCCCTCTCGCCCAGGACATCGCAACACATTGTTGTGCTAGTATTAGTAGTAAACTGGCCAATCTCCTCGCTGCAGGTTGCAGGTCTCTAGTGCATCCCAGCATTGTCACTGTGGGGCAGCGTTTAATTTGCTCCCCTATTATTGTGGATGTTGTGTTTAGGACTTCACACCAAAATCTTCAGAGTGATGGACATTCCCATGCCAGATGGAGGAAATCGGCGGGGGTCGCATCTTCCACAGGCTGCCGATATTGTCACATGGTGGCGATGGAGCTTCACCGGTGTATGGTACATCTGGTGGAGGAGGATGAAGTGGATGAGCTTGTACCGTGAGTTCAGGGATACTTTTTGCATTTGCCACAGTATATAGGACCAACATTCTTCACTAATTGTGTCTGCCAGTGATTTTTTCCCATCTTAGTTTGGGGGTCGTTAGCTGGTGTGCAGTCATTAGTTCTCTGTAGATTCTTGATACAGGTCTGCCTTCGCCCTGCGCTTGGATCACCCCGTGTAGTAACTGCCATGTGGGTGGCTCTGCTGGAAACTAGGAGAACAGGGTTCCGATGTAGATGAATACGTCCGTTGGGTCTTCTGCCCCCCTTCTCTCTGGCCTGCTGAATCGTCATGAAGTTGCCTTCCACAAGCCAGTCGTTTATCGTGGCGATCTGTAGTTCCTCTTGTCAGCTGCAGGTACACTTTCTCCCTTGTGAGGGGCAATCCCGGTATGAATCTCGCTGGGAGGAGCTGGGAGTATCTAGCAGCAACTTTGTGTTTTGCAATCCTTCTCAAAATTGCGTATGTGGTCAACACTATGTTCAGAGTCTTCGACGGTACCTGGAGTTCTCCCATGACGGTTGCATGTAGGAGGTTAGGAGTAACGAGGGCTTGTTCAATTTGAACGTCTGGTCGAACAATTTGGGCGGTGTACCAGTGGCTCAGGAATTGCGACTGGGCTGCCCAATAGTAGCGCTCAAGGTCAGGGAGTGCGAGGTCGCTTTTTGTTATGGGTTGTATTAGGGTTGCGTAGGCAACTCTAGCCGGGTTACCCGCCCAGAGCAGCTCGAGGATAAGGCTGCACAGTCGCTGGAAGAAATCGCGTGGTAACAGCAATGGAATTTTCGTGAACAGGTATAGAAGTTTGGGCAGTATGACCATTTTGACGATTGAGATTTGACTCCACAGCAGAGAGGCGTTTCCACCTGGTTATTTTCTCGTCTAGCATAGCTATCACTTTACCGTAGTTGTCTCGGAAAATTTCTTCGTAATTCCTGGACATCATGATTCCCATGTACCAGACTCCTGATGTTTCCAATTTGAATTGAAAGTCATCTCCGAATTCTGCTGTGCTTGATGTTAGCAGTAAAACAACAGATTTAGTGTGGTTAATCTTCAGGCCGGAAAGGGTGCCGAAGTTAACGACTTCCCGCATCACTGGGTTGAGGTTCATCGCTGGGTCGCTGACTAAAAGGGTGACGTCGTCGGCATAGAGAGACATGATCAGTTTATGGGGCCCGATGTGAGGCCTTCATCCATGATTTTGGATCTCGGGTTAGCTGCCAGGGGATCCATCGCGTGAGTGAAAAACAGGCCGATAGGGGGCAGCCCTGCCTAGTCCCCCTCTTTAGTTCAATAGGTTCGGAATTAGTTGCTCCCAGTGTAATGCTGGTTAGGGGGTGTTTGTAGAGGAGAGAGATTAAGCTGAGGAAGTATTCTCCAAAGCCCATTTTTCATAGTACCGCAAAGAGATAAGGCCATTCGACAGAGTCGAACGCCTTCTTTGCATCGAGAAGGACAGCAATTGCCTGCGGCGAAGGGTCTAGTGCTTCGATGACGCTGAAGAGTCGGCGGATGTGAATGTTGTGTTTCGTCCTGGTATAAAGCCGGCTTGATCTGCCAACACCAGCCCGGACATTAGAGGAAGTAGCCGATTGGTAAAGATTTTGGCTAGGATCTTGTTGTCCACATTAATCAAGGAAATGGTCCTGTACGAAGCACATTCTTCGGGGGCATCCCGGGTTTGTGGAGTATGATGAGGTTGGCTTCTCGGCTTGTGGGGGGCAGGCAGCCCTTCATCAGGGCTTCTTTGTAACCTGACTGTACGATTGGGGCAATAGTGGGGCCTAGTGCCTTGTAGAAGTCTCCGGTCAGGCCATCTTGGCCTGGTTATTTAGAACCTGGCAGTTCTTTTATGGCTGTCAAAATTTCGTTGGTTGTGAGCGATTCAATCAGTGGTCTCCTCAGGTGATCAGGCACCCAGTAAAGCTCTGTATCGGAAAGGTAATTCTGGAGTGTTTCGTTGCTATATGAGGCCCTGAAGTTGTATAGGCCTTGTAGAAGTCTCCGGTCATGCCATCTGAGCCTGGTGATTTAGAACCTGGCAGTTCTTTTATGGCTGTCAAAATTTCGTCGGTTGTGAGCGATTCATTCAGTGGTCTCCTCAGGTGATCTGGAACCCAGTAAAGCTCTGTATCGTCAAGGTAATTCTGGAGTGTTTCGTTGCTATATGAGGCCCTGGAGTTGTATAGGTCTTGGTAGAAGGTGCGAAATGTCGCTACCATCTCCCTTTCTGTGTGGACTGGGTTCCCATTTGGGTCACGGACGCAGTCGATCTGCGGGGGCTTTCTATCTGCTGCAAACAGCCTTGCTAGAAGTGCCCCCGGTTTCTGTCCCCCGCTGTATTGTCGCACTTGGTGGCCTCTCGCCAGGAAACGGTTCTCCCGGTCGGTGTTATCTCTGAAGGTACTTCATTCTACTTTGATGAGGGCCAGTGTGCCCATGTCCTCCAGGGCCGCGCAGTCTTGCTCTAGTTTCTTCAGGCGAGTCTCATGTTTTTGGAGGTCTCTTCTAATTGTTTTCAGTATACCATTCTCTTTGGCCATACATATGCCTCTAGTGTAGCATTTCAGGGTTTCCCATAGGGTACCGTGGGAAGGGGCCGATTCTCGGTTGATGGCAAGGAAGGATTGTATCTCGTCTTTAAGTTCTTGGGTAAACACCGGGTCTTGAAGTGCTCTTGTTTTGAATCTCCATGCTTGGCGTTTCATGCGTTTGTTTGTTGGGATGCATTTGAGGGTAACAGGTGAGTGGTCAGAGAGGGTCCGGGGTAGAATCTGGCATTCACCCTATTGCAGATCACCCGATCTGGACACGAATAGGTAGTCCAAGCGGGAGCTGGTTCCATGCACCCTGGAGTGAAATGTGTATTTGCGTGACCCCTGGTGGGTGAGTCTGCATATGTCTACTAGGTCACTAACCTCGCACATTTCGTGGACTTGGAGGCCTGCTTTTGTGGCTGTCGTTGAGGTTGCGTGCAATTTGTCCCATGCTGTGTCCAGTGTGGTGTTTAGGTCGCCGCTCCAAATGATCGTGACCAGTCGAATGAGTTGTTGTTGTCGATGTTCGGACCATATGTGTTTATCATAATCAGTTCGGTGCCTTATACTATGCCTCGTACCAGCAGTGCTCTACCCTCTGTGTCTCGTGATACGGATATCAGCTTGAATTTTGTGTTCCTGTTGATTAGGATGGCCACTTCTCTGGCAAAGGAGGAGAAGGAGTATCTATGGCATCCTCCCAGGGGGGGCCATTGGCTCTCTGAGGACAGGAGAAGGTGCGTTTCCTGAATAAAGGCGATGTCCACATTATGTCGTTTAAGGAAGTGTGATATCTTTTTGGTTGGGTTGTTTCCGCCCCCAATGTTCCATGTTACTAGCTTGAATGTTCAATGGTAGCGGTTTGGTGGGGCGGGTTTTCACCAGAGTGGACGTGCTTTTTGTTTGGACCAGATTCCTGTGGGGGATGGGGGTGATCAGCGATGACCGGGTCAGTGGTGGGTGCAGTCTCTTAAACTATAATTCCCTACCCTCCCTTGTGGGTAACCCCCAACTCGCCCATTTGGTGCCCCCACCCTTTAAACCAAAAACTGTGAAACAGTGCTGTGCTTGGGGTGCTAGAGTCCAGCCGGCCATTTTAAACTAACACGTGGAACTGCGACTGTGGGTGTCTTTGACAGGTTACAGACCCGTCGGTATGAGGTCGGAGTAAAGTATTTGTTTCCATCTCCCATGGCGGTTACCACTGAGATGAGGTTGTGGGGCACGGCTTTGCATGGTGGCAGTCTCTGTGACCCTAGATGCTCAGGTCGGGTCACCTCCGACCCTGCCGCCTCCATGTGGTCTAGGATTGTTGCAGGCGGAACGGCAACCAATGTTGTCTGACAGCCTCAGGGGAGGTGAAGAAATGTGTTTTGCCTGCATGTTGTATGCATAGTTTGACAGGGAAGAGCATGGAGTAGTGAATCTGTTTTCTCTGAGGCATCTCTTTACTCCCGCAAAGGTCTTGAGTGTGGATTGGACAGCTCGCGAAAAATCAGGGTACATCACAGTCAAAGGTTAGCTCCCGTTTTCACTTGCAAGGCGCAGGATCGTGTCCCTGTCTTTGATATTAAGCAGCCTTGCGATGATAGGGCGTGGGAGGGGGCGCCTGGGACAGGGCAGGCTGCGGGTATACAGTGTGCTCTTTCTATCACAAAGAGCTGGGAGAGGGTGGCTTTGCACATACTCTCACTGAACTCCTTCATTCTCTCTGGGGATTGTTGTTCTCTCACTCCCACCACTCTTATGTTGTTACAGTAATTCCTCCATTTCAGGTCCTCGTTTTTCGTCATTATAGTTTCTAACGTAGCTAATTTGGCAGTGAGGGCTGTGGATCCGTCCTCCAGGTCTGACACTCTTTGTTCTACTGTGTCTAGGCTGCCCTCGTGGTTGTCTAGCTGATCGACTTTGGTGGACAGGGCATCTAGTCCACCAGTCCAGGTTGCCGATTCCAGTTTTGAGGTCTAGGAGGAGGTCATGTACGTCATTTTCCGTACTCTTTGCAGCATTGTTCGTTGGATCCATCCTCGGTGCTGGAGGGGGTGTAGATGGTCTGGGGGTCTTGGCAGCAGAGCTGGCGTGGAAGTTGAGCTTCCACTATGATTTGTCTGCTCTCCCCATGTGGGGGGGGCTAGTGTCCTGGGCCTGGGGTGGTCCTGGTGCAGGAGAGTTGTATGTAATGCCGGATGAGGTGTGTGTTGAATTAGCCAAGGGTTAGGGGTCAGGGGCAGCCAGCAAAAGGGGGTTGGTGGATGAGGGGTGATTCAGTTGAAGGAGGTCAGTTATGCAGGCACTCCGCTCGGGAGACCAATCCCCTGTTTTAGTGCAAGTAGATGTGCGGGTGGTTTTGCAGGTGGTTTTGCGTGCTCCAAGGGGTGCGGCTGAACAAGTTGGCCAAGGGCCGCTCCCCCACCTGGGGTTAATGTGCGTCTGGTGCGGGTCAGTAAAGATGACAGTTTTTGGTGGCTTCTGGGCCCTCTGTGTGGCAGATGATGGAATGTCGCTGGTCTCACACTATGGCGGTGCTCTAGGTGTGGAGCGCCGCCATGTTACAACTAGGTGCAGGCACTTGCGTGTGTTGGCAGTGCTGGGTGCCCCCTCACGCCTCCGCTCCGAGGCTGAACCGGCGTAGGCCAGGGGTCTGTGATCCAGGGGATAGCTGCAGTTTCGCCGGGTGGTGTTTAGGTAGATGAGTGCTTGGGGTTCCACAGGTTTGTCTATGCGTTCGGTCAGCGCCCGTGTCTTCAGTGCTCCACTGCGGGGTGGGCTGTGCCACTGACTCTTCAGACTGTCTTATGGAGGGGTAAGCGTGGTCGCCGCTCCTATCTGGCTCTCAGTGAGTTGGAGACTCTGTGGGAAGGAGTGGGGCACCAATCGTTACCAGGGTTCAGGGCCCCCTGCCCCTCAATTTTTTTACCAGGACCTACCTGGTTGGTGTGGGGTAGCGTAGTGGCGCAGCTGCCCCCTAACGGTCCTCCCCGTGGGTTGATGAGCTCACCTGGTGCGGTGGTTGCCAAACACAGTTCTTGGAATGTGAAGGGAATGTTTGGAGATGGCCGCCTTCCACCGTCCCCCTCGGGGTAGTCGCGGCACCGGGCGGGCACTTGTCAATAGGTGTGGTCCCCCGGGGCAGCTTGGCGCCTCCTTTGCTTCCGGGCTTCTGTTGCAGGAGCGGGTCGGCGAAGCCGCGGTGGGGCTACCCAGCACCGTCTGGAGGTTTTGGCACGTTGGAGGTGGGTCGCTCCTCTTGGCCGTAGGATATGGGTGCTGCTGTGGGTAGACCTGGCCGCCAGTCGTCTTGGCAGTGTCGCTCTCCCGCCCGTTCTCTGGCCGGCTGGATATAGCGGGGGGAGCGGTCTCCGCGTACCAGAGGTTTTCCAGTGTGCTGGGACGAGACGGTCCATGCTGGGGCCTGGAGCGGGGTGCATTTATTCGCCCTGGGCTGATCGCCAGACTCAGGCCGCTCCTCATGTGGTTCCAACCGTGGGGAAGTGTGCAACGCCACCAGGCGGCTCCTGCCCGCCCTGGGAGCAAGTCCTTCCAGCGTTTTGCTGCTCTTGATGCTGGGGTGAAGCTGCCCTCTGGACCACCGATGGGATCCCAACGTTGTTCTGGCAACGCTCATGGGGGTCTGGCGACAGTTTGAGCCCAACAGTCGGTATTGTTAACAGGATATGTAGGGGCCTGGCATGGAGCTCACATAGGAGCAACCATATTGGTTTGCTCTCTAGCACCCTCTCGTTTGATACAAGTGTTTAATGCTCCAAGAAAACAAAACACAAAAGTGTTGCTGCAACAAAAAAAAGGAACTTCTAACTTAAAGAAAAGAAGAAATTAGCTCCACACAGATTGCACAGCTTCAGGCTAACATCACCTCATCAGTTACTATTACACTGGCTCCCTACCTAAAATTCTATGAGAGCTTATTGGAAACCCAGAGGGACTGCTCTAATGAATTCCAAGTTCATCTTAATAGAATCTTTCATAGAAGCAGCCAGAGAAAGACGATTAAAAGACATAGAACTGGATGGGGCAATGCTTAACTCATTAATCGAAATTGTGGAAAAGCTTAAGATCGATAAGCAGACGCTAAAGGATGGCAGAATTGTTAGGGTGATCGAGTTCACAGAAACCAATGTTTTTAACTACTCCTCCGCTCTCATCTGATGAAAGGGAAAGAAGAGACGAAGAGACCCTTACTACCTCAACACAGCTTGACCCTGGCGAGCGTGACACTATGCGAGTACCAAGAAGAGCTTTTGAATCTCTATCCACCAAGAATGGAATGAATCTAATGGACCCTGACCTGACAGACAATGTATCGATTTACCCTAAAATTCATAGCCAAACAACAAGATCTGGTGCTAAATGGAAACAAAATCTGTCAAACCAACACCGCACAAGAAAAAATCAAAACATTTACTGACACCTAGGAATAACTTCAAGACGACAAGCACAATAAGCTTTGTGAAAAACCTAAAGTTACTATCTGATATAAAACCCCACGATATGGAGCTGTAGGAAGTTCCATGAAGGTCTGGGAAAAATAAAACCAGCAAGACACACTATATGGATGAAGCTCCACAAGTCGAGAAGATAGTCAACAATGAAGTAGCTACTAGTGACTACGAGCCTGACTACGAGCCACTCGATGGTTTCTTGATATAATTGTCCACATTTGAGGAGGATCAATTTGAAATAGCTAATGATAGTAAAATCTACGAAGAGGCACCATCCGTGATAGAAGAGGCTGTTCCATTCTCAGCACCCTCACATTTCTAACGCTGGAACAAAAACAGACCCAACTAACTGATATGAACACAAAATCTTCCTCAGTTAAGAACTAGCAGCCTCAGATGATTAAAAACGGTTTCTACTGGAAGCAAACTCTCACCAGTTAACCTGCTGGCCAGGATGATAAAAACATTTCTGTACCCACTGGACACAACAAGAGAGTTCATTTTGAGAACCATTATGCCAAAAACAATGCGAGAGCAAATCTGAGCAAGTCAACTTCAAGAGCTTCTCGGACATCGTCCTCAACAGCAAATGTATTGATCCTAGAACGCGTTTGGCAAGCAGATGATAATCTCATCCTTAACCAACACAACATCATGTGTCTTCTACATCGTATTGCAAAGCTCAGAGTCATCTAACCCAGCGACATTAAAATCGCCGCCTTTTTCAATGAAGAAGAAAATGACAGGGTGCTGCTTCATCTGGTTTCGGCTGTTTTGGCCACACTATTGATGGAGACTTGCAACAATCTTGGATCACTTGGATTCGATGCAAAACATCATGAGCAAAATCGACGAGAGAGACGCTTGGAGTGGCAAACCCAGCCATCACTTAAAAAGACACCCATCAGATCCAAATTCAAGCATAGAGCTGCCAAAATCAAAATCTGACTCCGATCATGGGTTAAGTGGAAAATCATTTAAGCTTCCAAAAGATGCGAACACATTTAAAATCACAATGAACAGAAGCAAAGCACACTATTTTCAGGATTGCAATGATGAGAAAGTAGATTTAATTGGAAGTTCTGACAATCATGATTTGAACTAGCTGCCACAGGCTTTAGAGTTGCATAAACAGTGGTAAAGCTAGAAGGAGGAGGATCAATGGAACCTGATGATCGGTTCCTGGAATATGCGAGGTTCACAACATCTTAAACAGCGCCTCCCACACTGACTCCAGTTAAGATCTTATGTCTCCAAGAATCTGGGCTGGTGGAGGCTCCATTTTTGGACGGCTTCACTACACACCAAAATAAAGCCCTGAAAGGGACTGCATGAAGAACATCTGCTGGTCTCAGTACCTTTGTGATTTCTCACAAAATGTTGAGGTAGTGAAAGTAATTCATCTGAACCCTTTTATACAAATCCTAATCATAAGACTCAGATCTTACGGAAAGAAAGATCTTTGCAAACACCTTGCTTTATTTAACTTATATTGGAATCCTGGTAACGTTGCCTGTATTGATTTCTTGGTGATTATCACGAATCAGATCGACGACATCCATGCAATCTACATAGAACCGATGCTCATCCTTAGCAGAGTTCTAAACATAGATTGCTTGGTACATAGGGAAGAAACAAAATATACAGCTTCACTGAGAACAGCTAAGAAATATGTCAGTCTTAAACACTGGATAAAAGCAATGGACCTGAGACATCTTAACATGCTAAATGGCAATATGCAAGGAGACATTCCGGGCGCAAAACCCTGGAAGAATTGCCCCCTCAAAGCCACGCTGGACTATTTCTTTGTTTCTTCTAACCCATTGGGATTCGTAACATCCATGAAGGAGGTTCCAACTATAGCCAGTGATCAAGAGCCCATCATATTATCATGCTCGATACGCAACAACAAAGCAGCAAAATTCTGGCATTACCCGATTGAAGCCGATTACACCGCCAAGCGAGTTCGTTTGAACATACGTGACCAAAAAAAACTCCGGGAGAAACTGAGTATCTGGCTAGAAAGTGAGAAAGCTAACACTGATTACATCCAAGCTCCAGCTGCTCCTAAAAACCAAAACGGAATAAGACCAAAACTCAACTCCTTACCGAAACACAGCTATGACGAAATGCTGGTAAATCAAAGACGCATCATGCGCAAGGAGGTGAGAGCTCTTCGACATGCTCCTTCGGTGGTAAGAAGAGACCTTATTAGAAAAAGGAGACAGAAGTATCGAAATTGGGTACGCGTTCACAATGCTGTATTGCTTCAGAATGATGCGGAAAATATGATGAAAGCGATGGGAGAAAAGAAAAACAAAAATGTGTGGCTATTGCTGAACGGTAAAAGCCTATCTACTTGCAGGCTTTTATCAAATCCTATCCCAGAACGGACATGGGTATAATATTTCATGCACTTCTATACCAACAATGCTGAAAAAATAGCCATGCAATGCGCAAGGACTATCCAACCATAGAAGCTCACCTTCGACGTAGAATAAATTCTATTAATTATAAAGAACGTGAGCAAATCTAGGGCTTCTGGCTCGGACTGTAATCCTAAGGGCAGCCCCTGAGGCATGGGCTCAATTCAATTGCATGCTATTTGAAAGGATTGCTCTACAAGGCCGTGTGCCAAATTCCTGGAAAAAGTGTTATCATTCCAATATTGAAGAAGGGAGACCGCAAGAAACCTGCTACTTACAGGTCGATCGCCCTATTGGATTTCTTGGGGCAGGTCTTTGCGCCTGTTCCGCTGAGACGGCCAAATGAATGGACCTTAAGGCTAGGGGTCCTGGACCGTAGACAAACTGGCTTCATCAAGGGTGTTGGCTGCGATCTTAACCTCTTCTTGTTGAGTTTATTGAAAATGAAGACCCTCCAAGGAGATCATAAAATGTATATGGCATGCATCAACCTTGAACTTGCATTCGATAGTATCACAAGGGACCAGCTCTGGGAAAAGATGGAAGCGGATGGATGCCACCTCCCGACCTTTTGTGTGCAACAAAAGACCTATACAACGATACTTCAATGCACATCAGACTCAATCACGAACGTCTGCTTAATTTCTTCATAGCAGACATACAACACATCATGGACCCCACCCTCTTGTTCACCATAACTGAACAACCAAATGATAGGGTGGCTGATCTATGCAGATTTGCCGATACTGGACAGAATCCCTCATGGGCTATAACGAAAACTCGAAATCATCCAAAAATAAGTTGAGCAAAATGGCCTACATATCAACGCCAAAAAATATGAAATCTTAATCATGGAGCAGAGGAGTTCGCGGAAATCAAAAAATCTTGTCTGGTTTTAGATAACCAGTGTTTACACCAGTTAGCAGCATCAAATATCTTGGAACCATTATTGAAACACCATAGAAGGATTATTTGGACAGAAAAACAATGCAACTAATTGCACAAGCAAAGTTAATAGGACGCCGATACTCTAAGTTTTCACTCCTCCCGATCGTTCGGTTTTATAAACAAAAGGTTGTTCCAACCCTAACTTATGAAGCCGAATCTTGTCTTGGCCTCCCATGGGACTCATGGAACTGGCTGGAAGGAAAGTTTTGGCGTTCCGTCCTGCAATTGCCAAACGCAGTTCCTGTAGCCGTTATCCACCATGAACGCGGGCTACTTTCTCTATATGCGAAAGTAAAATGGAAAACCTTACAACTCTTCAGTAAAATCAAATCGTTGTGCCCAGCACAATTTGCGCTGCTGGTAACAGAACTTGGAAGTGCCTCTGATTGGACCCTGGACCTATGGTCAAAAAGATGCCTTGACATGCTATTTGAACTGGGAATTCCAAGAGAAACCGTGAGAAACAGCCCCACACATGTGAAAAAGGCTGCATGGACAAATGATTGGCAAGAGACAGAGACAAACCGATCTCTATCGAGGATACACACGCTCAAAACGTTGTCGGCTTCCTGTAACCAAACCCCAGCATATTTAGCAAAGTTTTCTAATGATAAGCATCGAGATCTGTTGGAGATTTTGGCTGAACATTCCTCACAATAACACCACATTACATCGATATGGCTGGATGACGAATACTAGATGCAGACTTTGCAATGCTGATGAGGAATCGTTAAAACATCTGACCTAGTTTTGTCAAGAGCTGCGAAGTTGAGGAACTCTATCTATACAGTCACTTATCACCTCAATTTGGACGAGACGCCGACGCATGGTGAGAGGCCTTTTACGCTGGCGAGATGCCTACAGGGACTCATGCCTTGACAACATTTTTGGAAATTGTTTAGGAAAAAGTACTACATACTCAAATATGAGGGATGAAGAGGTTCCCTTTGGGACATTGGTAAAAGTTTGTAATAAACTAAACCAAATAAAAATAATAAGTTACTATCCATGCCCCCTGGAGAGCTACCTATTTGTTTAATATTTTTCAGAGATCTCCAAAGATACGAGAAGATCCTGTTAAGTTCCAGGAGGAACTTCATGTTATAATAGATTGCCATCACAACACTTGTGTTGATTTAAATACATTTTTGCAAGCAGTGCTGCCCACAGATACATTTATATTGCTCAAAGTGCATGCCAATTGGCCAGTTTAAGAACCTGTCACTGCTAGGGATTTTAAAACTTTTACTAATAGACTGGTGCAAACTATCACTGACATTTCCCTCGAAAGGCTGATTGGTCTAAAATAAAAGCAGGTAAGCAAGCCAAGGGAGAAAATCCTGTGGAATGTCTTGGGCGTTTGAAACAATATTCTGGGATTGTGGATGCAACGCTTACAGCGCCTCAAGCCACGTGGGCTCAGTTTGCTATGGGTTTGCAAACTAAGGAATCTGAAGGAATTAAAGTTAGATCTAGGTGTGCTTTAAATTGTCGGAACCTCCACGTTTGTGCTATTTCAGTGCTTCAGTGCAAGGTCAAATCTTGGTGTGCTTTTTTAACTACCCACTAACCCTGGCTGCTAGGCTGCCTGGTGCGCTGTCTCATGCCTGTGCACTATCTACTCCTGTCCCACTCCCCTCTCTACTTCCCACTATGGCTCTCTTCATCTTTCCTATCTACTCTTACTGCCATGCTACCACCTATCCCCCCCCTCTCTCTCACTAAGTCTGGAAGGAAAACATTAAAAAAAAGAACTCCTTTCTTGTAATCCTAGATTACCTATCGCAGACACCTACGTCAGTGCAATGACCAGATAAATTGTCACCGACATTCTCTTTTCAGTCGCCACTCCTGATCAATGGACTGTGCATCTGATTTCCACACTCTCCCCTTCCTCTTCCTCACCCATTAATGGTAGCACTAGATGGGAAGTTCTCTTGGCTGGCTTCTCATCCTCGAGGTGCATCATTAATATAATTCACAATGGCACTATCATGGCCGAGGGTCCTCAACCCAATCTCCTCCAGTTTGACCGGCACCTGCCTTCTCTCATTAACTCACTTCCTGCTCCTCCTTCCTCTATCTCAGCACCACCTTCGACGGGTGTACCAACCCCCTCTACCCCTCCTCGGAAACCTTTAAGGGTGGTGACCGGCTTCACTTAGCCACACTTAATGCTCACGCTGCTATCAAACATTCTTCCGACATCTGCCTCCTCCTTGAAGACTTTGATCTTGACGTCCTCGTTTTCACCGAAACGTGGTTCAATGCCAGCTCAGTAACTGCTTTTGTCTCCATTCTCCCTGACGGCTGCAAGATTACCTCAAAGCCTCGTCCTAACCGCACAGGAGATGGTGTAGCGTTGATCTTCCCAGAGTGGATCCCCTCTTCCCTCACACCCACCCACCCATCCATCCCTAACTCCTCCTTTGAAAGTCTGGTCTGCAAGCTTGGAATCTCACCCACTTCCTCTTTGACCATTGCTACTATCTACAGGCCCCCGGGCCCTATCTCCTCTTTTCTTTAATAATGAGCCGATTTCTTCTCTGCTCTCCTGACCTCCACTTCCAATCTCCTGGGTGACTTCAACATCCACTTAGACTATTCGGCTAAGGCCGCCACTCTCTTCCCTGACCGCTGCACCTCACTCTCCCTCTCTATTCTCCCCTCCGGCCCTACCCACTCAGCTGGACACACTTGAAGAGGGAAAATGGGACGGTCCCTTCCCCCGACCGCCATACAAACTATGGCCAAGACCCAAGCAACCGCAGCGGGATGAGTTTGACTCTCTGTCTGCCTTCCAGGACGTCAAGATCCACAGTGGCCATGCCCCACCTCCACAAGCCAGCCGCACCCCATCCAGAGCACGAGGTGGGAAACCAGGTAGAGCTGAGGCTGACCATATGGACCAGCTCGACTAAACGTCACAAACCAATACCGCCATCATTAGAGATGACATGACGACATAGCCACAACGGACAGAAACACATGTGCTGCCAGGCACCTGGACCAGGCACACACCAACCCACATGAAGAACACGCTCTGTGCTATGACTTAGAGGACCGTGCACACTCACAGACATGCATCATTATTATTTTTCACATAGGTCAACTACCACATCGCAGAAACGGAAGACGCTAGAAGAGCTCGTGTACATGCTTGCAGACGCTTCATGCTACTAAAACTCTGAAGACAAGACCCTGTGGATGGACTGATGTATAAGGAACCAATCCGCACCCTCACGACCCTCGTCTTATGGACTTTATACCGCCACATATAACCAAGCCAAAGGTAGGCTGCAAACCAGAGGCCCCAGATCCGAAGCAGCTCAGATGGAGCTACACGGTGCTGATCATGCAGCAAAACCCTTACTAGAGCCCCACAGCCAAGGTCCCGAAGTTGCAATCAACAGGCCGCGCTCTAGATGCCAAGGTTACACCTGCCACTGCTAAAGACTCCGCAGAGCAAGACTACAAATCAAATCCCCGTAATTCTGCCTCAGCCACGGTCTCTCAACACGTGACCAGGCCGACCTGATACGATGCCAAACTCCAATGACTAAAGAAGCTCTGGGGTCTCACGTCTGGCACTCAGCCTGCAACAAAGTAGTAACTAAGTTACACACCGGCAGTGATGGGAAAGGAGCGCTCTAACAGCAAATAGCAAGACCTGTCCACTGTCCTCCACTGACACAGTCACACATTGTTGGCAGCACCAGGTACATCGCAAACTGGGAACAACAATGAGGGGGTTTGCGGATGGACCAATCGGGACACAAGGGGCAAACCACTGACGGCACCACAACACAACCAATCACTAACTGTCTTCATGTAACTATTTAATGTAGGAACTCTTAGGGACGTCCCAAACGTACCACCTGACCTCTTTGCTACCAATAACCTTTCCTTCTATACTGCCCTATACTGACCCTACCAGTCGGGGAACCAACCCAGGGTAGCGGTAGGTTTTGGGATGAGTTTTCACAGATGACACACATTGTGGCGTCACCCAGCAAAACCATTTTGGAGGAGAAGTTCCTGGGTACCTACGGTCCATGAACCTGTCCCTGTCTGTTTCTATGAAATAAACAGCAGTAACCGTTGCTCTTGTGTGTGCCTCCTACTTCTTTGGGACACGGAAGGAGTTGGGGCCTTCCCACCGCTGGGGGTCCGCGGACGGCCCTGCCGACCTCCAGAGAATTAACCCAACATGTTGGAGGCACTGTCCAGACGAGGGGAGGCGGCAAGCCGATTGGGTGGGGTGCCCGCAGCCAAGCGGCACTAGCAGGCGAGAGCCTGATGTCAGTATGGGACACAGAATCAGCAATATAATGTTGTGCGGGTGGCGGAAGGAATTGTCAATAGGGTGAGGGGTGGTCAATCAGCAGTTATCGATCAGTGAAGTGTAGTAGGGAATGGAACAAAGACTGTCCCTTCTTGTGTTATTGAGCATACTGGGTGGGGCACTGAGCTCCCATGTGTTGACTGGAGGGTCGCACTGATTGGTCTAGATCGCAAACACATGTATGGGGGTGGTATTCCTATGAGTCACAATGAAATTCGGTGAATAGATGAGGATCTCTATGAATTGAGCGTTTTAGCTCGGTGAATAGATGACATATTTCTGGTTGTGGAAGATAGTTGGCTGGTTAAGCTCCCCTGATGAAGGGGCGTATCACACGCGAGGCGATGCAGCGTGTGCAGCACAATTATAATAACAAAAGTGAATAATGAATACTCCACTTTAGATGCGGTGGGAAGACAGCTGTGGGGATTGTGGTGATTGCTATTGTTGAAATTGGCACGCATTATATGTTGCAATTGTGTGTATCGATAATACGTTGTACTAGATGGTGACGTCACCCATAGGGCTTGCATAGGACATTGCGGTTCTCCTAAGCGAAATTGGACCGCGGCACGGATGGGCAGGGGGCCGCGCACGGAGAATGCTGGCACGTCCTCGATCGAAGGGGTTGCGCTGGGAAGTGGGAAGGTACGGACATACGCTGCACAGGCAGTGGGAGAGGAGGAGGGCTTAGGAGAGTAACACAGGCGCGCTGAGTAGCGGCCGCACTGAAAAGGCGGGGCAGCTCAGAAACACGCAGCGCTGGGCGCGAGGACACAGCGGACCTCAGGGGACCCTAGCTCCGAAGGGAGGTGTGTTGAGGGGCAATAGCACGGCGAAGGACAAGAGAGTGGTAGTGAACAGTCCGATAGTATTGCAACGCTAGAACTTCTTTCCTTTACAGCGGAGAGTCGGAAGTCTCCAACTAAGGGGGCAGGTAATGGTGGTATATACATATGTATATTTGAAAATGTCCTCGTATTACGGGTTAGGAGCTGACAATGGGTTCCACACATTAACACCCCACTCCAGCACATCTGCGCAACACTACCACCGCACAGAGACAAAATAGTAAAATGCAGTATTGAATGGACTAAAGGGACAGACGAAAGGATAAGGATACCGTGGCCGCCCAACGGTAGTTTTAGAATGGAAGCCCAACATTCACTGCTAGCATATCTACACAACACATACAAGGGGAAGAAATTGGCAAGCCACTTAGAGATTTTCGATCTCTGGAGATCGTTTCAGGGGTATAGCCCGGGGATAGTGAGCATGCAGAAGGTAAAGAAGAGGAGGTGAGCCAAGGGGAAGGGTGTAGTGCGCCCCAGGCTCCTCCTCCTCCCAGCGACATAGCAAGGAGCGCTGAGGAGAGCGAGGAAGAGGCAGAGGGGTCATAAAAAAAGATACCGAAGAACTGTACCCAATGAGAGAATTGAGAGAAGCAGCACAACCCCGACAATTAACAGCCGCTGAGGGATACTCAAACCCTGCACACAGCCCACTCCCATACGCACAAGAAGATCACTACCATAAAGAGTTGGGTGCAGGGCGTGCAGTAGACACCAAAGAGACAGCTAGACCTAGCGGGTATAGGACCAGACGAATGGATAGCAGCGCAGGTGTTATTGACACTACGGGGGACGGTGACAGGAAAGGAGGAGGAGGTGATGCAGGAAATAGACAAAGTGGAGATGGGACACAAGCAGAGGGAGAGTGAGGTAAGTACCAGGGAAGCAGGGAAAATAGAGGAAGAAGTGGCAGTGCTGGAGACAAAACTAGCCGAATTAAGGGAGTCGCAAAGTTTACTCACCAAACAACTTGACCTAAAGGAACTGGAGAGACAGGTAAAGCTGCAGGAAGAAAGGAAGAGCGAACAGAATTTTAACAGCAGCAGGAAGAAAAAAAGGAAGAGGGAGGAGGACCGCATACGGAGTATTTCAGAAACAGTAGCACGTATGGAACAATGGGAGATTAGGAGAAGAGAAGAAGAACTGGAAGAGAGTGACAGGGAAATAACGCTCTGGAAGAAAAGGTTTCTGTCAGAAAGTACACGCAAGTACGAGGAAGGAAGAATAATAGAGAGCATACTAGCAAAAGAGGGTGGGGGAAGGAGTGACAAGGATAGAGATGCAAGGGTGTTAGAACAGGTAAGTGACGCCATACGGGGAGATGCAAGGGTGTTAGGACAAGTAAGCAAT
The DNA here is from genome assembly GCF_040938575.1 of Ambystoma mexicanum. NCBI lineage: Eukaryota > Metazoa > Chordata > Amphibia > Caudata > Ambystomatidae > Ambystoma > Ambystoma mexicanum. The sequence continues at coordinate 749,806,131 of NC_090921.1, read as the reverse complement.
GCAATAATGAAAGAGCTTCGCAGAGCAAGAGCGGAGTTAGAGAGTGAGGATGAACAACCAGACAACCAAGAGCTAAGAGGAAGTAACAAAGCAACAAGAAGTAAGCTGAACGCACGCAGTGGCGAAGCAGCCGCAACACCCCAAGTGGGGGCAGACACAAAGGCTACAGATAAGTACGCAGACATAGATTTAGAAAAAGTAACAGTATGATACCCAGGCCCACGTGCAAAATTGACATTTTCTGAGGGATTCTGTAGTGATGAGGAGGAGGAAGAATCGTGCGGAGGACAGAACGATGGGGGAGGAGAAGGACTTAGCAAACTATATATCTCACGCACAGGCACTGGGTCGTCATGGGAATGCAGAACACAAGAAGACACAGCTGGACGGGAGGGCACAAGCACACAGAGGGAAGGGACACTACAAACAGTAACGCCGCCCACCAAGCACACGCCATATGTCAGCAGGCTCAGAGACCCCCCCCCCCCGGGGCGCAGAAAGGAAGGATCACCAATAGCACATAACAAGGGCCAGACGGGTCAACGCGGGGACAATAAGGGCATAGGGGACACACAGCATGCACATCACATTACTGACTTTTTCGATGATTTATCTGATATGGAGGAGGAGAATAACAAAATACACATCACACTGCATAGATGCACGCCAGAGGAAACAGAACACACACAGATGCCACTCTTGGAGAGAGGTGGGACGAGACCACAATACTCCCCATGGAAACATGCAGACAAAGACAACATTAAATGTAGACTACCATCTTTAAGCGGGGGGCAGGGAAATGGATATACGAAATGGAGAAACTAACTGCAGGGCACAGGTTAGCGTTTGGGAATGTTAAAGGGCTATTAATTTCAATTTTGGGTGACGCTGCGGATGACATTTGGAAGCGGGCAGTATTCCCAGGGGTGACCATCAGTGACACATCACACGACGGGTCGCCCTTTGCAAACTGCAGACATGCGCTATGGCAAGCGCTGAGGGTGGAATACCCTGACACCTCAGACATAGGGGTGAACACATCACGTAAAATGCGCGAGAACGAGGACCCTGTTAATTACATCCAGGAAATTCAGGAGAAGTGGTGCCTGGAAACGCGGGAGCCATGGGACAAAACATTAGCTATATTTTACCACATACTGTTACAGGGACTCCAAGAACCAGGAGAGAGGCAGTTGGGGATGGAAGCAAAAGCATGGCCAGAGATACAATTAACGATAGTACACCATGGCAAACAGAAAGAAGAAGATAGAAAGGCAGAAGAGGCAAAACTGGTCCAAAAGAAGCTGTCAAAATATGCCCTAGAAGGGGCACTTATAACAGGCCCCACCCCACCGGTACCAGCTCTCGCAAAACAACAACAACCACCAACTACACTGCTACAGCAAGTCCCCATTATGACAGAGCAATTACCACCCCCGCCCCCATACACGGCACAACAACTATATGCACTACCCATGGGGGGAGGATACACGCAAATGGGTAACGGCTACACAAACAACTACAGAGGTAGGGAAGGGTTAACCAGAGGGAGGGGGTTTGGTCTAGCAGCACACCAGCAAGGAGGGGGGTTCGGAGGGTATTCCCAATATGGACAGCAGGGGTATTTGGACAGCACAGGAGGATACCCATGGCAAGCTCGAGAGCCGCCCACGTGCTGGACTTGTGGATTAGTAGGACACGATTCACGCACATGCAGGGCAAGACCCGACACAAGCGGGATGGGGAGACCAAGGGCCACAGGGTTACAACAGGGGACCAAATAACTATCACCAACTACAACCACCACAGGCGAATGAGGTGCACATGCGACAGCAAGGAGGTCTGACACAACCACAGCCACAACAGCAACCTTACATGCCATCCACCACACAGCAGGTACAGCAGCAACCAGCCCAACACCAAGCACAGCAGCAAATGACAGCGGCACAACACATCCACACGGTACAACAGCTCACACAAGTATAAGAGAGCACACAACAACACATGGACACGCCAATACCACAGACACAAATGAGGAGAGTAACAATAATGGGACATAACGCCTACACAGGAAATGGACAATCATTATACCCCCAATAGGACAGCCCACAGACTTCCTTGTTGTGACAGGAGCCACTAGATCCTGTATTAGGAAGGGAAAAACAACTTGTTAGGCAATGCCATGCACACTCGAGGAATTTCTGGGGCTTGAGGGGTGGTTCCCTTTACTGATAACATCTCCTTACCTGTTGGAGATCGCAACCTATCCCTGCCCTTGTTATACTCTAAACAATCACCAGTATATATACTTACTTAGGCGAGACATCATGAGTCATTTGAATATGACCATTTATTTCACTGACAAAGGAATAGTATGCTCGACACCAGGCATACACATGCTCACGGGATATACTTCAGGCTTACTGTCTCAAGACAGGGGCGAGGGCAGAATCTGTGGACGGGGATATCTTCCAATGTGGGACAGACATAGCAATAGCATGGCTACCAGGGGTTGAGGGTAAAGTATGGAAGAGGCCCGCAGCATACCTCTTCAGGCCAGAAATGCCCGCGAGTGAGGAGGAAGGGACAATAATATCAGTAGACATCGAATGTATTGTAGTAAACAAAGACTGGATTGTGGTTCACGGCCAGGATGGGGAAGGAAAGACATGGAGGGCGGTGATAGAACTGGCAGGGGGATGCAGGCTGACGCAGGTGTCAGACGAGGAACTCTTCTCGGACGAAGCAGGAGATGAGAGATGGTGTTCCAGATTAACGTCTACGTGTGGTTAAAGGTGACATTGCAGGAGGTGGCCCAGAAAATAGCAATGGTGCTAGAAGCGCCCATCCCCACACAATCAGACTTATGCGAGGAAAATTTGGCCGCTGTACCCGCCTCACTATGGACTACTAGTCCCTATGATGTGGGGCATATAAAGAGTATTGGAGGGGTAAAAATAAAACTAAAAAAAGTGAGCAATACTGCCCAGAGTGAAACAGTACCCATTATCCAAATAAGCTGATGAAGGGATTCATGAGACAATAAGTATCAGAATCACCATGCAACACTGCGGTATACCCCGTGCGCAAGGCTAAGGGAGGGTCTTGGCGTTTCATACAAGATTTGAGACCACTTAACCACTTTGTAGAGGCAGAGTACCCGATAGCAGCTAACCCCGCCACAATATTGTGTGGAATACGAGCAGAGTCAACACGGTTCACAGTGATCGACCTCAAGAATGCGTTCTTCTCAATACCCCTGCACTCTGGCTGGCAAGATGTAACGAGTTTCACATACCGCAACACAAAATGAAAACACACTAGGTTACCCCAAGGATACTGCCAGTCACCATCCATCTTTAACAAAGTTATACAGATGGACCTGGGGAATGTCAAGCTTCAAAGCACTGTGTTGCAGTATGTAGATGATATTCTCATCTGCAGCACCACTGAGGAAAAGTGCAGGAAGGACTCTGTGAAAATGCTCACAGTACTGGCCAAGAAAGGGTACAAGGTTAACAAGGAAAACAGCAGTACTGTCAGGAACAGGTCCTATAAATAGGACAGATTATCTCACAGAAAGGAAGGAACATCGCACCACAAAGGGCACAAGCAATAAGGAACACACCACAGCCACAAATTTCTTGGCCTGTGCAACTACTGCAGAGCGTGGGTTTTTGACTATAGCACATACATAGGGCCCCTAATGGCGGCTCTCAGGGAGGCACATAGTGGGGCAAAAATGTTGGGGTGGACAAGAGAAATGACTGATACATTCAATGAACTTAAAGAGGCCATTTCAAAGGCACCAGTTCTGGGCACCCCCAACTATGAAAACGAGTTTGACATCTTCTCACATTGCGATGGTGCAGTAATGAAGGCAGTACTAACACAAAAAACAAGCATGGGACACAAACCAATAGCATTCTACAGCGTTAGTTAGATCGGACACTTAGATCCAGTAATGATGGGACACTTCCCGTGCAAACAACACTTGGCTGCTGCAGCTTTCGCAGTAGAAAAATCATCTTCAATTACTATGGGTTGCTCAACCACACTATACGCGGAACACGCCCTCTTCGCGATCTTGCACAACCCAAAAACCACACTGACTACCCAGAGAGCAACAGGCTATGAAATAATTTTGTCAAAACCGGAGTTGAAAATAATGAGGTGCAACAATATTAATCCCGCAGAGTTCATAGCAGAAGAAGTGGCAGAAGGCGATTATGCACACAATTGTACATATGCAATTGAATACTACTCATCCACCCGGAAGGTAGAAGAAAATGCCCTAGAGGGGTGTGAGGTACTGTACATTGATGCGTCATCAACAATTGATCAAAGTGATGGTATAAGGAGGACAGGACCAGCAGTAGTGCGATTAAGGGAGGATTGGACATAAGTACTTGTTACGCTCACCTGATTCCCACGGGGGCGTCGATCTGGACTGGCCCGCTGTTGCTTCCACCAGAGTAACACGTAGAGCCGAGATGACAGACTGGACAGACCCACTTAGCTTCGTTTGTTGGACTTGTACGAATATCTTTCTGCAATGGAGAAAGGGAATTAACCTCCCGTAATCTGAGCGTTAACCCGCCTTCCCACTCCCCTTGTCTGCCCACAGAACACTCCTGAAGTTCCCTCTTAATCTCACCTGAAGATTTGGAAAGATGAGCTCTTCATCCTGCGTCGAGCGCAGGGGCACGTAGACGACCAGTTACTTCACTGGCGTGGAGGAATTGGTGAGTTCCAGTATTGACTCTAAGTCCAATTGTTCGTAAGAGTTCAAAAGTCTGATCTTCACTCTGCCAGATTCCTTGCAGGTTGCGGATTTAAACCACCAGAAGAGTTCCAAGTGGCAATTGGTAAGATCCTGGTAAGTCTATTGTGGTTCTCCCCTTTGGGGCCGGGGTACAGCGAAGATGCAGAATTAACTGCGCCGACCCGAAATGAGGTGAGTACCCCCCTGTGGCAAATCAGGTAAGTCTTTGGGGTTAGGTTGTATTGTCCTTGTTTTTTCCCCTTAGGGGCCGGGGTGCGGCGGTGATGCGGAATTGACTGCGCCGACCCGAGATGAGGTGAGTACCCCCCTGTGGTAATCAGGTAAGTCTTTGGGGGTGATTTGTATTGTCCTTGTTTTTTCCCCTTAGGGGCCGGGGTGTGGCGGTGATGCGGAATTGACTACGCCGACCCGAGATGAGGTGAGTACCCCCCTATGGTAAATCAGGTAAGTCTTTGGGGGTGGTTTGTATTGCCCTTGCTCACCTATCTGTTCTTGTCTCCCACAGGTGTTGAAGAATGGCCTGGAGATGCTGGATTCGCGATGGAGTAAAGGAATGCAGCCTCGGTTGGTGAGTTCAGCGCGGCTCTGCGAGGTGCGTGGCTATGCCTGAGAAGGCTTCTCTCTTCCAGATCGACGATGTGCTGGATCAAGGATTCAGGTAAGGGTTTTGTTCTGACCTCTTCTCCTTCTCCTTTTCTTGTTTCAGGTATTCCAGGGCTGAAGCGGGCGTGGCTGAAGACTGGAGCTGCTGAAGACACGGTGAGCGTTACGCTGCAGCAAGCAGAATAACGCAAAACACGTGTGGCTGTCCGGGTGTGGTTTAAATAGCCTTGGAAGAAGTCCCAGGTAAGTATTCTTCCACAGCCCCACCCGAGAGGAAAGGAGTCCCTGAGGTAAAGTAGTCCCTTTAAGCCTCATTTGGCTTGTGGCTTCGTGCAGCATGGTATGCAGCATGGTCTGCAACAGGTAAGATTTCTGCAATGAGCCTGGCGCCCATGGCGCCAGGACTGACTTTGGCTACAGTCCTGGCGCCTATGGCGCCAGGCTCATAAGAATAAAGAGCCCCTAACTGGGGTTTTTGGGCATGCTTCAAGTGGCATGATGCCTGCTTCCGGGGTTGCTGGACCTGGTCTGGCTTTCCGGGGGCAGGCATCGTGACAGCACTGGTGAAATGCGTTAAACTACCCCAACAATATTTAGCTAAAGCAGCAGAATTGGTAGCTCTGATTTTGGCTTTAGAAGAAAGCAACGGCAAAAAAGTAACCATATATTCTGACAGTGCCTATGTCACTTCTACAGTACACTCTGGACTAATAAGATGGCTCAGAAGGGGTTTTAGGAGAGCAGATGGTACCCCAGTGCAACATGCTCTCCTCCTGGGTGAACTAACAGAAGTAATAACATACCCACACGAGTTGGCACTGATGAAGTGTCAAGCACACACGAATGGGGAAGACACAATATCCTGAGGTAATGAAACAGCAGACGCACATGCAAAATATGCTGCGTACTTTGGCGAAATGTGGGACCTCCAAGAAAAACAAAAAGATAAGGGGAGGGCAACACAGATGATAATGAAAGATGGGTACAGTCACATCCGAGAGACACAGATTATGGAAGCAGGCGGCAGAAAAGGAACTGTGGGTAAAAAGTGGATGCACTATGTCCACCAAAAACACACTATGGAGACAGAATAACATAGGAAAAGTTGCGATGCCCCTGGCCCTACTGAAAACCGCACTGGCCCAACTGCACCATCCCACTCATACAGGAAAGAAGTAATTGCAGCATGAATAAAAGAATCATGGTTCTTTCCCGAACTAAACTCACAAGTTGCAAACTTCTTCAGTAACCATCTCACTTGCTAACAATTTACAGCCGGTCACACGCTGCAAGTGATGAAGGGTACAATACCACGGCCTGAAAGACCCTTCCTGCACCTGCACATTGACTACGTCTTCATGATCAGCGTATGTCAAGGATACCGATACATGATTGTAGTAGTGTGCCCCTTTTCGAGGTGGATTGAGGCTGGCCCGTGCTCCCATGCAGAGGCACTCAGGGCAACAAAACTCTTAGTAAGAGAGGTCTTCCAGAGGAGGGGGGTTTGCAAAATATTGTAACGCTCACCTGACTCCCACGGAGGCGCTGGTCTAGTCTGGGTTGCTGTGGCCTCTTCGAGCGTGATGCGCAGAACTCGGAACACCGACTGAACAGGACCCTCAAATCTTGCTTGTCTGGCCCATAGGAATATCCTTCTGCAGATGGGAAAGGGGATTAACAGTCTGCAGAATAGTGTGCTTGCTCCCCCTTCCCCTCTTCGTTCTTCTCTAACTTCCTCCGAAATCCCCGGTTGAAGCTCACCTTATGGTTGGAAAGGATGAACTCTCCATCCTGCTTCTGGTGCAGGGGCGCGTGTTTGTCCAGTTACTTCACTGGTTTTCAGAATGGCGCTGACAAAATCCACTTGACTTTTCCGAGCGGAACGCCGTAAGTATGAAGATTACAAAAGTTCAAGTGTAGAGCCTCCTTTTCTGTTGCCTTCCTAACCTGTGATCTGTCCTTTATTTCAGGTGCAGAATGAAGGCGATGCGTTGAGGGATTGAATTGCCGATGGTAAACTCAGGTGAGTTAGCGATGGGGGCGATCCCTCTTAATGTCTTTATATTCCTCCAGTAATGTCTTTTGTCCTTTCCCCATAGGGGCCGGGGTGCGGTACCTGCCAACGAAGCGGCGTCGACCCGAAATGAGGAATGGTCCACCAACAGAAGACCGGTAAGTGTTATGGCGGAAAATTAGGCTTTCCTCATATGTTCCTTCTGCTCACCTTTTGTCTCTTCTTCTCTCCCCTAGGCGCAGAGATGTGGCGACTGGTGCAGTCGCGGTGGAGCCAGAATAACTCCCGAGGACAGGTGAGTGAAGCGCGGCGCTGCAGCGAGCAACGCAGTGCTTTTAAATGAAAGTCTTTTCTCAGGAACGCTGGCGTGAAGGTTCCGGTGCAGGTAAGAAGTTTGATAAAATTCTTGGTTTTCACCTTTCTCTTCTCTTCTTTCCTTACAGGTGTTCCAGGATCGAGGCGGGCGTGGCTGGAGACCAGATGCAGGAGCAGACACGGTGAGCGTTCAGCTGCTTGGATGAAGAACAACGCAAAGCATGAGCTACTGTCTGGGCGTGGCTTAAATAGCCCCCAAAGTAGTTCCAGGTAAGTATCCTTCCCTGGCCACGCCCGAGTGGCAAAATAGTCCCAATGAAAAAATAGTCCCTTTCAGGTCTCAGGGAGGCCTGAATCTTGCAGCATGGTCTGCATCAGGTAAGTGCACAAAACACCTTCCTTTATGAGCCCAAAGAGCCCCTATAAGGGGGCGCTGGGCTTTTACCCAGGGGCATGATGCCTGCTCCCGGGGGTGCTGGGCCTGGCCTGGTGCTCCGGGGGTAGGCATCATGACAAATATAGAGATCAGATAATGGGCCCCATTTTGCGAATGAATTATTTCAGAATATAACTGCCCTGCTCGGGATCACACACAAGTTCGCCTGTGCGTACGACCCACAAGCAACAGCGTCTGTGAACGCCTCAATGGCCTCTTGAAAGAAGTAATAGCCAAGACCCAGCAAGCAACCAAAACGAATTGGCTCTATTGCCTTCCTCTGGCTCTGTTTAGTTGAGAAACAAACCTGGTTCGGACCACCACCTCACACCCCACAAGGTGGTGACTGGACGCCAAATAAACCTCACACTCAACACACCCATGAGAGCAATGCATGACTTTGAAGGAACAGATACTGTTTTTGGTGAAGAAATGTATGAGTATGTCTCTTCCCAGGTTACTAGTGCTTCCTTTATCTCCTTTAAAGCAGATGGCTGCGAACTCTCAATGTGGTTAACCACTGAACAGGTTATCATGCCTTGTTCTTCCGAGAGAGGGGTGCCTGCTACCTTTGTTGAATTCTTCCTTTATCTCTTAACAGATTCAACGGACGCAGGGCGTGTCACAGAACAATCAACAGGAAGCAATCAACAACAAGGAACAGACTGGACAGTGGGCAATGAAAGAAGGAGACACAGTTCTCATTAGAAATTATCGAAGAAAGTGGAACGCCCCCTGATTTACGGGGCACAATACTGTTGAAAAAGTGGCCCCCAAGGGCCATTAAGTTAGTTGATAAAGACGTTTGGACACATATCCACGACATCGAGCCCTACAAAGTACAGACCGCGCCCCACCACTGCAGCGACAGGGCCAACACTTCAGCAACAGCAACAACAGACGATGAAAGAGACGCACCAAAGGCGCCAGACACACCCAAGGACATAAACGAACAGCAGCCCGCAACACAGTCTATGCTACGGAGATCTCAGACCCAAAAACTGTCCCCACTACACTAATTAATAACGAGTTAAACACGAATGGTGCAGAATTAAAAAGGAATGCAATAAACTGATATAGTACTGACGCCAACCAGATACTGGCAAACGCACACAACACTGTGTAAACACATACATGTTCTCTTCTCTTTTTGTCTCGCACTTGCAGGCATCGCGCATTGTAATTACTGTATGAAAATATATGAAGAAAAAAAAATGGTTACCACTGCCCAGGCTTAAATGTTACCTATAGAAGACCACCCAGAAGCATTGTCACACCAATTTGTATATATAATTAAAAAGCCAAAGTACTTAAGGCCCAGACGGCTACACGTCTACTACAACGCATTTCTCCTACTAATATTATGCTCATATCCAAACCTCCACGCAGCCTTACCGGCTCTAAGAGACAGGACGGTAAGGAAGGCGTGGAGGAGCTTTTTGCCTGGGCATTGAATGATCACTTGATACACAGGGCTTGAATAATAAATACTAACCGTAATAACGCAGAATTTTAGACATTTTCAGGCAGGCACCTATACCATCTAAAGTAAAATAGCTGCAGGACGGCAGCACAGGTAAGGTAAACATGCCAGTGGTTATAGCAACTGTAATAAAAATGTTGGGGATATTTTTGACTACTGGTCTGATAACTGCCGCTGTCTGGCAGGCCTACTATGCTTTACATGTGACTGCAAAATCCAATACTAACATTTCCCTTACCCCAGCTGCAAAGAGCACTGTGTCAGGTGGTACGAGTGGTACGGGACTAAACGTAAAAAGAGGTAAACATAGTTTTTCCATCGATGTACATGGGGTGGACACATATCTTACAGAATCTGCACACGTCTCTAATAACACATGTTCAAAATTGTTAAGGACACAACAAAGGACAACTGCTCCGTGTACTTACTGATCCCATATGCCATGAGCGCCTCCAGAACATTTGTGGCAACTGAAGTGCCAGCAACCACAGCAGAATGTCTCCTATATTTAGCATTGTTTCAAACACAAGGATGATTCCAAGGAAAAACGGCAACACTAAGATGGAAATCAAGGTCAACGTACCCATACGAAGACAACTTCATCAAAACACTACTGATGTTTGACAACCATTGGCAGCTGACCGAACGGCTACAATACGTAACCGACGGACCAGACAAGGGGGAAACAAAAGAAGTAACACTGAACTACCTGGCATGTAAATGGAGCGTAAGAGAGATTGGAAGTGAACCAGGATGCTGGGAAAGACCGCTAATACTGATCTATGGCAAGGTATATACGAAGAAAGGATGGGCGGATGGAGTTGTGGGAAGCAATATACTGATGTTGGCAAAATCCCCAGGAATGACAGTACAAGAAGAAAATGACAAATGCTACCAGGAGTGGGCAAAGAGTGCGGCACTACTGACATGGTTGGACAAAGCGGAGGAACCCATAACAATAATTCCTATTGCATCCCCCACGCTATGTTACCAGCACGATGGGGAAGTTGATGTTGGAGTGAACGAAGGGTGTAAAAGAGCGATAAAGCTTCATAAGGGGGGTGCAGGGACAGCAGTACTGATGGACCACTATAGGGCCTGCGGAGCAAAAGCTTACAACAGTCTACCACAGTTATGGAATGGAGTATACACTATGGTACCCATCAACTTACCCTCCCTGGTAGTACCGCAGAAACACATCAACATGTAACACTTCCCTAAAATGGACGAGGGAAATAGAAGAAAAAGAAGGTCCCTGGGACAAATAGGCAACACACCACAGAGTGACACTACCCCAAAAAAACCACTGACGAGAATAAGAAGACAAGGAGAACCACTCACAGGAAATTACCTCTGGGGAAAGTCAGAAACAGCATTGAGTGACATCCCACCAGCGCACAGATTATTCAGTAGAGCAGCAATGTTCTTTTCCTCTGCAATACATCCAGGAGTGCAGGCATATGCGAATGCAAAATGGCTACAGATAACCAGGTGGAAACTTATGATGACGATCAACTCCACAGTAAACGGATTAAATGCAATAAAAGAAGAACTTTAACATCTATTGCGCTCCTCTTGCTCACCTTATCTCCACTTTCTCTCCACACTTCCAGTGTTATGCAGACGACACCCAACTCTTCTTCAGACTACCCTCTGCATCTCTTCTGACCTCCTCTGTCATTCCTGACTGCCTGTCCGCTATCGAGTCGTGGTGTACCTCCAATGACCTCTGTCTCAATGCCAGCAAGACTGAAATTTTTCCTATCGGGACTCCTGTTCCCTCTTTTCTCCCCTCACTCTGGCCACCGTCAATGAGCTCTGCCCCCTAACCATCTACTGAGACCAGAAACCTGAGAGTTACCTTCGTCTCCTTTCTCTCCTTCATTCCTCACATCTTGGACCTTGCCAAGAAGGCCCATTTCCATCTCTACCTCATCAGGGGCATCCTCCCTTTCCTCACCTTCCCCCAGAAGCTCAATGTCACCAGAGCTCTGGTACTCTCCAGGCTGGACTACTCCAACAGCCTCTTCCATAATCTCCCTTCATCTATCCACCCCCTCAAGCTAATCCAGAATAGGACTGAGACATATCCATGGCCTTAAACCCCGGGCCCCTATCCCTCCATCCCTACAATCTCTTCACTGGCTCCCGGTTGCTGCAAGGATCACATTTAAATCCCCTTGCATCATGCATAAGGCAGTCTGTGGCCGGGGACCATGGTATCTGCAATTTACTCTCACCAAATACCCTCCTTCTAGATCCCTCCGATCCTCCAGCTCCAAATCTTTGCTTGTCAAGCGCTTCTCCAAGCAGAGATTAGGTGGCATTTCCCTCTCCTCAGCTGGCTCCCTTCTCTGGGACAGCCTCTCCCTTTCTCTCTGTCTTGAGCCAGATCCCAAGTTCTGCAAGCACCTCAAGACTTTCCTCTTTCCCTCCTCCTTTCCTCTCTCCCTCCCATGCTAAACCCCACAGTAGCTGTGATTATGTGTCCTTCTGGGTCCTGTTCTTCTGTCCGATCGCCCGCTGCATCCGCCCTCCCCCTGAACTTTCCTTCGGGCACCACTCGGCTGCCTCACAGGCCTGCACTTAATGATGGGCTGGTGACCCCTCTTCCATCCAGTGGTCACTGCCTGGCACTTACCTGTTGTTTTAGCAACCGGCTCTCGCACTTACCTGCTGCGTTGCAACTACCTCCCTGGCACTTCACTACTCTAGCACTTACCCCTTTCCCCTATCCCTTCTCTCTCACTGCACTTGCACAATCCAAATGTTCACAAGGCCTAGTAGGACTGCTTTTTCTGTATTTGGCATATTTCATCGTCTTATGTTTCCCTTGTTCCCTTCGCCCTGTGGACGCTTTGAAACACCATTTTCTTGATGTATAAGCGCCTTACAAATGCCCAATAAAATAAATGAATAACATTTTAAAAAGCAGCATTAATAGGATGAGAAGGAAAGGCTTTGGTTGAAATTTTATTAACTGCACAGAACTTCCATGAAAAAGTTGAAAGACAAAAAGAAACTAATGAAGCCAAACTTACGGTGTTGCAGATACAGAGTTTACAACCTCCCCAAGAAAGGGGAGGGTTTTGTTCTGTGCCAGGTGGGCGAGGGCAGGTACGGGGATGAGGGAGAGGAGCATGCCAGTCATATGAGCCAGGGAAAACTGCTGAAAGGCATTACACAAATATGTACAGTGACCAGTGCAATTATTGCTGAGAGTTTGGACAATGGAAAGCCGATTGTCCACATCGGTCTCAGTATGATGGTCAAGGCAGACAGCTAACCGTGCCAAGCAGAACGACTGTCTCAGCCTCCCATGTCCCTCCTGAGACCGATGGTTAGGACTGCCAGAGACACCTCTAAACTTGTTGTACCACTTATGTCGATTGATCCTACTGCCCCATAGGTTGACTATGTTGTTGCTGGTCAAAAGATTTCATGTTTGGTTGACACTGGAGCATCACGCTCCACATTAAAAACTCTGAGTTTTCACGAATGATGCATTCAGATATTTAACATCCTTGGGCACCCCAGTAATAAGTGGAAAATATTTATCAGTGTTATTATATGCATTGTTACTTCCTACAGCTGCAGCTACCGTAAATTGTAAGGGACACAATCCCTCACAGTCATTCAGAGCCTTACATTAGCAGATGGTACAGCTCGCACAACAGCATTAATTGGTCCCTTGGTGCCTAATGAATTTCTTTTTTGTGTTTCAGTTCAACGGTCAATCCCCAGAAGTTGCAAAGGTGATCTGGTCACAACTTTTTTGTAAGTTGGGACCAGACTACCTATATGGCGTTCCCCAGACGGCTGCCTGGTGGGTGCTAAGGTACTTCCTCCCCCTACCTGGTCCATGAAGCTCACGGCTCATTCAGGTAAAAATGCTATGATCACTATTGCATCAAGATTGGATGACTTATAGCTTAGCCTCTATGGCTCAGAGGTATTGTGAAAATGGTGTTATATGTTTAACATATAAACATACAATGTTGGGAGAGCGGTGCCACGAGGATGTCTGCACGTCCTGTACCGGAAGGTTAATCTTTGCACATGTAGACAGACTTTATACAGTTCCCTGCCTGTATGAGTTACGGTTACTGTTTGGTCCTTGTAAGTATTTTCTGGTTGGGTGGAGGCCTATCCATGTAGAAAAGCAAATGCTGTCACAGTGGATACACAGTTAAGAGTTTATACCTCGGTTTGAATTGCCCCTCTGTATAGACAGAGTCCAAGGTACTCATTTTACTGGTCAAGTTATTAGAGAAGTGTGCAAAGCTTTAGGAATAACTCAACAGCTCAATTGCGCTCATCACCAGCACTCTAGCGCACATGTAGGATGCTGGAACGGGGACATTAAGTTACAGCTATTCAAGGTGCGTAAAGAGATGGAGTTGAAATGGCCCCAAGCCTTGCCCCTGGTCCTGTATGCCATGCGCAACAATCCTGAGCGCAATGTGTCGATCCTTCGGTTGACGTCACTTTTCCCCAGGAGGGAGTCCCTTTCCATGAGACCAGGGAGGTGCGGCAGCTAACCTATGGTCCCCCCGGGGGTGGTAACATGAAGCAGGGCCTCATGGGGAGGAACTCCCCTCCTGGGGATAAGGACATGTGTCTGAAATACAGACCCTTTAACTCCCAAGCCCTTAAGGTGACAACCACACCAAACCCACTTGGAGATAAGAACTTGGCTATGAGGCACAGCCTCGCTAACCCTCAACCCCACAATCCGATTACACCAGGTTGCTCTAAGTGTAACAATTATCATCCCATGACTGATTCTTTCACTGTGGAGACCCCAAAGTCTATAAAGAGCTCCTTTAGCAATGCTAATATGTACCACTGCGATATCAGTTCTTCGAAGTCTGAAGGTCAGGATGTTAAGACTAAGCTAGACAGATTAGCTAGTTCGAACCTTTTCCCTAACAGTACTGAGAAAAAGAACAACAACAGGAACCTAGGTAATCCAACTTCTGGGAAGCGTTGGTCCCACAGAGCAATAAAAATGAAACCTGTGAAAGAGACCAAGGACTTATACAATGGTCACAGTCACTGCTGGCAACATTGTATAAAAATCGACAATGGACTAAACACTTGGTCTTGGGCAGCCGCGGAAGACTGCAGATTGCTACGCACCGAACGCAGGAGATACAAACCTGCGTTTCTGAGGGAGAGCGTTCCAAAGACACTGGCAGTCCCCTGTGTCTGATGATCGGAAGGTCTGCAGGAGCAGATTGGTGGCCAGCAATATCAGGAGGAGGCCGGAACGCAAACGGTAGCCAGGAATGCTGGTGCTCAACCGCAGGGAAAAAAAGATGCTAGAGAAGCCAAACCCAGGGCCCGCCATCCCAGGAAGCCCAGCAGTCATGCCGAAACAACCAACAAGTTAAAGTGTGGCATGGAAGACCGGAGGGGATGCAGGGCGGGTTACCCAGAGGGGGCATGCAGTTGGCCCCTTTGCAACCATAATGCTTGAGTAACATGGCAGGGGCAGAAAGCCTACAAACCTTTGCCTCCTCACTGCAGTGGTGGAACAAAGCCCATTGCCCACCAGGGAAGTACCATAAAGAGAACTTGAGGGAAAGTCCTTCACAACAGTGACAGCCAAAGGAGGGTGTGCAACCTTAAACAAGATACGAGTCATCTTCCTTGTGGCAGTACTTGGCAGGGGAGTGAACAGAGTGGGCCAGATTAAAGAAGAAGAGAAGCCAGGTTTGTGGAACTTGCTAACATTCAGAATTGGGTGTTGAAGGTATGAAGCCTGATGAAAAGAAGACATGGGTAAGGAGTTATTCCCCCTGGTTGTAAGAAACTTAACAAGATAGCAGAGAAGAGAGTCATTCTCCTGGTAACCCGGACCAGCAGTAATGACCAAAAAGGCCTGGTGAAGGGAGACATTCCCCCGGGCTAGCTGAGTATGGACGTCAGGAGAAGGAAGACATTATCCTAGTCCCCCAAGAAAGTATTGTTTGGAACTTTATCAGGGGAAGGGAACCATTACCCCTGACAGCGTGTGAGAAAATATTGTTTGGAACTTTACTATCAGAGGAAGGGAGCCATTCCACCTGTGACACAAGACTGTTCTAAGATCTGGGAACTGTTTCAACAAACCAGGAACTATAACCCAGTAGAAGGCAGTCATTCTCCTGGGACCAGAACAGTACTGCCTTAATCTTTAGTTTCGAGTGTAATGGACAAAAGTAAGGTTTTTTTGCCACAGGACGGTGGACACTGAGTTGACAAACATCATGACAGACACCTTATCTTCAGTTGAGGCAGGGAGCCCCCTCTTCAGAATAGGTGTAAATAGGTTTTCTCTTGCTTTCTTGTTTAATAAAAGTCTTTAGCCCCAAACATGCTACCTTTGTGTCAGCGTCCCTTTTCTGCACCCTTACAGTAAACACAAACTGTTTGCCCATGAAACCCTCACCTTTCGCGCTTATGAGAATGGGAACTGCCCCCCCAGCAGTTCCCCACATTCTAAGCCTGCCTTAAGAGGATAATACATTACTAAAAAATGTTGAATGTTGATTAAAACTGCTCGATCTCTCCATGCTATGAAGCCTTGCCTGACCTGGATACTGAACCCCGTCACTCTCTGCAGCCAGGACACTCCAGCGGAAATATGTGCTCAGCCGAGGAGGCGTGGTGCATTCCAGGTTCTTTTAACCACAAACCCGGCAGCAAAGTGTTCAGGACTACAGGCCTGGATCCATGCAACGCATTGCCGTTAAGTCGCCACCCCAGCCAAAGACGCCACCTCGGCGATGACCGATCTTCCTCAGTTTAGCTCCACCACGACCACCGACTCCACCACCAGTGACATCACTGATTGTTTGCCAATGTCAGACTCGTCCAGTGTTGCTGGAATAGAACAGCCAGTACCAGATGGTGGTGCACGGTCCTCGATCAGCCAATATGTTTACGTGCTGAACCAGGATCTGCAGTTTCTAAATCTCTTTGACAAAGTAAGGTGCATGCAGGGGCCATTACTAAGGCCACTTCATCAGGCGGTCAAAGTTCCAGGAAGAAATTACCCTGATTCAGATCTCACTGCTGGCGTTCCATCTCCAAACCCCTTCGGACCTCACTGCGCAACCCCCAAAAGTTATGTGAGAGTGTTTGAGAGTCTATAGCTCTGAACAAACAGGCAACTGGCAAAGATACTCGCCCCTAGATTTGTCCCCTCAACAACGATGAACCCCTCTGAGGTGGCAGTGCACTAGCAAAGAGAAGAAGCCGCTACTGTCGATTCACCAATATCTGCAAGTTAGGGCCCCCTGCTGGTAGCATCTGTTGGTCATTCTTTTTTACAATGAGCCTTACATGCACGTGACTCTAGGACCTGGGATACTTGTAGTTTGGACTTTTAGGTGGAACTTTCAATAATAAACTGTGGACTATGGATTTCTTTGCTCGGTACCCGATTCCTGGGAACTTTTGAAAGTTGATTTGCATTTTGTTGCAGCTTCACTGAGCCTATAAACCTTTAACTGGAAGTTTTGATCTGCAATATTATTTTGTTTGTATCTGGCACATCACCCGCCTTGATGAACTAAACTGAACTTTGTCTTCGAGCCATGAACTTTCATGCTGGTGGTACGACCCGATTGCTCAAGTTGGACATCCAAGGATTGCACCTTGTGTACACGATGTCCGAGTACATTTCTGTCATCATAGTGATTGTCAGAATATTGATATATTATTGCTTCACTGCAACCATTGCTTTTCACACCACCCGTCATGAAAAGGACAGTCCCTCTGCACATGCCCGGGTTCACAGTGAAGACATTCACTTACATATCCCCTGGCAGTACGCCTGCATTTTTTATTTGACGGACTGCTGGGTCGGAGCCCATTTGCTATATGATGTATGCTCCAAGTTCCCTATCGGACCGATCCCCTATCAGTCGGGGGATGTATGTTTGGATATCAAGTTGGTCACCCAGTCCCAAGACCCATGACCCTGCAGGGATGCTCACTCCCACTTGGGCTTTAACGGTCCTCCTGAATTTTACCACCCCAGACCAAGTACGCACTAAGCCAGCAACACTCCACCTTTCCTCCCCAGCAATTGGTCTTATATGCTACACTAACTTAGGTCCTCTGGTTCATGTGAAATGGCAAATGCCATTAGGTGTCCACCGAGTCCAGTGTAGTGATCAATAATGTCACTTTTGCCTTTGACCATAGTTTTTCATTTTCCTAGTCCGGGTATGCTACATATTCTGGGTCTTACTTCCTCTGTGGGGACAAATCGTATCCCTGGCTACCCATTTATTGGGGAGGGAGTTGTTACATGGGGTATATTCTGCCTGCAGTGAGTCATACTCCTACTTTTCCCGCTCAGCCCTGCATCAGGAGAAGCACCGTCTAGGAAAACTTTGTTGCAGGGGTTGGATATCTTATACCAGCCCTTGGGATTAAGATAAACAGGGACTGTCTGATCCAATTGTCACGATTAGTGGAGGATATTGCAAATGCTACTGGGTCCTCCTTAACTCTGTTATCCCAAGAACAAGTAGCCACTCCAACCATGATGCTTCAGAATTGTATGGCTTTAGACATCGTTCTGGCTTCACAAAGAGGCATCTGAGCAGTGGTGAAGAGTGAGTGCTGAACTTTCATACCAAGTTACTCAAGCAAAATTATTGACATCACCCACATTCGTCACACTGTAAGCCTGCTTCACACCAGTCCGGAGGCTTCCTGGACCTTTGGGTCTTGGATTGAATGTCTATTGGGACTTCTGGGTGTGTCTATTGGTCAGATTACTCATAGCACTAGCCATAATTCTAGGTCTGTCCTGTCTGCCCATGGTTTGCAAGGGTCTCTATTATCGGCTATGCAACACTTGTTCTGAAGTCTCTGAAACTGCCCGAGTGCTTTACTGTCACGCTACTGGAGAAATCATTTGCTATGATATGCAGGGTGGTGATGTTTGTAATGAGACTGGAATGAAGGTCTCATATGAGGGGACTGTGGGGGGAAAGGTTAGAATTGAAAATGTCATGTACTCCCCTTGTACATTATTGCATTACAATATTGAACAAACACAGGAAAATGCCATGTTTAAACACTGTTTCTTGCTTGTGCGAGATGAAGCTTTAGCTTTTACTTCACATGTCTTTGCGATGAAGGCTCTTTGCCTAGAGTGTAGCTATGCTTTCCTTCACAGCTCTTGCTTCTGACGGGTTTCCCATTTGGCTTGCTTTCTTTGGAAAGCCAGAATTAGTAGACATAAGTCATCATACCAGAAGTGAATCTTTAAGGAGTATATTCACCTTCACTAAATCTGTCACACTATGATACCCTCCCTCATAACACTGTCTAAAAAGTAAGAATGCAGCTGGTATCAAAGACTAGCATAGTAGGGCTTTGTACCCTGCCTGCAACATTGTTCCTTGCCCTGTCTGGACCACCCCTTCCATTGAAATGAATGTGTTCCTTTTGGTATAAGAGAACGGTGCTCGAAGGGAGGGGGGCGAGGGGGTTCTTATTTGCATCAAAGTTTCGTACTGCTGTTGGTTTGTTTTGTTCTGTTGTTGCTTTTACTAATAAATTGTTCACAAACCCACCAGAATAGTCTGTGGCTATTTTTCCACGCCATCTTCAAGACAATCTCCTCTGTCTTTCCCTGAGGTCAGATGCTGTCGTATCCGCACCGATGGGGTAGAAATGGCACTTAACTTTCTTCTTTACACATAACCATGTATGTGCCTACTGATTCTGTCCTTTGAATTTATATGGGGGACTTTTGAACCTACCTTAAATTCTTCAAAAAATGTACTAAACATGTACTTACCACCCCTTAAGATTTTGCCTGTGCCCCCCCACCCCCCCAGCCCTTTAGGTCCAGTGAGTTTTAAGTCCATCACTAGAATTTTAATTTGGGCCAATGACTGACTTTATATGTATTTTTAAAGCCTGACGTACTTCTGCCTATGAGAAACAACATTTTACAATGTATAACTGCAACATATTCCAGTACCTATTGTTTTCTATGAGTGTAATGAGTTGATGCTATAATATAGGGGTATGTTAGGGGCATAGTTTAAGATTCATAAGAACAAATTACTTACCTAGGATAATGTTCTTTCTGATGGATCGCTCCGACATCAGATTTTTCATCTTTGCCTATATCCTGGCCCCCAGCGGGGAAAGTAGTGTGCCTCCGCGCCGAGCATCTTCGATGGTCCTCTCCTCAGCTCTGGAAGTGATGGTATCTATATGGGATACATTACTCACCGTAATCGTATTTCTGATGCTTGTATCTGCTTAGATTCACATGCTGCGCATAGGCCGACATCTAGTGGAAGCTGCGGAGTATTACAGTTTGTTTTTCGAAACTCGAAAATGGGCGTCGACACAGGGCGTGCCAGTAATACTATCTCTAGTATGACGTCCACTGTACCCAAGATCCCTCACGCGTCTAGGATCCTCAGGTTGTATTTTTTCTGACATGAGGTAGCATGAGGAGTAGCGTGAGTACAGATAATCCAAGCAGATAGACAGAAAGGTAAGACTACAAGCAATCATGCGCCTTCTCTCGGAGAGGAGGAAGGGTGGGTCGCATGTGAATCTAAGCAGATACAAGCATCAGAAATACGATTACGGTGAGTAATGTATCCCTTCTGAGGCTTGTGGAATCTGCTTAGATCACATGCTGTGCATAGATTAGCGAGCAGTACCAGAAGAGGGAGGTGGGATGTGAGAAGGGTCATGAGCAAATAAGTGTCTTAGAACCGCTTGTCCTACTTGTGTATCTGCCTTGGAATGGGTGTCAATGCAGTAATGCTGAGTAAAAGTGTGAATAGAGCTCCAAGTAGCTGCTTTGCAAATGGTATCAAGGGGAACATTCGCAATGAAAGCCAGAGTGGCCCCAATGCCTCTAGTAGAGTGGGCTCTTGGCGTAAAAGGCAGAGTCTTTTCAGAGAGTGAGTAACACAGCTGGATACCGTTAATAATCCACTTCGAGATGGCACCTTTAGAGACGCAATCCCCCTCTCTGCCTGTAGCTACGGAGACAAACAGTTAATCTGTTTTCCTTAGCGGTCTGGTTTTATTTACATAGTAGAGGACCGCCCTACGCACATCTAGGGTGTGTAGTTTCACCTCAGCAGAGCTTTGCGGGTTCTGGAAGAAAGCCGGAAGCTCTATGGACTGGTTTACATGGAATTTTGATATAAATTTAGGTGAGAACCTAGGGTGTGTGCGTAAAACCAGTTTGTCTTTATGGATAGTAAAGAAGGGATCCTGCACTGACAGAGCCTGAATTTCACTGATCCTTCTTATAGAAGTAATAGCTACTAAGAAGGCCATTTTATAAGTCAGGTGTTTGAGACTGCTTTTATGCATGGGTTCGAAAGGGGGGCCCATGAGCTTGGCTAGCACCACATTAAGGTCCCACCCTGGTGGTTGGTTTTGAAATAGGAGGGTGAAGTCTCTTTACTCCTTCCATGAAGGCTTTAACTACTGGTACTTTCCACCACAACACCTTGCTATGGGAAGTGGGGTAAGCCGAGAGGGCTGCCAGGTGTACTTTCAGTGAGTTAAAAACCAATCCTGCATCTAGCAGGTGGAGCATGTATGTAACAATGTTGGAAGGAGTGCAATCAACCGGGTTGATTTGTCTACTCTGGCACCAGATAACGAACCTCTTCCACTTGTCAAAGTAACAGTGCCTTGTGTTTGGTTTCCTAGATTCCTTTAGGATGTCCATACACCTCTGTGGCAAATTGAGATGTCCAAACTCTATGACCTCA
Source organism: Ambystoma mexicanum (assembly GCF_040938575.1). Taxonomy (NCBI): domain Eukaryota; kingdom Metazoa; phylum Chordata; class Amphibia; order Caudata; family Ambystomatidae; genus Ambystoma; species Ambystoma mexicanum. The sequence goes on along the minus strand of NC_090921.1, from coordinate 749,784,723 downwards.
GGAGCCATGCTGCCAGGTTCATTGAGTTGGGTTGCTGGTGCACTGTTTGACCTTGGTGCTGGGACAGTAGGTTGTACCAGGCTGGAAGTTTGATGGGCTCGCACACCGCCATCCTGCGTAGGTGTGGGAACCACGGTTGTCTTGCCCACATGGGAGCAACTAGGACGAGCGTCATCGATTCCTTGTTCATCTTGTTCACCACTTTCCTGATGAGAGGAGTTGGTGGAAAAGCATACGCAAACATCCCTGACCAGTTCATCCACAGGGCGTTCCCCTGGGAGTCTGGTTGGGGGAACCTGGATGCAAATCTTGGGCATTGTTTGTTTTCGCTTGTGGCGAATAAGTCTATAGTGGGGAAACCCCACTGAGAGAAGATATCTTCTACGACCTCTCTGTGAAGAACCCATTTGTGTTCCTCTGGGAGGGAGTCTCTGCTCAGAGCATCCGCTAGGGAATTGAGCTCCCCTGGAACATGTTGTGATGACAGGAAGATGTTCCGTCTGAGTGCCCATATCCAGATTTTCTGGGCAAGCTTGGACAGATTTGGCGAGCGAGTCCCTCCTTGCTTGTTCAGGTAGAACATGGCTGTAGTGCTGTCCGTCCGGATTTGCACTGACAGGTTTAATAGATGGGGCTCGAACGCCTGAAGCGCTCTGAATACTGCCAGAAGCTCTAGCAGGTTGATGTGGTTCTTGGCCACTGAGTGAGACCAGAGACCCTGTGCTGTGTGGTGGAGATGGTGAGCTCCCCACCCCGTCAGACATGCATCTGTAGTGACTACTGCCTGTACTTCGGGATCGTAAAAGGGTTTCCCCTTTGCGAGATTGTCTCTTGTCCACCAGTGTTGGCGAAACGACCACTAGATCGTCCCACTGACCACTTGCCTGAGACCACTGTTTCGCCAACCATTCCTGCATGGGACGCAGGCGCGCGTGGGGGACCAGGTAAATGCATGACGCCATCATGCCCAGTAACCGCCTTGCTTTGCGTACCGTTATTCGTTGACTGGACTGATAATGCGGAATTTGCAGTAGTATATTCCGAATTCTTTCTTCTGAAGGAAAGGTCAACCCCTCCTGGGTATCCAGGATTGCTCCTAGGAATTGTTTTGAGGTGCTTGGCACTAGGCTTGACTTCTTCTCGTTGATTGAGAAGCCTAATTCGTGGAGGAGGTCGATAGTCCTTTGAATGTTTGTCCTGCAAATTCCTGGGGTTTCCCCCGTTATGAGCCAGTCGTCCAGATAAGGGTACACTGGGATTGCCTCCCTGCGTAGGTGTGCCGGCTGCCGCCGCCAGTACCTTGGTGAATACCCTTGGTGCTGAAGCTATCCCGAAGGGCAGTACCTTGAATTGGTAGTGGCGACTGTCCACCTTGAAGCGCAAGTACTTTCTGTGCGCTGGGAACATGGAAATATGAAAATAAGCATCTTTCATATCCAAGGTTGCCATGTAATCCCCCTTTTTTAGGAGGGGGATTACCTCTTGTAGCGTGGTCATACGAAATTTTTGGGGCTTGAAATACTTGTTGGCAGGCCATAAGTCCAATACTGGACGCATTGTCAAGTCTTTCTTTGGCACAAGGAAGTAAGTTGAATAAATACCCTTGTTTACCTGGTGTCCCGGAACGAGTACTATCGCATCCTTTTGTAGAAGAATGGCGATCTCCTCGAGGAGAATCTTCTGATGTTCTAAGGAGTGTACTTTTTGTCGTGGAGGATGGTTCCGAGGACGCTGCAGTAGTTCTATACAGTACCCTGTAGATACTGTTGACAGCACCCATCTGTCTGATGTGATCCCTTCCCAAGCCTGGGTGAAGTTTGAAATGCGTCCCCCTACTGGGGTTGCGTGAGAAGGGACCCTGAACTGAGCGTCACTGCTTTGGTGGAGGCGTGCCGCCTCCCTTGCTGGGGCTGCCTCTGCCTTTACCACGACCTCTCCTATTACCTCTGCCGTAACCCTGGGTAGACTGTTGGTTGTTGTTCCACTGTGTACCCTGCCCCTGGGAATAGTTAGATCCTCTCTGGGAATTTTGGCCGCGTGGGCGACGAAAATTACTATTCCCTCTCTGGTTAGGGGGTTTATTGGTTAACTGGCCAAGGGATTTGAGTGTCTCATATTCGTCCTTGGTATTTTTCAGTGCGTCTTCGACCGCCTTCCCAAACAGATCGGCTTCCACCGGTTTGTCTAATAATGATGCCTGAGTTTCTGCCTTAAAACCAGACTGCCGTAACCACGCATGTCTCTTGATAACAGTACCTTCTGCTATCAATCTGCCTGCGTTGTCCGCGGCGTCGAAGGTTGCTTTTAAAATGCAACCAGACACGGCTCTACCCTCTGCGGAAATCCGAGCTAATTGGCCCTTTAACGGTTCAGGAGCAGAGGCTATGAGAGCCGCGACTTCTTCCCACTGATGGCAGTTGTAGCTGGCCAACAGGGTGGTGGAGTTAGCAATCCTTGCTTGATAGGCGGACGTTGAGGCTACCTTCCTGCCGAAACCGTATAGTTTTTTGCTCTCCTTGTCGGGAGGAGCTTCTGACGAAGATAAGGGTGTTCCAGCCCTCTTACGAGTGTTGGTAACAACTAGGGAGTCTGGCTTCAGATGTCCTCTTATATAGAGAGGGTCAGACTGAGCTGCCCTGAAAAGTTTTTCAACCCTGGTATTGACTGCTCTGGTGAGGGTTGGGTTCACCAGGGACGGATCTATTCTCCGCTGAATGGATTTAAGGATAGGGATGGTCTGGGCCACCGGCCTCCTTTCTCCCACTAACTCTTCTGCGAAGTCCCTTTCCTCCTGTACACCGTGGGTGTCAATGTGAAAATGTTCTGCTGCGCGAGCGAGAACCTCATTTAGGAGGGGCTGGTTATCGACCGGGGAGTCAGTAACTGGGGCTTCGTTCTCTACCGGGGAATCTACTCTGTATGTTTCCGGGTCATCCTCTTCTTCTTCCTGGTCCTCATCATCCCCATAGTATCCCGTCCTGGTTTGCTCTTCTATCATATCAAACTCTTGGTCTCCACCAAAGGAAGCCTCTCCTTGAAACAGAGAGTATGGTGTTGCGTAAGGTTGTACCTCGAAGGGTTCAGACCTCATCGGGGTTTCAAACCGGGCCTTCTTACTCGGGGGATAGGATCAGTAGAGCCTGAGGGTGTGGCCCCTTGTGGATCATACGAGAGGAAATATTCAGGATTTTTATCAGAAAAATCAGCCAAGGAAGACATTCTTGACATGACCCTATCTATGTCTTCACTGGACCATTTTTTGGAACTGGGAATGACTCTCTCAGCAAGTCTATGGGATTTATCCTTAGTAGCTTTGCTGGTTGTGGACCTATCAGCAGACCTGGACTTGTCTGTCTGTTTAGGGGGGTTGGAGTGTCTCACAGGTGTCGAAGAATGTACAGGTAGTTTCTTCTGCTGTTTTCCCCCCTCCCCGTGCGTAGAAAAATGTTTTCCCTGTCCCTTAGTGGCTTCCGATTTCTTCGACGCCTGGCGTCGAGGATCGGGAGAGGTGTCCCTGTCCTTCGAGCGTGGGGCCTCGCTGGTTTTGATTGCGGGCTCCGCCTCCTGGAGCGCGGCCTGGGGGTGGAAGTCGTCTTCGTCTTCCGACGATCGAACTTCTGTTAGCCTAGGGAGCGAGGCACTCTTGGCAAGAGTGGATGATTGCCTGGCGTCATGCGGCGATCTTGATCGAGAGCGCCCAGAGGACACCGAATCGGACCGTTCTGTCTGTGCCTCTTTCCGAGAACTCGACGTCGTCGAGTCTCGGTTGGACTTAGTGTGTTTAGTGTGTGTAGTATGTGAAGCGCTTGCGTCGCCGGGGGTCTTCCCCATAGCCGCCCTGCCGGACGACCTTCCGAGGTCGGGGACCTGCGCTCGGCTGTCCTTCGACGCCGTAATGCCCTCGCCGTCCGAAAGTACGGCGTCGCTGCCATCGCTGAAGGCGCCCTCCGCTGCCATGGCCGCCTGCCTGGCGTGGTGGGCCCAACGCTTCGTCGAACGGTCCTTAAGTGTTTTAGGTTTAAACCTACTACACGCTCTGCAGTTCGCTTCGGGGTGGTCCCTCGGCAAGCAGAGATTGCACGTGGCGTGCCTGTCGACCCAAGGGTATTTGCGGTTGCACTTGGGGCAGAATTGAAAAGGGGTACCCTCCATACACACCTTGAGGCAGCGGGCTAAGTGTAGGAAATATATAAGGTGTACCTATATACCAAGAGTGTAGAGTCTGTACCACCCCTCACTCCCCCTACTTGCAGGGCCGAGGCCAGCGGCCTACCAGGCCCGGGCCGAGGCCAGCGGCCTTCCGAGGCCCAAATCCGTTGTGCAGCAGCCGACGGTCGATTTCTTCTCCAGCCGGCGTCGAGTGTCGAAGTTCGACGTTGGGGTGGGGAAGGATGTCAATAGATTATTATTTTATAATTTTAGCAAAAGTATGGCTAAGGCCAGGGGACTCCACAAGATGCTTCCGACCAGTATGGCGGAAAAAAACAATCTGAGGATCCTAGACGCGTGATGGATCTTGGGTACAGTGGACGTCACACTAGGGATAGTATTACTGGCACGCCCTGTGTTGACGCCCATTTTCGAGTTTCGAAAAACAAACTGTAATACTCCGCAGCTTCCACTAGATGTCGGCCTATGCACAGCATGTGATCTAAGCAGATTCCACAAGCCTCAGAAATATTTATATATTCATTGAACAAACTTTGCTAAAGGGACATTATGGTTAAATTGCACTAATGAAAACCTATCGAATTAAGTGAAAAAACTTTAACTGCAGAACTTTAATCAAGTATATGCAAAAAGGACAACCATCCTCGTCCTTAGCACGTAAGGGGCTAAAGGCACGTTATGGTTACAAGTAAAATAAAAAATAAAAAGAAATGTGCCAGTTATGGTAAGCTATGCAACCATAACTCCTGCCACCGCCATGCACTGCAAACACTAACAACCAGGACATCAAAGATGACATCACAAATGCCATCACTGATGACATCACATAAAATATTACTACTGTGTAACAATGCAAATGGAACATCAACATTAGGGGTACCGCTTGCAGCCATTCCCAGTCTCCACAATCCATGGGGCATGGGCTTCGGCCATTCCACATGCCCCAATAAGCAAATCAGAGTAGACATTTGTCCACGCCGAGGTAAAGGCCAAAGTTATATCACTATTTTTAGTACTTATATTTTGACACATTTGAAAAAGTAAAACAGGACAGATTTGCAAAAGCATGCTTTCAGGTTCTTGTTAATGATGCTCATGCAAGTTTGCTTCAATCCCGTCCAGCGTTTCAGGCTGCAGCTGCAAGCAGAATTATTTCCACCATTTAAACCTACGACTTTGACCATGCTGCATTCCCCAATAAGTAAAGCAGAGAGGGCATTCATCCTGGCCGAGGCACAGGCCCCACTATCCAGGCACCAAAGTTATGTCACTATTTTTTGGACTTGGATTTTGACACTTTGGAAAAAATAAAACAAGACAGATTTGCAAAAGCATGCTTTTAGGTCCTTGCTGATGCTCCTCGCACAGGTTTGTCGTAATCCAGTCCAGCACTTTAGGATGTAGCCACAAGCAGAATTTATTTTCCTATTGAAGCCCAGGGCTTCGGTCATGCTGCATGCCCCAATAAGCAAATCAGAGTACACATTTGTCCTTGCTCAGGACCAGGCCCACTGCCCACACACCAGAGTTATATCACTATTTTTTCTACTTACAATTTGACACTTTGGAAAAAATAAAACACAGGACAGATTTGCAAAACCATGCTTTGAGGTCTTTGCTGATGCGCAAATTTGCTGTAATCCTGTCAATGTCATGATCTCTGCTTCCAAAAGGTCAGGGTTTTCCCAACTCCCTTGGAAGCAGATCCATAACCCAGGTTCCGAGTGCCAACCAGTCCCAATTGGGACCTTTTGGACCCAGTCCTGGCGCCAGTGGCACCAGGCTCATAAATATGCCCAGTCCCAGCGCTGGAAGCGTCAGGCTCATAATGCTTGGGTGGACTTACCTGCAGCAGACCATGCTGCTTACTTGCCTGCCAGTTGAGCCTCTGATCCTCTTCTGTTTGGAACTACTTTTCCTGTTGGGTGGGGCAGGAGCCACTCCCTAGATTCAGAACACTGGAACTCTTCTGGAAAGCAGGAACTCTTTTCTTACCTAGGCGTGGCTGTGGAAGGAGACACCTGAGCACTACAGGAGGCTATTTAAACCACACCCGATGGATGAATCTTGCTTTGCGTTATTCTGCATCCTCTGCAGCAGAACGCTCATCGTGTCTTCTGCATCTGATCCTGGGCCTAAGGAAAAAGGCTTACCATCCTGAATCCAGTCTTCAGCAACACCTATAAAGACAAGAAAGAACAGGTTAGCATTACGGTCTTCAGTGACAGCTCTTCACTTACCTGGTCCATCGGCTGTCACCAACGCCTCGCGCTGCATTCCGGCATCTGAAAGACAAAGGCTTACCTACTCTTCGTGCGCTCCGGAGGTCTTCACACTGCATTCCGGCATCTGAAAGACAAAAGCTTACCAACTCTTCGTACGCTCCGGAGGCCTTCGGCGCTGCATCCCGCATCTGAAAGACAAAACAAGGTGCGTTTAAAGACATTGGGGAACTTTAATACTCACGTGCCATTACTCCTTTCCACATCTAACCCAGTGGGTATTCCGGCACCCTGCAGCCGCTCCGAACTTGTACCTGCAAAATAAAAAGACAGTTAGAGCGCATCGTGAAGCAGGCAACAAGCGCTTACTTACGTGCTTCCAGGCGCTTCTATTCTTCACACGGGCTCCATCTTCAACTCACTTCAGCCCGTCATCCGCCATCGCCGGAACCCTGCAAAACAAGAAACATCATTACTAAAGACTTTAAAGACATTAGAATTACTCGAAACTTACCGTTCGTGCAGTAAACGACGGACAGCAGTCCTCTGAAGTCAAGAGGCCTGCTCCCCTTATCCAGTGAAGAAACTGGTTACAGCACCCTGCCCCGAGGCAGATGGAGAGCACAGCGTTCACTTACCTAAGACATCTTACCCTTCGAGTCAGACATACAGTGCACAGAGGTCCAGCCCAAAGAGCCAGCCGTGTGTTACACATCACCTTTGAAGATACGGTATACGCCCAGTCAAGACCGGCGCCTCTACGGGAATCAGGTGAGCGTTACAGTCAAGCACTTAGTGCTATAGCTACGAGTAGAATTTTTTTCCCATTCAAACTTACTCCAATTTTGAAAAACGTTACCACGTAGCTGGTCCCTGGTGACCATGCCCACTTTAACCCCATTGCCGGTCCCACCTGGTCTTTGGCCATGAGCTGGACAATCTGGCCACTGGTCACAAAAGGTATATCACTATTTTTTGTACCTACATTTTAACACTTTTCAAAAAACAAACACTTACACATTTACCAAACACTGCTTCCGGGTCCTTGCCAATGCTCCGTGCACAAGTCTGCTGCAAATCCGTCAATGTTTTATTTTTTGTAGATTGTCAAAATGCACACACATGCAAGGTTGGGTCTACAATCTTTTTGCAAACGTATGCAGATTCTTCAAACGGCACCAAAGTTATAAACAGTTTTAAAATGCTGAGAACCCCCCCTCTTGACAAAATCCCACCAGACTTTGCCAAACATTCAAATTCGGTTCTAAAATCTTTTTGCATTGCAAACCTTTGTGCAGATTCGTCAAACGGCACCCTGTTTATAAGCCTTTCAAATATTCTGGGACACCCTCCTTCCAATTGTGCCACCTTTTGGCGAAACGGCACAATACTTTGCATAACTATTCAGGGTCGTGTGTAAAATGATATTGCATAATTTCATGCAGTTTCATTGAGTTGCTCCAAAGTTGTAAGCCATCCAAAAACAGCTTTTCACTGACCCTATAATGGAGAAGTATGCATGGATGCCCTCAAACTTTCATCAAGTTTGTGAACACCCGAGCAATGTCCCCGAATATCTTGAGATGTTTGCGAACTTCGCAGATGAAAAATGCCAGATGTTTGGCTTTTTAAGGCCATATCCCATCCAATCCTCATCACCCTTCACCTCCCCAGAGATTGTTTAATTAGTTTGAAAAGTGTAATGTTGTATTTTTTAATATGTTTTTACAGCAACGTTTGCGGACTAACAGTGATATGGCATCCGTTTTCAAAGTTTTGATGCACCTCACGTTTTTAATTGACCAATCAGCGTGCGCGCTTGATGTCCACAAATGTTACGTGACTCTCTGCATGGTCCAGAGGTGTCCGCGGACACCGAATCAGGAGAGGAGTCCACGGACCGGACGCAGGTATCACTCATTTTGTTTGAACAACTTTTTGCCATTTAAAAAAAACGACTGGACGGATTTAAATCAAATTTGCAAAAGCACGTTTTAGGGACGAGGCCGCCGCCGCTCCTCGTGCAAGTTTGGTGCAAATCCATCCAGCGGTTTGGGCTGTAGACATGAGCAAAACATTTATTCCTTTATGTCTATGAGGATATCAAAGCTTTAGGACCCCCAGACCCCCTTATACCTTTGCTCCCCCTTGATGAAACCGCACCAATCTTTGCATAATCATTCAGAGGTGGCCATATATTCCTTTTGTAAAGTTTGGTCAGGCTTTGTCAAATGGCGCAAAAACTATAAACCGCCCAAAAAGTGCTCTTCTTATGGGTTGAGCATCTTAACCATAACTACACGACCGCTACCGCTTGCTGATATATATATATATATATATATATATATATATATAATATATGATACAAGCATCAGAAATACGATTACGGTGAGTAATGTATCCCTTCTGATGTTTGTGAAATCTGCTTAGATCACATGCTGTGCATAGATTAGCGAGCAGTGTTAGAAGAAGGAGGTGGAATGTGAGAAGGGTCATGAGCGAACAAATGTCTTAGAACTGCTTGTCCCACTTGTGTATCTGTCTTGGAATGAGTGTCAATGCAGTAGTGCTGAGTAAATGTGTGAACAGAGCTCCATGTAGCTGCTTTGCAAATACTGTCTAAGGGGACATTTGCAATAAAAGCCAGAGTGGCTCCAGTACTGCTTGTTGAGTGGGCCCTGGGCCTAAAAGGCAGTGTTTTATCTGAAAGGGAATAGCACAGTTGGATGCATCCGACTATCCACCTAAACGTGGCATTTTTAGAGATGCAATCTGTCTCCATAGCGCCAGGCAGAGAAGAACAGTTGATCTGTTTTTCTTAGCGGTCTGGTCTTATCTACATAGTAGAGGACCGCCCTCCTCACAGCTAGTGTGTGGAGTTTTACCTCAGCAGAGCTTTTGGGTTCCTGGAAAAAAGCTGGTAGCTCAATAGACTGGCTAACATGGAATTTAGAAATAAACTTAGGTGAAAACCTAGGGTGAGTGCATAAGACCAGTTTGTCCTTATGTATAGTAAAGAAAGGATCCTGCACTGACAGAGCTTGGATTTCACTGACCCTTCTTATGGAAGTGATGGCTACTAAGAAGGCAGTTTTATAAGTCAGGTGTTTGAGACTAGACTTGTGCATGGGCTCAAAGGGTGGTCCCATGAGCCTAGCGAGTACCACATTAAGGTCCCAACCTGGCGGTGGGTTAGAAATTGGAGGGTGGAGTCTCTTTACCCCTTCCATAAATGCTTTGACGACTGGTACCTTCCACCATGAGACCTTGTTATGGGAAGTGGTGTAGGTTTACAAAGCCGCCAGGTGTACTTTTAGCGAGTTAAACACTAACCCTGCATCCAGTAAGTGGAGCATATAGGTTAGAATATTAGAAGGAGTACAATCAACGGGACTGATATACTTATTCTGGCACCAAATTACGAATCGTTTCCATTTATCATAGTAACAGTGCCTCGTGCTCAGTTTTCTTGACTCTCTCAAGATATCCATACATCTCTGCAGTAAATTGAGATGTCCGAACTCTATGACATCAGGAGCCATGCTGCCAAGTTCATCGAGTTGGGCTGAGGATGCACTGTTAGCCCCTCGTGCTGAGACAGTAGGTTGTACCGGCACGGTAGTTTGATGGGGTCGCACACTGCCAGTTTGCGCAGGTGTGGTTGCCATGGTTGTCTCACCCACATAGGAGCAACTAGGATGACCGTCATCGGTTCCCTGTGGATCTTGTTCACCACTTTCCTCACCAGAGGGGTTGGTGGAAAAGCAGGCAAATATCCCTGACCCATTCATCTGTAGGGCGTTCCCCTTGGAGCCTGGCTGGGGGAACCTGGATGCGAAGTTTGGGCATTACCTGTTTTCACTTGTGGCGAATAGGTCTATAGTGGGGAAACCCCACTGAGAAGAGAGGTCTCCTACGACCTCTTCGTGTAGTCACCACTCGTGTTCCTCTGGGAGGGTATCTTTGCTCAGAGCGTCTGTTAGTGAGTTGAGTTCCCCCGGAACATGTTGGGATGAAAGGTAAATCTTCTGTTTGAGTGCCCATTTCCAAATCTGTGGTGCATGCTTTGACAGATTTTGAGAACGAGTGACCCCCTGTTTCTTTAAGTAAAACATTGCAGTCGTGCTGTCTGTTAGGATCTGCACTGACTGGTTGGATAGGAGGGGTTTGAATGCCTGAAGCACTCTAAAGACTGCCAGAAGTTTTAGCATATTGATGTGGTTTTGAGCCACCGTGTGAGACCAGAGACCCTGAGCTGTGTGGTGAATTTAGTGAGCTCCCCACCCTGCCAGGGAGGCATCTGTTGTGACAACGGCCTGTATCTCTTGATCGTAGAAGGGTTTCCCCTTCGTAAGATTCTCTCTTGTCCACCAGCGAAGACTCTGTACTAGTGTTGTCGAAACAACCACTAGATCGTCCCACTGACCACTTGCCGGAGACCACTGTTTCTCCAACCATTTCTGCATGGGTTGCAGGCACGCGTGGGGAACCAGGTAAATGCAAGATGCCATCATGCATTGCTTTGCGCACCCTTATTTGGCGACTGGCATGATATTGAGGAATTTGCAGCAACAAATTTCGAATTCTTTACCCTGATGGAAAGGCCAACCCCTCTTGGTTTATAGGACAGCCGCTAAAAACTGTTTTGAGGTGCTTGGCACCAGGGTTGACTTTTTCTCATTGATTGAGAAGCCCAATTGGAAGAGGAGGTCAATAGTTCTTTGGATGTTTAGTCTGCAAATTAGGGGGGGGACTCCCCTGTAATGAGCCAGTCGTCCAGGTAAGGGTACACCGGGCTTGCCTCCCTGCCTAGGTTCGCCGCCACCACCGCCAGTACCTTGGTGAATACCTTTGGAGCCGAGGCTATTCCGAAAGGCAGCACCTTCAATTGGTAGTGCTGGTTGTCTATCTTGAAACGCAAGAATCGTCTGTGCGTTGGGAACTTTGAAATATGAAAATAGGCATCTTTCATATCCAATGTTGCCATGTAATCCCCCCTTTTTTAGTAGAGAGATTACCTCTTGTAGTGTAGTCATGCAGAATTTTTGTGGCTCGACATACTTGTTTGCAGGGTGCAAATCTAATACTGGGCGCATTGTCAGATCTTTTTTTGGCACAAGGAAGTAGGTTGAATAAATACCCCTGTTTACCTGGTTGACCGGGATGACTTCTATGGCATCCTTTCCTAGTAGAACGGCGATCTCCTCGAGGAGGATCTTCTGATGTTTCAGCGAGTGTGCTCTCTGTCGCGGAGGATGGTTGTGGGGGCGCCCTAGCAACTCTATGCAGTATCCTCCGGACACTGTGGACAGCACCCATCTGTCCGAAGAAATCCCCTCCCACGCGTGGGTGAAGGTGGCAATGCGCCCCCCTACTGGGGATGCATGGGAGGGGACCTGAAGCGGAACATCACTACTTGTTGGGTGGCATACCACCTCTGGCGGGACTGCCTCTAACCCCAGTGCAACCCCTGCGTTGCCCTCTGGGGTAGCCCTGTGAGGATTGGGATTGGTTGTTACCCCATGAAGTTCCCTGGTTTTGGTAATAATTGGAACCCCTTTGGGAATTGTGTTCCGAAAGCGGCGAAAATTGTTGTTGCCCCTCTGTCCAGAGGGTTTGTTGGTGAGTAGGCCAAGAGATTTCAGGTTCTCGTACTCATCCTTTGCCTTTTTTAAAGCTTCCTCAACTGCCTTGCCGAATAGTACATTCGGCTCCACAGGCATATCTATTTGGGTTGCTTGGGTTTCAGGTTTGAAACCTGACTGTCTAAGCCAAGCGTGACGCTTGATAACAGTGCCCTCGGCGATTAACCTCCCAGCCTTATCCGTTGCATCCAAGTTCGTCTTTAACATGCAGTCTGACACAGATCTCCCTTCTGCTGCCACCCGAGCCAACTGGCTCTTTAAGGGGTCGGGTGCAGAGGAAACCAAAGCAGACAGTTACTCCCACTGATGGCAATTGTAGCTTGCCAAAAGGGTGGCACTGTTGGTAATTCTTGCCCGATAGGCCGCAGTAGAGGCAACTTTCCTTTCCAGGCCATATAGGCGTTTGCTCTCCTTATCAGGAGGTGCTTCTGAGGAAGCAAGCAGGGTGCCTGCCCTCTTCCTGGTGGTTGTAACGACCACGGAATCAGGTTTTGATTGACCCCTAATGTACAGAGGATCGGAGGGTGCGGCACGGAACAATTTCTCGACCCGTGGGTTAACTGCTCGAGTGAGATTTGGGGTTTGCAGCGAGGGATCAATCCTGCGCTGGATGGACTTAAGCAATGGGATAGCCTGAGTAATAGCTTTCTTATCCCCTAGGATTTCCCTCAGCAAAATCCCTGTCTTCCTGAACACCCTGTGTGTCAATACTGAAGTGGGCAGCCGCCTTAGCCAGCACCTCATTAAGGAGGGGTTGGTTGTCTACAGGCGAGTCCTACACCGGGGGGTCTTTAGGAACCGGGGAGTCAATGTTGTAAGCTTCAGCTTCATCCTCCTCCTCAGGGTCTTCGTCATCCCCATAATAAGGATCACCCACCTTGTCCTCAACATATTGAGGCTCTGTCTCGTCACAATAGAAATCAGGGTGGTAAGGCTCCACCACGAAGGGGTCTGTGACCAAGCCCTGGAAAGGGGCGTCTGAGCAGAGTTTCTTAGTAGGGGGTTGAGAGGACCCAGGTGTTACCTTGGACCCAGAAGGGGCAGAGGTAGGAGACGTGCTAGATTAACTACAAAAGTAGTTAGGGTCCTTTTCATAAAAGTTAGCCATGAATGTTAACCTCTTCATGACCCTGTCAATGTCAGCTGAGCTCCACTCTTTAGAGCTAGGAATAATAACTGGTTCTGGTTCCTCATCAGTGCCCATATCCTCAGCAGTGGGAGGAACGTGTTTTGTTTTTGGGGTAGTTTCCGAAACTTTGGACTTCCCTGTTACCTTTGGGGCCTTATGCTTCTCCTTATGAACATGGGGACCCGAAGATGTCTTTCTGTTGTTTATCCCCTCCCCCATGGCCGTAGGAATGTTTACCAGAGTTTTTAGGGACCTCTCAGGGGTCCTAAACCCTCGCGTTGAGTTTCAGAGGCAAGATTCGAAGGAGGACATCTAATCTCGGGTGTACGGTCTAGCCTGTTGAGGGTGCCGGGCGGTATCGTCATCTGACAGCCGGGCCTCGGGGACTGTTGATCGGGCGACACCTTTCTCAACCGAAGACGGATGGGCCTTGCCATGAGGCGAACACAAACGCCCAGAGGACAAAGATTAATTGGGCCGCTCTCGTGGTGTCGTCCAGTGCCGATCGCTCGACACACGCGTCGAGTCACGGCTGGGGCTGATGTACTTAGTGGTGGTAGAATGTGTAGCGCTTTTGCCGCCGGGTGTCGTCCCCACAACGTGGCCGCCGGCCAGTCCTTCAGGGTCTGGGGCCTGCGTGCGGGTGTTTGAAGTCACCCCTTTGCCCTCGCCGTCTGATTCGTCAGCGTTGCTGCCATCGCTGAATGTGCCTTCGAGGTCCATGGCCTCCAGTTGCCTGGTGTAGCGGGCCCAGCACTTAGTTGAGCGGTCCTTAAGGGTCTTTGGCTTGAAGAGCTTGCGGGCTCGACAGGTAGCCTCGGGGTGGTCTCGTGGGAGGCACAGATTGCACGTACGGTGCTTACCCACCCAGGGAAACGTCCTATTGCATTTATTTATTTATGGTACAATATGGCAGCGGGCCGAATATATATATATATATATATATATGAATGGGGGGGGAATAGAGAAGCAATATGACCACCCCCCACAATCCCTACTGTATAGGGCCGAGGCCAGAGGCCTGCCAAGGCCCATAGTCCGTCGTGGCAGTCCTCAACGGTTGATTTCTCCGATCTTCACCGGCGTCCGTGGAAGGGGGAAAGGAGAAGTATTAACGTTAATTAAACTACAAAACGGCTTAGCGCCGAAGGAACTCCGCAACATGCATTCGACTCGTATGGCAGAAAAAAAACAATCAGAGGTTCCTACATGCATGAGGGAGCATGGGTACAGGGGACGTCACACTAGGGATAGTATTACTGGCACGCCCTATTCAACGTCCCTTTGAGTTTCGGAAAACAAACTGTAATACTCTGCAGCTTCCACTAGATGTCGGCCTATGCACAGCATGTGATCTAAGCAGATTTCACAAACATCAGAAATATATAACTTCAATGAAAAAACTTAGTTAAAGGGACGTTAAGGTTACAAGTAAAACCGAAAAACCTCAGAAATTTACGAGTTATGGTAAGCTAAGCAACCATAACTCGCGCTACCACTGTGCACTGCTAAGACTAACACCCAGGACATCAAAGATGACATCACATGTGAAATTAATTTTGATGAAAAGTCCCTACAAGGGGTTGTGTTCATAATGTTGGTAACAAGATATCGGGGGTGATCGGAAAACCTATCGTGAACTACTTAATTGATTAAAGAATGTACTCATCTAAACAACATTGTATTTGAGTGTTAATACAGGAACCTAATCATATATTAACATAGGCAATGGCTGCAGCATGCATCATAGAAGTACAATATTTATAATCTTGTAATTTTGGAAAGTACAATAATTAATGCTACCTTATGCGAGTTTTCAGTAATGTTAAACATGTAATAACTAGCTAACAATTCAAGACTTACTACACTTTTGCTAGTACAAACAATACATATGAAGAACCACAATGCATACAAATCAAAGGCACATACAGGGAAACTAAAGTATGGAAGAAAGAAACAGCATCATCAGAAAATGTTAATAACATTAAAGTTTATCTTCATGTATACAAATGAAATGTGTGTTTGAGGTCTGCTTATTTCCCCATGTATGTAACCATCAGCTGAAACTAAACCATATGGACCGTACTTTAAGAACATATGACAAGGTTAACGTCTAGATACGAAACCACCTGGCCTAGACATGTCGGTGAACAAAAACAAGTGGCCCACATATGTGATATCATCAATGACATTTGTGATGTCATCTTTGATGTCCTGGGTGTTAGTCTTAGCAGTGCACGGTGGTGGCACCAGTTATGGTTGCTTAGCTTACCATAACTTCCGAAAAACTTCAGAAATTCGCTTTTACTTGTAACCATAACCTCCCTTTAACAAGGTTTTTTCATTGAATTTCATAGGTTATTAGTGCAACTTAACCATAACGTCCCTGTAATAAAGTTTTTGTCACTGAATTACATGGGTTTTTACCAGTGCATGCTATTTTCCTACTTACTAATATCATACTTCCCCAATATAGCAACACTTCTGTCCAATTTACAAAGTTTCACCTTATGTCACAGGTTTCGTGTTTTCTCACCTGTTTATGTTGCCTTGCGGGATCCTTCGCTGGTGTTTTCTTCCGTGCTGTTCGGGTCTTGTATAAGCCCGCTTGGCCGTCGTCGGATTCCAGGATTCGTTCAGCTTCTTCGTCCGGGATCGAGGAAACTCCAGGAAGACCAGGAAGGAAGAGTGCACACGGGGGAGGTGTGCGTGGACCGCGGAAAGAACAGGTACAAGGAAAGGGAAGGAGAAGGAGAGGGTCCGGGAATTAGAGCAGCAACTCAGTACCCGGAGCACAACGCGACGCACGTCTAGCCTCAGTTAACGATAGCGTTGAGACGCGCAGAGCCTCAAGGGCGTGGTTAATTTATGGAACGTGCTGCATGGACGTAAGGTCGATATTCTGCGAATACGGCCATGTTGGGTGTACTACAGCGAGTAACCCCTGACGTGCCAAGGACCAGGAGGACCAAAAGGGGCGTGATCGATGGATCATGACAGCATGCCACATTCTAAAACACGTTCCACCAGGTTTGCCTGGATGTATTAGCTGGAATTTTCTGAGCAATCTGGGGGAGTTTAGGGTTGAGACTGGTTCACAGGTACGTTCACTGGGTGGATAGCCCTTCCATTCGACCAGGTATTGAAGTTGTCATTGTCTATATCTGGAGTCACATATTTGAGAAACTTCATATTCTAGCTGGTCATTGACAACCACAGGACTGGGTCTAAGATTAGTCCGGGTGGTTTGGATTTAAGGCTTCAATAGAGATTTGTGAAAAACTGGATGGATTCTCTTCCAGGAGTCTGGTAGTTTAAGTCGAATGGCCACAGGGTTAATGACTTCTTTTATAGGAAAGGGCCCATAATATCGAGGAGCCAACTTATTCGGTCGGAGATGTCGGGGCAGTAGCTTCGAAGATAGCCAGACTTTATCCCCAATGGTCTAAGAAGGCCCTGGCCTTCTCCTCGAATCTGCATAGTGCCTAGTTTGGATCTGTGCTCTTTCTAGATGTTCCTTGGCTTCTCTCTGTACATTGATGAGTGTTTGAATCCAGGAATCAACTGTTGGAACTAGTGTAGGATGCAGAAGGACTGAAGGTAGTACCGCAGTGTGGAATCCATGGCTGCAAAAAAAAAGGGCTGGTTTTAACAGCCGAATGGTCCGAGTTGTTGTAGGCGAATTCTGCCACTGGTATCAGAAGCGACCAGTCGTCCTGGACCTTGATAGAAAAACAACAAAGGTATTGTTCAAGGGTTTGATTCACTCGTTCTGTGACTCCATTGGTTTGGGGATGATATCCTGAGGAGAAGGCCCATTGGATTCCTAGTATCCTGCAGAGGTGTTTCCAAAATTGAGAGATATACTGTGGTCCTCTGTCCGATATAATCTTGGAAGGAAGTCCATGCAGTCGGAAGATGTGTTCCAGGAAGATTCCAGCAAGTTCTGACGAGGATGGCAACTTATACAAAGGTGTAAAATGGGCCATATGAGTGAACAAGTCAATGGTGACCATGATAGTGGTGTTCCCTCTGGATGGTGGTAATTCTACAATAAAATCTGTAGCGATGACTTCCCAAGGTCTTGTTGGTGGAGAAGGCTGTAATAAGAGTCCTGCTGGTTTCTGGTTGTCATGTTTGTTTTGATTACAGACAGAACAAGATTGCACGTACAGTTGAACGTCAGCCTTCATTCTGGGACACCAGAATTGTCTTTGTATTAGACGGAGGGTGTTGGAAATGCTGCGATGAGTGAGGGGTATCAGGGCAGAGGTTTATTATCTTTTGTTGTAGTTTCTGTGTGGGAATAAACAGGTTGTTATTTTTAAACAGGTATCCGTCCTGTGTTCTCAGATCCCATTGAGTCCTTTTCGAAGGATCCTTTCAGAGTTCCGAAGTCTGAGTTTGCATACGAATGTCTTCCAGGAGATTGTTTGCTTGAGCTACAAATATTGTATGGGGGGAAACATCTTGGGATATGCCCGATCTCCCGGAGGTTCGTAGTCTGGACGTCGAGAGAGGGCGTCAGCTATTAGATTTTGTGTCCCAGGAACGTGGTGAATCTGGAACTGGTACCGGGCAAAGAAGAAGGCCCAGCGAGGTCGACGGCTGTTCCTACATTCCAAGGCCTGCAGTACTTGTAGGTTTCGATGGTCCGTGCGGACCTGGACAGGATGCTTCGCTCCGAGGAGTAGATGATGCCACGCGGTAAAGGCTTGATGGATGGCCAACAGTTCCTTTTCCAAGACTGAGTAATGAGTTTCACTGGGAGTTAACGTCCGGGAAAGGTAAGCGATGGGGTGTTCCATCCTGTCCCCGAGTAGCTGTTTGAGGACGGCTCCAATAGCGTAACTGGAGGCATCTGTCTCCACTATGAATGGTCGGTTGACATCAGGTTGAGCCAGGATGGGAGCTTGTGTAAACTCAGTCTTCATCTGTTGAAAGGCTTCCTCTTGAGTTGTGGTAGAAAGGAAGGGTACATCTTTCTTTAATAGGACAATGATTGGTTGGACTATCTCGGAAAAGGAAGGTATGAATTTCCTGTAGAAATTAGCTAAGCCCAGGAAAGACTGGATTTGTTTCACAGAGGTGGGGCTTGGCCAGGATACTATAGCCTTAACCTTGGATTGATCCATTCCAATGCCTTCTGGACTAAGGACAAATCCTAGGTAGTGTACAGTAGAAACATGGAAGATGCATTTCTCGGGCTTTGCCAGGAGCTTGTTTTCGCGTAGTCGTTGTAACACTGCCTTTACATGTTCTTCGTGCTTGGAAATGTCCTTCAAAAATATTAGGATATCGTCCAGATAGACAATCACAAAAAGGAATAGCATGTCAAAGAACACCCTATCCATGAAGCGTTGGAAGACCGCTGGGGCATTAGCAAGTTCAAAAGGCATGACCAAGTATTCATAATGACCAAAGGGTGTTCTAAAGGCCGTTTTCCACTTGTCTCCTGCCCTAATGCAAATCAGATGGTAGGCACCCCTGAGATCGAACTTGGTGACAACAACTGCACCCCTTACTGCCTCCAGAATGTCTGAGATCAAGGGTAACGGATAGCCATCCTTAAGGGTGCATTGATTTAAACCTCGATAGTCCAGACACGGTCTGAGTTCCTGGGTGTCTTTCTTGGGAACAAAAAACAGTGAGGCCCCTGCTGGGGATTTAGAGGGTCGTATGGTGCCATTTGCAAGATTAGTATCCAGGTATTCTCGAAGGGCTTTCTTTTCAGGTTCGGATAAGATGAACATCCTCCCAAAGGGAATTACAGCGGAAGGGTCCGTTTCTGTAGCACAGTCTTCTGGTCTATGGGGAGGTAACGCCTGGACAATGGCAGTGGAGAAGACATCAGAGTATTCCTGGTATATCTCTGGAACCCGGATAATGTTTGAGACAGAGAATGTACCTTGGTGATTCGTAGGAGGTCCTGATGGTGTCGGAGTAAGGTCTGACAATGAACTGTGGGACATACAAAATTCTGAGCCCAGAAAAAAGGAACCCGCTGCCCAATTGATGTACGGATTGTGTTTTTGAAGCCAGGGTATTCCCAAAACCATTGGGTAGTGGGCCGACTTGATGTCACATTTTAGCTTTTCTCGATGGTGGTTTATGGCAAGTTCGACGTCCTTGGTCTGAAGGGTGATGGGTCCTGAAGAAAGGGGTCTTCCATCAATAGCTTCTGCAGGTTGCACGATAGTCCGGGATTCGCAAGGAATATGGTGTTTAAGAACCCATTCTTGGTCTATGAAAATTCCCATAGCTCCACAGTCCACCAGTGCCAGGATGGGATACGTTTCCTTCTTGGATGATGATAAGAAGGCCTGTAAAATCACCAACAAATTTTGTCCAGGAGAGTTCAAGGATGGAATTGATGTGGAGCAGGCATCTCTCTCCCGAACCTGTGCTCCATTTAAGATCGGGAGCTGGCGTTTCCTGAGCGCCGTTGGGGGGGGCTATTGGGCACTCGCTTACTAAAATGTTTGTCTGATGCACAATACATACATAACCCGGTATGGATCCTACGCATTCTTTCTTGGGAGGATATGGGTCCAGGGAATGCCCCTAGCTGCATAGGCTCAGACTCGTTACTTGAAGTGAAAATACCTTCGGGGTTCGAGAGTAACCCAATGGGGCTCTCTTCTGGAGTGGCAACTTGCTTTTCCTTTTCTCTGCCTTTCTCTCCTGAATGCGAAAGTCAATCAGCAGGTCAAGATGCATTAGGGCCTGATAAGAACTTGGGCGCGCCACTCTGGCTAGTTCGTCCTTGATGTCTTCGTTTAGCCCTCTACGAAATGGGGTAAAACAAGCTTCAGGGGACAAATCCACCTCTTTAGCCAGCTGTTTGAAGCGTGTGACATACGTAAGCATATCCTGGGTTCCTTGTTGAAAGTCGAGTAGACGTTCCTGGGCACTGTAGACCTGCTCTGGGCAGTCAAACATGGTTTTAAGGGCCTGTATGAAGACATCGTAATCATCCAGGAGAGAATCCCCAGAGTTAACCAGTGGGGTGGCCCAGGTCAAGGCATTGCCGGAAAGATGCGAAATAATAAAGCCCACCTTAGCCCTGGGCGTAGAAAAATAATAAGGCTTGAAAGTAAAGTGGACTAAACATGAGTCAAGGAATCCACGAAGACTCTTTGCGGAACCATCATATTTATCGACAACGCCGCCCAGTATCACAGTCTCTTTCGTAGCGGATTCACGGGACAACACCAATTGTTTTAAGGCGGCATTCTCTGCCTTTAAATTGTGCACTTCGGTCGTCAGCTCTTGCATGCCACGCATTAAGTCCTGGATGGACGCTTCCATGTCTGTGTCGAATTCAGTCAGGTGGCGTCTCAATCTGTCACAGGTTTCGTGTTTTCTCACCTGTTTATGTTGCCTTGCGGGATCCTTCGGCGGGGTTTTCTTCCGCGCTGTTCGGGTCTTGTATAAGCCCGCTCGGCCGTCGTCGGATTTCAGGATTCATTCAGCTTCTTCGTCCGGGATCGAGGTAACTCCAGGAAGACCAGGAAGGAAGAGTGCAGACGGGGGAGGTGTGCGTGGACCGCGGAAAGAACAGGGACAAGGAAAGTGAAGGAGAAGGAGAGGGTCCGGGAATTAGAGCAGCAGCTCAGTTCCAGGAGCACAATGCGACGCACGTCTAGCCTCAGCTAATGATAGCGTTGAGATGCGCGGAGCCGCAGGGGCGTGGTTAATTTATGGAACGTGCTGCATGGACGTAAGATCGATAAGACCACGTTCTGCGAATACGGCCATGTTGGGTGTACTACAGCGAGTAACCCCCGACGGGCCAGGGACCAGGAGGACCAAAAGGGGCGTGATCGATGGATCATGACACCTTAAAACTGTGCCATTTCCCACCTTCTTGCATAATTTTTAACTCTTCTATACACTTTTTGCAACTTTCTCCAATGTTTTTGCATCTGTCGACGTCCGCAAATGCAAACTCAAAAGATATCATCACAGACCTTCCGGACAGTGGCACGTGACCATGCGCTCATACGCAGCATGATGATGTGTCTGCGAAGGCGTCCGCACTTGGGAATCGGGTCCATGCTTGGAAGACTGTTTGGAACTGAATTTTCCGACTGATCTAGGAACTTTTAAGCTCAAAATGTACTCTTGCACAGCTCCTACACCTATATTTACTCATTATCCATTAACACTCCATTAACAATATAGTGCAAAGCACATACTTGGAAGACTATTAGTAAAACTGCTATTTCTCTTAACAATGGCATCAGCTATTGCCCTCCCTCCTCCCCAAATCCCACCACCACCACCAGCTGGAGGACCTACACAACAGATAAAGCGCAGTACTTCCAAAGACAATGAAGAGGACCAAGAAGATGAGGTAGAGCACCCAGAGAGAATCATGGATGTGGCAGTTCTTTACCACTGTTGGGAGTGTAAAAAAGGCTTAAGATACCAAAGTGAAATGCACAAAGCGGGAACCTGGGGTGCCAAAAAAAAATCTTCCTTCCTGCGGCCCGCTGTAGGAAGGAAGGAAGGAAAATCCTTTTCCAAGATTGCCACCATGGAAAGAGAAGGTGGTGCTCCGTACAGAGCCCCTCTTCTCTTTTTATGGCAGCCTGCAGAACCCTATGACCATATTACCACGAGCACATTTCTTTTCCCTTTCAAACCTATCCTACTTTCGAATAACTTTACCATATAGCCGGTCCAAGGTGGACATGGCCACCTTAACACCATTTTATGTCCGCAACAGGGGATAACAGCCCGGCAGCCCAAGTTATCGGCCCAAACGAAGTGTGTCTGTGTGCGGCCTGATGTCTGCGGGCTTTAGCGTGTTATAAATAAATAAATAGCGAGGACTCCGGACCATTATCTTCCATTGCAGCCCCTGCAACGGGGGATAAAGGCCATTAGCAACCCTGGTTCCCAAAGGGGGGAGCCGGGGTGCTAAAAAAGAGATTTCTCTTTCTACAGTAGGAAGGAAGGAAGGACAATCCTTTTCTAAGATAGCCACCCTGGAAAGAGAAGGCGGAGCTCCGTACAGAGCCCCTCTTCCCTTTCTATGGCAGCCTGCAGAACCCTATGACTATATTACCACGAGCACATTTTTTTGTCCCTTTCATACCTATTCTACTTTCGAATAACTTTACCGCACAGCCGGTCCCAGGTGGACATGGCCACTTTAACACCATTTTACATCCCTTGCAGTCATGGCCAGTAGCCAGATTGTCCGCGTCATGACTTTATGCCATGACCCAGACAATCTGGCTACTGCCCACGGCCACAGGCTATACCTCAGTCACCAAAGGTATACGACTATTTTTTGTACCTACATTATGACACTTGTCAAAAAATAAAACACGGGCACATTTGCAAAGCCATGCTTTAATGTCCTTGCCAATGCTCCTCACGAAATTGCTCGAAATCCGCCTATGTTTTATTTTTTCGAAAGTGTCAAAATGTATGTACATACAATAGTCATATAATTTAGCCCCCACTTGACAAAATCCATTCAGTCTTTACACAAACATTGAAGGTTGGGTCGATAATCTTTCTCAAAATGTATGTCCAAATTCGTCAAAAAGCAACAAAGTTATAAGCCATCTAAAAATGTTGTGACCCCCTCTAATTTTGCCCCCTCTTGAGAAAATCCCACCAAACTTTAGAAAACCACTTATATCTAGATCCAAAATCATTTTGCCAAATGTTTTGCAGATTCGTCAAATGACACCACATTTATATGCCTTTGCAACATTTTGGGACCCCCCCTCTAATTTAGCCCCCTCTTGACAGAATCCCACAAAACTTGGCAAAACCATTCACGATTAGGTCTAGAATAAAATTACATGCAGTTTCATTGAGTGGCGCTAAAGTTATGAGCCATCCAAAAACTATTTTTCCCCAACCCTGTAATGCAGAAATAGGTACAGATGTCCTAGGACATCGAAAGTGTCCACGGACACAACAGGACTGCCCCAGGACAACATGAGTGTTTGCGTACTGTAGGGAGTGAAACAACCAGTTTTTTGGCTTCTTATGGCTATATCCCATCCCATCCTCATCCCCCCCACCTCCCCAGAGATAGATTGTTGAGTT
The DNA here is from genome assembly GCF_040938575.1 of Ambystoma mexicanum. Classification (NCBI taxonomy): domain Eukaryota; kingdom Metazoa; phylum Chordata; class Amphibia; order Caudata; family Ambystomatidae; genus Ambystoma; species Ambystoma mexicanum. Next base: position 749,761,480 of record NC_090921.1, on the reverse strand, counting down.
CGACAAGTGCAATGTTGCTTTTTTTCTTCATTTTTTCGCTGCGCTGTCTGCGGACCCCAAAAAGTCCACAAATCCAACATGGTGGGCATTTCGCTGAAACCGACGCATTCCACGTTTTCTCACCATCCAATCAGCGGCTGCGTCCCGATGTCCGTGGACCATGCAAAAGTCAGAATTTTTCTGGGTCAATCAGAGGCCAGTCCGCGGACCGAACAGGGAAGTGAGTCCGCGGACCGGACATAGATATCACTAATTTTCTTGCCTTACGTTTTAGTCGTTTAAAAAAAAAAAACTACTGGATGGATTTACACATAATTAACAAAAGCATGCTTTCGGGACCAAGCGGCCGCTCCTGCCGCAAATTTGGTGAAAATCCGTCCAGCGGTTTGGGCTGTAGGCGTGAGTAAAGTTTTGCCCCCCCCTCTAACTTTGCCCCCCCTTGACCAAACCTCACCAAACTTTGTAAAAGAATTCAGAGGGCCATACACTTTTCTTGCATTGTTTGGTGAGGATTCGTCCAGGGGGAGCGAAGTTATAAGCCACCCAAAAAGTGCTCTTCCTATGGGTTTAGCAACTTAACCATAACTACATGGCCGCTACTGCAGGGCCTTGTAATTAATATATGGGATACATTACTCACCGTAATCGTATTTCTGATGCTTGTATCTGCTTAGATTCACATGCTGTGCATAGGCCGACATCTAGTGGAAGCTGCGGAGTATTACAGTTGGTTTTTTCGAAACTCGAAAATGGGCATCGACACAGGGCGTGCCAGTAATACTATCCCTAGTGTGACATCCACTGTACCCAAGATCCCTCACGCGTCTAGGATCCTCATATTGTATTTTTTCTGACATGAGGTAGCATGAGGAGTAGCGCGAGTACAGATAATCCAAGCAGATAGGTAGAAAGGTAAGACTACAAGCAATCATGCGCCTTCTCTCAGAGGGGAGGAAGGGTGGGTCGCATGTGAATCTAAGCAGATACAAGCATCAGAAATACGATTACGGTGTACATTTGCAATGAAAGCCAGAGTGGCCCCAATGCCTCTAGTAGAGTGGGCTCTTGGCGTGAAAGGCAGAGTTCTTTCAGAGAGTGAGTAACACAGCTGGATACAGTTAATAATTCACTTTGAGATGGCACCTTTAGAGACGCAATCCCCCTCTCTGACTGTAGCTACGGAGACAAACAGTTGATCTGTTTTCCTTAGCGGTCTGGTTTTATTTACATAGTAGAGGACCGCCCTACGTACATCTAGGGTGTGTAGTTTCAACTCAGGCGAGCTTTGAGGGTCCTGGAAGAAAGCCGGAAGCTCGATGGACTGGTTTACGTGGAATTTAGATATAAATTTAGGTGAGAACCTAGGGTGTGTGCGTAAAACCAGTTTGTCTTTATGGACAGTAAAGAAGGGATCCTGCACTGACAGAGCCTGAATTTCACTGACCCTTCTTATAGAAGTAATAGCTACTAAGAAGGCCGTTTTATAAGTCAGGTGTTTGAGACTGCTTTTATGCATGGGCTCAAAAGGGGGGGGCCATGAGCTTAGATAGCACCACATTAAGGTCCCACCCTGGTGGTGGGTTTGAAATAGGAGGGTGAAGTCTCTTTACTCCTTCCATGAAGGCTTTAACTACTGGTACTTTCCACCACGAGACCTTGTTATGGGAAGTGGTGTATGCCGACAGGGCTGCCAGGTGTACTTTCAGTGAGTTAAAAACCAATCCTGCATCTGGCAGGTGGAGGATGTATGTAACAATAGTGGAAGGAGTGCAACCAACTGGGTTGATTTGTCTACTCTGGCACCAGATAACAAATCTCTTCCACTTGTCAAAGTAACAGTGCCTTGTGTTTGGTTTCCTAGATTCCTTTAGGATGTCCATACACCTCTGTGGTAAATTGAGATGTCCAAACTCTATGACCTCAGGAGCCATGCTGCCAGGTTCATTGAGTTGGGTTGCTAATGCACTGTTTGACCTTGGTGCTGGGACAGTAGGTTGTACCAGGCTGGAAGTTTGATGGGCTCGCACACCGCCATCCTGCGTAGGTGTGGGAACCACGGTTGTCTTGCCCACATGGGAGCAACTAGGACGAGTGTCATCGACTCTCTGTTCATCTTGTTGACCACCTTCCTGATGAGGAGGTGGTGGAAAAGCGTACGCAAACATCCCTGACCAGTTCATCCACAGCGCGTTCCCCTGGGAGTCTGGTTGGGGGAACCTGGATGCAAATCCTGGGCATTGTCTGTTTTCGCTTGTGGCGAATAAGTCTATAGTGGGGAAACCCCACTGAGAGAAGATATCTTCTACGACCTCTCTGTGTAGAACCCATTCGTGTTCCTCTGGGAGGGAGTCTCTGCTCAGAGCATCCGCTAGGGAAATGAGATCCCCTGGAACATGTTGTGATGACAGGAAGATGTTCCGTCTGAGTGCCCATATCCAGATTTTCTGGGCAAGCTTGGACAGATTTGGCGAACGAGTCCCTCCTTGCTTGTTCAGGTAGAACATGGCTGTTGTGCTGTCTGTCCGGATTTGCACTGACAGGTTTAGTAGGTGGGGCTCGAACGCTTGAAGCGCTCTGAATACTGCCAGAAGCTCTAGCAGGTTGATGTGGTTCTTGGCCACTGATGGAGACCAGAGACCCTGAGCTGTGTGGTGGAGATGGTGAGCTCCCCACCTCGTCAGACATGCATCGGTAGTGACTACTGCCTGTACTTCGGGATCGTAAAAGGATTTTCCCTGTGCAAGATTCTCTCTTGTCCACGAGTGAAGGCTTTGTACTAGTGTTGGCGAAACGACCACTAGATCGTCCCACTGACCACTTGCCTGAGACCACTGTTTCGCCAACCATTCCGGCATGGAACGCATGCGCAGGCGCGCGTGTGGGACCAGGTAAATACATGACGCCATCATGCCCAGCACACGCATTGCTTTGCATACCGTTATTTGGTGACCGGACTGATATTGCGGAATTTGCAGTAGTATATTCCGAATTCTTTCCTCTGAAGGAAATGTCAACCCCTCTTGAGTATCTAGGATTGCTCCTAGGAACTGTTTGGAGGGGCTTGGCACAAGGCTTGACTTTTTCTCGTTGATTGAGAAGCCAAGATCGTGGAGGAGGTCGATAGTCCTTTGAATGTTTGTTCTGCGAATTACTGGGGTTTCCCCCGTTATGAGCCAGTCGTCCAGATAAGGGTACACCGGGATTGCCTCCCTGCGTAGGTGTGCAGCTGCAGCCGCCAGTACCTTGGGGAATACCCTTGGTGCCGAAGCTATCCTGAAGGGCAGTACCTTGAACTGGTAGTGCCGACTGTCCACCTTGAAGCGCAAGTACCTTCTGTGTGCTGGGAACATGGAAATATGAAAATAGGCATCTTTCATATCCAAGGTTGCCATGTAATCCCCCTTTTTTAGGAGGGGGATTACCTCTTGTAGCGTAGTCATATGAAACTTTTGGGGCTTGACATACTTGTTGGCAGGCCGTAAATCCAATACTGGGAGCATTGTCAAATCTTTTTTTGGGCCAAGAAAGTACGTTGAATAAATACCCTGGTGTCCCGGGACGAGTTCTATCGCGTCCTTTGCTAGCAGATTGGCGATCTCCTCGAGGAGAATCTTCTGATGTTCTAACGAGTGTACTCTTTGTCGTGGAGGATGGTTCCGGGGATGCTGCAGTAGTTCTATACAGTACCCTGCGGATACTGTTGACAGCACCCATCTGTCTGATGTGATCCCTTCCCAAGCCTGGGTGAAGTTGGAAATGTGTCCCCCTACTGGGGTTGCGTGAGAAGGGACCGTGAACTGAGCGTCACTGCTTTGGTGGAGGCGTTCCGCCTCCTTTACTGGGGCTGCCTCTGCCTTTACCACGTCCTCTCCTATTACCCCTGCCATAACCCTAGGTAGACTGTTGGCTGTTGTTCCACTGTGTACCCTGCCCCTGGGAATAGTTTGATCCTCTCTGTGAATTTTGGCCGCGTGGGCGACAAAAATTACTATTCCCTCTCTGGTTAGGTTTTTTTTTGGTTAACTGGCCAAGGGATTTGAGTGTCTCGTATTCGTCCTTGGCATTTTTCAGCGTGTCCTCGACCGCCTTACCAAACAACAGATCAGCTTCCACCGGTTTGTCCAACAATGATGCCTGGGTTTCTGCCTTAAAACCAGACTGCCGTAACCACGCATGTCTCTTGATAACAGTACCTTCTGCTATCAATCTGCCTGCGTTGTCCGCGGCGTCAAAGGTTGCTTTTAAAATGCAACCAGACACGGCTCTACCCTCTGCGGAAATTTGTGCTAACTGGCCCTTTAAGGGTTCTGGTGCACAGGCTATGAGTGCTGCGACTTCTTCCCACTGATGGCAGTTGTAGCTGGCCAACAGGGTGGTGGAGTTTGCAATCCTTGCCTGATAGGCGGACGTTGAGGCTACTTTCCTGCCAAAACCATATAGTTTTTTGCTCTCCTTGCCTGGAGGAGCTTTGGACGATGACAATGGTGTTGCAGCCCTCTTACGAGTATTAGTGACAACTCGGGAGACTGGCTTCAGATGTCCTCTTATATAGAGAGGGTCAGACTGGGCTGCCCTGAAAAGTTTTTCAACTCTGGGATTGACTGCTCTGGTGAGGTTCAGGTTCACCAGGGACGGGTCTATTCTTCGCTGAATAGACTTAAGGATAGGGATGGTCTGGGCAACAGGCCTCCTTTCTCCCACTAACTCCTCGGCGAAGTCCCTCTCTTCCTGGACACCGTGGGCGTCAATATGGAAATGTTCTGCTGCTCGTGCGAGAACCTCGTTCAGGAGGGGTTGGTTATCGACAGGGGAGTCGGTAACCGGGGCTTCCTTCTCTACCGGGGAATCTACTCTGTAGGTTTCAGGGTCTTCCTCTTCTTGGTCCTCATCATCCCCATAGTAGCCCGTCCCGGTTTGCTCTTCTACCATGCCAAAATCTTGCTCCTCACCAAAGGAAGTCTCTCCTTGATACAGTGAGTATGGCCGTGAGTATGGTTGTACCTCGAAGGGGTCTGAAGACCTCATCGGTGTCTCAAACCGGGGCTTCTTACTCGGGGGGATAGGATCATTAGAGCCTGAGGGTGTAGCCCCTTGTGGATCATATGAAAGGAAATGTTCTGGATTTTTATCGTAAAAGTCTGCCAAAGAAGACATCCTTGACATGACCCTATCTATGTCATCACTCGACCATTTTTTGGAACTGGGAATGATTTTCTCAGAAAGTCTAGGAGATTTATCTTGAGTAGATTTGCTGTTTAGGAGGAGTGGAGTGTATCACAGGTGTGGAAGAGTGCAGAGGCTGCTGCTTCTGCTGTTCCCCCCCCTTCCCCGGGAGTGGAAAAGTGTTTTCCCTGTCCCTTTGTGGCTCCGGAGGTTTTCGACACCTGACATCGGGGGTACAGTCCCTGTCTTTCGAACATGGGGCCGCGCTGATCTTGACTGCGGGCTCCGACTCCTGGAGAGCAGCCTGGGGGTGGAAGTCGTCTTCATCCTCCGACGATCGAACTTCTGTTAGCTTAGGGAGCGAGGCACTCTTGGCAAGAGTGGATGATTGCCTGGAGTAATGCGGCGATCTCGATCGAGAACGCCCAGAGGACACCGATTCGGACCGTTCTGTTTGTGCCTCTTTCCGAGAACTCGACGTCATCAAGTCTCGGTTGGACTTCGTGTGTTTTGTGTGAGTGGTGTATGAAGCGCTTGTGTCGCCGGGGGTCTTCCCCATAGCCGCCCTGTCGGACGACCTTCCGAGGTCGGGGACCTGCGCTCGGCTGTCTTTCAATGTGCGCTCGGCTGTCTTTCGATGCCGTAATGCCCTCGCCGTCCGAAAGCACGGCGTCGCTGCCATCGCTGAAGGCGCCCTCCGCTGCCATGGCCGCCTGCCTGGCGTGGTGGGCCCAACGCTTCATCGAACGGTCCTTAAGTGTCTTAGGTTTAAACCTACTACACGCTCCGCAGTTCTCTTCGGGGTGGTCCCTCGGCAAGCAGAGATTGCACGTGGCGTGCCTGTCGACCCAAGGGTATTTGCGATTGCACTTGGGGCAGAATTGAAAAGGGGTACCCTCCATACGCACCTTGTGGCAGCGGGCTGGTAAGTGTAGGAAATGTATAAGGTGTACCTATATACCAAGAGTGTAGAGTATGTCCACCCCCCACTCTCCCTACTTGCAGGGCCGAGGCCAGAGGCCTTCCGAGGCCCAAATCCGTCGTGCAGCAGCCGACGGTCGATTTCTTCTCCAAGCCGGCGTCGAGTGTCGAAGTTCGACGTTGAGATGGGGAAAGGATGTAAATTAATCAATATTTTAGCAAAAGTATGGCTAAGGCCAGGGGACTCCGCAAAATGCTTCCGACCAGTATGGCGGAAAAAAACAATCTGAGGATCCTAGACGCGTGAGGGATCTTGGGTACAGTGGACATCACACTAGGGATAGTATTACTGGCACGCCCTGTGTCGACGCCCATTTTCGAGTTTCGAAAAACAAACTAATACTCTGCAGCTTCCACTAGATGTCGGCCTATGCACAGCATGTGATCTAAGCAGATCACACAAGCCTCAGAAATATATATATATACATATATATATATATATTGAGGATGAGGGATGCATCTGTTGTAACAATCGCGTTGCACTGTAGGGTTGTGAAATGGTTTTCCTTTTAACAGGTTTTCCTTTGTTCACCAGTGTAGTGCTCGTACTAGGGTTAGTCAAACAACCACTAGATAGCCCCACTGACCGCTTGCCTGAGTCCACTGTTTCGCTAACCACTCTTGCATTGGGCGCATGCCAAATCCCAAAGTATCACTTGCGGCCTTGTTTTAGGTTAGCAAGATTCTTCGAGGTGCCAACAGTAAATTATGCATCAACGGTTCGCTGCACTGTGGTGCCTGCGGGTTTTCGGCACATTAATAACATATAGCCATAGACATGCGCAACCGTGGGTGCAGAACGAGGCATGAAGCTATCATCCCGAGCAAGTGCATTTCTTTGCGTACGGTTATTTGGTAACCAGATACATACGGAGGTATTTGCAGCAGTATGCTTTGCACCCTTTCGTTTGACGGGAAGTCTAGACCCTCTTCCGTCTTCATGATAGTTCCTTAGAACTGTTTGAATTGCTTGGAATGAGACTTAAATTTTTCTCGTTGATTGAGAACCACAAATTGGAACAGCAGACTGATTGTCCTTTGGGTATTTTGCTTGCAAATTTGAGGTGATTCCCTGTTATGAGCCAGTCGTCCAGGTAAGGGTACACTGGGATTGATTCTCTGCATAGGTGTGCCACTCCTACCGCTAGTACGTTGGTGAATACCCTGGGAGTGGAGGCTAAGCTGAAGGTTAGCAGCTTGAATTGGTAATGTTGATACGCTATTTTGAAGGGCAGAAATCTTTTGTGCGCTGGGAACATTGAAATATGAAAGCATGCATCTTTCATGTCCAAGGTTGCCATGTAGTCCACTTGTTTTAGCAGTGGGATTACTTCTTGTAGCATTGTCATGCAGAATTTTTGTGGCTTGACATAGGCGTTCGCATGGGCCAGGTCTAGGACATGGCGCATTGTTAGGTCTTTCTTTGGCACAAGGAAGTACATTGAATAGATATCCTTGTTTAGCTGGTTTGCTGGGACAATCTCTATGTCGTCATTTAGCAGCAGTGCCTTGACTTCTTCTAGCAGGATGTGCTGTTCTTCCTGCATGGTTTTTCTTTGTCTTGGCGGGTGGTTGGCTGGTGTTTGTGGTAGCTCTATGCGGGTGGTCATTACTTAGGAGGGGCGGAGCTTCCTATGGAGAAGGAGGATCGACCTCTTCTTCTGGAGCTTCTGTGGCCCCTTTGAAAATGTTGTTGGGAGGACTGCCCCTGTGAGGACCCACAGGATGAACCTTGTCCCTGGTTGTATTTGGAGGACCGCTGGGAGTTCTGTCCTCTAACCAGGCGTGGGTTAGAGAACTAATGGTTTGTTTGTGAATTGGCCCAGGGACTTGAGGGTGTCATTCATAGCGTCCTCGACCGATTTGCCTAATAATGCGCTGGGCTTAATGGGCATGTTCAAAAGGGTGGCTTGGGTCTCCAACCTGAAACCCAATTGACATAGCCATGCATGGCGTTTGATGAGGGTACCTTCCTCCACAATTCGCCCTGCATTGTCTGCTGCGTCCAAGTTATTTTTAAGAATGCAGCGGGCTACTTGTCTTCCTTCAGCCATTGTTTGAAAGAGCTGTGGCTTTAGAGGTTCTGGGACAGTCTATTTGCTTTGAGATCTCGTCTCACTTGTGGTAATTAAAACTGGACAGTAGTGTAGTGTTGTTTGCAATCCTCACTTGATAGGCAGTTGAGGAAGCTACTTTCCTCCCTAGGGTGTAAATCTTTTTGGTCTCCTTGTCAGGAGGGACTTCGGCAGAGGCTAAAGGTGTTCCTGCTCTCTTCCTTATGGTGGTAACTACTAGAGAGTCGGGCTTTAGCTGCCCCCTAATGTAAAATGGGTCTGATGGGGCTGGTCTAAACATTTTCTCAATGCGTGGGTTGACGGCCCTTGTCAGAATGGGGGTAAGTAGAGAAGGATGAATGTACCTTTGAACAGATTGATGCAGCGGGATGAACTGTACTGCAGATCTTTTATCCCAAGGATGTCCTCTACAAAGACTTTATCGACTTGAGCTTCCTGGGTATCAATTTTAAAGTTTTCTGCTGCTTGTAAAAGAATGTCACTGTACTGCAGCTAGTTGTCCACCGGGGAATCAGCCACTGGTTGGTTGGTATGGTCTGGGGATTGGATGATGTATGCATCGTCATCGTCATAGCATTGATCTATGTCCCCTTGATCTTCTGGGTCTGCTAATGAGCCTGGGTCTTGGGAACCTTGAATGTCATAATAATATATGTCATCAGCCACGTCTTGATAGGTAGGGGTATTAGTACGTGTTGCGTCCAGACGGGCTCTTTTGGCGTCGGGCTGCTAGTTAGCTTCTTCGCCTTGAGCGGGCCCGTGGAGGCTAGTAAGTTCCCCTGGGTGTTGATCAAAGACATTAACAAAACTGGAAATTCTCCTCATGGCCCTATCAAACTGTTCCGGGGTCCATTGGGAGGAGTTAGGCAACACTGAGGGAACAGGTGCCGTTAGAGGCTCCAGAGCAGGGGGCTGTTTGTGTAACGCTCACCTGATTCTCGCAGAGGCGCCGGTCTTGACTGGGCGACTACCGTATCTTCAAAGGTGATGTGTAGCACCCGGTTGGCTCTTTGGGCTGGACCTCTGTGCACTGTATGCCTGACGTGTAGAGTAAGATGTCTTAGGTAAGTGAATGCCGAGCTCTCCATCTGCCTCGGGGCAGGGTGCTGTAACCAGTTTCTTCACTGGATAGGTAGCGCAGGCCTCTTGACTTCAGAGGACTGCTGTCCGTCGTTTACTGCACGAACGGTAAGTTTCGAGTCATTCAAATGTCTTTAAAGTCTTTAGTAATGATGTCTCTTGTTTTGCAGGGTTCCGGCGATGGCGGATGACGGGCTGAAGTGAGTTGAAGATGGAGCCCGTGTGATGAATAGAAGCGCCTGGAAGCACGTAAGTAAGCGCTTGTTGCCTGCTTCACTATGCGCTCTAACTGTCTTTTTATTTTGCAGGTACGAGTTCGGAGCGGCTGCAGGGTGCCGGAATACCCACTGGATTAGATGTGGAAAGGAGTAATGGCACGTGAGTATTAAAGTTCCCCAATGTCTTTAAACGCACCTTGTTTTGTCTTTCAGATGCGGGATGCAGCGCCGAAGGCCTCCGGAGCGTGCAAAGAGTTGGTAAACTTTTGTCTTTCAGATGCCGGAATGCTAACCTGTTCTTTCTTGTCTTTATAGGTGTTGCTGAAGACTGGATTCAGGATGGTAAGCCTTTGCCTTTCAGATGCCGGAATGCTAACCTGTTCTTTCTTGTCTTTATAGGTGTTGCTGAAGACTGGATTCAGGATGGTAAGCCTTTTTCCTTAGGCCCAGGACCGGATGCAGAAGACACGATGAGCGTTCTGCTGCAGAGGTTGCAGAATAACGCAAAGCAAGATTCATCCACCGGGTGTGGTTTAAATAGCCTCCTGTAGTGCTTAGGTGTCTCCTTCCACAGCCACGCCTAAGTAAGAAAAGAGTTCCTGGTAAGAAAAGAGTTCCTGCCTTCCAGAAGAGTTCCAGTGTTCTGAATCTAGGGAGTGGCTCCAGCCCCACCCAACAGGAAAAGTAGTTCCAAACAGAAGAGGATCAGAGGCTCAACTGGCAGGCAAGTAAGCAGCATGGTCTGCTGAAGGTAAGTCCACCCAAGCATTATGAGCCCGGCGCTTCCAGCGCTGGGACTGGGCATATTTATGAGCCTGGTGCCACTGGCGCCAGGACTGGGTCCAAAAGGTCCCAATTGGGACTGGTTGGCACTCGAAACCTGGGTTATGGATCTGCTTCCAAGGGAGTTGGGAAAACCCTGACCTTTTGGAAGCAGAGATCATGACAGTTTGTGATGCATTGCCCCTGAAAGGATGTCTTTAGGGGTCCCTATTCTTTGAACTCTGTGATTTTGAGGCTTGGGGCATCAAGGATTTTGAGTCTTTCGACGTCTTTGCCTTGAGCAGGGTGTCAGAGACTTGTTTTTTAATTAGATCACAAATTTGGGAAATTTTAGTAGGGGCTGCCGATGCGTCTTTGAACCCAGTGACCGTAACCCGAGGACTTTCCTGATTTGCTGGCGGTGTCGGAAACTGACTTTGGCGTCTGTTTCGGGGGCCTGTCGTATGTTGATCGCGACCACAATGGCCCAGAGCACAGGGACTTTTCAGACCTTCCCTTCAACACTGCGTGTGGCTTATCGGTCAACAACGTGGTCGACTGTCGGCCATGGGGGATGTGTTTAGTGTGGCGTGTACTGGAGGTGCCTGAGCTGCCGGGTGCAATCTCTGTAGCAGAACCGCCGGCCTGCCTGTTGGAGTCGGGGACTCGTGTCTGGGAATCCGTCGGGTCCTGATCGCCCTCGTTGTCACTTAGGGCGCTGACGCTGCCATCGCTGGAGGCTCTCTCGACGTCCATGGAGGCCTCGACCTGCATGGCGTGGTGGGCCCAGCATTTAGTTTTCCGGTCCTTTAATATTTTTGGCCGAAACTGTTTTTCAGAGTGGTCCCTAGGGAGGCAAAGGCTACACACACTGCGTGAATCCTTCCAGGGAAACGTCCTGTTACAGGAAGGACGAAATTTAAAAGGTGTATTTTCCATAGTATGGAAGGTTGGCAACCTGGCAAAATACAAGGGAGTTTAGGGGAATATGCATTCTCTAAGTGAGCTGGATTATGACCTCCCCCGTCTCTCCGTACTGTATATGGCCGAGGCCCGATGAGGCATAGGTAGGCGGCAGACGAAGTTCGTCGAGACAGGAGTCGTCGTCGACAAACGGTCAGGTCCTCGAATGCCGTCACCGGAGATCTTACAGTGTACAGTCGTCGAAAGGACAGAAGGAAAGACTAACTTTTAACTTTTTTATAAGTAATGGTGTCAGCCAGATGAAGGAACTCTGCAATATGCGCCCGACTATGATGGCGGAAAAAACAATCTGAGAGACCTCAACGGGTGAAGGACCATGGGTACAGTGGACGTTACACTAGGGATAGTATTACTCGCGCGCCCTGTCGACGTCCCTTTTCGAGTTTCGAAAACAGAATATGTAATACTCTGCGGCTACCACTAGATGTCGGCCTATGCATAGCAGGTGATCTAAGCAGATCCTCTTTTCTACCCTTTTATCATGTATAGTCAGTAGCTGAGGAAGCAGTTGATAAAAGAATGGGAAAATGGATCTCTCCTAGCCTAAAGCAGCAACATCGCTCTTGGATAGCGGAATAGTTGGGAGGGTGACGAGGATTTTGTGGGAGGAGCCATCCATTAAAAAGAACATTACCCCAGATAATAATTTGTTCTTCGAATGTATAGTGCCTTCCCACAGATTCCTCATCTTTAGGTAGAATCCCAAAGCATTATTGTATGAGACTGAGCGAGGACGAGGATGCCTCTATTAAACCAAGAAAATGTGTAGGACTGCTTAGCCAAACCGAGCATCTTGAACGTACATGGAGTCTAGACATGGTTTTTCGAAAAGATATGTACAGAAGCCCATATGGAACAAGTTACTTACCTGTAACTGTTGTTCTCCAGCATGGGTCTGGCATGGATTCACATGCTCATGAATATTCCCCGTCGTCAGGCTGGGAATCCTCGGTAAAGAAAAAACCAGTATCAGTTTCGTTTCTGATCTGTCTTTCGTAGTAATAACCAATCACTGGTCTCTGCGTCATACTGACCACAGCCAATGACTGGCCTCTACCTAAGCACCGCCTCCGGCAGCCATCTTCAGATTTGGAAGCACGTGAAGTGGCAGTATGACCAAGTGAAGAGCCGCAGAGGGGTAGGCGGGAGGGTTCGCATGTGAATCCATGCCAGACCCATGCTGGAGAACAACAGTTACAGGTAAGTAACTTGTTCCTTCTCCAGCATGGGGTCTGCCATGGATTCACATGCTCATGAATAAAGAATACATAGCAGTACACACATGCACAACCACGGGAGGTGGCAAAGGCTCAACATTAAGCATTGCATCAAACTCAACATTAAGCATCTTACCTCCTCACCAGGCTCACCTCAGGCGAACAGGTTGCGCAGCACTGCTTGGCCGACCCTGGACTCCTCCCTGGAATCCCGATCGACGCAGTAGAACTTCGTGAAGGTGTTCGTCGACCTCCATGTAGCAGCCCTGCATATGTCCAGCAGGGGCACACCAGAAAGGAACGCCGTGGTAGCTGCGATCGCTCTGGTGGAATGGGCTCTCGGACGGCCGGGCAGCGGTCGGTTTGCCAACCGATGACAGTACATGATACAGCCGGAGAGCCATCTGGAAATGGAAGCCTTCGAGAGAGCCTTCCCCTGATTGACAGGTCCAAAGTTCACAAAGAGTTGTGACGTCTTCCGAAAACACTTCGTGCGGTCCACGTAGAACTTCAGCGCTCTAGCCACATCCAGCGAGTGCAAAGTCCTCTCAGCCGGCGACGAAGGCGACGGGAAGAATACAGGCAACACCAAGGGTTCGTTGAGATGGAAGTCCGACGGTACCTTGGGCATGAAGGAGGGGTGCGTCCTGAGCACTACCCTCGTGTCGTGAAAAGTCAAGTACGGGGCCTTGCAGGAAAGGGCCTGGATCTCTCCCACCCGTCGTGCGGAGGTGATGGCCACAAGAAACGCTGTTTTCCACGACAGAAACTTCAACGGGGCCGAGTGCAGAGGCTCGAACGGAGGTCCCATGAGCTTGGTCAGCACCACGTTGAGCTCCCACGCCGGGGCCGGAGCCTTCACCGGCGGGAACGATCTGAACAGTCCCTTCATGAACTCTTCCACCAGACGATGAGACCACAAGGACGTCCGTCCCGTGGTTCTGGTGTATCAGGAGATCGCAGCAAGATGAATCTTGATGGACGCGTGTGCCAGTCCAGCTTTAGCCAGCGTCAGCAGGTACGGCAGAACTTGGGGAGCCGTAATCCGTAGAGGGTTAATCTTCTGTGCGTGGCACCAGACAGAGAACCTCTTCCATTTGTGTCCGTAGCATTTAAGAGTCGAGGACGCCCTGGCCTTTGCAAGAACCTCTCTGCAGTCGGCCGGTATGTTGTATCCTCCAAACTCTAGCGCTGCAGGAGCCAGGCCTGCAAGTTCAGCGATTTCGGGTCGTGGTGGAGGATGGCACCTCCTTCCCTGGAGAGCAGATCCGCGTCCACCGGCAGCTTGATTGGCGGGGACGCTGACAAGTCCAGAAGGTCCGGGAACCATATCTGCCTCGGCCACGCAGGTGCGACGAGGATCATCCTGCACCGTGACCTCTTGAGCTGGTTGACGAGCCGGATTAGCAGTGGCAAAGGAGGGAACGCGTAGAGGAACAGGCCCTCCCAGGGGAACGAGAAAGCATCGCCCATGCTCCTCGCCTGGGGAAACCTGCTGGCGAACCTCCGGCACTTGGAGTTCGTCGCCGTCGCGAATAGGTCGATCTGGGGTGTGCCCCACCGTCGGAAGAGGCGATCCACTAGATCCTGCCGTAGTTCCCACTCGTGGCACGAGCGCAGCTCCCTGCTGAGTGAGTCGGCGATGGTGTTTCTTATCCCTGCCAGATGAAACGGCACCAGAAACATCCCTTGGGCGACTGCCCAATGCCACAGGTCCTGCGCCTCCTTGGACAGTGCTGGGGACCTGGTTCCGCCCTGTTTTCTGATGTAAAACATGGTGGTGGTGTAAGGATTTCTCCGTCGGGAGCAAAAGGCCCCTTGCGTGCAGATTTTCGGTGTGCGCTCCCCACCCTTCCAGGGAGGCATCCGTGGTCACTGTCTCCTGGTGGGCTGGGGTCTGGAAGTCCATGCCCGCTGTCAGATGCGTGCGGGTGCCCCACCACCGGATCGCTCGTCGGAAACTCTCGTCGAGTGTGATCCTTTCCTCGAAGCTGCCCGTCGTTTGGATCCAGCGCGCGTCCAGGAACTCCTGCAACGGGCGCATCCGGAGCCTGCACATGGGAATGAGGTAGATGCAGGAAGACATCATTCCGAGGAGGGACTTGATGGACCTCACCTTGGCCGCGTCGGCCACCAACATCCGCTGCACCTTGCCCAGGATGGTCCTGGTCCTCTCCTCCGACGGGGAGGCCAGAAGGGACACTGTGTTGAGCCTCGCTCCCAGAAACAGAGTGTCTTGCGCGGGTACCAGGTGGGATTTGGCGTAGTTCACGGAGAATCCCAGGTCCGTGAGAAGTTGGACGGTCCTTGCCGTGTGAAGCACGGCGAGCTCCCTTGTCTTGGCCCGGATGAGCCAGTCGTCCAGGTAGGGGTAGACGTGGATCCCTTCGCGGCGCAGCTGAACCGCCACCGGTGCGAGGCACTTGGTGAACACCCTGGGTGCCGACCGTAGACCGAAGGGGAGGGCTTTGAACTGGTAATGCCGCCCTTGGACCACAAACCTGAGGAATTTTCGGTGCCCCTTCAAGATGGGAATATGGAAGTAGGCATCCTCCAAATCCAACGACGACAGGAAGTCTCCTTCCTCCAGCTGACCCAGGACGTGCTGGAGGGTGACCATCCGGAACTTTTGCGTCTTGATGAACTTGTTCAGACGTCGCAGGTCCAGGATGGGGCGCCATCCCCCCGTCTTCTTCTTCACGAGGAAGTATCTCGAGTAGACTCCGGAGCCCCGAAGCCTCTTTGGGACGAGTTCGATGGCGCCCTTCTTGAGCATCGCCTTCACCTCCAGGAGAAGTTGAGGGACGTGAAGTTCTTTCCTGGCCACGGGGGGGACGCGCGGACACTTTCTTTGAAACTCGAGCGCGTGGCCCCGGGCCAAGGCGTCCAGCACCCAACGGTCGGTGGAGATGGACTCCCACACGCTGACGAAGCTCGCCAGCCGGCCTCCCACCGGGGTGCTTCGGTGGGGGCCCGACCCCCCCGCCGGTTCAATCCTGCTTCGACGAGGCTTTAGCGCCTTGTCCTTGGCGACGACGCGGGGTCCGCCAGGCTTGCCTCGTCCTCTGTAGGCCTCCTGAGATGACGAGCGGGCCGCTTGACGGTAGGAGGAGAAACCGCCGCCGGAACCTTTGGAGGCACCCTTGCCTCCGCTGCTCCGAAAGGGCGTCCGTCGCTGTTGCAGAACTCCAAGGGCCCGGGCCGTCTCGGTGTCCGCTTTAATGGCCTGAAGGGAATCGTCCACCGTCTTCCCAAACAGGTTGTTCCCATCGAAGGGCATGTCCAGGACTCTGGTCTGAACGTCTTGACGGAAGTCCGTAGCCTTGAGCCATCCACGCCGCCTAAGGCAAACGCCGTTGCCCAACTGGCGGAACCCAGTGTCGGCGATGTCCGTCGCAACGGTAATGGCGTGGTCCGAAGCCATCTCACCTTCCTGCAGGATCTCCAGGGCCTCTGCCCTCTTGTCGTCCGGCAAGAAGTCCAGCAGGGGAGCCAGTTTGTACCAGAGCTCCCTGTCGTATCGGGCCACGATAGCCAAGGCGTTGGCAGCTTTAATCGTCGTCGCTGCAGACGAGATGACTCTGCGTCCCATAGCGTCCAATTTCTTTCCCTCGCCGTCCAGTGGGGAAGTCGATGTGGAGGCCGCACCCCCCCCCCGCTTTTTTCCTGGCCGCCGCGGAGACGACGGAGTCCGGAGTAGGCTGCGCCTGGAGGCACAGGGGGGCCGTGTCCGGGACCCGGTACTTTTTCTCGTACCGGTCTCTTCTAGCTGGCGTCGTGGACGGGTTCTTGAGGAGGGTGGGGCCCTCATCCCAAATGTCGTCCAATAGAGGCACCGCGAGGACCGTCTTCCTCTTGGCCTCGCGCCGCTGATAAAGAAAACCTTCCTTCTTCTTCTCCTCAGGGCAGAGTTGGAAAAGCTCGGATGCCCTGGCGATCATTGAGTGGAACGATCGAATCTCGTCGGGCGGAGAAGCCCTGGTGGGAGGCGAATCCGGTACATCCTCGTCGTATAACTCGTCGTCTGTACCCGTCGCTGCCGTGTCAGTCCCCGTATCATCCCCTCGGGTGGACGGGGAGGAGGGCTGGAAGGGGCGCGACGGCTGAAAAGGAGGTGGAGGGTGGATCCTTCTTTTCTTGGTAGGGGGAACACCAGAAGGTCCCGGTTCTGGGTCCCCCGACGGGAGAGGTTCCGTCGGCAACGGTAGTCTCGTCCTTATCTCAGAGCATAAGGACTATATAGCCAACAAAATGGCCGCCGAGTTGTCTCGCGGCGCTGGCAGAGGGAAATCCGACGGGCGATCAGGGGCCCCGTCGGTACCCTCGACGATGTCGTCGTCACCTGCGTCGGGATCCATCCCGATGGGCCGGTCTTCTTCCACGCCGAGGCCGTGGCTTAAGACCTCGACCAGTTCCTCCTCCGAGGTTGAGGCCGAATCTATGACGACGCCCTGCCCCCCCCTTTTTCTTCCCCACGGGGGATTTCACGGGGGTCCTATCGATGGGCACAAAAGAGGACTCCCTCCGATGTGGCAGGGAGACTCTGAGCCCCGAGGTCGCCACCACTGGTGTAGCCTCCACAGGCTGAGCCAGGGCCGCCGCGACAGTTTCGATAGAGGGCTTGGCCGGATGGATTAAGGCCTTCACCACCTTAGGTGCGCTCACCGCCTTATCCTTGAGGGGGGGGGACACTGCCTCGCTCCCCCTCCGCCTTCGAGCTCGACCGGGGCCTCTCCAGGAGCTTCGCCGGGTGCTCAGCCTTCCTCTTACCCGACCCAGAGCGTTGGCTCGTGGTTGATGGTGCCGGGGAGGGTGCGCCCTGCCTGGCGCCCGTAGAGCCTGACCGTTCGGCGCTCCCGGTGCCAGCGGACTCGCAGTGCTTGGCCTTATGTTGGACCCCCGTCGCCGGGGCGTCCTCAAAGGTCTTAGAAGACCGCTCGGATTTCTTCCTTTTCTTCTCGCCTGACGGGCTCTTCCCTTCTAGCCAGTTGGCGAGACGTTGATGGCGGTCCTTCATGGTCCGCTCCGACAT
Organism: Ambystoma mexicanum; assembly: GCF_040938575.1. Lineage (NCBI taxonomy): Eukaryota > Metazoa > Chordata > Amphibia > Caudata > Ambystomatidae > Ambystoma > Ambystoma mexicanum. The sequence goes on along the minus strand of NC_090921.1, from coordinate 749,743,968 downwards.
GTTGCCGCAAAACGCACAGTCCTTCTCCACGTGCGTCTTGTCCTCATGTAGGCAGTAAAGACAAAAAGAGTGTTCGTCCTCCTTGAAGACGTTCTGCAGCTGGCATCCAGGGCAGACCCTGAACAGCTTTCCGGGCGTCGAGCTTCCCTTCTCCTGGGGTCCTCCAAAAGCATAGCTCGACGAAATCTTCACCCTTGAGGGGCGCAGACGAATCCGAAACGGGTCCCCGTTGATCGGATGGTGAGTCGGTGGAGCTTGAGGCTCTTTTGACCGAAAAAACGAAGTTTTTGAGAAAAAAACGTGAAAAAATAGCACTAACTCTCGAGAGCAATAGCACGAGGATCCCAACACATGAACGTGCGGTAAAAATCTGAAGATGGCTGCCGGAGGCGGTGCTTAGGTAGAGGGCAGTCATTGGCTGTGGTCAGTATGACGCAGAGACCAGTGATTGGTTATTACTACGAAAGACAGATCAGAAACGAAACTGATACTGTTTTTTTCTTTACCGAGGATTCCCAGCCTGACGACGGGGAATATTCATGAGCATGTGAATCCATGCCAGACCCCATGCTGGAGAAAGCTGCCTTATGAATGTTGATCATGGGAACACCTCACTGAAGCCCTGATGTGGCCACTACGTCTCTAGTAAAGTGGGCAATAAGCCCTGAAGGGCCCTTCCCTGTTCTGACAGCACTCCGAAATACTGAATATAATCCAATCTCAATAGTGTTTATTTAGAGAAGACATCGCACAACCCTGTTTTGCACCTGCATACATTACAAATAGCTGGTAATCTTTTTACCAGCTAGTTCCTTGAACCTAGCAACATAGAAATGTAATGCCCTCTTCGGGGCCAGTCAGTGCACCTGTTCTTCCTCTTTGGAGGCATGCAGTGGTAGACCGAACACTGGTAGATTAATTTTTGTATTGAGATGGAACTCAGAAAATTACTTTGAATGAAAGACGGTGTGACCCTTACCCTGACCTTTTGTCCAGAAAACACCAGGTAGTGAGGGTTACCTGACAGAGCTTGCAGCTTGCTAAATCCTGGCTGATGTAATCGCCACTACAAAAACAGTTTTCAATGTCAGAAGCTGAAGAGGGCATTGGCTCAAAAGCAGCACCCATCAGAAAAGTGAGAACTTGGTTCAAAGCCCAGGATGGACACAAACTGCTTCGCAGGGAACATCTTGACCAAACCTCTGAGAAGTTGCATGACTGTAGGGATTCCAAAATAAGTAACTTGTTCCGGCATCCTATTGAACATTACGACGGCTGCGAAGTAGCCCTTCACTGTTATGATTTGCAAGCCATCAGGAACCAGCGACAACAGGAACCAGCGACAACAGGAACCGGAGAGCCAAGGCTGTGGAAAACGCTAGGGCTTTTTGAACCCTCTCTCTGTACCAAGAACAAACTTTTTCCCAACAGTAGTTGTAAATAACTTTGGTAGCCATTCTGCATGTGGAAAGAAGCACCTCCAAATTCTCATTGGGCAATTTCCAGTCTCTGTATTTAAGCCTCTCGAGAGCAAGTCATGGAGACAAAGGGTGCCGAGGGTGGGATGGAAAACCTTCTCCTCTGATTGGGAGAGACGGTCCGATCTCTCTGGGAGGCATCCAGGAGAGCATATGGAAATGTAGAAAATCAGAGTACCATGGCCTCTGCGCCCAATCCAGGGCAATCAGAATCATCATGATTTTGACTCTCTGCAACCTCCTTAGAATTTGTGGCTGGATGAGAATCGGTGGAATTATGTAGAGAAGGGTGAAATCCTAGTCCACTAGGAGCGCATCCCCCAGTGCCCCTCTCAGGGGAAATTCCCTAGTGCAGAACAACCCGCAATTCCTGTTGGCACATGAGGTGAACTGGTCTACCTGAGGGGTTCCCCAAATATTGAAGATTTCTACAAGAACCTCCTGGCAAAACTCCCATTCGTGGGAGACCGAACTCTGCCTGTTCACCACCTCCACCACCATGTTCTCCGTCCCGAAAAGATGGGCGGCCGAGAGGAAGATATTGTTACCAAAATCCCAGAACCATAACTGCAACGCCACCTGTTGTGCTAGTGTGCGTCCACTGTGTTTTCCATCAGAATCGGGACACGTTTCCCCTGTTGGAGGAAAGGAAGGCTTTCAGCCCGATAGCCCACAGGTTTAGCAGGTCGATGTACAACATTATTTCCACCGAAGACCAATTCTTGTTCATCCTGCCATCCCCTCAGGTGAGCACAACAGATCTTCAGATTCGAGCTACAGTTAAAGGTCTAACATTTTGAATTTGAGCTACGGTTAGGATAACTTATACCATACAAAATGGACCATCAGCCGAGGGCCAGGATAGGGTTAGTGAGTGAATTTGTGTTTTGAATTAATAAACAAAAGGACCACTAAATAGTGCCGTATGTTGCCACAAAGAATATGGATTGCTGCAAACTGATGCAGAATAATAATATGAATAATGGTGCATGCCTTTATTTAATGAGCCAAGAGCAACAATTTTCATATTTATTTTGAGGTTCAACATTGGATAACACGTCTGCCCATCGTCAGAAAAGGGACTGGGTGCGTTGTGGCCGCACAAGCCTTAGATACAGGCAACAGGCACTATGTTCCATTGCAGTTGCTTCTCCTCCCCATTACCTCACTTGTGATCAGTCCTGTCAGGAATGTACAAAAAAGAGCCCATATGTCCAGACTCTTTGTTGACATTGGATTGTCCTTACCAATTCCCTAGATTTCTTGTAATCTAGCTTTGCCGCAGTACTTCCACTACTCAACTAGCCTCTGTTCTCGGAATGTGCTCTCCATAATGATCCTATAGTGGTCTGTCTGGTGCTTGATGCCGAAGCCGTTGAACTTGGAGTCTAGGGAGATGAGATTGTCACCCTCTGCCTCACTCAAAGTCTGGTAGGTACCACATAGATGGCTGATCGTGGCTGTCGTCAGCAAGCCTTCATCCTCTATAGACGCATCTGGCCTCACTGTCCAGGCTTCTTCCTGAGTTTCAGCTTCTTCCATGTCCATGCTCCACATTCAGAAGTGGATTAAAAAGTTTTTTTACAGATATGTTCATTTTTCAAACCCCTCACAATGTTTCTCTTTTCCACTAGGGCTGGGACTACCAAGCCTGGCAAATCTTTGGGTTCAAGTTTCGAAACTCCGAAACTACATAAAGCAAGAGTATCAATGCAACAACAAGACATGTACAACATCTAATTAACAGACAAAGTCATCCAGCAAGTTATAGTGTGGACACTGGGAAGTCTGATATGGATTTTTTTTTCATACTAGAATAATTTAAGATCTTTACTGTACCACACCAGTTCTAGGTCACATGCATACTCTTTTGGTCTCAGTGACTGCTGCTCTTTGATTTCTCAATAGTGAAGGCATAAGCAAGGCACCCGTCCCCCACCGCAGGAAGACTCCTTGTGCTACAGACTGACTTCCATGTAATTGGGATTAACCTGGTCCATTGCTCCCATCTATAGGGCAGCTGCGGACAGTACATTCGAGAAGTGACAATCTACTACAGGGTTGACTACCATGAAAATGGCACTAGTACCTGCTAAAAAGTACTATGGTAAATCGGACATAGGAGATGGATGAGAGGACATGTTTGAACGAAATGTTTTATTTTAGAAAATAAAGAAAACCTCTTCTATACCCTACCTCTACAATTTTTTTCAACTTTTTTTATACAGTTTATTTAAACCTTTAAGAAAGAACAGATACAAAAATAAAAAATCAATCCCACATCACAATCTTCAGCCTGAGAATTCATTAGCCATGAATACACCAAGTACCATCACACAGTTCTCTTTACAGTTACTACAAGTAGCTAAAGGTAACCAAGTAGCTCTTGTTTATTCACATCCGCTACTTGAGTTTGCTAATAGCTCCCTTAATTCTCCCAAGAAAGTGGTCAGGGCATAGGTAAGTTTTCTGTCTGATCCACTGAACATCAATGTCCACCAGTCTTCGCCACTCAGAGATGTATAGTTTCCAATAATTGGAGCAAGATGTTTAGATCTCTGACCTTGAAGAGTGTTACAGAACACCACAAGATGTTTTAAGGATTCCTTGTGTTTGGTGCAGAATCTGCAAGTTAGATCCTTGTCATGATCTTTCACACACATACTCAATCTTTCCTTATTTTTGAAGGCATTTAGTCCAAAATTCAAAAACAAAGATCTTCGTTGTGGGTCAGGAGAGAATTCCACAAATTTTGAACGCTCGTTGAAAGCTCTCGCTTCACATGGCACATACTTCCATCATTCTTTGTTTTGTTCTTTGTTCTTCTGTTAAAATCCAATCAAGCCTCCACAGTTTGATCTTGCCTTTGGTCGGATTGCTGTGTAAAGTCGAGATCTTAATTTCCGAGTCCGCGAGCAAGGCCTCGCAACACTGTGCCCATAATGTGGATATACTTCATGCATTACCATTTTCAAGATCTTATGGAATCTGGAATTGAGGGACTACAACCGCCATAGTTGTTTTGCAGTAGAGAGCTAGCGTGTTCCAGCACACACAGGCATTAATAGATATGAGCCCTAGCTCATATCTTATGCACACTGTTGGAATACCCCTAGGGAGCCGGAGAACCTTTCTCCTAAAGATATTTTCTACCATCTCCCATACATCGTATGGGCATCACAGGGCAGATTCTGCCCCGAATATCAGAGCTGGCACCGCTTTTTGATTATAGAAGTTTATCACAGGTCTTAGGGAAAATTTCCGTATTTTTTTGTTGAGAATGGATGCTTGGCATGCTAACTGGCGACACTTTGTTTTTGCTGTTTCAACCCAGGACTGTCATCAATATGGGAACTCATCCTCATTCCCAAATATCTGGTGTTAGTCTCGATGTTTAGGGTTTCATTCCCAAGGCAACCTCTAAATTATTGTCTGATTGTCCTGTGAGAAGTCCTTAGATTTTGTAAGACCAATATCGCACACTTTTTTTTGTTGAAGTGTAAACCATTGTTTTTCACTTATGTTTCTACAGCGTCCAATTTCTGCTGTAGGCCAATCCGAGTTACATCAAGTATGATCAGGTCGTCGGCATATAATAGCCAACTCAAGTGACTCCTATGAATCTTTGGTGGAAATGACTAAACCTCCTCGATCACGAAGCCAATGTCAGAGATGAACAGATTAAAGATGATGGATGCGAACGGCGACCTTGTTTCACGCCGCAAAAGGTATTAATAGCGGATGAGAGCGTGCCTTCCTGATCTAGACGGATCCTTACGTTAGTTCCAGTATGTAATTCTTTTATTGCTGCCAAGAGGCTAACAGGACATTTCCACTTTTTCATCTTAGACCACAGCATTTCTCTGTCTATGAATGTATGTGAGAAATCTATGAAGGCCAGTTATACTTTACAGCCAGATCTTATTGCCTCCATTTCGATTAGAATTGTTATTATCAGATTCAAACTGCATCTGACGCCCTTCACAAAGCCAGATTGTTTCAGGTCAATATGTTTTGTTGCTGTGATCCTCTTGAGTAGAATCTGTTGTAATAGTGTGGCATAAACTTTCCCAAGAATGTCTATCAGCGCTATTGGCCTGTAGTCCTGGGGATTGGCCCTATCGCCTTTTTTGAATATAGGCACAGTAACAGCACTTTTCCAGGACAAAGGTATGGTGCAATTGCTATTGATTCTATGAAAAAGTTCTTGGCAAAACGCAGTCCACTTGTCAGGGTTCTCCTTCAAGGTATAGTTGGTTAGCTTACTCTCTTGAGGATATCAATAATATCGTTCTTCTCATACTGTATGTTCCAGGAAGTTAGAACAGGTAAATCCATCTCTTTGATGTTACCTTTTTTGCTATATAGCTCGCTGTAAAACTTTATCCAGTCTGCTTCAGTTACAGAATTAGTCTGTAATGCTGTTTGTGATACACTCTTCGTGTTGATTATGTTCCAAAATTCGAGAGTTTTTGTCTTTTAATTTCATTATCATAAGGTCAAAGTCGTTCTGTAACATTAGCACCTTATGGGCTTTGACCCAGTTCTTATACTTTTGTTTTGCAACTCTTTCTCTCTGCCAGCTCCATTCCATTGGCACTGTACAAGTTTCTGATTTCGCCACACATTAGTGTTTTTCGCTTCATGACTTCTAGGTCAAATTTGTGTCTTGGTATAAATTTGCACTTTTTTTAGATCTTGACCCTTTTCCATATATTGTGTTAATAGTTGAGTATATTCAACCCCATCTTGTTCCTCACAATATTTCCTTGAAATTGAGTTTACATCAACATTATTAAGACGCAGCCTTACTCAATTGGAATCAACATGTACACAGCAGTTCCACCAACTACTCTTTGGGTCTTTAACCATGTTGAGTGTTACTTTGAACATGCTGTGGTCACTATGTGCACCCACATACACATGCATGTATGCTACTTGCTCGTGTATGCTGTCGGATACAAAAAAGAAGTCTAAGACTGAACATGATCCCATATTACTCCAAGTATGGTTGGCCAGTATGTCCCCTATTGTGTTCCCATTCAGCATCTACATATTTCCGTTTCAAGACACCACCTAGATGTTGTGTTGGAAGTTTTTCCCTGGTTTGGATTGATACAGTTTATGTTTAGGTCTCCACAAATGATAAGACTCAATTTATTCACATCTTCATATATATCGTCAATCAGTGCTGTAACTTGATCAATAAAGGTCAAAGTCCCTGCTGCCAAGTGATGCCAATATAGATTGATGGCATAAGTTACTTCTTGTTTTGGAGTGCTGGTCATGGAAACCTGTATGTATGAAGATATGTTCCATGTTTTAATGAGAGTTTTTCCTAATGAGTGTTCTCAACCCCGCCATGGGTCATCCTTTTGGGTTGCCTATAGCAGGATTAAAGGCTACTTCAAATTCAGCAGACAAAGGACACTGTAGAAGCCAGGTTTCATGTATGCACATTAGATCTATACCAGTTAGCCAGTTCTGAAATAAATGTGCAAATCCTCTGGTGTTCCAGGAAACAACAACAATCGTGTTCTTACCTGGTACTACCTGGCATTATTTGTTGTTGTTTTTCTGGGTGTTTGTTGAAAGAGCTTCAGCCACCGAAAGCCAATCGTTGTTCCGATCGGTTAAAGACTTGTTTTCTTCATGGTCTGTACTGTCATCTTTCAACTGGTTCACACAGTCAAAGGTTATTTTGATTTGTTGTTTATCTTACCAATCTTCCAGTGAATTATCTACACCCGGGACACATTCTCCACGCATTTCCTCAAGGCTTTTTGGATTGACAAGTCCTCCTATTGTCTCATCCTTGGGACTCGTAGCTTGATTCAAATTGTGCTTCAGCGTATGTTCATTTGAGTTTATGTGGTCAAGAGACTTTTCTGCCCCTATGGCACTGACGTCATCTGCAATTTTAAATATGGCAAAGCCCAGAGACATAAGTATAGGGGCTGCGTAAAACAGAATGTTAAATATGATCTTTGAATTCAGATGCAAGATCACCTTGTCGTTTTGAGTTTCCCCTGCAAACTCCATGATTTTTAAATCGTTAGATTTGATGGTTCGGAGGCTAGGAACATTATGAAGTAGGCACAGCACGTTGTTGTGGTTCAATATGAAATTACTACTGCTTAATATGCATTCCAAGCCAGTTTTAAACAGAGCCTGTGATTTTTTTTGTCTGTCTTTCCTCGCACTTTATTACTTTTCAACCCACGGCCTTGAGCCTCCGGTCCCATTTCGCCTGGTCTCTCACCATATTTTCTTGCAGCTACTTGAAGATTTGATGAGAATTTAGGGCCATTGATGAGGCCCATTATGTTTGGGCCTTGCTTCATTAGAAAAGGGATGCTGTTGTAACCACAACCCCTTTGCCTGTAATCAAAGTACATGGTTCAAGAGGTAATTTTTCCCATCTTTTGCTTAACATACTGAAGGGTGGAGTAGAGTCTTCCAATTGGACCATGGCCGCTGGTGTAATTAAAGTGCATATTCTCGCCAAAGGAACAGTTTTAAGTTCGCTGTTCGCATCTGCTTTTGTTTCTTTTTGAGGTCTTAAATCTATCTTTATAGGTGGGTCCATCAAGGGTGCTGGTGCCACTGGTTCCTCCAAGTTAAACTTATTGGCAAGTTCGACTCGTTATCCCTTGGGATGGATTTAGTTTCAGGGGTCTTCAGAGGAGAGATCTCCACACGTGCATCTATAGGATCGTTGTCGTAAGTGGAAAAGTCCATCAGGTCGATTGAGACCTCATCAATAACAACTACCTCCTTCACAGGTTTTAATTCCAGTGTTTCATTTTCCTTTGTTTATTATCCCTCAAGACCTTGTTGTTCGTGTTTACAGTGACTTTTACCGTCTTGATGTTACATAAAAATGTTCTTGAGGTTTGGTGGTACGTTGTCTTTCTGAGTTTTGGTTTTTCTTTTTTTTATGTCCAGTTTTTTGCCCAACTTTATCCTAGATTTCACGATGCCTTTACTAAATATGGAAAATAACTCAGTTCTTTTCTCCTGATTTAATGCACTCAGTATTGACTTCCTCAGGTTGAGCATTGCAACCCCCCAAGATGCTAGATGTAGTTGGTAGCTGAAAGTCCTGAATTGTTGGATTGTCTGTCCCCATGCTACTTTGCATTGCACTAGAGAACGAAGACCTCACAGTTAGGACTTGAATTGGCTCAGTTGCAGCAGCTGCATCATCTGGAATTGCAGTGTTAAGAAACCTTGCGTATAGTTCTTTTAAGGAATTTGATTTGTGAAGATTAATACCTACGAATTCCCCCCACCACTGATTTTTCACTACTTTGTTTGTAACTGACCTCATTAGACTCAGCAAGCCCAATAGCGGCTATGTTTAACTTCTCTACTCGGCGCTCCATGAAGTTCATGCCGATGCACATATCAACACAAGTGCTTGCTGTTCTAAAAGGTACCAATTCTATAATGTGATTTCTGTTAGTTACATGGTGAGTCAAGTCTGTTGATACTTGATTTGTTTTCGTCTGCTGATGTTGTCCTTTTTATACAAACTACTTACTGTTGATTCTTTTAGCTTCAATAAAGCCGAGGCTGCCTTAGCCACTTCAGCAAATAATTTTCTATCCATGCTGCCGCATTTCTTTTGTTCAGTTAACAAGTTCAGCAATCCTTTTATTCATCTCATGATAGGTGTACTTGAACAAAGTGTTGTCGCTTTCCAAGTTTAACACTTTAGAGTTTATGAGAGCAGACAATGTCGTTAAATCTTTGATGTTCTCATTGAGTTGTTCATAAAATTTGATGAAGGGCGAGATTGTTATTGCCATTGAGCACATCAAAATTGGTTGTAGCTCTTTAATAATTTCTTGGATTGAGGCTTTTGGCTCATCTTGCTTTGTCCAAGATCGAGATTTAGTTTTCCTGATCTTTGGATATGCACGATCCATTATTGATGAGTGAGTTGATGAAGAATCAGTGGTCAGAGAAGCCGCTTTGTTTTGTCTTGTTCGATCCTATTTGTGTGTAGCGTTATCATCCTGCACCACTGTCTGTGTTTGTTTTTTCTTGTTTTAATTGGGAGCAGCTTAAGCTAGATGACGAGCGCAGGTCTAGCCTTCTGCGTTTATGCAGGCCACTTTGCCACTTCTTGCTGGGTGAAATTTCGTTCACAGTAATTTTTGGGCACCTAGTCAGTACGTCATTAGTGTCTTTATTAAAATCAATATCTTTGTCTATGTTTTTATCTTTCCGTACTTTATTTAGGTAAGATATATCAAATAATAATTTGTTCACAATTTCCAATGAGTTACGTCTTGCACCCCTACCTTCCGGTTGAGATGCAAGCCCTGCTGTTCCAACATCCATGGGGATCAGATGAGGTGAATAAACACAGAAGACCTAGTCTTCTTTTTCAATTCCTTTTTCAGTCATGCCGGCAAGTTGCAATTCGTAGGTGTTCTGTTTGTGTGATGTGGCCAGCCGTTCTTTTGATGAGCTTTGCATGGATGCTTTCAAGTCGCTACACATGTCAATGTGGTGCATTAGCACTGCAGGTGCATCAGGTGCATCAGGTGCTCTTTTTGGCCACTCAGTAGTCTGTGTGATCTGTGTTATTTGACTACTCATGTTAGCACGATGTTCAGACTGTCCAATATGGTCAAGTTGCCCTAGCCGCCAATTAGGTACAACTCTCCCCACAGCTTGTTTAGCGTACCACGTGAGCATGCGAAGCTGTGGAACCTGTAGAGCCTGAATTGCGCACCCAGACTGATTACTTTCAGGGTGTTTAGTTGTATGATGGCACTGGTCATGAGAGGTGCAAGCATCAATAATACCATCCAGGGCAATATTTTGCAGTTTGTAATGAGAACCATCACCGTCAGAGACAATGTGCTTACTAAGTAGATTTGGGGTCGAGGTTTGACCACTCGGTTCCGGCGGTTCAGGCAAACCACATCCTTCTGTACCGAGAAAAGCCAGTGTCGACACATTATCTAAGTTGGCTAAGGTGCCCCCTAATGACGGCAGGGCCGGCACAGTCATTACAGCATCACAAGCGCTTGAGCAACTAAAAGTCACCAGACGGCCACTTACTTGTCACTTTGTTGATGATGAAGCTTTCGGCAAGTCCACAAGCCAGTGACCAGCCTGCTCAGATTCAGGCTCCGACCTTTTCCCCATAAGAGCCTGTCGCATCTGAGCACGTCTCTTTGGTTGCAGCACCGGCTGAGATGATTTGCCTCTCTCACGTACCTGAGTCATTCTGTTTGTTTTGAGGCTCGTTTTAGAGGCAAGCAAAACCGCTGACAGTCACTCAGTCTCCGCCGCCTCCACAGAGTCCACAGTCTCCACCGCCTCCACAGAGTCCAAGAGACTCTGCTCGACTCTGTGACCGCTCCGCGGTGCAAATCGGATTTTAGCAGAGCAACGCCCACAGAGAGAAAACACTGCAGAGTTACTCCAGGGCTCCAACACACACACCACTACAAGAGACTCTGCTCGACTTTGCTCCTCTACAATAGGTGCCCTACTTAAAAAACAAACAGGTGCTCTTCAGAACATCTTAAAAATAAACTGTCAAAATCCAAGCTATCTTAACATGTGCCCTACCACTATGACAAGAAAGAAAGACATAGGTTTGCTCTCCCCCTTGGGTAAATCGGTAGTGGCTGGTTTTCTGACCCTCACCAAAGAGTCCTCAAAGTCTTTTCCAGCTCATTGCCTGGTAGTTCAAACGAACAAAACTGTTCCTCCGGTTTCTTTTGGCAAAACAATGACCCGAACAGCCAGTTCGAACAACTCCTAGTTTATCCCTTCTTCAGGGATGTATTAAACATGACGGGCGCCTCTAATCTGGATAGGTCGATCTTCACAAAACAAAACTTTCTCTTTATCCTTGATCAGATAACTACTTTCAGCCTCTTGGCTAGGGGCCTGTTTAGCCAAACTTTGGTTGTGGTTTCTCTAACCCCCCTCCTGGGGTCTTCAGATTTTCAGCCCGGCATGGGCTATGGGCCTGTTCAGCCTGGTTTTGGCTGTGGATTTTCACCTCTTCTTGGGGTCTTCAGATTCTCAACTGGTGTTGGATATGGGCCTGCTCTTCCCAGTTTTAATTGTGATTTCTCTCGCCCCCTCCACGGGTATTCAGATTCTCAGTTGTGGTCGCACTGCCCTCCACCAGCTACTCGTGGGAATCCTCGTACCTTTTATCCAGAGGCAGTGGTTGGTAGTGCAGGCAGTCTTTCTGGCAAGAGCTGGCCCACGTTCTCGACCTGGCTCTGGTCTGCGTGGTCTGCTTCCCTGAGTCAATTCTTCCTATTAGGACATTGGTGTCTCAGTGGCAGGCTGCCAGTACCTCTTTTTTGGTTTGACTTTGCTTCCTTTCTCAGCGGTCCCGGGCTCGTAGGGATTTCCACCTTCGTTGAAGTTGCAGCGTTCCATGGGCTGCCTTGGGTCTCCACTCAGCACGCCGACTATGTGGCTTTCCGGTTATGCTCCTCCAGCGAGAGAGAGAGACAGACCCCTTCCTCTGCACGGATGCGCAAGCCAGCGTTTCTTGCTCTCCAGCTGATTATCTCTTGCTCCGTCGTCCAGGTGTATTGAGGTCCCTCCCTGGAATGGAAGGGCAGATTCCATTGGTTCTGGTTTTCACAAAGATGCGACAACACATACAGGTCAGAAACCAAGCCATCCACATTAAAGGGGCCCTGTACATGTTTGCGCTGTTCAGTTCCCATTTATCCAACAAACACTCGGGACTTTGCAGTGAAGGGAGGTGGAATGAAATCCTTACTTGGGCATTGCTTGTCCCCAGAGGGAGGGGTTGGGGGGAGTGATCCCCTTTGGCTTGCTCTGTCCGCTTCTGAGGGTATTGCGTAGCAGGTTTGACTCTGAATGGGGTGGCTCCCCCTAAGGGAGAAGAGACGAACTGCCTGGATTCATCACAGTGCTCAACTAAGTTAGTGGTCGAGTTGATTTTGCTAGCCCTGTCATACAATATATCTCAGTGTACAGTGTACGTGCTTATACATTTCAAAATGAGTTAGTCATTTCAATATACTGTATATACACACATCACAGTATGAAATATATGTATCCATGTATTAGGGCTTAGGAAACCCATCAAACTGAGACAATACAATACTCCATTCTTAGTATAAGGATGTAGCACCTAAGTATTTGGTAGCATAGACAGACTTATCTTAGGATGGAGAGAGGGCTGCAGCTTGTTACAAAGAAATTGTAGCATACATATGGCCCAAAGAAACACTGAAAAACGATGTATAGTAAAAAATAAATGGTTTATTTAAATACAAGTAGGCCGTATGAATCTTGGGTAAATAAGTACTATCACATTATATATAAACACAAATATAAAAACCAACTCAATACTTTTGGGATACAACCCAAAGTATTACCTTATTAAGAATAGGAGTCCACAGTTCAAGGTTAGTTAAACCTATAACACATTTAGAATGCAATCGCTATTCTTGGGGAGTAAAACAAGGTTATATATATTTTGTGAATACAGTCAGTAATTCCAGGGTAGTAGACCCTGTCAGTCATGCAGTGGCACGCAGTCAAGGAATCACTTAGTAAACCAAACCTGTTACCAGGCTAGCTTTCTGAATAGTGGAACACAAATTCATGAAACAGTATGAACCTATAACTACATTCAGGATAACCCTCAATTATACCAGATGAGTAAGATCTAATGGGGTAATAAACTATTACAGTTGCCTTTCAGATCAGTGGAACACAGACTAAGATAAGCAATAACTAACTTATTGTAGGATGGCACAAGGCAGACCCAGGTTAGTAAACCTCACAATACACATTAAGAACTGCACACAGTTATTCAAGGTAGGTAGAACCCAAGGCACAGTTTTTCTAAACATGCTATACAGCAAGTTAAGGGAAGCAAAGCCCAGTTGGTGATATTATACATGTATATCCTAACATAAATAGTAAAGTGAAGCCAACAGCAGTACTTTTGGGAAGTGGGGAACCAATTCACAGGTGAGTAAAACAACCTTATGTATATTTTTAAGAAGGGCAAAACACATTCAAAGCAAGTAAGAACTTTTGTAACTGCTCATGTTTCAGAGTCACTTTTTAACACTTGTTTTACTTTTCAAGACAGAATCCTTTTCTTATCCAGTCCTTCCCTAGTCTATGGCATGAGTTATCTCAGTGGCAGAAGAGGGACCCTAGTGGGGCTAGGTCCCAGCTATAGGCAGGTTGAGATAGGGTTCAGTTGCAGAGAAAGTCAGAGTTCCTGAGGAAACCTCTTCAAAACAGGAAAGGAGTTCACTTTAGAGTTAGTTAGGGTCCAGGGACTATGGAGAAGACACCCTAGGAGGATTCCAGCAGTGGGCCTGGTTGAACTGGATGAGAGGACTCACATGAAACACCACAAAAGCTGCAAAGGAATCACAGAAGGTTTAAGGTAAGCAATACCCCAGTAAACACATTACCTCGGCACAGAAGAAGAGTTTGCAGCAGGACGTCTTTAGGCTCTGCAGCCAAAAACCTGGCTGATTAATTATTTGTCATGAAGACTGAGGACAGGACACAGGAAGGGATTTTGCAGCAGGGATCAATGGGGAAGGCTGCAGGCAAGAGATTCTTTGCGGCTGGATGCGGCTCTGTGGTTTTGGCACCCTTTTCAGGAGAAAACTAAATATCGCTGGTCAGATTCTAGTCGCTAATCTGGTGTAGCACTCTGCTGAGGGGACTTCAAGGAATCAAATCAAGTCTCTGGAGGTCCAGAAGGATGCCACAAAAGTTTCAGCGTGATTCGGTATTCGTAAGACTGTGCACCGCGTAATGGCTTGAGGTCCCAGGGTATTGCAGCCCAGCAAGGTCGTAGCATGCCATGGGATGGCTCAAAATACAGGCCTTCTTGAGACTCGTAGATCTCACAAGTCTCTGGATAGGAGTTGTTGCGTTTGGGACCCCCAGGTCGATTGGAAGAAGGGTTACAGCAGGCTCCAGATAAATAGCATCACCCCGGTCGTTTCTTCATCTTCTCTTCGGTTTCAGCTCCAGTGGTCGACTTGTCCGCAGATTTCAGGTTCGGAGTATTTAACAGGAACTACAGCACAAATGATGCATTCTCTCCCTGCATTTTACATCAAGGAGCCTCCTGGCTGTCCAACCAGGACAGCCAGCCCCCCCCCCCACTGGGAGTTGGTTCCTTTCACGCAAGGTGAAAGACAAAGGGCTGCAGAGTTTTGGACTCCTCCCTCGCTTCCTGCCTTCTCAGACACTCTGGAGCCTGGGCGGGGAATACAAAGGATTTCCGCCGAAGACAAAACTTCCACTGAGCTAGTGCCCACCTAGAATGGCAGGGGAAAGACCCCAGAAACAATACTTTAAAATGGCGAAAAAGAAAGAACCCACCATTCTAGCAGAATGGTGGCCCTTCTGTGCATTACTGAGGCTGATTTAACAGCATGTGGGTAAAAATGACAGTCAAAGGTAAAACCACTGCCACCAGCCATTCAAGTAAACTTGCAATTGTAACAAAAATGTTACCAGGCAAGTAAGAAAGGGGATACATTGTATCCCCCCAGCACTCCACAAAAGGCTGGTTCACTCATACAAAATGTAAAGGGGATGAGAATCCCTCTTTACTGGGAACAGTAGTTCACCCAAGCATATGAAATACAAATTAACAGGGGAGCCCATAGGGGCAACCCAGCATAAGCCCAAAGGTTGTAGGAAACTAGAACTTCAACCTTACTCTATGGAGAGACATAAAAAGAGTAAAAGACTAGGTGAGAGGGGGAAAAGGATTCCCATTCACCTAGGGACAAGGTAAAATAGTTACCGAGTCCAAAGAACAGGTTCTGGGGTTGACACAGGTCAGGAAGATTTAACATAATTATGAAAATCTTACCTAACAGCGGCTTGTAGTGTTCAGTATACAATGTGATATATAACATCTCAATTTTTATTTATTTATTGTGATATAGTTTACGTTGAAACTATACATTTATAAAACCTTTACATATAAAAAGGAGAAAAAAAGAACATATATAAAGTAAAAAGTATCATAAAAAGAGAATACATACCAATTTAACATAAAATTCCCTAAACAAATTCCCAAAACAATCAAGCCATCATATCTTCATCTCATAGCTTTAAGAGAACAATAGTTACATTTTGAGCAAAAAAAGGCATACTATGCCTCATAGTAGCAGCTAAACTTCAGGTCGAGCTTCCAGCAATAGTAACATGGCAGTAGTAATTTGCCATCATAATAGTTTTTGCTTAGAAGCACGACCGTGATACATGGCAGAGCCAATTAGGCTTAGACAGAAACTGTTCGATAGATTGACTATGTCCTCCTATATGGTTATGTTAAGACTTGTTTCCACCTTTAGCCAAATATTATACAATGCCATCAGAAGTCTCATGCTGTGAGAATTAATGCAATGATGCCAGAATAGTTCCTCCTTGATGTATCCACGATTATGTACAAAATTGCCCAAGCCGAGGTTTATGACACTTAGCATCTGGTGGCATTCAGTCAGCAAATGTCTGGCCGTCTCTGGCTGATTCATCTCTTTACATAGACGGCAAAGTCGTAGTTCAGGAGCGATCCTATCTCTTCTCCCGGTGATCATTAATGTGGGTAGTTGTTCCAGCCTTAAAAGTAAGATGAAGCGTCTAAATCTCACATCAGGGTACAGGTTGAGGTAGCTCTGAGGTTTTTTAAAGTTGTAAAGTCTATACTGGACAAACTTATAGCTTTTCAGTTTCCGGAGATGGGCATAGTTCTCAAGCCAAACCCAGAGATCTATACGTTTACCCAGGGCCCTCTGAGCTTCTTCTGTGATACTTCCCATCCGGGATTGCCAACCAATATCCATCAGCAGTTTGGACATTTGTTCTTTCGCAGGACATGTGGGGTTCTCATTGGGGATCTCGTGGTAGACGGTCTTAAGCAGCCTATTATTTGTTTCACCACTGATTCTCAGAAAGAGTAAGGCTCGCTTTTTTAAGACTTGAGCTTTCAGCGAGATCAGTCCCAGTTCTAGTCTTATTATTGCCATGGGAATTCCTGGTGGTAGACCCAGGATAGAGCGCCAGAATTTTCCTTCTATCACTTGTAGCCATTTCAAGTCAGTACTAAGGAGAGCTTCCAGACCATAATTGATCATAGGGGACAATACTTGAACATAAAGTTGACGTGTGCCCCAAATAGTAAAACCCCCCTGATTTACTGTGAATCTATGGAACAAGGCGGTCAATTGTGCCGCTCTTAAAATATGTGACTGTTTACAGGTTCCATAGTCCCCGATGTTCTCAAATTCGACCCCTAAATAACGATAGTAAGGAGTATAGGCGATGATATCCAGGCCCACTCTCAGCTGGACACGAGAGGTGTTCGTTTTGGTGAATCTCATGGCCTTAGTTTTTTCCAAGTTAATTTTAAGGCCATTTCTCTCGGCATATTCCCACAGGGCAAGGGCCGATCTACGAGGCCCACTAACAGTGTGATCAAGTATAACTAGATCGTCTGCATATGCAAGCACAGGGCAGATGGAATCTCCTATTTTAGGTGGGCAATTGGTCGCAGCCCTGATGGTCACGGGGATGTCAAAGACATATAGATTATATATTAAAGGAGCCGTGACACAACCTTGTTTAACCCCTCTGTTTTGGAGCACACTTCTGGTGGTATGACCCATCCTGGTCCAGTTTTAATTTTACCAAGGTGTTCTAATGGAGCAGTCTGAGATAATAAATCAGGCCCTCCGGGCAGCCCATTGATTTTAACTTCTGCCACAGACAATCTCTGGGAATAGAATCAAATGCCGCAGAGAAGTCTATATAGAGGGCATATAATGGGGGTTGGCCCCCTGACCTAGCTCGTGTCCTTAGGAGGTCCATAAGCATGATGTTATGTGACGTAGAGTAACCCTGTCTAAAACCACTCTGAAATTTACAAAGTATGTCTGCTTGCTCTACCCAGAGCTGTAGCTCCTTTAATAAGAGTGAGGCAAATATCTTCCCCGTGACATCTAGCATGGAAAGGAGTCTATAATTGCTAGGGTCCGCTCGATTGCCCTTTTTAAAGACCGGTATGAGAACCGCGGTTTGCCAGGACCTAGGTATTTTCCCCTCATTTAAGATCTTTTTAAACATAATAACTAGTAATGAAGCCCAAAATTTAGGTTGAGACTTCATGACAATATTTGCGAGTCTATTAGGTCCTGGGGCACGGGAAGATTTTAATTCCATGATCATATTTATCACCTTTTCATAGGAAGGGTTAATATGCAGGATTAATGGCATATTGGTCAATGGACATGATTCCTCCATAGCTTCCTTACAATTTCGATTTTCAAGAAATACTATCCATGTTTCAGCCTTAATAGGGTTAACTAATGGGCCTTGTACAGTTCTCCGCACTTCACCCAGTAAAGACCATATATTACGGGTATTACCGGAGCATATCGTATTTACTAGCCTTTGCCAAGAGGAAATTTTGTCAGCTTTCCTTTTGGCCTTAATAATGGCTCTGTACCTGTTTTTAACCTTCCTTACCTTAATATAATACTGGTCAAAATCACATATTTGTCTCTTAGCAAGCCGAAGTTCTTCTCTACACTCTCTTTTGGCATCTCTGATCATTCTATTGAAAGGAGGCTTTCCCACCCACCCCCCATTGGTCATTGATCCTATCCGACAAACTGCACGAGTCTCAACAAAAGAGTAAATCCAATTTTCAATGGAGTTGATCGACATCTCCCCAAAATTCGGTAAAAATAGAGAATTATCATTAGTCAGAGCTGCCATGGCATGGGCTACATTTTTATCGGACCAACTAATCCGTGAACCAGATTTGTTTGATTTAATGTTACCCATATTGATGGTAGGGGAGTCTATTGCCCTGATCTTCATTTTGCATGTAAGTGTGGCATGGTCACTCCATTCGTTAGAGATTATTTGCTCGTCATCCACCATTTCATATATTCTAGGGCAAACAAAGATATAATCTAAGGTACTGCAGGAGGTTCCATTAGACCAAGTATGGCGTCCTGGATAATCACTAATGGTTTTACCATTGACCATTTCAAAATCACATAGATTAAATAAATATTCCCATCATCTGCCTTCAACATTACTATGTTTTGTATGGTGCATGAAACTATTAGATTTTAACTTAGGGTTGTGGGCCTTCCCTCTCATCCCAGTCATGTGGCAGTTAAAATCGCCAACCACTATTACCCCAGTGTTTCCGAGTTTTAACAACCAGGTAGCCAATAAGTCATGTAGAGCCTCCTGCAATTGTTCTCCGAGTACTGCCCCAGGGGGGTTATAAAGGCTAACTAATAGGAAGTGGTCCTTTCCTGCCTCATTATCATAGCATACTTCAACCGCCATCATATTACTAGAACATTGGGTTTCTACTAGTTTCGAACCAAAGGTGTTGGCTACCCCCATAATAAGGCCGCCATAAGGTCTACCCTTAGCACCTTTTTTTGCTGCCATTTGGTAAGTGACAAAACCATCCAAGATCAATGGATCCATTGCCCAGGTTTCCTGCAAACAAAAGCAGCTATGTTTGTACAAGATTTTAGTAGAACCCTCAGATGACAGCAAGTGAGCGAAGCCCCTACAATTCCATGACAAAATTGAGATGTCTCATTGTCTTATCAGCACTCCAGGTAATGCGTCAGCCAGCCATTTTAATACTTGTTGGATGTCCGACACTTCTACGTTCTTCCCTTGAGGGAGGTTAGGACAGACACTAGTCTCATCTAGTAGTTCTTCCTTTTTAGGCAGATAGCTTTTATCGGCATCATTCAAGTCAGCATCAACCTCCACATCAACTGCTTTCAATTCAGTCTTATAATTCCTTAGCAATTGTGCGGTTGAAAGGAACTTACAATGGAGCGCTGTGACCTGGATATTGGGGCCTTTTAGTGGTTCCACGAATTGGAAGTCGTCTGACTTGAGGACCCTCAATTGCGGTACATAGCTAAGTCTAGATAACAGTTCAGAGCGAGAGAGCCATTTTGGCTTTTTACTTAAGTATAAGTTCTTTATCAGACATCGATTTCCTTCCGTCGTAGCTTTAAGCTCAGTTGGTTGAATTATGTTAGTTGTTGAAGCCAGTGGCTCAGATATTCTATCAAGGCTCTCCACCTCCGAAGTCTCATCATTGTCGCTCACATTGTTTCCCTCCAATTTACCATCCTCCTCATCCGGCTCATTAATTTTTTCCTGTTCGGGAATTAACCAGCTGGTCAAGCTACACTCTCCACAGTTTCTCCTTTTCTTTGCTCTGGCCGCTCTTTTTTTTGGCTGAGGGAAGCCCAGTAGATTCCTTACCGGGCCTAGAAGGAGCCATTGCTTTAGCTCTTTTATTCTCAGCCGCCCTCCTAGCCATTCTTCGTTGTTTACGCGAGAAGAAAGGTTCAATGATTTCGTTATCAGCCTCCGGCCCCAGCATTTGTTATTCCTCATATTGCTGATCTTCAGTTTTTTCGACCAGTTGAATAGCTTCCGAAAGGTTGGAATCTGCTGAACAATCAACGTCAGCGATTCTGTCGACTTTCTCCCTTTTTACCATATCTAAGGTTAGGGCATTGGTATTGTCCAATATTCGCCCAGACATTTTCAATAGAATTTTAAGGGCGAATTGCAGGGATGCGACTGAAGACTGAATCTCAGCAATCTCAGCCGCCCCTGGATAGGTATTAGCTAAGCATTCATTTTCGACTTCAGGACTTCAGGACTGTCTTCCATAGAAGCCATCGCCAGGTTCGGGCATACTGACAATCTACCTATTGATACCACTGGGGTAGGTGTTTCATATGAGATATTTCCTTGCTTATTAGTTTGGGTGCCATCAATGATAATAGGCAATGATCCTGGTGCTGGTGTCATATTTCTTTGTATATTTAAGCATAGATCCAATAGCGAATTGTTATCTATGTCGTCATAATTTGAGACACAGAGAACCAGCGTTTTGTGGCACTGGAGCACTAACCTCCTCGATAGTAGTGGAGTTGGTTTCGGGGAGAGGGTTTTGTGGAAGAAATTCAGTGATCATGCCCGGGTCAGCCGGAGTAGCGTTCTTGGCTTTCTTCCTGGGTTTTACCCGTGCTGTATCATTACTCAAAGGGCTTTTTGCTTTCTCAGTTCCCTTAATTCTTCTGAGATTATACTTGAGCTGTGTGGATCTCTTCATTGGAGGCATTCAGGTTTACACCAACTCTGGTCCTTCCCGCCTTAATTCTGTCGCAGGTCAGTTCCAATAAGGGTATGGTCCACAGTCACCTGTCTATAGCGGGATGTAAGATCAAAAAGCAGCTAACCCCCGTAGCTAACCCCCTGCGAGCTCTATCATATGTCGGTGGTCAGGATCAAAGGGAACAAGTCCCAGCAGTCTCCTGGCCTCCGCTGCTCTCTGCGAGTCAACTCTTTACTAAGCAAGGGGGTTTGATCGACCGTTGCTCCAAATGGTACACTGCTACTTTATGCAATCAAATCAATAACTTCAATGGTGCTCAGAATGTGAATGCACTCTTTCATGCATATGGTCACAGTCCAATATAAACGAGGGGAACAAGCGACAAGGTAGAGGCTAATAGACTTCAATATAACCTCTTAATACCCAATGCCCACCACAAGGGCAAGTTTTGGCACCTCACAGTGATTATCCTCAGCAGATTGAACCGAAAAATAAACCATAAAGTAATCAGTGAGGTGTCCCTCAGCTCAGCTCCAGGGACCTATGAGCTGCTATGGAAAATGCCCAGCAGTCTTTATCAGCTGTAGTCACTCAGCAGAGCGCCGTTAAACACTGTTCGCGCAATGTACACTGGCTGCTATTCCCAGCACACGCCTCGCGCCTTAGCCCTCCTCTCAGCAACTGTGTACCGAAGCTCTTACGGCTACAGCAGGCAACTCCTTCAGTCCGCTCTGCTCCGGGGCTATGTTAATGATCAGAAGGCCGCACAGCCGCCGTCCACGCTCTTGAGTCACGAGGTTCACGAGATTCCGTGGCTCCAGGCTCCGTGTTTCTGTATGCACAGAGACAAAACCTGGCCAACCACAGGCAGTGGCAACGGCAGCCCACCGAAGCGTCTGTTTCTCCAACAGAGCGACGGTGCAGATTCCAACAGAGCAGTCCCTGGGGAAAACCAGAGCACGATACACAAAGCTCGAGGGACTCGGAAAGCCGCACCTCCACCCACAATAGCAACAACGTAACGCGGCACAGTCACGCAGAGGCACGCAATAGGGGAGGCCGCTTCCGACAACCGAACAGCCTCAACACAAAAATCTCAATACAAAATGTATGCAATATATATATATATATATATATATATATATATATATATATATATATATATAAGTCAAATCTTATAGCATGGGGCCATTGGGGACATAATTCAAGTCTACCTATGTGCTAACCTTTTATGGCCTCTGAAAGGTACTCCCCTTTTCCTCCCACTATGTTCTACATTTAGGTTTAGATGTGCATTTGTATTATTTCTAATGATATGTCCAGTTTGTGGACTTACATTTTAGTATTACGAGCGAGGTTTTAACTGACCATTATTGTTCTTTGCATGCACCATGCTTATTACTATGCATTATGTTTAACCAACAGTACTGATTTTAATCTCATAGATATTATATGTATACTTTGATATTAAAGTGTATATTTTTCAGTCAACCACTGTGGGTTTTCATTGGTTTTCTGTATTTAGTAACTGTACACCCCTACAAGCCCTCCTCTATTCTTTAGTTAAGCCTCACTGATCTGCCACAGCCAACTTCTGTAGAGAGCTTGGGATTCTGTCTCACCTTTGGGTTAGTTTACACAACTCTCACTAGAGGGCTGTGCAAAAGTCTCCCCAACAGTAGCCACATGGCATACATGGGGCAGCACACCAAATAGGAGTTGAACATGCAGGTGGACTTAAATAGAAGTCCCTATTACAGAAATATAAAATCTTAAAATCAAGAAATTAAGAAAAAAGTTTTGGGCACTCTAAGAGCAAGCCAGAAGAACCCCAAAATCCAAATTCTGCCCCAAGGTTAATCTACATTCAACCCATCCCAAGATACCCACGCACATAGAGGGAGCAAGCCTGTGCGCACACAAAGAATCTCCATTGAATGGCACAGACACCTAGTGGGAAAACTATAGACCACATCATGCACAGCTCTGTTGGCTGCATGTCGAGATTTGTGACAAAATAGTGCTGAAATGCCATTCTTGTGCAAGACAAAAAGAGCAATATCTGTCAAAATGCCGCCCTCATGTACAGTAGTACAAGCTGTGGGTAACAAACAACTCTATTCCTTCAAATAAGAAAGAAAACGAAAAATAAAGTTCAAAAAATAAAATAAAAACACAAAAAACGAATTTGCAAATAACCAAAACATTCCATCTGTACATTCCAATTTATAGAACGCAGAATAACAGCAACAAAAACCATTTAAAATTACTTATCTTTTTCTGCATCTCATCTTTCGTTTCCAGTTCAGTCTCGATCAAAATTCAGGAAACAACCCCACAAACCCCATATTTTATTAAAAAGCTTCTCTTTCTGTTGCATTGACATCACCAATCTTTCTGTGCCACACAATGAATACATTTCCTCCCTCCACATTTCTACAGTTGGGAATGTAGCCGAATTCCAATGACTAGGAAAAATGTTCTTTGCCACCAATGAACCTCTTAAAATCCAAGTCACATAGAGGCAGTTTAAATAGTCAAAATCCGTAGCTTCACCCAAGATCAAGGTTGCAAAATGAACTTCCTTTTCCTCGATCAATATTCTGTTCATTACCTCTGTTACACCTTTCCAAAACGATCTTACTTTATGGCATTCCCGAATATATGTTCAAGTGACCCCCGTGCAAGACCACAGTTCGAGCAGGCATCTGTAGAACATATTCCTTGACGATGCATACGATCTGGAGTCCAAAATACACTGTTCAATAACTTTACTTGTCGTGGCCTTTCCCCAATATTTAAAGACATTCTCGCAATGTTTTTACATAACCCAATCAATCTTTCTTATGACATTTCTCCTTGCAAGCAAGACGTCCAGGTTTCCATGTTATTTTCATTCTAACATGAACTTCCACTGAGCAATTTATACATTTTAGAAGCCATATGCTCTTGCCCGCCTATTATCTTTAGAGTGTCCAACAAATCGGTAGACTCAAGATCTTTTAAATACTCTGCTTTCTTTAGTTTACGGTAATCTCCATATGAACAATCTTGCAAATCAGATTATTCTTTAAGCTCAAGAAATGAACTCCATTTTCCATTTTTGAACAAGTCATCAATCCTCCTCACACCAGCCAGGAACCAATACGGCCAAAATATTGTCTTAATACTAAGTAGAATTGCGGATTCAGCCATATTGATGATGAACACATTAAACCTGATTCCATAGCCAAAGACCTTGCAATGCTTCTCCAGGTTGATCTCAGGAATTCGGTTAATTTTCATTTCCCACTCCAGTCCCCATTTGATGACGTTGAAACCGCTGAAGGGCTTAGTGGGCCCACCATGCTTGCTTCCGCAATTGCCCATGTATCCTTTTCCTCCATGATAAACGGAAGGAAATGTCTGATCGTAAAAGCGTGGTGTCTTTCAAAATTCGGAATACCTAGTCCACCCGTCATTCAGAAGTTGTAGCTTCCATAGTCGCAATCTAGGTTTCTTTCTTTCCCATATAAAATGTTGGATTAGACTATCCAGCTGTTTTATTGTTGACTTCTTACCAGGCAGTGGTATCATGGCCAAAATACATGTTATCTTTGGTGTTATCATTTTAATAGCGATCACCTTACCTCCCAGCGAAAGTTTTAGGGATTCCAATTGTTCAAATTCTGCAGTGATCTTATTTATCATCAATTTCAAGTTTAGATCCATCCTAACACCGATGTCAGACGTTAGCCATATTCCGAAGTACTTCATCATTTCAGGGCACCATTTCAAACCATGATTTTTAACCAACCAACTGCTCGTACTCCGTGTGGAAAGCAAGGCTTCTGATTTTGACCAGATGATTTTATAATTTAAGATTGATCCAAACTTTTTAATCAGGTCCATGAGTGCTGGAATCGATAAATATATGTCTTGTACAACCAGAAGAAGATCATCTGCCTATAACCACAACTTTTGAGTTACACCATAAAAACCATAAAAATTCATTCTGGTGATTCTGTCACCATGTCTAATAGCAGTTGCCAATGGTTCCATTGAGATTACGAAAAGCATTGGTGAAAGAAGACACCCCTGTTGAGTCCCTCGATGCAGTTCAAATTTATTTGAGATTTTCCCTTTTTTTTCTTTCCCTCTCTCTCTCTTTCCTTCCTTTATCATCCATTAAATTAGACACTATGAACTATTATGGGGTGTGGTGGGGGGTGGGAGGGCGGAGAGATTTACTGTATGTTTGCAAAGTTTTATGATGTTTCATGGTTGAGATTTATTTGTATTTTTTGATTTGTACGTATTAGTAGATGTTTATATGAAGGTAAAATGAATAAACTAAAGTAAATGAAAAATGTAAAATTAGAGCAAAGCTCTTATAGGGCATACCCTCATGGTGAAGAATGGGGGAGAAAGTTGTTAGAGATGGATCGAAGAGGCCAGAAAAGTGATTTTTAAGAAATCCTGCCCGTATGACCTTGGAGAGAAAGCCTAAATGTATGAGTACCATAATGAGGTTGGAATTTGGGAAGGATGGAAGATGGTGTTTTATTTTTTTTTTAAACTGTTAAAGATTTCGTTTGCACTATAAATTGTATTTATTTTTTAGTCTGAAACCAATAAAACTTTTAATTAAAAAAGAAAACATAGGGCTATGTCCTTCCAATGATGTGGCTAGATATGTATATATGAACGGAATTTATTAATTACTGTTACATTGAAGATTCTCACTACAGCACCAAGGAATATTCAAAGAAGCATTTGAACCTATTAAAGATTCAGTGCTGAAAAATGTGCATTTATTATTCAGACTGCTCTTTATCATTTCTTTAAAACGTAGCCATACATGGCCAGGTGAATTAAGAAAAACAGACTTTCAATCTTACTACTGGCTGCTCAGAGGCATTATATTACAAATAAGAGTAGGGATATAAAAATGTTTGTAGATCAATTGTGTCCATGTTTTCAGTTCTTCATTGCCTTGAACATTAAAACAGTGGAATTAAATATACACTGCACATTTTCCTTTAATAAACTGAAAGATCAAGTTAGGACCTTTACAGGTATTCTTGGTTCTGACTGATACAATGTCTATGCTGCAGATTCCTTACATTTGAAATGTTCAGCCTATAGGCTGGGAACCCGTAAAAATGTGAAACCTTGCTTTCACAGCACCACGTGGCATCAGCTATAATCCTGCTGCGCCACAAGGGTATATCTGTGTCCTCTACAGAGACACCTTGGATGCACCAGCACCAGGCCAATGATAAATGTTTTCAAACGAATATGTGTTGCACTACAGATGTTCCAAACAAGGCCTCAGCACTATCGCCTGAACCAGACGGTAGTTTTTCACTAACATGTGCAGAGCTGAGCAAATCGCCAACCTGCAAATCGCCTTGTTTGAAAGCAGTCATAATTGCACAACCACTGGTAGAATGTGCCACAATTCCCTCCGGTGGAAATGAAGGGGGGGAGGTGCATTGGTGCACAATCCATAAGTTCTAATATATGTCACAACCCATCTGTAGATGGTCTACTTGGTCACTTGCACTCCCCAAGATAAGTGGCTAAAAGGAACAAATAACTCTTGTCCATTCTTCATTTGTCCAACCTGGTGATGTGAAGGCTAAGGGCTCTCCAAGGGTCATGTCTGTGTGGTTTCTTCTCCACCTTGGAAAGACATGGCGGGGGAAAGAAAGGGAAAAGTATCATCAACGGTTTGATTTCGAACTCAGTAATTGCCATTATGGATTCACTTCAACAGTTCCTGCCACCCACTCACCTGCCTGTAATTCAAGCTGCATCCCAAGAAGTGCATTACCTTATATGGTGTTTCCTGACCGGAGAGGGCAGGAGAATGGGCAGAAGCAAGATAGCCAAAGGACAGACATGGCACTGCCATTTTAAGAACAAGGTACTTGAAATGGCATTATACGTTTTAAAAAAGATTGTGCACAGTAGTGCACTGCAAAAATAAGAAAAACATGATTCACTGCCACCAGCCATTCTTAAGCACATCCAAATGGTAAAAAGGACGTTACAGAAAACAAAGTACCCCTGCAGCGCAGCACTTCACTCTATGTTGCTGTGTGCTACAGTAGAAATACAGGAAACCATGAAAGGGGACACAGTCCACAAAACCCCCCCCTACCCTGGTAACCTTATAAACTGGCCGGAGGACCTAAAAAGTCTTTACATACATCCAAAGTAAGGTAAGGGTTCAAGACCTGACAAATAGCTGGGGATTGCAAAAAGAAATCTTTCCTAACAGCCACCAAAAAAACAGTTTTGAGGGTTCAGGGTGAGGAACTTAAAGTTGCAGCTTTACATCAGATGAATGGTGAAGCCATGAATTTCACTAAGGTCCTAGTTCATGTCCCACTGTACCAGTCCCTTCAAAAACATAACCACAAAAAGAATATCAGGAACAGGAACCCTGCCCAGGCCTCTGCTTAGAGCTAGGGAGCATGGCAGGGTACGCCCTCAGAGCAGAGGCATGCATGCCCTGAGTGCAACATCCAGCAACCAGGCCATCAAGTCTGAGAAGAGGTCACTATGGTGCTGATCGCAGAACCCGCAAAAGTGCAGCCAGCTGCAGGAGTAAAGTTTTTCCTGTGCTTTGCCACCCGACCTACCCCACCCCATGAGTTATAGTACTTCCTTCAACAAGTCCAAACGTGCTCCAGTGCTGTGGAATCTGAACAGAGAAGACCGGGATGCCAAAGAGAAAAAGCCCAGTTTTAGGAAGTCCCAGTGGCGTGCGGAAATCCCTTAGACGGTAACAAGAGGTGCGAAAGATGCAGAGGGGACACAGGGGTGGAAGCTAGATGGGTAGATGACCCTAACACTGACATACAAAGCATCCAAGGAGAACTTTCTCATCACAGTGATGACCCGAAGCCCATTGACCACCAGAGAAGGGTTGGAGACCCTAACCAGAATAAGCCAAGCATCCGAGTGGAACTTCCTCGTTGCAGCGGTGACCATAAGCCCAAAGACCAGCACAGAAGGGTCGGAGACCCTAAACAGCATAAACCAATCATCCGAGGAGAGCTTCCTCATCGCAGTGGCAGTAATTAAGCCCTCTGACCACCAGAGAAGGGACCTCAACAAAAGGAAACCGAGCAAGCAAGGAGAACTTCCTCATCGCAGTGGCAGCACTGAGCCCAGGGCAAAGTATAAATTAAGCTGAGGGTTGTGAGAAAGAACTTTTGAGATACCAGGAGAAAGGAGAAAGCCTGGCATTTTTGTGAACTGTGCCAAGCAATACCAGAAGGGAGTAATTCCCCTGGTCCCAAAATGAGAGTTGTAGAAATGCCAGGGAAGGGAGTCATTGCCCCTGGTATATTTGTGTTCCAAGAGCACATTCCTTTGAACACTATCCAAGCATCAGGAGAAGGGAGACATTCTCCGGGAGAAGGAACGTTCCGTTAGATTATCCTTTCGTTGCAGCATGAGGGATAGAAGTAGGTTATGACAAAGGACAATGGTGTTTGATTTGACAGACATTCTGACAGACTCTTTTAGTATTAGTTTTGAGGAAGGGAACCCCTCTTAGAAATAGGGATAGTGAGGGACTTTTTATACACAAATAAAAGTCTATAACCAACATCATGCCACCTTGGTGTCGGCTTCCTACTTCGACACCCTTACAGAGTCCAAGACTCTGAGCATGCTCCAAAGTCCTGATACCTGAGGCATCGGAAAAAGGTACATTTGGCCTCTTGGCAGCTGGGACCTACATACCCTAAACACTGTTATTTCTGCTGGAAGCTGCAAGAATGCCCTTGCAGCACCAAGGGGAGAGGGGGCACCACCCAGCACTGTTCAAACTAAAATGTTTTGGTCCCTTCCTGGACATTTCAAAGACGAGGAATCTGCAGATAACAATAGCCATTAGAAGTTTAAAAATGTGAATTTGGAAGCCTCGCTAATGTAACAAGGATTTCATACACATGTTCGAGATCAAAGACAACGAAAGTAATGTGTGTGCTAAAACGGTCAATTACTTAATGGATAATTAAACAGGATCATGAAAACATTTGGACTCTTAGCAATATGCACACCATTAAATTGGGGCCGGCACTTTGATTGCTGCTGCAAGATCTGGACCAGGCATTGGCATAGCTGGAGAATTATTGGTAGTGACAGGCAATGTTATTAATGGAGGATCTTCAGGAATTATAGTGAAAGAGATGTAATAATGTAGGCAAAGATTGGGGGGTGGGGTAAGATTACAATGGCCTGTAAAGGGAAAATGCAGTGAGATGGGGTTTGTCCAGGAATGCTAAACAGAAGTAGTATTTGAATGTAGTGGTTCTAGGAAACTACATAATGCAGATGACTAAAACAGGGCTTATACAAGGTAATGTAAAGAGGAAATGGGACAAGTGAAGTGAGGTGGGATGGCAGCGGTCAGGGGTGGATCACTGATAGCACTTCTCATGTCACAACATAGGAATGTGGCAACCATAGTAGCACAATGAGCGGAAGTAGGTCACACCATATATTAACAACGCCACAATGCATTCTTTTATTATTGGCTGTTCTGGGATAACTTTCCAAAGTGAATAACTAATTGAGGGACACTAATCTGTTAAAAACATGCATATCCAACAATGTATAAATTAACTTTGCATTACTTACATGCACAACCAACACATTCCCTCCAACCCAGTTCCAAAGCATGCACTCCCACAACAGCTGCTAAAGTAATACTTGTTTTGATGCCACTGTAAAATATATTTTGGCTACTAGCATTCACTGTTGTAGAGATGCACTGAAAGTCATGAACTACCCGTGCCTGATCAAATGTTATGTACAGTGAAAAGGTCCCCAATTTAACATGCAAAATGTTCACCTTACCTGCCTCTCCAGCGAAATCTTATCACACTCCAGGTCCTGCCTGCCCGATCTCTCCTGCATGAGTTCTGCCCGAAGCTGGTCCATCTAATGCAGTTAGAATTTTTTTTTTTAAACAAATCACAAAACAAAATCACTAAGTTAAGTGTGTTCATGGATAATGGAAAAACATTTACTTTTGACCACAAATCACAAACACTACCCCTGAGAATAAGGAATATATTACTTACCTGCAACTCCTGTTCTCCAGCATTGCCATCTTTCATAGATTCACATGCTGTTTGAATATTCCCCGTCGTCAGGTTGGGAATTCGCAGTAACATTAAAGCAGTTTATCTTTACATTTTGAAATTGCTTGTCACTTTAGTGCTCTATTAGTCATTCTGGGTCATATTGCCCACAGTCAATTAGACTGGCCTCCCTTAGCTCAACCCCTGCAGGCCATCTTCAGATTTGGCAAGTGCAAGTGATGTGTCAGAATGAGCTAAGAGCCAGGAGAGGGGATGGTTGCATGTGAACCTATCAAAGATACCAATGCTAGTGAAAAGGAGTTACAGGTAAGCAACGTATTCCTTGCTCCAGCACTGGATCTTTCATATATTCACATGTGTGAATATGATTACAAAGCCGTACATACATGATTCCAAATCTGTTGGAGACATAGCTCAATAGCTCAACAGAAGTAACCAACTCAGCTCAGGAACACTCATCTGACACAAACAGGTTATGAAGCACTGCTTGGCTGACCTGGGACTCCACCCTGGAATCCCGATCAATGCAGTATAACCTCATGAAGTTATGGACAGACCTTCATGTGGTTGCCCTGAAAATCTCCAGCAGGAGAACACAGGACAGGAACGCTGTAGAAGAAGCCACAGTGGTCGTCAAGTGTGCTCTTGGCCTGCCTGAAGGGGCCTGTTGGCTATTTGATGAGAGTGAAATACACAGAGATAACCATCTTGCAAGGGAAGACTCTGAAAGGATGTTGCCCTTGTAGAACAGTCTGAAAGCCACCAACAATTGTGATGATTTATTGAAGTCTTTAGTGAAATCCACATAGAATGTGAGGGCTCGGACCACATCCAGAGAATGCAAGGAGCATTCTGCAGGAAATGAGGGAGAGCCAAAGAATACCAAAGAATACCGGCAGGACTAACAGTTCATTAAGGTGGAATGAAGAAGGGGCATTCGGCATGAAGGAAGGGTTGTGCAAAGGACCACATAGGACTGATGAAAAGTCAAGTAGGAAGGCTTACAGGATTGAGCCTGTAGTTCACCTACCCGTCTGGCAGAAGTAATGACAATTAGGAAGGTGGTCAGCATAGGCCCGAAAGGAGGAACGATCAGCTTGGAGAGGACTATGTGGAGTTCTCAGGTTGGAACAGGAGCTCAGACATGAGGAAAGGAGCGAAACAGTCCTTTAAGGAATTCCTTGACCAGTCTGTGAGACCAAAGAGAAGGCGTAACAGGGGAACGCGTGTAGCACGAAATATCTTTCAAGTGCACCTTGATGGAAGAGTGTGCTAAACCAGCATTCGACAAAGACAGGAGGTATGGTAAAACATCTGGTGCCTGTATGCGAAACTGGTCGATACATTTACCTGCAAACCAGATGGTGAAGGGTTTCCACTTGCTCTTGTAGCAAGACAGCATAGATGGCAGGGGGCAAGGGCTAAAATGTTCTGGCAGTCCGGAGGAAGAGGTAGGTTTCCAAACTCTAGGGCTGCAGGAGCCAGGCCATCACATTTAATTATGCTGGATGGTGGTGTAAAACTGACCCGCCGTCTCTGGAGAGTAGGTCAGAGAGAGGGGGCAACCTGATGTGAGGAGCCACAGACAGCTGGAGGAGGTCAGAGTGACAAATTAGTCATGGCCAGGCCGGGGCTACCAGGAGCATCATGCATCGCTGCTGTTTGAGTGCACTGAGTACTCTAGGCATGGCCTGGATCGGGGGGAAAGCGTAGAGGAACATTCTTTCCCATGGGAGCAAGAATGTGTCTCCCAGACTCCCCGCCTGAGGAAACATGCTGGCAAACGTCATGCATTTCTTGTTGGTCTCCGTCACGAAAAGAGATCGACTTCTGGATGCCCACACCTGGAGAAGATGCAGAGAACCTGGACTTGCAGAAGCTTCCATTCATGGCAGGATCTGAGTTCCCTGCTGATGGAGTCAGCTACTGTGTTGTGGATCGCTGGAAGACGTAAAAGAAGGATTAAGTTACTTACCTGTAACTCCTGTTCTCCAGCATTGGTATCTTTCATAGATGTGCATGCTGTATGAATATTCTCTGTCAGGCTGGGAATTGTCTAATAAATAGCAGTTTATTTTTTAAACTGAAAACTTCCGTCACTTTAGTGCTCTAGTATAGTCGGTCTTGGGTCATACTGCCCACAGTCAATGGAAAGGACTCCCTTAACTCCACACGTGGAGGGCATCTTCACATTTTGGAAAGCGCACGTAAATGTGGCAATATGAGCCAAGAAGAGCCATAAGTGGGGTAAGCGGAAGGATCGCATGTGAATCTATGAAACATACCTACATATAGGTAATCAACTTATTCCTTTTTTACAGCATTGGCTCTTTCATAGAGTCACATGCTGTATGACTAGATCACAAAGCAGTACAACATAATCATAACGGGCAGAGGCAAGCGTCTCGTAGAAATACTTACCACAGGAGACACTGACTTTATGCAAACAGGTTAAATAGAACCACCTGGCCAACTTGCGGAATCCCAGTCGACGCAGTAAAACCTTGTAAAAGTGTGCCCAGACCTCCAGGTTGCGGCCCTGCAGATGTGCAACAGGAGAACTCAGTAGAGAAAGGCTGTTTCGACAGCAATGACCCTTGTTGAATGAGCCATGGGTCTACCAGGAAGAGGCCTGCCAGCCTGCTGGTGACATAAGGAGATGCAGGAGGAAATCTATCTGGCAATTGAAGACTTGGAAAGTGTGTTACCAATACCAGCAGGACTAAAAGGTAACAAAGAGCTCAGAGGTCTTCCTGAAGGATTTTGTGTGGGAGATGTTATATTGCAACACACGCATTACATCCAGCGGTTGCAGAGAGTCTTCTGCCGGAGGGACAGGAGATCCAAAGAATGCTGGTAGTACCACTGGCTCATTGAGGTGAAATGCTGAATGGACTTTGGGCATAAAGAATGGGTTAGTGTCTAATACAACCTTGTACCTGTGAAAAGTCAGGTTGGGGTCTTTGCAGGAAAGAGCCTGACTGTCGCCCATAAGCTGAGCTGACGTGATGGCAACCAGCAAAGTAGTCTTCTAGTATGGGAACTTTAATGGAACCAGATGCATAGGCTTGAAAGTAGGTCTCATGAATCTTGAAAGGATGAAAAAAGGTTCCCAAGCTGGAGAGGGCCGTCTGGTTGAGGGACAAACACGGACCAGACCCTTGATTAACTCCTTGACCAAATGGCTGCACCACAGAGAAGATGTGGAAGAGGAGCAGGCACAATGGAGGAGTCTGATAAGCAGAGATATGGCAAGATGTCTTTCGTCTGAATGGTAAGTGGGTCCAAATCCCACGTTGCAAACCAGTGGGAAAACCGTGCCCATTTACTCCTTGCAAGCGTGGAAGAAGTGAGAGCTCTAGCCAGTATGTCCTTGCATTGCTGGGGCAGCAAGATAGTGCAGAATTCTAGGAGCACAGGAGCCAGGCCGTCAGGGTCACGGTGGCCGGAACGAGGTGGAGCACTGTACCGTCGCTCCTGGAAAGTAGATTGCCTAGAGGAGGAAGCCTGATTGGGGGAGCATAGGATAGGGGGAGGAGGTCGGAGTACCAGAACTGTTTCGGCCAAGCAGGGACCACCAAGATCAGTCTGCACGGATGCTGTCTGAAGACATTGAACACCTGAGTCACCACAGGGATCGTGGTGAAGGCATACAGAAACTTCCCCTCCCAGGGGAATGTGAAGGCATCTCCCAGGCTCTGTGGATGAGGGAATCTGTTGGTAAAGGCCATGCACCTCTTGTTGACGTGGCTGGCGAAAAGGTCGATTTTCGGAGTGCCCCAACAACGGAATTTCCAGGAGTGTTTAAACTCCTGGAGCTCCCATTCATGGCAGGAGCAGAGTTCCCTGCTCAGGGAATCTGCCATTGTGTTCGGAACACCTGAAAGGTGGAAAGGAATAAGGAACATGTGCTGCTCTAAGGCCCAGTGCCATAGTCTGTGCTTCCGTAGACTGGGAGAGAGACCTGATACTTGAGGGTACAAAAAACTGCCACAAAGCTCCAGAAGATTGATATGGAGAACCTTTTCATTGTCTTTCCATAGACCCATGGCGTGCAGATTCCCTGTATGCGCACCCTAGCTTTCCAGGGAGGCGTCCGTCATGACAGCGACTTAGTGCAGGGGCAAGCAAAAGGGTGCTTCTTGAAGGAGGGGAGGCTGGACCGACCATCAGCGCAGTGCATCCCTGAATTGTTCTGTCAGTGGGATCTTGTCCTCCCAGGAACACGAGCCCTGCCGCCAGTCTGCATCAAGGAATTCCTGGAGATGACACATGTGAAGCCTGCAGTGCTGGAGTAGAGGTATGCACGTAGACATTATCCCTTGCCGAGACTTTAGTAGAAGACTAAGTTGGCAGTAGAAGCTTGGCAAGAAGCGATTATACCCTCTCTCCCGAGGGAGTCGCCATGCAAGAGTGCGTGTCCAGTATGTCCCCCAAATAGAGAGCCTGTTGAGACAGGGTCATTCAGGAGTTTCTAAAACCCTAGCGACTGTAGGCATTGAATAGTATGTGTGGTGTGACAGGCAGCCATGTAAAACGGTGCTGCACTCACTAGCCAGTCATCGAGGTATGGGTATACATGTGCGCCAGAGCGACAAAGGTGAGCCATCACAGGGGCCAGGCATTTGGTGAAAACCCTCAGCTGACCGGAGACTGAATGGCAGGGCCCTGAACTGGTAATGGTCACCTGCAACCATGAAGCACAGGTAGCTGCAGTGTTTTTGATGAATAGGGATGTGGAAATAGGCATCCTCTAGATCCAGGGATGCCAGAAAATCCCCTTTTTGCACTTGGGACAAGACTTGTTGAAGGGTGACCATCCTGAATGTTTGGGCCTACAGAAATGTGTTGAGGACCCGAAGATCTAGGACCGGCCTCCAAACTTCTAACAACTTCTTAACTAAAAAGTACCTAGAGTACACTCCTTGTCCTCACTAATCGGATGGGACTCTTGCGATGACTCCCTTTGATAACAGCTATTGAAGCTCCTTTAACAGAAGATGGACGTGCTTCTCCACTTTGTGCCAGCCCTGCCAGCTTAGAACAGCGCCATTTCCCAGTTGGTGGAAACTGTGTCCGCAATGTCAACGGAGATGGAGATCACGTGCTCCGAAGCAGCCTCACCCTCGCGAAGAAGGGCAAATGCCTTGTGCTCCCTGTCGTCAGGCAGGAATTCAAGAATGGGGCCAATCTAGAACCAAAGTTCCCGGTCTTATCTGGACAGGACTGAATTAGCTTCTTTTTATGTCATGGCGGCTGAAGAGATGACCCCGCTGCCCAAAGGCATCCAGGTGCGTGCCTTCTTTGTCACAGGGAACAGAGCAAGCAGAAGAAGTGTAGGAGGAATGCTTGCAGGCTGCTGCAAACCTATGGAGTCAGGGCTGGGTTGTGTCCAGAGACATTTTGGCACAGAGTCCAGCACCCTATACTTTATCAAACCCCTCCTTCTAGGCAGGTGCAAAGGATTGGTTGCGCATGGTTAACAGACCGTCTTCCCATATATCATCCAGTAATGGGACTGCCACAATCGACTTTCTGGGTTGCTTTCACCTCTGGTAGAGCAGACTTTCCTTCTTCTGTTCTTCTGGGGCCAAGCCGAATCTCTTTGAAGGATCCAATCTCATCCGGGGGGAATCTCAAAGAGGGACCTCATCTGGTTTGCCATTCCCAGGGATAAGGTCATCAAACTCATCCGTGTCTGTAGTGTGAGTGGAGGCATCGTTGTCTGGAACGTCATCCTCTGTCCGCAAGGTTATACACAGAGACAGACGGTTGAAGGTCTCTTGGAGGGCGAGGAGGGGCAGCTAGACCACTCAGGCCCGGTTGTGGTGTGGATGGCTAAGGCGTAGATGGGTCAGGTAGCCTGTGTTGCAGCTCAGAAACCAAGGATTGCAAGGTGGTCAGAATGTCCATGGAGAGGTCCTTAGGAGCGGCTGCAAGAATGGCAGGAGCTGGGACTACAGGAATGCCTGGCACCGGAACTGCCTTCGGTGCAGGCATAGCCAACTTGGGGCTGAAGTGCTCCATCTCCATCTCCATCTCATCAGAGAAGACCCCCACAGGGCCTTCCAGATCTGATTCGAGGGTTGGCTGAAGGATCTCATCTAGTGGGATAGCTGACCAGCTTGGTTTACACAGGGTGACCCCCATGGTCAATGGAAAAGGGTGCTGGCCTTAGTCATGGTTGAAGACTTTATTGTGACGTCGATGGGGTCGTAGATGATGTTGTAGACTGTCGATGGAGTCATGCTAGAAACTTTACAGCCAGTTGTTGACCAAGTCGTGATAGAAACCTTACGGTCAGCCGTCAACGGGTTCGTGGTCGAGGTTATTGATGGGGTCGTGGACGAAGACTTATGTTTCTGCGCCGACTGGGAAATCAACAGGGCTTTATGATTCGATGACAATTTGGAACTACATGTCGATACAGATGATTTTGACGAAGATTTATCTAGAATCATTGAAGACAGTGAGGAAACTGACTTGGCATCAGCTATGACACAAGGCGACAAAGAATGCTTCTTCGATGAAAACAGAGGACGTCGTTGTTGAATATTCCTTGGACTGTGTCTTAAGAGATCTCTTATTTCGAGAGGCATCTTAATGCGACCTCGACCTCTTGCTAAAGGGAGTATGCTGGTTCGGTCTGCTCTATCTGAACGAGGCGTGACTGCGGTGGCAGTCTCGGAGCGTTTTACTGGCAAATGACTGGCAGATGGAACAGTCCTGGCAAGTGCCTGACCTTATAATACATTTCCTAACAATGCAAGAGAGGAAGAAGGCCAAACAAAAATATGGCCATCGCCATTTAGGGCACTAAAACTTGAATGTGCACACTAAAAATAATGCAAACATTTAAAAAACTACATCTGCTGCCAGCCACTTATCTTTAGGCACATTTAAAAGTAACCAAAAATCCAAAGTGTGACAAGGCTAGAGTGATACAAAAGTATTCCCATTGCACTGCACTGTAAGGTGCTGTGTGCAATGTTAAAAAGTACAAGGATTAAACCAAGTTTCCCAGTACTGAAGGACAGATCAGTTTCGCCATAACAATGAGCAAAAGGCAAGAGAAGTGAAGCTGAAGGAACCACAATTGTTTCACAGGAATAAACCAGGGCTACAACAGCCCAGGAGCAGTCTCAATCAGAACACAGAGCCTATTTGAAAGAAGGCATCCCGATTTGTTATTAGCATGTGGAGAAAAACTATTGTACAGACGATGATTTGAAAACCCACCTAGAAAAAGTGGATTTCATTTTTCTATTTAGAGCGCACTATGGTTATATTACAAACCTTTTGCACAGTAGGAATACATACATAGTCGGTTTGATAACGTCTACGTGCCTACAAACCACGTGTTTATTTTGCACTTGTATGTCATTTTCCGTATTTCCAGAGCGGGAAGGTTTCCCGCTGTTTCCCGTAGTCCACCCACAACAGTGGCGTTTCAAGTGTCTGTAATATGGCTATAAGGGAGAGCAAGTCGTGCCGTTATACTTTTCAGTTAGCCGTACGCTGCCGTATGCTCGTTATTAACAGGTGAGCAAGCAGAGATCGTAGAATGCAGTAATCAATCAGTTCAAAAATCAATATGTTTTCAGAGCGGGAGGGATTCCTGCTATTTTTTCCCTTAGTCCGCGGAACGGGGTAAAGCCCGGAACAGGCCGGAATGGTACCCTAATATATAAAATGGCAGCAAAACTCACCTGAAAATGATGCAAACACACATGAAGAACATTTTGAAATGGCAAAGGATGAACAATGTGCTATCATTAACCCATTACTGCCCAAAATCTACATTTCCACACGAAAAAGTACCCGGAACGGGCCGGAACAGTACCCTAACATATAAAATGGCAGCAAAAATCACCTGAAAATGATGCACACACACATGAAGAACATTTTGGAAATGGCAAAGGATGAACAATGTGCTGTCATTAACCCATTACTGCCCAAATTCTACATTTTCACAAAAAAGTATGCGGAACGGGTCGGATCGGTACCCTAATATATAAAACGGCAGCAAAACACACCTGAAAATGATGCAAACACACATGAAGAACATTTTGAAATGGCAAAGGATGAACAATGTGCTGTCATTAACCCATTACTGCCCAAAATCTACATTTTCACACGAAAAGGTACCCGGAACGGTACCCTAATATATAAAATGGCAGCAAAACTCACCTGAAAGTGATGCAAACACACATGAAGAACATTTTGAAATGTGAAAGGTGCACCAATATGCTGTCATTAACCCATTACTGCCCAAAATCTACACTTTCAGAAGAAAAAGTACCCGGAACGGTACCCTAATATATAAAACGGCAGCAAAACTCACCTGAAAATGATGGAAACACACATGAAGAACATTTTGAAATGAGAAAGGTGCACCAATATGCTTCATTAACCCATTACTGCCCAAAATCTACACTTTCAGAAGAAAAAGTACCCGGAACGGGCCGGAACGCTACCCTAATTGTTAAAACGGCAGCAAAGCTCACATGAAAATGATGCAACCACACATGAAGAACATTTTGGAAATGGGGAAGGTTGAACAATGTGCTGCCATTAACCCATTACTGCCCAAAATCTTAATTTTAATGCGAAAAAGTAGGACCACCCTGCCTTTTCACTACTTAGTTGTAAAGAGGTCTTCAAGTGGACAGAGCCCAGCCTCGTATGTGACACAGCAAGGATCATAAAATGTCTTCAAGGTGGCTCAGCAGCTTATAAACACATTTCATGCAAACAAGGAAGCATGAATGCCTAAGAAGGGGCCCTTAAAAATCAGACATATCATCTCTTATTTGGAGAAACCTAGATGTGCATCATGAAGAAAGCCGTTTCATTGTTTTCTTTGTGTAATGCGTTATTTCTTGCTTTCCCCCCTGTTCCTGTGTTGTGAGCCTGGGTGCTGTGGAATGCTTGTAGAATGCCTGCCTCTGGAATGTTGAGAGAGTGTTTGAGAGCTCCTTGCAGCTTGGAGGCCGGGGCTCGAATGATGGCATTGAGGCTTCAGCGGCCAATCAGAGAGGATGTTGTGACGTTGCTAATGGCTGAGGATGTCGAATGATGTGCCATTGAGGGTCATGGACAGCATCACGCACTGTACAACGGTTTGCCGGTGCACGCCTCTAAGAGTTTGAAGTGAGTCTCAGAGGAGGAGGTGTGTCTGATAGTAATGCTGCTGAAAAGAAAAAGCGGCAGGTAACATCTAGTGGGGGCACCCAGCATGGAATGCTATCCGAGCCGGAGCTGGGAGCTTTTTCAGGAGAGCGTGTGTGTGCTGTCAGCATAGTGAACAGCTGGGTGCTGTGTTTGGAGAGCTGTTTGGGCACAGTCAGCTCAGTGAACAACTGGTACCTGAAGCAGTCATGTTGGCAGTGATGGAGGTTGGTCCCAGCGTGTGTTGGGGTCAGGGTCACAGGTACCAGCATGGCAGCTGCTCCGGGTATGGTGTGGATTGCACTATGCTGTATCCGGACTACATCTCAGGGAAGAGCGCTGTGGATTTTGCCGTGGTTGTGGGGCTGACCTGGGTGATCCAAGAAGTGAACAACTGCCAACATCCTGTCTGAACTTGGCCTGACCCAAAGAACCAACGTGCCTACTCATAACAAAGGGAGAATATTAGATTGGGTGGCTGAATATAACTGCTACACTAATAGCTCCTCCATCTCCCCTCAAGTCTGGACAGACCACTCCCAAGTAAGCCTAAAACCCATCTTAACTAGTGGTTCACACCACATCTAAAAAACTTATGGCAAAAAAAAGAAACTCTGAGGCTTCCTGGAGACTACTCCACTCTGAAGCAAACAGAACCAAACTCACCAAGATCTCATCCCTTTACAAAAAAGAAATTTGCCTGGCCAAACGTGAATCCCACAACAACCGTATCTCTCAAGCCAATTCTAGTATGAAGGAATTATTTATGATTCTCAAAGAACTAGAGACCTCTACCCCTATGCCAGACACCTGCACTAAAGACATAATTTGGTGCTTTGACATCCAACATGCGCTCTCTAACAAAGTAACAACCCTCCAAAATAAAATATCAATAAAAAAAGCATCTCTAAATTCCTCATCCCCTCTTAACAAAACCCTTCCGACATCCCTCCCACCCGCTTCAACTTTTCTAAAACCTCTATTCTTGAGGTAAAAAAAGTCATACTTTCTCTTAAACTTCCAACTGCCAGTGCAACCTTTGTCCAGCCCAGCTCATCAAGGATGCAGCTAGGGATCTAGCTCCCTTCATATCTCAGCTCATTTATGCTTCATTCGCGACTGGCACCATCCCCAACAAACTCAAAGAATCGTGGGTGCTCCCGTTGTTAAAAAAAACAAACCATAGACCCTCTGATACCAACTAATTGCCGGCCAATCACAACAGTACCTTTCCTCTTAAAAATATTAGACAAAGTTGCATACATACAAATTCAAAAATACTTGGAACTACACCACCTTTTAGGAGCACGTCAATCAGGTTTCCGTCCCCAACATTGAACAAAAACCGCCCTCATTGACCTGAAGGCCCAAGTCGACGAGCTAAGGGACAAGGGGAAATCAGCCTTCCTACTCCTCCTCGACCTCTCAGCTGCATTTGACCTTGTGGATCACAAGGTATTATGCAGCCATCTAGACTCAGCCACATACTTCTCCAAAGAGGCCATAGCCTGGATTGAGTCATTTTTAAGTGATAGGACCATGAGGGTCTTCTCTCCTTCAGCAGCTGCAGACCCTATTCCTATTACCTGCAGGGTGCCCCAGGGATCCTGCGTCTCTCCTACTCTGTACAACATATTCACTAAGCCCCTTTTCGACGATCTGGACCATCTTGGTATCACCTACACCAACTATGTAGATGATATTCAGATTCTCCTCCCACTTTCAGGGGATTACGTTAAGGATTTGGCCTTGGTGAATAGAGTTTACCCATCATCCAGGCATGGATGGCCAAGTGCGGTCTATGCCTGAATGATGACAAAACAGAGCTCATCCTCCTGGGTACCCCCTCTAACCTCATAAAATTAGGCCATGAATATTCCTCCTTCATAATTGACAGCAACCTCATCAAAGTGGCCAATGAGGTAAAAACTCTAGGCTTTTACCTCAGCTTCACTCTATCCTTTACTAAACAAGTAAATGCTCTGGCCTCCGCTAACACTTACACTTGTAAACCTATCCGAACCGGCAAACCCTTTCTTTCCAACAACATTTGCATCATCCTGGCCAGAGCCCTCATTCTGTCCAGGTTGGATTATTGCAACACCCTCCAAAATAGTGCCCTTAGAACGGCCCTCACAGTAGCTCGAAGAACTCCTATATCTGAGATTAGGCAACAAAACAACTTGCTTTCGACCAACGATAAAATCCAGCTAAAAACTGCATCACTTATTCACAAATCTTAGAATAATGCCGTTCCCAGTTATCTCTCTGAGAGATTCCACAGACAGACATCCACCAGACCCTCTAGACTATTCATAACTAATTGTCTTTCCACTCCCAGATTTAAATTATCTAAGGTTAGAGGCAGCAGCATTCCCATCAAAGCGGCCCAGCTATGGAACTCCCTGCCTTCCTCACTTTGAGAAGATCATTCATACCAGACCTTTAGATCTAACTTTGTTAACTGGCTCAAGTCAACAGATCAGTAGGGCCTGGCCGCCCATACCACTTTGTCCATAGCCCTTATGTTGTTGACACTATGTTTTTAACATAGTTCTCCTTGCTCGTGCGCCTCTTTTGTAAAGA
This sequence comes from Ambystoma mexicanum, assembly GCF_040938575.1. Lineage (NCBI taxonomy): Eukaryota > Metazoa > Chordata > Amphibia > Caudata > Ambystomatidae > Ambystoma > Ambystoma mexicanum. The sequence goes on along the minus strand of NC_090921.1, from coordinate 749,702,419 downwards.
ATCCTAATTATCTACTGTGCCTTTCTATGTTCATATTTGTTTGCCATATGTAATGTATCTCTGTATCCCAAGCCGTGTACCTTCTTGTAACCTCTGCACCCTGATACCCTAGGGTCTGGTGCGCAATACAAATAATAAACAAACAATATATGGCAATTTTCCACAAGCTACATCAGGGCTTTATGTCATTTTTCAGGGAGTTGTCCATGCTGAACCGTGAATATTGATCAACAGTGTTATGTGAAATGAAGCCTGTTTGGATGTAAATTGTCCCTTGGTACGTTGTGGATTGTGGTGGATCTGGGACGTGTCTGGTGTATTTTGGTAAAGACGCTGCCTCTGTTAGTTAAAGGAAGTTGAAATTTGGTGTGTTCTGTCAGAATATGGATGTGAGAATAGGGCATGGACTTACGGGGGGTTACTTGTGTATGTGGTGTGTATTGTGCTCACTGGGTGGCCTAGCAAACCACCTTGTGGGGTTAGACAGTTTTGTTTGTGTTGTGTGTGGCAGGGTAGTGCCAGCCACCTGGGCTGCTAGCTGCCAGCACATGGCACACCCAGCACTTTGGAGAGGTATTATGTGCCCGTGCCATTTGTGTTTATGGTTGTGGTTTGAGAAAGGTTGTTGAGCGTAGTTTACCTCATTAGTTTGTTTCCTTTCCCTGCACTCACATGCTTTTTTTTGCCATTTGGTCAAGTGTGCTTTGCCATTGTGCTTTGGGAGGACCCCAGTACCCTTTGTGGGGGTGTCGCTCCCACACCTTGGATGTGGTGGTCTCAACATATATGTTGTTCTTGTGGTGCTCCTTGTTGGGGCACTGGTGGTGCATTTTCGTGTGCCATCTATTTGTGGTGGTTTAGTGTTGCTTGTCTGTCGAGCAGCCCGAGTGCTGGTTTGGTTAGTTGATAAAGTGGTTGGTTGAGGTGGGTAGTCGGCAGTCGTTCCGAGGGGTGTGGGGCCGGTGCCCTGTGCGAGTTCCTGCTGTTTGGTCAACAGTGTGGATGGTGACGTGTTTTGGGTTGTGATGTTTTTCTAGCATTTCATTGGTAGGACGGTTGAGGGGATTTTATTTATTTTAATTTTATTTATTTATTTAAATATGGTGCTGAAGGCCCGCAGGCATTGATTGGGGCTCCAGGTAACATCAACACCAAAAGACATACAGAAAGACGGGACAGAAGTCAGGAAAGTTGGGTCATGTCAAAGGGAGCATTACTTAAAAAGAAAGGTTTGTAGTTGTTGTCGGAATCTTGTATTGTTTTGTTCTTGTCTCAAGGTCAGGGGGAGAGAATTCCAAGGTTTGGCTAAGAGGACTGGGATGGATTTTCCCAGTGTGTTAGCCCGCTTGATGCTTGAGATGGTTTGAGTGGCAGGTTTCTGTGTTCTGAGCAAGGTTTATAGTGACAGAATATTGGACCTGTCATAGGTCACTTTGAGATGGTTGTTTTTTTGGGATTGTTCTTTTGTCTCTCTGTTCCATTCCCTTACTCTTGTTGGTTTTACGGCAGGTGATGTGTTATGTCTTGCTTCCTCCCCCGTTCCTGTGCTGTGACCCTTGGTGCTGTGGAATGCTTGTAGAAAGCTTGCCTGTGGAATGTTGAGAGAGTGTGTGTGTGTGTGTGTGTGTGTTCCTTGGGGGTCAGTTGGAAGTGGGCTGCTGGATTGAGTGGGTACTGGTGAATGTCTCCTATGTCTTTCTGTACTTGAAGATCCTTTTGTACTTACCTGCTACCTAATATCCTGGAAACTTGTATGTAAGTAAAGAAGATACCTACCCCCTGCCTGGCCACCCTGTGTCATCACTGAAGTACCCAATTAACATAATGCAAAAGAAGTGAAACATTTCACCTCTTATATCAAATACTACTGTAACAGTGCAGAGGTAGTCTATGCATGTTGTGCCAAATCCCAAGGTATTTCCCATGAGGCCAGGGAGGTGAGGCCGCTACCTGATTGTCCCCCTGGGGGTGGTACTCAGTGGGTGGATTGCATGGGGAGGGAAACCCCTCATGGGGCCAGTGATGATCCACTTGGGAGAATGCAGTGTTCCCCTCCTTCACTTCTGTCCTCTACTTCCCTTCACCAAACTCAGTCCCCACTTTCCTTATTTTCTATTGAGACCATTTGTCATGATGCCTACCCCCGGGCATCCGGATCAAGCCCATCAGCCCTGGGAGCAGGCATCCAGACATTTACAAAAACCCCAGCAGCCCCAGCTAGGGGCTGTCTGGGTTCAGTCCTGGCGCCGTAGGCACCAGGCTCATAATAAAAATCAGTCCTGGCGCCACAGGCGCCACAGGCGCCAGGCTCATAGACATTACTTACCTCATGCAGACCATGCTGCAAATAAATCCAAGCCAACGTGAGGCCTGGATGGGACTATTTTACTATAGGGACTATTTTTTACTCAGGTGTGGTCCTGGGGAACTTCTTTCCTGGGACTACTTTGGAGGCTATTTAAACCACGCCCAAGCAGCAGCACATGCTTCGTGTTAGTCTGCATCCAGCAGCGTGACTCTCACTGTGCCTGCAGCCAGCATCCAGTCTTCTGCCACGCCCGCATGCCTGCAGCCAGCATCCAGTCTTCTGCCATGCCCGCCTCGAATCCAGAGCTCCTAGAATAAAGAGGAAGAAAAGGACAAGGTTAGAAAACAAACTTATTTCAAATTCCTCACCTGATTCCGGATCCATTTCATCTCCTGACCTGGAAAGTACATCAGTCCTGCACGCGTCGCTTCGCCAGCTCCAGCACGGCGCCATACTCACCAGTTCTCACAGCATCTTTCGATCTAGCACTGTCTCCATCATTTCTTCGCCGTACTCCGGCACCTAGGGGCACAAGAATAACAAGGTGAGCCAAGGGAATCAACAAATACCTCTTACCACCATAGACTTATCTGATTTACCACCAACGGTATTATTCTCCTTATCTTCATATGCCGCATCTGTAAAGAGGGAGAAAAACAACACGTTAACGCATGCAATAGTTACTGGACAGCATTGGGTAACACAGACTCTTACCTGAACGCCAGCAGTAGCTATGAGACCTTCTTCTCACGAACTCAGTTGCAACTTAAGGAAGGGGACAAGAGTGAACATCGGGCACATTGAACTCTTTGAACTTGACATTTACCAATCCCGCCTGGGACTTCAGAGTCAATGCTTACCGGAACTCTCCCAACACCTTCAAACCAGTGAAGTAACTGGTATCTACGGGCCCCTGCAAGACACGCAGGATGGAGAGCTCATCTTTTACAAACATAAGGTGAGGTTACTAAGGGGATATCGGAGGTGATTAGTGGGGGAGAGCGAGAACAGTTGGGAGGCCATCACTAAAACCCACAGGTGGCTAATTCCTGTCTCCACTTGCAGGAAAATACTTCTTCGGGTCCAGCAGACAAGACTAGGCGGGCCAGTCCAGACAGTCATCTCTGCACTGCGCATCACGTTGACGGAGACCGCAGCTGTCCGGGTCCGATCAACACCCCTGTGGGGTCCAGGTGAGCGTAACACCATTCTGGTCCCCCATACTTTTGTATGTTACAGTGGAGTATAATTCACACGAATGGGATGAGGAAGAGAAAGACTCACCCTAGCTTAATGCAAAGGATTACTGAGATGAAGGAGGCAAAATCCCACCGCGGAACCAACACACACAGTACAGTTGTCAAGAAGCAATCCCAATCATAAAAAGGGAAGAAGGACTAAATGGTCTGTGGAATATGCCCTGGAGGAGCAAGAACAAGATGCTTGTTCTATGCCAGAGAATACAAAGGCTAAGAGCTGAGACGCAGAGGCGTGTAGCAAGGAGAGAGGCCCAAGCAAGGCGGACCTGGCCAGAGGCAGGGAGAAAGGAAGCCAAACCGCCAAAAGCAGACCGAGAACGAAGACACAGGCAGCCAGAGACATAAGAAACCAGAGCTGTGGAACCGCGTGAAAGAGAATGCCAAATGCAGCTGCAGCAGACAAACTCCGCTCCACCACCTGATGAGACCGGAGACCACCCAGACGTTTCCCAAAGGTATGGAAAGGGTTAGGCTGGTGGCAAGGGCATTAAGAGAGCTAGAGCAGCTGAAACCCCATGCAGGTATATCCCAAAGAGCTCACAGGGATGCAAGTGGTACTATATTTGATACAAACTTTGTAAATCATGCAAAGATATTCTGAAGAGCACAAGGGGATACCAGTGGAATTATACGTGATACAGATTTCATAAATCACGCAAATACATCCTGGAGTGTACAAAGGGGTGAAAGAACAATGAGAATGTAGTAAAGCAGGGAAGTCATCCTAAAGATTTCAAAGGGATAAAAGAGGATACTCAGACAAATGCCAACCTCAAGAAAATGCCTATTTGTGATAGTACCTGGCAGGAGAGTAGAGCAGGTCTGTCTGAGTGGTTGGTATGGTTTTTGGGCTCAGCTATATGGGTATTTGAGAGGGCTATGACAGTGGCCATCTAATGAAACGAACAGGATAATAAAGGGGATAGGGAGGTGCAGTTTAGCGAAGTCAGTCCTTTAACAGTCTGGGGTGCGAAGGGGTCTGTGGGAGCACAGGAAGGATTGGCAGAGCAGGGGATGGGAAGTGTGGAAAAAATCTGAGCTAAAGGGGGATGAGAATGTGGGATAGTGGAGAGAACGTACTGTGGGGTGGTAAGGAAAGGAGGCTTGTGAGATCGGGGATTCTTAAGCCTTTTGCAGTGAGAGACAAAAGAATGAAGAGTGGTGGGGGGGGAGAAGGGTAAAAACTGATGGTCCTGGATAGTTTGTGACAGTAAAAATGGAGAGAAGAGATTAGGTTGGTGTAGCAGTGTGATGTGGCAGAGTTCAGGATGTAACAGAGTATGGGGGGTGATTCCTTGTAGGAGACAAGAACAACCTGGGAAAGGATTTTACAGCAGCAGCAGAGATGGATGTGCATATAGTATTATGAATCAGTAGTGATTCCCCCAGAATCTTGGCCTGGGACCCTTCTTATGTGGTCAGGGGAAGGCATCGGCTTCCTGATCCCAACCCTGGGGGTGGTGATCTGCGGGAGGATGACATGGGGTGGGAACAGGCCAGGAGGAAGGAGAAACTCCCTTGCCAATTTCCCCCGAAACCCCAATCTTGGAATGGCTTATTGTAAGGTAGAAGACGTTAGGAAAACTAACTTGGTTGACAGGGACTTTAAGACCCATAATTCCTTCAGTACTGGGACAAGGAAGAGGGATGCCGGGGAATACTGCTGTGGGAGTAGTCAGCTAATTAGTGTAAAAGATCTACACCTGAGGGACACAGAGGCTTAAAAAGCCCCCTCAGGTGCAGGAAGAGGGAAAGCATGAGCAGCAGGAGAAGAGAATGCAGTGCGGGCCTCAGAGGAAAGCGAAGCTGGTGTCAGAGAAGACACTGGGACCATTGTGCAGCCAAGAGCAGTGTCAAGTCCGGAGAGTGTCTTTGCCTCGAGCTATTACTGTTGCAGAGATTGCAGAGCGGGGAGCGTAAGAACGGGACGCTTGCCCATTGAAGGCTCGTTGTGCAGAGATTGCGCAGCAGGAAGCGGAATTAGCGAGGGAAGTGTACCCTCGTTAAAGTCTTTAGGTGGCTGGGTTCTACCTGGGCCTCCAACGATCGGAGGAAGCTCCAAATTTGAGTGGCATGAGCAGAGGTGGACCAGACAAGGCTGTTTGCCTGACTGAGAGGAGCCACAATGTCAGAAGACCTGCGAACACCAAATGGAGCTAGATCGAGCAACTTAACTGGTAAATTCACAGCATGCAAGTGACTCCGGAGCGCTCTGACGCTATCCACAGCAGGCAGTTTCACTCGCGTGTGAGTTATAGAAGCAGTGATTACAATTCTGAATGCTGAACTGTACGAAACCAAAGTGACTGTGCAAGCAAGCATGTGAGTTGGTGGAAGGCCCAAAAACCCTGTGGGGAAGTTTTAGTCCAAACAAAAGCATACAAACAATACCAAGCCAAGAGTATTAAAAAACCCAGCAATACTAATACAACAAACATTGCTCAAGGTCTCGCGATGATAGCTCGGGGGCAATGTGCTCGTCTTGCAAGCAAGACGACACAGAGCACCACAGGTTCGATCCCCGGCTTGGAAACCTCTGGGTATTAAGCATGTTATAAATAACCTATCATATCAAATAACCTATCAAGGCAAGAGGGGAATATTGGTAACCCCAAGAGTTGTAAGACTTTCTGTTTATGTGTTGTGCTATGAAATACAGATCACTAGATGATATAAACACACATTGCCAAAGCCAAGACGGTCACTATATGGTTGTTGGCGTAGAGGGGAAAGAAAGGTGGCAACCAGGTTGCCCTTCTGAAGAAGATTATCCAGAAGAAGAGAAGCATAGTTACAGAGGAATCGTAAAGAGCACTAATGTGATTCCTTGTTTCACCGAAAATGGTTTAAAGTTTGATGCTAACTAAACCTTGTGAAGTTGTTGTTCTTAGTTGGAAGTTACCACTGAAGCACACTTTGTTCTCTTGTGAAGTATTAGACGGGCAGGTGAGTAAAAGGCCAGGCATGAGTGAAAACCAGGTAGTAGTTGATGAGAGTGCTAAACTGTGGCTCTAACCAAGAACTCTTTAAATCCGTTCTTACTCCTGGAGGAGTGGGAACACACTATTTCTTTTAAAATCAAAGGTATGGAATGGAATGGAATAGCTGGAATGGAATAGATTTTGTAAAGCGCAACATTTGCCTAAGGGCATCTTGGTGCTCCCTACAGAGCAGTGAAGGAGATAGCCTAGAAAAGAAACATTTTCAGAGTTTTGCGAAAAGCCAGAGGAATCGGAGTAGCTCTGAGAGAAAGAGGTAGAGAATTCCAGAGAACAGCCATAGCCACTAAGATAGCTGACCGCAGAGCTTGGCTCGTGATGTAGGGCACGAAGTTCGCCATGAGGTATTCCACCCCCTGGCCATAGAAAGCTTGGTGGATCAGGCAAAGGGCCTTGAATTGAATATGAGTGGCCACCAGCAGCCAATGGAGTTTGCAGAGAACAGGGGAGATGTGACAGCCATGAGGAGTAGAAGTCACCAATCGCGCAGCAGCATTCTGGAGGACTTGCAGGCGATGAAGTATATAAGCAGGTTGGCCAAAGTACAGAGAGTTGCAATAGTCCAGTGAGGATGTAACCAGAGCAGAAATAACAGACACAGAGATGGTCTTGGATATAAGGGATGACCCAACACAAGAGCCTCAGCTGAAAATGCCCCACTGGCACACAGAGCCGACTTGTGACTCCATGGACAAGGATACAGTGAGTTTAACCCCAAGGTCCTTGACCATTGAGACTGGCTGAGGAAAGGGGCCCAGGGAGGCAGGCCAGAAAGCTGGCATCCAATGAGTAGCAGCTGCAGGGGGGGGGCACCACCAAATCCTCAGTTTTATCACCGTTCAGCTTAACCCAGTTGGAATGCATCCATTCTCCCACGGCCTCCAGACAGGCAAGAAATCTGGCAGCTGACTCAGGGCTGGAGAGATCCAGATGAACCAGTATCTGCGTGTCGTCGGTGTAAGAATAACGGAGGAAGCCGTGAGAGAATATCAGTTTGGTCAAAGGCTGGACGTAGACGTTAAATATGACCGGGGAGATGGGCAACCATAGCCGCAGAAAAAAAGGAGGGAGTGATAGAATTTGACAACGGGCGGAGAGGAAGGAAGATAACCAATCAAGGACGGTGCCCGAGGGGCCGGTACCTTCCAAGCGGCCTAGCAGGACTAAATTATCAATGGTGTCAAAGCGGCTGATGGGTCCAATAGAACCAGAGCACTGATGCTGCCCCATCACAAGTCCGCGCCAAGTCGTCCGTGACAGAGACCAGGACACTCTCGGTACCACGTCCTGGGCGAAACCCCGATTGTGAGGGGTGAAAGGAAGAGGATTCCTCAAGAAAAGTGGAGAGTAGTGGTCAGACGAGGGATTCAAGAAGTTTCTTCAGGAAAGTTAAAAGAGAGATAGGATGGAAGTTAGAAAGGATCAGTGGATCCAACAAGGGTTTCTTTAACAGTGGGATCACAGTGGCCAGTTTAAGGGAGGCCAGGATCACTCCCGCAGAGAGGGATGTATTAACTGTTTCTGTCAACAAATAAGTAATGTGAGGAAGGATATCCTTAACAAGATGCAGAGGAGTAGGATCAAGAGGGGATGATAACCTGAGCTTAGTAACAGCAGTGGTCACCTCCAGAACAGAGAAAGTAGGAAACACTGACAAAGAAGCGGCGGGCAGAGGCTCAGATGGCCCAATATCATTTGCTGCTATTTTAAAGTTGGCTGTTTGTACCATTTGCTGCTATTTCAAAGTTAGCTGTTTGTACCATTTGCTGCTATTCTGAAGTTAGCTGTTAGTACAATCTGTTGCTACTTCAAAGTTAGCGGTTAGTACCAATTTCTGCTATTTTAAAGTTAGCTATTAGTACCATTTGCTGCTTTTTGTGAACTTGGCTTCACCCAGTGACTACCCTGTGCTACCCCATACTGCATTATAACCATCCTGTCTCCCCCTAGCCCCTCTCCACTACTCTCCCTTTTCTTCCCCCTCCTCCATGACACCTATGGCACTTCTGTCTCTCCTAGTTTTTTCTAACGGTTTCTCCATTGACTATCCTACCCTTCTCACTAAGTCTGGTAGGAAGAAGTTTAAAAGGGATATCTTGGCCTCTAACCCTGGTCTCCCTATTGCTGACACCTACTCCAGCGCTTCCTCCAGACAGACCGTCACCGACATCCTCTTTGTTGTTCCTTCGCCAGACCTTTGGACTCCTCTTATGGTCTCTGTGCTCTCTCCCTTCTCTTCCTCACCCATTAATGGTGGCACCCGGTGGGAGGCACTCCTGGACCTCTAAGGTAATCATTAATGTCTACTTTAATGGCACCGTCATGGTCCAAGGCCCTCAGGCCAACCTGCTCCTCTTTGATAGATGCTCCCCACGCCTCATCAATTTCCTTTCTTCTCCTGCTGTCCCGTCCGTTCATGGGCTTCCTTGCCCCCCCTCCCTCTGCGTCCTCCTTGGCTACCTTGCACTCTCCTCCTTCCTCTTCTGCCCCCCCTCGGGCTCCTTCTACACCTCTGCAGGGCGTATCTCGGATTTGTACCCTACCCCGGAATTCATTAATGGATGGAAACCTTCTCCATATTGCCACTCTAAACTCTCGCTCAGCTGTCAAACACTCCTCTGACATCTGCCGCCTCCTGGAAGAACCTGACCTAGATGTCCACGTTCTCACCGAGACATGGTTCACGGCCAGCTCGGTTACAAGCTTTGACACTCTCCTCCCCGATGGCTGTAAGATCCTCTCCACGCCCAGATTCAACCATTCTGGAGGGGGTGTAGCCTTGATCTTCCCGGAGTGGATTCCTGCCTCTGACATTCCTATGCAGGCCTACTCAAATGCCTTGTCTGAGGCTTTTTCTCTCTCCTGGCCACTCTCTTACCATGGCTATAATCTATCAGCCACCTGGTCAAATCACCTCCTTCCTCTCTGAGTGGGCAGACCTCACCTCCTCCCTCCTGGCCTCAACCACTCCACTCCTCCTTCTTTGAGAATTCAACATCCATCTGGATGCTTCCTGTCCCTCCTCTGGACTCTTTCGTGACCTCTGCGACTCTATCTTTCTATTCTCCCCTCTGGCCTATCTCACTCTGCTGGGCACACTCTGGATGCTCTGATCTATTCAGACCTATCCCTCTCTATCCCTCTGACCACTCCTCTCTTCTGGAGTGATCACTCTCTCCTTTCCTCCCATCTCTCCCTCTCTACCCATCAGGTCAAGCCAACTCCAACACTGCCACGTACCTTCTCGGTCATCCGACCCATGAAGCGTGTGCCAGTTGAGACTTTCAATTCCACCCCCCACCCCTCCTCTGGCTGACTCACATCCTGACACAGCCCTTTCCATGCTCGACTTTTCTATCTCTGATATTCTTGATGTTCTTGCCCCTGTCATGAAGATCCGCTTGAAGCCCAAAGCCAAGTGGAACTCTTGGTATGACTCTGACCTAGTTACCCTTAAACGCAAGTGTAGGGTGGCTAAGAGGAAATGGTGGGCTTCTTGTGCATCCTCTGACAAACTAGCCTGCACCTGCTTCAAAGACAATACCACCTCCTTGTCCGCATTAAGAAGGGAGCCCATATCCAAGCCAGCGTCTTTGTGGCATCTAACAACTTGGCCGTACTCTTTAAAATCTGCAAGGAGCTGGCCAACCCTGCTGCAGTCTCTACCTCTCTTGTCGCCTCCCAGGTCATCTGCATGGCCCTGGCCTTTCATTTCATCTAAAAAACCCAGGACATCCTTTCCACCCTCTCGTCCTTTCCTCCTCCTCCTCCCGCTTCTCTCTCCGTTACCTTTGGCCCCCCTGCAGTTGCCCCTCCTCCCTCTTTCTCATTTTTTCCTCTGTTCTCCCTTGACGAGATTTCCAGAAAGTCAAATCTATGAAAGCATCATCAAAACAGGTTATTTCCTGTTCATCCAAAACCATCAAGGACCACATCGACACCCTTGCTCCCGCTCTGGTTGACTTCTGCAACTACTCCTTCACCTCCCCTCTGAAGCACTCTCTTGTGCACCCCCTTCTCAAGAAACTCATAGCCGATCCCTCCTGCCCAGGTAACTATCACCCGATCTCTATCACTCCATTCCTGGGCAAACTCCTGGAAAAGCTGGACATCTCCCAGCTTAATCTTCACTCCGATTCTGTTGGGGTTGTCTCCATGACCATCATGTCACGACCCACTTCCTGGAACCCCCCGGCAGGCCCATGGGCCAGGAGGGGGCTCGGCTCAGGCCACCAACAAGCTTAGGCATCCTTTGCCTAGGCCCTCTTGGGGCCAGTCCTGGCGCCTTTGGCGCCAGGCTCATACTTAATGGAGACTTGTGCTTGGGGGCTACTTTATTTCAATGCCAGTCAACATGGAGGCACCCACATTGCTTGGCTCTTTGGAACCTGTCATGCCTGCGCCATGGGCGCATCCATTTACGCTCAATTTGGACTATATGTTTATCATTTATTTACAACAGACTCTTGGATCTATCTATATTTACTTTGGAAACTTTATTTCCCATTTGCGAGACTTTGCTGCTTAATTATTATTTCCAACAAACTACGCATACCATAATGCACCTGGCTACAAGCATTGATTCCTGGCTGTTCCTATTGGTTATCAATGGACCTACACCCCCCAGAAGCCCTAGAGACTTGCCCTGCTTCCACCAGCCCAGGAACAGAAAGGGAGGTGGCCGATTGCCTGCAGGTGTGTTTAGCCAGGTGCAACCAATTAGCCTGCCTCTGTGCTGGGCTAGGCAGTATAAAGGCTGCTGCCTGCAGTGGCTCTGCCTCTTGCATCTGAGAGTTCTTCCTCCACCTTTTGCTTCTTTCTACGGATCTTGTATGCTGCTTACCTTCACTCCTGCTTGGACCCTGCCTTGTTGCTTGCTCCACCCTGCTGCCTCCAGCCATAGCCTTCCAGGCTCCCTGCCTCACAGCCCTGCTCCTCTGGGCGGGCTCTCCACACTGCAGCTGATCACGCTCTGCTGCCTTCCAGCCTTCGCCCTTGCCCTGCCGGGCTCTCCACAGTACAGCGGATCACGCTCTGCTGCCTTCCAGCCTTCGCCCTTGCCCTGCCGGGCTCTCCACATTGCAGCCGATCACGCTCTGCTGCCTTCCAGCCTCCGCCCTTGCCCTGCCGGGCTCTCCACATTGCAGCCGATCACGCTCTGCTGCCTTCCAGTCTCCGCCCTTGCCCTGCCGGGCTCTCCACATTGCAGCGGATCACGCTCTGCTGCCTTCCAGCCTTCGCCCTTGCCCTGCCGGGCTCTCCACATTGCAGCGGATCACGCTCTGCTGCCTTCCAGCCTTCGCCCTTGCCCTGCCGGGCTCTCCACATTGCAGCCGATCACGCTCTGCTGCCATCCAGCCTCCGCCCTTGCCCTGCGTACCCTCTACATTGCAGCTGATCACGCTCTGCTGCTTTCCTGCCTCAGCCCTTGCCCTGCCGGGCTCTCCACATTGCAGCCGATCACGCTCTGCTGCCTTCCAGCCTTCGCTCTTGCCCTGCCGGGCCGGGCTCTCCACAGTACAGCGGATCACGCTCTGCTGCCTTCCAGCCTTCGCCCTTGCCCTGCCGGGCTCTCCACATTGCAGCCGATCACGCTCTGCTGCCTTCCAGCCTCCGCCCTTGCCCTGCCGGGCTCTCCACATTGCAGCCGATCACGCTCTGCTGCCTTCCAGTCTCCGCCCTTGCCCTGCCGGGCTCTCCACATTGCAGCGGATCACGCTCTGCTGCCTTCCAGCCTTCGCCCTTGCCCTGCCGGGCTCTCCACATTGCAGCGGATCACGCTCTGCTGCCTTCCAGCCTTCACCCTTGCCCTGCCGGGCTCTCCACATTGCAGCCGATCACGCTCTGCTGCCTTCCAGCCTCCGCCCTTGCCCTGCGTACCCTCTACATTGCAGCTGATCACGCTCTGCTGCTTTCCTGCCTCAGCCCTTGTTCCTCTGGGCTCCCTGCCCTGCAGCCTGCCTCACTCCGGCTGCCTTCAGCCCTTGTCTTCTGAGCTCCCCTGCTCCGCAGCCTGCCTCACTCCGGCTGCCTTAGCCCTTGTCCTCTGGGGCTCCCTGCTCTGCAGCCTACCTCTCTCTGGCTACCTGCAGCCCTTGTCCTCAGGGCCTTCCTACTTTGCAGCTTATCACGCTCAACTGCCTACTACCTACCTTTTCCGCTGGGTTCTCGGCCTAGCAGCTCTCTACAGTCCTCTGCTACCTTCTACGTTCAGCGGCCCTGTCCCTCAGGGAGCACTCCTTTCTGCCCGGCCCTTACGGGATCCTTGCCGTGCAGTCTGCTTTACTCTGCTGCCCTAAGCCCTTTTTCTCTGGGCGTTCTACCTTACAGTCCTACCCCTGTGGGCTTACTCACTGCTTTCCTGCTCCTCTGAGCTCTCTACCTTGCTCCTTACTGTCCTCTGCTATCCTACCCTGTTACACGACTTTCCTTTCATTTCCTTCTGCTAGTTTGCTATCACCTCCTTTACTGGATTTGTCTGTATTATCTTCTCTTGTACTGTTTTTAGACCCTTTTGTACAGAGCTTGTCTGTTGGTTCCCATCAGTCAACCTCTGCCCCTTCCCTTGTCCTGTTTCTACATTACAGACACCCAGAGCTGCTGTTCCAAGTCATGAGCAATCAGAGTGGGCCTCTGTTATAGCAAACTGTGCAGAAGGCTAGAGTATTTCCAAGGTTCGTGGAATACTCTTTTCCTATATCTGCATACACCCCAAGAGGGTATTCATTCTGTATCTTTTCCCTTGCTACTCTTGCTTACTCTTCGTTCTCTTTCCTTTCCGCTGTGTGTGTTCTTATCTGTCCACTTTATTTGGCACAACCACCCAAACCCTTTCTGGGTGTCCTGTGCCACTCTTAATAGAGTGCCACTCCTAACAGAATCAAGCTATGCGGTATAGTGTTTTGGGTGTGGTAGCCTAGGGACTATTTTACCTGGACTACTTTCTTGATGCTATTTGAACCACACCTGACTTGGAGAACATGCTTTGCGTAACTTTGCAATCCTGCAACGTGACGCTCATCGTGTTCAGCAGCATCTGCAAACCTCGGAAGAACAGCACCTGAAAAAAAACAAAGGGACATCGTTATTAGCAGCAGTTTACCTGTGATTCCACCGCTAGCTGCCCTCTGCTCCTGCCAATAGCATCCAAGGAACAGCAAGCCTCCCAGACCATCGGATCTGCAAAAGGAGAGAAACAAGACATTAGACTTTTATAATCGTGCCGGCAGCTTACCTCTCAAGCCGCCCATCGCCCAGCACCGCCTTGGGACTTCTTCTTGCTCCGGGTGAGCCCCACAACCTATGGGAACAAAAGACAACAGGTTAGCGATGGCAAGGCATCATAGCGCTGCGCATAGCAACTACTTACCGCATCAAGGCGCTCTCGAAACACCATCCCCTGCCGGTGAGTCCAAATTCAGCCAACGTTCCTCAGCAAACTTCCACAAACCTAAGGAGAGAGAAAAGACGTTATTGAATCCAAGAAAGGCTTACAGTATAACAGTAATAAGACCTACCTGAAAGACTCTAAAGGGCAGCATCAGTGAAGTAACTAGATCGCACTCGCCCACAAAGGACAACGCGCCCCTGCCTAGAAGGCAGGACGGATAGCACGCCAAAACCCATAACAAGGTGAGGAAAGGTCTGGGGAGGGGTTGCGGGCATACGGAGTGTTGGGAGGCTCTTACCCCAGTTGCCCAGTCTTGAACATTGCCCACCTGGTTTCCAGGCAGAACGTCCCCGCTGATTATACTAGGGAGCGGCTGAGAAGGGCACCAGAGTCCCCGCAGCTGGGTGGCGTCCCCGTGGATACCAGGTGAGCGTAACACATCAGTCTGGCTTCAGAGCTGCCAGAAGCACGGAAAGTGCTCCCCTGAACATCCGTGAAGACCTGCTCTCCAACCTTCCTTCTAACATCCCATCTATCCTCATCCTACTCAATCTTTCTTCTGCCTTTGACACGGTCAACCATGTCATCCTGCTCAATCGCCTCCGTGATAAACTTGGTATCACTTATCAGGCACTGGCTTGGCTGACCCCCTTTCTTTCCAACTGACCCTCCTAGGGTCCAACTTGGGTCCTTCCTTTCCTCTATCTCACTTTGTACCTGTGGTGTTCCCCAGGGGTCTAACCTCTCTCCTTGGCTTTTCAACCAATACCTGGCACCGCTCGCCCACTGCATTGCTGCTCTCTGCTCAAACCTTCAGTGCTATGCGGATGACACCCAACTTGTTTTCAGGCTCCCCTCTGCCACCTCTTCTCTGTCTCTCATCTCTGACTGTGTGTCTGCAATCCAGGTGTGGTGCGCCGCCAACTACCTCTGTCTTAATGCCAGTAAGACAGAGATCCTCCTCATCGGCACACCTGCACCTTCCTTTCCTGTCACTCTCTGGCCGGCCTTCCTTGGCCCTCTCCCTGCTCCCACTTGCGAGGCTAAGAACCCCTGGGTCATCTTCGACTCCACGCTTTCCATTTCTCCACACTTCTCTGACGTCTCAAAAAAGTTTAACTAGCAACTATACCTCCTCAGAGGTATACTTCCTTGCCTGTCCTTCACCCCAGAAGCTCACTGTCTCCAGAGCTCTGGTTCTCTCTAGGCTGGACTAATGCAACAGCCTCTTTCTAAATCCACCTGCAACCACTCTCCGCCCTCTGCAGCTCATCCAGAACAGGACTGCGAGACTTGTCCTTGGCCTCAAGCCCTGCGATCGTATCTCTCCAGCCCTGAAATCTCTTCATTGGCTCCAGTGTCTGAAAGGATTAAATTCAAGACCCTTTGCATTGTCCACAAGGCCTTCTGGGGCCTGGTTCCACAATACCTTGAACTCTCCCTTCGTAAATACCTTCCTACTTGAGCTCTTCGCTCCTTCACCTCCATCTCCCTCAGGGTCAGTTGCTTCTCCAAGCAACAAATTTGGGGTAGATCCCTTTCCTCTGCTGGGGCATCCACCTGGAACAGCCTCCCTGCCTCTCTGAAACTTGAGGAGAACCATCTTCGGTTCCGGAAGCACCTCAAGACCTTCTTCTTTGCTTCTGCCTTCGCTCTTCCTCTCCCCTGATAAACTGTCTGCTTTGGCACTGGACACCGGGTTACCCTCTGATATCGGGCCCAGACCCCTGCCCTCCAAGCCACACACCTGCACTGCCTCCTGGAAACCCTTGCACTTGGGTCTGTATCTGCTACCCTACAGTCCCCTTCCAGCACTTATCATTCACCCGTTGTCTACACCTTATTTTCGCACTTACCACCTGCTGGCCGCACTACCTGTGGTTGTTCAATCACGTGTTCAGCACTATCCACTCCTCCCCTGCCCCTCGCATCTCCCCCTTGCCTCTCCCCTGCACTTGCACGTTCTCAATATCACTGGGCCTAGTAAGATTCTTGTTTTGTCCTCCCTTGTTTCCCCTCTCTTGCCTCGTTGCGCTCTGAAACACTTGTGTATGGGCGCAATACAAATAAAATATCATATCATATAAATATCAGTCTCAGAAGGAAGGTGAGTAACAGCAATATTCGATTGAATAGAAATGATTTTATCCATAAAACATGTGGATAAGGAATCACAAAGGGCCTGAGAGGAGGAACCGGTAAGCTAGTAGAGAGATTACAAACCACTTTGAACAACTCCCTGGGGTGATTCACAGAAGTTTCAATAATAGATGCAACATAGACATGTTTGGCACATGAAATTGCAAGGTGATACTGGGAGGTGACCAGAGACAAGGCGCCTCCACTTTCGCTCCAACTGTCGGCGTTGTAGGCGAAGGGCACGCAGCTCGTCCATGAACCACTGCTGAGAGGGGCGTGAAGATAGCCTAGATGTCTTGAGCAGAGCAAGGCTGTCTGCAACTGCGGTCAGAGTACTAGTTAAAGAATTCATGCCGCAGGGGACAGCCCTGAAAGTCGGGCTAGTATAAAAGAGGTCATATCAGTTTTAAATACTGAGAGCCAACCACGCAGCTGGACCAATTTGGCTGGTGGAGCAAATGGTGGGCGCTTAATGCCCCAGGCGAAGGAGACAAAGAAATGACCAGACCACGAGATTTGAAAGGCCGCAAAAAGAGTGATCGCAGAATCTGCTGAGAAAATCAGGTTCAAGGTGTTACCTAAGGAATGGGTCTGTTCATGAACCTGCTGGGGGAGGGAGAGTTCTTTCATAGAGGACCGAAAGCTTTGAATCTTAAAGTTCTCCACCTCATTGACCTTAAGATTAAAGTCACCCACAATTGTAATTGGTTATTTATAACATGCTTAATACCCAGAGGTTTCTAAGCGCGGACCCGGGCATCGAACCTGTGTTGCTCTGCGTCGTCTTGCTACCAAGACGAGCACTTTGCCCCAGAGCTATCCTTCTGACACAATGGCATATCATCCTGACAGAGTTTTTGGTTACTTGAAGGAGACAAATGTAAAACCTGTTCTTACTCCAGGAGTAGTTGGAACATATCACTTCTTTTGGTTCATTGTTGATGCAACTGAACTTTTTATTATCAAGTTATGAATCCGCAAGAACTGTGATGGAACTTTGAGGCAAAACAGAATTTCCTGATTTCTTTTGAACTGTGGAGCAAAACCTTGCTCAAACCTGGGGAAGGGGAATTAACCCAGGTTATGAGAAGAGGCAGTGGCCATATTGTGAATGTGGTTTTATGTTATATATAATTGTTGGATTAAACTGCCATACATTTCCTTATTGATTTAATGAGTATACAAGTGTGAGGGACAGATATCCTTTTGTAACAGTATTTTCTTTAGTTTATTCTAAGCAGGAACATCCTTGTCAGGGTTGGGATAGAGTGGCGTTTATCCTACCTTTTTATTTAATAAAATGGCTAAAGTTGAAAACTCTTTACAAAGTTGTCCGCCTCACATTTTTTACCCCTCACACTAGGTTCTGAGATGCTGCATGGTTGGGGAAATCCAAGGTTCAGGACACGGGCAAGAGGGATAATGGTTTCAACGAGAGCACTAGTGCTAGGTTAAAATCTGGGAAGGCCTTCTCACTGGAGTTGGTAACAGTTGGAAAGAGCACCTAAAGG
The DNA here is from genome assembly GCF_040938575.1 of Ambystoma mexicanum. Lineage (NCBI taxonomy): Eukaryota > Metazoa > Chordata > Amphibia > Caudata > Ambystomatidae > Ambystoma > Ambystoma mexicanum. The sequence goes on along the minus strand of NC_090921.1, from coordinate 749,684,813 downwards.
AAGGGCCTGACTTTATTCAGATGCAGAGTTATTTAGTCCAGTGAGTTTCAGAAAAATTGGGTTGACTGATTGTGGAAAGGGGACCAGAAAATTGTCAGAGTGTGAGGAGTCAAGGTGAAGACAGTAGCCGTAGCCATGTTCGGCAGGTTGAATTGGCCGGAGTTCAGTGGCATAGATTTGATTAAGAGGTCCAAGTCATTGGAAAAGAGAGATTGAAGACTCAAGGAAGCCAATAGATGAGAATTATGCAAGAGGAGGTGGGGCAAGGAGCTGAATACAAATGTACTCAAAAGAAAATGAGATTAAGTCATTGGTGAGAGAGGTGGATGGCGTGGGCTCCAGGGCAGCCTTGCCTGAACAACCATCAGCTAAGGACGAGAGGCAAAGGGAAGCGCCCTCCAGAGCAGCTTCACTCCCTGTTTGCCCCTGTTAGCCCATGGACGCCAGACGTAGACAACCTACAGTGACTGACAAGGTAAGAGTGGTGTGGGCGGGGAGTACAGCCATTACTGTACTCCAGTAAAACACCACCACTCTTTTTACCTAATATCATATATCTACCTGCATTCCATGTTTTGAATTTAGCCTAAATGTGTAAGTTGGACATGTGTTTCTTCGAACTAACGGTACTAAAAACAATCAAATTCTACATACTCAACTGCAAACTCTGAACTGGACACAACCATACCTCTACCGCACCACAACCCAGATGCACTTCACAACACCCAACCCAGCATAAAATCAAACCACGCACAATCATACCTCAACACCACATGCCGGCTACCAACTGAAAATGCACCAATGCCCAGTTTCTCCGAACTGAAGCCTTCAACAGTACCTCAAAGCACTCTTGCTCTTTTCTCTCTCAATCCCACTAACAACCCCCCCCCCCAACACTCCTTACATTGCAGATCTGCCAGTGTGCCAAGAGACTACACCAGTGGCAACAGTGTGCGGTACAAGATCTCATAACATTAACATCATTTGCCAGTGTTGGCATCAAATGCCCAGCTTCTTCCACCATATGATCAGGAACTTCTGTGATAAGACTGTGCTCTTCTACCATACATCATACCCTCATACCTTTAACTGACAAGTCCTACTCCATATATTCAGGTACTGGCAGAGACATCACTATAGACCATGTTCGTGAGTAATGGGTTAATGACAGGCATCGTTTAACCTTTCTCATTTCCAAATGTTCTTCATGTATGTTTGTATTTTCAGGTGAGTTTCGGTGCCATTTTATATATTAGGTTACTGTCCCAGCCCGTTCCGGATACTTTTTTGTGATAAAATGTAGATTTTGGGCAGTAATGGGTTAATGACAGCATACTGGTGGAGCTTGCTCATTTCAACATGTTCTTCATGTGCGTTTGCATCATTTTCAGGTGAGTTTCGCTGCCGTTTTATATATTAGGGTAGCATTCCGGCCCGTTCCGGGTACTTTTTCGTGATAAAATGTAGATTTTGGGCAGTAATGGGTTAATGACAGCACATTGGTGGAGCTTTCTCATTTCAACATATTCTTCATGTGTGTTTGCATCATTTTCAGGTGAGTTTCGCTGCCGTTTTATATATTAGGGTAGCGTTCCGGCCCGTTCCGCGTATTTTTTCGTGATAAAATGTAGATTTTGGTCAGTAATGGGTTAATGACAGCATATTGGTGCACCTTTCTCATTTCAACATATTCTTCATGTGTGCTTGCATCATTTTCAGGTGATTTTTGCTGCCTTTTTATATATTAGGGTAGCGTTCCGGGTACTTTTTCGTGATAAAATGTAGATTTTGGGCAGTAATGGGTTAATGACAGCCTATTGGTGCACCTTTCTCATTTCAAAATGTTCTTCATGTGTGTTTGCATCATTTTCAGGTGAGTTTCGCTGCCGTTTTATATATTAGGGTAGCGTTCCGGGTACTTTTTCGTGATAAAATGTAGATTTTGGGCAGTAATGGGTTAATGACAGCATATTGGTGCACCGTTCTCATTTCAAAATGTTCTTCATGTGTGTTTGCATCATTTTCAGCTGAGTTTCGCTGCCGTTTTATATGTTAGGGTACCGTTCCGGCCCGTTCCGGCGCGTTCCGGGTTTTACACACACCCTTAGTCCGCCCACAGCAGTAGCGTTTCAAGTATCTTTGATATGGCGATGAGGGGGAGCAAGTCATACTATTATACTTTTCAGTTTGCCGTATGCTGCTGTATGCTTGGTATTAACGAATGGGCAACCAGTGAGCGTAGAATGCAGTAAAAAAACAGTCCAAGGCAGTAAATCAGTGTGAAACGTGCTTATAGAGCAGCATCCATGAATCTGCACTTCCCTATGCCGCAATTAATTTTCTTATCGCTTTCAGATGTTTCAGGAGTTTTTGTTATTACGTCTCTTCGGGTCTCTTCAGGTTTGACTCTCAGACACTGAAGACTCACATGAAACTCACGCGCAGGGTCCTGCAGATCTAAGAGAACGTGGCACGCCGAATAATCCTGCAAACCGTACAGCCAAAGAACCCAAAGACTCTTCGGCAGACTCGGCGGCCGCTACACGTTTCCCCCCAGTATTTGAATAGCAGAATTGGTGAAAGTCAAAAGAGGACCGATCCACTCTTTATCACATTAAAAAGAAGTGCTGAATAGAGTCCCCGGCCCAAAGACTCTTCGGCAGACTCTGCGTATAGATCGTCACATTTCCTTACACTTTAAACATACATTACACTGTTACAAGTTAAAACGATCCACACTAGATTCCACATAAAACATCAGAACATACAACACACATAAAACTAATATAACAACCCTAAGAAACTCCAAATATATACTGAATTTAGAATGCAGATATCAACTTTACAAATTCATTCTATATAAAATATGCAGCAGCAGTAGTCATAATTAGCAAACTCTATGAGTAAATTGCACCAAAATTGGTCAGAGTTAATAGATAAGGTCAGTGACAAACTTTTGACACTCTTTGGCACACACTGCAGTCAGTTTATAGCAACCAGTAAGCACACGTCTCAAAGTCTCCACCAGAGCACTACAAAGTCTGCACTTACCATAGGGATACAGTATTTTTTCCATGCACCCATATTCTCAAAGGTTTCTAACAAATTGAACCTCTGTCTCATGAATCTTCTAAAGGCGATACATTGAGTTTTCACAATGTATGTACATGGATGGGGAAAAGGAACCATTGTCTAGAGTAGGTACAGTATTTAGGCTTTTGGGAGAGTTTCTCCAATAGCATCGTTCTGTTCCAGCTTATAGCGTTTACTTTCATTAGTCTAACAATAGCACCCAAATTAAAAAGGTAACTCCACCTTAAAACCAATCCAATCGAAACATTTATGTATTTCATCAATAAACTTCTGCAAAACACCAGTAGGTTTTACAGTACCCTTCAATATAGGAGAGAAACACCCCAATAAGGACTGTGCATTATTTTGCAAATACATTTTAAGCTATAAGATGCTCCTCAGTACTCTCCATAATATCAATAAAGAGGTCAGACCGAGCTCGCAGCAGAGCGATTCTACCGGGACACTTTGTGGCAATCCAAGAGTTTTTTTTCTCCATATTTTACTTGGGATAGGGAGGTTTCATCAGAGATTTGGTCGAAGCCAAATCCATCAAGTATTTTCCACCGTTTTTGGACGCAAATATATTTGGGGGTGGGTAAAGGTAATAATTAAGGTGGTGGAGGGAATGAGGGGAACCCTCCCCCTCATATATTTGCAGCCAAATGGCTGAAAAGAAATACAAATTAGATGGATTCGGATTAGACCTAATCTCCTTGATGAACCATTTTACTCTCATTCTGATGGAGCCAGAAAACACCTTTATGTCAAACACCTCCATACCATATAAAATGCTAGGAACCAGGATGGATTTAAAAAGTCATGCAACAAAAATCCGCCTTTAGAGGATATGAATGCTTTAATTAAACCTACTTTCTTCATTCTTTTCAGGATAATGGACCTGGAGAGGGCCAATTTGGAGAATCTAGAATTGATCAAAACCCCCAGATATGGCGATGTTACACGCCGTTGGAAATGGCCGCCTGATCTAAGAGCTCCGCAGCCTACATACCCCTGTAAGTGAAAATCCTGTGGTCTCCTGGTGCGAGCCAACGTATGCTCCCCAAATATTGACGGCGGAGGTTGAGGAGCACAACTGGGCCAAATATCCGTGGCTAACGCGGCTCCGTTGCACAAGAATTATCCAATCTGCGTGAGGCGGGCAGCTCCGGTGCCTGTGCGGCCTCGCGCCACATCTCGCTGGGCCAGAGACGTGGGCGCGAAAATACAACATTGCCTGCGACGGCTGAAACAACATCCTGAAACAACATCCTGCGGCCAGCCGGACCGGATCATCGAACCAGGATTCTGGCGATTTCCTGAAGCTTAAGCTCCTGAGGCAATGAGGCAATATTCAACACCCGGGTGGAAGCGGGTGCCTGGTGCAAGCAGAGGAGAGACGGGGAGACTCCCCATACGCACCCGCTCCCCGACGGCATCAGCGGTGTGGGTCTCCCCCTGGGGCACACACGGGGTGCAGATCCACGACGCAGCTTCACTGAACACGGCCTCACACCTCCGGTGAGTGGATCGGCGGGGCAGGTCGGCCGCCTGCAGAAGGTACGTGCTGAGGAGGGGTCCCGGGGACGCGCAGGCCATTCGCTGGGCAGGCGGCCGTGGAGGTGCGGGAACGCAGCCCAACCCGCCAATTAATTCAGATCATTGCGGGGCCGCATAGAGGCGTGAAGCCCCATGACCAGTCAGCTGCGGCGCGGGGAAGACGCCACTGTATGAGCTCCAGCGGCCCTATAACAATAACAAATTGATGACCCGCTAGCCGGGACCCTTGCACGGGTCTGCGGCCTGCGCCCCTGTGGCCAACCTATGATACAGTGACTCCTCCGAAGGAGCAGCCCATGAGCTGCAGGAGCCTTGCAACTGCCGGCGCCTGATGTGCCCAGGCTGACAACCCTAAAAAGAACTACACCCAGTCATTTATTCCTGGTACAGCGTTAAGCCAGCAGGCAGATAACATCTCTGCATACCGGATAGAGGGACAACGTTGCACGCATGATGGGCGAAGGATCTAAAAACAAGAAGAAGGGACCCATGGACACATTTACCTCCACCCTCACGTCGACTCCACCACAAACATCACCCCCGAGAGCCCCTCGGCGACCCCGCCAGAACAAGACATGACCCCATATATGACGGCGATGGAGAAGCCTTCAACTTTACATGAGGCCATAATCACCGTCCTGCTAAAAACCACATAAACCTCCCCAAGACCCCTCCTCTTACAGGCCCGTCATTCAATGTGGATGTTAAAATCATAGCCAAAGCCATTGCCAACAGATTGAACCCACACATGAACAAATTGATTCACCCAGACCAATCGGGCTTCATACCCTCCGGCTCCACAGCCCTAAACCTACAAAGGTTTTTCCCTATATCATCCCAAACGGACCCTGAGAAGACGACAGTGGCAGTAACGCTGGATGCAGAGAAGGCGTTCGATTCCATCTCCTTGAAATGTATGTACGCCATCCTACAGAAGATGGTATTTGGCCCGGGATTCATCCAAAGCTTGCAAATTTTGTACCATAAACCCACTGCTAAAGTCAAGAATAACAATCCCCTCGGCAAGCTTTAAACATCAAAGAGGGACGAGGCAGGGCTGCCCTCTCTCCCCGCTGATATTTGCACTCACTATAGAAGGGATGGTGGCATTCTTGCGGACCAAACATGCATGGAGAGGGATACGCATTATGGGGAAACCTCAGTTCATATCCCTTAACGCTGATGACACTATGCTACACGTCAGAGACCCAGATACACATCTTCCCCCGATAATGCAAGACATTGCTGAATTTATGAAGTATTCTGGATACAAGATCAACCAGCTCAAATCAGAAATAATACTGCTAACTAAAGCCGTCACACAATCGGAGGCCACTACACAGTTCCGCTGGTCGCCTTCAACAGCTCGATAACTAGGATCATTCTGGCAACAGACAAGAACACGCTGTACTCCAGCAACTATGGTCCGTTCCTGGCACAGTTGGAAACCAAGCTCAATTTCTGGACCAAACTTCTGCTTTCCATGTACAGCCCAATATCCCTACTAAAAATGGTCATCAACCCCAAATTACTGTACCTCTTCAGTGGCATTCCCATCTGGCCGAGTCGAAGATTCTTTAAAGCTCTACAGAGGCATAGTGGAGGGTGTACACCCAGGATCAGCTGGACTAAAATGTGTGAACACTATGGCTCAGGGGGCCTGGCAGCGCCAAACTACGAGCTATACTATTAGGCGGCCCAAGCTCAGTTTGCCAGATACTGGTCCCAAGACACGGAACAGCAGCGGCACCTATAAACGTTCAGAGCATGATGTTCACCAAAGCAAAGGAAGAGAAGGTTTGGACGGATCCTGTATCATCTACGGTCCGTGCATGGACGCAGATCCTGAAGAGAGTCCAATGTGACATACCGTACTGGCCGCATGCCCCACTCGGGGCATACCCGGACCTGGAAACAACCATGTATCGCACGCTGCAGAACCGATGGGATGCGGAACGCGGAGCCAAATTGGGCGACGTATTCCCGGAGGGCCATTTCATAATGATGGCAGAGATTAAGGACAGAATAGGTGTTAGCCTGATACCGACACTACAATACCACCGCCTAAAAGCAGCCTGTAGAGCAATTTGCCCGTCCTTTCCGGAGGAGCCGCCTGTACATAAATTCCTGGCCAAGATCCAAACACAGACTGGGCTTAAGAGCGGCATCTGTGAAATATACAGGAAGGTACAAACGCACACCTCTTTAGCCAACACGATGCAACCCAAATGGGAGAAATACCTCAATATAGAAATTGATACTAAAACTATATCCCTCAATGCCAACTTCCGCCTTATACAATTCAAAATTCTAAACCAATTACACATCACACCAAAAAAGATTGCCAAATTTGACCCATCCAAACAAGCAGCCTGCCCCAAGTGTGGAACGAATGCAGCAGATGCGATCCATATGTACTGGTACTGCCCACCGATCTGCCAGTTCTGGGAGGACGTGGCGGAGACAATGAGTGAAATACTGGACATCCATATACCGGCAACCCCGGCAAAGTACATATTTGGAGACATCAGAAAGGCCTTGATAAAAGTTCAAAGACTGTTCGCAGTGGCAGGAGCGGTAGCCAAGAGACTCATACTCCTCAAATGGAAGTCTAGGATTCCCCCCATGGCCGAATCATGGCCCCGTCACCTGATCCTCACGCAAGAAAACGAAGAGCTGTACGTGAGGGACGTACAAACTCACTCCAGACCTAAAGACATCTGGGCCCCACTAAGAATATATTTATACATGCAGACGAACGACTCAGTAGAAGAGGAGGATTAGACAGGGACTGCTGATGTGAACAGTGTGACACGTGGAAAGACATTATGATTAAAAGTTGAACTGAATATGTTGTTCCCGATTGAAACAACTTGTTTGATATATATCTAATGCCATGCCAATGATAAATAAAGGTTTTTAAAAGAACCCAGATATAAATACTCTTCAACATTTTCAATCAAGCGTCATCAATTTTATATTCAGATGTGTTTGTTTTCCTAGTTCTGTCTCCGACCAGAATCATTTTAGTTTTGGAGCGGTTCACAGACAAGCCGTTAATCTTAAGATTGCAGTCCAATAGGTGTCCTGTTCAGCATGACCGCGTCATCTGCATAAGAGAGCCAAGGCAGCACGCTGGCACTAATACAGGGGGGAAAATTCCCAACGGCCTTCAAGCTCTTTCCCATATCAGCTATGGATAAGTTATATAATAATGGTGCCAGCACGTAGCCCTGCTTTACCCTGTGGTACGTTTTTATGCTGGATGACAATGTCCCCTGCACATCAAGCCTTACATTCACGGGAGTGTCCTGATAGAGTTGTTTAATCATGACCAAAATCGAGGGGGTCACAACTCCAAGCAGACATTTTGTCCCATAGACGACTACACAGCACAGAATCGAACACTGCTGCATAGTCCACAAAGCATACATATAGCTTTTAAGTCATGGATGAGAGAGTAGATCTTAACAAATACTGCAGGCACCATACAATTTTATACGGTCCCCATCCCTCTTCTGAACCCCATCTGCTGCATGTTTGAGAGGCGTCTCTCATGTACCCAGTCATTTAATTTCTTCAAGAGGCAGGTGGCAAATATTTTAGACATAGCATCAGTTAGTGCCAGCAATCTGGAATTATCCCTCTCACCTCCCTTATTGACGGGCACTAAATAAACCTTTTTCCAGCTAACTGGGACATTTCCCAAGACAACCACATTCTTAAATATAGGTTGCAGAAATCCAGACCAATAAGGTGCTGCAGATTTAAAAACCACGTTGGACAGCCCGTCGGGGCCAGGAGCTTGTGACGCTTTGAGACCAACGATCACTTCCAACAGACCATGTTCCATGCAAGTATACCAGTCAAAACTATACGCAGCATCTACTTGCTTTCCATTAGGGGCCCCATTCGTCAAGGAATCGTGGTCCCTGTAATAGAGTGAATGAACACATTCGGTCCAGGTTATCCCTGGTATACAATTAATTCTGTGACTAACACTGCCCTTAATATATTGGTTAATATATTGGTTTTTGTGCTTGGATCCCCAGTGAGGTGAGTGTCTCCTGCCCCCACCACCTTTGCCTGCCTGTTAAAAGATTGTACTTGTTGCTTAAAAGCACATAGAGCGGTACTTGGCGTGTGGTTCTACCCCGGGCCTGCCCACTTCCTGGTATGCCCCTCAGTTCGCCTCCGAGACCTTCCCCGACCTGATTGGTGTTCTCCTTCATCGACAACACAGGCCTAAATACCTGGTTCCAGCAGCACCTCCGCGCCATTTGTGCTTGGATCCCATGTGAGGTGAGTGTCTCCTGCCCCCACCACCTTTGCCTGCCCGTTAAAAGATTGTACTTGTGCCTTAAAAGCACATAGAGTGCACTCTGTGCATGGTTCTCCCCCAGGCCTGCCCCCTTCCTAATTTCCCCTCAGCCCGCCACCCAGACCCCCCCGACCTGATTGGTCCGTTGCGCCTTCAGAAAGGACACCCCAGGGCAGCCCCAAGGCTAAGGGCCCCAAGGCAAAGGGCGGCTCCCACAGAGGCGGCTCCAGGTTGTGTCTGCAGGTGTCAACAGGGGAAGCCAGTGACTAGCAGTCAACCAGCAGCAATCATAAAGGTAGGAGTTGCCTGGGTGAGGAATAGAGCAATCACGTTACCCTGAAAACCCTGCCACATAGCAACCTTACCTTCACTAGAATAATACTCTGACTATTAGCCTGTGCCACACTGGAATAGTGTTGTGATTATTGGCATGCATTGCACCCTCAGAGACTCGGTGACAGGGCTGTGAGTCGCATCTAGAGAGTGCCACACATGGATAGTACTGCTGATTTGTAGCCTGTGCCACACTGAGCTAACACTATGTTTATTGCCCGTAAGTATATTGCATTGTGAAACCTAGGCCTTTCTCCCACTCACTATATAGGACTCTCAGACCAAGGTGTGTTTTCTCCTGTACCTAAACTGCATTGTGAAAGTAGTGCTGTCTTTCGATTTGCCTTCTTAGCAAGCGTTCATCTAGCAAACTATTTTACTATTGTCTTAGCTCTCGTCTTGTCCAATTCTCTACTATTGTCTCGTCTCTCTCTGTCTCGTCTGTTTGCACCCCTCCTGGTGTCCTTCACTAGTGTTCTCCCTGCCCCCACCAACCCCCTTTCCTCTTCTCTCCTCTCCCCACCTACTCTATGGTGCTCTGTCTCTCCTATCTTTTCTAACTGCTTCTCTATTGACTATCCTGCTCTCCTCACTAAATCTGGTAGGAAGAAGTTTAAGCCAAGGTGTAGTCGCATGAGCGGGAGCTATAACCCTTTTCATTTTTACTGGTCGACTTTGGTACCGTGAAACAGTGTCAGACAAATTGCTGCTGCCACGTTAAGGACTTGTTGCACTCCGCTCCATCTGTTGCTATGACCCACTTCCTGCTTCATAAAATCTTTGCAGGAAGCGAAGCAGAGCGAAGTTGGAGCCAAGGTGGAGTTCGCGGTAAGGCTGGGAGGCGATGTGCGTAAAGTAAATGAGGCTGATAATCCGACGTATTACTTTTTAAATGACACGCCAGGAAATGTGATGGAAATAAATGATGTGGACGTTTCATACATCAATGCAGCAAATATTGAGGAAAATGAGGAGAGAAATTACAAAAATGCCTCAAATGAAAGGGAAAATACACCCACAATGCGGCTAAAATTGAGCTGGCTATGGGGGAAATGGAAAAATTGAGGTGCTGCCAATCCTTACTGATGAAAAGGATTACACTTTGGAGCTGATGGTTGAGGGAGATATGGACATGGAAGAGGGACATGAACTGAATACTCCTCACAGCATTGGGATAAATTCAAAAGTAAATTCGCGGGGACTTTTTTTTGGGGGATGAAACAAAAAACTGGTATAATAAAGCAGAAGAATCAGGGTATATCCTCACTGGAGGACACTACTGGGAAGTTAACCAAAGAGCCCAGCCCATTGAAAATGGGGCAAAATGCAGATCTGGCGGCGACCTGATAAGGGAATAGTTTCTTACCTGTAACTCCATTTCTCCAGCATTGGTAACTTTCATGGATTCACATGCTTAGAATATTCCCCGTCGTCAGGCTGGGAATCCTCCGTAAATTATATAGACCTTTTCCATTTCAACATTTTTGTGTCCTATCTACGTCGTTTTGGGCCGCGTACGCCTGCGCCACTCGGACGTAGAGGTATAAGTAGCCCCGCCCCGCGGCTCCCCCAGATTTCGACCCCCAAAGTAGTATGGGGGGACATCTGGTTTGCATGCCAGGGGAGGCTGGCAGGCGCATCTGAATCCATGAAAGATACCAATGCTGGAGAAATGAGTTACAGGTAAGAAACTATTCCCTTCTCCAGCATTGGATCTTTCATGGATTCACATGCTTAGAAAAGATTGTATTGCAGTATCCCCCAACATTGGAGGTGTGTATGCAAACCAATATCACAATAACCATGATGCATATTTATCATGGCAAAACATCACACTATAGTATCTTAACAGTGAAAACACCACACTTAAAAGAACATTAGCCGAAGGATGTGACCCCTTAATTGGGGCTTACCTTAATGAAACAGGTGCCGTAGGACTTCACGACCCATCTGTGTATCCTCAGCATGTTGCTGCTCAAGGCAATATTGCCGGGTAACGTGTGTGGTACCGACCAGGAAGCCACCTGACAGATATCTCCCAGCGGAATTCCGGACCACAATGCCGTCGACGAAGAAGTGGATCTCGTTGAATGGGCTCTTGGACGCTTCTCCAGCAGTTTCCCGGCTTTTGAGTGACAATAGGTAATAGCAGACGACACCCATCGGGCTAGTCCTTGTTTTGAGATCGGTTTACCTTTTGCCGAAGGACCATAAACCACAAATAGTTGTCTCGTGTCTCTGAAGCTTTGAGTGTGATGGAGGTAAAATTTTAAAGCTCTTTTCACGTCCAATGTATGGAGAGTTTTCTCCGCAACCGACGAAGGTGTTGGAAAAAACGTTGGCAGCACTAAAGAAGAGTGCTTATGGAACATGGTAGGCACTTTAGGAGTGAAATGAGGATTAGTAGCCAACACAACCTTATTATTGAAAAACCTTAAGTACGGTGGATCGATCACTAAAGCTTGTATTTCTGACAGTCGTCGAGCCGAAGTAACAGCCACCAGAAAAGCCAATTTCCACGATAAAAATGTCAACGATGACGATGACACGGGCTCAAAAGGGGCCTTCATCAGCGCTGCCAGAACCAGGTTAAGACTCCAGATTGGAGGAAACTTTTTCGTTGAAGGAAAGGTTCGGGACAATGCTTTAAGGAAATGTTTCATCAGCCGGTCACTAAATAACGGAGTTGAATGCCTCTTCCGAGTAAATCTCGAAATGGCAGCCAGATGCACTTTTATGGATGAAACAGAGCAGCCTTTTTGAGCTAGGAGTAGCAAGTATGGTAGAAGCTGTTCCAGTGTGATATTAAGCGGGACCAAACCTGGTTGACTTGCGCACCATATGCAGAATCTCTTCCATTTGTATGAATATGAAACGTTCGTGGACGGCGCCCTCGCCACCTGCAAAATGCGACGACAGTCCGCTGAAATCTCTAACGTACCAAACTCGGAGAAATCAGGAGCCAGGCTGTCAGACTGAGGCTGTCCGGGTCGTGATGCCAAACAACCCCTTTCTCTTGAGACAGAAGGTTCGGGATTTTCAGGAACCTCATTGGTTCTGCCGCTGAAAGATGGAGTACATCAGAGAACCACACTTGTCTGGCCCAGTACGGGGCCACCAGGATCACCCGACATGGATATTTGTGGATCCATTGCAGTGTCCGACGTATGAGCGGATACGGGGGAAAGGCATACAGAAACTTGTCCGTCCACGGGAAAGAGAACGCTTCCCCTAGTGAGCCTTGCTGTGGCCACCTGCTCACGTATTGTGGGCATTTCCTGTTGTCTCTCGTTGCAAATAGATCGAGGGCCAGACGACCCCATTTCTCGAAGACACGGTGTAGTTGTTGGTCATTCAGTTCCTATTCGTGTAGTCGATTCATCTCCCTGCTGAGAGAGTCTGCTTGCACGTTTTTGACTCCTGGCAAGTGGAACGCTAATAGATATATCTGCTGCTGAAGGGCCCAATGCCAGATCTCCTGGCCCTCGGTCGACAGAGTTCTGGAGCGAGTTCCTCCCTGTTTCCTTAGAGAAAACATTGTTGTTGTGTTGTCTGTCATAATCCGTACCACTGATCCCTTTATCCGTGGAAGAAAAGATTTCAGGGCCCAACGCACCGCCCTTAACTCCAGCACATTGATATGAAGGCCGGACTCCTCTGATGACCAACGACCCTGAACCTGTAGGGAATCCAGATGAGCACCCCATCCAGTTAGAGAAGCATCCGTCACCACTGTCATCTGGAACACCGGTTCCAGCAAGGGCATTCCCTTTGTCAGATTTATGGAAACTCTCCACCACTGAAGCACCTGTACGAGTGTGCTGTTTATGGTCAATTTGTCCGACCAACGCCCTTGACTCTGTGCCCATCGATCCGCCAAGAATTCCTGAATCGGCCTCATGAAGAGACGACAATTGTTGATTAAGGGTATGCAGGACGACATGGTCCCCAGTAGGGACATGTACCTTCGCACTGACACTCTGGTGTCGACTTTCCAATCTGATGCTTTTTGCTGTAGTTTCAGAACCCTTTCGACTGATGGCTTTATCAGTCCTGACTGCGTCTGGAACTCCGCCCCCAGAAAGACCAAGGTCCAAGATGGCGATAAGGAGGACTTTTCGAAGTTTATTGCGAAGCCCAAACGTTGTAGGAGGCACATGGTGCCATTCAGACTTTCCTGTGCCCTTTCCGGAGACAACTCCCTCACTAGCCAATCGTCCAGATAAGAGTACACATGATGACCTTCTTTCCTTAACCAGGCTGCTACTGGAGCCAGACATTTCGTGAATGTCCTGGGAGACGATTTCAGTCCGAACGGGAGGACCTTGAACTGATAGGGAGTTCGTCCGACGACGAACCGTAGAAATCTTTTGTGTCGTTGACGCATCGGGATATGGAAGTATGCGTCCTGAAGGTCTAGCAACGACAAATAATCTCCCGGTTGTATCGAATGGATCACCTCTTGGAGTGTAAGCATCTTGAATTTTAGATTTTTGAGCTGTTTGTTGAGAGCTCGTAGATCTAGAATGGGATGCCATTTTCCCGTGAGTTTCTTGACGACAAAGTAACGGGAGTACACTCCCCGTCCTCTTCTGCCACCGGGACCAGTTCTATAGCCCCTTTCTGCAGCATAAGCGCCACTTCTTGCATTAGTATTTGAAGATGGGGCTGCGTCGAGAACACCGGTAGAATGTGTGGTGGCTTGCCCTTGAACTGTAGAGAATGGCCCAGATGTATCGTGTCCTAAACTCATTGGTCTGTTATGCGCACCCACTCGTCGACGTGACGAGACACTCTGCCCACCAGGACGTCCTGTAAGTTGTCATTGCTGGCTTTTGGCCTATTTATCCTTCGTCTATGAGGAGTATGCGCCTCGTCGTCTGGAGGTTTGGTAATCTCTGCCTTTACGAGTAGCTTGGGCTGCACGTCTGTAGCCTTGGGAAGAGTAGGAGGGTCTGCTGAAACCTCGGTCTCTAGATGATCCAAACCGGGAGTTACCTGATGCTCCTCTGAAAGGACGAAAGGAACGAAAATTCCTACCACTCTGGAGGGCTCCAAGAGAACGAGCCGTGTCAGAATCTTCTTTCATGCCCTTCAAGGCATCATCCACTTTCTCTCCAAACAGGTGTTCTCCTTCGCACAGCATATCCATTACCTTATATTGTATCTCTGGTCTGAACGTCGTGCACTTAAGCCAGGCTTGCCTTCGTAACACTACGCCATTGTTGATTTGCTTAAAGCACGATTCCGCCAGGTCGACAGCAATGTTAATGGAATGATTGGAAGCCTCTTCGCCCTCCCGTACGAGCAGCATGGCAGCTTTCCTGTGTTCTTCCGGCAGATGGTCCAAGATAGGAGCCAGCCGATGCCACATCTCCCTATCATACCTGGCCATAATAGCCAGGGAGTTGGCTGCTTTAACTGTAGTCGCTCCAACCGATAGCACTTTCTTCCCAAAAGCATCTCGTCTCCTGGCTTCGTTGTCTGGCGGGGTCGTGCATTTGTGTTGCGACCTTGCCTTTCTGGCCGCCGCGGCGGAAACCACTGATTCCGGCGATGGTTGAGACGTCAAGCACTTGGGAGTCGATTCCAGAGCCTTGAATTTCTTTTCCAATCAACCTTTTACTGCCGGTTCCGAAAAAGGATGACGCATGGCTTTTAGTCCCTCCTGCCAGACATGGTCTAAAATGGGGATCGCAAATATCGATTTTCTTCTCTTGCCCATATGATCGAAAAGAAAACAATCTTTTTTCTCCTCTTCTGGGACTAGGCCAAACTCCGCACATGCCATGGAAAGCACCCACGTCATCAGGTGGTGATGGCTGTGCCGGACTCTTTGGAGTTTCCATCTCCACTTCAGAGTCCCATGTAGGGTCCCTTGAGGGGGATAACGAGATGTTTGAACACGACCCTTCATGTTCCGACTCTGACAGTTCTCCTTCCTGTGGACGAGAATGATCTTCCTCAACCGGGTAAGCGGTAGGGATTCTGGATGGAGGGCGAGGAGCTGGGCCTGGCTCGTCGACGACTAGCGAAGCCTGTAACACTGTCGGGACATTAAGCTGAGGTAACCGTGTGTCCAACAGCTTCTGTAATGTGTTCAACACCTCCAGGGACAGAACTGCCTGGGGATTCAGTAAGGAAGAGGTAACTGGAATGGCACTTCCACTCGAGAACGACACCAAACCAGTTGGTTGTAATCCCAGATCGGTTGGATGTGCGGCCGGACCCCGATCATCCTCCGCCGACGAGATGGAGAAAGCCGCTTCTGGTTGCAGCAAGGCCTCAGGCGGGATCGGATGAAAAACCTCCGGTTGCCATCCCACCGACGGGGCCACCGTCGACGTTGACATCTTTTCCATAGGCGCTGTTTGACCTGACGAAATAGCCGTAGGAAGAGCCGTCGCTGAAGACAAAGCAGGCGTCGCCGATCGGACCGTCGTCAATAAAGTCTGTGGCGCAGGGCCTTGAGGCGTTCCCGCCGTTTTTGAACTCGACTTTTGGGACGAGGACTCTCGACTCGAGGTAGACTTATGACGGTCTCCTGAGGAGAATTTCGATGAGTCTTTTCTCCCCTTTTTAGATGAGGAGGAAGAAGACGAAGCCTTATGTGAAGAGGAGGACCTCGCAGGATGTTTCTCCGAGGGACGTTTTTCAGATGAATGCGATTTCTTTGCTGGAGGCTGCGCCGACACTGAGCGACGAGGGGGCACAGAGACTTAGATCTCGAGGCTGTAGAGCCTACCTCCGATGCCGGGAACGCACCCGCTCCGTCATTGAGCCAAGTAACCAGGCGTCTGTTGCGGTCTTTTAGGTTCTTTTGTGAGAAGCCCTGACAGATCTCACACGTGTCCGCCGTATGATGAGGGTGAAGACAGTAAATACAGTCCATATGCCCGTCTCCTTCATACACTTTAAGACCGCATGTAGCACACGGACGAAATAACGCCTTTCCAGACATTCTTCAAAAAGAAACAGTCGAAGAAGAAGAACGCACAACCTAATAAAATAGTAGATACTCGAGGTAATCCCACTACTTTGGAAGACGGTTGAAATCTGAGGGAGCCGCGGGGGCGGGGCTACTTATACCTCTACGTCCTAGTGGCGCAGGCATATGCGGCCCAAAACGGACATAGGACACAAAAATGCCAACATTTTCCTATGGAAAAGGTCTATATAATTTACCGAGGATTCCCAGCCTGACGACGGGGAATATTCTAAGCATGTGAATCCATGAAAGATCCAATGCTGGAGAAATGAATTTACTGATCTCACTAAAAAAAATTGTGCATCAGAAACGTTTAAGTTTAACCAGTGTAACTGAGCGAGTGCGCATTCTGGATGAATAGTTAAAGCAAGCAGATTTGAGGGTGGAATTGGAGGCGGAAAAGTAGAATCCACAGCTTGCACAAAGGAAAATCGATATGCAGTGCTGAACAAAAGTGGGCTTACCAACAAATAAATAACAAGAAGGTGGGTAATAAATGCCTCCCAGAGAAAGACTTGTTACAGGTCCCAATATAGCCATCCGGAATTGACTTTGAAGAGGCTTCTTCAGAGGAAAGGGGTCTGAATTGTAGCTCCGCGACTGAGTGTCTTTGAAGAAAACAATATTCCACCATCACAATTTTCTTCCAAATCATCATCAGGATTATCCCACCAATGTTGTAATTCTCTAAGGAAAAGAAAGTGGAAGGGAAACCCGCCCCGGACATCGGCGGAGTGGGCTCGACTTCAACGACTTATGATGGCATCCCTTACTACATCACTTTTGCCTTTTACCAAATTCTACGAAGCCATAACAACTAACCTCCAGGATCAAACTGTTTTGATCCTAGGAATATCAAATAAATTGGTGAGTTTGGAGGCATTGGCAAATAAGATGGAGGTGAGAATGGATAAAGAGGCAGAGACTTCGAATAATTGGCAAAAATCCCCTGTGCAATTTGGCTCGGAGGGAGTCCACTGAAAAGTATTCTCTGATGGAGTCTCTGTTGCTTGATGGTGAATGGATGAGGGCCAAAATTAAGGCATTACAGAGATCGAAAAGCACGGAAGCGGAGTCCCGAATAGTAGAGCAAGTGAGATTCGATCCAATAGAACCAACTCAGGCGATATCAGGAAAACAAAGTATACCGTTGATACCTAAGGAAGGAAACATCTTCTCTTTGTTTAAAGCCCCCAATAACGGAAGGCAAATCCAGCAAAGCGGCTATGCACATTACCTCTAAGAAAAGCAGCCAAAATAAAAAAAAAACAAGAATATGCCATCATCCACAAAGAGGAAACCTATGCTCTCCCCCAGCAAGCGACAACAGACCTGACCCAAAAAAAGCCAGCAAAGAACTGGTGATCGCGGAAGACAATCAGATTGAAAAGTTGGGGAAGCTGGGAGAGGTGGAGGTGGATGATGAGATCATTGATCTATCAGAAGTCGACCTTAATCTCATAGAACAGATTGAAAGGGTCAAAGAGGATGAACGGTGGAAAGTCATTAGTAATGTCGAATGGGCAAAATTTGAAAATCAATTGGAAGAAATGATAAAACCACTTCAAAAGAATACTATAAAATCAAAGGAGAATCATAAAGGTCTTCCAATACTGCAAGAGTTTATACCCTTTGAAAACAATGGAGGAGAAGAGAAAGGGGCTTGCAGTTAAACAACCCACGAAATTGAGAGAGGAAGAGGGGGAGACAAGATCGAGGCCAAGGGAAAACCCAAAATTTCCCATGATGAAAACCAACAAAGGGGAAAAAAAGGAAAAGGTCAAGACCCCCCAGAGACTGACCTTTAAAGTCTATGTGGAGAGAATTGTGGAGAGTGTAGATACACCAGTGCTTAACAGAGGAAATTGCCTCTGTCTGCTGAACTGTATTGTACAAATGTACCAGATAAACACGAGAGATTAGCATTGTGGAATTTGTTCAGGACAAAAGAACGGATTGGGTTATCCTCCACCTGGCAGCACAAGTCAAGAGGATTTAATTTTATCCCGGAAGGATACATTCCTTCCTTTGGGCTATAAAGTTAGTGACTATCAGGAACGGATAAGAGAATTGGAGGGAAGCAACGATGCAAAGGGAAACTATTAAGAAGAACAAAGGGGAAACTCCTCAAAAGAATCAAAGCATTGTGGAAGAGAAAACCGTCTTGCCCGTTAAGGAAAATCTGAAATCCTGGAAATCCATAGCCAGTACTCTGAGTGGTGGCAAGGGAAACTAGACCTCCCCCCCTCCCACGAATGGGTGTGGGGGAGTGGATGGAGGGAATTATTGAGGATAGCTTCCCGGAATACAAAGGGATTTCGGTCTCTTTTTTCAGAATGATAGAACTAGAAAGATTTAACCTGGCTAAGGACCACGCTCGTGTGTGATGGTTATGCTGCCTTCTTGAACCCGGCCCCAAAAGGGGCTAAATGGCCCACTGTACTCAGGTCTCTGACTCTTGTTAAATTAGATTCGGGTTGGTGTCATGATCTCTGCTTCCAAAAGATCAGGACTTGCCCGACTCCCTTGGAAGCAGACCCATAACCCCGGTTCCGATTGCCAGCCAGTCCCAATTGGGACCTTTTGGACCCTGTCCTGGCGCCAGTGGCACCAGGCTCATAAAGATGCCCAGTCCCAGCGCTGGAAGCGCCGGGCTCATAATGCTTGGGTGGACTTACCTGCAGCAGACCATGCTGCTTACTTACCTGCCAGTTGAACCCCTGATCCTCTTCTGTTTGGGACTACTTTTCCTGTTGGGTGGGGCAGGAGCCACTCCCTAGGTTCAGAACACTGGAACTCTTCTGGAAAGCAGGAACTCTTTTCTTACCTAGGTGTGGCTGTGGAAGGAGACACCTAAGCACTACAGGAGGCTACTTAAACCACACCCGATGGATGAATCTTGCTTTGCGTTATTCTGCATTCTCTGCAGCAGAACGCTCATCGTGTCTTCTGCTTCTGATCCTGGGACTAAGGGAACAAAGGCTTACCATCCTGGAATCCAGTCTTCAGCAGCACCTGTAAAGACAAAGAAAGAACAGGTTAGCACTACGGTCTTCAGTGGCAGCGCATCTCTTACCTGGTCCATCGGCTGTCACCAACGCCTCGCGCTGCATTCCGGCATCTGAAAGACAAAGGCTTACCTACTCTTCGCATGCTCCGGAGGTCTTCGCACTGCATTCCGGCATCTGAAAGACAAAAGCTTACCAGCTCTTTGCACGCTCCGGAGGCCTTCGGCGCTGCATCCCGCATCTGAAAGAAAAAAAGAAGGTGCGTTTAAAGACATTGGGCAACTTTATTACTCACGTGCCATTACTCCTTCCCACGCCGAATCCAGTGGGTATTCCAGCACCCTTCAGCTTCTCTAAAGCTCCGAACTTGTACCTCCAAGATAAAAGGGACAGTTAGTGTGCATCGTGAAGCAGGCTACAATCGCTTACTTACGTGCTTCCAGGCGCTTCTATTCCTCACGCGGGTTCGATCCTCAACTCTCATCAGCCCGCCATCCGCCATCGCCGGAACCCTGCAAAACAAGAGATATCATTACAAAAGACTTTTAAGACATTTGAAGTGCCCAGAACTTACCGTTCGTGCAGTTAACGACGGACAGCAGTCCTCTGAGGTCAAGAGGCCTGCACCCTTATCCAGTGAAGAAACTGGTTACAGCACCCTGCCCCGAGGCAGATGGAGAGCTCAGCGTTCACTTACCTAAGGTGAGGGTGTTAACCTTTGGGGTTCTACAGGAGAAGAGAAAGGGAAGAGGAGAGAGGCACCCAATAACCCCAGTTCATTAATCCCATATTTTCTATCTGCAGACATCTTACTCTTCAAGTCAGACATACAGTGCACAGAGGTCCAGCCCAAAGAGCCAACCGTGTGTTACACATCACCTTTGAAGATATGGCATTCACCCAGTCAAGACCGGCGCCTCTGCGGGAATCAGGTGAGCGTTACAGAACGCAAAGCCTATCGCAAAACTCCCACCCAGGCGCTATGGAAACCTCGGATACCGACCAGCTAGCCCAGTTACTTGGGGAACTAAGAGCAGAAGTGCATGCAGCCCGTCAGGAAACGAATGCTCTAAGAAGGGAACTGATTATTTCCAAGGAGCGAACAGACGATCTCGCTAGACAATTGCTACAGTCACAAGCCGGACAAACTCCGTTACCCGCATCAGGGGCAAATCTTCCTTCAACATCCTCTACGAACCCAGTGCAGATCAACCTACCTGGGAATGCACCTCTGGCTCCGCCCGAACGATTTTCTGGTGACCCAAAGAGGTTTGCAGTATTTATTAATCAGTGCCGGTTGCACTTCTTATGCCGGCCAGCAGCCTTTCCAACTGATCAAGCTAAGGTAGCTTTCGTCCTTTCGTACCTTAGTGGCAATGCGGCAGACTGGTCGATCCCTCTAGTTAATCAAGATGATCCGGTTCTCCATGATTTTCAAACTTTTCAGCTCAGTATGGAAAAACTGTTTGCAAGACATTCACAGGGGCAGGCCTTGGACAATGAGCTCCTTTCATTGCGACAGGGTAATCAAGACCTTTTGGCTTATATTGCGTCTTTCAACAGACTGATAGTGGAAACTCGATGGCCTGAGGACAAAAGGATAACGCTGTTTTATAGAGGTCTACGTGGAGAGCTCAAAGATGTGTTAGCCCAAGTAGTGAATCCCCGCAAGACTGTTCGGACTATATTGACTTAGTCGTTCAAATTGACCACAGACTGCAGAACAGGAAGGCCGATCGTTCCAAGTTTGATGCTCGAGTATTTTCCAAACCACCAACTCCTGCCAAAGGAGTAGACTCCGGGGAACCCATGCAAATAGGGGGCCTGAAAGGACCACTAACACAAAAGGAGCGGGAAAGGAGAAAACAGCTGCAATTATGCCTCTAATGCGGAAACTCGGGGCACTTTCTTCGAGACTGTCCGGTGAAACCAGCCAAGAAGGCAGTAGGAGCTGCAGTTACCAGGGTCACAAACTCTGAGCAGGGAAACGACCTCGCCCGACAAGAATAGAGGTCCTCTTGCCGAGCGTTAAAACCAGTTCCGTGACCTCGCATTTCGTGATACCTATGGTCCTCATTAGCCCTGAACATCCGGATCGATTACATGCGATTGAAGCTTACGTCGACAGCGGTGCCATCGGCAATTATGTGGATCATGAAATGGTTTTGAGGATGAATCTGACTCTTTGTCCAAAGGCTGTAAAGGACGTCATTACTACGGTGGATGGTACGGAGATAGCCTCCGGACCAGTAACGCATACCACCCAAGAAGTGACGCTAGTAAGTCAAGATGGACACCATGAGAAGATCGTGTTCGATGTGATCAAGGCCCCTCAGTTCCAGATTATTTTAGGAATTCCTTGGTTAGAGAAGCACAATCCTCAGATCGATTGGCGATCAAGAACGGTTCAGTTTCCAGAATGTGTCTCTACTTGTCACCATCGACCTGGTGTTGCACTGGCAGCAATTTCCTCGGAGGCTCCCCAGTTACCTCCTGAATACCTAGAATTTCAAGATGTTTTCCGGAAGGATCAGGCTAACTCTCTACCTCCTCATAGGTCTTATGACTGCCAGATAGACCTGATACCTGGATCTACTCCTCCTTGTAGTAGAATTTATGCCCTCATCGAGCCTAAGAATCTTCACCTCCGACAATACCTGGATCAATACCTAGCGAATGGGTTTATTCGTCCTTCCAAGTCCCCTGCTTCCTCAGCTTTGTTCTTCGCTCCAAAAAAAGAAGGGGACCTTAGAACTTGTATAGATTATCGCGCCCTGAACCAGATCACCGTTAAGAATAGATATCCGTTACCTTTGATCCCTGAACTCCTGGACCAAGTCAGAAAAGCATGCATATATACAAAGCTGGATCTTAGAGGAGCCTACCACTTGGTACGAGTAAAAGAGGGTGATGAATGGAAGACGGCCTTCCGCACCAAGTATGGGCTATTTGAATATCAGGTCATGCCCTTCGGACTTTGCAATGCCCCGGCCGCCTTTTAATATTTTATGAACGATGTCCTCAGAGAGCTCATAGATGTGTGTGTTGTTGTTTACATTGACGACATCCTCGTTTATTCTTCATCGGAAACTGAACATCGGAAACACGTGAAAATGGTCCTCGAGAGATTGCGTCAACACAAACTTTTCGCTAAATTGGAAAAATGTGTTTTCAACGTGACTGAAGTTGAATTCTTGGGATTCATATTATCACCTAGCGGAGTGCGTATGGATTCAAAGAAGGTCGATGCAATTCTCAAATGGCCATCGCCATCCTCCGTAAAAGGTGTTCAAAGCATGTTAGGCTTCGCTAACTTTTACCGCAGGTTTATCCCCGAATTCTCTCGAATAGTCCAGCCCATCACCGCCTTGTTAAAGAAAAACAAACGTTTTGAATGGTCTACCGAGGCGGAACAAGCTTTCCAGAATTTGAAGACTAGATTTATCTCTGCACCGATCTTAAAACATCCTCGCCCAGAACTCCCCTACATCGTTGAAACTGATGCTTCGAGCCTTGCCGTGGGGGCAGTT
The DNA here is from genome assembly GCF_040938575.1 of Ambystoma mexicanum. Taxonomy (NCBI): domain Eukaryota; kingdom Metazoa; phylum Chordata; class Amphibia; order Caudata; family Ambystomatidae; genus Ambystoma; species Ambystoma mexicanum. Next base: position 749,662,001 of record NC_090921.1, on the reverse strand, counting down.
CTATCACAAAAGGACTCAGTAACCAATCAGTTGCATCCCGTGGCATTTTGGTCCTGCAAATTCTCGCCTCCTGAAATCAATTACACTATTACTGATAAGGAACTTCTAGCTATCAAGTCCGCCTTTAAGGCTTGGCGGCATTATCTTCTGGGGGCCCGACACACCGTTACTGTGATTACAGATCACCGAAACCTGCAATATTTGAAAACCGCAAAAGCTCAATCCTCTAGGCAACTCCGTTGGGCACTATTCTTTGCCGAGTTTGACTTCATAATTACCTATCGACCTGGTACAAAAAACGGTAAAGCTGATGCCCTTTCTCGGATGGGAGTGGAAGAACATTTGATCAATCCTAAACCTGTACCTATCATTCCCGAACAAAGAATTCTAGGTGTAATCGCCACACAATCCATAGAGGAAGTTAAGGATAAAGCCAGGCTACTGGTAACTCCAGCAGACATACAGAATTGGCATCTGCAGGGAAAGGACTTTACGGTGAAGGACAACCTATTATATTTCCAAGAACGGTTATACCTGCCCAGCACAGATTTACAGAAAAAGGTAATCTCTTGTTATCACGATTCTTTAATGGAAGGACATCCCGGTATGACCAAGACCTCGGAAAAGATCAAGCGCTACTTCTGGTGGCCGTCTTGGAAAAAAGATATCAGAGACTTTATAATGTCCTGTGGAGTATGCGCCCAAAACAAGAGTCAAAAGGAAAAACCAGCCGGCCTCTTATGCCCTATTGACATCCCGCCTCGCCCTTGGCATACGCTTTCTATGGACTTCATCACCGATCTACCTCCATGCTCCGGATACAATACGATCCTAGTAATCGTGGACCTATTCTCCAAGATGGCGCATTTCATTCCACTCAAAGGCTTACCAACAGCAGCAACTCTGGCCCGAGAATTTCTCGAAAACATCGTCCGACTGCACGGTTTTCTAATTTCGGATCGAGGTAGTCAATTTATTTCTCATTTTTGGCGAAGTTGCTGTCGGTCGGCTCAAATTGATGTGAGACTTTCGACCAGCCACCACCCTCAAACCGACGGACAAACCGAGAGGACCAATCAAACTCTGGAACAGTATTTGCGCTGCATGCTACAACAAACTGAAAAAACTTGGAAAGATATCCTTTGGATAGCCGAATATGCCTACAATAACTCTGTCCACTCGGGAACTGGGAAGACCCCGTTTTTTCTTTTATACGGTAGTCACCCTCGAACCTCGGAGTTGGATCCACTCCAAGATCTTGGAACACCAGCAGTAGACCACCTGCATTCTACAATCACCCAAGCCTTTAAGGAAGCCGTTTCTCACCTTCAAAGGGCTAAAGAACAATACAAGAAAGGAGCAGACCAACATCGGAAGGAAGCCCCCCAATATCAAGTAGGAGATCAAGTCTGGTTATCCACCAAATATCTACCTCTAAAAGGACCACGCACATTCAACCCAAGATACCTTGGTCCCTATTCCATCACTACCATAGTAAATCCAGTAGCGGTCAAGTTGGACTTGCCCCCTCACATGAAGATACATCCGGTCTTCCACGTCTCTCTATTAAAACCCGTGCAACCTCAAACCCGACTAACTACATCTCCAAAACCTATTCTAGTTGATGGAGAACTCGAGTTTGAAGTCAAAAGCATCCTGGATTCCAAGATCTCCAAATCTAAACTATTTTACCTGATTGACTGGAAAGGCTACGGTCTCCAAGAAAGATCCTGGGAACCTGCAGAATATGTCTAATCAAAAGATTTCATCGAACATTTCCTAACAAGCCAAAACCCCCGGAGAAGCCTGGTTTGGGAGGGGCCTTGAGGGGGGGTGCTGTCATGATCTCTGCTTCCAAAAGATCAGGACTTGCCCGACTCCCTTGGAAGCAGACCCATAACCCCGGTTCCGATTGCCAGCCAGTCCCAATTGGGACCTTTTGGACCCTGTCCTGGAGCCAGTGGCACCAGGCTCATAAAGATGCCCAGTCCCAGCGCTGGAAGCGCCGGGCTCATAATGCTTGGGTGGACTTACCTGCAGCAGACCATGCTGCTTACTTACCTGCCAGTTGAGCCCCTGATCCTCTTCTGTTTGGGACTACTTTTCCTGTTGGGTGGGGCAGGAGCCACTCCCTAGGTTCAGAACACTGGAACTCTTCTGGAAAGCAGGAACTCTTTACTTACCTAGGCGTGGCTGTGGAAGGAGACACCTAAGCACTACAGGAGGCTATTTAAACCACACCCGATGGATGAATCTTGCTTTGCGTTATTCTGCATTCTCTGCAGCAGAACGCTCATCGTGTCTTCTGCTTCTGATCCTGGGCCTAAGGGAACAAAGGCTTACCATCCTGGAATCCAGTCTTCAGCAGCACCTGTAAAGACAAAGAAAGAACAGGTTAGCACTACGGTCTTCAGTGGCAGCGCATCTCTTACCTGGTCCATCGGCTGTCACCAACGCCTCGCGCTGCATTCCGGCATCTGAAAGACAAAGGCTTACCTACTCTTCGCATGCTCCGGAGGTCTTCGCACTGCATTCCGGCATCTGAAAGACAAAAGCTTACCAACTCTTCGCACGCTCCGGAGGCCTTCGGCGCTGCATCCCGCATCTGAAAGACAAAAGAAGGTGCGTTTAAAGACATTGGGCAACTTTATTACTCACGTGCCATTACTCCTTCCCACGCCGAATCCAGTGGGTATTCCAGCACCCTTCAGCTTCTCTAAAGCTCCGAACTTGTACCTGCAAGATAAAAGGGACAGTTAGTGTGCATCGTGAAGCAGGCTACAAGCGCTTACTTACGTGCTTCCAGGCGCTTCTATTCCTCACGAGGGTTCGATCCTCAACTCTCATCAGTCCGCCATCCGCCATCGCCGGAACCCTGCAAAACAAGAGATATCATTACAAAAGACTTTTAAGACATTTGAAGTGCCCAGAACTTACCGTTCGTGCAGTTAACGACGGACAGCAGTCCTCTGAGGTCAAGAGGCCTGCACCCTTATCCAGTGAAGAAACTGGTTACGGCACCCTGCCCCGAGGCAGATGGAGAGCTCGGCGTTCACTTACCTAAGGTGAGGGTGTTAACCTTTGGGGTTCTACAGGAGAAGAGAAAGGGAAGAGGAGAGAGGCACCCAATAACCCCAGTTCATTAATCCCATATTTTCTATCTGCAGACATCTTACTCTTCGAGTCAGACATACAGTGCACAGAGGTCCAGCCCAAAGAGCCAACCGTGTGTTACACATCACCTTTGAAGATACGGCATTCACCCAGTCAAGATCGGCGCCTCTGCGGGAATCAGGTGAGCGTTACAGTTGGTCTATTACGAATGCCAAAAGCCCAAATCTCTACATGCAGATTATGTTATTAGAACAGAAGCAAAAGACCTTGTTTAGCCCGATATTCATGATTAACATCTATTGGCAAGTGAATATGAGCAAGGAAATCAAGCTAGTGGAATGTATTGGAAAGGCAATGGATGAAATGATGGAGGAGAGGGAAGATGTCAAAATTCTCATCTGTGCTGACTTAAACATCAAACTACTAAGTAGGACGAGTCATCTATTGTGTAAAACTGAATGAAATGTAAGGGAAAGGAGTGGATGAATGCTATGATAGCAAGGAATATGTTTATGCTAAATGGACAAACCGCTGGGGATATACCAGGGAATTGTACATGGAAACGAGGGGAGCAGAGATCATGTATCGATTTTTTCTTTGTCTCCAGAAATCTTAGAGAGAATGTGGAGATGTTTAATATCATGCCACAGCAACTGAGTGATCATGACTTGTTGGCGATTTCCATTACAAATAATGTGGGGGAGGAAGAAAGGAAAAAAATGGGAGAGGTAGAATTAGAAAGTGGAGCAAATCGCCTTAGACTAAAACAGCAAGATGTGATGTTGGTTGCAAGTCGATACAAGGACTCTGCTCTAGCCGACCCTTCCTGTGTGGAAGATCAGGGGATTCTTCAAGAATTTGGTCCACAGGGAGGGGGGAAGACCACTAAAAAAGTGAGCCCGAAACATTAGTATGATCACACTCCCTAGTAAAGAGGAGAAAATTGCTGCGGCAATCCATTCGGGAAAATAAATAAAGAATGCGATAAATCACAAAGCAAAGAGAAAATCAGGATAGCCAAACAGCAGTACAGAAACTGGTGCATTGGGACCAGGAGTATGAGAGCCCAGAACGATGCTGAATACATGCCAAGGGTGGTTTGTGCAAAGAACACTATAAACCTTTGGGAACTAATTAACAATGATGGCTCCCTTAGGCCAAGTACTACTTTCGGCATGGTATCCGAGGCGGATTGGGTAGCTCATTATACAAGCCTATTTGCGGATCCAGGTTGAAGAAGTTGAGTTAATCTCGAGCCGAGGGTCCCGATGGCTTATCCAACCAGGAACTCATAAACAATGGAGAAAATCCTTGCCAGTACTCTTTGCCCAGATTATGACAAATAAAAAGATACCAACATCGTGGAGGGGGCAAATATAGTGCCACTCTTCCAAAAAGGGGATAAGGCGGTTCTGAAAAAGTACCGCCCTATTGCCCTCCTAGACTCAATAGGGAAATTGTTTGTGACGGTCCTGTTGAGAGATTTAAGACAATGGGCCGAGAAAAGCGGTATCCTGGACCCGATAAAAACAGGTTTTGTCAAGGGCGTGGGTACCACTTTAAATCACTTTATGATTAACATCTTGAAAGAAAGAGCCCTGGAAACAGATACGTGATTATATTTATCATTCGTCGATCTCGAACAGGTGTTCGATGGAGTCATAAGGGAGAAGCTTTGGGCCAAATTAAGAGCATGGAATTGTCCTAAAGACCTGGTAGAGGCCATCGATGCATTGTATACCAACACTTCAGTGAGGATTCGACTTTCGGACAAAGGACATCTGTCACAAAGAATCTTTACCTACCGAGGTCTGAAGCAAGGGTGCGCTTTGGCACTGTTTTTATTTTGTTTGTACATTGCAGATTTGGCTGATTCACAGATAGAGGTAAATGCCCCCCCCCCCCGAAGATTAATGGTATACGAGTACCTTGGATACTTTTTGCGGATGACCTTGTCTTCTTAGACCCAACGCCTATTAGTCTACAGCGCAGAATTCATGCATTCAATACTTACTTAAGGAAGAATGGCATGAAGATTAATGTGATAAAATCCAAGATACTGGTAATGAAATCCGCCCGCAAAAAGAAGGTAGAGAAGTTTACTTGGCGAGTGGAGGCTGAGCCCCTGGAACTGGTGGAAACAATGACCTGTTTGGGAATTGGGATAAACATAAGTATTAGTGATCAGGGACAAAATTGATATGGGAGAAATCAGAGGGTCAATTTTGGTGCACACCTCAACTACTTCCATATACGGTGGCTACATGCGCCATCAGGCAAGAATTAAAGGTACAATCCTTAGAAACTATGGTTCTATGGAAAACAGTGGCTTTATATAGGAAGTGCAGATATGAAACAGACTTAATTCCTCCTGCAATCTTCGATCCAACTAAAAACAGACACGATAAGTATATATAAGCCAGTGGAAAGTAAAGATTGAAAGGATTTTACAACAGAAAGATATTTGTTCTGATGTTCTTGCGGTAAATCCTACTAAAGTCAAGCAAAAATTGCAAGACTGGGACTGGCCAAGCATGTTAGAACAATGTGAACAAATGAAATTGAGTTGTCTAAGAACGGCGGAAAGGAAGGGCCTAAATTCCCTCCTAAGCTACATACAGAAATTTCCATCTCAGCACTATCGTGATATGCTTTTTAGATGTGGACTTAACAGTCTAGCGACTGGACAAGTTCTGTGGCAACGAAAGATGCCAGGTATTGAAGATGACCTATCCAGCTTCTGTTCGGATAAAGATGTGGTGGAGATGTTATGCTATTGGGTAACTGTTTGTGACTCATTGAAAGAAATTAGACAATTCTATCTAGCAGAATACGTTATGAGTGAAAGTACTTTGAGTCCAAATGATTGGTGGGCTTGGGTTATCATGGGAGAAAAGACTGGTCTAATAATTGCGGTATTGAAATTCATTTAAAGAGTTTTAAAGATGAAGATGGAAGTAAATGAAAAGATATGAGGAAAATGCCTTATAATGTTTATGTTCTTTCATTATTTCTGTCTCTGAAAAGTGGATGGATGTTTAATTTTTTGTCTTTCTATTTTAAGATGATGTAATAATGAAAATCTATTTACATAAACCTTTAACTTCTATTTTCTTTTAAACCAATAAAATTTAAATAAAAATAAGTTGTTTAAAAAGGACATCCTGGTCTCCAACCCAGGTCTCCCCATCGCTGACACCTATACCAGTGAATCCTCCAAGCAAACCCTCACCAACATCCTCTTAGTCGTTACCTCGCCAGACCTATGGACTCGCCTGGCCTCCCCTTCCACTCCTCCAAGGTCATCATTAATGTTTACGTGAACGGTACCATCTTGGTTAAAGGCCCTCGGCCAACCTTCTCCTCTTTGATAGATGCTTCCTGCGCCTCATCACTTTCCTTTCTTCTCCTGTTGTCCCCTCTCTTCCCTCCACCGCGTCCTTGCCTTCTACCTGCTGTCTCCTCCTTGGCTACCTTTCCCTCTCCTCCTTCCTCTTCTGCCCCACCTCAGGCTTCTTCTACACCTCAGCAGGGCATACCTCCGATTTGTACCCTTCCACGGAAGTCTTTCAAGGAAGGCAACCTTCTCCATATTACCACTCTGAACTCTCGCGCAGCTGTCAAACACTCCTCTAACATCTGCCGCCTCCTTGAAGAACTTGACCTCGATGTACTCTGTCTCACCGAGAAATGGTTCACTGCTGTTCAGCAGAATTATATGCAGTACCCTTTGGGAACACCACACACAATTAAGACTACACGTGACAGTACAATTTCACCTTTGGTACAAGCCTGTAGTACACAGTTAAGAGTGGTAGCAATAGTGGAGGAGCCAGACTTATCTCAAGAGTAAGTGAGCAGTATCAAATAGTTACACAATGGACAGCAATTACTATGATTCAGGCAAACACTGACTCAAGGTTTTCAAGTAAAAGAATGTACATTTCTTTCACTCTTCAGTTGTATAACATCACACTATTATAAGCAGTCTAAAAATCACACTCTTAATACATCACACCACTTCCAATAAATTCCATACAAGTTAAGCTCACAAAATGAAGTGGGAGCAAAATGGCACTCCAGCAATTTAAAAGGGAGGGAAAGACAGAAATAAACGGAAATTAATTCACACCAACAGGTAAGTACTCAGGGCAAGCGAACAAGAGAGACTACAATGATAAAATCAGATAGAAAAGGGCTTAGGGACAAAGTCAGTGGTTCAAAAGTCTTTTGCTCAAGATAATACAGTTCAGTATAGTTTGCGGTAAAGTTCGTGGCACGGTTTCCGGACGAGGTTGGTTGGTAGAGAAGTTAGTTCAAAGAGAAGAGAAGAACAAGCCCTCGGATTGGAGAAAGATTTCAAACACTTTCACTGCGGTTGAACGAAACGAACAACTGGATTTGCACATACCTTAACACGGAGAGGGAGCTGTAGCTGAGGCAGATGTTCCTGGTAGCTCCTGCAGGCACATGGTTCCTTGAAGCGACGGTTGGACTGATCAGAAGTAGGAAGACTGGAGGGTCCTGCACTACCCAAGGCAGAAACCAGCAGCAGAGCAAAGCAACAAATAAAAGGTGCGCTCCTTAAAACCCAAGCAGAGTCCAACCTTCCTGTCTATCAGGCCCACTGTAGCTCTGTACAATTCAACCAGAGGAGGGGTCCTGGCTTGCAGTTTGGGTGAACTGGTTGGCCCCACCAGCTCAAGGGAAGAAGTTTCCTGGAGGATCATCTCTGTTGTCCGATTCTGAAGATTCGGACCAGCAGCAGGGCTTCACCGGGCGTTTCAGTCGTGGTAGGGGTCCTCTCCAGTCAGTTCCTGATAGGTTCTTTCGTTCCAGTGGCGACTCAGAGACCTGCTTTTTATGCAGTTTCCCCCCATTCATACAGCCTGGCTGTCAAACTCACTCTGCATGGCACATTCTGGATGTTCTGATCTCCACAGACCTTCCCCTTTCTATCCCTCTCACCACTCCTCCGTCCTGGAGTGATCACTTTCTCCTTTCCTCCCAGTTCACTCTCCACCCCTCAGGCCAAGCCAACTCCAGCACTGCCACCTATCTTCTCGGTTATCCGACCCAAGAAACATGTGTCAGTTGAGGCTTTCGTCGCCACTTGCTCACCCCCCGACCCTCATTCCCCATTGGCTAACTCACACCCTGACACAGCCCTTTCTATGCTCCACTGTGCTATATCTGATACTCTTCATGTTCGTGCCCCTGTCATGAGTATCCGCTTGAAGCCCGAAGCCAAGTGTAACTCTTGGTACGACTCATACCTCGTCACCCTTAAACGCAAGTGCAGGGTACAGATGATATGGTGTGCTTCCTAAACATCCTCTGACAAACTGGCCTGCTCCAGAGACAATACTGGCTCTCTGTACGCACCAAGAAGAGAGCCCTCATCCAAGCCTGCGTATCTGTGGCATCCAATTCGGCTGAACTCTTTAAAATCTGCAAGGAGCTGGCCAATCCTGCTGCAGTCTCTATCTCTCCTGTCCCCTCCCAGACCTTCTGCACGGCCCTGATGTCTCATTTCATCTCTAAAACTCCTCTCTCTCTTCCTCTCCTCCTCCTCCCTCTACTCCCCGCTCTTCCTCTGGCCCTTCTGTGGCCACTTCTCCTCCCTCCTTCTCTGCCTTTCCCCTGTTCTCCCCAGACAAAGTTTTTAGACAAGTCTGATCTATGAAAGTCTCGTCAAAACAGGTTCTCCCCTGTTCCTCCAAAACCATCAAGGACCACATTGACACCCTGGCTCCTGCTTTGGCTGACTTCTGTAACTACTCCTTCGCCACTGGTCTTCCCTTCCCCCTGAAGCATGCTCTTGTGCAACCCCTTCTTATGAAACCCTCAGCCGACCCCTCCTGCCCGTCTAACTACCCTCCAATCTCCATCACTCCTTTCCTGGGCAAACTCCTGGAAAAGCTGGCCATCTCCCAGCTTCACACTGAATCGGTTGGTTGTCTCCATGACTATCGAACTGGCTTTAGAGCTTCCAGAAGCACGGAAACTGTTCTCCTGAACATCCGTGAAGACCTGCTGTCCAACCTTGATTCCAACACTGCCTGTGCCCTCATCTTACTTGATCTCTATTCTGCCTTTGACACAGTCAACCATGCCATCCTGCACAACCAGCTCTGTGATAACCTGGATATCACCCGATCGACCCTCCCAGGGTCCTTCCTCTCTTTGATTTCTATCTCTGCCTGTGGTGTTACCCAGGGCTCTAACCACTCTCCCTGGCTGTTCAAATAATACCTGGCAATTCTTGCAATGCGGATAACACTCTGCTCATTTTCAGGCTCCTTTCCAGCACCTCTTCTCTTTCTCTCATCTCTGACGGTCTGTCTGCTATCCAGGAGTGGTGTGCCGCCAACGATCTGCCTTAATGCCAGTAAGACTGAGATTCTCCTCATCGACACACCTGCTCCGTCCATTCCTGTCGCTCTCTGGCCGGCATCTCTTGGCCCTCTTCCTGCTCCCACCTGTTAGGCTAAAAACCTCAGGGTCATTTTCAACTCTACTTCTCCCCTCACATCTCTGACATCTCTGAGAAGTCACACTACCAGCTGCACCGCCTCAGAGGTATTCTTCCTTTCCCCTCCTTCCCCCAGAAGCTCACTGTCTCCAGAGATCTGGTTCTCTCTAGGCTGGACTACTGCAACAGCCTCTGTCTAAAACTGCGTGCTTCTACTCTCCGCCCTCTGCAACTCATCCAGAACAGGACTGCACGACTTGTCCTTGGCCTCAAGCCCAGGGATCGTATCTCCCCAGGACTGAAATCTCTGGACTAGCTCCCAGTGGCTGCGTTCAAAACCCTATGCATTGTCCACAAGGCCTTCTGGGGCCTGGGGCTTCAATACCTTCAACTCTCTTCCTAAATAGCTTCCCTCTCAAGCACTTCGCTCATCCGCCTCCAACTCCCTCAGGGTCAGTCGCTTCTCCAAGCAACAAGTTGGTGGTAGATCTCCATCTTCAGGGGAGGCCTCCCTCTGGAACAGCCTCCCTGCCTCCCTGAAAGTTGAGGAGAATCATCTCCGGTTCTGGAAGCACCTCAAGATCTTCCTCTTTGCTTCTGTTTTCTCTCCTCCTCTCCCCTGCTGATCTCCTGACTGAAACTGCACTTGTTACCTGGCTACCCTGTGATCTCGGACCCAGGTCCCCTCGCCCGCCAGCTGCAAACATGCACTGCCTCCCGGGCATCACCTGCACTTGGGGGCTGTTTCTGTATCCCTACAGTCCCCTGCCAGCTCTTGACAATTGATGTCTGCACTTACCCTTGCACTTGCCACAAACTGGCCGCACTTTTTACCTATTGATCTTATTTATTTTTACTGTTGATCGTATTGCACTGCCCCTACCCCGGCACTTTTCCCTTTCCCCCCTCCCCTGCACTTGCGCGATCTTAATGTCACCTGGCCTAGTAAAATCGATGTCTTGTCTTCACTCTGTTCCCCCTACCTTGCCTCGCCGCGCCTTGAAACACTTGTGCATAGGCGCATTATAAATATCATATCATGATTAACTATATACCAACATTTCCGATGAAATAATATTTCAATAGGCATCGTTCTTTGAGATTTTATGCCCATGCAGCCAATTTTTGAATTTAGTGTTAACCCTTCTAATCACTTGTTTTTTATCATCAAAATCAGATAACCATCTCTTTACACGTCTTAACTCGGACCTTGTAAGGACTGGGGAGGGTTTTGTTGGGTTGGTGTGTGGTGGCAGGAGCCATAATATCTGGACCAACAAGTTGTGACATTGTCAGGTAGTTAGGAGCGGGCATCTGCAGGAGAAACTACATTTCCCATCAAGGCCGGCGGCAGCCACGCAACAGGACAAATGAGGGAGAGGCTGCCTGGTCGGCTTTTTAAGCTCTGCCCCAGCCCGTGCCGCGTCATGGTGATTACAAATGTATGTAGGCACGGGCTGAGAACAGGAGCAGCTGAGGACGCAGGTTTGGGACAGCATGTGCACGGCAAAGACAGGGAGTGGACGAAAGGCGGTGCGGACCGAAAGGGCTTGCCCTTTCTCTGTGGTCTCGATCCGCTAATCTCTGCCGCTGGTTGCGCCTCACGCGAAGCCCTGAGGTGCCGTGTTACGCTCTTCCATAACATCCCCGCAAGGCTTTCGAGTCAGCAGCATCATTTCTCAACGCACTACCAAGTTCGCCTCAGGGTATCGCGGACAGTAATTGTTGGCAATATACATTTTGTGACATCTGTTGTGGGAAAAGGTGCATGGGTCAAACAATGCTAGCACATGGAAACTAAGGCACACGCCAAACAAGAAATGCTACAGAGACCAGTGGACGATTGATTGGGCATTTCCTACTTACCGCAAAACTAATTTCATGTTTCCATGTTGTTTGCAGTGACATTAATATTTGTTTTGCCGGTGTCAGGGTTCAATGGGCCCACTAAATGTGCTTAAGTTTGTACTATTGCCTGGCGAATATCTACTACTATTTGTGCGACGGAAGTATGAACATGTTTGACAGGAGGACAGGAAAGTACAGGTTTTATGAATAGGAGCAGGAAGAAAGGGCAGTCTGTTTGGGCATTAGGTATAAGTGATATCTGATCATTCTACTGCTGAAGGTGCTTAGGTTTATTGCATGTTACTTGGTTACAAATGCTATGCGTTTCCCATATTCTCCTTTCCCATCCATTTACGTTTCCTATCCCTCTGTCCGGTGTTCCTAACTTTCCCTACCTGTCCACAACTTCTCCGTAACCCTCTTCCCCAATCTGGCTGCCACGTGGTGACCTGTTACCTACAACCAGGAACATGTGCCAAACTTTGGTGGAGGGTTGACTTTCAATCGACTGCGTCACAGATTACACCCAACCTCTCTTTACTTTGATGTATCCTGTTCTTGGTAGTGCCAAGATCTTCTAACAGGATGCCAATCACTTTCTCAGACCTGGCAATAATGCCACAATGTACACAAGACCCTCTATTAGGATGAAAATCTTCCAGGGGGAACACAGTTTGCAACAACCAATTTAACTTTTCCACATTGCCTGCTGTCCACCTCAACCTGCTGCCCTTCACATTGCAGTCAACCCTAGCCAATAGGGTTAGTTTATTAACTTTTTTAGACACATTAAACTGACCTTTCAAAATTACATGGTCCCTAACTTCAATGGTCAGGGGAGTATAACCAGTCACTTATGTCCTCCAACCATCAGAGACAAAACTCTAATCTATACCCAACTCAAGGTTCCTGCTTCTCCCTGTAGACCAAGAATGCATCCCTATATCATCAAAGTCCTCCAATATCCCTAGACCATAAGCATCTAAAAAGGTTGACCAGCAGATCTCTTCACTGGTCCTCTGCACTCTGAGCCAAATATTATTATTGTCCAGTTCGACAGTCTGTGTGTAAGTCACCCAGTACTATAACTAGGAGACATGGAGGATCCAGGTGTCTAGATTTGACTCCATATATTCAGAAATAGATCGAGAACATCCATTTCCTGATGCCACAAACATTTATAGCCAGTATTTTCAGTGTCATATTATCAGTGTTAAAACTAACCACGGTGCCCTGGGCATTTGCATTTGTTATAGATGGTAAGTATTCACTTGCTGACATATTAGTGCTGACTCCAATAAGCAGACCACCCATTGGGCAGCCAAGCCTCTTTCGCATGGCATGTCTGTGCAAATTATAAAACCATCAATACATAGGTAAGCCACATCTCCTGCAGAATGAATAACTCTACATAAAATGTTTTTTTTTTCCCTGTTCTGGTTTCATCGGGAATGACTGAAACCTCTGAGTATTCTAAGATAGAAAATGTACCCCCTTTTCATAATCCAAAATACTTCCTTTCTTCTTGGCCGGAGTTCAATCATTCCTCGAGAACAGTGCAGCCGGTAGCCATGCCCAATCCTTACCACCTTCAGATAACCTAAAGCGTTTCAATTTAGATGTTAACTGGCTAGTTGTTCTCCCATTCAAGGTAGAGACAATTTGCAAATTACACACTTTCTCATTATTACACGTAGGATCTGTTTCACACCCAGCTTCTCTCACTACACCAAAATTAACATCAACGCCCATTCTTAAAAACTCAGCCGCGAAGGACAATATAAATAAATTCAACTAGTACAGACGACGTAAATTGGACCTCCACTCAGTTTGTAGCACTGAAATCCACTGGCAACTCTACCAGAGTGATATCTTTTGCCATAATCATCTTCAATTGTGGAATAGCATGCAACATGACAACACCACAGATCTGTTTAGAAAAGAGATCTCATTCGTCGCCAATTAATTTCATCAAACACATTTTCTTGTCTCCTGTGCTATTATAACTTGGTACTTTGTGAGCCACAAACTCTTCTGAAGATTTTTCTAGCTCAGTATGAGAGCAAGGGGAATTCATCCCACCATTACTTTCTTCACCAGATGCATTCAGATAATGTGCGACTTCAGCAAGTCCAATAGATGTATCTAAATTGTTCACTAAGTACACTACGTTGTCTCCTAGGCCTCCTTATACATTTATCAAGGGGGCCACTCTTATCACCCTTGTTCCCCTGGACAGTTTTCAGGGCTTAAACTAAACTATAACCCTCCAATAATTGCACACATACTACTTTTGAAGATACTGTTCCCCCCAGAGAGCCAGAGTTCAGAGCCAACTTGCTGAGTATACTTGCAAGTCTTGACAAACCTCCTCCTCAATTATTTCCGCCCTCTCTCGTTCAGTTTTCTTCTGTTACATGGAAGTTTATGCGACTCTGCAAAAGACAGGTTGGTGTCCGAAAGGACCACAGCCACCTGATCAGGTGTCACAGTAAAAGAACAACATTCTGAGGCTCCGACCTCATCATACAGAGGCATGTCAAGCTATCTCATGATCTCAACCTTCACGTTATTGTCACTACCACTTCCATTTGGGCAGCTATTTTCAAGAATAATATCCACAATGCGGCTGACCACATGACAGTTCTCTTTGTTCGTGTACCGTATTAGTACATAGCACATGAAGAGCTTTAACAATTGTCACAAATTCAGCCGTTTCCGATTGATAAGATGCTGAGCCAAACGAAAACTGTTCCTCTTTATCAATTCCGTACGCTTCATCCAAAATCTTTTCCCCTGTTATACTTACAATATGTTCATCTCCTATTGGCCAATGGAACTGCATTGCAGAGAGTAACATGAATTTAACTATGATTGATTATTGTCAATCTCAGCAAACATCGAAGAATCAAGGTACTTCAACAGGGCAGGGGATGAAGAACTGCCTGTGGGAGGTATTGAACCCAATTTATCAGCAGGGACCAGTGCCTCAGGTGAAAAACAAGATAATATTGCCCCTGGCTAGTTGGTTCATCAACTTTAATTCCCCCGCTAGACTCTAATGGTAACAAACTGTTACAGACCTCCACTGCCGTCAAATTCGCATTCCCCTTGCCCTTACTTAATTGCTTAGGCCGTACTGAACTGCGCAGTTGATGCTTCCTAGTTCTCGCCGGCATTATAAAAAGTTAAACCGCTCCAAAGGAGAGTAATAAAGCTGCACAGATACAAAGCAAAACAAAAATCAGCTTACCAGTAGACCAAATAGCTAACAGCACCTGCAGACACACAGCATGACAGCACACTCAGCTGCGCACTCTATGTGCATGCACACCGTGAGCCTGAGACATTGTTTAAATGCCCCAAGTCAGGTGATTCACCAAGTCCAATCGAAGTGTAGCAATAATAGTACCCAGGTTAGGAAAACACCAAAAGATCAGCCTCGAGCAAAGACGGCACATTCCTGTGCGCTCATGCTGTGCTTAATATATAGCCAGTCACAATCATGTTAAATCAACAGCGCTCAGCATGGAGAAACTGCAGGAAGCACCAATAGGAAGGTAGCAATGCTTTGTCTTCGTTGCAGAGCAACTACTGCAGAACTAAACTTAGAAATGCTAAATCTGCATAACACTGACTTATGCAGATGCCAGAACGCTGCCCAACTGATAGATTTCAAAGGCATACACCTAAAATAAACGTCAAAAACAGAAAGTGGATTAAAACAGAGCCCAGGGGACTTGGGGCAACAGTGATCTAGAAAAGGGCTATCGGCCTGCACCCAAGGCAAGCCAACCTTCAACAACTCACAAAGTGCCCCCAAAATCCCCCCCATCCTAACGTACCCTTCAATGCTGCACCCCCGCCTCCTCTAGCGGGACTCCACAGAGTTCAGCAGGATTCTCAGTTACTTCTCCTGGCTCAGCACCCTGGAACGCTGCTGTCCTGCAGCTCTGCTGCGCAGGGGTCTGGCCAATCCGATCTGATCTGATTAGAACCTACACATGTTCCAAGTTCTACGAATCAAGTTGCAACGATTTAGAGTTCGTTCTCAGCTGTTTCCGACACACCAAACTCCATCAAAGGGGGATTTGGATTTAATCTTAAAACACAAGCCTCAAAGGGATACATATTCAATTACAAAAAATATCAAACTTCGCCCCGTTTTGGATTCCCATTGTCAGATTAGGGGAGTCGTCTACCCTTAATTTTGAAAACAATGTGCACAAATGTTAATGTTAAAGGTAGTTGTACTGCGCACTGTCACCAACGGAATTGGTCCCCAGGCGCTCTGGCGGATCTGGAATCAAAGAAGGAGGGGTGGGGGATTATTTGGGTGAAGTCGGAGTAGGAAGAGGAAGGTGGTGCCTGTTGGCAGCTTCAGTTCGGTTTTCACTGTGCGCGGAGCTTGGATGCCGTTATCTGATCTGTGTGGGTCCTCATGTGCTGTTGGTGTGAATTATGCGTTTATTGTTGCGGTCTGGTGAAGTACATGCGGTTTGCTGTGTGGAAAAGTGGGTGTTTGAGTTTTTTGTGAGAGAGATGTATGTGGAAAGTTGAGCTTATGGGTTGGTGGATTTCTGTCTCTTAGTCTTTGCAATTCTTGATCCACGTCTCAGATTGTCCTATGGAGTTGGTATTTTAGTTTGTCAGTCTAGTTGTTAGGTGTGATGGCATGGCAAGTTTCCATCTGAGCCACTTCAGAGCTTTGTTTACCAGGTGGAGGCACACATTGTCCCCCACTCTGATATTGCTGCTGTATATTTTACATTCATCAGCTCCTTTCCTTCCCATTTCCCTGTCGTTGAACCACAGCTGCCTATGTTTGCTTCGTCAGGCTAATGGTGTGCGACAGGTCATCCTTACCCTTCCCTCCTGATCTCTTCAAAATCGCTCCTTAGTGTAATCCTAACCAATCTTTCATTTTGGTATAGTAATATGCCGTAATGTGTTCTCGCCCCTCCTTCTGTTTATGAAGGCTAGCTTAGGGAGATGGAGAGGATCAGTTCCCTCTGAGTATTTTTTTAGCTGTGTAAGTTATTTGGTAGCTCATTCCAGGTTTTTGGTGCAAGGCAAGAGAAAGAGGATCCTCTGAAGTTTCTTTTGTTGTATGGTGTTGGTTCCAGACAGGTGACGCTCCTAGATTGGAGTAGTCTTGTTGGGTATTAGATGTTTATTTTCTCTCTTAGGGACTCTGACCCTTGGCCGTGGATTGGTCTGTGCGTTATGCACATTGATTTGAACTTTATTTGCTGTTCAATTTGCAAGTAGTGTAGCGTTTTCAGAGCTGGTGTGATGTGTTCTCTTTGCTGTAGTTTGAGGAGAGGTCTGGCCGCCGCATTTTGTATGCGTTGGAGTTTTTTTTTATAAGTCGCTCTGGCATACCTAGATATAGGCGGTTGGCGGAGTCTACTCTGGACATGAGAGCGATGATGGTGAGTTTTGTGGGCAAATGAGAGAAATGGTAGGACCCTTTTTACTGCTCGTAGGAGGAAGAAGCATTTCTTAATTGGAGCGTTTACTTGTGGATCTGGAGTTAGTCCATTGTCCATCAAGACTCCCAGGTTTTTTACTATTGTCGATGGGGCTGGAGTTGTACCAAGTTCCGTTGGCCAAGGGATGTAGTGATTGTTTTCTCAGTTTTTAGAGATGATCATTATTTCTGTTTTACCTGGGTTGAGTTTGAGGAAGTTCGAGTTCATCCAACTGTAGATTTCATGAATTTCTTTGTGAGGCCGTGTCTTTTAATGATCTTGATTAGTGGAGTCAGGTAAATGTTGAATAATAATGGGGAGAAGGATGATCCTTGTGGTACTCCACAGGTGGATTCTCTTGAGTTGGATTTGAAAGGTTTGATCCATATGGTTTCGGTTGTTTGGAAGGATTTAATCCATAGTAAGGCCAATTTCTTCCAATCTCCTGATGAGGATGTTTTGATTAACTGTGTCGAATGCTAAGTAGAGATCTAGAAGTATCAGAGCGGTGCTTTTGTCTGAGTCTGCGTTTGCCTTTAGATCATCCCAGATTGAGATATGTGCTGTTTTCGTTCATTTCATTGGTCTGAAACCTACTTGTGCCTGGTCCAATAGGTGGCGTTCTTCTATGAATTCTTGGGTTATTCTAGAGACGTATGTTTCGAGTAGTTTCGCCTGGAACGGGATGTTGGAGATAGGTTTGTAATTGGTGAGGTCCTCCACGTTTCGTGCTGTGTCCTTGAGGAGCGGCTTGATGTATGCCGATTTGAAGGATTGTGGCACTTTCCCTGTTGCAATTCAGTGTTTGAAGAGGTTTCTGTAGTAGTCCATGTGCGTTCCTTGTGTGGGTATTGATTTGGATATGTCTGGGGTCCAGGGATCCATGGGGGAGCCTGTTTTATTGCTTTTGTTTGTCAGTTTGACTAATGTCTCTGCTGATATTTGGGGGAAGCTCTGTAGTTTGTTCGGACGTTCCTCGTACGGGTGTGGGCGTTGCATGTTGCGGTCGCATGGTCTGCTTATAATGGTCTATTGGATGGTGATGATTTTGTTTTGAAATGCTCTGCAATGTCGTTGAATG
Organism: Ambystoma mexicanum; assembly: GCF_040938575.1. Classification (NCBI taxonomy): domain Eukaryota; kingdom Metazoa; phylum Chordata; class Amphibia; order Caudata; family Ambystomatidae; genus Ambystoma; species Ambystoma mexicanum. Next base: position 749,644,009 of record NC_090921.1, on the reverse strand, counting down.
GTTTCTTCGATGATGTCAGAGCGTTGTTGCAACCAGGGTTTTTTTTATTTCATTTATTATTTTAAATAGTTCTTTTTGGGTGTTTGGCACTTTGATGATTCGGTTGTCAAAGTATTTACTTTTGGCTTTTTGGATTTGCTTTTTGTATGAGCGAATTTGTTGTTGGAATTTGAATTTATTTGCACAGTCGTTTTTGATCCTCCATTCTAGTTCCATTTTTCAGTTTTTACTTTTTATGACGCTGAGTAGCGGGGTAAACCATTTTGCTGTTGCTCTTTTGCATTATGGGGTAAAAGCTTTTTCTTTGGCGATCCCGTCTATTATTGTTGTGTTCCAATTGTGAAGTAGTTCTATTTTTTTTTGTCCAGTTCAGCTTCGTCCATAGTTGTTGCTTGTGGTTTGGTGATTTCCAGTAGTTCAGTTAGGTTGGAATTTTTGATTGTCCTCAAGTTTCTTTTCATGATTGTCGGCAGATTGTCCTTCTGCTCGATTATTGGTGTGGCCAGCGTGATCACGAAAGGGATGATGAGGTGGTCGCTCCAGAGGATCTGAATTGGTGATGCTGTGGTCATGAGATTGACTGCATCTAGTGTATGTCCTGCCATGTGGGTTGCTCCTTTGACTAGTTGATGTAATTTCATTGTTTCCAGTTGTTTGGCTAGCGATATTTGCGAGGTTGTGGTTTCTTCATAGAACCAGATGTTGAAATCGCAGAGGATTATCAGATGATCCTGCTTGATGGCTAGGTTGGTGATTGCTTCCGTGAAGGCATCTTCGAAGGTTGCATCGTAAGTCGGTGGTCTGTATACCAGTATGAATTTCAGGTTTGTTTTGGGGTTTGTTGATAGGCGAAGAATTAAAGATTCGCAGTATTCAATGTTTAGTGGGTCTTCCAGTTTAATTTCCAGGTGTTCCTTGTGGGCTATTGCTAGTCCTCACTCTTCTTTTGTTTTTCCGGGTTGCTTGGACGCACTTGAAGTTTTCAGGTAGGCAGTTGTGGAGAGTGATTTTGTAGTTTGCCATCTAGCCATGTTTCAGTTATGAATAGGATGTCGATACCTCTGTCGCAGAGGAAGCCGTAGATTTCAGTGGCATGTTTGTACATTGACCTAACGTTGATTAGATTGCAATGAATCTTATTGGAGTGGTTTGTTTTGGTTGTTCCGTGTTTTGACCTGTGAATGTTCAGTTGGAGTGCTTCTGTGTTGGTGTCGCCGGTTGGTTATGGTTCCACAGAGACTGCCTCGCCGTTAAATCGATCTGTTAGATTGATAGTTGGGTTGATGAATTCTACAGCTTCATCATATTTCATGTTTTGATGTGGTTGTTGGCAGTGCCCTTGTGTTCTTGTGATGTATGGAGTAAGGACATTGCTATTGTCTCTTGTGTTTTGAGGGGTTCAGGAAGATTCTAAGCTTGTCTGGACATGTCAGTGGCGTTGAAGTGTCAAGGTTCTGCGGTTGTTGCAAGGTACGGTGTAAGGTATAGTGAATTTTCTCTTATGATGTTTGTTCTGTTGGTCGTATTGTTTGCTGGGGTGCGTTCTGTATTCGAGGGGGCTTCTACTGTAGACAGGCGAGTTTGTGTATCCATTGTGGATGGTCTTTGTTCCAGGTCTCTATTGCAGCGTCCAATTCTGTGTCGGGCATTTTGTGTCCTTGGTATTACGGCTGGTTTGAATGTTGAGTTTACAGGGGCAGTAGCCCACCTGTCGGTCCTTGAGAGTTTTATCCTCTTATGTTGCGATCGTTGGATATTCTCTGAGGGTGGCTGTCCACTCAGTCAGCTGGGTTCGGGTGTTCGTCTATGGGTGGACTGTCTTGGGGAGTTCAGGGCGTTGGATGGATGGTGCAGTTGGTTATGGAAGGACTATGGGTTCCTGGTTAACTTGGGTAGTGAATTCGGGTTGTAGACACTAGCTTTCAGTGGTTGCTGGATGTTCTTGGGTAACGGGAGTGGCCTAGGATTCAATGATGGCAGGGAATGATAGAATACACCAAGGTTTGAGATACCTAGGTAATGGGGGAAAAGCCCAGGTTTCACTGAGCGGCGGGCAGTAGTTAAAAACACAGATTTGAGACTCCTAGATGACGGGAGAAAGGCCTAGGTTTCACAGAATGGAAGGCAGCAATTGAAAATCACCTACATATGAAACTCCTAGATAGCGGGAGAAAGGCCTAGGCTTCACAGAATGGTAGACAGTAGTTAAAAACACTTTTGGCCTCATTCTAAGTTTACTGGTGCGGAAACAAGGCTGCCGGTAAGCTCAGCGGCACCCTGGTTTCCGGACCGGCAAACTACGTGTTTGCCTGCCGTGGCCGCTGTGCCCGACAGGTCTGACCCTGCCGGGCGCAGCAGTCATGGTAGGAAAACCCTTCACGGAAGCATCGGCACCGTCAGCAACGGTGCTGGTGCTTCCGTGTTCCCACCCCCACAGAGTCCCATAGGACTCTATGGGAATGGGGACTTAAATTTACCGGCGCCTGACTCACTGGGCCGCCGGACTCGTAATGAGCCGGTGGCACTGGGAAGTCAGGCATGAGTAAATTTGTATGGGTCTGGCGGTAACCCACCGGTAGCACCAGCAGGGTTATCGCCGGACCTGTAATGAGGCACATAGATTTGAGGCACCTAGAAAACAGGAGAGAGGTCTAGGTTTCATAGAGTGATGGGCAGTTGTTAAAAACACAGATTTGAGACTCCTAGATAAAGGTAGAAAGCCCTATGTTTCACAGAGTGGCAGGCAGTAATTAAAAAACACCTAGATATGAGAATCCCAGATAAATGGAGAACAGCCTAGGATTCACAGAATGGCAAGCAATAGTTCAAAGATACAAGATCCATCTCGGACAGCAAGCAGATGAAATTGCTTTTCGCTTCCCTCAGCTAAAACAAGGCCGTAAGGGAACGTGTATGAAATTATGCCCATAATGACACCAGTCGCCGAAATCAAAATGACCTTTTAGACTGCCTACAAACCGTAATTGGGGTATGGCGGGCAATGAGTGTAAAAATACTCTTTTGTCCTGAATGGCAGCACAGCATGGAGTGCTGCGACCTTGTAGAAAGTGGTAAATCCGTACACCACTGAAACCGGTAGGGCAATTGAGACCTTTGAGAACCAAAAGGACCATCGAAATGGCCCAAAGGTCTGCAAGTAGAAACTACAACCCTTGCCTAAACATGACATTGTGAGAAAATCAGTACACAGAGTGTCAGGTTGGGGAAGTGATAATATACAGTTCACTAACCAACAAGAGTACTTTTCATTCATATATGTTTTTATGTGTGTTCGTCTTTTGAAAAATTGCCAATCAAGGGAAAAACAATAAAGTAACTAAAATTCCACCTGCAAGGCATCATGCACAAATACAAGATTGTGCTTTATAAACACAACCCTGCCTGTGATGTAATTACAATAGGATAAGTCCTTTTTCTATCCCCTAACCCTAAATAAGCGGCCCATTAGCGTTAGCTAGGGACAGTCCCTCATGAAGGAACAGGAAGAATTGTTGGCGGGCAAGTTATGCAGAAGTTACACAAAAGGCAACTCTAAATTAGGAAAGTAAATGGAATCACTTAGCTGATAATTATTATTGTGTGAAAAAACATTGAGGTATATTGTCAGGTACGAAACCTTGTAAGTCCCCTCAGTGTGTGTTTAGGCAATAGTTAAAAACACAGATTTGAGACTCCTAGATAACAAGAGAGAAACCTCTACTGTCTGAAGTAGCAATTGTAACATGGGAGGGCCTAAAGGCTGAGGCCTTATCTAAGGGATACCCCATTCTAATATTCCATAACTGATGATCTTCAGGAATGATTAGTGCCTGTATTTTGTCAGAAACTCTTCCAGGCACTCTTTGCTTCTTACTCCCTTTCACTACTCTCCCTGATCTTCTGTCTCCTTATCCTCTACTGCTTTTCTCGCCCTATTACCTACCTGTTCTTCCACTCCTCGCTTCCTCCTATTCCCTCTCTCTCCCACCTCTTTCCTCCTCTGTTCTCATTCTCCTCCCATATATTTCCTCCTCCTCTGTCCTTTGGTTCTTTCCACATGCTTCCCCCAACTACCTCTAGCACCTTCCCTTCTAAACCCTCTGTTCTTAACCTTCCCCTCTCCGCACTGCCTCCCTTTCACTACTCCACTTGCTCTCCTGAATCCCTCGCACCTTCTTCCCTACTACACTCACCGTCTCTCCTTCCCTCCTTCCTTTCACTCCTATACTACGCTCTTACACTCCACTGCCATTCACTCACATGTGCTATCACAAACACACAGCTCTGCTTAACCTCCCCTCCTCCTTATGGTACCTCATTCAACCTGCATGCCTACTGACCTTACCCAAATACCCCACACATTCTGTAACTTCCCTGTGCATTTTATACCCATTTCTTCCTGCTTTTCTCCTTCCCTCCTGCCCCAATTGTTTAGGCACTCCCACTGACTTTGGGACCAAACCTGTGCCTGACGTTTCCCTAGGGTTTTGGCTGTTGCATTGAACGTTTACAAAAAACCATCTTTGCCCTATTCTCGTTTGCTCTGTTGCAATTGTAACAGTCTTTGACATGGCGTTAGCTGAGTCATGGGTCATCGCTCTGCTGGTTCTGGCCTGTGGTGAATATGGTTTATCTTCTTTGAGCCATGCCTGGTCATCAGAGCCTATCTGGACTTTGTCATTCTTCTTTCACGGTATGTTGGGAGTTCTTCAGCCTGGCATTGTATTCAGATCCGGGTAGTCCTGCAACGATAAAAAAACAGAACTCGGTCCAGAATGGAGGTACGTGGCACCAGGAGAATGAAAGTGGTACCCGTCATCACATTCAAGGCCTCTTCAGTGGGGAGCTTCAGTGCTTTGTTCCCTTCAACTCCCTCACTGTCCTTGGGTAGGACATTGTGGCGTGCTGGATTAAGGAGTTGGACAAATGTGATGAATCCTACGGATCATTCACTGAAACCCTGCCTAAATTCTCCTCTCAGGTGGACAGGGAAATGAAGACACTTCCTGATCCTGACCTTGTGGGTGGTGGTCTGTGGGAGGATCACCTGGGAAAAGAAGTGGATCAGGGAAGTGAGAGAAATGTGTAAGGTAAGACACAGTATTGATCTTCCTCTAAGGAGGACATTTCACAGATACCACAGCATTTAATAGCTTGTTGTCACAATAACCTATCTGCTCCACTAGCTGAACACCTTAATAGGGGTGAAATCAGTCAGAAGGCATGTGGTATAAAAAGGAATAAAACACTGTCTCAGACCCATAGAGCTAGAAACTTCGCCAACTCTAAAAAGAGTAATGAAAGGAAGTTTGTGAACAATAGCCTAAAGTCTAGAAAACCTTATTCCTCTTTCCAAACAGGTCTGATGACTAATTTATGCAATATTCCTTCAATAAATATTGTTGGTAGGGACATTAAGTCCCATAATTCCCTCAGTACTGTGATTAGAAAGAGGGATGCAGAGGAACACTGCTACAGCAGTGGTCCACTAATTAGTGTGAATGACCTACACCTGAGGGAGACTGGGAGGCTTAAAAAACCTCCTCAGGTGCAGGCATCAGAGAAGCAGGAGAGGAGAAAGGAATGTGGGCTGTGTATGCGGTCAAAGGTGCAACTGGAGGAGAGAGAAGGCGCCAAGATCACTGTAAAGCCGAAAACAGTGGCAGGTCCTGAGAGGGTCTTTGCCTCGAGTTGTCCCTGTTGCAGAGGTCGCGCAGTGGGAGAAAAAGCCTGCTTGCCCATTGAAGGCTCGTTGTACAGAGGTCATGCAGCGTGAAGGAGAAAGGGAAGTGTGCCCTCTCTAGAGGTTTCAGGTAGCTGGGTTGCAACATAGCCTGTCTGGCATGAAGGAAGCTCCACTTCCAATTGCGTGAGCAGAGGAGGTGGTTTGCCAGATCGCGAGGAGCCACGACAACAGAAAACCTGTGAACACTTACCCAGTGAGTTCACAGCGTGCAAGTGAATCCGGAGCGCTCCAAAGCTATCCGCATGTTCACGGCAGGTAGTTTCGCTCACTTGTGAGTGAAAGAAGCAGTAATTACAATTTTGAATACTGAACTACTCGAAAGCAACGCAAGTTACATTCACTGAACCAAAGTTATGTTATGTTATATTACTTTGCATTTATATAGTGCCTTATGTACCATTTGTATGGTCTGAAGGCGCTGGTAGGTTGAATGCCCTTAGGAACCGTCAGTAGAGAGAGTAGAGCGAGTCAAAGGTGCGTGTGAGCACCGGATATGTGTGCAGCTGGTGTGGCATTCGTGTAATAGCTGCTTCTTAGCGGTAGGTGTGGTGGTTGAGAGATCAAGAGTATGTGTTCGTTCTGGCACGATTTATCAAGACAGATTGTGGCTGCGTTAGGCCTGAGGAGAACGCCTGGCTGGGTGGTGTGTAACCAGCAGCGTTTAGAGTGATGGGGAGTATAAGGCAGATGTTGGTATGAGAACAGCTATACCGAATGGTGTCATAGTATCTCTGTGTTCTAATGGAATGGTGGTGTAAAGAAGAGAGTAAGCGTGGTGATGTGATATGAGTTACATGCTCTTTCAAATGTTCCATGTACTCCAAACCATTCCATGTAAGTCGCGCAATTCTATGAGCTCCAGTCCGCTCCACGCACTCCAATCCATTCCATGCATTCGAATCTGTTCCATGTACTCCGATCCGTTCCGTGTATTCTAGGTTGTTTTATGCACACCATCCACGTACTTCACCCGTACCATTCACATATTTCACCCAATTCACATATTTCACCAGTTCCATCCACATACGTCACCCGTTCCATCCACATACGTCACACATTCCATCCACATACGTCACACATTCCATCCACATACGTCACACATTCCATCCACATACGTCACACATTCCATCCACATACTTCACCTGTTTCGTCCGCTTTATGCACTCATTCGCTCTAGGCACTCATCCGCTCTACATGCACTCTGCGCTCATCTGCCCTATGCATTCGTCCGCTCTACGCATTCGTCCGCTCTACGCACTCGTCCGCTATTATCGCCCTCTTCTCTCTTACGCATTTGTTCGCTCATACGCCCTCATCTGCTCCATACACTCGTCCGCTCTACCCACTAGTCGGTTCTACACATTCATCCACTCTACATACACCTCCGACCATACACACCCTTCTGCTCTGCGCACCCATCATGCTCTGCGTACGGGGTTTGGGAGAATTCTCTGTTTAGGCTGAATTTCCTAACCTAGTGAGTCCCCCAGCAGCTTTGCTGGATTTCTGGAGTTTTTTTTTCCTCCTGCCAAGAGTGAGACTCTTTTTCTCCCACTCTTGGAATTGATTTATGGTGTTCCTTTGACTGCTTATGTGTTTTATGGGCTATGGGGTCCTTTACTCCATAGGAACTCATGTGTTTTTACTATGTGTGTTACACAGCACCCTCCGTGCCGTAACACAGGGGTGTCATAGTGACACCCCACCATAGACTCCATACCCTGGGACTGACTACTGTCTCCTAGGGCATGTAAAGTCACCATTGGCTTTACTAGTCCCAAATTATTAACAGAAACCAGTACAAACCATCATATTGTGGATGTACTGGTCAAGGCAATTCGATTGCCCTGGGGTCTGTTAGTCGAGGGGGCACGTCTCCGTCCCCCCTGATCGAGTTTTCGCTGGTGGCAGTGGAAACTACTTTTTATATTCGACCGCAAATCTTTCCCTATGGGATTTTCCCATTGTTCGAGGCTACCAACTTTAATTATTTAATTCTCATAGCCTCGAACATACCGCCGGTTTAATTAATATTAATTCTCCGGTTTGGTATTTTTTGCCAAGACTGGATTCTAAAATGGCGTTTGTGTTCTCTTCTGTGACTCCAACCCAAGTCGAGCCCTTTGTTCCACTTTTTGGCGGGCTTCTCCACAGAAGCCTCCAAAAGTGGTGCCACTCTGTCTGGGTACCACAGGGGGTGTGGGAGGGGGTTTAGGCACCCTGGACTGAGTTACCTTGGTAACTAAAGTCGCACTCTTGTGCAATTGGCCCAAGTGGTGTGTCGGCCGGCTGCATAAAAGCAGGGCTTTGGGGACTGGAACTTCAGAAGTCGCCATAGGACCTGAGAATCCGACGAGGGAGAAGCTGAGCCGACCTACCATGACCACACCACGGGTGGAGCCCTGCAGAACCGACTCACCACTTCCCAACGACAGAGAAGATCTCCCGGCTGGAGAGGCTTCTTCCCCTGACTGGTGGGCACAACCAGTTTACCTTCTTTCCTTCGCACCCCAGACCGGTTTGTGGTCGAACTGCCCGTGCCAAGCACCCCGGCGGCCGGATAGCCACTCACCACTGAACCGCGAATCAACAGACCGCTCCTTGTACCTGAGAAACTCTGCGGCTGGTTTCCTCCCTGGCAGTGCAACGGACTCCTGTCTTCCTCCACGACGAGATACGCTCTTCCCCCGGACGAAGCACCGACTTGCATCCAGTGCCAGGAACAACTGCCCCCGCTGTAGTGTTCTCACCACTTTAAGGTACCGTGTCTGCCCGGCCTCCCTTTCTAAAGATTGCTACAAGGTAATAATAACTCCTTAACCTTCTGGACTGGGCTGGCCGCCTTGACCCTCTAACTGGTCCCCTTCCTGTGGTCCAACTCCTTTTTGAACCATTACAAGACTTTTGTGCACTGCAACCGTGTGACCTTGGACACATTTCGTTTCGATCCTCTTAAAGCGGATCCGGCCTACTGACTCTGAATTCACGGTTTTACTTTGCCTTCCTCTCTTGTTATGTTCTTGTAAAAGTGTTGGGATCTGTTTCAACTTGTTCTCTGCTTTTCTCTCCCTTTTTAAAACGAACTATTAGAGTGCCATCTACGTTAAGCGCTCACCGCTGTCTGAAAATAAGTGGGGCTTTACTTAAGACTTGTCTAATATTCTTTTAAGGGAGTGTATATCTTTTAGTGACCGTGTTTTTGAATTGCTTACTATTAGTGCCTGTGTGTTTTTCTAGATGTGGTTTTAAATAAATAATTATATCTCTTTTACACCAAGCCCTGGTCAGTGTTTACTTGTTCTATTGTGTGCTCTTGACCTATTGTGAATACTCTGTATACTGCCTAACTCTTCTTGAGGGAAGTCTGACTGCTCAGCCACAGCTACCAAGTGAATCTGTGTGGTACAGACTGCTACCAAGTGGGTTTACTGCCAAACACCTGTAGTCTTAAATCTTTTGCAGTGGTCCCAGAGGGAACTGCACAGGTTTCTGCCTAACACACCCATCATGCTCCGTGCACCCATCCGCTCCGCGCACTCGTTCTTTCCCCGCACTCATCTGCTATATGCACTCATCAGCTCTACAGAGTCGTTCACTCATCCGCTCTATACACTCATCCGCTCCTGCGCACTCATCCGCTCCTGCGCACTCATCCGCTCCTGCGCACTCATCCGCTCCTGTGCACTCATCCGCTCTGCACATTCATCTGTTCAATGCACTCCTGCGTTCTACACACTCCTCCGCACTTACGCACTCATCCGCTCTACATACTCGTCCGCACTACACACTATGCCATGCACTCATACAGTCGGAGTCATCTCTCTCTGTACTCATGAGTCTCCTGTGTTCATCTTTCCATCCTCTTCTGTTTATTCATTTAATTAATTTAAACTTCATTGCTTTTTTCGTACGATTTATTCTTTTTATCTACTTCACTGCTTTGATCTGCTTTACTCCTATTCGGTTTGTCCTTTTAGTTTACATTAGCGGTTGTTAGTTGTCGATTTCTCGCATGGATCTTGATGTTTTATTGTTCCTTGTCTTATTGTTATTCAAGATTTGTAGTTCGTTGGATTGGTGTTATTGAGCTGCTGTTATTCTGTTTGGGTTAGTTTGCGTACGGGTTGGTTTTAGGGGAAGAGCCAAGTTTTCAGTAGTTTGCGGAAAGACATTAGATCTTCAGTTAGGCGGATGTGAGGTGGGAGTGCATTCCACAGTGTGGGGGCCAAGGCTGAGAATGATGATCCGCCTACCCTGACTGAGTTTGTTTTAGGTATGACTAGGAGGACGGCTGAGCTTGATCTTAGAGTACGTGGAGGATGATAGGGTTTTAGCTTGTCATGAAGATATTGAGGTCTGGTTTTATGCAATGCTCGATGAGAAATGCATAAGGTTTTGAAAGTCACCTTTCGGGCTACTGGAAGCCAGTGCGGAGTCTTAAGGGCTGGGGAGATGTGGTCTCTTGGGCTGAGCGCAAGTAGCAGTTTAGCTGCAGCGTTTTGTGCCCTTTGAAGTGTATTCAGTTGTTAAGTGTGGACTCCGAGGTAGAGGGGGTTTGCGTAGTCCAGTCTTGATATAACAATTGATTGGACCGCGGAGAGTCTGTTGGGAAAGGAGAGATATGGAAAGATGCGCCTAAGAGTTTTAAGGTGGTAGTGGCAGGACTTTGAGATGTTGTTGACTTGGCGCAAGAGTGTCAGGTCAGAGTCAAGGGTGCATCCAAGGTTTTTTATTGAGTTAGAGGGAGTTGGTGAGTTGCCCATGGCAGATGGCCAGGGTAGTGGGTGTGGAAGAAGTTCAGAGTTGCCATATACCATGATTTCAGTTTTGGAGGGGTTTAACAAGAGGTGGCTTTAGGTCATCCAGAGCTCAATGTCAAGGAGGCAGGCGGCAAGGTCAGGTCAGCAGTTGGGTTTTGAGTTCAGGAGTTTTAGAATTAGTGGAGTGTCATCAGCATAGTTGTAACACAGGATGTTGAGTGAACGAATTATTGGTGGGAGGGTGATCAAGTAGAGATTGAACAGGAGGGCAGATAGGCATGCTCCTTGTGGGACTCCCGTGTCGACTGGTCGGGCTTGGGAGGAATATGTAGAGAGTAGCGTTATTTGATACCTATCTTTAAGGAATGAGGCTATCCATTTGAGAGCAGTTGCACGAATTCCTAGGGAGTGGAGGCGGTCAAGGAGGATTGAGTGATTGATTGTGTCAAAGGCGGCGGATAGGTCAAGAAGGATTAATGCGGCGCATCCCGCGGAGTCTGCCGTGATTTTAAGGTCGTCTCAGATTGAGGTTAGGGTGGTTTCAGTTCTGTGACGGGCTCTGAAACCCGATTGTGCGGGGTCTAGGAGGCTGTTGGCTTCGACAAAGGCATTTAGTTGGGAGTAGTCGGTTTGGTCAATGAGTTTGGCAAGGAACCTGGTGTTTGAGATCGGGCGGTAGTTTTTGGGCTCGAGAGGGTCGAGGGAAGTTTTTTTTTTAATAGAGGTTTGACATGAACCATTTTGAATGTGTCGGGAAAAATACCTGAGGAAAGGGAGTCATTTATGATGGATCTTGCGTGTTCTCCTGCGCAGGTAGCAGCAAACATTTCTTTGAGGGTTGTGGCCGGGCAAGGGTCTAGCGGAGAACCGGATGGTTTGCGGGCAGAGAGACGTTTGAGAAACTGATCGGTGATATTGGACTAAAGGAGTCGAACGTTGGTTGCGTAGGGGTCGCAGGCGGAGGGTTGGCCGGTATAGGGGGAGGGTTGCCTGGTGGATGTAAGAACCAGTTTGGTGGTTAGTGCATTTGTTCTTTCGAGAGCCCTGGCGTAAAAGTAGAGAGAGAGTGAGTCGCACAGTGACTGAGTTCTTTGCTGGGGTTTTTGCAGTTTAGGATTCGGGAGTTATAGTGGGCTTTCTTTGCTTTGCGGATTTCAGCCTTGTACTGATGAAGGTGTCGGGCCAAGGTGGTTCTGCTCTCTTGGGTTTTGTCTTTCTGCCATTTGCGTACTAGGTATTTATAAAGTTTTTTAGTGGTCTTCAAAACAGGTGTGAACCATCTAAGGAACAGGCCACAGCGGGCTGATGGTTTGCAAGAGGGTGTAAGCCGCATTAGCGAGGTGTTGAGCCATGAGTCAAAGGCGTGGGGGGTTAGTTGTTTATTGAGTTGGCAGGCAGGTGGAGGAGACTGGAGGAGTGCGTCTGCTAAGTCAGGGACGATTATTAGAGGTTTTCCAGCATTTGCGTAGATTCGGAAGTTCAGATTAGAGTACGGGACGCGGGTCGGGTGAGCGAATGGCAAAAGAAACAATGAAGTGATCGGACCAGATATGACAGGGGTGGGGGGTGGGGGTTTAGATGTATCCAGTTGTGGGAGCTAAAGATGGCATCAACAGTGTGTCCTTTATAGTGAGTCGGGCCGTTTATGTGGGGTTGGAGGTTAATCGCGTCTAGACTGTCAACCAGAGAGTGTGTCATGGGGTTGGTGGGGATGTCTAGCCATATTTTGAAATCTCCAAGAAGGGTGAGGTTGGGATGGTTTATTTGAAGGGTAGTAATACAGTCGCAGAGGTGGTTTGAGAATTGTCTATCGTAGCCAGGGGGTCTGTAGATTATTAGGAAGCTGTGTCAGAATGACGGGGAGAGGGATAGTTTAACGAGGAGTGATTTGCAGGATAGAATGGAGGGTTGATTGTCGATGATTGAGGTGTAGAAGTGAGACTTGAAGACGAATGCTATTCCCCCACCTCTAGAGGGACGGTTCAGTGGGATGAGGGAGTAGTCGGGGGGGGGGATAGGGCGGAGGCTTCATAGGCGATTGGGGAAAAGTCAGAGAACCAAGTTTCGGTGATGAAAACCAGGTCTGGTTTGTCAGAGGCGAGGAGGTCAAAGATGCTGTGTCTGTTTTTGGCTATGGATCAGGCATTAAATAGGATGCAATTCACTTCGGTAGGTGAGGTTGGTGTCGGAGCTGTAGCGACAGGAGGTGGGGGGGGGAGTGGAAACTGGAGAGGGAGAGCGGTGGGGTGATTGATGATCGATGGGAAAAGTGGGCGAGCAGTTGGCGGGTTTCGGGTGGGAGGGATGGATGCGTTTGTTAGGGTGATTGGGTTTGGCACGGGGGATTTGAAGGTGGGGTGTGGGCGGTTAGGAGTTTCAGTTGCAGTCGGTGAGAAATCGAGGGAGAGGGTTTTCAGGAAGGGTGAAGCGAGGGGGGGGAAGGTGGTGATTGGGGGAATGAGGTGGTGGGTCGAGACAGGGGAGGCGATGAGTGCTGAGAGATTGAGAGGGACAAGGTACGTTTCCTCTTTAGTGTCTTTGTTGCAATTGGTGTGTGAGAGGTTAGGGGGTCAGAGGGGGAGAGGGATGAGGCTTCTGTTCTTGCTAGGGCTAGGCGTGCAGTTTTTAGGGAGGTGAATGGGTGCGGTCGGCGGGTGAAGATGGTGGGGGTTAGTGGAAAAAGCGGGGCGTGCATGATTGCAGGGCGGGGTGTGTCCGGTATGATAGTGAGGGGAGCGGGCAAGATCAATGTAGGCTGGTCAGTTGTGCGGTTCGGGGGAGCAGTGGTCTTAGGGTGGTTGGCTCGACACTGTGCCCCTCTTACTTGGTGTTTGGAAAGGGGAAGGGTAGAGGATGTGAATGAGAGTGGGATGATTTGGGAAGGGGGGGCGGCTGGCCGGAGAGTGGCGGCGGTCCACGGTGGTCGTTTCCGGCCGACCCTGGTGGATTGGGTGCGCTCATGTTTAGTACCTTCTATTAGGTGTATTTTCAGATGCGACTTACACTTTATTGGACTATAAGTTTGGCTATATTACTGGATGAGATTAGTCTTAGTTTCAGGGTTCCACTAAGCAGGGTGATATTATTCACTTATTCTAGGTTTTTGTGTACTAATTGTAACTAGGCTGCAGATATTAGGCCGTTTTGAGGTCTACCTAGATCTTAGGATATGCTGTTAGGCGGCCTATTTAGTTGCAACTACAGCACAGTTACGATGTTGGGTAGACTTTCTTCTAGCAGGCTAGAATACAGGTAAGCTATTAGGGAGAGACTGAGTGTAGCAACGCCACAGGTATGCTTTTAGGTGGACTTTTAAGTGCAGTTTAGGAGGACTTTCTAATTGTAGTTCTAAATTCAATCGGGGCAGGCTATTAGGCACACTTCTAGATTCAAGCGAGGGGCGCTAATAGGCCCACTTCTAAATTTGAGTTTTTGTACAGATAGGATATTAGGGATGCTTCTATATTCAACTAATAACTCAACGCTAATGGGCACACTATTGCACAGAGGGGGATATTAGGCACACTTCCAAGTTCAATTTGCACAGAGAGGGTATTAGGGATACTTCTGAATTTAACTAGGGCACATTCTTAGGGACACTTCTAAATTCGGGCAAGGTGCGCTATTAGGTCTACTTCTGAATTTGGCTTTGCACAAAGAGGATATTAGGGACACTTCTAAATTCAACTTTGGACAGAGGGGATATTTTAGGCACACTTCTAAATTCAAGTTTTGCACAGAGAGGCTTTTAGGCACATTTTAAAATCAACTTTACAAAGAGATGATATTAGGCACACTTCTAAATTAACCTTTGCACAGAAGGGATATTTAGGCACGCTTCTAACTTCAAGGTTTGCACAGAGAGGCTATTCGGTACACTTTTAATTTCAACTTCGCAGAGGGGAGATTAGGCACAGTTCTGAATTCAGCTTTACACAGAGAGGATATTAGGGACACTTCCAAATTCCACTTTGCACAGAGGGGATATTAGACACTTCTAACTTCACCGTTGCACAGAGCGGGTATTAGGCACAATTATAAATTCACCAGGGCATGCTATTAGGTACACCTCTGGATTGAACTATGCACAGAGAGACTATTAGGGACACTAGTCAGTTCAACTAGAGCACGCTATTAGGCACACTTCTCAATTCAACTTTACACAGAGAGGCTATTAGTCATAAATCTAAAATCAACTTTGCACAGAGAGGTTATTAGGGACACTGGTCAGTTCAACTAGGCACGCTATTAGGCGCAGTTCTAAATGCAACTTTATACGGAGATGCTGTTGGGCACAATCCTAAAGTCAACTTTGCACAGAGAGGCTATTAGGCACAAATCTAAAATCAACTTTACTCGACGAGGATTATAGGCACACTTCTAAATTCACGTCTTGAACAGAGAGGGTATTAGGTAAAGTTCTAGATTCAACCAGGGCAGGCAATTAGACACACTTCTGAGTTAAACTTAGCACAGTTCTAAAATCAGATTTGCACAGGGAGGGTATTAGCAACACTTCTAAATTCACCTTTCATAGAGAGGCTATTGGGTATACTTGTAAATTGAACTTTCACAGAGAGGCTATTGGGCACACTTCTAGATACACCAGGTCACGCTATTAGGCACACTTCTAAAATCAGACAGAGCACAGAGAGGGGATTGGGCACACTTCTAAATTCAGTTCTGCACAGAGAGGCTATTGGGCACACTTCTCAATTCAACTATCACAGAGAGGCAATTGGGAACACTTTCCAAATTCAACTTTCACAGAGAGGCTGTTGGGCACACTTCTAAATTCAAGTTTCACAGAGAGGCTATTGGGCACCCTTCTAAATTCAACTTTCACAGAGAGGCAATTGGGCACACTTTCTAAATTCAACTTTCACAGAGAGGCTATTGGGCACACTTCTAAATTCAACTTTCACAGAGAGGCTATTGGGCACACTTTAAGTTCAACCTTGCACAGACTGGATATTATGCACACTTCTAAAGGCAACCAGGGGACGCTACTAGGCACCTTCTAAATTCAATGGTTAATTTTACGCTTTATGAATGCAACTACACCACAGACATGTTAGTAAATGTGAACTTCTAAAAGTAATGCAAACATAGTATGAAGATTTTACAATGGTTTAGTTTCTAGGGTTGCGTGGTAGGGTAGTATGGCGAGAAGTAATTGCTTCTGTCCCCGCCCTTGCCACACTTACTTATTGTCGGCTTCTTGCTTCTCCTGCGGATACCTGCAGATACGACCTGGAGCCATCTCTGTAGGAGCCGTCCTTTGCCTCGGGTCCTTAGCCGATGGGCTGCCGGGCAGAGGGCTGCCCTGGGAGGACTAGCAATGAAGGGGGATCCTCTCGTCAGGAGCAATAAGGAGGGGTGTGGGCGGGTAAACAGGGAAGTGGATGCAGGCGGGTCGCGGGCAGGAGGGGAGCAGACGGCTTTTAAAAAGTCAATTTAAACAAAAAATAACTTATGGAAGAGGACGGATTTCAGGGCCAAACATTCACCAGCTGCGCAGATTCTAAAAAGTGGCTATGCAAGCAAGTCTGTGAGTTTGTGGAAGGCCCAAAACCCTGTGGGAAAGCTTTATTAAAATCAAAAGAATACAGCAGTACCCAAGCCAAGAGTATTTAAGAACTCGGCAATACCAATACAACAACCATTGCTGGAGGCGAGAAGGGAATATTGGGAAACCCAAGCATTATAAGACTTGCTGCTCATGTGTTGTGAAATACAGATCACAGGTTGACAAACACACATTGCCAAAGCCAAGACAGAAGCAGAGAAAGACAATATCCGGGTCACTATTTGGTTGTTGGTTTAGAGGGGAAACAAAGGTGGCAAACAGGCTGCCCTTCCGGAGAAGATTGTCCAGAAGGAGAGGAGGATAATTGCAGAGGAGTCCTAAAGAGCATTAACAGGATTCCTTGTTTCCCCGAAGGTGGTTTAAAGTTTGATGCTAAAGAAACATTGTGAAGTTGTTATTCTAAGTTGGAAGTTACCACAGAAGTACACTCTGTTCTTTTAAGTATTGAGCGGGCAAGGGTGTATACCCGTGTGGCAAGTTGTGGAAGCAAAAGGACTGGCATGGGAGTAAAACCAGGTAGTAGTTGATAAAGCGCTGAACTGTGGTTGTAACAAAGACAACGTATGATAATTGTGACATTGAAAGAAGAACAAGTTACTTCTTACCTTGTAACGTTCTTTCGATGGGATGTTCCTCCGACATATTCCTTATCTATGATATTTGTATCTCCAGCTTGCTGGCCTCGGAAAAATGTTTCCCCAGTAGAGGGCCCTGTGCGTCGACGTCCGTCGAGTAGGCGCTCCTCGACGGCCACCGTATCGACGCCGACGTCATCATGCCTATAAATGGCCACGCGCAGCGTCCGTTGCTCAGTTCCGTTTTGTAGAGTAAAGTAGTTATTGTATGAATAGTTACTACCCTTGAAGGAGCGTAAGCTCCAACCACAAGGGAAATGTTACTGCGGGGATGGATGGGAGGGACGATAAGGAATACGTCGGAGGAACATACCATCGAAAGAACGTTACAAGTTAAGAAGTAACTTGTTCTTCGAAGGGATTGTGTCCTCCGACGTATTCCTTATCTATAATAGACTCCCATAGCAGTGGTATGTGATAGGAGGCGGGAGTAAGAGATGCCATATTACCCTTTAAGAATGAACAGAGTGTAACACAGCTTTGCCAAATCTAGTCTCTTGACTAGAGGAGGAATCCAGGCTATAAAATTTGGTAAAGGTATGTGTGGACGACCATGTTGCAGCCGCACATATGTCTCTAATTGGTACCCCTCTTTGAAGAGCTGAGGATGCTGCAATACCCCTGGTCGAATGAGCCCTTAGATTTTGAGGGGGCTCTTTACCTGCCAGTTTGTAGCATTCCAGAATGGCTAAAATAATCCATCTGGAGATGGTGTGTTTGGTTATTGGTAATCCTAACTTATGTCCTGCGTAACCTACAAAGAGTTGGTCTGCTTGTCTAATTTTAGCAAGTCTACTGATATAAAAACTCAAGGCTCGCTTAGGGTCCAGCCTGTGTAGTCTCTTTTCCTCTTTCCCCGGATGGGGAGGAGGATAGAATGAAGGTAAAGTAATCTTCTGAGTAATGTGAAATTCTGAAACTACCTTTAGGAGGAAGTTAGGCTTCACCTGTAGAACTACTTTGTCCTTGTGAAAAGTTGTATGTGGAGGTTTACAAGATAAGGCTTGTATCTCGCTAACCCTTCTAGCAGATGTTAATGCTACAAATAAAACAGTTTTGAGGGTGAGAAACTTCAATGAACAAGAGTGGAGTGGTTCAAAGGGAGCACCCTTTAGGAAGTTTAAAACTAGATTTAAGTCCCATAAGGGAACTTGGAATGGTCTTGGAGGGTAAACATTAGTTAGACCTTTCAGGTATTGTATAACCAATGGAATTTTGAAATACGATGGCTCCTCCGCAGTGCGCTTAAAGATCGATAGCGCTGCGAGATAGCCCTTAATAGTGCCAACTTGAAGGCCTGAATTTGCCAAATAAAGTAAGAAGGATAACACCGCAGGTGTACCACATGAAAAGGGTTCGATATTCTTTTCTCTGCACCAGCTGCAAAATTTATTCCAACGGCAGCGGTATAGAGTCTTAGTTGCTGGTCTTCTGGTCGAAAGCAACACCTCCATGACGTCATCTGGAAGGTCCCAATCCCTGTACCTCAACCTTTCAGATACCAAGCGTGAAGGTTGAGGGTCTTGATGGCTGGATGGAGAACCTGACCTCCCTTCTGCGAGAGAAGATCCTCTCTGTACGGTAGACGAATTGGAGGACAGATGGACATGTCCAGAAGGTCCGGGTACCTCTTCTCCTGGCCCAATCCGGGGTAATTAGGATCATGGTCTTCCGAAACCTTCTCAACCTCCTGATCATTTGAGGAATGACAGGGACCGGAGGAAACGCGTACAGAAGTGGGAACTCCCAGTCCACTACGAACGCGTCTCCTAGAGCTCCTCTCGGGGGAAATTCCCTTGAGCAAAATCTGTCGCACTTCCTGTTGATACTGGTGGCGAACAGATCCACTTGAGGGGTTCCCCAAAGGGCGAAGATCTCTTGAAGGACTTCCTGAGCTATCTCCCATTCGTGGGAGACTGTGTTCTGCCTGCTCAGAGCGTCCGCTGTCAAGTTCTTCTCTCCGGGTAGGCGAATTGCCGATAGAGAGATTCCTTCCTGAATTGCCCAAAACCAGAGCTGCATCACCTCTCTGCACAGTGGCAGTGACCCTACACCTCCTCTTTTGTTGAGGTAGTGCATGGCCACTGTATTGTCCGTCATTATCAGGACGTTTCTCCCCCGTACAGACGGCGGAAAAGCATTCAGTGCCAGTCTGATGGCTCTCAGCTCCAACAGGTTGATGTGCAGTCTGGACTCCAATGGAGACCAACGACCGCTGATGGTCAAGTCATTGGCATGGCCTCCCCACCCCGGGAGTGAGGCGTCTGTGACTACTGTCATCTCCGGCCATGGTTTCCAAAACAGTTCTCCTTTCAAGATGTTCTCTGGAGAGGCCCACCATTGAAGGTCGTGGGCTACCTTGTCCGGAATCCGGAGGAGATCTATCATCCTCCCTGAGAATTGTGACCACTGAGTCCTCAGTGCCCACTGAAGGGATCTCATTCTCAGGCGAGCCTCTGGCACAAGAGCTATGCAGGATGCCATGAGGCCTAGCAACCTCAAAAAGTCGTAGGCTGGGAGACGTTGGGCATTTTGAAACCTGGTGACCATCTGCAGAATATCTTGAGCCCTCACCTCTGGTGGCGAGGCTTTTCCCAGGGACGTGTCCAGGACTGCTCCAATGAACTGGAGTCTCTGTGATGGTATCATCTGTGACTTCTTTAAATTGAGGGAGAAGCCCAGCCTGTGAAGGGAGTGGCAGAAATAATCTAGTTGGATCCGAGCTTGTTCCGAAGAAACTGCTCTGATCAACCAATCGTCCAGGTAGGGGTAGACGTGAATCCCTTCCCTCCTTAGACTTGCAGCCACAACCGACATTATCTTGGTGAAGACCCTCGGGCGGAGGTCAGCCAAAATGGCAGAACTCAAAATTGATAATGAGAGTTGCCAATTGCGAACCTCAGGTACTTCCTGTGCTTGGGATGGATTGGCACATGGAAATAAGCATCCTGAAGGTCCAGAGATACCAACCAGCCCTGAAGCTGGAGGGCTGAAGGATCTGAGAGAGAGTTACAATCTTGAACTTGTCCTTCCTGAGGAACTTGTTCAATTCTCGTAAGTCCAGGATGGGTCTCAGTCCTCCATCTTTCTTTGGTATGAGAAAGTAGGGGGAGTACCAGCCCTTGTTCCTGTCCGCTACAGGTACCGGTTCTATGGCACCTTTCTCTAGCAGGTCTACAACTTCCTGCAAGAGGAGCGGATCCGGCACTTTCAGAGAGCTGTTGCCCGGTGGGTGTCTCTGAGGGATGCGTAGAAAAGGCAGGCAGTAACCTTGGACAACTGTCTCCAATGCCCAAGCATCTGACGTAATAGCCTGCGATTCCGTCAGATGGTGAGTTAACCTGGCCCCTACAGGTGTCTTGTGATGGGAGACCTCAAAGTGGTTTGGGAGCGGCTGATGCAGTTGCCGAAGGTAAAGCGGCTCCTGCTGATGCGGCTTTCTTTCCTTTACCCCGTCCACCACGGGTACATTTTCCTTGGCGTCTTTGAGCCGGCCGTCCTCTGCCTCTTCCATATGAGGAATAATAGCGAAAGGACCTTCCTCTCCAAGAGGATCCTGAGGGACGAAAATTGGTTTGTCAGATTGCAGCTCCTAGTGACTTGGCTGCTGCTTTAGATGTTTGTAGTTTTTCCAAACTGTCATCCGCCTTTTTACCAAATAGGGAAGAGCCGTCAAAGGGCATGTTTAAAAGTCTGGCCTGTACGTCAGAAGCAAAGCCGGACTTTCTCAACCACGCATGCTTGCGGATTGTGGTACTTGCCGCCATGGCCCTGCTGATACTGTCAGCAGAATCAATGCCAGTTTGAAGGGACTCACACATTGCATCTTTACCATCTCTGATATTTAAAAATGCGTCCCTTTCTTCTCCTTCCGGTATGCAGTCAGCCACCGATGAAGCACACTCCCAAAGAGTGTGGCTGAACCTAGCGAGCGTACAAGTTGCATTAATAGATTTTAAAGCCATGCTACAGGCCGAGAAGACTTTCTTAGCCATGGCATCATATTTTTTATCATCCCTATCCTGAGGAGCAGTGGGGTATGGAGAAGTACTGCCTGATGAAGTTGCAGCCTGGACCACAAGACTCTCTGGAGTAGGGTGCTTAGATAGGGATTCAGGGTCAGCAGCAGATACTCTATATTTTGCTGACAACTTCTTGTTAACCGCAGGGACAACTTCAGGAGTTTCCCAGTTAGTTAAAATCTTTCTTTGTAAAGCAGAATGAAAGGGAACCACAGGATCCTCCTGTGGACCTTTATCCAGAATATCTGTGAGGTCATCCTGTTGAAAAACAGGTGAAGGCGCAGACCAACCCATGAACTCCATAATTCTTGACATTAGGGTTCTATAAGGGGTATCAGCATGTTCCCCTGGGTCTGGTTTGACAAATTCCACTTCTGGGGAAGTGTCTAGGCCACTTGCTTCCTGTAATGCATCCTGAAGGTCTTTCAACCTTCTTTCCTCAGAGGCAAAAGTCTCTGGTTCAGGTAATGTGGTCCTCTGCAGCCCAAAAGGCCTTTCTTGATCAGAATCTTCCCTTTCTTCAAAAATTGAAGTTAAGGGGGGATGCTCTGGTCTGTGAAATGGTATAAAACCCATCTCTAAGGCAGAGGGAGCCATCATCAGTGGCCTTGAAAAGGTCGATGTCGTCGATGCCGATGTAAAAATCCTCGAAGATGCCGACAAAGGCATCGAGAAAACTAGAAGAGGCCTTGAAGAACTCGAGAGGATCGGAATCCTGCTCGAGGATGTCGACGACGTTCTCGACGTCGTGTCGGAGGCTCTCGGTGTAACCGTTGGCTGTGGAGTAGCCGTGGGTTTTTCTTTTATCGGCGTCAATGTCGGCGTCGACTCGATCGACGGATGCGTCGAAGAACCCTTCGATAACGACGTCGATGGCGCCAATCTATGCTTCGAAGGGGCTTTCGACAATGGCGTCGAAGATGCTTTACTTCCCGATGGCTCATGGCGTTTTCGGGTCGACTCTTTCGCCGGGTGCTTCGAATCGCGGCGTTTAGATTTTTTGGGCTTTTCACCCGGGTATCACCCTCAGCTGACTTCGAGGGGGACGAGGCCGCTTTCTCGAAGACGCTTAGCATCTTTTTTCTGAATTCCTCCCACTCAGCTTGAGAGCTGTGTTTTGTGGGACAATTTACTCTTTCAGGGGAACTAGAAGACGACGATAAAGGGGATCTTCTTCGTCTTTTTTTCGAGTGTCTAGACCTCGACGAGTGGTGGGAGCCACTTCGAGACCTAGACCGAGAATGCTTTTGATGGTGAGGAGACGAATGTCTCGACTCTACCGCGGAAACTTTCGAGGAAGTTAAAATTGACTTAGCTCTCTTGAGCTTCCCCTTACGCTCCTTCAAGGCTTTCGCCGTCATGGATAGGCATTCCTCACACTCCGAAGACTGGTGTTCGATTCCCAGACACCACAAACAGATCCTGTGAGGATCCGTCAATGACATTTTCTTCCCACAGTCTCGGCATTTTTTGAAACCGAACCGAGGAGTCGTCGGGTCGGAGGAGGAAGCCATCGAATACGAGTCGGTTTTCTCGAGGAAATATGAATATATATCGACTGACGAACTGAGCAACGGTATTCCGAGGCACACGAAGCGCAGAAAAACGGAACTGAGCAACGGACACTGCGCGTGGCCATTTGTAGGCATGATGACGTCGGCGTCGATACGGTGGCCGTCGAGGAGCACCTACTCGACGGACGTCGACGCACAGCACCCTCTACTGGGTAAATTTTTTTTCGAGGCCAGCAAGCTGGAGATACAAATTTCATAGAGAAGGAATACGTCGGAGGACACAATCCCTTCGAAGAATTGTGTAAACCTTCTGTGGAGGAGTTACATTTCTTCCAAAATCAAAGTTGTGCCAAATCATCCTGACAAAGACCAGTGTTGTTTACTTCAACAAGTCAAATGTGAAACTTGTACTTACTCCAGGAGGAGTTCGAATATACTATTTGTTTTGGAACATTATTGAGGCAACAGAGCATTTTGATATTGAGTTTAGAAACATCAAGAACTGTGTTGGAAATTTGTTAGAAACCAGGATTTCCTAATTTCTTTTGAACTGTGGAGCAAAACCGTGCTCAGATTTGGGGAAGTGGAATTAACCCGGTCATGAAAAGAGACAGTGGTCATATTGTGAATTTGACTGTATGCTATATATATATATTTGGTGAATTAAACACACATGCATTTCCTTGTTGTTTTATTGAATGTACAAGTGTGAGGGACAGCTATTCTTTTGTTAGAGTGTTTCCTTTATTTTATTTTAGGCAGGGAAATCCTCATCAGGGTAGGGATAGTGAGGCGTTTATCTAACCTTTACAAACTTGTTGAGTTGGGTCTCCATCCTCCGGACAGTTTTCTCACCAGGAAGTATCTGGAGTACACTCCAGAGCCCCAGAGGTGGACTTGTATTGCCCCCCACCCACCCTCCTTTTTATTTTAGACAGGACTGAACCTCCTGCTGGAGGAAGGATTGGTGTTGCTCCTTTTTTCGTATGGGGAAAAATGGAACAGCATTTTCCCATGAATTCCAGGATATGACCCTGACGAATGATGTTTAACACCCATTTGTCGGTGCCGATGTTTTCCCACTGCGTGACAAAGTTGGACAACCATCCCCATAGGGCATCAGGTCATAAAATCGCAGCACACATGCTGTGGTTTGACCTGGTAAAGGGGTACCCCATTATACCATTTAAGGGGAGCGGAGGATGCAGGGGTGTCCCCTGCTCACCTTAAATGGCATAATGGGCCCGGGGGTTGCGGGGGTGTCCCCAGCATCCTTTACATGATTGTGGAGGCAAAACCACAGCATTTTTGCCGCAATACTTTGTATTCACGGCTATTTTTGCTGCGATTTTAAGACATGGAACCCCCTTAGAGGGGTCTGGAAGCGGGTGGTTGGATAACGGGGCTGCTCATGGTTGTTTAGTGGTTGGGGCCCTTGAAGAAATACTACGTCGACGTTGGCTTCCACTGTACACCTGTGACCTTCCCTTGTAACCTTCCTGGGAGCCAGTGCGGGATGTTTGCGGGCGATAGGAGGATCTGTACTCCCTTGACGTCCTTGAGAACCTTGTTTTCCCAGATCGAAAGGACATGCAGCGTTGCTGGAGAGTGCTGTAAGTAAGGCATGGTATCAAAGTAAGACAGACACAAGTGACCACAGTTCAAGGGTGTTTATTGAACTTTATCAATGGTGTGATAAACGCCTATCCAACCCTAAATCAAAGATCGGAGCAAGCTATGACCATCAAATAATAATGCAGTCCTAATGGAGTCTCGTCAAAATAAAAGGGCCTATGCTAAAAAAAACTATGGTCAATCCTTACCGCTAATTTACAAATAGTGTGGGGAAATGTTCATGAAAAAGAAAGAAGTGTTCACAAAATGATAAGTCAGGATGTTCAGGCCGTTGGCCTCCCTTCCCCACGTTTTCAGCACGGGACAAGGCGGTTCACTCAAGCATGGCACACTCTGGGGCTTCTTTGGTACGAGGACACAATTCCATTACAAGCATCAAGGCCTTCTATGCCCAAGTCTCTTAGGTGATCAAACATCTCTTGATTCAGAGGGCCTGATGTATCAAACAAACGAAAAGTTCCTTTCCACGTATTCAGGTAAGGCAATTGACGCCTCACGATGAATCCCCTTGAGCCAGGCTCAGATCCCCTTTTCTAGCACAATATTTTCTCGGGTGACTCACGGTCCACCCCGGATCTCCCTCAGTCGGGCTCCAATCCCTTTTACACAATTAGTCTCCCAGAGCCGGGTTTGGACGAACTGCAGTTTGTAATTAGCTTGTACCGTTGCACTGTTGCATTCGTACCTAGCATCTTGGCCAATCCTTCCTTGCTAGGTACGAATGCAACGGAACAAGCCATCACTAATCATGACGAATGGAATGAGATTGAGGCCTTAAGGAAAAAACTGATCCGAACGGAGCTACATGGGGCCCTAATGGTGGAATACTTACGGGCCCATGCGGCCCCGAGTGGACTAATCATACACATAGAACCAAGAATCTTCCACGGCGACTTGCAATTTAGGAAAGATTGGTCCTTCATCGCAAACAAGTGCACAAGAGACTGGCTGATCTTAATTATCAACACAGACAAAACTGTCTCTGAAAAACTCATGAAGGAAATATAAGCCAAACTTGACAACAGCAAGACCAACATTGCACTAGATATCTATAATGCTAAACTTGCGGCTTTGGAAACTGCCATGAAGGAATTCCACGAGATCAACCTCACAAAAAAAATCAATAAACGAAAAAAAGACCTGGCGGCCTTGACCCATGAGAAGATATATCCCTACACGACTGAAGAATATTACTCAGATGAAGCCAAACAGGCAAGAAAAAACGCCTATCTACAGCAACAACAGATCAGGCTCTTTTAATAACTCGAGCATGAGCTCAGATGATGATGCAATAGCACAACAACGTCAATGACAGGGAGTCCAGTTCAACACCACGGGACCATCCTCAAATAACCAAGGACAAAGACAAGGAACCAATAATGGTCATTTTCTAGGACCACGAGGAAACCAACGTGGCAGGCCCAGATGGCAAACATTCTACCCAATGACCACCCCGCAGTCGAGGACAAGAATTCAAGCAGTCCAACTTTCTCCGATTATGAATCTTTTAACACACGTTCTTACACAAGCAGAAACAAACATTTTGGGGAAAGGTCCCTCCTTTGTACCAACGGCACGCTACAATCTGTTCCAAACACGGATCGAGATCACTCAACTCCTTAGTAAAATAAGACTCAAGCAATTTTTCCAGAATATCGCGGAAAAAGACAATAGCAAATTCACAGACTTGCGCCCAGCCTCACAATTATTTGCACTAACTGAGAGTAACACCCCAGAATGTGCAACTTTTGAGCAGGCTTTGTTCAAAAGACTGGAAACACTCAAAAAAGATCTCTGGTTTGTACACAACAATTGCAGCAAAGAGGAATTGGAAGCCCTCAAGAACCTATCAAGCAATGAGAAGATAACGATGAAACCAGCGGACAAAGGAGGAGCGACCGTGATAATGAACACCCACGACTATTAACAGATGGTGAATTCTTTAGTCAGCAATAACAATAGCTATCGACCAGTACCAGCAGACCCCACCATGTCACTGAGAAGACTGATCGGGCCCATTGTGGAAGAAGCCTTCCTTACACCTATCCACCCAGGCTCCCAGCCTTTTATGCACTACCCAAAGTGCATAAGGGGATATCACCACCACTGGGTAGACCAATAGTATCGGGAATCAACTCAATACTAGAACCTCTCTCCCAATATGTTGACAGGTTCCCACGAGAGAAAATACCCAAGATGACATTGTATGTAAAAGACTCAACCGCGATCCTAAACCTACTCACCACACTGCCTTTCGACCCCAACAATCAGTGGTTAGTCACCATGGATATTGATGCACTATATATGAACATCTCGCAAGCAGAAACAGTGGAAATGGTCAGAAGATTGCTCATGGTTGACCCCAATTTATCACCAGGACACGCAGGCTTCATCACACAGCTGGTCGAAATTGCCCTAACTACGAACTTCATATTTGAGGACACCTTCTTTCAACAAATATCGGGCACGGTGATGGGGCGACCTTTGCACCCTGCCTGGCCAATCTATATGTTGAATACTTTGAAATTGAACATGTCTATGCAAGAACAAATCCCTTTCTGACCAAAATAAGGGTGTGGCAGAGGTACATCGACAATGTTTTCGTAATCTTCCAAGGCACGTATGAGGAACTTGCAGCTTTTCATCAGTGGCTTAACACCTGTAACATTCACCTGAAGTTCACAATTGACTCCAGAAGGATGGGAACCCACTTTCTAGACCTCCATATTACAGCCCAGGAAGGCAGACTAGTCTCAAAAGTCTACAAGAAGGAAACCGACAAACTCGCTTTTTCAATACAGCAGCTACCACCCAAGAGCACTAAAGGGACAATCTATCCTTCGGACAGTTCTTGAGATACCGCAGGACATGCACCAAAGCCGAAGACTACAAAGCACAATCAGGAGCCCTGAAAAAACAACTCATCAATAGAGGCTACCCCAAGAAGATTGTCCTCGACACATGCAAGCAAGCAAGAAATATACCCAGGGATATCGCGCTACAACAACATGTGAAGGACACCAAGAGAGAGAGGAAATAACTGCCGTAATGAGCTACTCCCCGATGTTCAACACTCTGAAGAGGAGGTCTATTCTGAATACTGGATCCAGTTCCCTACCAACACTGTCATTCACCATCAAAAGACGGGGAAACTTGAAAGACACTCTAGTACATACACTGAAGGAAAATGACTCCATCCAAAGTGACCCCACGATCTGAAATGCAACAAAACCCATGGGCCACACTCCGTGTGGAGGGTGCACGATGTGTGCCCAAACCACCATAAGTAAGCAGAGCAGAGACACCTTACTAATTGCAAATCCAAAGGGGTCATCTATCTAATTACTTGCCCGTGCAACCTAAGATACGTGGGCATGACGACTAGATAAGTCAAGACCAGACTTATTGAACACAAATCCTGTATCCGAACGAAGAAATTGACTGCTCCATTGGTAGACCATTTCACAACACATGGACATACACAGGATGACTTTAAATGGACCATACTAGAGAAACTCAGACCACCCCGAAGGGGAGGGAACTTTGGTGAAATGCTATTAAAACTGAGCAACTATGGATTTTCTGACTGGACACTGTAAAGGAGGGCCTGAATGAGGAGGTACAATGGTATGACCTGGCCCTTATGAAGTAAAAATTGTGTATTTGAGGCCTTCTATTGCCCCATGCACGTACATCATGAGCTGAGACTAGAGCCTAAGGAAAGTACTTTAAGAACACACGACAAGGGTACCGTTTTCATATACAGCTCCTTTTCAATTTTTTATATTGTGATTGTCAGTGAATAAAAGCACCTGGCCTATATTTTTCGGTTCTACGTGATTTCGCCGACCTATTTTTGGTCGTGGTACTTTTCATCGCCGGATTTTACATCGCTAGAAACACTGTTTTTGTTTTTTTTTTTATTCTGAGGGGAGGATTCCCCCCCCAGGCCCCCCCTTACTATTATAATAATACCCCAACCCCAACAAAACACCCCCCAAAATAAAAAAAAATAAAACAACGGGGTTCCTGGCGATGTAAAGTCCGGCGATGAAAAGTACCACAACTAAAAATAGGTTGGCAAAATGCGTGTATACCTATTTTTCAATGCACCAAAACAAGTGAGGCAGACATGTGATGTCATCAGTGATGTCATCAATGGTATTTGTGATGTCATCTTTGATGTCCTGGGTGTTAGTCTTAGCAATGCACGTAGATAGTGCGAGTTATGGTTGGTAAGCTTACCATAATGGGGGAATGTGCAGTGTTTTTTGGTGTCACTGTGAATTATAGTATCCCTTTAATGAAGTTTATTTTACCAAATGTACATATATATATATATATATATATATATATGTACATTTGAGTAACATTGAATTGAACAAGAAATTGAGCCCCCTTACTTGCCATCACCACTGTGCACTGCTAACACTAACACCCAGACCATAAAAGATGACATCTCAAATGTCACTGATGACATAACTGACACCATCACATGTTTAGCCCCTTTGTTTTTGTTCTCTGCTATATATATATATATATATATATATATATATATATATATATATATATATAGAAAAAGCTTCATTAAAGGGATGCTATAATTCACAGTGACACCAAAAAACACTGCACATTCCCCCATTATGGTAAGCTTCCCAACCGTAACTCGCACCATCTACGTGCATTGCTAAGACTAACACCCAGGATATCAAAGATGACATCACAAATACCATTGAAGACATCACTGATGACATCACATGTCGTCTGCCTCACTTGTTTTGGTGCATTGAAAAATATAGGCCAGGTGCTTTTATTCACTGACGATCACAATATAAAAATTGAAAAGGAGCTGTATATGAAAACGGTACCCTTGTCGTGTGTTCTTAAAGTACTTTCCTTAGGCTCTGGTCTCAGCTCATGATGCACGTGCATGGGGCAATAGCAGGCCTCAAATACACAATTAATTTGTATACAGGAACATACACTTTCTGATCATGCTGTTTCTTCCTTCCTTACTTCAGTTTCCCTGTATGTGCCTCTCATTTCTATGCATTGGGTCTGCATATGTATTGTTTGTCTTAGCAATGCACGTAGATGGTGCGAGTTATGGTTGGTAAGCTTACCATAATGGGGGAATGTGCAGTGTTTTTTGGTGTCACTGTGAATTATAGCATCCCTTTAATGAAGTTTTTTTACAAAATGTACATATATATATAAATAGATATATATATATAGCAGAGAACAAAATCAAAGGGGCTAAACATGTGATGTTGTCAATTATGTCATCAGTGACATTTGAGATGTCATCTTTCATGGTCTGGGTGTTAAGTGTTAGCAGTGCACAGTGGTGATGGCAAGTAAGGGGGCTCAATTTCAGGGGTTCTTGGGTTGTAAGTTGAAGCATAAAGGGGAGGGTGAAGTTTTTGTTTTAGTGAAGGGAAGAGGTTTTTGGTAGGGCAACTTAACCATAACGTCCCCTCAACAAAGCTTTTTTTGTAGTGAATTTTACAGGTTTTTGGGACGGCAACTTAACCATAACGTCCCCGTAACAACGTTTTTTGTTAGTGAATTGTATAGGTTTTTGGAAAAGGAACTTAATCATGACAACGTGGCAATGAAGTTGTTGAGCACAATATGCATTGTCATTATGTGATCTTGGGAGATACGTAGTGTAATGTACGTACTTGATATACATTTAACATAGAACATACAGAACCCCCTACCTATTGATATTGGAAAGGGACGGACTGAGCGCCTGTTTGCGGACGGGGGCGGACAGGATCAACATTACCCAAAGAGCCGGGGGGTATCTGAAAATGTACTATTGTCTTACACAAAAAGTGTGCAATTTAGAAAAAGGGCATAAAGATATTGTACGTAGTAAGTAAATATGGAAACCTGAAGGTAGGAAAAGAAAACAACACATTTAATAACCATGTAGAATGAAGTGGATGGTACCAAAAAAAAAGAAGAAGGGATGCCTCCACTGTAATCACTTCACAGAAACTCGGCAGGCTGGAACGATAGTGGTCGGACGCAGTAGGACTAAGGGAGATTATATCAAAAGAGTGAGTGCAGGTAATTTTTTTATGTGGGTGTGTTTTGTTTTGGTATGTGGTGCAGAAATAATTTCTTTTTGTTCTTGTGACTCAGAAATGGCTAGTACTTTGGAATGGCTGGAGGAGTATTTCCCGCACAGGGAAAAGTCAGAAGACAGTGACAACAATGGTACACATTGTATTGCGTATGGAAAATAGTGACCAATAGTTTATAGGCATTTAACTTATGTTGTTTCTGTTTTCATCAGACCAGGAAAAAAAAAGAGGAAAGGGCAACAAATGAGATAGAAGAAGACAGGATAAAAAGGATAGAGCAGAAAATTGACATATTGAACGACAATTTTAAAAGTTTATGGGAGTTTGTGGAGGACGTTGTGAGAGGAAAAGTTCGGTACCATTGCCCCACCTGCACCTTCCCTGCTTCTCCATTCCCTAGTGACCCAACCCCCAAACCCTCAAGAGGAAAATAGAAGTTTCAACGAAGTATCCATCCCTTCTTCCCCCTCACAAATCTTCTCCTCATAACCAGCCCGTGTTAAATCCGAATTCCCCCATATTTGTTTCAGTGTCCGCTTCCCCCGCTATTTCTTTAGAGTGATGTGTGTGTGTGTTTTAAATGGTTTTGTACAGTAGTCTTAGAGAAAGAGTTTGTGTGCAAAATTTCTTTTTTAAAAAGACGTAAAATGTTTGCGAACGGCGCGCCTGTTAGACCTATCCACAAGGAATGGAATATGGGTGTTGTAAAGGCAGTACACCTACCCTTACTAATGTCAAGTAAGATGGATTTGATGTTTGACTATACCATCTGATGAAATTGTGCGTACATAAACAGAAAGGGGTGCCCAAAGGATATTGTACCTTGGCGAACCGCTTGGAAAACGATATGATACATGGTCGTAGAACACAGCAGATGTCCGGAATGGGTTTAAATGAACAAAATGGGAGTGTGTGAAGGACAGTATAGCTGTTTGTATCGGGCACAGCCAAAATAGTGCGGTCCGTAGAACAGGGGCAGTGGCTGGCAAGTTTGTAGACAAACAAAATGGAGTTGTCCTAAGGACACGAACTGTCCGTACAGTGAACATAGCATTCGTGCACACGCGCCGTACAAACGTACGTATAGCGAACATTGCGCCTGTTCCTAACTGTCTGCCGCACCTGTATCGCACTTTGAATTACTTTGAGGACCCGAAGACTGTCCGTAGGACACTTGGGCACATGCGCACGTTTGATT
Organism: Ambystoma mexicanum; assembly: GCF_040938575.1. Classification (NCBI taxonomy): domain Eukaryota; kingdom Metazoa; phylum Chordata; class Amphibia; order Caudata; family Ambystomatidae; genus Ambystoma; species Ambystoma mexicanum. The sequence continues at coordinate 749,612,814 of NC_090921.1, read as the reverse complement.
CTCTGCATTTGCTGTCCAGGGGACTTTCGGTACTGGCGCGGATGAGTTGAGGACGTCATCATGTGACCGAACCCAGGCTGAGCGAGGGGTCTAATTTGCGCGGTTGGTGTGCTTCCGCAACAGTCCAAAAGAACTTGTAGACAGAAGGGCAAGTATTGTAGAGTGTAAAAATGTAATTTCACATATCTCAGACAATAGCAGACCTCAGGATTTGCTAGGTAAAATTTGTGTACCCCTTTACAGGGATGAAGACGGTCAGGAGGCACACCCCTCCAACCCCTACAAATGGCCACACCCACGAGCGCATCTTCATTGTCCCTCTAGCTGTAGCAGATTGAGGTGTACTGCCTTTACTGCTGTAGTGAACAAAGGGACAGTACTCGGTATGGCTTCCATGGCTGTTGTTGGGTCATTAGGCTCTGCACCGCCCCCAAACCCGCCACCACCACCACCTCCCCAAGGGCCTGCAGAGAGATATGTGGGTGAGGATGTAGAGATCGAGGAAGAAGAGGAGGAAGAGAATGAAGTGGAGGAACCTCGTATGAGGAGCACTCGGCAGGAGTCGTGGGTGTGGCAGTTGTTTTCCGTGTATGGGAACGTACCAAAAGCATGTGCGAACCTGGTGAAGTGTAACCAGTGCGAGGTGGTGCTGAGTCGTGGGAGATTTGGTGCGTACAGTTTTGGTATGACAACCATGAAGCGAAACCTCACTTCGTTCCACACTGCGGACATTCGCAAGGTGGTGCCATGTGAAGAACGTAGTCGATTGAGTTCCTCCACAGCATCCTCTGTGTCCGATCCTCCCACCACAAGAGACACTCCTGTGGGGGAGCGCCTCCCTCCAGCTGCCTCACAAGCCATTCGCAATGCTGTTGAACCTTACTTTTCAAAGGTGACAGTAGTGCGCACGTATTGTGACGCAGTACTCTGCAGGGGGGAGAGTTTTCAAAGTGCTTTTGAGGCTGCAGCCACAGAGCACCAGAAGATCTGCTCCTTACCTAAATAGAGCTTACCCTAAATATTTCTCTGTTCACTTGCCCTTTCTTATCCCCGTGGCTGGTGTCCCTTCCTTACCCTTCTTTGCCTTCTTCCCTTAGTGTGCCGTGTGCTGTTAAGCAATAAACGGAAAAACAACAAAAATTACAGAAAAGGCTCTTTTCAGAGCCGCCTTTCTCAGTGTAACAATAGAATTATGAAGTGACGGTCGTAGACCCCCGCGGAGTGCTGAAAAAGTTTGCGGACAGTCGTAGGGGAAAAAAGGAAGGGCGCAAGCAGAGCAAACACAATTAAGTGTACGCTGGGAGTAAATGGCGGCTCTAAAAAGAGCCTTTTGGTGGTGTGCGGAGTGGGTCAAAAAGTGTAGATTGGTGAAAACAGATTGTCACATAGGTTAGTGTGATTGCAAAAGAGGTTGCAATGCATTTTGTACATTGCGAAGAAAAATCTGATTGCCAGCATATGTGAGGTGGACTCCATCTCTGCGGAAAATGGAAGTGCTACAAAACAAAATGTTTTCATTGTGGAAAGGGGACATGCCAACATCTCTTAGAAATGCACACACAGCCTTATTCACATTGCGTCTTGCTTTCTTCATTTGTGGACCAAACGCAGAATAACGCAACCATATTTGTCTTTGTGCAATACGGGAGAAAAGTGTTTGACAATTTGGAAACATGTCCATGCGCTTCGCAAGTCCTTCCTTCATTGCAAATTGCAAAGAAATTCCAGATACATGGCCTAAACTGTTTCCTCCACAATAAATGATCAGTATATCTGGAGGACGCTCTGTCAGTAAAGTAACACAGACAGAAGTCCAGCCCCCTCATGCCACGCACGCCATGCCAGTGCACTTCCACATGAGGAAATCCGAGATTTGTAGATAAACTGCAGCTTTCTGCATGCACTTTCAACCAATGTATCCATGAGTCTCCCAAAATCCAGATAATCGGAGCATGGAAAGCCATGGCTGTGTGGTCTCCTGTGAGGCAGAAGACGGTCTTATTAACGTACTTCGGTCAGAACACACCTACTGAACTTTATGGACCAATCCCTAGCTCTGCTCATTCTCATTTACATGCGTTTCCACCCCTGAATCCCTGTTGGTGTTATGTGCTGGCTGCAAACTACCACCATGTTCGCGGACATGAACAGGATCAGAGCGTGACGACGGTACATTAAATTACTATTCCCCTTTAAGGTAGGTTCTGAAAAGAGCAGTTTTTTATTTTTGGCCAGATACCGTACAGACATCTGGTATTTTATGTATTTTTTGTATATTTTGTCCTAGCTTTACTCTTACAAACATTACAGAACCTTCTCTAAAGCAAGCCTTACGTTCCAAAAGAACATCGCATTTCCCAAAGAAGATAGCGCAACACCATCTCCTTCAAAATAATCTGCATTGCTTGGAGCAATGTTTTCGTGGCTGCAAAAAAACATTCCAGCTCGTAGCATGAATGCACGCATGCCGCGATTGATGATACACCTACCGATGCTTTGATCGGGACAGAAAACAGAAGTGTTGTTCCATTGTGCTCTAGGGAGTAAAGCAGAAAAAATTACTTTGGTTGTTGGGAAGATGGTCATGAGTGCTTCAACCAACTGTGCCAAATCTGCCAACAAAGTACGTGAAGTCACGTATCCCAAATGGCAAGCACCGTAGTGCAAAATTACCACATGAGCAGTGGTCATTGTACGCATGTCTCTGCAAACTTGCAGAATTCATGCAGCATTGGCATCAGTGTCAGCGCTCCACACCACCTCCACTCCTTGCACATCGAAATGGTGTGCCACATGCCTACTCTCGGCATAGTGTTGTAAGTCTTCCACAAAAATGTCTCCAAGCATCAAAACCCGGACCCTCTCCACCTCTGGCATCTTCAGTGTGCGCACCATCTTTCGACACAAAAGAGTAATGTGAACATCTCACTGGCTGATGCCTACAGTCGCCTGCGCATGCAGGATTTGCTGTAGAAACCCGTATGTGACACGCCCTACCAGCGGACAAGCGTTGCCTACGTGCGGCATGTAACTCTTACCCTGTCCTTCCACCCTTTCTACAGCGGTACCAAAGGAAGTTCCTCATTGGACACAACTAAGCAGTCGCACAATCATTCACCAATCACATTGATAATTTTAACTCTGTCATCAACATTGCGCACTTCAAAATTACTGGCGATGATTCTGAATGGAAGTTGCATATCATTGCAAAGCACCTACTTCACAACCTACTCTGCAAGTATTGCGAATTTCTATGTACAGCTCCATGCATGTGCCCATGCATGAGTATAGAGTACAGGTATGTATATTGTAATCAGAGAACATGTGGAACCCTTATGATTTAATTTAGACAAAATAATGCCGCTAAATGTCCACAGGGAATACATAACAACGCTCCCCCTTTATAGTGCAAGATGTCAGATTAGTCAATCACAAATCGCACGACTGCTGTCTTCCGCATAACCTGTACATATGTTGCAAGCATGGCTATTTAGGGCAGAACTGAATTTTGTATGTGAAAATGTCAGAGTTGTGTACTCTGTACGGCCTATAGTTATGTTACTTGGAATGTGATCGTATGAGAGCGCTCCCGATTGCGGTGGTGAGATTTTCTTCTGAGGGTCTCATTTTTCGGCATTGTGCTTTTAATGTACAAGTAGAAAATGTTTCCCCATCTAGTACTATACCCTATCGCTTACAAACCTCCCTCCTATGCACAGTACACTTTGTAAACAACAAGGCATTTCCTTACCCTTAAAAGTTTGAGCTATTTTGAAGGACTGGCAAGTACCATATTGTAAGTACCATGCAAATACTGCACAGAGTGAAATGAAATGTAAACGTGCACTGGATTTGAAATATAAAAGGTGAATGCTGTGACGAAAGAAGAACAATCAATGTGTGCAGTGTCATCACTGCTGCAAACACACAAAGTAATTGATTTTTTTGTTGTTGATTCGCAGTGAAGACTACTCTCCTGAGAATCAACAGCATCTACATTGTAGACGACATATCAGAAGAAACCTGGTCATCTTGCACAAAAAAGTAAGTACAGTACAACCTTTATATAGTAACTACTCCTCAAAGAGGCTGCGTGGGTTATTGGTTTAGTTTGGGCACCAAAGCAAGCATTGATTTGTAAACCATTCTACCTACACATATCCATTTATTGAACAAAGAATAACAGGCAGAATGGCTGACAAATCCCTGTGCGTTTGGTACCCAAATAACATATGTAATGCTTAGAAAGTTAGATTGTGAAATTAAGTTGTTGTAGTAAGCTTTTGCCATTTTGGTTATTAATAAGGGTTCTCATCACAAGTAGGGCACTTTGTATACTACTACAATGTACTTCAGTTGAGAGTACAAACAGTAAAGTAGCCTTACCAAATCATTGCAAGAGTTCAATGCACGTTGACACACCATGACAAAGAGCTTCCCCATCTGACTCATGCACACATGCACACTGCACACATACATTGGACAACAGACCAAAGTATATATTTTTTCTCAACGGACACCAAAGAATGCCTACCAAAAAGCAGCTCCGTAGAAAGGAACGCAGAAGTAGAGCAAATAAAAATAAAAGGTGCCCAATGTAAGCATCCACCAGTTGTAAAGTTAGTAGAGAAATTTGGTATAAACCAGCTAATGCAAAATAAAGGAAGTCTCAACTACGGAAACTGTAGCGCCTCCATCAAAAAGTGTCACAAAACACAAAAATGTTGTCAAATAAATGCCTACCAGCACAGCTAACAATGTTCCTAATAATCCTGATGGTGTAAGAAGAATCCATTGTAAAAAAAAGTATTTTAGCAAAAAGTACAGAGTACTTCAGAATCTAGTAAGAAGAGGACCAAAATCATCCTCACCCCTTAAAACCTACCGTAGAAAGTTAATCCTACAAGCTCTCGTGGACAGTGCAATCCTTCTCAAAAGGAAGCTGTTCATATTAGTGTTAAATAGGATGAAAGCACTAACAAACCTAAGTACCAAACTACAAAAGAAACTCAGCAATAAACGGAATGTGAACAAAAATATTTTTTTTAATGTTTGTGGTGGTGAATGAAGTCACACAACAACCACATAGCCATATTTTAATGAAGAAGCATACAAACAAAATCAAACAAACACAATTGCCATCCATAGTAGTGGACGAGGGTATGAGAAAATCAATGCTACCATCATGGAACAAGAAACACTGCTTACAAAAGTAACCCCTCAAAATTCACAATTACCTCTCGACTTAGCAGAACCACACCGTCCAGTATACAAATGGCTGTGCACATCAATGTGTGCCATTCCAAACAAAGCTTTCAAATCTTTACGTAAGTTCCTCAATCAATATGTAAAAGGTAAAGACAAAAGTAAAATTAAAGTGCTGCAAAATATGGATATTTGTCCAGTGCGGAAAGACACAGGACTAAAAGGACATTCCTTAGCCTGGATTTCTGGGCATATTTGCAAAAGTACTTTCCATGATATCAAAAGAATATCAATACATCATTCCAATGTAAGAAATTTAGTGTGTAAAATATACTATGCAAAAAGTCCAGCTTCAGAATTAGGCAATTTAAATAACACTCTTCTGCATGGTACACCCAAATACTTACAAGAAGAAATGGACCGTATTCAGAAAAAGTATTTTGGAAGTGAGAGCCACTTACAAAATGCAATAGTTTTAGAACATAGTAGCAACAATTCTGCACATAGCAACTATTACACACATACAGAAAATAAATAGTAACATTTAAGAGGTCATCGGCTGAAGTACCAAACCATGTGTGTGTGTGTGTTGCCGCAGAACGTTTTACAAAACAAACACAAAAAATGTGGACATATCATACAAAATAGAAGACAATGAAGACTCTAAATGGTTTGAATTAGCTTTGTACCTTTTAGCTGAAAACAAATATGAACTAACTGAACGCCTCATATGTTGCAGTTACTGTACTGCAAAATTAGACAACAACCACACTCCTTCACATGCTATTACAAATAATTTGGAATTGTTTCCATTACCAAAAATCCTGCAACAGCTCAATTTGTATGAGAGCATAATAATTTAAACAGTTCACCCATTTCAAGCAATTATACGCCGTCATCCAAAAACAGCAAAATTACCTTCCTCTAAATTGGTGAAAGGCATTCGTGGCAAAGTAGTTTATTTGCGATTAGATCTAACGGAAAATGTACACACTCTAGGAGTGGAACGTTCAATAGAGCATTCTTTAATAGTCTTGGTAAATGGAGTACCAACAAAGGACAAAATAATTTGGCAACAATTAGTGGACTTACACAAAGTTAGACAAGCATTGCAATATCTAAAAGACAATAATGAGTACTACAAGGAAATAAATATTGATGAAAGCTTAAGGGAAACAACCAAAATAATTCAAGAGACATCAGAAACTGGAAAATTCGAACTTCTGGATCCAGCTACAGTATCCACTCTGTTGGACCATTACACAATTCATCCATTGCATTCCAATGAAAGCGTAGATGATGCACTAGAAACTTATCAAATGCAACAAACCAAAAGATCACCAATGAGTATTTGGGACAAAAGTAGAGAAGTACGTGCTTTTCCACTGCTATTTCCTACTGGCAAAGGTGGAAGATACGATGATAGACCTACTCAGATTGGGGTATCAGAATACCGCTCATTACGAATGTATTCGCAAGATCCCAGATTTAGACAAAATGTGGAATACATATTCCACCTACTCTATGAAAGTGAATTAGCAACACTATGTTATGGAGTTGCACACATTCTTAAATCTGGAACCCACTTTCAAAATATGTCAGCTACGCAGTTAATACAAAAAGTACAGGAAAAAGATGAGGTTTTACAATCAAGTATAACAAATTTGTTTGAAAACATACGTGGTACAAAGGAATATGGTTTCCGACGGCACGGAGACGTGCATTGTATGATCAGAAACCTTGGACCACCGACTTGGTTTGTTATGCTAAGTTGTGCAGAATATGCATGGGAAGAGTTACATGAGTTCCTACGCATAGCAAACAGCAACAAAAACAACAGATAGATTAACACCGTGAGAAATATGCTCTCTAGATCCAGTTAACGTGTCAAGATATTTCCATCATCGTTTCATTGCCAGGCTACACTTTATTTGCAATAAAACTGTTCCTCCCCTTGGAGCAGTACAACACTTCTTTTGGAGAAAAGAATATCAAGCGAGAGGAGCACCACATATTCACATGCTCTTATGGATCAAAGGTGCACCGAAATTTGGTCACGACAGTGATAGCACTGTTTTGCAGTTTATCCAAAAATATGTCACACGTGAAATCCCTTCACAACAGACACATAGTGAGCTGCATGGGCAGATTTTACAATTTCAAAGACACAAATGTGGCAAATATTGTCGTTGCAAATACAAAAACAAAGGTAAATACTACACCAAATGCCGCTTTGGTTTCCCTAGACCAGTTACAGAAACAGGCGACGTAAACAACTTCATGTCTTCAGTTCGACATAGTGTTAAAGGTAAATCGCCTAGAAACACGCATTATATAAAAAAGAAAGGAAGAATCAAAATATATCAATGATCACAATGCAATCATTGCCCTCTTATGGAATGCAAACAGACGTGCAGTACATTGCAGACAATTCAACTGCTGTTGCACAATATGTTACAGCCTGCTTAACAAAAGCAGAAAAAACAGAGCTTCAAGACCTCTGGGATGACCTAGCATCAGACAAAACATCACAGAAATTGTACAGCCCAGGCATAAAAATACTCTCTCATAGAGAATGTGGGGCCTATGAAGCAGCATATCGTTTAACCGGCACTGCTTTGTATGGAAAATCAGACAACATAGTATGGCTCAGTCTTAGTCCTGCAAAATCTAGAAAAAGAGTGCTAAAACCATATGAGGACATAGAAACAATTGCCAGAAATGATCCCAACAGCCAAGACATTCTAAAAAACAATTTACTGGACACATACTATCCGAACAGGAGTACCACTCTGGAAAGTATGTGTCTATACCACATAGCAAAACTTTGCATACAAAAATAATGTAAAACCCGATGAAAGCAAACGTAGATATAGAGTGACCGATTGTGAAGGGAGCTTAGTAAAACTTACCAAACGAAGCTTAGTTAATGATGTAAAATTATCATTAAAAACTCCTCAACAGAAAGAACTATATTACATGTCTCTGTTACAACTTTTCAAACCATGGAGAAAAGAGGAAGACATACTGGATAATTATGACTGCTATGAAGATGCTTACAAAGCAAATGAAAGTACTAACACGGATGTGAACTTTACGCAGTACAAAACAATGTTACACAATGAGCAGAAACAGGAAGAAGAACTTCGGGCCCAACTAGATAAGGACTCTGCCAACAGTAGTCAACCTTCTGTAACAGGAAGTCAAGAACCACTAGGACAACCACTAATAGCAAATGAGGCTGAAGTAGCTATGGCAGAAGTAGAAAACACCATGTATCAATATCAAGAAGATACAGAAGACTTAACTGTACAACAAGCAAAACTTCGATCAGAGCACCATTTTTGAAGACGTAACAAAACCAATTGTACATGATGTACAACACGAAAATAAAGAATGTACCTGCCAAAATTACAAACCTATACTGCTGTAGGGCAGTGGTGAAGCTGGATCAGGGAAAACATCCTTAATCAAAATCATCAGCACGTTCCTTCAACAATTGACAAACAACAAACTGTCAGCTGTTTTAACGGCCCCCACAGGTTTAGCTGCCTACAAAATAGGCGGTGTGTCTTTACACCGATTACTACTGCTTCCAGTAGAGTATCAAAATAAATTAGACAACTACAAACTTTCTGCAGAAGCTGCAATGGAATTACGTAGAGTAATGAAACAAATGAAAATGCTACTAATATATGAATTGAGCATGGTCTCCAACCTAATGTTGGCTTTGATTCATCTCAGATGGCAAGAAGTACTTAAAAATAATATTGAAGAACTCTTTGCAGGGAAAAACATTATTGTTTTCGGAGATCTTCTACAATTGACACCAGTGAAAGGTGAACCAATTTTTAAAACCTTAGGCCACAAACTCAGCCGGAAAACTGTTGGTAGCATAGGTGATGTTAACCTTTGGCAACATTTCCAAGACAGAGAATTAACTGAGAACATGCAGCAATCTGCAGATCTCACTTAGGCCAACATCTTAAAAAGTATTAGAGTTGGTGGATTATCGCAAGAAGCACAAGTTGTATTGAAAAACCGGTATATACATGCACTTTATGGCGATAATGCATGTGCAACTGATGTTATGGAACAAATAGCGCACAAAAATGCAATTGTATGGCCTTAATGCCAACTCTTGCAAGCCGTTTCACATTCAATGAAACAATCTTAAAGAAAGAAATGCAACCAATAATAGAAATTCGGGCCACAGACAAACTAGACGTACATGGTACGACAGTACCCATGTGTGAGCAAGCCACAAGACTAAATAGTTTAGAAAATTCAATTTCCAATCCAGCTGGGTTGGAAAAAATATTGAAATTATCCTTAAATTGTAGAGTAATGCTTAAACGTAACCTTGACATAAAGCAAGGACTAGTTAATGGAGCACTGGGCACAGTTGTTGGCTTTCAATCATACGCACGTGATAGCAACATTCAGTTTGTAAATATTCGCTTTGATAAAGTTTCAGAAGTGAAAAGGATAGGGCGCTCAATTGCTCGATTCCTTCTCTTCAAAGACATGTATGTACGCAGAGAGCAATTTTCTCTAACTCTTGCATATGCAGTTACCATTCATAAATCCCAAGGTCTTACCCTAGACAAAGCATTGATAGATATAGGAAACAATGTTTAAGGAAGGCATGAGCTACGTAGCATTATCACGCTTACGTACACTTGACGGTCTATTGCTAATAAACTGATTCAAGTAAAGTCAAAAGGTGATATTCCTTGCATTCTATAATACAATAGATTGCGTTCACTGTACACCCCTCATCTGAAACAATACCTTGTTCCAGATAAAGTGAAACGTCGTAAAAGAAAAGTAAATGCAATAGAAATGCAGCAGAATTCAACAGCAAATTCCGCAAAGCAAAGAAAAGAAGCTAAAGTTTCATCAATTGCCGCAAACATAGAAAAACCTGTTAGGAAATGTAAACCAGGGACGTCGGCAAAGATGCAACAGAAAAACCGAAAAATGCACTCAGATACAGAACTTGCTGGGCCATTCAAATTTGCAAATGAAAGTGGGGTAAGTTGCTATGCAAATGTAGCAATGAATATTCTATTTCAATTGCCACCAATTGTTAACAATATTTACCTGCACAGTACAGACCAATTGTGTTTGCAAATGTTAGTGTTGCATAGAAATGCAACAAGCAATCCTGACAACATACAGTGTTTATGGAGTAAGGCAACAATTGGACGACTGTGCTGGAATGGTGAGATTCACTATGAACTCACAAGAAGATCCACAGGAATTTCTAATGTGCATACTATTAGTATTGGAAAACAAAAGCATACCTGTAAATGAAATTTTCAAAATTTCGTACATGTGGAAACATACATGCACTCTCTGTAGCTAAGTGATACAGGAAGAAATCCCAAATGAGTGATTTGTGTATGTTTCCATACCAAATTGTGAGAGCATTCCATTTCAACAACTTGTACAAAATGCAAACCATGGCAGATTATGCAGTATTTGCAATTCAGACAATCGCTCCACCTTACTGATACAATCACATAGTGCTTACATAAATGCAGATGGCACCAAAAACAACTGTAAACTGACTGGATTCACACACAGTCAAGTGTCACTTGGAAAGAAAACCTTTACAACAGTAGGAATAATCTACCATGCAGGAGCTACAACCAATGCAGGTTACTACACTGCATACATTAAAAAGAATTCTGGATGGTTTGAATGTAATGATAGCACCATTACTCTAAACCAGAGATTGCCAGCTAACCTAACAAATGGTATTTAATGTTCTTAAAGCCAAAATATTCGAAATAATGTGTACTTCAAGAATGACATCAAATTATGTGAAAGACTACAAACTGTTACAAAACGCCCACAGGTATCTAACTACCCAAAAGGATGGAAGAATGACACAAATAAATAATTATCACAGATCGTGGAAACAAATGCACAGGTACAATACGCCTACAGGTATGTAACGGTTGTTAAAAATCGTCAGGAAGGCAACCAACAAAACAGTCATGGGAAAGATGAAGGAAACAGGATGTAACAACACCACAAATGAGTGAGTAGCACAAATCTGTAAGAACAAATGCACAGTTAGAATACGCCTACAGGTATGTAACAGTTGTTAAAAATGGGCAGGAAGGCAACAAACATAACATTGATCAGAAAGATGAAGGAAACACTCAAAGGAAACAAGAAAGTAGTTAATACCATAGGAAGGAACAAGTTACTTACCTGTAACTGTTGTTCTCCAGCATGGGTCTGGCATGGATTCACATGCTCATGAATATTCCCCGTCGTCAGGCTGGGAATCCTCGGTAAAGAAAAAACCAGTATCAGTTTCGTTTCTGATCTGTCTTTCGTAGTAATAACCAATCACTGATCTCTGTGTCATACTGACCACAGCCAATGACTGCCCTCTACCTAAGCCCCGCCTCTGGCAGCCATCTTCAGATTTGGAAGCACGTGAAGTGGCAGTATGACCAAGTGAAGAGCCGCAGAGGGGTAGGCGGGAGGGTTCGCATGTGAATCCATGCCAGACCCATGCTGGAGAACAACAGTTACAGGTAAGTAACTTGTTCCTTCTCCAGCATGGGGTCTGGCATGGATTCACATGCTCATGAATAAAGAATACATAGCAGTACACACATGCACAACCACGGGAGGTGGCAAAGGCTCAACATTAAGCATCACATCAAACTCAACATTAAGCATCTTACCTCCTCACCAGGCTCACCTCAGGCGAACAGGTTGCGCAGCACTGCTTGGCCGACCCTGGACTCCTCCCTGGAATCCCGGTCGACGCAGTAGAATTTCGTGAAGGTGTGCGTCGACCTCCACGTAGCAGCCCTGCATATGTCCAGCAGGGGCACACCAGATAGGAACGCCGTGGTAGCTGCGATCGCTCTGGTGGAATGGGCTCTCGGACGGCCAGGCAGCGGTCGGTTTGCCAACCGGTGACAGTACATGATACAGACGGAGAGCCATCGAAATGGAAGCCTTCGAGAGAGCCTTCCCCTGATTGACAGGTCCAAAGTTCACAAAGAGTTGTGACGTCTTCCGAAAACACTTTGTGCGGTCCACGTAGAACTTCAGTGCTCTAGCCACATCCAGCGAGTGCAAAGTCCTCTCAGCCGGCGACGAAGGCGACGGGAAGAACACAGGCAACACCAAGGGTTCGTTGAGATGGAAGTCCGACGGTACCTTGGGCATGAAGGAGGGGTGCGTCCTGAGCACTACCCTCGTGTCGTGAAAAGTCAAGTACGGGGCCTTGCAGGAAAGGGCCTGGATCTCTCCCACCCGTCGTGCGGAGGTGATGGCCACAAGAAATGCTGTTTTCCACGACAGAAACTTCAACGGGGCCGAGTGCAGAGGCTCGAACGGAGGTCCCATGAGCTTGGTCAGCACCACGTTGAGCTCCCACGCCGGGGCCGGAGCCTTCACCGGCGGGAACGATCTGAACAGTCCCTTCATGAACTCTTTCACCAGACGATGAGACCACAAGGACGTCCGCCCCGTGGTTCTGGTGTATCGGGAGATCGCAGCAAGATGAATCTTGATGGACGCGTGTGCCAGTCCAGCTTTGGCCAGCGTCAGCAGGTACAGCAGTACTTGGGGAGCCGTAATCCCTAGAGGGTTAATCTTCTGTGCGTGGCACCAGACAGAGAACCTCTTCCATTTGTGTCCGTAGCATTTAAGAGTTGAGGACGCCCTGGCCTTTGCAAGAACCTCTCTGCAGTCGGCCGGTATGTCGTATCCTCCAAACTCTAGCGCTGCAGGAGCCAGGCCTGCAAGTTCAGCGATTTCGGGTAGTGGTGGAGGATGGCGCCTCCTTCCCTGGAGAGTAGATCCGCGTCCACCGGCAGCTTGATTGGCGGGGACGCTGACAAGTCCAGAAGGTCCGGGAACCATATCTGCCTCGGCCACGCAGGTGCGACGAGGCTCATCCTGCACCGGGACCTCTTGAGCTGGTTGACGAGCCGGATTAGCAGTGGCAAAGGAGGGAACGCGTAGAGGAACAGGCCCTCCCAGGGGAACGAGAAAGCATGGTCCATGCTCCTCTCCTGGGGAACCCTGCTGGCGAACCTCAGGCACTTGGAGTTCGTCGCCGTCGCGAACAGGTCGATCTGGGGTGTGCCCCACCGTCGGAAGAGGCGATCCACTAGATCCTGCCGTAGTTCCCACTCGTGGCACGAGCGCAGCTCCCTGCTGAGTGAGTCGGCGATGGTGTTTTTTATCCCTGCCAGATGAAACGGCACCAGAAACATCCTTTGGGCGACGGCCCAATGCCACAGGTCCTGCGCCTCCTTGGACAGTGCTGGGGACCTGGTTCCGCCCTGTTTCCTGATGTAAAACATGGTGGTGGTGTTGTCGGTGAAGATCCTCACCACCTTGCCCTTGAGGGACGGAAGGAAGGACCTGAGGGCCCAAAACACTGCACGGAGCTCCAGGACGTTGATATGTAGGGATTTCTCCGTCGGGAGCCAAAGGCCTCTTGCATGCAGATTTTCGGTGTGCGCTCCCCACCCTTCCAGGGAGGCATCCGTGGTCACTGTCTCCTGGTGGGCTGGGGTCTGGAAGTCCATGCACGCCGTCAGATGCGCGCGGGTGCCCCACCACCGGATCGCTCTTCGGAAACTCTCGTCGAGTGTGATCCTTTCCTCGAAGCTGCCCGTCGTTTGGATCCAGCGCGCGTCCAGGAACTCCTGCAACGGGCGCATCCGGAGCCTGCACATGGGAATGAGGTAGATGCAGGAAGACATCATTCCGAGGAGGGACTTGATGGACCTCACCTTGGCCGCGTCGGCCACCAACATCCGCTGCACCTTGCCCAGGATGGTCCTGGTCCTCTCCTCCGACGGGGAGGCCAGAAGGGACACTGTGTTGAGCCTCGCTCCCAGAAACAGAGCGTCTTGCGCGGGTACCAGGTGGGATTTGGCGTAGTTCACGGAGAATCCCAGTTCCGTGAGAAGTTGGACGGTCCTTGCCGTGTGAACCACGGCGAGCTCCCTCGTCTTGGCTCGGATGAGCCAGTCGTCCAGGTAGGGGTAGACGTGGATCCCCTCGCGGCGCAGCTGCGCCGCCACCGGTGCGGGGCACTTGGTGAACACCCTGGGTGCCGACCGTAGTCCGAAGGGGAGGGCTTTGAACTGGTAATGACGCCCTTGGACCACAAACCTGAGGAATTTTCGGTGCCCCTTTAGGATGGGAATATGGAAGTAGGCATCCTCCAAATCCAACAACGACAGGAAGTCTCCTTCCTCCAGCTGACCCAGGACGTGCTGGAGGGTGACCATCCGGAACTTTTGCGCCTTGATGAACTTGTTCAGACGTCGCAGGTCCAGGATGGGGCACCATCCCCCCGTCTTCTTCTTCACGAGGAAGTATCTCGAGTAAACTCCGGAGCCCCGAAGCCTCTTTGGGACAAGTTCGATGGCGCCCTTCCTGAGCATCGCCTTTACCTCCAGGAGAAGTTGAGGGACGTGAAGTTCTTTCCTGGCCACGGGGGGGACGCGCGGACACCTTCTTTGAAACTCGAGCGCGTGTCCCCGGGCCAAGGCGTCCAGCACCCAACGGTCGGTGGAGATGGACTCCCACACGCTGACGAAGCTCGCCAGCCGGCCTCCCACCAGGGTGCTTCGGTGGGGGCCCGACCCCACGGCCGGTTCAATCCTGCTTCGACGAGGCTTTGCCGCCTTGACCTCCTTGGCGACGACGGCGGGGTCCGCCAGACTTGCCTCGTCCTCTGTAGGCCTCCTGAGACGACGAGCGGGCCGCTTGACGGTAGGTGGAGAAACCGCCGCCGGAACCTTTGGAGGCGCCCTTGCCTCCGCTGCTCCGAAACAGCGTCCGTTGTTGTTGCAGAACTCCAAGGGCCCGGGCCGTCACGGTGTCCGCTTTAATGGCCTGAAGGGAATCGTCCACTGTTTTCCCAAACAGGTTGTTCCCATCGAAGGGCATGTCCAGGACTCTGGTCTGAACGTCTTGACGGAAGTCCGTGGCCTTGAGCCATCCACGCCGCCTAAGGCAAACGCCGTTGCCCAACTGGCGGAACCCAGTGTCGGCGATGTCCGTCGCAACGGTAATGGCGTGGTCCGAAGCCACCTCACCTTCCTGCAGGATCTCCAGGGCCTCTGCCCTCTTGTCGTCCGGCAAGAAGTCCAGCAGGGGAGCCAGTTTGTACCAGAGCTCCCTGTCGTAGCGGGCCACGATAGCCAAGGCGTTGGCCGCTTTAATCGTCGTCGCTGCAGACGAGATGACTTTGCGTCCCATAGCGTCCAATTTCTTTCCCTCGCCGTCCGGTGCGGAAGTCTATGTGGAGGCCGCACCCCCCCCCGCTTTTTTCCTGGCCGCCGCGGAGACGACGGAGTCCGGGGTAGGCTGCGCCCAGAGGCACAGGGGGCCGTGTCCGGGACCCGGTACTTCTTCTCGTACCGGTCTCTTCTAGCTGGCGTCGTGGAAGGGTTCTTGAGGAGGGTGAGGCCCTCATCCCAAATGTCGTCCGGCACTGCGAGGACCGTCTTCCTCTTGGCCTCGCGCCGCTGATAAAGGAAACCTTCCTTCTTCTTCTCCTCAGGGCAGAGTTGGAAAAGCTCGGATGCCCTGGTGATCATGGAGTGGAACGATCCAATCTCGTCGGGCGGCGAAGCCCTGGTGGGAGGCGACGACGGTACATCCTCGTCGTATACCTCGTCGTCCGTACCCGTCGCTGCCGTGTCAGTCCCCGTATCATCCCCTCGGGTGGACGGGGAGGAGGGCTGGAAGGGGCGCGACGGCTGAAAAGGAGGCGGAGGGTGGATCCTTCTTTTCTTGGTAGGGGGAACACCAGAAGGTCCCGGTTCTGGGTCCCCCGACGGGAGAGGTTCCGTCGGCAACGGTAGTCTCGTCCTTATCTCTGAGCATAAGGACTGTATAGCCAACAAAATGGCCGCCGAGTTGTCTCGCGGCGCTGGCAGAGGGGAATCCGACGGGCGATCAGGGGCCCCGTCGGTACCCTCGACGATGTCGTCACCTGCGTCGGGATCCATCCCGACGGGCCGGTCTTTTCCACGCCGAGGCCGTGGCTTAAGACCTCGACCAGCTCCTCCTCCGAGGTTGAGGCCGAATCTACGACGACGCCTTGCCCCCCCTTTTTCTTCCCCACGGGGGATTTCACGGGGGTCCTATCGATGGGCACAAAAGAGGACTCCCTCCGAGGTGGCAGGGAGACTCTGAGCCCCGAGGTCGCCACCACTGGTGTAGCCTCCACAGGCTGAGCCAGGGCCGCCGCGACAGTTTCGATAGAGGGCTTGGCCGGATGGATTAAGGCCTTCACCACCTTAGGTGCGCTCACCGCCTTATCCTTGAGGGGGGGGGGGACACTGCCCCGCTCCCCCTCCGCCTTCGAGCTCGACCGGGGCCTCTCCAGGAGCTTCGCCGGGTGCTCGGCCTTCCTCTTACCCGACCCAGAGCGTTGGCTCGTGGTTGATGGTGCCGGGGAGGGTGCGCCCTGCCTGGCGCCCGTAGAGCCCGACCGTTCGGCGCTCCCGGTGCCAGCGGACTCGCGGTGCTTGGCCTTATGTTGGACCCCCGTCGCCGGGGCGTCCTCAAAGGTCTTAGAAGACCGCTCGGATTTCTTCCTCTTCTTCTCGCCGGACGGGCTCTTCCCTTCCAGCCAGTTGGCGAGACGTTGATGGCGGTCCTTCATAGTCCGCTCCGACATGTTGCCGCAAAACGCACAGTCCTTCTCCACGTGCGTCTTGTCCTCATGTAGGCAGTAAAGACAAAAAGAGTGTTCATCCTCCTTGAAGACGTTCTGCAGCTGGCATCCAGGGCAGACCCTGAACAGCTTTCCGGGCGTCGAGCTTCCCTTCTCCTGGGCCATGACCGGGCCTGAGAAACTTCTGGAGTCCTCCAAAAGCGTAGCTCGACGAAATCTTCACCCTTGAGGGGCGCAGACGAATCCGACACGGGTCCCCGTTGATCGGATGGAGAGTCGGTGGAGCTTGAGGCTCTTTTGACCGAAAAAACGAAGTTTTTGAGAAAAAACGTGAAAAAAATAGCACTAACGCTCGAGAGCAATAGCACGAGGATCCCAACACATGAACGTGCGGTAAAAATCTGAAGATGGCTGCCAGAGGCGGGGCTTAGGTAGAGGGCAGTCATTGGCTGTGGTCAGTATGACGCAGAGATCAGTGATTGGTTATTACTACGAAAGACAGATCAGAAACGAAACCGATACTGGTTTTTTCTTTACCGAGGATTCCCAGCCTGACGACGGGGAATATTCATGAGCATGTGAATCCATGCCAGACCCCATGCTGGAGAAATGAAGGTTTTTTTTAAATCCGGCAAGGATTTTTTTTCCCCAGACCCAAGGATTAGAGAAGCAAACACAGAAACTGAGCACAACACACAGTACACTGGTTTGTAAAGTAAATATGAGGGTAAAAAAAGGGATAACTGTCTATTATGCAATGTAGTAAATTTTCAAAAAATGCAAACACTAACACACCTTTTTCTTTCATCACAGAAATGGAAAAAGTGATACTTCCGCCAAGTACGATAGCCACTTCAAAAAAGTATGTGCATTCTTAAAAAAGTAAGGAGTAAGTATATTGGCAGTCATTTTGTACACATGGCAATCTACACGTCTAGTCTATGGTACTAATATGCTGCAGTGCCTGTAGGCTGGGCCTTGCAGCTTCGGTGAGTAACCTACCACCTACGCCTTACGACCAAGGTACAAGGACTATAGTTCCTATCCACAACCATCGCTGCATATCAAAACCATGGTCCTTGCAAATTAGGTACTTATAAATTTACTTTTCGGACCATCGTCTGCAGCCATGTAGCTAAAACACTAGGGGTGAACACAACTAGCGCATTACACCACACCCATATCGACTTGTCACTCCACGGTTTATTACTTCAGTCTCGAGTGCAAGGGCTTTGGCCATGCACCCAAAGTGCAGGGTCTCTCCACAAACACCTCAGTGATGTGTGGTAGTGGCGGTTTTTCTATAAGTGCAGGGCTGGACTGGCCCACCGGGACATCCCCCGGTAGGCCTCTGGCCTGTAGGGCCTCTTTCTGAGCGGAAGGATACACATGATGCACATTAACATAATAAACACATCAAGTGATTTTGCCTCGGCTCCGTCTGGGTGGTTTGCCTTGAATTGGCTGATACCACCGACTGAGCCGAGGCAGCTGCTGTAATTTTTTTTAAATCTTCCCAGCAGCCAGGCTGGGCCTGCGCCTGCGCATCAGGGCCTCCTGGGCTGGGCATCGGTTGGAAGGAAGTGGAACCGCACGTGCCCTGCTGCAGCCCAGGCTGTGCGCACAGTGCACACATTAGCAGGCAGGTCAGCAGGGCAGCAGGCTGCAGGCAGGCAGTTGGCCTGGGCTGCATAAGGCCTTGACAAGCCGCAAGATCGATCTATTGACTGTCAGGTAAGAAGCAGCAAGCAAGACGCTGCACGTTGCGACGTTATCATCACTATCATTGAAGGAAGTGCTTCTCGAGTCTTGAGATGGTGTGATCGAGTAAACGACTCCCCTGCCTGACTCGTGGATTGCAATCTGAACATGCGCGTTCTTTATTATGTCCCCTTAGTACACCGAAGAAAGTGCCCTATTAGCCGATGATTAGGATATTAGAACTAGCGACCCTTGCGCCTGTGGCATGCAAAGCTATGATGTCATTATGAACTGCACTTCATAGCTGTATTATTTTACACTTGGTTCCTGATGCATTTAGTAATGTACAGTTCTGCTATTCACCTGTGCAGTTTTAAGGCGATGCGCCTGCACGGATATACACGAAGCATTCTTGCTACCTACCAGGTGAGGAGGCTCTGGGGGGAATGCTGCCAGTAGGGTAAGGGGGCCTGTTATCCTCCACTGGCCCGGTCTAAGAATCCCCTGACTTGCAGCGCTCGTACAGTGCTTGCAGCGCTCGTACAGTGCACGCCTTGATCACAGTGTCAGTCTTGCAGAGAGCGTGCACTTTTTCCAGCTTGGGCACCTTGCTCATCGAATGCACTTTGCAAAGGGCGTGCCTTTGGTGGCCAGTGTACATTTTGTGCAGTATGCATGTTGCGAAGACGTGCTTTTTGCGCAATGTACACATGTGTGCCCAATGTACATTTGTGCAGTGTGCCTCGTGGGCAGACTGTCAGTCTTGAACAGTGTATGAGCTTTGAAGCGAGTGTGTGCTTTGTGCATAGCGTATATTCTGCAAAGAGCACATGCCAATGTGCAGAGCCTGCGTTTTGTGCATGATGCAGTTTGTGAATAGTGTGCATTGTACGCAGTGTGAGTTTTATGCTGAAGTGTGGTCTAGACATGGGAGAGGGTAGGCGGAGGCATAGTGCAACGTGTGACAAGTGTTGCGGCCGGGCCATTGCAATAGTCTAAGTGACTAGTAACTAAGGGCCCAAATCATGGAATGTTTTGCCGGTTCAAAATGGCTTTGCACTGTGACTTTGCACTGCCGACACAAACCCTGATTCATTGAACTGTGCAAAGTGTATTTTTCCAGTGCAAAGCCACTTTGAATCGTGCAAAAAGTTCCCTATATCGGGCCCTAAGGCTCCTCTTATAACTTTGCACTTGCACAGGAGACATGAATGGGCACATCCTCTGTATAGAATGGTGAACATGGGCGCAGGAATGGTAAACAGATGCACGTGAATGTAGTGGGACACAGCTGCGCTCACTTCCATCCCTGGTGTAGTGCATACATGGCTTCTGTTTCCATAGTGTGCATCTTTCACAGAGCGGCCATATTGGGCATCGGATGCACTTTGCACAGAGTGACTTCATTCTGCCCATGAGTATCACTGACTTGCAGCTGCTCCCTTGCACCTGATCCACAAAGGTTAACACTGAAGTAAATCTGGACATGCCGGAGAATCTCTGAGATGCTCACGTGCAAATGTGAGTCTCAAAGATTTGCACAAGAGCAGCACAGGGATGCTACAGACATCTCCAGATGTGCACCTGTTTCAGGTATAAAGCAACGGAACACATATTCTCTCATCTGCCCCAGTTCAGATCTTTGCAAATCGGGCCCAGTGTGCACTTTGTGCATAGTGTACCTTTTGCGCAGTGTGAGCCATGCGCAGAATATGCTCTGCAGTGTGTCCATTTTCTGCATAACGCAGTGTGCATATTGCACAGAGCGTACTCCTTACTGCATTTGGCTTGTGCTGATAGGGTGTTGATGTGCCCGGAGTTTGTGCGCATTGCGCTGAATGCAGCAGTGGGAAGATTTGTTGTTATCCTGCAAACATGAGTGGTGCAAGAGGGATTTCCATATATGTTTCCGCAGCTGTGGGTAATCCTGCTAGCAAATATAAACTTAGCTTTGATGAAGGCTTTGTAAAATGTCCAAGAGGTCGAAAGCTCATAATGAGGGGTGAGTTTGCTTTGCAGGTGTTAATAAGTGATACAGGGCGAGGTCCGAGGGGGAAATGGGGGTCAGGTGGTTGATTGCTTGAAAGGACCACATGGAGATGACCTTGGCGCTCGGCCTGGTGGAGGAGCGACAGATGGCAAGTCTGACGCTGCCTCGGCACCCCACACCGCAATGTTCTATGGTTGTCACATTGTCCAGCAACTCTGAGGTGGAAGCCCCCCTGCTCGCGCGCCCTCCCCTCACTGCTGTCGCGGGGGCAGGGCTTAAAACTGGGGGTACGTGAAGGGGAGGGCTGAGAAGTCATGGGCACTGTTGGTTAATAGTGGGGTGGACTGGCTTATAGGGAACTCTGGCGATGTCTGTGTAGGCCTCTGCTCCCTGAGCAGAGGTGGACTGGCCTATAGGGAACTCTGGAGATTTCCCAGTAGGCCTCTGAACCCCGGGCATCTTTTGTGTGGTATTTCCAAATGTTCTCATAGGAAAAGGCTTTGGCTTGCTGAAAATGTCTAATATGGGGCCACTTTGAAAATTATTTCCAGGGCCTCTTTTGGTTCCCAGTCCACCCCTGTATAAGTGTGATATCCTTCAGTGCTTCTGGCCAGAGGCTTCACTCCTAGCTGTATGTCCATAGATCTTACATGGGATGGGTGTGCAATGGCTTGCACGTCTAGTACTTATAACTTTGTTCTTGGGTGCATGGCCTTCGGCCATGCACCCAAGACTGGACGTACTCCCCAGTACTTGCCAATCGAAACGCAATACTATGGGTGTATGCATGGGTGGCACATGCTACGGTGGTTGTGGCCAGGGCCTCGAGTTTTGGAAGTAAGGCCTTTGGCCGACGGCAATGCATCCAAGACTCTAGGCCCTGGCCACAACCACCGTAGCATGTGGCACCCATGGTGGCTTACTGATGAATTCAATAACCTTAGGATAAAGTATAGCAATTACGGCATGCTGTCAATTTCAATGTTCCCCAACATAACACGTGTCCTTACAACAGTTACAAGTTTCCTGTGCAGTGGACAGACTGAAATACTGCCCATATTGCACCCCTCATTTTCTGTGCGTACAAGGTGGCCATAGGAAAGACATCATGAAGAGGTTATAACTGTGTCATTGGGTACATGGCCTTCGCCATGCTCTTCCACACTCCAAAAATATCGTCAATGTTCCTAATCCAAATGATAAGATGTTCTTTCTAATGGTGATTGAGTAGAACATGGTCTGTTTCAAATTTCTGCATAAATGAATTAGTATAGGATGGAGCCATTATGGCTCCCATAGCTGTACCAGCTACTTGGAGATGATGCCTGTTTTTGTATCGAAAGTATGAATTGTTAGTGATGAATTCAAGGAGGACTATTATGAATTCCTTTTGCGCTAGTATTTCTTCTGTCTGCAGTAGTATCCATTCGACTGCTTCATTACCCAGATCGTGTGGGATTGACGTATATAGACTCTTGACGTAAATTGCAAAACAAATATTTGTGGGGTCAAATGGTATTGAATTCAAATATTGCAAAAAATGTGTGGAATCCTTGATGTATGTGCTGGTCTTCTGAATAAGTGGTTGTAGGAAGTAATCTACATATTTCCCTAGTGGTTCTAGGATACTGTTCATCCCTGCGACAATAGGTCTTCCTGGTGGTTTAACTGGATCTTTGTGTACCTTAAGAAGGGTATAGAAATGTGGTATCCGGGGGTATGTATTAATTAAGAATTTCTTAGTGTGATGGTTTATCCATTTCAGTTCTTCTGCCTTGTCCAGAAGGATTTCCAGGTTGTGCTTTATCTCGGGTGTAGGATCACTCGCTAGTTGTGCATAGGTGTTGATGTCCCTCAGTTGTCTTTCGCATTCTTTGTCATAGTCTGTTGTATTTAACAATACCAAGCCGCCGCCTTTATCTGCAGCCCTTATTGTGATACTTGAGTCACCATACAGTTCTTGTATTAATTTTAGTTCATGTGGTTTCATATTACGTCTAGTTTTGGACTTAAAATGCATTTTTTCTAAATCTCTTGTTACTTGTTTTTGGAAAATGTCTACTGAGGGAATGCTGATGGGGGGGATAAAGGTGCTCTTACTCCGAAATTCTTTCAAGTCATCTTCTTTCGTGTCTCCTCTCTCCTCATCCTCCAGTTCACTGAAGAACACTTTAAGCTTCATTTTCCTGATCAATTTAAAAAGTTCAATTTTAGACTCAAATAATGTACTATCATATATTGGCACAAAACTGAGACCTTTCTGTAATGTTTGTATTTCTTGAGACGTCAATATCCTTGTTGATAGATTGATCACAATGTTTTCTTTTGTTGCAACCTCGTGTTCGGTTTGCCTCTTAATCTTTATCTTCCCCCTTCTTGTTCGTTTCTGCCTTTCTCAAAAAAAGCTGTTCTCTCTCTTGTTGGTGCTTCCGATGGTCTTGAATACCCCGAGGTGCTTGGAGGATTTTCTTCTTCTGCATTATTGGGCTCTCTCTCTGTATCTGTTCCTGAACTGGACGTCTCGCTGGTGTTCGTGGGTTTGGGTTTCCTTAAGGGAGGGCCATACTTGTCCATCCAAGTATAGATTTAATCTTTTAAGTCATCATATGTTTCTCATAAATTTCCGAATCTTTTTAGTTTCCAGTTCCGCCTTGTATTCTGCTAACTGGTTGTTAATTTCTTCAAGAATTGTGTCCACCTCTTCTCTGTTCAATGTTGCCACCAGTTCTTTTTCCCAAATCACACACACCTGACGGGCCATTTTCTTTCCCCCGCATGGAAAGGTGGAGCACGACAGCACAGTCTGAGAAAGGCAGACCGCACAACGAGACAGCTATCCAAGCCTGGCAGTTCAAGAGGAGAGAAATGGAGACGAATATCGACAGACTAACAAGGAAAGATACAACCTTGTCCTTTTCGAAGCAGACCTGCGAAACCTCTGCAGAAGGAAACATAAGACCGAGGAGAATAGCCCAAGTGTGTTGCAACTGATGCCAACGGTATACGGATTGTGCCCACGCTGATAAGCAAGAGCGATGGAGACTCCTGCTACCATGGTACCAGCCTTGACTCAGGATTCAAGAAAAGCCAAGCGATTGATCACAGCCGGTGAGTTCAAGAGAATGCAAATAAGAAACAAACTGTGTTAAATGAAAGTCACTAAGTGGCCATTTGAATAGAGTTCACAGAACTGTACATTTTAAGAGGGGAAAACCAGCTGCAGAGGGAACCAGCACCAAGTGGGTGCTAACTCGGGAGACTCTGGTCAATTCAGAGTTGAGGTAGACTACAGATACCAAAAGGCCATAAGAGAGCCGTCCAGATAGGTCAAAGTGGTTATAAAGGAGGCCAAGCAAAATCCCTGTAGAGTCGAAAGCCCTTGACCTATGAACTCAAGAGAAAGCAAGGGAAGTGAATCCTGCACGATGAAAGTAAAAGAGAAGTGACTCCCACCAATATTGAAAGTACAGGAACAGCAAGAGTGAACACGAAGGAGGGATGCCAGAGAAGAGGGGCAAAGTCTAAAGTCCCAAGAAACAGTGTGTTGAAAACCGTGAACCCAGGCCTAGTGATGTCCACTATGAACTGTTTGGAAAGATGTTGAAAAGCCAAGGGAAGTGAATCTCACTAAAGAGAAGACAGAAGTACACTTTCCCGCTTGTTTTTTGTGGTCCAAGCCCAGATGAGGGAGATCCAGGGGTGAAGCCATCACTCAAAGTAGTGTCCGAGGGTCAGCACCCAGAAGAGGGGGACCAAAGGATGAAGCCGTTACCCAAAGGATTTATAGAACAGAACTGTGTGTTTGTTTGTTGGAACTATCAGGCCCTCGAGGACAAGAGACATTTTATTGGAAAGAGACTTAAGACATCAGAGAACCTAATAGATGCAGCGGAAATGCTGGCTTGTTCTAGGGAAGAACAAGTTGCTCTTACCTGTTAACGTTCTTTCGATGGGATGGTCCGACGTCTTATTCCATATCTATGACTGTAATCACCACAGCTGTGCTGCTTCGGAAAATCTTTCGGCGTCTGCGTCGATGACATCGATACGCCGCCCTCGAGGACCTCCTTCGACGGCCGACGTCACTGGATGTTATAAGTAGGATGCACGATGCCCATAGCCTCAGTTGTAGTTTTTTGCCAGACCGTGTGGCACCAGTCTTCTGCCAGTCTGACCACACAAAGCCTTGTGGAAACGTAAGCTGCAATTGCGTAAGAAATTCTGTAGCGGGGAAGGCAGGGAGGGAGCGATATGGAATACGTCGTCAGACCATCCCATCGAAAGAACGTTACCAGGTTAGAGAGTAACTTGTTCTTCAAGGGGATTGGGTCCTCCGACGTATTCCATATCTATGACAGACTCCCAAAGCAGTACCAATGCAAGGAGGTGGGAAAAGAATTTAGAATACAGAAATTTAGAATGCCCAATCAAATTGCAGCGCAAAGGACCGCCTTGCCAAAGGCCAGATCCTGCCCATGGATGGAATTGAGGGAGTAGTGACGTACAAAAGTATGGACCGAAGCCCAGGTGGCTGCATCACAGACGTTACGAATAGGAACACCCCTCTGTAGGATATGTAGAGGCAGTCATACCCCTGGTAAAATGGGCCTGCAAGCCGACCGGTGGGTCCTTACCCGCCAAGCGGTAACATTCAGAAATTGCCAGAATAATCCAGTGAGACAAAGTCTGCTTAGTCACAGCTTGTCCCAAACGCTTTCCAGCGTAACCAATGAAGAGTTGATCATCCACTCTGACCCGGGACATGCGTGAAATATAAAAGCTTAAAGCTCTCCTAGGATCGAGCCTATGGAGCCTCTCCTCTTTACCAGGATACGTGGGAGGATAAAATGCCGGAAGAATAAACCTTCTGGCCTAAATTAAATTCCGACACCACCTTCGGAAGAAAGGAAGGACGAACTCTAAGGACAACCCTGTCCTTATGAAATACAGTGAAGGGTGGCTTATCTGAAAGTGCCTGTAACTCAATCACTCTGCGAGCGGAAGTGACCGCAAACAAAAATACAGTTTTAAGAGTTAACAGTCTCAAAGGGCACGAATGCAAAGGCTCAAACGGAGCACCCATCAGGAGCAAACCCCGATTTCCGCAACCATGCAAACCTGCGTATTACGGTGCTCGCCGCCATTAACCGGCTGATGCAATCTGCCATGTCCAAACCCGACTGAACGACCTCACACATGGCATCCTTGCCATCCTGGACCATAGCAAGAAAACCATCCCGTTCGTCCCCTTCGGGAATATGTTCAGCCGCTAAGGAAACCGTTCCACAGAGTGTGCGTGAAACGTGACGATGCACATACGGAGTTGGCCGCCTGAAGAGCGATACCCCCTGAAGAAAACACTTTCTTTGCCCAACCATCAAAACGCTTGTCGTCTCTATCAGGAGGGATGGTAGGATATGACGCCTGCTTTGCTGGGGCTGTAGCCACCTGCACCACCAAACTCTCCGGAGTGGGGTGCTTGGTCAAGTAGCAGGGGTCGCTACTGGCTGGGCAGCATTTTCACGGCAAAGACTTGCCCAATGCAGCGTCGACACAGGCCTCGAGGGCGGAGCCCCGAGCGTGTCCCTCGACATCCTGGATGCCGATGGCGTCGACGACTTCCTCAGAGGCGGAGCCTCGAGTCCCTCGACGACCTCGGCGCCACAGGCGTCGACGTCTTCCTCGAAGACATCATAGGCTCACACGGTCTCGAGCGCTTCGAGGACCGGGACCTGGAACGGGCGTGACTAGGACGATTCCCCTTGTCCGAGCAGGACCGCTCCCGCGAATCGTGCCAACCACCTGAGCCCAAAGGCGTACGAGCGGTGTCTCTAGTCCGATCACGACCGACCCCACTAGGAGGCGCGGACGGACCAGTGACCTGCGATTCGAGAATCGCTAGCATTTTCTTAACGAAGGAAGCCCTTCGGATGAGGACGGGGAAGGCGACCAATGATGGCGCTTCCGGGAGTGCCTCGAAGACTTCCGACGACAATGCAGAGAGTCGCCCCTCGAATCGTCTGTCGAAAGCCCCGCGGACCTCGACTTCCAGGGCTTGGACACCTTACCGACCGACAGTTTTTTCTTGCGCTCCCGCAAGGCTTTGGTCGTAAGCGACTGGCAGTCGACAAAATCATCCGTGTCATGGGCCTCCCCGAGGCACTAGAGGCAGGCGTTGTGTGAGTCCGTCACCGACATCTTGGACCCGCAGTCCCCGCACTACTACTTCCACCCCGCGTCCGGGCTTCAAGAGGTAGACATCACAAAGGACTTTTAACTTCACAAACGAACAGGTTCGAACAACCGAAAGAACAGAAACTCCAACGAGTCGAGGCATGCCGAGATCTCCGAAGAACACATTCGCGGAAAAAACGGAACTGAGGCTACTTACAACATCCAGTTACGTCGGCCGTTGGAGGAGGTCCTCGAGGGCAGCGTATCGACGTCATCGACGCAGGACGCAGACGCCAAAAGATTTTCCGAAGCAGCACAGCTGTGGTGATTACTGTCATAGATATGGAATACGTCAGAGTACCCAATCCCCTCGAAAGCTCGAGTCTGTGCTGTGCTGAGGAGAACTACCTTATCCCGTGTTGAAAAGATGGGGCAGGGAGACATCCTGGCAATCACATCCTGACTTATTATTTGCAAACACCTCTTTCTTTCCTTAGAAACTATCCCACACTCTTGTGTTTAGTGCAAGGAATGATCAATAGGTTTTTCTTAGTACAGGCCTTTTATTTTGACACAATGCCACAAGGACTGCCTTATTTTCATTTGATGGTTGACGCTTGCTGCCATCTTAGATTTAGGTTTAGTTTAGGTGTTTTTCCACCCTGTATTTATAGTTCAATAAACACCCTTGAACTGTGATCACTTGTGTCTGTCTTCACTGTTGTCACCATGAGTCCCTTACAGGGCCCATTGGCAAATGTTATCACAGGCCTTCGTCAAGGCCTAATTCCATTACATCACTGGTAGTTTAGTGGGACTGATTAATCAGACCTTCACATAAAGGCCTATAACGATTCCCTCGTGGTTTATTGGACTGGTTTTCTTAAGTGTAGGCTCCAGTAGATGTTTGCCATAGGAGCCTCACTCCTCTGGATGCCACAGATGCATGCAGTTCTCCTGCGGCGTCAGTACGCTACCCTGCAGCGGTTGCGTTAACTCTAGCTGTGCCCCTCTCCTCCTTGCCCATAGGAGCCACACCCGTTCAGTGTAGGGATGCCAGGTGCACCCATCACAGCTCCAGCATTCCTCTGCAGCGTTCTTGGCTCTGGCATCAGCCTCGATCCTCCTAGTGGCGGTGGTGCCTGTCTGCTCACTTGTGGGCGTCCTGCCGCGATGCTGGAGTAGTCATCCCCTGTTGGGCTGCTTTGGCTGCCGTTCTTCCCGAGACCACAGAGCCAAATCTTGGGGCGGCACCGAGGCTGCAACAAAACAAAGTGAATGAAGCCTGGTCTCAAACACCTCTTCTTCCTTCTCACTGGTTGACTCAGGGTCTGTGTTGGATGTATCCTTGGATTGAGGAATGAGGGGGGATTCTTTCAAGAGTGCCGACCCTCGAAGAGCTAAGGTCTGACCCTGAGGAAGCCACTCTCTCCGCCTATGCACCCCTCAATGGAGAAAAAGCCAGTCGGCACAAAAAAAACCCCAGGTGCGATATAAAGGAAGCAACAGCGTTCTGATGTAAGTCTTGCGCCAGAAAAGCAACCAGTATTATGTAGAAATGCAAGGAACCCCTGAATGAAGCAAACACAAGGAAGGCACGTAGCAGCAAGGGGATAGGCAGCAGAGCGAAGGTAATGAGAATAAGGGTCAGCGAACCGACAAGTGGGAGATGCACCAAAGCAGAGATCCAAGAGGGAGAGAGCTGGAGGACAGAAGCGAGAGGAAAGCAAGGGAAACGGCTTCTTACCCTAAAGTGGAGAGAACGGTTGCAACGCACCAGTGGGCGCTTCCGAGCTGATATCCCGAGAGGAAGGCACCATCTTGAATAACAACTAGACCGTAGCAATGAGAGGAAAGAACGTTGCGGCACATTCATGGCGGTGCCTCCAGGCATCCCATAACTTCCGCCCCGTGCGTGCCATGACACCTGGGGAGGGGGTCCCGCAATCTTGCTGCCAACCAGAAGGGTGTTGAGAGACACCCTCCCTCCCCCTTTGACAAGGCATGAAACCCGGCTGTGTCACATATACTACTCCCTCTTCCCAACTTTAGTAGTATACACACTTTGTGGTAAAACAAGGTGGAATTCTTTTAGGAGGTACACACACATCTTAAGAGCAATCAATGCAAGTGTTGGATGTATGATCGAAATGGGGAACACAAGCACATCGATGGAGGAACTCATGTCTCTGTCCAGAAAGAATGTGGCAATTGGTATGCTGTAACTGCTCAGGGTAGGTGGAGTTGTGGTGTTGAGTTACCATCCTCAAACCCAGACACTTTTTAAGGATAATCAGAACTATGAATTATGTAGTGTATTAGATAATAAACAGCAGGCTGGACTGATGTAAGCTTTGTCAGGAAACTACTCCATTCCATTGGTTGTTCTATTTAATCAGACATTGTGATATTCAACCATTCATCTTGATCAGTGCTAAGAGCCATGACTGTTACTAAAATGTGGGTATCATTTAAAATAATAAAGCATTTGATATACCTTAACATAGGATAATGCTATCCACTTAATCAGATGTGTGTGTAGACATGTCCTGGATTGGAAATTCAA
Organism: Ambystoma mexicanum; assembly: GCF_040938575.1. Lineage (NCBI taxonomy): Eukaryota > Metazoa > Chordata > Amphibia > Caudata > Ambystomatidae > Ambystoma > Ambystoma mexicanum. Next base: position 749,583,486 of record NC_090921.1, on the reverse strand, counting down.
ATTCTTCGCAGTTTGAAACAGTGCCCATCCATTTTGGTCTCCTCCAGGGATCAATACTACCTCCCTTACTTTTTCAAATCTATATGGAGCTGCTGGGAGATGTGATGAGGATGCTGGTGAGGAGGCCCATCAATACCTTGGCACAAAGGTCTACACAAATATCACAGTCTTGGCTAGCATAATGGACCCCAGGGTAACCTCGAATAATGGATGTCACTATTCCCTCAAACTCACAGAAACAGAGTATAAATCATTATCCCACCTAAATGTTCAGGCCCAACAGATCTGGTGGGGGTGTTGCCCTCAACTTCCCTGAGTTTATTCCTGCCTCTGTCACCCCTACGCAGACCTACTCCTCTTTTGAATGTCTCGTCTGCCGGCTCTCTCTCTCCCCAAGCCATTCCCTTACTGTGGCTACTATCCATCGGCCACCTGGTCAGATTTCATCCTTCCTGTCTGAGTGGGCTGACCACTCCACCTCACACCTGGCCTCAAACTCCTCCTTCTTGGAGACTTCAACAGCCACCTGGATGCCTCCTGTCCCCTCTGGACTCTTTCGCGACCTCTGCGACTCGCTCACTCACCATTCTCCCCTCTGGCCCAACTCATTCTGCAGGGCACACTCTCGATGTTCTGATCTCCTCTGACCTTCCCCTCTCTGTACCTCTCTCCACTCCTCTCTCCTGGAGTGATCAACTTCTCCTATCCTCCCACCTCACCCTCCCTACCCCCAGACCAAGCCAACTCCATCACTGCCACCCACCTTCTTGGTCATTCAACCTATGAAACGCGTGTCAGTTGAGGCTTTCACCACCACCTTCTCACCCCCTCCTCCTCCTTTGGCGGTCTCTCACTCTGACACAGCCCTCTCCCTGCTCCATTCTTCTATATCTGATACTCTCGATATCCTTGCCCATGTCATGAGAATCCGCCTGAAGCCCAAAGCCAAGTGTAACTCCTGGTATGACTCAGATCTCTTCACCCTAAAACGCAAGTGCAGGGTGGCGAGAGGAAATGGCGTGCTTCGTGTTCATCCTCTGACAAACTGGCCTGTCGCCTGCTACAAAGGCAATACCGGCTCTCTGTTCTCACCAAGAAGAGAGCGTATATCCAAGCCCGCATCTCTGCAGCATCTAACAACTCAGCTGAACTCTTTAAAATCTGCAAGGAACTGGCCAATCCTGCCGCAGTCTCTACCTCTCCTCTATCTTCCCAGGCCCTCTGCACGGCACTGGCTTCTCACTTCATTTAAAAAACTCAGGACATCCTGTCCTCACTCTCCTCCTATCGCCTCCCTCTTTCCATCCCTTGCTCTTCCTCTGGTCCTTCTGCAGTCACCCCCCTCCCTCCTTCTCTGTTTTCCCCTCTGCTCTGCTGACAAGGTTTCTAGACAAGTCCGATCTATGAAAGTCTCGTCGAAACAGGTTCACCCCTGTTCCTCCAAAACTATCAAGGACCATATTGACTCCCTGGCTCCTGCCCTGTCTGATTTCTGCAATCACTCCTTCGCCACTGGAGTCTTCCCATCCCCCTTGAAGCACTCCCTTCTGCACCCCCTTCTTAAGAAACCCTCTGCCGACCCCTCCTGTCCGGCTAACTATCGCCCAATCTCCATCACTCCCTTCCTGGGCAGCCTCCTGGAGAAACTGGCCATTTCCCAGCTTAATCTCCACACTGAATCTGTTGGTTGTCTTCACGACCATCAGTCTGGCTTCAGAGCTGCCAGAAGCACAGAAACTGCTCTCCTGAACATCCGTGAAGACCTTCTCTTTAACCTTGACTCCAACACCCTGTGTGTCCTCATCTTGCTTGATCTCTCTTCCTTTGATACGGTCAATCATGCCATCCTGCTCAACCGTCTCCGTGATAAGCTGGGTATCACTGGCCAGGCTCTGGCGTGGCCGACCTCTTTCCTCTCCGACCGACCCTCCCAGGTCCAACTTGGGTCCTTCCGCTCTGATATCTTTTTCTCTACCTGTGGTGTCCCCCAGGGATCTAACCACTCTCCCTGGCTGTTCAACCAATACCTGGCACTCTTAGCCCACTGCATCGCCGCTCTCTGCCCCAATTTTCAATTCTATGCGGATGACACCCAGCTAATTTTCAGGCTACCCTCGGCCTCCTCCTCTCCTTCCCTCATCTCTGAGAGTGGTGTGCCACCAATGATCTCTGCCTTAATGCCAGTAAGACTGAGATTTTACTCATTGGCACACCCACTCCTTCCTTCTGATCTCGGGCCCCCCTTCTGATCTCGGGCCCTGGCCCCGCCAATTGCACACCTGCACTGCCTCCCTGGCAACCCCCGCACCTGGTGACTGTTCTGTATCCCTACAGTCCCCCTACCAGCACTTATGTCTGCTCTTACCTGCACACCATCCGGCCGTTCTATTATCTTATTTATTCTACTAGCCCATGTACTGCACTTTCCCGTCCCCTTTTCCCCCGCACTTACCCCTTTCCCATGCACTTGCGCGATCTAAATGACACCTTGCCTAGTAAGATCGCTGTCTGTCTTCCCTCTGTTTCCCCCTCCCTTGCCTTGTCGCGCCTCGAAACACTTATGTATAGGCGCGTTACAAATGCCATATCATCATATCAATTCCAGTGCAGTCTTGGATTGTTTGTACTTCTTTGGTGTTTCCCCCGCCTTACCCTACTCTGCCCGTTTGTCATGATTTACTTTGTATCCTTTACTGTATTTCAAATCTCACATTGAAAAAAATAAAATCACAAAATTCTCTAAATGAAAGCTTTTATCTCTGCTTCTGACTTTTGGGCACTTGCCAAAGTCCTTGTCCTCGTTCGGTTGGATGAGAGCTATGATGTTCTATATGGTCTTCCAACTTAACTGCTAGTTCATCTTAATGGTTCCAATCAAAATGATGGTAGGACAGTGTCGGGCTCACATGAGTATGATTTTATCATCATCTTTTCTGCCCAACTGCACTTGTGCTCTTTCGGACACAGCTTATTAACTGCTGCCTGAAATTCAAGAAAAATAAATGAAGGGGACAGCAACGTGGCCAGGTGGCAGAGCATAAAGACATGCTCCCTGTGAGCTCAGGCAAGAAGTGGCTCATAACCTCTCCAAACATGAACAGAAATGGTGAATATATAGCCTTAAGCATATCCCGCTCCCCGAAATTTCCAGAGCTCCAGGGAACAGTCAGCCCATTGGAGAGACTTGCAGAGAGCAGCAGTGGAGACTGGGAGGCGCCAATGACAGTATTAAGTCAAAAGGTAGTTTTATATTAATCGATTAAAAAAAAGATTGATTTAAAAAGAGCGGTCTTTCTAAATTGAACGGTCATGCCCCTGCTGCACACAAGTGTGTGCGGGGGTGGACAGGCAGGAAGCGTGAGCGGGCGGGTGAAGAAAGGCGCATCCCAGGAGGTGCTTGTTTTGTGTGTGTATCTGTGTACCTATGTGTGTGGAGCGAGTGTTCGTTTGGCTGGGAAGGGGGTGGTGGGTGGGGCAATGTGTGGTTCGGGGGGGTTAATCCCCCCGATTAACAAGACAAATGCTGGAGAGGGTGGAGGCGGGGAAGGGATCACCTTGCGGGAGGGTGGAGTATGTGATATTTCGGCATTTTAAAGCCAACACAAAAACAGACGAAAAAGAAATGTCTTTTTTGTGTTAGGTCTTTAAAATGTGGAAATATCATATAGAACCCCAAAGACATGCCCTTCATGAAGCAGGATGGCAACGCTCCTGATGCAGAGTTCGACAGCCTAGGAAGTGGAGATCCAAATCAGACACCAGTGTGCCGGTACATGAGGGTACGGAATGCCCCTGGGGATCCCAACGATAAGCCCTGCCAGCCGCTCGTAATAGGAAGGAGATACATATGCCTCCCGCCGATCCCATATGGAATAATGAGTTTTGTGGGTCAACAAGATAGTGGGTTGCAGCGGATACAGAAGCTTCCCCGGATTGTTGCCCATTTCAGACGAACATTGTGAAATAGCATGGGTTACCGCCAAAATGTTTTTAACTACAGGGGACAGCTCGCAGATATTTGGGAAGAGGAATTAGGGGTTTGTTTTGTTGCAAGTTTAATATTTTGTATTTTTTATTTCTAAGCTTCACCAAGTTATTAGAACATTGGGAAACAACTCTGAACGGATTATTGAAAGAACAGAGTCAAGATGCTGCCAACAGACCACTTGCACGCAAATGGTGAATCTGCCTTTGCACTGATGATCCTGAATGTTCAGGGGTTTAACGTACCCATTAAGCATAGATTGATTATCTTGAGGTTACCAGCGATGCATGCAGCCATTGAATTCCTGCAATAACCCACTTGCTTAATGTGGATGAAAAAAAGATTAATGAACAAATCATTTGCTGGCAATTATTTTAACAATGTTACTCACTGTAGTGACTACCTTTCTCCTAGTCCATAGTCCCCTTTCCTCCATACTTGTGGGACATTTCGTCCTTTGGGAAGGGACCGGAGCACTTTTGTCAAAAAGCATCAAAAATTTAATTTTTGTCCTTTTATTTTTACGCAGGGTACCGCATGTGGTCGTAACCCTGACCTCCTGAGCTCCGCCCAGCGCATCACCCTTCAGTCCTTTTCTATCGCCAGGTCTGAGACCATTTAAGCAATAATAGAGGAAACGGCAGGCAGGCGTATGGAGGAAAGGGGACTATGGATTAGGAGTAAGGAAGTCAATACGGTGAGTAACTTTGTTATACTCCTACGTCCTGTCCCCTTTCCTCCATACTTGTGGGAGATTCCCAAGCAAACTCCATAGGTAGTACGGGTGGATGGAGAACCCCTTCATAGGAATAAGTGCTTAAGAACAATGTAGCATCAGCCTTGGAGCTCAGGTAAAGCTGATGGGGAGACCCGCAGATGGGGAGACCCACAGAGTCGCCTTGGCGATGGACTACCAATGAACATACTTTGGAAGGCAACAGCAGTCGCTTTGCCATAGAGTAGATGAGCATGGATACTCTTCAGTGATGAAGGCCTTGAATGCTTTAGGCTACTGAAAAAACAAGAGGCCATCCAGCGGGGAATAGTTGCTTTGGAAGCTGGTTTCCCCTTCAGGTCTCTGAATGTGAGAGAGAGTTGAGGAGCTTCTGAGCTTACTCGTTCTATCGAGGTAAAACTTCAGGGCTCGCCTGACGTGCAAGTTGGGTAAAACGCTCTCAGCATCAGATGCCAGTTCAGGAAAGAAGACAGGCTTGTTCAAATGAAAATCGGCAACCACCTTAGGCAGGAAGGAAGGATGAGAGCGAAGCACAACCTTATCCCTGTGGAAAGTGAGGGACGGATGTTTCACAGAAAGAGCTAGAAGCTCACTTACTCGCCTTGCCGATGTTATTGCGATCAGAAGGCATCCTTCCAAAAAAGGTACTTAAGATCGATAGTGGCTTGTAGCATAACATCCCAGCGGGAAGAGATGAACAGACCCCCAAAATGCCCTTTGATGACTGGATTAGTTAATGAAAAGTAACAGCTGTCCGTGGACAGATAGGCCGCATTAGCAGATAAATAAGTTCTGCATAACAGAACATGGATGCCATAAACGGCCAGATGAGACACAAAAGATAGAACAGTGCCGATTGAAACTTGCCTGGGATTGAGCTGTTTAGCTAAACACCAATGGCAAACCCAGAGTCATTTGCTCCTG